>NC_051311.1:61288552-62498195 GCF_015220235.1 Choloepus didactylus
AGCCACGAGACTGAATCAGATCACCAAGAGAGTGAATGCAGAGAGAGAAGAGAAGAAAGGTTAGGGACTGATGTGGAGCACTCCAACAAGAATTACTGAGGGAGATGAGGAGGAAGCAGCAAGGAGACTAAAGAGTGACCAGTGAAGAAGAAAGCCTAGAGTGTGATGTCCTAGAAGCCTAGTAAAGAAAGTGTATCTAAAAAGGGAGTGGTCCACTCTGTCAGATGGTCATGCTGTCAAGTAGGAGGAAGCCTGGGGCACTGACCATTGGCTGTAGCCACTCGGTGGTCATCAGAGTCTTTGATAAGAGCCAAGTTGCAGAGGAAGGTGGAAGCAGACACCTGATGCCAAGTATTTAAGAAAGAACAGGAGGAAAGGAGATCCTAAGTGTAGGCCACTATTTTTTGAGACATTTTACTGCAAATGGGAGCAAAGAAATGGGATGGAAGTTGGTAGGAAAAAATAGGGTCAAGAGAATCATTTTTTTTTAAGATGGCCAACAAAGAAAACAAATATCCAGTCTGCTTATATATGGAGGAAAATGATCCCAGAGGGAGTAAAAAGTTATTATACAAGACAGACAGAGGAGAGAATTGCAGGGGCGATATCCTTGGAGAGGCAAGGACAGTGAGGTCTAGTGCACAGTGACTTTAGATAGGAGTGTGGACCTTTCCTGTGTGAAGCAGTTGGGAAGGCAAGATTAGTGGGTACAGACACTGACAGGTGGGTAGAAGTGTGGTGGGAGTCTGTGGATGTTCTTTTTTGATTGCTTAGATTTTCTCAGTGAAGGAGAATGTAAGGTAATCCATTGAGCTTGGGGATAGGGGATGAGGTTTTGAAGCTTTGAGGAAAGAGGAAAAGGTGTGAAATGGTCATTTAGGAGACTGGGAGAATAGTGAACTAGGGAAATATGTGATTTCCAGGCAGCATTAAGAATTGACTTGAGACTAGTGACCATGAATTTAGAGGGAGATACTCCAAGTGTGTGTGCGTGTGTGCAGGTGTGTGTGTGTGTGTTTATCAGCATCTTTCAATAGCATCTAAATCTTTAGACACAGATTGGGGCAGAGATGTTGAGTTAAGAAACATTGTAGTTTGGTCAAGAACACGTGAGGGGGCAAGGGAATTAAGGATAGATGAATGAGAGTGCATCTGATAGTGAAATGTGAAGTTTAAGCTGGTACACAGGAGAGTGAGAACATCAGGGTTGGAAAGAACAGTGAAAAATAAATTATGGAGCAAATGGAACGGTATGTGTGTGTTTTGTGGGAGCCAGTTTATTGCTAAAAGAAAAGGTATGGCCCTAAATGTACCTTTTGTCTTTGGCACAATCTTAAGTAAAAATATTGTATGTAGTTTGATTGTAGGATGCTCAAGGTTTGCTGGGGTAAGGGAGTAAAATGATCAGAGAGTTTGAATCATGAAATTGAGATTGTGGAGAAGTTACATCTATTAGTAATTGACAAGATCTAAGCTATGATCATAGAAGTAAGTGGTTGAGGTGGGATGGAGAAGAACATTCGGGAACGGAGATCAAGAATGGAGAGGCCAGGGTCATCCACATGTTTATGACATTCACCAAGATTAAGAAATGCATAGTAATGGCAAGAGTGATAGTCAGCCAGGAGTTAAAGTTGTCAAGAAATATGGGGGAATGGCCCACTGGTACTCAAACTAAATCACTGAACAACTATCCACTCACAATTTAAACACAACTTTTGTGTCTCAATTTAGCTATTGTATTATAACAAAACAAAATATTATTAAATGTAATATTTGCTTGGATATTTGCCCAATATAAAGGGATTCTTCTGGGGAGCTTTGTTAATACACTTCATCCTTCAAGGGTTTCTTTCTTAGAGAGCCATACTTTTTAAAAATGTGACTGCTGCTTTATAACAGTAAATGTCTCCAAGAGGAGACATATTTTCCACTTTAATAATGGCATTGCTTTTTTTTAGTTTTGATTTTTCCTCCACCAACACTTACTGATTTATACATCACACTTATTATTCCTGTCATTACAACAATGAACAATATTTATTTGCCCAAAATCACATCAGGAAAGACAAGTATTATGCTAGAGACAAAAGGCAACATTTAGGGTCCTACCATTTCTTTGAGCAGTATATTGGCTTTCACCAACATGACAAAACATTTTATTTGCTCCAGTAATTTTTATTTGTGTCTTGCCTTCTTTTAAGGGAGAATCAGATCTCTTCCCTATTAAGACCCATTCTGCATTGGCATGGCCCCTTGGTTCTTCAATTACTAGTCCAAAATCAATTATGGAGCAATTCCCTGAGGAATTTCCAGGTTGGACAGTAAAAATAAACATCCACCAAGAATCCTGAGGTGTCAACTTCTGAGTTCCAAATCATATTAACCTTTCTCCTTAGATGGCTAATGTCTCAACATTTCTTTTCCCAACATGATTTTTAAGGTTGAGTGGGTGCCTTTTGCTAGCCCTTATAAAACTGGAATTACTGAATCAGTCTGGGTCTTCTAATCCATTTTGGTGACATGTTAGCCATTAGCTACATTAACTTCCTTGCAACAGGCAATCTTGTCACATTGCCCAGGATGCTCTAACATGTATTTAACCTGATTCAGAGGATCGCTGTGATTGAATGCATAGCCTGCACTAAAGATCCACTCCAATGTAGGTCCTAGGGTATAGAGGTATTATTAGTTCCACAGGCACAGAAAATAGACTTACCGTCCCATCATCCCAGATGTTTGTATAGCGAAAGAGAAAACACCTTTCCCAGAAAACAATCAGCTTAATGGGTTTTGGGTCATTAAGAAAGACAATGATACTCCCCTGGGATATTTATGAGTTGCCTCCTTAGACCCTCATTATGGATTGTGCATGTGTAGAATTAAGGGGTCTCAGCTTCCACTGTTTATACCTTGGTAGAGACACAAGGCATTTTATTGACCAGGTTGTAGAAGGTCAACCTTCCCAGTAAAGCTCAGAATACTGAATTCATTCTCCCCAGGCATTAAGATTTCCACCTCACTACTTGATTTGGTGCAGGCCCCTATAATCCCATGAGTACACTTAGGAGCATATACACTATACAGGTAAAAGAAAGTACTGCTTTAGTTCCATTTAGATGCCCAGGAAACATTCTTGGAGTCTTTCACTGGATAACTCAGTTTTGTTCATCACAGAAGTGTAGGTTGAGATTGCAGTTACTATCACCATCCATGGCAAAAGTCCTCTTCTTCCTGGACCACCAAGCTGCTGAGGGCCTCCAGACTGCACTGGTGTGCTGGACACTTCCCAGAGTGGCCGCTCCCCTGATGCCCAGGTCACTGTTAGCCCAGGCCACAGACCAGAATTTACTCTGAGTGGTTGCTCTGGGGGAAGGGAGAACCAATCATCCTTAGTTCTGCACTGACAGCCCAGTGTTCACTACTTGAAACTCCACACAAATTAAGTTGGAAAGTGAGGCTAGAGGCCAGGATTGCTAAGTTTGAAAACTGGAGCACGATTATTGCTTTATGCCAACATTTTATACTTGCAGCTGTTTGCCCCTCCTAAAAAAAGGAATGCAGCCCACCATCTAGGTCCCATTAGTATCCAGGATGTATCTTTTGGCCGCCTGAGGAAGCCAATTTAGGATTTGGATCTTTGGAGAAGGAAATACTAGAAACTTCCACCCTCCACCTAAAAAAGGTACATATGCTGAAATCAGTTTTGCCAAAGCACCTGTATTAGATATCGTGGCTTCTAGCTGCAAGCAGCAGAAAACTTTACTGTAACTTACCTGACACAGATATATATTTCTTATATGACAATAATTCTGGAGGAAGCAGCTCTATGCTGACTGGGTCATCATTTCTTGTTTTGCCACTTCATTGTCACGAGACAATCAGGCCAGCTGTAGGCATCATGCTCATGTTTAATACCGGAAGAAAGGAAAAGGAGGTGGAGTTAGTGGTATCTCCCCTTTCCCCTGGAATGTAATATTCTCTTTACCCTCATGGGCTGGAATGGGTCATATAACTATCCTTAGCTGCAAGAAAGTCTGGGAAATTTAGGAAAGATTTGTTATGATTGACTTAGCATAATTGTGGTCTTTAACCTAGTGCCTCCCTAAACAAAACTGGGGTTTTCTTTGCAAGGAATAAAGGAATCGTAAATATTTGGGGTAGACAATTGACAGAATCTGCCATAACATTCTGTTGACCTTTGGGTGGCATCATGACCCATTTACATGCTAGCTTAGATTAATCTCCTACCTTCAAATAGGATAGTGTCCAACCCCTGAGCTTAAGATTCACATATAGTATCAGCCTATTTAAAAAACATGAATATATTATAAATGGGTGGGGGCAGAGATTCTTTCCACCCTTTGACTCTCTAGGATGTTTAACGATCCCGTCAAAAAGAGTGTTTTACATATTTATAATCACTCAAATTACCATTACAATCTGACGCACAGGATTTGGTAAGATTGGCAAACCCAATAAATAATTTGTTTGCTCTTTGTTTACAGCAGACTTTAGCACCTGGGCTCTCTTTGAAATTGCACATGCCAATCATTGCTACAAATAACAAGCAGTATTATCTTTCTACCACCCACCCTCCCCTCAACAAATAAAAACAATGAAGTAGGGGAGAGAGAGGGGAAAGGAAACTCTTCTCTTATTTTAAGGGGATTTCCAAGTCTCAAATTTTAAGTGGCCTTTCTTTCTTCTGACCCCCAGTCACTGCTGCCTGGGCCTTTAAAGCCTTTTGTTTTGGGGTGGCTCTTGGGTGCCATAATCCAGACCCTTTGAGCTGGGATTTATTATTTTTTTTTAATTACTGATTTGTGCGGTTTTATTATGAAGAGAGAGAACACATTTCTTGATCTTTGACTCATCATGAAGGTTTGTGAGATGCCTTCTTGCTCTTGAAGACACTTTCCCTTTGAGACTGTGGTGAAAACACAAGCAAAATTCTCTAGGTCAATCAAGGTACTATGAAAGTGACTAGGGATGGTGTTTCTAACAGTTAAAGGTCTGGGAGCTCCTACTAACAAGGTTTGGGGATTGATTAGCTTCAGAATCTGAGTCACAAAAACATAGAGCCCAAATTTCTCACCTCTTAACCTGGATGAATATTCAGAGGAAATTAGGAGAAACTGAGTCAAAAAAGTAGGTGGCCACTGTGTGGGCAAGATCAGTGTCCGGTGGGTAATGTAGCTGGCAGTGACTGAATAAACTCTTTTACTATTTCAGAATATTGGGTGCTGGGGAGGCCAGGTGGAAAGTTCACTGGACACTCTTGCCTCAGCCCCAGGTTGAACAGGGGCAGCAGTGAAATGAAATCTTGGTCACTAGCGAGGCTGTGGGCACTAGGGGATGAGGTGAAATTTCCCAACACTGATGATAGAGAGGGCAGTAACTGTCTTACAGGGAAAAGCAGGATTGAACCCAGAGAAAGAGTCTTCCAGGGCCAGTATAAGTATTTTATCCTGAGAGATGTCAATGGGACACCATGTAAGTAGTTCAGGGGATGCATTTATGTAACAGGGGCTCATGAAGGGTCCCCCTCCTTGGCAAATCCTTAACCTCAGCCTTCTTGAGACATAAAGCCTCCCTTAGACAGCAAAGTTCCCACAGCCAGAAAAACATGGTCCACATTTTCTGTGTACCAGAGGAAGTAAAGACAGCTGAGCCATTAGTGAACCTGGCTAGTAGGGCCTTCTCTCCCATAAAGAATTTTAAAGCATACACAGCTGTGGGGCAAGGAAGGGTAATAATAAATCTGCAACCCTTGAAGTACTTGGGGTGGCTTGCCAGGACTTCCTGGAGGTGGGAGACCTCTAAGGCCAGGCTTGACCCTGTCCTGCCTATACCAGTTCCACTTAATTACACAGCAGCTTCTGTGGCATGGCTGAGGTGGTTCGAGTCAAAATCAGACCAAACTCAAGAAAGAACAAGAATTTGAGGTACTCAGATGGACATCGTGAATTTCACAAGACACTCATGTTCAGCAAGGGCCTGGTAAGAGCTAAAAGTTACTTTTCCTTTTCTCCAGGGTTGTAATTAGGAGTTGGTGATGGCAATAAGTACCTCCAGAGGTTCAGAGGCCACTTTTTTTATAGACACCAGGCTCTGCCAGGAGCTCTAGGAGGCTAACAAGGAAGCCTCAAGAATAAAATGCTAGTCATTTAATACTGACTGTATTGTCTTATGTACTGACTTGAGTAATCCTTGCTCCTTGGGCTCCCCATTCAAGAGTAGAAGACTTATGGATGACCAGGTCAATAAACTGGAGTAAGATTCTGGTAACCGAATAAGTTGGCAAGGTACTAAGTCTCCTCTTTGGAACAAAGAAAGGCCTTCACAGGAAAATCCATGTGACACCAGACAGTCTAATGCTCACTTAGATACATGCAAGAACCTCTGAATGGCTCTAAATAAGGACATCATCAATATAATCCTGCAAGAAAATTCTGGGGGAGACAGGAGCACCAAGTAAAGGGTCTTGCTATACCACAAAGTGGTACAGCTCAGGGGAATTCAAGAAATGCTGGTTAAGTATGCTGAAAGTGTGCTGCTGAGCATCGCAAGTGAAGGTGATACTGGTGGTTGAAGTGGAGAAAAATCTAAAAGAAAGCATTGGTTGTATCAGTGGCAGCAAATAATTGTGATTGGTTTTATATCTGAGCCAAGCTAAAGGCCTTCACAACAATCTCTATGAGCCATATGTGACCAATCTTTTTTTTTAATTTTTAATAACTTTTAAAATTTATTTTAAATTTATTTTGAATTACTTTCAGGCTTACAGGACAGTCACAAAAATGATACGAACTGCATAGAGAGAACTCCAACATCCCTTATCCCTCCAGATACACCAATTTTAACATTTTGTCACATTTGCAGTATTGTTCTATCTATCCATCAATCTGTCCATCTATCTATCCATCCATCTATGTCTATTTATAAATCCATTTTCTGAACACTTGAGTGTGGGTTGTATACATCATGCTTCTTGAATGCTCAACACTGCCATGCACAAGGATTTTCACTTATGTAACCACCTTAAGTGTAGTTATCAAGATCAAGAAATTTAACATTGATATAAATCTTAGAGTCTATATTCCAATTTTTTCACATGTCCCAATGATGTCCTTTTATAATGTAATTTTATTGAGATATACTCACATGCCATATAATCCATCCAAAGTATACAATCAGTGACTCACACTATCATCATATAGTTGTACATTCATCACCACAATCAATTTTCAAACATTTTCATTACTCTAAAATAAAGGAAAAAATAGAAAAGAATAAAAATAGAAATAAAGAAAACCCAAACCACCCCATACTCCTTGTTCCAGTTTGCTAATGCCGCCGTTATGCAAAATGCCAGAAATGGATTGGCTTTTATGAAGGGGGTTTATTTGGTTAGAAAGTTACAGTCTAAAGGCCATAAAGTGTCCAAGGTAAGGCATCAACAATCGGGTACCTTCACTGAAGGAAGGCCATCGGCATCTGGACAACCTCTGTTAGCTTGGAAGGCATGTGGCTGACATCTGCTCTGGAGTTCTGGTTTCAAAATGGCTTTCTCCCATGATGTTCATCTCTAGGCATCTGCTTGCTCCTGGTTTGTGTTCCCCAAAATGTCTCTGTAAGCTGCAGCTCCTCCAAAATGTCACTCTCAGTTGCTCTGAGTCCCTCTATCTGTGAATTCGTTTATATGACTCCAGTGATCCAATTAACACCCACCCTGAATGGACAGGGTAACACCTCCATGGAAATTGTCCAATCAAACGTTTCACAGTTGATTGAGTCACATCTCCATGGAAACACTCAATCAAAGAATTCCAATCTAATCAACACTAATACGTCTGCCCCCACAAGATTGCATCAAAGAATATGGCTTTTTCTGGGGGACATAATATATACAAACTGGCACACCTCATATCCCCCCCTATTATTTATATATATTTTTGTCATTATTTTATGACTCATCTGCCCATACACTAGTTAAAGGGAGTGTCAGTTACCAGGTTTCCACTATCACATGGTCACATGATAAAAGCTATATACTTATACAATCTTCATCAAGAATCAAGTTTACTGGATTACCATTCAACAGATTCAGATATTTCCTTCTAGCTATTCTAATACACTAGAAACTAAAAAGGAATATCTATATAATGTGTAAGAACAACCTCCAGATTGACCTCTACTATACTTGAGATCTCTCAACCATTGAAGCTTTATTTTATTTCATTTCTTTTTCCCCTTTTGGTCAAGAAGGCTTTCTCAATTCCATGATGCCAGGGCCAGGCTCATCCCCGGGAGTCCTATGCCTCATTGCCAGGGAGACTTACACTCCTGGGAGTCATGTGTGGCCAATCTTTTCAAGGAGTCAAATGGGAGAATTAAGGAGGTATGTGGAGGAAAACGACCCCTACTGAAGGCTGTCTGACAAAGGTACTAGATATTCCTTCACAAACCACAAGGCACCAGGCATTTCTATGTCATTAGAGTCCCAGCAAGAAACAGTTGGTACACTTGGACTGGACAAATGGAGGAGAGTTTAATAAAGGTGCCATTTTCAAAGGTGTGAATAGAGGTTAATCAAGGGATAGGTCAACATCCTGTGGCTAATAATTTGGGGTACTATTTTCACTCTTAGATTTGAAGGTGCAAGGGGAGGAGCTTAGCAACAAATTAGATCCAAAGAGAGAGAGTTATGAGGAGAGGGTCA
This sequence comes from Choloepus didactylus, assembly GCF_015220235.1. NCBI lineage: Eukaryota > Metazoa > Chordata > Mammalia > Pilosa > Megalonychidae > Choloepus > Choloepus didactylus. The sequence goes on from NC_051311.1 coordinate 61,297,278, forward strand.
CCAGACATGTGCAATGTCCTTCAGTGAAGGGATGAAGCCACTTTTTAACAAGCCTGCCAAGAGGCAGCCAATTAAGAACAAAAAACAAACAGAAACCCAGATTTCACTCTCCTCCCTCCCAAGGATCTCTTTTTACTTGCTCACTATTGGCCAAATCCAACTGAAAGCCAGAGAACAAGAGAGGCTTTTGACTAGTCAGACTTCTGAGGATGGAGATGGGTAGAGAAAGGTAGAGAATGAACATGGTGATAAGGGTTATCAGAAGACCTCCAGCAAAATATCAGTAATTTTGGAGATTTGAAGGAATGCCAGTGATCCTATTCTTTTGATTTGTTTGATCACAGAACAAAACATCTACCACTCACTCAAAATGGGATACCTAAGGCCACACATTAAGGAAATCTATGTCTATGTTATATTCCCTAAGGACAACAACTGTCATGTTGTTAAAATGGCCAACAGGTTTGACTTCGAAAAATGTTGGTTTTGCCCTTTTATACTTATTTTAAATGAAAAGACAATATATTTTCATGGTTTAATAGTTAGAAATAAAGATAAACCAAAAGGAGAAAATAAAACCCTCTTATCCCACATTCAGGTGATAACCACAATGTGATTTAGGTATCTTAATCATACTTTTATAGACTGACAGAAAATTTGCAAGAAAAAAAAATTGTAAATGCTCTGTTTAGAAGACAGAGGGAGCAGGTTTGAAATTAGTTATTCCAGTCAGGACACAAACAACCTCCCCCACAGTAGAATCACCAGGATTAAGAATAGAAATTAAGGCCTTCTGTTACATGTCAGGTGTTGATTTACGCAGGATAATGTGTTGGGACTGGGTTAAATAATTTTTCATGGGTAGCATCACTTTGAGTCTTAGCATAAAATAAAGCCAGATGCTAAAATGCCTTCTTGAATTATTTTCCAGAGTTGGGATGTTCCCCTGAGGTATACAGTTGTGGTTATAAGATCGTCCATGCTTCTAAAAGCCAAATGGCAAGGGCTTGGTGATAGCGTCAAAGCCCTGCAGAACAACATGGAGCTGGAGATCAGTAGGCAGTGAGCCAAGTGATTCCAACTCGGGCTCAGCAGACAGGAAGGCATACCTTTCTGATCCCAGACTTGGCCCTGTTTTTAAAAAGAGATTGTATTATTTTCCTTTTAAACTGAGACTTACAGGTTTCAACTACTTTGGGAGACTGTCTCTTGACCAAACAGAGAAAGACTCATTATGACATAGTAATTCCTCAACAGGTGATTTTCCTGAGGATACCTACAGATTTCCTGGGAAGGAGGCTGACAGCAAGTAGTCCAGGTGAATGTCTTCTTAACCAATGGATGACGACTTGCCCCTGTGCTATGGGAGCAGGAGAAAAAAAAAAAATGGAGACGAGACAAACCACATGGTGAGAGCTAGCAAGGAAGTAGGGAAGCCAGGTCTACTTCCTGGTCAAAGTTCACAGCTCCTAAGAGGAACAGCACGTGCGTGGATGCTCTGGGTGCCTGTGGGCCCAAAAGTTAGCCACAGAGGGTGGATAAGATTGGGGGCAACAGACTTTCTAGGACTGCCACAATGGGGCACAGATACACACACACAAAAGGTAGGTGATGTGAAGTCCCAGTTGGAAGTTAGCCAGGTGGAGAGCTGCTTAACAGTGAGTCTGTTCTCAGGGTCGCCTGCTGAAGCTACGACGTTTCCACACTGTGCCCACAGACAATGAGCCAGAGAGAGGATCTTAATCTCTCATGAGTGAACCCAGAAGAAGGTTTCTACATTTGCTGTCCCTCCTCCCCACTCCAACATCAGAGGAGCACATGCCAGGAAGAGAGGGGTGATGGCCAGACTCCTCCCTCCACACCAAGCCGCCAGACACTAGGGTGAATTAGGTGTTTGGGGGGGGACCTTAAAATCATATATAAGATTTGAGTTTTGAATGAAAACAAGGGGTCTTAAGAACTGAAAATGACTTCTAATAGATGAAAGTCACTGAAAATTATAGAATCAATAGAAAAGTAAATTTCAAAAGAGAACAGATAATAGCAGTCAGTAAGGAAAAAATTTCATTTTGTACTCAATTAGTTGAGAGTCTTCTCTAAGACAGTTAAAGTGAACATTCAGGCATTTATCCTAAGACCCTTGGATTCCATCCATACTTCTCCCTCCATTCTTGCCCTCTTGGTACCGCAGCACCCTTATCAAGGATCAAATGTACACATACAAATCCAGAGCAGTGTTTATTCCAGTGTGGAAAAATTGTAGTTCTATCACTGATTGAGGGGATTCGGTGCAACTTACCTGCTGTCATTCACCTGACTTGCCTTGCTGTATTCATTGGGACCCTGAGGTGGCTGCCACTCAGGTTGATCACTTGAGAGGGAAAAAAATCCATGTTGCTGAGTCGGTTTATACACTCTACACCTGCTACTATTTTGCTTTGTCCATGAGCCCATTGGAACATGTCCTGGGTGGCGGAGAAAGAGCAGGTTGACACCTACAGGACAGGTCATTTTATCTAACTGATAATTCAGCCTTCTCTGCAACAGGAGTCTTAGTCATGTGGGGCATAGATATTCGTTCAATCTGGGTTCATTCTGAAAGTTCATTCATTTATTTTCCATCACTCAGGGTCCCAGAAGAAACAGATTGTACATGCAAACTAGGATAGTTCAAGGAGGTAAAGAGAGCTATTTACAAAGGTGTAGGCAGCATGTAGGGAAGCCACAAAGGGTATTACAGTACCCTAGTGCTGTCACTCCTAGACCCTAAAAGCAGAGGGAATAGTGCAGTTTCCTGGGCCCAGAAGGGGAAAGTCAAGCAGACAGTACCACCCAGAGGAAAGCTGTTGAGGTGACTCAATCAAGAGGGAGTCAGTGGAGTCAATAATTTGGCTTCATCTCTTCCCTCCCTCTTGTCTCTTGCTGGGGCTCCCATTTACCAAACCCAAACAGAAGCGAGAGGACAAACGATGCAGATCAATCAGATCAGCCTTCCAGGGCAGAGAGAAGGAAATGGGTAGAAAGGTGGAAAGGAGTGAAGTATAGGTCTGGAGAGGCACCCAGGAGATATCCAGCACACATTCCTTCAAAAAAAATCTATCAAGTGCAGCTACTATGTACCAGATGCTATTCCAGATGTTGGGGATACAGCAGTCAAAACATAGACAAAAACCCTAAACCTCAGAAAACAAAATACATACATCAAATATATAGTATATTAAATATTTATTTATAATAATGAGAAAATAGAGCAGGGAAGGGATATAGAAAATGTTGGCCGAGGAGGAGCATCATCACTTTAACTTGGCCAGACAGGGCTCAGGTAAGACCTGATGGAGGTTAAGGAAGTGAGCCTGTAGGTATCTGGGGAAAGGAAACCATGCATAGTTTCCCATGCATAGGGAATAGCAAGTGGAAAGGCCCTGGGATTTGTGTGTCTAGGGTATTTGAGGAACAGAGAGGAGGCTAGTATGGGTGGGTGATTGAGCAAGAGGGACAGTCATAGACATCAGAGAGGGGAGGGGTGCAGGAGGCAGGGTGGAGGCCAGACCATGTAAGGCTTTGTAGGACAGTGTAAGAAATTTGGCTTTTACTCTGAGTGAGATGGGAGGCCAATGGAGGGTTTTGAGTGGAGTTGCAGCATGATCTGACATGTGTTTACATTATCATTCCGACTAAAGTGGAGCGGGGAGCAAGGTGAGAGAGGGAGAACAGCAATAATCTGCCCAGGAGCAAATGATGGTTTAGACATGTTGGTAGCAGGGGTGGTCAGATTCTGGATATATTTTTGATGAGAAAGGTGACAGTATTTGGAGGTGAGAGGAAAGGAGAAATAAAAGTTGACTCTAAGTTTTTTTGGCTACTGCTGGAATCAAGTAATCATGATTTACTGAGACTGGGAAGATTGTAAGCAGTCTGGATTTAGGGCAGGTGTATGTGGAGAGGACAAAACTGAGGAGCTCAGTTTTGGGCATGTTAAGTTTGACATCCAAGTGGTGATGTGAAGGTGGCAGGTGGAGATATGAATTTGGAGGTTAGGAGAGAAGGAAAGGTTTATATTTGCAGTTGAGAGCATGCCTGCCCTGAAAGCCAGGGCAAGGTTGTGATCAGCTATGACAAGTGCTGTTAATAGGTTAAGAAGCAATGCAGGTGACCTTTTTAAGGGCAGTTTAGAGAAATGTAAGTCTGTTTGAAATGGGCTCAAGAAAAACAGGAGGAGAAATATTGGAGAGAGTAAGTATAGAAACCCTTACCAGGAATTTTGCTATTAAGGGAAGGAGAGAGAAATGGGGCAATAGATAAAGGGGCAAGTGGGTCAGAAAAAGGTTTTTAAAGTTAGGAGAAACTAAAACACCTCTTCCCAAACTCTCTTGTCACCAATCCTCCCATCTTGTTCCTTCCAAGGCCCTGACTCTGTCTACCTATGAATCAATGTGAATCCTCTCCTCAAGCCATCTGCCTATGAATTGGCCATCTCACCTTCAAGATATGGTAGACAATGAAATAATGAGACAAAGGGCTGTACTGCTTGAAGTTCCACCCAATGGTTCCCTATTCCATTGTCCTTCAAGGTTACCCACGAGTGGGGCTATAATGCCACCACATTCCATTTCTGGCCAGTACCATTGTGAAAAGCCACTTATAAACAAGAGTTGAATTTTGCCTCTCAGTCAACTGTTTAAAAAGAATTCCTCATGAGATGAAATAGGTATGGGTGAAATAGGAGTGCCAGAGTGGCAGAAATCTGTGGGACACTGCTAAAGGAGTTCTTAGATGGAAACTGGGAGTTAAAAATACATTTATCAGGAAATAAGTATGGTTAATAATAAATAAAGAGGATATCCAAGTGTCCAAGACACAAAAGTCAAATTGCTCAACTTCGTTAGTCATCAAGTGAATGCAAATAAAACCACAACCAGGTGTCACTACAGATTCATCAGAAGAGCTAACATGAAAAAGATGGAAAACACCAAGTATCAATGAAGATGTGGAGCAATTGCAACTCTCATACATGCTGGTATGAGTATAAATTGGTGTAACCACTAGAGAAAGCTATTTGGCAGTAGACACTAAAGCTGAACATATATATAACCTGTAAACTAGGAGTACTACTCTTTGATACATACCCAATATAAATGAGTCATATGTTCATCAAAAAAACTTGAACAAGAATGTTCATAGTAGCACAATTTGTAATTGTCTCAAATTGAAAATGCCTAAATGCCTTTCAACAGTAGAATGGATAGATAAATTGGACTACAGTCTCACAATAGAAGACCATGAAGCAATGTGATAGGAGATACAACTATACAAAAACTATGAATAAATTTCAAAACATAAGATTGAAATAAAGAAGGCACACATAAAAGGATACATACTTTATGATTCTGCTTATATCAAATGCAAAAGCAGACTAAACTAACCCATGCTGTTAAAAGTCAGGAAAAGTGGTTACTCTTGGAAGTAGTTAGGAAAAAATAAATGAGCTAGCCATGAACATCAAGAAGTTGACAAAAGAGCAGTACAGTAAATCCAAAGAAATAAGAAGGATACAAGACTAAAGATAAGGGTAGAAATCAGTGAATTGGGGGACAAAACCATAAGCTGCTTATTTGAAAGCATTAATGAGATAAATCTGTGGCAAGACTAATCCAGATAAAAAGAGGATGTAAAAAAAAACAGTACAAGAAAGGAGAAATAACTACAAACATAAAAGATTTTTAAAGTATAATAAATAACTTATACATTTATTAATTCCCAGACATATATAGAATGTGAATGTTAGCACAAGAAGAAATAGAAATCTTGAATAGTTGAATAAATATTAAACACATGTAAGCAATAAAAGCTTCCCTTCACTGCAAAAAAGCCCTCACATCTACATATTTTTCAGGGCCATTTTACCAAAACTTCCAAGAATGATTAATTTCTGTATTTATTATGAAATTTGTTCCAGAAAGAGCAAAAAGAAAAAAATCCTACAGTTCATTTTATAAGACCAAAAAATGATAAAAAAGATGATAATGCAAGAAAAGTATAAGCCCTTTTTAAGCATAAACATAGATGAAAAATCCTAATTCTATCTAATAGAAAAATTTTAAATAATACATCATGATTAGCTAAAATTTATCTCAGAAATTCAGTTACAATTCTATGTAAGAAAATCTATCAATGAGAGTCACAACATCAATAGACTAAAGGGAAAATGCAGAAAAATAACATACTACTAGGCAACAGAATAACATTTGATAAGGTTCAATACCTACTTATGATTTCTTTTAAAATATCTCAGAAAATAGAACTAGAAGGAAATTCTTCAACTTGATCATTTTATATATTAAAAAATCCACAACTGAGAGGAATATACAGTGCATTTCAAAAGTATCTGCAACATATTTTTCTTAAAATATCTGAACTGAAAATAAAATCTACAGCAAACATAATTAATGAAGAAATTTTGGACTAGTTTTCATTAAGATCTGGAGCACGAAGGATGCTCCCATCACTTGAACCTTTATATTCAAGGTTCTAGCCAGTTTTATAAGGAAAGAAAAAGAAATGAGTAGCTGAAAGGATTGGAAAAGAGATAGAACTGTCACTATTTGACCATCAGCTAGAAAAACCAACAAAATCAACAAATTATTAGAACCATTTTCTCTAAACCAACAAAAATCAACTAGAAAATATAATAAAAATAAGACCCTTTTCAATTAGTAACAAAATCTATGAAGTAGCTAGGAATACATTTCATCTAAAATACATAAAACTTCTATGCAAAATGAGTTTAGCAAAGCAGAGGGATACAAGATCTACACATGGGAATCAGTAGTGTTCCTATATACTAGTAATGAGCAAACTGAGGAAATCAAGAAAAATTCCATTTACAATAGCATCTAAAAGAATCAAATATCTAGGAATAAATTTAACCAAGGATGTAAAGGAACTTTACACAGAAAACTACAAAACATTGCCAAAGAAATTCAAAGAAGACCTAAATAAATGGAAGGACCTTCCATATTCATGGATCAGAAGACTAAATATCGTTAAGATGTCAATTCTATCCAAACTGATATACAGATTCAATGTAATCACAACCGAAATTCCAACAGCCTATCTTGCAGAAAAGAGAAAAGCTAATTATCAAATTTATTTGTAAGAGTAAGGGTGGTTGAATAGCCAAAAACATCTTGAAAAAGAACCAAGTTGGAGGACTCACACTTCCTGGCTTTAAAGCATATTACAAAGCTACAGTTGTCAAAACAGCATGGTACTGGCATAAAGATAGACTATTGACCAATGGAATTAAATTGAGAGTTCAGAAATAGACCCTCACATCTACGGACAACTGATAAAACAAGGCTGCCAAGTCACTCAACTTGGACAGAATAGTCTTTTCAACAAATGGTGCTGGGAGAACTGGATATCCATATCCACAAGAATGAAAGAAGACCCCTATTTCACACCTTATACATAAATGAATTCAAAATGGATTGAAGACCTAAATATAAGAGCCAGGTCCATTCAACTCCTAGAATAAAATGTAGGGAAGCATCTTCAAGAAACTGTAGTAGGCAGAAGCGTCATAGCCTTTAAACCCAAAGCACAAGCAGTGAAAGAAAAAATAGATAAATGAACCTCCTCAAAATTAAATAATTTTGTGCTTCAAAGGACTTTGCCAAGGAAGTGAAAAGGCAGCCTACTCAATGGGAGGAAATATTTGGAAACCACATATAAGATAAGGGTTTAACACCTAGTATATATAAAAAAATCCTAGAAGACAAACAACCAATTTAAAAATGGACAAAAGACTTGAAAAGACACTTTTCCAAAGAGGAAATGCAAATGGCTAAAAAGCACATGAAAAGATACTAAACATCACTAGCTATTAGGGAAATGCAAATCAGAACCACATTGAGATATCATTTTACACCTACTGGAATGTCCAGTATTAACAACAACAACAACAACAACAACAACAAAAATGACAAGTATTGGAGAGGATGTAAAGAAATAGGAACACACGTTCACTGCTGATGGGAATGTAAAATGGTGCAGCTGCTGTGGAAGACAGTTTGGAAATTCCTTAAGAAGCTGAGTATGAAATTGCCATATGGTCCAGCAATCCCTCTGCTAAGTATATATGCAGTAGAACTGAAAGCAAGGACGCAAGCAGACATTTGCACACAGATGTTATAGCAGCATTATTCACAATTGCCAAAAGATGGAAGCAACCCAAGTGTCTATCAACTGATGAATGGATAAATATTATTTGGTATATACATATGATGGAATATTATTCAACCATAAAAATAATGAAATCTTATGTATGCAACAACATGGATGAATCTTGAGGACATTATGTTGGGTGAAATGAGCCAAACACAAACGGACAAATATTGTATGATCTTACTAATATGAACTAATTATAATAAACAAACTCATAAGAGTCAGCAACTAGAATATAGGTTACCAGGGGACAGGATGGGGATAGGGAATGGGAAGTTAAGGCTTAAAATGTAGAGGGTTCTTTTTTGGAATGATGGAGATGTCTTAGTAATGGATGGAAGTGATGGTAGCACAACACTGTGAATGCAATTAACAGCACTGAAATACATATCTGAATATGATACGTTAAAAGGGGAAATGTTAGAATTGTATATATGGTGTATGTATGAATATATGGTAACAGAATAAAATTTTTTTAAAAAATCCAGGAAACTACACTACACGAACAGTGAACCCTAAGTTAAACCATAGACTTTAATTAATAGTACAATTATAAAATTGTGCTATCATCATTTGTAACAAATATTCCACACCCACACAAGTTCTTGTTGGTAGGGTGGCATATGGGAATCCCGTATTCTATGCGTGATTGTTCTGTAACCTATAACTTCTCTAATAAAGAAAAAAAAAGTCAACAAAAAAGTGAAATTCTAGGTGGGTTAAAAACTTAGATGTGAAAGAAAAAATAAAATGTCAATAGAAGAAAAAGCTAGAGAATATTTGTATGTCCTAGGAACTGGAAAACTTAGAAAGCACAAACCATAAGACAATACATTGGTTAATTTGATTACACCAGAATGAAATCTTCCTATCCATGGAGAAAACTAATAGACAGATATCATTTTACACCTACTGGAATGTCCAGTATTAACAACTGAAGAAGATAATGTACTCTTTAAGACTGACAATGCATTACTGTCTAGAATATACAGGAAACTCCTGCAAATTAACTAGAAAAAATGACCCAAATAAAATAATGGCCAAAGATATGAACAAGCAGTTTACTGAAGTGAAAAAACAAACAAAACTGATAAAGATATGAAGACAAGCTCAAACTCATCAGTAGTAAGAGAAATGCAAATTAAAATGACAGTGAGATATCATTTTACATCTTTCATATAGGAAGAAAATCAGAAAGTTGAATGATAGTAAGTGTCCATGGAGATGTGTCTCAGATCATGTTCTCTAGGCAAGGATTCATGAGCAAGTGATTTATTAAAGAGTCCCTCTAGGAGAAACTAATAAAGGAATGGGGGGAAACAGGAGAGAAAAGTGGAAGAAAACAAACAAGGTTATATTTAGGGGTCTAACCTCAACCTGATCCTGTTCTGGGGAGGATATTACTTCAGTATGAACCACTTTAAAGCATAGAGTCTGGACTTTCATACTTATAGTGTAGTTGCCCATTGCCTACAGGGTGCCCTGAGGCAGGGGAAGGCATAAATTCCCAGACACTTCCTCTTCTCTGGAATAAGAGGCTCCAATAACCCATGGGCAGGCCTCTAAAGAAGACATCTTAGTTGGCTGAGAGATCCCAAATGGAGTTGAGAGGCTATCCTGGAGGTTTCTCTTATGCAAGCTCCAGCTAGACATCCCAAATGACGTGTCATTACTAAAAGTAGTCCCCAAATACCTAGGTCCCTACCCGAGATTCTATAAAAGATTCACTCACTAAGTTTTATCTCTCAGATACTTAAATCCGCCAGAGTGTTCCTATGTCAGACAAGTCCTAAAACCCAGAGGCAATAGCCTCTTTAAGAACAATAATCAGATGCAGCCCCCCTCCCCATACTGTCAACACCCCCTTTCAATATGAACAAATTAGGGTGTTCACTGCCTGGACACCTTTGAAGATGGAGAAAGAGATTGAGTGAGAGGAAGGAGTAGCAACAAACAAGATAAGATTTAACAAAGGTCTACGAATGCTGAAACTTTATATGAACATATATAATTTTTAGATGCTGGGGTGTTCGAATAGCTGAAAGGAGGTAAATGACATGGTGGAACTGTAACCTATAACATCCTTTGAAATTTACCGTATAGCTACTCATTGAATTGTGCTTTGAAAGTCTTCACCTTTCTGTATATACCCTATATTGTATAATAAGGAAAGAACTGAAACTGTAGAACTGTAATCCATAACAATTTTTGAAATTACCTATATAACTGCTTGTTGAGCTGTACATTGAAAGTTAACACCTTTCTATATGTATGTTATATTTTACAGTAATGGAAATAGTTGAAGTTGTGGAACTGTGACCCATGATATTCTCTGAAATTTGCTAACTACTTGTTAAATCATACTTTGAAATCGTACTTTGAAAGCTATCACTGTTATGTATATATATTGAAGTTCACAATAAAAAATGCATTAAAAAAACCTGAATGAAATACCAAAAAAGAGAAGGCATCTTAGGACTGGCTGAAAGCAAATCATACAGTAACTGGGAGATGGACCTACCGAACCAGATGAAGGGATCTATGAGTTTATGGGCAAAACAACCATAGTGGCTGCTACAGATGTGAGAATGCAGGGAAGTTTATAGACTACTAGTGTGACTATAGACTGATACAGCCATTCTGGAGAGCAAACTATATTAGATAAACATGTGCATATCTTATGATCCAGCATTTTAATTTTGGGATATATATCCCAAAGAATTTCCAATGTGAATTCATAAGGAAATGCTTATAATGTTGTTTATTGCAATATTATTTGTGGTAATGGAGAGAGAGAAGTAACCTGGATAGTCATCATAGTTGAGTAGAGGCAAAATGTGGTAGAAGTGCACCATGGAGTTTTAGGTAGTGATCAGAAGCAAGAAAAAAATAAATAGCTAGATGGATGGATCTTAAAAAGCACAATGATTAGTGAAAATATAAGACAAAATTGGCATTATCTGGGTCCTATAAGACATTACATGTACACACCTTTAAAATTCCATGCTCAAAACCACAATATCTATATTACAAGAACACATATTAAAAGATAAACATGTTGTATGGTGGGGAGGAGAATGGGAATGAGTTATGGGTATTAAAAGCATATACTCTCAGGGAGTGGGAACCAGTTGCTCATATAGTTTACTTGGGTCTTTGGAACATGCTTGGCCTAAAAATATATAGCACTTCTACTTTAAATGGAATGCTCCCTGGAATGCTCAACCTCATAGCTTAATGCATCAGATAAAACCCATATTGTTGTTTCATAATCACTGGTCATCTATTTATCTGACAGTCAGTCTCTGCTGTGGCCTGTTAACAGGCCCATAAACTGTTTCTAAAAAGGAGAATAGTTACTTGCCCAGAACAAAAAGTTACTGGGGCATGGATTTTTGATAAAACTCTACGGGCCATTAATATGATCATATTCACAATTGGCTTTGCATAGTTGCCTTTTGTCAACCTGAACTTGAAACTTCATTGGATCTACTGGATCATAAGAGTCAAATGACTGAGCTGATTTTTGCAGCCTGAACCATGTTTTCTTGCTTTGGATCCCACTCAAATTTGGCAGTTTTTCAAAAGAGCCACCTGTTGAATTTGTCAAAGAAACATGCCCAAATGTATCATTTGTTGCCTTTAAGTATTGTCCTTTTTTCTTGGTGTTAGGCAGTTCGTTCCTTCACTTTGGAGGAGATAACCTCATATACTCCAAAACTGGACCTTTTAGAATACACATTGATGTAAATGCCCTCACATTTCCCACCTCCTGACATAAATGTTTTTACCAAGGCTTTTAGGATACTTCCTGCTTCCCAAGCCCTCAGTGTAGTGGACCAGCATAATATTATTTGGGATGATGAGAAACTTGTATGAATCAGAATGCAGTCAGGTAAGTGGAAACCATACTAGGTATTTCAAACAAAAGGTATTTAATAAAGGGAATTGGTTACATAGGTGTTGGAATACTAAATAAGAAAAAGAAAAGGAGAGTAATGTAACAAAAGGTTAATATTTTTAGGAAGAAGCCACCATTCTTAGAGCTGGGGGAACAAAATGGTATAAGCAGTATTACTTCTAGTAGTTAGACTGCCAAGGGAGTATAGCCCAGGCCAATTAGGGGCCATGGCAAAAGAGATGAAAGAACATAGTGGGCTAGGCTACTTTTTACACCTTACTGCGGCATGGTGAGGTGAATACCATTAATTTGATCAGCTTTTCAATATCCATGTAAGTGTATTAGTTCCCTCAAATCCAATCAGTATCTTTTTCCCTTCCTCATATTTAAACTAGCCCTAAAAAATATTCCTCTATATCTGCGTAGGGTGGCTAAATTTTCCTCTCCCAAAGCTCTCTTTCCTAGGACTGAGAACTTAACTACACAGTTCCACTGTCATTAATAAAGACTCTGGGACCCTGACTGACGATCACTTCCTGGAGTTGAGCTTGTCTGTCTTGGCACTGGGATAAGCCAGCACCAGGAAGCCTGGAATTTCCTAATCCCAGCCTGCACATACATATGCATGGCATCCATGGGTCCTGCCTGTTATTTTCTAGTTTTTCTGATGAGCTATTCTCTAAATCAGTTCCACATCCTCTACTTTTCCCTGAGAATAGAGAGGTTCTTTTATCAATAGCAGGCAGAATTCATGATTTTTCAACTTTGGTAATTCTAATCATTCATTCTATTGGTGCCCTGATCCTGCAGTTATATATGATTGCTTTTTGTTTTCCACATTTCATATTCTCCCACCCAGGATAATTTTGTTGATCCTTCCACTCTGAGCACTGACTTTAATCTTTTTCTTTGAGTCCCTCTAATCTGTAAACTACTGGCTATTGTCCCTAAGCCTAGTAAAGAACCCTGCTTACTTTCTCTTAGCCTTCAGGTTCATAAATATTTTAGCTAGCATCTTTCTCTAAAACCAGTCTAGTGGTGCTCTGTAGGAATGTGGCAGGAAGCCAAACTGAAATTTCTGCCTTATATTCATTTTTTCATTTATTCAGCACATATTGAACACCAGTTGTGTGTCAGGCTCACAGGGGATGCAGAGGGAAACATGGCAGATAAATATTTCATGTTGCTTGTATTCTGATTTGAAGAGCTAAGGGATCTAAAGGGAACTGAGGATTGTCCAATCATTCTTTCTGGATGGCTCAGATAGAGGCATTTTCGGTTAATATGGGGGACCCTTCACAATTAAAAATAGACCAGGAAGGAAGTGAATACACCTTTAGCACAATAAGTATAGGACTTTTATTTGTCAATAAGTAGAGTAAAGTCATAGTAATAAGAATCTGTTTTTTATATGGATTATATTGGTAGTTTTTTGGGGGGGAAATTTTATTGCAATGGTAAGTTTGCAATACTATACTATACTTTAGGAAGAAATCATCTGAGGTGGAAAAGAAACAGACCTGGATCAGGGCTCCTCATGAATGCTCTAGATTCATTCTGCTGTGGTGCTCTTTGCTCCCTTTTCGTGTATTTCATTTCCTTGGAGTCCTATCCTACACATTACCTGGATGTATTCTTCATGACACCTGCTAGTTACGCTTCTCCACCTAAAAAAACTGTCACCTTGAAACTCACAAAATAGTGTCTAAAGCGTCCTCTGATAATGTTTTGGCTCTTCTCTTAAATCTGCCTAAATTATCCATAACCTCCTTGGGTAGTTGTCCCTATCATCAAGGGAAAGTCCCCCAATTGTTCTTATTAAAGACTTTCTATCTGTCACCATCAGAGGGCGACTTCCAATAATTTCCTGGATCTAGGCTCCCTCTCGGGGTGTAATTTCAAATGCTCCCTAATATTGTTCCTTTCCTCTTCCTTTAAATCTCTTTGGGACCCAGGCATTTCCCCAGACTTACTGTCTTCAAAAACACCCTCCCCCTGCCAACCCTTTCCTAGCCTAATGTGAAAGCATTAGCCAAATGTAAAAGCAGTTAGGTCTAGATATAGAACTGGAGGGATACCCTTTTACTTTTGTATACGACTAGTTTTGACATTTCAGATCTTGTGTCTTCTCTTGAGTGGCAGTCTTTCTTCAGTCATCTACCCATATGTCCCTAGTTTGCCTCCTGCCATTACTAACATTGACATTCTCCATTCATACCTCTCTGTTCATTGAAACACCAGTAGATTGGCCCTGCCTGCTGCCTAGGCCCTCCCACTGATCCTGGGCCTGCCTGATTGCATAATTAAAAGCATTCCAGATGCAGGCTTACCATAGAAACTTTTCAGCCTTTAGCATGCTTTATTTTATTCTCCTTGTAAGAAGAGACCTTTTTCTCTTCATCTAGTGGCTGCTGTATTGCTATGGCATTCACAGATGTTATTGGGTCATAAACTAATGTACATACCAGGGCCAAACAGAAAACACAGAGCAGAGGAGGGAGGTAGGGAAAAGCCTCAGAGAGGCTGCAGTTAAACCATATAAATCCTTTCATATTTGTTCTACCCTGATTTCTTTGTGGACCTTGAATTTCTTCTTTAAGAACAAGATAAAAAGGAAGAAAAGTTGGGATGGCTATCTAGAATCACCAATAATGCCTAGCAATAATAAGTTAAAAGCCAAAATCTCATATAGCCAATGTGAAACTTAACTGCTTTTAAGTTGAGTTTTCAGGCACTCATTGAGTCATGTGCCAAGTATGATTGCTCTAGGCACTAGATAGAGTAGTGAACCAATCTCCTCTATCTTGGTGAAGAACTTGTAACACTGGAGTGTACATTCTGGTAAGAGAGAAGGATTATAAACTAACAAATGCAGAACATAAGTTCAGGTAGGGCTAAGAGCTATGGAGAATAATAAAGCAAAATAAAGAGATAGAGCATGTTCTTTATCCTGAGAGGACCTCTTTTGGGTGGCTAAGGCAGGCCTCACTTACTAGATGACATTTGAGCAAAAAAAAAAAAAAAAACAAATGGAATGAGGGTGTAAGTCATAGGCGGTTATTGAAAAAGAGTGTTCCAGGTAAAGAGAATAGCATAAGAAAGCCCTGGTGTGGAAATGAGTTTAGCATGTTCAGGGAATAGCAAGAAGTCCAAGATGGCTTGAGTGGCCAACATAATGGAAAGCCTTGCAGGCAATGAAATTTGGGAGGGGCAGAGGAGAATAACACAGGGTCTTGTGTGGTGTGGTAAGGAGTTTGAGTTTTATTCTAAATGTGTTAGGAAGATACTGACAGGTTTTGAGCAGGAAAATGTCGTGATCTGTTTTACATTTAAAAAGTTCTGTCTACGGAAATAGATTTGTGCCCTTCTTCTTCCTTCTGTGAGCCTCTTCCCCATCTCAGGGCTTGACATGGTGTTCATGAGGACCTAAGTGAAGCAGCCCTTGCTGGCAAGCTCAGGGAAATGGCATACTTAGGCTGAGTTCATAGACTCTTCCTGGGGGCCTAAGAAACAGCATTCAGAATGCTTGTAATATGTCTGTGATTTCTTAAGGGAAACAAGGAAATGGAACTGGTAAGAACAGTCAACACGCAGTTTAATCTCTGCCTGATGTACTGTCCACTCCATAACATTATTTCCGTTTTTTCCCCTCTGCCACAATGGAGATTTATCCTGAAGAAAGCTACAGCTGTGTTTAGGCAACCCAAGGTGAAATGGAGCCTTGGCTCGGGCCAAGGTGGTAGCAGGTGTTGAAAAGCAGTCAAATTTGTAATATTCGGAAGCTGGATTGTATAGTGTGAGGGAATGGAAGGAATCAAGGATAGCTCCAGTTTTTTGCCTGAATTCTAGGATGAATGACGATGCCACTTACTGAGAAGGGAAAAACTGAGGAAGGAAGGAAGGGAGGGAGGGAGGGAGGAAGGAAGGGAGGGAGGGAGGAAGGAAGGAATTTGAAGGAGAGGGAGAATCAAGAATTATTTTGGACACATCAAGTCTGAGCTTCCTATTAGCTGTCCCAGGCCAGATACCAACTACAATCGGATATTTCTCCAAACCAGAATGTAAGCTCCAAGTGGACAGGGACTTTTGTCTGTTTTGTTTACTACTATATCCCTCAGAACCCAGGAGAGGCCCTGATACATAGTAGAGGTTCAATAAATCTTTGTTGAATGAATGAACAAATACATGAATAAATAGGAGTCCGAGTCTTTTGTTATTTGAAGTCCTGATCTGCAGCCCAGTTTGAGCAGAAGTATAAAAAAGACAAGTGGTGGCAACAAACGACAGCCCATTTGTCAATGTCTAA
Source organism: Choloepus didactylus (assembly GCF_015220235.1). Taxonomy (NCBI): domain Eukaryota; kingdom Metazoa; phylum Chordata; class Mammalia; order Pilosa; family Megalonychidae; genus Choloepus; species Choloepus didactylus. The sequence continues at coordinate 61,313,711 of NC_051311.1, forward strand.
AATATCTGCACACCAAAAGTTTCTGGTTTTGTGGAAACCTTTATTGGCCCTAGCAAGAATTTGCTCTCTTTGTATGGAAGTTGCATTAGTCAGAGTCCAGCCAGGAAAATGGAAACCACACAAGGTATTTCAAACAAAATGGATTTAATTCAGAAAATTGGTTACATAAGTGTTGGAAGTCTGAAAGGAAATACTGGGGTAGCACAAAGATAGTTAATGTAGAAGCAGCTACTACTTGTAGGGCTGTGGTAACAAAGAGAAGAGGTTGGGTTACCAGAACTTGGGAGTTCGGAGGACGTGCCCCACGGAGCTGGTGCTTAGACACTGGGAGGGACAGTTGGGCTGGTTCTGGAAGGGTTGAGAGAAACTGCAGCCTGAGCTGGCTGCTTCTGCTGGAGAGAAGTTGACAATAGCAAGGACTTTTTTTCTTCTCCCTTCTACCTTCCAGTCTCCCTCTAGTGCCTCCTTTGGGCACTGCCTCATAGGAAGCCTATTGGCAAGGCTATGTGGGAAATGTAGTTTGCATCTCAGAGTGGCACATACAGTGGGGGATTTGGGGCTGAGGGACAATCAGGAAATAACTGGCACAGGAGGCTGCTCACAAGAAATACAAGCTCCAAGAGGCCCCTTCCTTCTATCTAAACCAAACCTGATTTTCTCTATGGGCCTGCCACATGGAAGAAAGGAGAACAAAGATATTAGAAAGCCAGAGCTCGAACAGAGGAGTGAGCCAAACCCATTTATGTGTGTAGTGCTTTTCGCCTCCCCAAAGAGCAAAGGAAGCCCAATCAGGTACATGAATTTCCTCCTTGAGGGAAAACCAAATGGGAAAGAGGCTGCCTGGAGAATTTCTCCTTCCCCATTCCCCCTCCCCACCACCCTAAACCTACTGATTTTGATGTTTTCAAAGCATTGGCCAGCATTGACATTGGTATGGAAAAGTAGTATATGCGAATGTATGGGAAGATACATAGTTTGGTACAACTGGGTATTATCCTACATCACTGTTGCTGTTTATTAGACCATGAAGAATCTGGTGTGATTGGAAGAACTGTAAAGACAGAAAATAAAGAGTAAGAGGGTATGGGAAAGCTTCTTGGTTTCAGCCTCACCAAGATGCCAATCGATTAGTGGTAGTTGTGTGGAGTCCATCCTTTTCTGGGGGGTGGACTCAATTATGACACTTGATTGTGACTCGGTTGTGACACAGTGTCCCTCCCAATCAGGGTAGAAATCTATAACATTAACAAATTGCCTCCTTTCTTGGAGAGAGACATCTGAACTGATCACCTTTCCGTTCTAAATTTTAGAATTGGAATTGGGTCTTTGATACTTGGGCTTAATGTCAAGAATCTGCCAAACTTTGCTCTCTGGTTCTACCAATAGATCAGGGAAAAGGCTCCAGGAGACAAGAGGCTGAAATATGTGCCAGTGAAGGTGGGAAGACGTGAGGGGTGGGAAAGCACATCCACTGCGTCTTCATATGTTACCCACCATACTTGAAACATTTAGAAGGTTATCAAGGTGAGTGTTTCCAGCCCCAAGGTTTTTCCTGACACTTTTTCTATCCTTTGCTATCTTGTATATTCAAAACCTCAACTTTTTCCTTTTTGTTTTTCCCTTTGTCCTTCTGTAACTGACAATCCAGTGCTAAATCAAATGGAAGCTCTGCACAGAGAGACAGCTTCCATTCTCTTGTGAGTAGATTACCCCACATTTTTAATAAACAAATTTACAAAGTTCATGGCCTTGAATTTCACAGATTCCCAATCTCCTGCTTTTCTCTCTGTATTTCTCCATTTCTGATAGTCTTCTTTAACTCCCTGTTAATGCCAGGGTGGCTGTTACTGCTGCTACCTTCTCTTCCTCACAAAATTCATTAGATTTGAGAGTCATTTTTTATTCCTCCATCTCTGAATAATGCTAGTTCTGTTCAGATTTGGTATTTGCCAACAGGTAGGGTGAATGAATATATAAACCCTGGTCTTATGACCTGCTCACCGATGGAGGGCAGGTTGCTAAACAAAGCTCCCTGCCCAAGCCCCAGCTTCTAGCAAGCTTTCCTTTCTGCTTTACTAAGAAGATAAATTTCTGAAGCCCCTAATTCCTGGGTCTCTGGTATCTGAACAAATGTAGAGCAGCATTAAAATTACAGTTGCTGCATCTTCTGTAACCAGGATGTTGAAGCATATGAGATGCCAGTCACCTCTCTCCTCACGTGGATTCTGAGGCAACTGATAAAAACATGTGAGAAACAGATAAGATCACATTACCTGTTTTTTAGGTTTGTTTTTTTTTTTTTTTTGGTGTTTTTTAATTTTTATTTTAATTTTTATTTTTATTTTCTGGAAGCTGGTTGGAGAGTCTGGCTTCCTAATACATTCCCCTGAACTGGAAAGACTTAACTAGTCACCAATAATATATAGGCCTCTCTCTGACAAAGGAAGAGTCTCCCCAGATAACTTACCATGTGTTGTTTGCAGGCTGTTTGAGAAAGGAAAAGCCAAAAATGGGACGAGCTACCCTTGCCCAGCACTATAAGCCACTACTTTCTCATTACAGAAGGAAAGAAGGGTGGATGGTAACACACCAATATTTCCAAGGGGTAGATGTTTCTATATTTTAAGCAGTTAAAAATGGCCAGAGAGAAAGAAAATGATTCTACAGAGAGTTCTTTCTGCCTTGAGCAGTGGTTCACCTACTGCCCTTTGCTCCTGAGGTCATGATTCTGAGAATGCACTGTGCCACCTTTCGTACCCATGCTCCTTGGCCACTGTCAGCTGAGCTATGGAGTCTCCATCTGGATGTAGATTTGTGGAGTTGAAGGCAAAAGAAGGTACTGTTCTTCACCCCATCATAGATTGGCACTTAAAGGTAGCAGAAGGGGGTGACCAACCTGAGTTTTGGTCGATACTGTCCTATGTCTCTAAAGAAGAAGATAATCAATGGAGGATTTGTGATGTGGTCACATTCTTTGTCATATAGCATTTGTTTCTTCCAGCAAATCCTGGTTCTGCCATGAATTCAACCCTTGTAGATTTTTCAAACTAGATTTATCTGCCTTAAAATTGGCAGAATTTTTTTTAATTAGACTTTTGGCCATTTTTGTGAGTTGTTATCTTTTTCTATACCTTCAAAAGTTGCCAGTCAGGTGCTGCTTTAGGCCAGAGAATGGTTCTGCCCCCTTTTTCATGATATTGTATCTTCCCATGATTTCTGTGACTACTTCCCCTGGTTCTTCTCCTGCCTCATTGCCCATTTCTTCTCAGTATCTTTTACATGATCCACTTATGGTGTTTGCATATTCCAGGCCTCTGTCCTATGCCTTACTCTCTTTTTAGTCCGCCATTTCTCCTCCTTGATTTCATCTTCTCAGATGTCTTCCACTAGCATATTTACTTGAGGCTGACACCCAAATGTGCAATTCCAACCCAAACCTCTGTCTCTCTCTCGAGCTTCAGATTCATATTTTAAACCACTTCCTAGACAATGTCTCCACCTATACTTCATACTCAGCATGCCAAAAACATAATCCTCTGAACTTGCTCAACTCCTTTATTCCCTAATTTAGTAAATGGCACCTCCATTCACTGAGATAACCAGACCAAAAATGTGATCTCTAACCCATGGATCCCATTGGTTACCAAGTCCCATTAATCCTACCTTCTTAACATCTTTCAAATATCCTTCTTTTATCTTTCTCCACTGCATTACTTTGATTTAAAGCCTATATCAGTTTAGGTTTTTTTTGGTTGCAAACAACAGAAATGAACTCTGACTAACTTAAGCAAAATGGGGGGATTTACTTGAAAGAATATTGAGAAAGCTCACAGAATTGAGGGGAAAAATGAATAACCATGTTCTAGGGAGGACTAGATCTGGGGCAGCTCTGGGGACCTGAGTAGGTAGAGCTCAGAATCCTCCTGTCTGAGACACTGCCTAAGGTGACTCAGCTACAGTCATCTTTCATTTCTGTGTGTCTCTATTAAACTTTCAAATTCTTAGAAAAGAGAATCTGGTTAGCCACCTTTGAATTAGTCATCCAGGCCTAGGAGACAGGGATGAGTGGCACAAATTTGCAATTTCTACAAACTTTCATCACTTCTTAATTATTACTCAGTATTGCCATAGCCAATTGATGGGCCTCTTTGCCTCCAGTTTTGCATTTCCAATCTACAGTTCATGTTGCCATCATTTTCTTATTTCTAAAATATATGTTTTTTCACATCATCGCCTTACTTAAAAATCCCTCTATAGCTCTTCATAACTCAAAGAATAACCTACAAACTTCCTGGATTTGGACTCGGTCTAACTCTAGTTTCACCTCTTGCTCGCCTTCCCCTAACTCTTGTGCTCCAGCCATACTGCTATTATTTGCAATTCCCCTAAACAAGCCATGCTCTATTGAATTCCCATGTTTTTGCTTGTGCTCCTCCTTCTTTCTCACATGCCCATTTTCTCTTCTCCTAACCTGATGAACTCACACTCATCTTTCTAGGCTCAGTTTGGATGTTACTTCCAAATCTGTCCTGTCTCTTTCAGTCTGAGTTATGTGCTCTTCCTCTTTGCTTCCAGAGCATCCGAATCTATTGTCCAATATACGCATCACACTCTGTTGCAATCTACTCTTTCCTTGTCTCTCTTCCAAGCTAAACTGTGGGCAACTTGAGGCTGAGTACTACATCTAATTTATTTTTGGCTCCTATTATGGATTGAATCATGTTCCATCCCCCACAAAAACATGTTTAAGTCCTAGCCCATAGTCCTGTGGGTGTGAACCCACTTGTAAATACGATCTTTGAAGATGTTATTAAAGTGATACCAAACTGAATCAGGGTGGGCCTTAATCCAATATGGCTGTAAGCAGAGGAAATTTGAAACCAGTCAGTAGGAAACAGATGGAAAGAGCGACGGCCATGTGATGGAGGCAGAGATTAATTTATAGATTGCCTGAAAGCCTCCACAAGAATGCTACAGACTCTGAGAAAGCATGGCCTGCTGACACCTTGATTTTGGACTTCTGGTCTCCCAAATTTGAACCATTGTTTAAGCCAACCGGTCTGTGGTACTTTGTTATAGCAGCCCTGGCAAACAAAGAAAATTCCCATCACCTAGGCTGGAGCTGAATGCATCATAAATGTTCTATAAATATATTGAAATAAACAAATACTGATCCTTATTTTAATGCATTTTTTATTGTGACCTTTAACATATATATATATAACAGTGATAACTTTCAAAGTACAATTTAACAAGTAGTTAGAGAGCAAATTTCAAAGAATATCATGGGTCAGGTAGGGTGATCTGCAAAGTCTTCTCTGAAGAGGAAAGACCTGAGTAGGACCATAAAAATGGAAGAAGTTTCAAATGTTTGAAGACATTGGGGGGAGTGTTTTTAGTATGGAGAATAAGAGAGAAACATTCACTGTGGTTGAGAAATGGTGTGAAAACACTGGCTAAAGTAGAGGTTGATTAAGGGATGGTGAAAAGGTCAGTGTGTATAGAGAAGTCCTTGGTTAGAAAAATAAATTGGGGTAGATCAGAGCAGATTTGAATATCTGAATATCAGGTTAAGTATGTCTTTGTGCTTTTCAGTCTCTGTCACCAGTATAGAATACCTCAGCGTTCTAGATTGCCTGATCATCACAACTCTCCTTTGTCTCCTTCAGAATCAAGAAAAGAACAATTAAGATATTTTCAAAATGGAACGTTTCCATGCTGAGGAATTTCCCCTTTCCTCCCTGAACTATGATTGATTTTCTGATGTCATTAAAGGTATTGTATACCAGAGCCTTCCATTCTTATTTTGAATGTAGTTTTCATGTTTGTGTGGTTTTTCTTTTGGCCTGGACTGCAGACAAACAGCACAAGACCTGGACCTCCCAATTTAATGGCTCCTTTTTCATTTTAGTTTCAATATATATATGAAATGGACTCACAATTCCGGAAATACTAAAGGTGAGAAAAGGGTGAAAATCTCATTAGTGTATTTCCCTGGAAAAGAACTTTCAGGGTAGAGCTCAGGCTAGTCAGAAACTCTAGATAATCGTATTTAGAGTTCAGGTCAGCCAATCATGCTAGACATAAACCCTATGCAATCATCTTTCAACATTATCAATACTGACACAGACCCCACCCCTAAACCAGTGGACTTCACAGGAACTTGAGCCAATAGGCTTTGCCAAAGTTCTACCTAATTTCAAGGCCCCCGTAATCTAGCCTCATCCTACCTACCCACTTTTATTTCTTACTACTTGAAACAACAACAAGAACAACAAATAACGTTCTTCCACATAGGCTACTTCACACACCAGCTGGTCAGACCCAGTTCAAGCTCTTCCAAATATCTTCAAAGACTCATTGGCCTTTCTTTTCTCTAAATGGTAGATTCCACATTACCAACATTTATCTACATTTTAAATTTTCTATATCAAACATGTAGTAACTCTCCCCCTCCCCATTCCCAATATATATACATATTTTTCCTTGCTTCTCAGGCCTAATCTACAGATGAGTATGGTCATATTGAAAAGGGAGAGGAAATAATATATGGCTGCTCCTTCAACTTTCTCCAACTACTGCCACTTTTCCCACTCCCAATACCTACTTTTCCCTTTATCCAATTATCTCTTTAACCTTTAGTTAGGCCTAGGAAAGCCTAAATCTGTTTTTTTTTTTTTTCCTCTGAAAAGTAATCTAAGAGTGTGGCAGGTTTGTTTTTTCAGTCCTTCAGGGCATGGGAAAGAGGGACACCCTATAGAGATGTTATAGTCTCTTTTTTGGGGGGAGGGATCATATACTTTTCTGTAGGCCTCTCCACCTAGCAGTTCATGAGGCAGGGGAGGGGGTGTGTGTATGGAGCTCTTAGTCTATCTAAAATGGAAACCTAAGAAGACTTTGAAAATAATCAGGAAGCAGGAGCTGCGCGTCTTTCCTCAGACGACTACCAAACCTCTTTGCCAGGCGAAATACATATTGAACCTGGTGGAGATTTAAATACAACTTTGTTCTCTCACGAAGGAATCAGATAAGTATTCCAAAGCAGAATTAAATGGCACTGGGAATTATGATCTTACCTAATTTTTCATGTATATGTGTGTGTGTCTGTCTGTCTGTATACGTGTGTACTGGGACACAGGCATGGAAGGAGGGCTTCACAATTTAGTATTGCCCATTCATCAAGTACCTTAGGAATGTCAACCCATCCCATTAGCCAGCCACCGGCCTACTCACGTGAGAAAGTGGTCTAGCCCTCTCTTCTTGGGTTCTGACAAGTTAACAATAGAAAACTCTCTCAGCCAGGCTTTGATAGCTATGCAGTGGAAGGGACGGGCATTGATTGGGTCACTGAGTTAAGTTCATGACAGGTGCTGCTGCAAACTATTTCTTTTTGGATTACCTGTGAGCAAAGTGAGCCTACCATAGAGTATTAATTTTTTTCCTAGACAATTGCAGCCTAGTTTCACATTAGAAAAGCAAATTTCTCCTGGTAACATGGCTTTGACCATAGTTTTTGCATAATAATAAACATGCATATTTGAGTCCTTTCTGAATCAGCTTTCATTACTAAAGGTCCTCATATTTGCTAAGAATAGCTCTAAGGCATTTGGAACAGATGGATACTGTACTCTTCCCAAATAGATTATTTGTTTCATAGATTTCTTCCCTTATAAAAAGAGGTTTTGGTTCATCCTGACACTTGTGAATTAATTTTATTTCAGGTCTTTCTGTAGGCAAATCTCACCATTATCATGGAATTAGAATGTCGCCTTTAAATCCTTTGGTTAACTTTCTCCCTTTTACAGATGAGGAAATTGAGGCCTCAGGAAATGAACATATTAGCATGTATTTATCATTATTGTTTTACATTTAATAATCACTTCTCACTCTACCCCCATTTAAAATCTAAACTCTTAATTTCTTGACAGCAAGGGTCATCATGTCTTGTGCACTTTCTGCATCCACAATAGCACCTATCAGTCTTCTTTTGTTTCCCACACAGGATCAAGGACTGGACTAGGCACACAGCGTGTGCTAAGGAAAGAATGTCTGGATTGAACTGAACCGTACAGAATGTGGACCATTTAGAGGCACTGCATTTGGCCTCTGGGTGATTACCTGCACTGGGTTGACCCACTTGGCAGTGAACAGCAATGGGCCAAAAGAAACAGGTCATGTGTGTAGTCTTGTTTGCCCAACTAAGTTATAAATACCATCTTATTCTAACATATTTTGTAGCCTGTGGCACTTTGACCAGTGCTAGTCACAGAGTAGACCCTCATTAAATACATTTTGATTGACTGACTGTCCCCAGATCAAAACCCAGAACTTTGTCTGTATTTCATGGAGCATCTGGAGTATCTTTGCCAGCAGGAAAGCACCAGTCCGTCCAAGATGGGTACTGCTGTGTTGAGAACAGGTAACTCTATGCATTACCTTGGCCTTGAAGCAGAATATAGGGGTCTCGTGATGTTTTTTAGATATCCAAATGCTACAATAAAGATTGTATTATATCATTAATTATTAGATAACTTAAGCTAATAGGAGACATCAGAAGAACACAAATTTAAAGATGGTAACTTGGGATGAATTTATTTTGGACTATCCACAGTGTGCCACCTGCTTCTTTTGTGATAATTTTTAAGACATCTGGCCCGAGTTAATGGTGCAGGTGGTGGCCAGGTAAAAGATGGAAGCAAGTGATCTGTTAGGATTATTATTTTTTTTTTTAGGTATCAAGGTTTGTACCTAATTTTTTATGCAACTTAACTGAGATATATTCACATACCATAAAATTACCCACAGTGTACAATCAGTTGTTCAGAGTATCATCACATAGTTGTGCATTCATCACCACAATCAATTTTTTGAACATTTTTGTTACTTCAAAAAATAAGAATAAAAATAAAAATAAAAAAGAACACCCAAAACATCTCATACTCTCCCCCCCCGTTATTCATTTACTTTTTGTCCCCCTTTTTTCTACGCATATGTCCGTACACTGGATAAAGGGAGTGTGAGCCACAAGGTTTTCACAATCACCCAGTCACACTGTATAAGCTATATAGTTATACAACCATCTTCAAGAATCAGGGGTACTGGATTGCAGTTCAACAGTTTCAGGTGTTTCCTTCTAGCTATTCTAATACACTAAAAACTAAAAAGGGATATCTGTATAGTTCATAAGAATAACCTCCAGAATGACTTCTCAACTCCATTTGAGATCTCTCAGCCACTGAAACTTTATTTTGTTTAATTTTCCTTCCCCCTTTTGGTCTGCAAGTCTTTCTCAATAAGATGCCAGGTCCAGGCTCATCTCCAGGAATCATGTCTCACATTGCCAGGGAGATTTACACCCCTGGAAGTCATGTCCCATGTAGAGGGGAGGACAGCGAGTTTACCTGCTGAGAGGGCTTAGAGAGAGACAGGCCACATCTGAGCAACAAAAGAGGTTCTCTGGGGGTGACTCTTAGGCACAATTATAAGTAGGCTTAACCTCTCCTTTGCAGTAACAAGCTTCATAAGGGCAAGCCCCAAGATTGAGGGCTTGGCCTACTACAATGGTAATCCTCAATGCTTGTGAGAATATCAGTAATTCCCTGGGTGGGGAAATTTTCCTCCAGGCCCTCAAGGGGGCAAATACTTTTTATTCTCTGTACTTAGTCTTATTGAACTTCCTTTGTATGTCATGGATTGCTTTTCTCTAGCTGCTTTCAGAATTCTCTCTTTGTCTTTGACACTTGATAATCTAATTATTAAGTGTCTTGGAGTCAGTCTACTTGGATCTATACTGTTTGGGGTACACTGTCCTTCTTGGATCAGCAATTTTATGTCTTTCATAAAAGATGGGAAATTTTCAGTGATTATTTCCTCCATCATTATTTCTGCCCCTTTTCCTTTCTCTTCTTCTGGGACACCCATGACACATATATTCATGTGCTTCATGTGGTCATTCAGTTCCTTGAAATCCTGCTCATATTTTTCCATTCTTTTCCCCTATCTGTTCTTTTGTGTGTAGGATTTCAGATTCCTGTCCTCCAGTTCATGAATCCTTTCTTCTGCCTCTTCAAATCTCCTGTAGTATTTCTCCATTGTGTTTTCATCTCTTCTATTGTGCCTTTCATTCCCATAAGTTCTGCCAATTGCTTTTTCAAACTTTCGAGTTCTTCCTTATGTTTGCCCAATGTCTTCTTTATGTCCTTCATCTCTTTTGCCATATCTTCCCTAAACTCATTGATTTGATTTTGAATTGATTTAGGAGGTTTGTTTGGTTAATAATTAGTTGTTTCAATTTCTGTATCTCAGATGAAGTGTAAGTTTGTTCCTTTGACTGGTCTATATCTTTGTTTTTCCTAATGTGATTTGTAATTTTTTGTTGTCTAAGCATTGGTTTCCTTGATTACTCCAATCAGATTTTTCCAGAGCAGACAGGCCTAGGTCTCAGGAGAAGGCTTTATTCAGTATTAGGTTTCCCTGAGGGTGAGATCCAGCATTTGTCAGACTTTCCTGTGATGTCTCTAGACTTCGTGCTTTTCCTATCCCGTCCAGTGGGTGGTGCTTGTCAGCCTGCAGCTCCTCACTGGTGTAAAGTGGTGCAGTCCCTTTAATTCTCAGGGGACCCTGTCCTGGCCAGAGGCCAAGGGTGTCAGAAGCCAAGCTTACGTTGTTTCTGGGTTTCTCCTCACCTCTGCCCCCCAAGCCCTGGGGTCTGAATTCTCTGAGGAAGGGCAGCCACTTGAGCTGGGCCCCACCCCTCTTTTCTTAGGGAAGATGCATCCTTTAGGGAGTTGTCTCATACACTTAAATTCCTCCTTTGACTCTCTGACTCTCTTAACTCCTCCGTTTCCTTGGTCAGTGCTGACAACTGAAAATGCCTGAGGCTTTCTCTAATGAGCTACTTGAAATGGGAGAAAAAAAGAAAAGGAAAACAGAGAAAGCCCCTTGTCAGATCCAGTCCCCAGCCCCCTAGTTTCACTGGTCGACCAGTTTGGTACCTGGTTCTCTGTGCCTCTTTTTTTGGGATGCAGCTGCTTTCCAGTATTCTGAGCTCAGCTGACTCAAAAGGCCTCTGTTTTTATTCAATTATTATTTTTTTTTCTGTCAGCCCCACATCCTCTTTGCCAGGAGCGACCTCAGGATACTTTCCTACTTACTCCAGGTTTATCTGTTCTTGTACCTTATATTCAATAGTCCAAATTTTGTTAATTAAAACTGCAGTTGGGGCTTGGTTGAGTTACTGTCCCTTGCTCAAGTAGACTGCTGCTTTTTCCCACAGTGAAGTTTTCCAACTCAGACTGCCATGCCGGTAGTGGAGGGGTGCCAGCTCTGCAGTTTGGGGAGCTTTACTTACAGTTCTATGCTGTGATCTCAGCTATTCCACCCATTCCAGGCTGGTGTATGATGTGTGTCCAGTCATGGATGTCCCCCATCAGTTTTTCCAGATTATTTACTAGTTGTTCCAGGCTATTTATTAGTAGCTGTAGAGGACTAACTAAATTCCACACCTGTCTATGCACCATCTTGCCCCACCTCTATCTGTTAGGATTTGATCCTGGATTTGGGATTATGTGTACATGCTATAGCCAGCAGATCTACCAACCACATAACTTGGCTATTTCTACTTAACTTATTTTGGTCCTTACTCTGCCACCTTCACTTTTAAAGAAGAGAAGTATAGTTCAGTGGTTGCAGAATCCAACCTAATTTGAAGCCAATTTAACCCCCAAAATGGAAATATCTTCAAGGAGAAAACAGACCATTTATTTTAATCATTAACCCACTTACCAATGAGCATCTTTCACTATGTTCAGGCAATAAATGTGTTTAATAAGAATCAGTCAGTGAATCTAAAATACTTTATTGTTAAATATTGTGACTTCTGTCCATCCTCCTCTTTTTTCCCCAAAATGGAATGGTATTTGGGTAGGGGGTGGAAAGTATGTGAAAGAGCAGAGTATGAGACTATTTGCCATTGATGATTATTTTTACTACCCTAGTTCTAGAAAGAGAAACTTTTAGATGTGGTTAAGATGAGGGAGCCAGTAATCCAAGCACAGTCAATAAGATTTGGAAATTCTGTTGTGAAATTCCACTAACTATATTCTTTCTCATAGAGACAAGTGCAAATCACTGATGAAGTCAGGGTTATTTCCATGTATAGAGAGAGTAGGCAGGTAGACATCAGGGATATCATGATAATCCAGCTGCCCAAAAGAGTGTCCTTAAGCAGTCTATTAGAGCACTTCCTTGAGTGATCTAGAACCTTTTTTAGAAGAAATCAGCTCACCAGACAACATTGTAATTGTCCTACTTGCTTAACCCTTCAAGCTGAGGTTTTGTTTTCCCACAGTAGGCAGATAGATAATGCTTCCAATTCTTTGCTACCCATGCATGTTCAATCCCTGATCACATAAAATGAAGCTACTAAAAGTCAGACTTCCAAACTTTGTTGGGGGTTGGAGAACATGCAGAAGGCCAGGCCTCTGAGTCAGAAAATGCAACTGGCTGTTCTTACTCTTTTTCAGGTTTCATAGTAACAAACCAAAGACTTCAGGAGTCAAGCCAGTTAAATGTGGGAAAGGAATAGTTGTCAATGGTGAAGAGGTGAGGAGGAGCATTAGCAGATGTTCATCTGTAATCTTTCTTTGGAGTTGCTTAGAGTACCTCATTAGCTGGGTCTCACAAACTTCCCATTAGAAAACAAAATGGGGTCAACAATTATACAGAGAACAAGATAGTTGATCTAATTTCATGCAAGGGAAACAGAGGCATATAGAAGAGAAGAGTCAGGGGCACACCAGTAACAAACAAGGGCACAAATCTCAGGAACCAGAAACCTATCTTTGGGCATTCCAACTTACCTAGACTTTGCTGCTGCCTCTTGCAGCAAAACTCTATTGGGTATTTTGGCTGCTTTCCCAGGTTTATTATATTCATGTGAATTTTCCGGGCCAACTTTTATGTTATCAGCTGGAGATAGTGCAATTCAACATACCAAAAACTAAAAACATATTCCAATTTGGACAGTCTTGTAGGGTTAGACAACTGCTGGAGACTAATTTGGAACAGAGAAGCAATACCTCAGAAAAATCCAGGAATAAAAACATTTTCCCCAAGTACTTTCCCCCTAAAAATGTATTTTCTAAAACTGCAAAAAACAATGTTTTCACACCCTTCCCCTAAATAAATGTCTATGATTCTAAATATATCATACATGTCATTGTATTTGTAAAGCAGGTTTTCATAATGTATTTTTAACAAATACATTTTAGTTTTCCAAAAGTCTTTGGATTTGTCCCATATTTCATCCCAACCTCCCTAAAGGAATGCACGGAGTGGTTCTGTTATTCTACTTCCTGGTCCTTCCCCAACCTCCAAGAATTGCCAAGGCCTGTTATTTTCCAACTGGAGCATAATAACGCACCCCCCCCCACCTCTACCCCTGCATCCTTCTTTCCCATTCTTATTACTTCCCTCTCCTCTCTTCACCTTCTTGCTTTATTCACCCTTTCAGTACAAGGTCCCTTTTCTCTGTACCAGACCACCTTCTTGGAGGCATGGCAACCTTTTGAAATGCTAATCCAAAGACAGGATGTGCTCCTCCCTCTTTTCTGATTTCTGATTAAGCCCAAAGAAGGTAATTCAGCACTTTTATCTCCAGTTTTCACCCTCTTTGGTTCATCCCTGGGTAGCCCAGCAAGAGGGAAGGCAACACCACTAGGGTCGCAGGGGAGGGTTGGAAGAGGTTTGGCAACTCTTGTGCCGAGCTTGACACTTAAACAGTGCACCAATAAACCAGTATTACCAGCAGCCTAAAAAAAAAAAAAAAAAAAAAAAAATCCATTTAATTTTTGCAACATTTCTGGGAGAATCATATACTGCAGAGATGTCCTCCAAATGCAAAATACACTGTTTCTTCTCCCTTCCTCTGTGTTTCTGCTCCCAGATAAGCTGGCAGAACCCTTCCACTCACAACCCTAAAATTATTGCCCTTTTGTAATTTGCTTTTCTCCTTAAAGATTGTCCTCCAGCTTGATTTTAGCCTGATTTCACTCTGAGAGAAGTGGAAAAGGCAGAAGAAAGGTGTGGGATGCCTTGGAGTGATTTGTCCCAGTCTGAACTTTGAAGCTGCCCTTATCTACTTCACCCTCTAACAGCTTTCTCTGACATTTCGTAAGGCTTTCAATTTGCAAGCTTCCTCTGCAGGATGTCTCAGAACCCAGCCTTCCTTGCTGTAACCCTTGTTCTAGAAACTCAGAGTGCAAAACACAGAGCACAATGTTCTTCTCACTTAATTTAAACCAGGGACTAGTTTTTAGTGAGATTCAGGTGAGACAAGGCATGGGCTACTGATTAGGATCAATGCAACTTGAAATCACTAATTTTGATTATTGTTTCTAGATTTTTGATACAGTCGGACAATCAAAATTTGTTCTAGCAAACCTTCAGCATTACATGGTCCATCCAAATTTGGTAGGTGGAAAAAGTATTTCCCTAAGATCTCTAAAAGCAAGTTTCTGCAGTGGTGCGGAGGTCTACTGTAGAGTATTTCCAGCTTCTAGGTACTCTGATGAAAGAGGGCAGAGCACTCTTGGGTACTATATCCCAGACGGCTCTGGGAATAGTGGTGATAAGGGGAATTGGTGGGGAGGAGCTTGGAAGATGGCTCTCCTTGCAGCTAAATTTTTTTTTTTAAGTTGAGAAAACATATTTATAATCAGGAGGTATTCTGATCTCTCCCTCTCCCTTCCTCCCTCTTTGCCTTCCTCCTATTGGCAGGAAAGTGAATTCAAATGGGACTTCCCCTTTCCCCACCCACCCCTTAAGAAGCAGGCTGTTATCTGCAACTGTTTTTCCTTTTTAAGGTTGTGCTTATCATGCTTTTTAATGTGCTTGTGCCTGCATAGAAATGTTGGTGGGTGGAAGGCTGTAGATAAGGCTTGCCTTGGCCCCTGCATACCACTGAGGATCTCCCTCAGTAAGGAGACTTGGTTTCTGGTAGTTTTCCCCACTCTGTCTCAGAGAGAGTTGCAGAGAAAATCTCATCTAGGTTTTGCCACATGGAAACTTGTGACACTTCTGTTTGCCCCCCTATGTTGGACACTGTGTCACACTTCTCTTAGAAGAATTAAGTCTTGTTCCTTTTATTAGAAAACCTTTCCATCCCTTTTCTCCAGGCCCTTAGTCTATTTGTAAGAAATGCTCTGAAGGAAGAAAGGCACAGAGAGCTTTAGACTTTTTCTGATAAATAAATTTCAGAGCAGATTTGTCCAGATTATCCTCAGTCCCTATCCCAAAGAGGCAAATGATTAGCCCACTGGTTTGTTACTCTTCTTCTCTAGATCTAATCCCTCTGTCTCTCTGGAAACCCTTCTGTCTGCCCAGGCCCAGTACTACGAGCCTCCAAAGCCTACCGCACTGCAGAAATTCCTGGCTCGAAACAGGAAAATCACAAGCTTCATGTTAAAAGTAACTGAGTATGATCAGGATAAGACCTTACTGATCTTGACCAACAACCCACCTCCTTGCCCAACCGACCAGCATGGAAAGGACATCACACCAAAATTCTTTTCCAAGGAGTTACTGGTCAAGGTAATGGCACCTGGGGAAGGTCCCTGGCACCCTAAGTATGGACCCTGAAGAGCTGAGGGTTAACCGGGAGAAGGGAGCCAACTTAACTTGGAGAATGGTATTCAAAATTCACTCCTTCCTTTTCATTGCTAGCTGTATGCTTCACCAAACAGAATCCAGAGAGCCTGGGAAATACCCAGAGTTCTACAAGCCTGGGTCATGAAACCTCATTGCAGAGAGAAAATGAGGTCTTAATTGGAAATTGTCCCTTTTGGCTGAAGATACTTAGTTTGTAATTAACAAAGGGTGAACCATCCATTGATTTCCTAGTTGAGAATAAGTAGTAAAAGAAGAATCAGGAAATAAGGAATAAGAAACAGAAATGTATATCTAAATGGGAAAGGAGTAAAAGATTATGCTTTACACCCATTGCTTATGGGTGTCAGGAAAAGTGAAATGGAACAGAGCAGGGAATTTACCATCACAGTAGCCACACATTTGGGACTCTTATAAACTAAAGAGATTCAAATTCCATTCAGTAAACAATTACTGAACATACACTAATCCTAAAGATGAGCATGAGACATATTCTATCTTGAAGGAACTCAGAGTCTAACAGGAGGGACAGATATAAATGAGATATATCAATATATCATAACATATATGAATAGTATTAAAGAATATAGATCAGTATCTCTGTTGGGGGAAAAAGGGATACATAGGGAAAGTTTTTCAGAGGAGATGTCACCTAACAAAAGAAAAGGAGAATATTATAATCCAAAGGAAGTGTAAAGGCATAGAGACATGAGAAAAATGAGGTGCATTCAGGGAAGTTTAAGAGAGTAAATGGCAGAAGATAAAAGGATATAAGAAAATTTGCATTTTAGAAAGATCATTTTGGAGGTTGAGAGGAAGTACATTAGCTGTGCAACAGATGAAAAAACAAAGATTAGTTACGATGTTATTTTGATAGTTGAGGTGAGAGATACTGAATACTTGAACCAACTCAGTAGCAGAGGAAGTGAAGAAAATTTATTTGGTATATTTAGGATCCAAAAAGGATCTTGACAGAGGTAAGAGAGGAGAGAGGACTTAACCTAACAAAAAGAAATTAAATGAGATAAGTGAAAGTGCAAACAAACAAATCTAATTATAATAGAAATTTGATGCTGGAAGTGGTATTATCCAAGACAGATCCTCATTATAAAAAGGGGTGAATTTGCAACTAGTATTTACTTTGTTGCCAGATGGAGGATAGTGAAAGAGTCCTCTCTAAAGATAAGATAAAATTCTAATATCCAATGGTATATGCTGCCAAAGGAGTTAATTAATTCCCTATGATCTCTTCGGTCTCAGAATGTGTGCCTTTTGAAGGTAAGCTTTTAGGATACTGCCATAGAGTAATTTTAATGGAATATGTAATACATGAGCAATAGTGCTCAATGGTTGGTTCATGGTAGAGGGCAATATACATCGAGAGAGGGATAAACACCAGGCCAGGATTGCCCTGCTCAGGGTGGAAAAGGAAATACAAGACTATCACATAATATTGGTGCAGGAGGAGGTGGGGCAAGATGGCGGACTGGTGAGCTGTATGTTTTAGTTACTCCTCCAGGAAAGTAGGTAGAAAGCCAGGAACTGCGTGGACTGGACACCACAGAGCAATCGACTTTGGGCATACTTCATACAACACTCATGAAAACGTGGAACTGCTGAGATCAGCGAAATCTGTAAGTTTTTGCGGCCAGGGGACCCGCACCCCTCCCTGCCAGGCTCAGTCCCGTGGCAGGAGGGGCTGTCAGCTCTGGGAAGGAGAAGGGAGAACTGCAGTAGCAGCCCTTATCAGAAACTCATTCTACTGATCCAAACTCCAACCATAGATAGACTGAGACCAGACACCAGAGAATCTGAGAGCAGCCAGCCCAGCAGAGAGGAGACAGGCATAGAAAAACAACAACACGAAAAACTCCAAAATAAAAGCGGAGGATTTTTGGAGTTCTGGTGAACATAGAAAGGGGAAGGGCAGAGCTCAGGCCCTGAGGCACATATGCAAATCCCGAAGAAAAGCTGATCCCTCTGCCCTGTGGACCTTTCCTTAATGGCCCTCGTTGCTTTGTCTCTTAGCATTTCAATAACCCATTAGATCTCTGAGGAGGGCCCTTTTTTTTTTTTTTTTTTTTTTTAATCCTTTTTTCTTTTTCTAAAACAATTACTCTAAGAAGCCCAATACAGAAAGCTTCAAAGACTTGCAATTTGGGCAGGTCAAGTCAAGAGCAGAACTAAGAGAGTTCTGAGATAAAAGGCAATAATCCAGTGGCTGGGAAAATTCACTAAACACCACAACTTCCCAAGAAAAGGGGGGTGTCCGCTCACAGCCATCATCCTGGTGGACAGGAAACACTCCTGCCCATCGCCAGCCCCATAGCCCAGAGCTGCCCCAGACAACCCAGTGTGACGGAAGTGCTTCAAATAACAGGTACACACCACAAAACTGGGCGTGGACATTAGCCTTCCCTGCAACCTCAGCTGATTGTCCCAGAGTTGGGAAGGTGGAGCAGTGTGAATTAACAAAGCCCCATCATTCCAGCAGACTGGGAGCCTCCCTACACAGCCCAGCAGCCCAGAACCACCCTGGGGGGACGGCACTCACCTGTGACATAGCACAGTCATCCCTCAACAGAGGACCTGGGGTGCACAGCCTGGAAGAGGGGCCCACTTGCAAGTCTCAGGAGCCATATGCCAATACCAAGGACTTGTGGGTCAGTGGCAGAGACAAACTGTGGCAGGACTGAACTGAAGGATTAGACTATTGCAGCAGCTTTAAAACTCTAGGATAACCAGGGAGATTTGATTGTTAGGGCCACCCCCTCCCTGACTGCCCAGAAACACGCCCCATATACAGGGCAGGCAACACCAACTACACACGCAAGCTTGGCACACCAATTGGACCCCACAAGACTCACTCCCCCACTCACCAAAAAGGCTAAGCAGGGGAGAACTGGCTTGTGGAGAACAGGTGGCTCGTGGACGCCACCTGCTGGTTAGTTAGAGAAAGTGTACCCCACGAAGCTGTAGATCTGATAAATTAGAGATAAGGACTTCAATTGGTTTACAAATCCTAAAAGAACCCTATCAAGTTCAGCAAATGCCACGAGGCCAAAAACAACAGAAAATTATAAAGCATATGAAAAAAACAGACAATATGGATAACCCAAGCCCATGCACCCAAATCAAAAGATCAGAAGAGACACAGCACCTAGAGCAGCTACTCAAAGAACTAAAGATGAACAATGAGACCATAGTACGGGATACAAAGGAAATCAAGAAGACCCTAGAAGAGCATAAAGAAGACATTGCAAGACTAAATAAAAAAAATGGATGATCTAATATTGGTGCAGGAAGAACTCTCTTCCAACAGCTGGCCCTTTGTGATCAGGTGCAGGACTTTATCATATTCATGAGCAAATTGTGATATCAGTCAATTTGCATTAATGGACAGAATTAAGGCTCTGATTGTCAAAGACTGGCACCCTTGTAATTTTATGGGGCTATCTGGAACAAGCCCAAGAAGATGGAAATGTCCAGTATCTACAGTTCCTCTTTAATATTCACACTGTATCCCTTCCTTCTGTTGGAAGGACAAATGTGACAATCTTTTGTGAGCCTAGTATCATACACAAGAAAAGCATCTTTTTGCTATGCTCAGGCATGTGCACACATAAGAACAGTGTGGGTACAAGCAGTCAAGTTGTGGAATATACCAGACATGTCTATCAGAGTGATTTTATACTCACAGCCCTTTCTCAGTGAAACTGACCCAACCAGTCTCCTGAAAAAGGGGGTGCCCTAAGAGATCCTATTTTGTACAACATAATCTTGTCCTCTACTACTAGCTGGGACCAGAGGAGGACAACAGACAACATACCCAAATAAAGCCAAATCCATAGGCTGATCAGTGATCTGCGGTGTAAATTGGTACCTCCAACCCCCCGAAACAAATCCAAACCCAAACCAACCAAGAACCAAAATGCCTGAGCTAATCTGATTCTTACTTCCAGAGATCTGAATTGGGAAGTGAAAAGGTTCAGGCAGTGGGAATGGAAGATGAAAGAACTAGAGACAGCTAGAGAGGGGCCATAATAGAATCAAACCACGAGAAAGAAAGTAGTGGCCATGGAAGTAGATTAGGGGCAGGTTGTAGTTATGAGGAAGTAGAAATAAATAAGCAGAAGCTATCTTTAGGAAAAAACAGATACACAGAGTAAAGGGAAGGAGTAAGCAAGGTAGGGAAAGAAGAAGGAAGCACGCAAAGAAGTCATAAAGATATGTTGATGATACACAAATGCATGTAGTGCTTGATCCTTAGCTAGTGCTGTCTTGGTTTCCAAATAACTTTTCTGTTCTTGTTTTTCCACTATGAGGACCAGCTCTGCTAACATTTCTGTTTTCTTTGTTTAGCTATGTCTTAGTTCTTGTGCACATGTACTATTGTAGTAAAACCCCTATTAGTTGAGGTCACTTGAATGGGCTCCTATTCCTCCAAACTGGAAGAGCTTAAAGCAAATGAGTTCAGAATTAAAAAGCCATGGTTCAGCAGCAGCAGCAAGTATTTTTTTGAAAAGGCTTTTAAGTTTTGGTAGAAAAAGCTCAATATGTTTGGTTTGTCGGGCTTTTCTTTTGGGGGGGGGCATTCATTCATTTGGGAAATATTTATTGAGCACCTACTACGTGCCAGACACTGTTCTGGGTGCTAGGTTATACCAGTGACTAAACCAAAGTCTTTGCCTAATGAAGCTTAATTCTACTGAGGTAGACAGACAGTAAGCAGGTAAGTGATCACACAGGTAATGTATAATCTGAGACAGTGCCAAGACAAAGCAGGATAAAGGGATAGAGTACAATGGGGTGTAAATTGCAAATTTAGATAGTATATTTAGGGAAGGGTCTCAGAAGAGGTGATAACATTTGATAGAGATTTTAATGGAGTGAGGGACTATGTCATGCAATTATTACAGCTGACACAAGGTTTTCATTTCAGATTGCCACACATTAGGAGGAATATAAACTGTAGTTTACTCAAATGAGATAAATCAGTAGTATAAGGGAACCCAAAGTCATGTTATATGAAGAGAAGTTCAAGATATTGGCAATGGTTAGCCTAGAAGAGAGAAAGCTTGGGTGGAATGTAATGGACATCTCTAAATTTTTAAAGTACTCTTGTGGAAGAGGGATAGATTTGTCCTGTTTGCACCATAAGGGGAAAATATTAGGGAGGTAATTATTGGATGATAAACAATGAAAAAGGGTTTTCAGGTATAGAAGAGATATGAATGGTTAGACTAGATAACCTTTAAGATCCTTTATGAAAGTCTTTGATTCTAAGACATTTAATAATTATGAAATTATTACCTCACAAAGCATCTATGCTGGTTTGGATGTATTATGTCCCCCGAAACACCATTATCTTTGATGTAATTTTGTGTGGGCAGATGTATTAGTGTTGATTAGATTGTAATTCTTTGAGTGTTTCCATGGAGATGCGACCCACCCAACTGTAGGTGATAACTCTGATTAGTTAATTTCCATGGAGGTGTGGCCCCGCCCATTCAGTGGGACTTGATTAGTTTACTAGAGCACTATATAAGCTCAGACAGAAGGAGCAAGCTTGCTACAGCCAAGATGGACACTTTGAAGAACACACAGGAGCTGAGAGAAGAGCTGCAACTTACAGAGACATTTTGAAGATGGCCATTGAAAACAGACTTTTGCTGATGCTTTAGAGGTACTAGCCCAGAGTTTTCCCCAAGAAGCTGCAGCCTAGAGAGGAATGTCCTAGGAGAAAGCCATTTTGAAACCAGAACTCTGGAGCAGGCACCAGCCACGTGCCTTCCCAGCTAACAGAGGTTTTCCAGACGCCGTTGGTCATCCTCCAGTGAAGGTACCCGATTGTTAGTGCCTTACCTTGGACACTTTATGGCCTTAAGACTGTAACCATGTAACCAAATAAACCCCCTTTATAAAAGCCAATCCATTTCTGATATTTTGCTTAATGGCAGCATTAGCAAACTGGAACAGCATCCCATTCCATAGACAGTTTGGCAGTTCCCCAGAAAGTTAAGTATACAAATACCATATGACCTGGCAAACCCACTTCTAGGTATATATCCAGAAGAATTGAAAGCAGGGACTCAAACATCTATTTGCACTCCAACGTTTACAGTGGCATTATTCACAATTGCCAAAAGACAGAAGCAGTACAAGTGTGCATCAACCAATGAATGGATAAATAAAATGTGGTATATCACACAATGGAACATTATTCAGCCCTAAAAAGGAATGAAGTTCTCATACATGTGAGAATATGGATGAACCTTGAAGACATCATTTTGGGTGAAATAAGCCAGACACAAACAGACAAATATTGTATGATCTCAGTGATATGAAATAATTAGAATAAGCAAACACATTGAGTCAGAATCTAGAACATAGGTTACCAGGGTACAGGGTGGGGGTAGCTAATATTGAGTTACAGCTTAAAATGTACATAGTTTCTATTTGGGATGATGGAAAAGTTTTGGCAATAGATGGTGGTGATGGTAGCACAACATGGTGAACATAATTAACAGCACTGAATTATATATTTGAATGTGGTTAAAAGGGGGAAACTTTGGGTTGTATGTGTTACTAGAATAGAATTAAAAAAAAAAAAATCCATAGACCTCACACCACCAACAGTGAACCCTAAATTAAACCACGGACTATAGTTAATAGTATAGTTATAAAAATGTGCTTTTTCATCAGTTGTAACAAACGTGCCACACCAATGTAAGATATTAATAATAGGGTGGTATATGGGAACCTTGTTTATGCATGATTTTCTGTAAACCCACAACTTCTCTAATGAAAAAACATCACAAACAAAACATCCCATTCCAGGCAGAGAGTGGCATGTGGATGAAGCAGCTGTCTCCGAGAAAGGAAGGTACAGCCCCTTGGATCTGTTTCTCAATTAATTACCCAATTTTTTATTTCCCATGCAATTCATTGATTGAATCCTCAAAAATGGGTTAACTCCCTATGCCATTCACTACACAGGGCCAGTGGGCAAGCTCAATCAATTACTCTGAAAACTGACCAAGCTTTGGACAAGTCATCTGAAACAGATAGGAGCTATGCCACTCAAGAAAACGCTTTCTCTGGTTCTGGTTTCTGAGTCTCCACTTCACTATCTGACAGGTTTTGTTGCATCATTTTAGGGGAATTGGAACTTTGTCCAGGAACTCCCTCACTTGCTGTTCTGTTCTTCCCTCTACTGTAGGAAAGTCATTATCAGCAAAAACCCATTGAAAACTTCTGCCTGCCCCTGATGCTTCAAAAAAAAAAGTTAAGAGCTGAGCTGAAACCAACCTTCCCGGTGACACTGTTGGACAATTCTACATCCAAGCGAGAACAATGGTTTAGGTGAAACCCTGGTTCTTCCTGTACCTACTTTCTTTCCTATCTTTTTCTCATTCGTGTTACTCTTTTCAGTACAATTTAACACTTTTTGATAGTAGGGAATACGTACAATTGTATAGCAATAAGACACAGGTTCCCTACATGACCCCCAACCTCATTTATACTCTAACTAAAGAGAAACAGTAATGCAAAGCAGAGCAGACTATAGCTGGTTTGGAGAAAAGGGAGGAAGGTTCTAGAGTTCCTCCAAAAGGTTTTGCAGTGCTAGGTTCTAGAAGCATCCCTTGCCACTGAAAAATACTCCCACTCTCTTCCAGTCAATATCCTCTAGTCATTGTCCTTTCTTCTCCCACAGAATCTGTGAAAATGTAACTGACTTTAAAGTGACTGTTTCCATTAATCTCTTCCCCTAGGATCTACTAAATGAACTTTCTTTGTTAAGGTTTTCCACTGACGATGATTTCAAGAGTGAAGGGAAGTACTCAAAGGTCTATGCTTTAAGGAACCAGAAAAAAATGTACCCTCAGCTCACCTTTGCTCCAATCTGTAAAAGAGAAATGAAGAAAGATGGTAAGTTCCTCTCTTTTAAAGCAATGGCTTACTAGATTGAGATATGGGATGGACGTAGAACCTATGGAGACAGGAGATATCGAAGAATCAACACCTCATGGTGATACTGAAGACTATTTTTATCTTGTAGCTCGAAGCTAGGAACTGATGAAGGCTCAAGTGGTGCTAGGCTTTGGACCCTGTTTATATTCTCAAGTTTCAGGAAAGCTCTTGCATAGCATTTACCAAGCTACATCATCTACCACTTTAATAGGCTTGCTTTGCCATCAATGCATTATTTGTCCCATTACTTAGTATTTTTTTAAGAGGATTTTTTTTCTTGATTCTTGTCCTAAGCAATACTGACATCATGGATTTGATATACTAATTATATATATTTTTTCTGACACACATTAAATCAAATTCATAATAAATTTTAAAATGTTTATCTAGGTATCACCTGAAACTATCCAGTGGTATGCATATCACACTTTGGGGGAAACTGAACTAGAAAGGTCAGAGGATAAATTTGTGAGTCTTGGAGATCCACAAGTCTTTTTGGGGTAGGGGAAGGGCATGGGGTGGAAAGGGTTTGGGATAAGGTTGTGTGAAAGTGGGTACAATAATGCTCCTCACATATTATTATTCTTTCAGTGTTTATGGGGGGTACCTACTAGGTGTTGGATACTGGCAAGCACCAATAATCACACTTCTAGTATGTGAGACAGATAAACCAAGTCATGAAGGGCATAGTCCATTACATAAATGAAGGCTTGCATTTCATCCAGTAAGCAACTGAGACCCATTGAAGGATTTCAGAGTACTGAATACACATTTGTTTATTTGAAGTATAATTGATGGGTCCCTAAACTTACCAACTTATGGCTTCAAGATAAGGTTCATTTTCTCCTACTGGGTCTCTCAAGCAATTTCTGAGACTTTCTAAGGTATGCTTACCTGTTTGAGAAAACCATCCTGTGATTACCTAACACCTCTTCTTGTATCCTCAGCCTAAATAGTCACAGTTCCAGAGGTCTGAGTCATAGCAAACCACTGCCTGACTGGCTTTTTCAAGCCTCTCTGCTCCTCCTGTACCTGTTCGTCACCACCCCCCACCCCCACCCATTGCCTCTCCCCTATATACAGCTAAAACCAAGGTGGAGTGATCCACAAACCTTCATGGGTATGGAGGAAAGTTAGAGAACAGCAGTGAGTGATTTATCTTGCACTAAAGGGGCTACGCTAAGGCTCAGTCACAAACCCAACCTCAGTTCCTTCATATTTCCCAGCAGGCTTCCAGCAAATTATCTGTTCTTGGGAATCTCCTGGCTTGTTGACACTATCTCTACCTAGGTTCCTGAGACACTTTGCCCAAGGAAGAGGAAGAGATGCCCTCCTTCCCCATAGCCTCTTTATTTTCAGCCCTCAAATAAATGACAGTGGGAATATCTACTTTCTTCAAGGGAAACTCTACCTGCTAAGTATATCTGGATATCATAAGCTAGATAAGGCAAACATATTAGCTGATAGTACAGTTAGTAAAATCTGAGTTAAATCTTAGATGATACCATATGTAGGATATCAACAGTTAAGTTTAAATTCATATTTGAGGAAAGGAATTTCTCTACTTTGCAAGGGCACAATCTTATTAGGGATATGCACAATTTACATTTTAAACAGAACACTAAATATCTCAGTCTGCAGCACCTACTAAACTTACGGTGACTTTACAGTTTTTCTAAAGAAAAATGAGTGGACACTTGCTTTACTTATGTACCTAAAGGACCCATTATAGTGCTTTTCCTAAACAATCTTTGTGAAGTTGAACCAATATCTCTACTTGTAGGGAAGAGATTGTTAGTAAATTCCTGCCCCCAATAATGTTCCACGTTTGACAGGCATGCAAATAAAGAACACATAGAGAATGGTTTAGATGGGAGCCAGAAAGTCAGTATGGAGGTTGTCCAAGAAACAGATGATGAGGACCTGTGCTAAGATGATAGCAGTAGAGATTAGGGAACAGATTCAAGGGATATTCAAAAGGTATACTGCATCAAAAAGTGGGGAGGGACTGGAAGAAGAAAATCCCGCAATGAAAGCTTCCAAAGGACTGAGAGAAGTTGAAAGAGAATCTGGATAAAAAGTGATGCTAAAAAAAAGTGATAATAAAAAGTGATAAAAGTGATGCTGCTGAAGCCAAAGATAGAAAAAAAGTCTCTTAGTTACTCTCAGACAAAAGAACTGGAAACCAACATACACTTTAGGAAAAGGCTAAGAGGGTCATGAATACACAAGTGAATGCAAATTAACTTATTAAAAGTTACTTAACTGTCAATACGGTTGACGGTGGAATAATCTGAAAGGGGAGGAAAAGATCAAGAAGTCTAAACTGGCAGTGTGTTTAAACCAGGTTTTGATGAAGGGTAGGAATCCAGGATTACAAAGACTGGGAAAGGTCCTCCACGGTCCCAAATCTATCCCCTCGCTAAGAGTAAAGACCAGCTTTCCGGACCCTACAAGTCTCTTTCATACTTCACATTCCTTCTGGACCCTCTGGATACGCACATTCACCTAACGGTGCCCTGTGCTCTGTTGCAGTTTCCAAGAAGCCAGTGAGTGAAATGCCGACTTCCAAGGTGATTTGGGAACCACTAACCCTTTCATCGCTCCTGGAAGAGAAGCCCACTCGAATTGTGCCAGGAAACAGAGCCTTCCTCAATGGAAGGGTCCCGCAGTGGATTATAAAATCTGCCACTGCCGTTAAGTGAAAAACTCTTCAGGCCCCCCACCTCGCACTCCAGAGACTGAGGGGGCCCGCAAAGACGCCATCGAGTGCATGCTAACCAAATAAAATCACATTCCTGCTTGCCCTGGGCGTGGGCTGCCAAGTCGCTGACAAAGTGGGCCGGCGAACCCCTCGCTGCGACCTCTCGGGCTCTGTCTGGGACACCAGCCCCTCTCCGCGCCTCCTCCTGAGAAGGGAAGGAGGAGAGGGCGTGGCCGTGGCCGGGGGTTGGGGGGAAGAGCGGCAGCTGACAGACGGGGTGGGAGGGCGGACCTTCTCCCGGAGTGACGGGCGAACAGCCCAACAGGCTTTGAGATCACGGTGCCGGCCTTCCTGCAGCCTCTTCCGCTTGCCGGCTGCGGCGCCTTGAATTGTTGCGGTGGGTCTGGGCGCTGGGAAGTCGTCCAACATGATTAAAAAATTCGACAAGAAGGACGAGGAGTCTGGTACGCGCTGGGCTTTTTATGGCCACCTACTGGGGGCCCCTTCCTCCGTGTCCCGCCACCTGCTTTCTTGGACTGCGGACCTGGGGGCGGGGCGTGGGTACCCGTGTGCGAGGGGCCGGAGTTTGCGCCCAGCCCCTCCCCTCCGCTCCAGCCGGGGTCCCTGCCAGTAGCCCCTCCCCCGGGCGCCGGAGCTTCTCCTTGGGTAGCTGAGTCGTGCGCTCGCGGCGCAGGCGCCCGCGCGCAGCCTCGTTCCCTGCCGCCCGTGCGCCACTTGAGGGTTCTCAGTGGCCCCGCCCGCCCTCGCCCCCTAGGTGCTCGCCCCCCTGCGGCGTAGCCCCTCCGAGCCTCCTCCGTCCTGCTGCGCTGGCGTGGGTTGCCTGGAGAGGGGGCGCGCCCATGGCAGGTGGCGGGCGGAGTGAGTGTGCGTGTTTAAGAGGCCCAGGGTGTTGGAAGTAGTGTTGGGCCCAGAGTGGGAGCCCCTTGTTTTTGGGTCTGGGATCTACTGGACGGTGTATGTGTTACGTAAAGTTTGAGGTGTTTTACACCCTATAGTCCTCTCTGGGACCTTGCTCTTGTCTGCTTCCCAAGGGGCAAGACAGCGCCATAGTACAAAGCTCGCTCCATGCTGTGGCACCCAGAAGTGAGTTTGGTCTTGATAACTCGTCTTTGAACCGGTGGAAATAGGGACGATGCCAAGCGACCCCAAAACCAGCATTCAGTGTTTGATAGCCATTCTCTCCAAGCATGGTAGAGGGCTGAGTTAACCTCCATGATCCCTTTCAGTTTTTAAGTTTATATGATTCTCTCCTAAATTATTCGTTTCTGTCTCTCAGTAAATGTTATAAGCACATAAAATAGTGCTTGCCTTTAGGGAGATCAAAGTGCTTTACCATAATCTCATTACTCTTAGTGGTGGAAATGACAGATATTTGTATCATTCATGTAAAAAGAGGGAAGGGAAAGAAGACACCTCCCATAAAAGAGAAGTCTAATATCTTACAATAAAGCAAGAATCAAAATAATTTTATTCAATTTATATGCATATTAGTTAACGATTAGTAATGATTATTACTGCGTTATCCAAGTGGTCACCTCACTTTAGGTGCGGTTTCCCGAGTGCTCAATATCCTTCTGTTGAATGTAAATAAGTTTATGTAGGAGAGTTAATAAAGATTTTTTTTTTTTTTTTAATAATGTAGGTAGTGGTTCCAATCCTTTTCAGCATCTGGAGAAGAGTGCTGTTTTACAGGAGGTATGGCTTGGGACTATACTATGCTCTTTCTTACCTATTCTGATTTAGAATTGTGGGCATATAACCCCTGGGATGTTGTGATAAGGCCATCCAAAATAAGTCAGAATTAAGGAATGTAGCAGAGTTCAGAGAATATAGACTCAAAAGAAAAGGAAGGGGAGTTAAATGCCATAAGAGTGTCTAGAGCTTATAGAAATGCACAGGCATGCAGGCTCTGTTATGTGTCGGGAATTTTAAATAAAATGTCATAAGAGGTGTTTGGCGCAAGGTTATTGAAGTTATAGGTATTAAGCTTTTTGTATCCATATGTTGTAGATAAACATTGTAATTCTTAACAGCTACAGCTCATAAAGTTAAGTAGTAGACTTAAAGGAATGAATTAGAAAGTATAGAATAGGAATATCAAGGTCACATCTAATAATTATCATATAATAAATTGAAAACAGGGCCATTAACATTATTTGGACATTGTGATTAAAATATATAATCTCAATTTTATTAAAGCTGTTTTTTTTGTAATTCCATAGGCTCGTATATTCAATGAAACTCCCATCAATCCAAGAAGATGTTTGCATATTCTTACCAAGATTCTTTACTTACTCAACCAGGTAAATTATTTTGACTTTCCTCAAATTTGTGTCTTGGAATAAAAATATATACCATGCAGTGAAGTACTTTTTGGAAAGTAGAATTATTTATTTATTAAAAATTCATTAAGTTTTAAATCTACAATGTTTGATTATCATACTAATATGTAAAATGTCTTGAGGACAGGGACTATGACATATACTTCTTTTGTATTCTTGAGGTACTAAGCTAGCTATGCATATAGTAGATTCTGAATTTGTTACTGATTTGAATTTAGCAAGTGTTAATGTTAGAACATGCTGTTTACATTTATTCAGAGGTTTTTATGTATAGTGCAAATTCTTAGACAAATTCCAGATATATTTTGCTCTTCTTTTTTTTTTTTTTTTTTTTTTTTGTAGATTAGACCATAGCTTTGATTTTAATCATTGCTTTGCCTTGTAATATTTAGATTTGTATTTACTATCCCTAATTCACTGTTAACTAGCAGTGTGATTCTGGGCAAGTAACTTAACTGTTTTGCTCCTTAATTTCCTTTTCTGTAAGTCAGGATCATGATAATACCTGTTTTATAAAGTAGTAATGATTAAATGAGAT
This sequence comes from Choloepus didactylus, assembly GCF_015220235.1. Taxonomy (NCBI): domain Eukaryota; kingdom Metazoa; phylum Chordata; class Mammalia; order Pilosa; family Megalonychidae; genus Choloepus; species Choloepus didactylus. The sequence continues at coordinate 61,342,956 of NC_051311.1, forward strand.
AATAAATGTAAAGCACTGAGAGTAGTGCTCAACACATAGTATGCATTCAGAAATAGTTTTCATTCAGTCATTCAGCAAATATTTATTGCATGTCTCTATGTTCTATGCACTGTTCTAGGTACTGGGCATAGAGCAGACACAATCAACACAAAAATTTGCTCTCATAGAATTTAGATTCTGCTTGCTATTATTATTGTTTATTATGTTTTTTCTCAGGCTTTTTTTTTTTTGCCTCAGACTAATAAAATTTCATGAAATACCTAGGCAGTTAGAAAAATGTGATTTTGTTTCTTAGATTCATGCACACACACTTATCTTGGGTGGTTTAAATATGGTGCTAAGAAGACTATGGTTTCCAATTTGAATTCCTTGTGAATATTTTATTTTTACTCTGAATCATGATTGAAGACATCATCTAGAGACTTAATACGTGTGTATTATGCAAATACAGACTGAATGACAGGCACATACTTTTAAATAAAATGTATCTGTTTGCTGACATCGTGTCCCCGCAGCATTTTAAAAACCTGGAAGGCAAAGTCAGTTTAATGTAACTTTATATGGGACACATAATGTCCAAGTTGGCTAAATCCATTATATAAGCAGAGTTTTGAGTCATTGAAGTTGGTTCAGAGTAGCATATACTTTTATATTGGCCGGTACCTCTTTGATGGGGCAATTCATGTTGAAACAGTTAATTATCTTTATAAGGAAATTAACAAGCACAGTATGAACTGTAAACACAGTTAACTATATAAAAAAATTGGGAACCTTAGTTTTATCCTTTGCCTAGTTCTTGGTAGAACTTCATGGAAAAATATTTCAAATTTTTATCAGAATTGACATATCCATATGTCCTGAAAGAACATGGGGATTTAGGATTACCAATGTGACTGAAAAGTGCATGGACTGGTAGGTGTTCAGTAATATTTATGAAAGGAAGTGAGAATCTCTTTCTGATGAGCAAGATGGATACTCTGATTTAAGTAATTGTAAACTCTTACTATACTTTGCCTTTCATCTTAAACTTTCAGTGTTTTTCATTAAAATTTTTTATTCTTACAATTCTTATATAGATGACAAATAAATTGAGGACTAATTATATTTTATGTGAAATCTGAAGCTCTGAAAAGTGATTGAGTCTAACATATAGGATTGCTTTCAATGAAGAAATTAAATATTGAAATAGTAACATTTCAGGAAGTGTGTGATCTGTAATGTTTTGAATACTAGTAAAAAAGGTTATCTAAGACCTTGCTACTCAAAAGTACGATCCCAGATCCAGTAACATCTGAATCAGAATCTGCATTCTGGCAAGATCCCCAAATGATTTGTTGTGAAGCTGTGATCTAAAACATGTTTTTAGAGGCCTTTCCCAGTAGTTTGAGATCTATAATCTGCTTTCTCAGCCTTATTTTGTATATGATGAAGCTGTTTGCTGCCCTTTTGGTTGGTCCCAGTTTTGCTGGGATTAATAGGTTGTTCATTGGAGTGTAATATTTATAATGCTCCTGTGATATTGCCAGGCATTGTGTTGGGCATTGGATTATAGAAATGTTAAGGTATGATCTCTGCTCTTAGTGTAACAATAACATCCTATTCTGATTAGAAACTCTACTTGCTATCATTTTTTGCTTCCTTGTAATCCACAGTTCTTCAGGGAAATTAAAACAGTTTTGGCTAAAATATTAGAAACGAGTATTCTGGAACTTTCATAGCATGAAGTGTGTTACTGAATTATTTTGAATAAGGAGTAGATAGACATGTGCAGTTATAAATTAAAAATCAGAAAAGTAGCAAGGAGGCAGAAAGTTTACAGAGAGTTTTTTTCTGACTTTTGAATGATTGTTCAGAAATTCATTAAAGAGAAATTCCTCATTTTTTAAAACAAATTGTTTTAAATTTTACTTAGGGTGAACACTTTGGAACTACTGAAGCCACAGAAGCCTTCTTTGCAATGACTCGATTGTTTCAATCTAATGATGTAAGTCTTTTTTATTCTTTTAGGCTGAAATGCCGTCTTTTATTTGTTTTCCTCGGGGAATTTAGAGTGTTACAAATTAAGAAGGTTGCTTAAAATGCCGAATATTACTTACAAATGCTCATAAAGGACATGTGAAAATGAAAACATATAGAATAAAGCTGTTCACCCATGTATCTACCATCCAAGCATAAAAAACTGTTAATATCCAGCTTCTGGTGTGAGACTGCAAAGGTGGGCTGGCATAGAAGTCAGCGACATAGCTAATGCATCTGTAAGTCACCTTTGCTGTTGGACAGCAGGGCTGGCAATTGAGAAGATCTGGTTGTGGAGTGCAGAAGAGAACATGGAGCAGGGAAGAAGAGTGAGGACAAATGAAACCTGCTGGCACCTGTGCATCATTAACCATGATTTTCAGAGCATATTGGCTGCTGCTTTACTTATGTCTTTTAGATATCTTACGGGGAACGGGATTCTGGGAAATGTAGTTTCAGCTTAGCCAAAATGACAGTTCAAAACTACCCCATTCTTCCCTTATCAACTTGGCATTCATGAACATCTCTTTTAATCATATTTAACTTCCAAATAAAGACAGTAGCAAAATTTTTTTTTCAGTTGTGGAAACATATGTACAACCTAAATCTTCCCATTCCATGTCCTCCCTAGCCTTCCATTAGTGGGATTAATCACATTTAGAATGTTGTAATGCTCTTTCCGACCATCCATTACTAGAAATTTCCCTTCAACTCAAACAGCAACCTTACACTCAATTCTTAACTCCCCATTGCCCTTTCCCCCATTTCTCTTAACCCAAACTCTACATTTCATCTCTATGGTTATATTCTCTGATAATTTCTTTGTGTTTGCTGTGGGGCTTAAAATTAACCTCTTAAATCCATATCAATCTTGTTTTTCTTTGATACCACCTTCACTTCAATAGGACACATAAACTATGTTCCTATACTCCTCCATTCCCCCACCTTTATATAGTTGTCTAAAATTACATATTTTACATTGAGTTCAAAACCACTGATTTGTCATTAGAGTTTGTGTAATTTATATCATGTAGGAAGTAAATAGTGTAGTTACAGTTCAGAAATTATTGACTTCTATTTGTATTCCATTGTGATTGGAGAATGTGCTTTGAGTATATTCAATTTTTTTTTTTTTTTTTTTTTTTAATTTCTTGAGGCTTGTTTTACGTCCCAGCTTATGGTCCCTTCTGCAGAAAGATCCGTGATCACTAGAGAAAAATGAGTGTCCTGGTGCTTTGGGGTGTAAAGTTCTGTATTTGTCTATTAAAATTCTCTATATCTCTTTCTCCTTTCTTTGTTTCTCTGTTGGTAGGGCTTCCTTTAGAATCTGAAGTAGGGCAGGTCTTTTATTGGCAAAGTCTTTCAGGATTTGTTTGTCTATGAAAAATTTAAGCTCTCCCTCAAATTTGAAGGAGAGTTTTGCTGGATAAAGTATTCTTGGTTAGAAATTTTTCTCTCTCAGAATTTTAAATATGCCATGCCACTGCCTTTTCGCCTCCATGGTGGCCACTGAGTAGTCACTACTTAGTCCTATGTTGTTTCCTTTGTATGTGGTGAATTTCTTTTCTCTTGCTGCTTTCAGAACTTGCTCCTTCTCTTCAGTATTTGAGAGTCTGATCAGAATATGTCTCGGAGTGGGTTTATTTGGATTTATTCTATTTGGAGTTTGCTGGGCATTTATGCTTTGTGTATTTATATTGTGTAGAAGGTTTGGGAAGTTTTCCCTAACAATTTCTTTGAATACTCTTTCTAGACCTTTACCGTTCTCTTCCCCTTCTGGGACACCAATGAGTCTTAAGTTTGGACGTTTTATTTTATCTATCATCTCCCTGAGATCCATTTTGATTTTTTTGATTTTTTTGATTTTTTTCTCCATTCTTTCTTTTGTTCTTTCTTTTTCTGTTCTGTGGACTTCTAGGACACTGAGATGTTGTTCAGCTTCCTCTGGTCTTGTATTGTGAATATCCAGAGTCTTTTTAATTTGACCAACAGTTTCTTTTATTTCCATAAGATCTTCTGTTTTTTATTTACTCTTGTAATGTCTTCTTTATGCTCTTCTAGGGTCTTCTTTATGTCGCTTATATCCTGGGCCATGGTCTTCTTGCTGTCCTTTAAATCCTTTGCCATGTTTTCATTCCTTGATTGTAGTTCTTTGATTAATTGTGCGAGGTACTTTGTCTCTTCTGTAACTTGATTTGTGTGTTTGGAGTTGGATTCTCCATATTGTCTGGTTTTATCATATGCATTGAGATTTTCTGTTGTTTTTGGCCTCTTGGGATTTGCTCTGGTCGACAGGGTTCTTTCAAGTTGTAAAAAAAAAACCTATCTGATTTTTCAGAAACACAGTTTGGTGGCGTACACTTTCTCTAACTAACCAGCAGATGGCGTCTGTGAGTCACCCATACCTCTCAAGTCAGTTCTCCACCTTGTCCCCGCGGTGTGTGGGGAAATGATTCTTGTGGTGTCCAGCCGGAGAACTCAGCCTGGGTGTGTTGCTGGAGCCGTCCGCCCTGAATGCGGGGTGCATGTACGGGTGGCCAGGGAGGAAGGACAGCCTCAATATTCAAATCCCCCTGGTTCCTGGAGACTCAAGGCTGCTGCAAGAGTCCCAGCCTTCATTTCATTTCAGCCCCAGACCCTCTCTCTCGCTGTCCCAAAAACCACCAGACTTGGTATAGCGTCCCTGGGTTCTCTGAGCGGGTCCTCCCGCCCAGCCACGATCCTCCAGGACCTCTGCTGAGGGAATACCATGCTATGTCACCAGTGCGCGCTGTCCCTCAAGGGAAGCCCTGGGCCGCCAGGCCATGCCGGAGCGCTTTCAGCCTGATGCAAAGATGGCCAAATGGGGCATCTCCACACCCCCCTCCTCACACAGTTCTTCCTTCCCAGCTCCGGGACAGCTGGCGGGGCTCTGGGCTGTGTGCACGGTCATGGCCTTTTTATAGGGTACAAAACAGATTCAAAGTAGCACAAAGAGCATGCTGGGAACTGTTCTCAAAAGGAGAAAAAGAATTGGTATCTGCAGATGATGGTATATCATAACTTTGCTTCAAAATCCTAAAGGTCTGCGTTATAGTTAACCTGTAGGAATCTACCAGAGGTTCCATCTGTCATAGATGCTTTAAAAATCGTCACTCTGCTGGGTCCTATGGCCTAAGTGGCACAGAAGCTTACATGGTAGACGGGTCCTGTTGCAGAACCTACTCTTGTTCTGGGACCCACTCAAAACTGGCAGTTTTTTTGAGGCTTTTGAATAAATATGTTGGAGTAGCATGCCCATATAAGGTATGTATTACCTCTCAAACCAAAAGGCCAGGTAGGTGGTGTGCCTCTTTTCTTGTGCTGTCTAGTAATAGCAACTTATCCTTTACCTTGAAAGGGATATCTTGACATGCACTGGACCTCTAGAAATTTCACCAAGGTGAGAGGTGCCTGACTTTTTGTGGGATTTCCCACTCTCTAATACACAAGTATCTTACTGAGGTGTCTAGGGTAGTTGCTAACTCTGCTCAGGTTCTGTCAGCCTGATATCGTTGGGATAGTGGATCAGTGTGGTATCCTTTGGAATAGAGAGGTGATCAAGTCTTTTCAGGCTAGATTATGACAGAAAGTTAGGGAGTTTATTTAGGTCCGAGGTAGGATAATGAAGTTATATTGCCGGCTCTGTCAGCTAAAAAGAAACTGTTTCTGGTGGTCTTTACCAACAGACATAGAAGGAAAATAATATTTGCTAGATCAAGAGCTGCATATCAGGTGCCAGGGGATATGTTTCTGTTCTGGTAGTGAAATCACATCTGAAGTAGCAGCTGTAGTTGGAGTCACCATCTGATTAAGTTTGTGATAATCCAGTGTCATTCTGTAAAAATCCAGCTGTCTTCTGTATGGGCCAAATAGGTAAGTTAAATGGAAATGTGTTATGAATCACCAGTCCTATATCTTTCAAGTCCTTGGGGGTGGCATGAATTTCTGCAGTCCCTCCAGGGGATACAGTATTGTACTATTTTGGTAGGTAAAGCAGGCCCATTGTTTTCCATTTGGCCTTTTCTGCCATAATAATTCTTCCATGGGTCGGGGAACCAATGTAGGGTCTGCCAGTTGCTGAGTTCTGATTATGTTTCCTTGTGCCTAATTAGTCCTTCTGAAATTTGGGAAATAATTACAGGATAGGTTTGAGAACCCACTGGGCTCACTTTGAGACACACCTGAGCTAAAACTTTATTTATCCCCAGACCTCCATAAGCCTCTACTCTGATTAGTGGATCACAGTGGCATTATGAGTCTCCTGGAATTAGTGTCAGTTCAGAGACTGTTTCCAGTGATCTCTGAAAAGTTTGGGGTTGGTTTTGCTTCACAGTGCATAGCCACCCTTGTTGCAGGTTTCTTGGGGGACGTCTGTGAGCAAATATAAGGTATAAATTTTGTTCAAGGAGTTCTAGATCTGTGTACTGGCCCATGTCTGGGAATTAAATGATGGGCTACAACTCTCTATTGGTGGTGATTCAAGTCAGACTTCTTTTTACCGGACCTGGAGCTGAGACTTTAGTTGGCTACTCATGTGTTTCACTCCTATGTATACCACAATCAGTTAGCCAGTGCTAAAGATATCTGTGAGTTAAAGCATTTTGATTACTGCTTTGGCTCTGCTGCCTATTACAATAACCATACCAGCTTTGTCTCTGGCAATTAAGTGCCGTCATTTGGCCCCTGCCTTACCAAGATCTCATTATCCCCTTTGGATTCAGAGCACCCAGTCGATTGTAGCCCTTCCCACTGTGTTTCTTTGCGACAGGGAATAGCCACCTTAGAGCTCTTCAAGGATGCTGGGGCTTCCGTCTTCAACGTATTCTCAAAACTGGTGCTCTGGGACCCTCTTAGGAAACATAGTTAGGGAGTAGGTAAGCCAGTCTTACATAAGAAACCTATTTTAGCATTGCAATCTCCCTAATTCTTTGGATATCTCCCTCTCTTGTATACCACGGAAGCTGTGGCATTTCAGCTTCCTTCAGTGTAGGCCACCTTTGGGTCTAGGTTTCAGTCAATCAACTAAGCAAATTGTTAAATACATTTCTGGACACTCAAGCTAAAACATAGAATCCAGGATATTTGCTTAGTGCAACCTTGTCAACAAATAAGTGTGATCCAACACCCTTAAGATCTGTTCCTGTATATATTTCTCAGCTTTTTGTTGACAAAAGAACCTGGCAGTTCTTCTGGTATGTATTGCGTATCATCACAGATCATATTTTGTGCCTGACCCCCAGAACCTCCTGGGATTTAAGTTTGATTATGTGTTTAGATAATGAAAGGCTATGGAAGGAGGTCCTCAGAAATTCTTCAGTACATTTAGAAACAACCTATTAACTCAATGTACGACTTATTGTTACTGAAGTGTTCTATGGCAGCAACTATGTGGTTATCCAAAGTTTTGTCTTCTGTAGGTTCTTGATTACACTTGCCTACAGATGGTAACTTAAATAGCTATTTTGCCACAGCATGCCATGGACTACCAGTGCCCCTTTCACCAATGGAAGCAGGGTTGTTGATGCTTTTAATCAAATCAGAGAACCAATTTCAGACTCCCATCCTTTAGGTCCTGTTTCCTTTTAATCACTTCCTGCAGCAATAATTTGGGTCAATCAAGAAAGTAGAACTTCTAGAATATTTTGGAATAAGGTATTGAAGGAATTAGACTAGAAAGCTAGGCATTTCCAGTTGTGGAGTGGGCCCACGAATGGGGGTTGGTATGAAAGTCAGTGAAGGCTGCTGCCTCTTTGTAGCTCTGTGATTTTGAAGCCCAAGTGTCTGTTGCTCAAGATCATTGTTGGTCAGAGGGCTAGTAGTTGGGAAGAAGAACAGGGAGAAGGACACAGTGCAGGGAAGAGGACATAGAGTAGGGATGAAACAGAATGACGACGAAGTTGTAGTCTCTAGCACAACAGTTCTCTACTGGGGGCAATTTTGCTCCCCAGGAGACATTTGGCAATGTCTGGAGATAATTTTGATTGCTACAAATGAGGGTGATGGTGTTGGTGGTGGTCGTACTGGCATCTAGTGGGTAGAGGCTGGGGATGCTGCTAAACACCTTGCAGTGCATAGGGCAGCCCCCCCCCCCCCACACACACACAAAGAATTATCTGGCCCAAAGTCAGTAGTGCTCCTCTAGCTTCTAACTTTCAGAACATAATGGATGCCATTTCATTTGTGCCTTCCAGAAGTCATGTAAATTTCACTTTTGGCCATTTAATTTGGAACAGTACAGGGTCGGGGATTCTAGGAAACATAGTTTCAGTCTAGCCAAATTGACAAAGTACTAAACCACCAGAAGAGATATTAGTGTACATGGCATACTGATTTGAATAATCCAGAAGAAAGGGAAATGATGCAGAGGAGGAGGTGATCATTGCTGGAACTGTGCCCATGAGTAGGCAAGAGGGGATGGATTACAGTATACTAGGGAGGGATTTGCTTTAGTTAGTAGGACAGAATAGTTCATTCATAAGAATAGGATGAGGGCAAAATATGAGATGCAATAGACTGATAATTTTTGAGGTAGGGGAGATGGAAATTCTCTTCTGACTTTCATTTTATCATGAAATGGGAAGCAAGTTCATTGGGGAGTGAGGATGGGGAGTGGGTAAGGATTTGTAGGTTCGTATTAAAAGAAGGCATGAAATGGTTTCCTGGGAGAATGGGAGAGTAAAAGGATTAGGAAAAGGTAAGGTTGTTGGACAACACTAAACATCACTTGAAATTAGTGGTCATGAATTTAAAGTATTACCAGGCAGCAGCATGGTGTGTGTTTTTCTCCAGCCATAGGCTGCAGGTTAAGGGATACAAGGGGTAAAGATTGGATTTAATCATGGTTGGGGTTTTTCCAGGTTAGTAAAGAGAGAGAGAAGTTGGAGCAAGGAAGTTGAGTGATTGAAATACTGTCTGGAATCTATGCCTCGTGAGGAGGGAAGTAAGAACGGGGCTAAGTGGGAAAGTAAAAAGTTGGTAGGATCAATGGATTATAGGTGCTTAATGGGGTGAAAAAATACTGGTGTCAGGGTTTTATTTATTTGTACATTTTTTATTGTGAAATTTAACATATACAGAACAGTGATAACTTTCAAAGTATGATTTAAAAAGTAGTTAGAGAGCAAATTTCAAAGAGTGTTATGGGTTACAGTTTCACAATTTCAGTTATTTCCATTATTGTAAAATATAATGTGTATACAGAAAGGTGTTAACTTTCAAAGTACAGCTCAAAAGCAGTTAAATAGGTAATTTAAAAAAATGTTTTGGGTTACAGTTCCGCAGTTTCAGTTTTTTCCTGATTGTGAAATATAAGATATATATAGAAAGGTGATAACTTTCGAAGTACAATTTAATGAGTAGCTATAGAGGAAATTTCAAAGAATGTTTTGGGTTACAATTCTACCATTTCAGTTATTTCTTTCTAGCTATTCTAATAGCCTAGCATCTAATATATATAAATTTGTATAGAGATTCTGTATTTGTAATCCTTTGTTAAATCCTGTCTTGTCTGCTTCTACCCCTTCCACTCATTTAATCACTTTCTCTTTCTTCAGGGGTTTCTAGGCAGTGACCACCCTAACTTGTTCATATTAAAAAGGGGTGTTGACATTATGGGGAGGGAGGTTGCATCTGGTTCTTAAAGAGGCTTTTACCTCGGGGTTTTAGGACTTGTCTGGCATAGGAACACTCTGATGGATTTACGTCTCTGAAAGATAAACTTAGTGAGTGAATCTTTTATAGAGTTTCAGATAGGAACCTAGGTATTTTGGGACTACTGTTGATTAGGGCTTGACATACTGTGGCCGTTTGGGATATCTAGCTGGAGTGTGCATAAGAGTAACCTCCAGGATTCCCACTTGACTCTATTTGAAATGTCTTATCCACTGTAACCTTATTTTGTTACCTTTCTTTCCCCCCTTTTGGTCAAGAAGGTATTTTCAGTACCTTGATGCCAGGGCCAGGCTCATTCCTGGGAGTTGTGTCCTACGTCACCAGGGAGATTCACTCCCCTGGGAGTCATGTGCCACAAATGGGAGAGGTTAATGAATTTATTTGCCTAGATGGGTTTAGAGAGAGAAAGGTCACATCTGAGCAACAAAAGAAATTCTCTTGAGAGGTGCCTCTTAGGCATAATTATAGGAAGGCTCAGCCTCCCTTTTGCAGCCATAAGTTTCACAAGAGCAAGCCTCAAGGTGGAGAACTTGACTTATTAAGTAGGGGGTTCCTGATTTCACATAGTATATATTCTGTCCAAGGTAAACAATCAGTATCTCACTTTATCTTCACTTAGTTCACAACCATCACCACTCTCAAATTTAAACAATTATCAAAACAGAAAACATCCCAATGCTCTCATCAGCTCCTAATTATTCATCCCTAGTATTAGTATAGTACTGGTAAGGTATCCTTATTAAATATAGTATATAATATGTAATGGGTAGTTTTTCCATATACCACTCTGTTGTTAGTTCTTTTTACCAGTGCCATACCTTAGAAGTATATATGCAAATATCTGTATATGTAGTGCTAGTCTGTGGGATACATGCCTTCAAACAACCACTTTTGATCATGTCCTTCTTCAGTGAGGCACTGATACTTATAATCCCATTAATGAACAATCATCACCTCTTTCCATTCCCATACCTGTAAGTTCGCCCTCATTAGCATGTCTGTACATATTAGATTATCATTCCCCCTTCCCTGTCTTCTGTCTATCTCAAGGTCCCCTATATTCTACATTATAAGACACTTATTTTACATTGTTCACGGAGTTCACGTTAGTGTTAACATACAATATCTCTTCTTCTGTGTCTGGCTTATTTCACTCAGCATTATGTCTTCAAGTTTCATCCATGTTGTCATATGTTTCAGGACTTTGTTCTTTCTTACCGCTGCATAGTGTTCCATTTTCTGAATATACTACATTTTGTTTACCTACTTGTCTGTTGAAGGGGTGTCTGGGTTTTAAAGGGACTGGTGGTTGGAGAGTAAGATGCTTGGAAATGAAATTATGAAAGGGATGCAGTAGTTCATATAGGATGTGACAGTGGAAGTGAGTGATTAAAGTAGAAAGGAGGACAAGATCATTGGAAAGAAGAGGCCAAAGAATGGAGAGGTCAGAGTTTTAGAACTATTATCTGTATGGATATTAAAATCACCAGTAATTATTGGAGTAATATTGGAGAGAGTAACAGTGAACAAGACACTGATACTAGTATGATATATTACAAGAGAAACAACCAGGAATGGTGGCAGGTGACACAGTCTAATCACAGTCTAATGGCACATGAGCTTTAAAGAGTTTTTTAGGGAAAGAAGGTATAGTGAAAGAAGGAGGGACAGTGATTTTTTTTTTTTTTTTTTTGTTTGCTTTTTTTAAAAAAAAAAGTTAGAGTAGTTGTAAGTTTACGGAAGAATCATGCAGGAAGTAGAGTTCCCATATACCCCCTTATACAGTTTTCCCTATTAATATTTTGCATTAGTGTGGTACCTTTGTTACAGTTGATGAAACAATATTATTATAATTCTGCTATTAACTGTAGCCTACAGTTTACATTAGGTTTCACTCTTTGTGTTGTATAGTTTTGCTCTTTGTGTGTGTGTGGTAGTTTATATAAAACTTCGAATTTCCTTTTTTATCTCTTTTCAAATACACAATTCAGTGGTTGTTCTAGTTTTCTAATGCTGTGGAATGCAAAACACCAGAGATGGATTGGCTTTTATAAAAAGGGGCTTTATTTGGCTACACAGTTACAGTCTTAAGGCCATAAAGCATCCAAGATAACACATCAGTACTCGGGTACCTTCACTGGAGGATGGCCAATGGCGTCCGGAAAACCTCTGTTAGCTGGGAAGGCATGTGGCTGGCGTCTGCTCCAAAGTTCTGGTTTCAAAATGGCTTTCTCCCAGGATGCTCCTCTCTAGCAAGCCTGCTCCTCTTCAAAACGTCACCCACAGCTGCACTGAGCTCCCTCTCCTTGAGTCAGCTCATTTATATGGCTTCACTGATGAAGGCCCACCCTGAATGGGTGGGGCCACGCCTCCATGGAAATATCCCATCAGTCATCATCCACAGTTGGGCGGGGCGCATTCCATGCAAACAACCTAATCCAAACGTTCCAACTTAATCCCCACTATTATGTCTGCCCCACAAGACCGCATCAAAGAATATGGCTTTTTCTGGGGGACATAATACATTCAAACTGGCACAGTGGTGCATCCACAAAGTTTTGTCTCCATCACCATCATCTGTTGGCAAAACTTTTCCATCACCCCCAACAGAAACTCTTCCAATTAAACTTTGACCTCCCATTCCCCTCTCCCATAGGTCCCTGGTAACTTGATTAGGTATACATCATTTTATTGCGCTTTGTTTTATTGTGCTTCGCAGATACTGCATTTGTTTTTCTTTCTTTTACAAATTGAAGGTTTGTGGCAACCCTGCGTTGTATAAGTCTATTGGTGCCATTTTCCCAACAACATGTGCTCACTTCATGTCTCTGTGTCACATTTTGGTAATTCTCCCAGTATTTCAGACTTTTTCATTATTATTATATCTGTTATGGTGATCTGTAATTAGTGATCTTTGATATTACTATTGTAATTGTTTTGGGGTGCCACAAACCATGCCCAACAATATTGAAATTAGGCCAATTAATAATCCTATAGTGGCCTCTAAGGGTTCAAGTGAAAGGAAGAGGCATGGGTCTCTCACTTGAAATCAAAAGCTAGAATTGATTAAGCTTAGTGATGAAGGCTTGTCGAAAGCCAAGAAAGGCAACAAGTTAGGCCTCTTGTGCCAAACAGCCAAGCTGTGAATGCAAAGGAAAAGTTTTTGAAGGAAATTAAAAGTGCTACTCCAGTAACTCATGAATAAGAAAGCAAAACAGCCTTATTGCTGATACGGAGAAAATTTTAGTGGTTTGGATAGAAGATCAAACCAGCCACAATATACCCTTAAGCCAAACTTTAATCAAGAGCAAGGCCCTAACTGTCTTCAATTTTATGAAGGCTGAGAGAGGTAAGGTAGCTGCAGAAGAAAAGTTTGAAGCTAGCAGAGGTTGATTCATGAGGTTTGAGGAAAGAAGCAATCTCCAAACGTGAAAGTGTAAGATGAAGCAGCAAGTGGTTAATGTAGAAGCTGTAGCAAGTTATCTAGATCTAGCTGAGATCATTGATAAAGGTGGCTACACTAAACAACAGATTTTCAGTGTGGACAAAACAACCTTCTATTGGAAGAAGATGCCATCTAGGACTTTCATAGCTAGAGAGGAGATGTCAAAGCCTGGCTTCAAAGCTTCAGAGGACAGGCTGATTCTTGTGAGGGGCTTATGTAACCAAGTTGAAGGCAATACTCACCATTCCCAAAAATCCTAGGGCCCTTAAGAATTATGCTATATCTACTCTGCCTGTGAACTGTAACTAGAACAACAAAGCCTAGATGACAGCACTTCTGTATACAACATGGTTTACTGAATATTTTAAGCCCACTGTTGAGACCTACTGTCAGAAAAAGATTCCTTTCAAAATACTACTGCTCATTGTCAATGCACCCAATCACCCAAGAGCTCTGATGGATATGTATAACAAGATAAATGTTATTTTCATGCCTGCTAACACAACGTCCATTCTGTAGCCCCCTGATCACAGAGTCATTTCAACTTTCAAGTCTTACTATTTAAGAAATATATTTCATTAGGCTACAGCTGGCATAGATAGTGATTCCTTTGAAGGATCTGGGCAAAGTAAATTGAAAACCTTCTGGAAAGGATTCATCATTCTAGATGCTGTTAAGAACATTTGTGATCCCTGGGGGGAGGCTAAAAATATCAGCATTAACAGTTTGGAATAAGTTGATTCCAACCCTCATGAATGACTTTGAGGGTTTCAGGACTTTGGTGAAGGAAATAACTCCATATGTAGTGGAAATAGCAAGAGAACTAGAATTAGAAGCCTGAAGATTGTGATTGAATTGCTGCAATCTCATGGCAAAACTTGAATAGATGAGGAGTTGCTTCTTTTGGATGAGCAAAGTTTATTGCATAAGCTTAGTTGATTAAGCAGCAGCAGGGTTTGAGAGGATTGACTCCAATTTTTTTTTTTTTTTTTAATAATCACCATTTTTATTTTACTCAAGGATTCTGTGAGTCAGGAATTCTTTGGGGCTTAGCTTGGCAATTCTTTTGCTCTTTGAGGCAATTACTGAAGTGATTCCAATTTTGAAAGTTCTACGGTGGGTAAAATGCTATCAAACAGCATCGAATGCTACAGAGAAATCTACAGGAAGGAAAAGTCAATGGATATGACAAACTTCATCATTGTCTAATTTTAAGAAATTGCCACAGCCACCTCAGCCTTAAGCAGTTCGCCACCCTGATCAGTCAGCAGCCATCAACATCTAGGCAAGACCCGCCACCAGCAAAAAGATTACAACTCACTGAAGGCTCAGATGATGATTAGCATGTTTTACCATAAAGTAGATTTTAATTAAGATATGTACATTGTTTTTTAGATGTAATGCTATTGCACACTTAAAAGACTACAGTATAGTGTAAACATAACTTTTATATGCCCTGGGAAACCAAAAAATTCATGTAACTCACTTTATTTTGATAACTTGCTTTATTGCCGTGGTCTGAAACCAAATCTGCAGTATCTCCAGGGTATGCCTGTATTCTAGTGTCTGACTTTATGACTTTGACTATTCTTATTTTGTGTAAGTGGAATCATACAGTATTTGTCTTTTTGTGTCTGGCTTATTTCACTCAAGATGACATCTTCAAGTTTCATTATTCCTTTCTACAGCTGAATAATATTCCATTGTATGTACATATCACATGTTTTTAGCCATTTATCTGTTGATGGGCAGTTTGGTTGTTTCCACCTTTTAGCAATTGTGAATAATGCTGCCACATACATTGGTGTTCAAATATCAGAGTTCCTGCTTTCAATTATTTTGGGTATGTAATTAGAAGTAGGAGTGCTGGGTCATATGTATTTCTATGTGTAACCTTCTGAGGAATTGCCAAACCGTTTCCACTGTGGCTGCACCATTTTACATTTCCACCAACAATGTAGGAGTGTTCCTGTTTTTCTATAGTCTCTTCAAAACTTGTTCTTTTTTTTTTAATAGCAGCCATTCTAGTGGGTGTGAGATGGTATCTCATGGTAGTTTTAATTTGCATTTCCCTGATAGCTAATGACATCTAGCTTCTTTTCATGTATTTATTTGCCAGTTACCTATCATCTTTGGAGAAATATCTATTCAAGTCTTTTTCCCATTTTTAAATTGGTTTGTCTTTTTGTTTTTGAAGTGTAGGTGTTCTTTATATATTCTAGATATTAAACTCTTATCAGATATATGGTTTCTACATATTTTCTCCCATTCTGTAGATTTTCTTTTTACTTTCTTGATAAAGTCCTTTGATGTCTCAAACTTTTTAATTTTGAGGAGGTTCCATTTATCTATTTTATTCTTAATGTTGCTTGTGGTTTTGGTATAAAATCTAAGAAGCCACTGCCTAACACAGTGTTTTCTTTTAGGAGTTTTATAGTTTTAGGTCTTTTATTTAGATCTTTGATCCTTTTTAAGTTGATTTTTATATGGTGTTTCACCTTCATTATTTTACATATGACTATACAGTTCCCTAACATCATTTATTGAAGAGATTATTCTTTCCTCATAGAGTAGACTTGCCACCCTTATACAAAATCATTTGGCCAGATTTTTTTTTAATTAACTTCAGTTTTATTGAGCTGTATTCATATACCATACAATCATCCATGGTGTATAATCAGCTGTTCACAGTACCATCATATATTATGCATTCATCACCCCAATCTATTTTTGAACATTTTCCTTACACCAGAAAGAATCAGAATAAGAATAAAAAATACAAGTAAAAAAGAACACCCAAATTATCCTCCCCATCCCACCCTATTTTTCATTTAGTTTTTGTCCCCATTTTTCTACTCATCCATCCATACACTGGATAAAGGGAGTACAATCCACAAGGTTTTCACAATCACACTGTCACCCCTTGTAAGCTACATTGTTATACAGTCATCTTCAAGAGTCAAACTACTGGGTTGGAGTTTGATAGTTTCAGGTATTTACTTCTAGGTGTTCCAATACATTAAAGCCTAAAGAGGGTTATCTATATAGTGCGTAAGAATGTCCACTGGAGTGACCTCTCGACTCCATTTGAAATCTCTCAGCCACTGAAGCTTCACTTCGTTTCATCTTGCATCCCCCTTTTGGTCAAGAAGGTGTTCTCAGTCCCATGATACTGGGTCCAGACTCATCCCCGGGAGTCATATCTTGCGTTGCCAGGGAGATTTACACCCCTGGGAGTCAGGTCCCACATAGGGGGGAGGGCAGTGAGTTCACCTGCCAAGGTGGCTTAGTTAGAGAGTGAGGGCCACATCTGAGCAACAAAGAGGCACTCGGAGGAGACTCTTAGGCACAATTATAAGCAGGTTTAGCCTCTCCTTACAGCAGCCAGCTTCATGGGGCAAGCCCCAGACAGAGGGCTCAGCACATCAAGCCGTCAGTCCCCGATGCTTGTGAGAACATCAGCAACAATCCAGGTGAGGAAGTCCAACACCTCTGCATCCTCCCCCAGCTCCTCAGGGGGGTCCTGCAAATATATTTTTATTCTCCGCACATATTACTTTGGGATGTGTTAACTATTTCGCTCTAACCTATACAAACCTACCGTATCTCACTTCCTATTCAAAGTTCTGTGTAATTGTGGTGTTTGAACAAACTGACTGTAGAGTTATATTGTTTAGAAAATATAGATCCTGTACCAAATAAACATCTCTTCCCTTGGTCTCACATGGATGTTGAAGTTTTAACACACAGTCAGTTTCAACCTTTACCTTTTGGCCCTATTTGCCCTAGTCTTAACCAGGTCTACTTCATTCATATCTCTAAATGAAGCCTGGGCTCTTTTTCAGCTTTTTTTTTTTTTTTTTTTTTAAAAAAGTTGCTGTTTGTGTTAATACTGACATTCATATCTGCTGAGCTCTAGCTCTGAGTTTCACGTGTCACACAGATACCCAGTGTTCCAGAGACCGATAAGGTTATACACAAAGGGATCAGCATCTCAGAGTTTGGAGAGAGCCATTACAATTCAGGAATAGATTTGACTGCTATAAGAGCTTATAGTCTAGGGACCATTACAATAATCATTTTCTTGTTAGGCTGTACTCTAAGATTCAATTCTGAGTTTACACATTATAGTTAGTCCATACTGATGAGGAATTATAATGTTTGCCTTTGTTTCTGGCATACTTCACTCACAATGCTGTCTACAGGATCCATTCACCTCATTGCACATCTCACAGCTTTACTCCTCATAGTTACTCAATATTCCATTGTATACATACATGACAGTTCACCATTGTGTTCCTCAGTCGATGTACCCTTAGGCCACCTCTACCCATTGCAAATTATGAATTCTGATTTGGCCAGATTTTTTAGTTAAATCTAGAATATAGGTTACCAGGAGATAGAATGAGGGTAGAGAATGGGGAACTGATGCTTAATTTGTGCAGAATTTTTAATTAGGTTGATTGTAAATGTTTGGAGATGGATAGAGGTGATTGTAGCACATTATTGTGAGTGTAATTAATTGTGATGTATTATCTATGTGATTGTGGTTAAAAGGGTAAGTTTAGGGTCGTGTATGTCACTAGAAGGAAAGCTAGAGGATAAAACACAGGACTATATAACATAGTGAACCTTGTTGTGGTCGATGACTGTGGTTAATAGTACAAATATAAGAATGTTCTTTTATGAACTAGAACAAATTACATCACTATTACAGGAAGATTTATGGGGAAAAATGCACATAATATGAACTATGGACTGTAATTAACAGTAATATTTTAATATTTTTTTATTGGTTGTAACAAAGGTACCACACTGTGCTAGTTTGGATATATTATGTCCCACAAAAGCCATATTCGTTAATGCAGTCTTGTGGGGGCAGACATTTTAGTGTTGATTAGGTTGGAATCCTTTGAATGAGTGTTTCCATAGAGATGTGACTCAGTCACTGTGGGTGAACTGTTTGATTAAATTATTTCTGTGGAGATATGGACCCTGTCCATTCTGGGTGGGTCTTGATTTAATCACTGGAGTCCTATACAAAAGCTCATAAACAGGAGCTCAGTCCTGCAGCTTAGAGAGATGTTTTGGAAATGGCCATTGAAAGCTAACTTTTGCTGATGCTTGCTGGCTTAGCTCAGATGTGCTTGTAATCCGGACCCCTGACATTAGCTGATGCTTAGACATTTTGGACAAAGCCGTTTTGAAACCAGAACCCCGGAGCATATCACAGCCATGTGCCTGTGCCTTCCCAGCTGACAGAGGTTTTCCAGATGCCATTGGTGTTCTTCAGTGAAGGAACCCTACCTTTGATGCCTTGTTTGAACACTTTTATGGCCTTAGGACTGTAACTTTGTAACCAAATAAACCCCCTTTATAAAAGCTAATCCATTTCTGGTATTTTGCATTCTGGCAGCATTAGCAAACTGGAACATGTACTAATGCTAAATGTCAATAAAAAAGGGATATTAGAGGTATGGGATTTTTCTTTTTGGAATAATGAAAATTTTCTAAAATTGATTGAGATGATGAATACACTGTGAGCTATGAATTGTACACTTTGGATGGATTGAATGCTTTATGAATATATCTCAATAAAACTGCTTTTAAAAAACAGTATTGTGGAGGAGGTGGGGCAAGAAGGTGGCATAGGGAGGTGTGGTATTTAGTTCCTTAGAGCAACTAGTAAATAGCCAGGAACACTAGAAAATAGTCTGGAGCAACTGATGGGGGATCCATGACCAGATAACATGATGTGTGACTGGAATGGATGGAATGGCTGAGATTGCAGCATAAAAGAGTAAGTAAAGCTCCCCAAACTGTGGAGCTGGTGCCCTTCCCACCGGCATAGCAGTCTGAGTTGCAAAACATTGCTCGGGGAAAAAGCAGCAGTCCCAGCCAGGAGCTCCAATTGCGAGTTTTGTTTTTTTTGTTTTTTTGTTTTTTTAATAGCTACAATACAGTTTATTTCAACATATTAAACCAAACTGTAACAATACAACTTCTTTCTTTGAAAAACCTGGATTCTGTGTATGCAGAGGTTTTTTGATTGGCTGTATTGTATTTTAGCAAAAAGTATTTAGGTACACCATATTAATAAAGCTTTCTGTTTACATAGTAGATAGTAAATAACTTTGCTAAATGACTAGACATTTGGAAAAACCATAACATAATTGTAAGACAGAGTCAAATGTATAAGTTAAGAACATTGGGCGCTTACAGAAAAAGACTTTGAGTTGCTAGCAATATTTGTATCTGAACAAAAAAGATCACTCATCAGCCTTCCATTTTCACCTACATTTTCTTTAACAGAATTAAGCCAAAAAACTTGAAGGATTAAATACTTTATTCCTAAATTCCCAGGATTATCAGATTCTTCTTCAAACATGTAGCTGTCTAAGGAGGAGTAGAACATTTAAAGTCTGGAGAAAACAAAAGCATATGGTTTTCACTTCTGTGATACTCATCCAGATTCTACTGTGGACAGTTTCCTAAGTCAGCTACTGTTCTAGTTTGCTAATGCTGCCAGAATGCAAAATACCAGAAATGGATTGGCTTTTATAAAAGGGGGTTTATTTAGTTACGCAGTTACAGTCTTAAGGCCATAAAGTGTCCAAGGTAACGCATCAATAATCGGGAACCTTCACTGGCAGATGGCCAGTGGTGTCTGGAAAACCTCTGTTAGCTGGGAAGGCACATGGCTGGCATCTGCTCCAGAGTTCTGGTTTTCTCCCAGGACGTTCCTCTCTAGGCTTCAGCTTCTCTCCAAAATGTCACTCTCAGTTGCTCTTGGGACATTTGTCCTCTCTTAGCTTCTCTGGAGCAAAAGTCTGCTTTCAAAGGCCGTCTCCAAAATGTCTCTGTAAGCTGAAGCTCCTCTCTCAATTCCAGTGCATTCTTCAAAGTGTCCCTCTTGGCTGTAGCAAGCTTGCTCCTTCTGCCTGAGCTTATATAGTGCCCCAGTGAACTAATACAGATCCACCCTGAATGGGTGGGGTCACACCTCCATGGAAACTGTCCAATCACAGTCATAACCCACAGTTGGGTGGGTTGCATCTCCATGGAAACACTCAAAGAATTACAGTCCAATCAACACAGATACGTCTGCCCACAAAAGATTACATCAAAGATAATGGCTTTTTCTGGGGTACATAATATATACAAACCGGTACAGCTACCAATTCACTCAACTTAGTTCAAAAACATAATACCTGATTATAGTATTAATTTGGCTTTCAGGCAACCCATCAGCAGTTTTTTTTTTTTTTTTTTTAATCATTAAAAGTTAGTTGTATTTACCCTTTAGCTTAATATATACAACTGAAATTTTGGAATTCTGTGACAGTGATGTTGGCATATTTAAATGTAAGAAGCAAAATTCTGAATGATAAATATTTTTCTTTAAATATATAAACTACTCTGTTTTCTCAGTAATCATTTTCTTCATGAACAAATGAAATATAAATGCCAAAGACAGTAGAAAAATTTGATGTTCCAAAATGAAACTATGCTAATAATTTCATGTATCAAGACATGATTGCGCTAACCGTATGTTGTAAGAGTAATTTTTCATTACTGTATATCACTGGGCAACAAAACCCAGCCTTATCTGAAAGCATTGGACAAAACTGTCTTCCCAAGTCCCTCAAGGCCATAGCTGTACACACTATGATAAAATATTTTTAATAAATTCAGTCTATCATAGAACTACAAATTTTTTTCATTTTAAAATTGGAAAATACTTTATTATCTTTTTTAATTCATTTTGTAGAGATATATTCACATCGCATGCAGTCATACAAAACAAAGTGTACATTCAATTGTTTACAATACCATTATATAGTTTGCATTCATCACCAAAATTAATTTTTGACATTTTCATTACCACACACACAAAAATAATAAGAATAAAAATTAAAGTGAAAAAGAGCTATTAAAGTAAAAAAGAGCACTTGGTGTCTTTTGTTTTTTTCATTTTTTCCTTCCCCCATTTTTCTACTCATCCATCCATAAACTTGACAAAGGGGAGTGTGGTCCATATGGCTTTCCCAATCACATAGTCAGTCACCTCTCATAAACTACATTTTTATACAATCGTCTTCAAGATTCATGGGTTCTGGGTTGTAGTTTGATAGTTTCAGGTCTTTACTGCTAGCTATTCCAATTCTTTAGAACCTAAAAAGGGTTGTCTATATTGTGCGTTAAGAGCGCCCAGCAGAGTGACCTCTCAGCTCCTTTTGGAATCTCTCTGCCACTGAAGCTGATTTTGTTTCTTTTCACATCCTCCTTTTGGTCAAGAAGATGTTCTCCATCCCATGATGCCGGGTCTACATTTCTCCCCGGGAATCATATTCCGCGTTGCCAGGGAGATTCAGTCCCCTGGTTGTCAGATCCCATGTAGAGGGGAGGGCAGTGATTTCACCTGCGAAGTTGGCTTAGCTAGAGAGAGAGGGCCACATCTGAGCAACAAAGAGGCATTTGGGAGGAGGCTTTAGGCACAATTATAGGCAGGCCTAGTCTCTCCTTTGTAGCAACAGTCTTCCCAAGGGCAAGTCCTGTGGTAGAGGGCTCAACCCATCAAACTACCAGTCCCCTGTGTCTGTGAGCACATTAGCAACCATCGAGGTGGGGCAGGCCAATACCCCTGCATTCTCCACCAGCTCCTCAAGGGGGCTCTGCATATTTTTTTCATTGTTTTTTTTTTTTAATTAACTTTTTTTTGAATCAACTATATAAAAAAAAAATTTAAAAAAACATACAATAAAAAACATTTCAAACAAACCATAACAAGGGAGTAAGAAAAAGACAACTAACTTAAGATAACTACTTTACTTCCTACATGTTCCTGCTCTACCCCAAGAAAATAACCTAATATAGCAACATTTCTCTGAACTTGTTCCTGTGATACTCATCAGAAATTAACAGACCATGGTCATTCCTGAGCATTCCCAGAATGTTAAATTTACCCATGATAGCTTATCTGTTCTTATTGGGTTATCATTCCCCCTTCCTTAATTGCTCTCTGTTGCTAGTTCCCTTGCATTCTACATTATAAACCATTTATTTTACATTTTTCCATGTTCACATTAGTGGTAGCATATAATATTTCTCTTTTTGTGCCTGGCTTATTTCACTCAGCCTTATGTCTTCAGGGTTCATCCA
Source organism: Choloepus didactylus (assembly GCF_015220235.1). Lineage (NCBI taxonomy): Eukaryota > Metazoa > Chordata > Mammalia > Pilosa > Megalonychidae > Choloepus > Choloepus didactylus. Next base: position 61,365,271 of record NC_051311.1, read on the forward strand.
TGTTGTCATATGTTTCACGAGATCGTTCCTTCTTACAGCTGCGTAGTATTCCATCATGTGTATATACCACATTTTATTTATCCACTCATCTGTTGAAAGACATTTGGGTTGTTTCCATTTCTTGGCAATTGTGAATAATGCTGCTATGAACATTGGCGTGCAGATATCTATTTGTGTCACTGCTTTTGTATCTTCCGGGTATATACTGAGAAGTGCAATCGCTGGATTGAAGGGTAACTCTGTATCTAATTTTCTAAGGAACTGCCAGACTGACTTCCAGAGTGGCTGAACCATTATATAGTCCCACTAACAATGCATAAGAGTTCCAATTTCTCCCCATCATCTCCAGCATTTGTAGTTTCCTGTTTGTTTAATGGCAGCTATTCTAATTGTTGTGAGGTGGTATCTCATTGTGGTCTTAATTTGCATCTCTCTAATAGCTAGTGAAGCTGAAAATTTTTTCATGTGTTTCTTGGCCATTTGTATTTACTCTTTAGAGAAATGTCTTTTCATATCTTTCGCCCATTTTATAATTGAGCTTTCTGTATTATTGTCTTTGAGTTGTAGGATTTCTTTATAAAGGCAAGATATCAGTCTTTTGTCAGATACATGGTTTCCAAAATTTTTTTCCCATTGAGTTGGCTGCCACTTCACCTTTTTGATAAATTCCCTTCAGATACAGAAACTTCTAAGCTTGAGGAGTTCCTATTTATCTATTTTTTCTTTTGTTGCTTGTGCTTTGGGTGTAAAGTCTAGGAAGTGGCTGCCTCATACAAGGTCTTGAAGATGTTTTCCTACATTATCTTCTAGGAGTTTTATGGTACTTTCTTTTATATTGAGATCTTTGATCCACTTTGAGTTAATTTTTGTGAAGGGTGTGAGGTAGGGCTCCTTTTTCATTCTTTTGGATGTGGATATCCAAGTCTCCCAGCCCCATTTGTTGAAAACACTGTTATGTCCCAGTTCAGTGTCTTCAGGGGCCTTATCAAAGATCAGTCAGCCATAGATCTGGGGGTCTATCTCTGAATTCTCAGTTTGATTCCATTGATCAATATGTCTATCTTTGTGCCAGTACCATGCTGTTTTGACAACTGTGGCTTTATAATAAGCTTCAAAGTCAGGGAGTGTAAGTCCTCCCACTTTGTTTTTCTTTTTTAGAGTTTCTATAGGAATTTGAGGCATCTTCCCTTTCCAAATAAATTTGATAACTAGCTTTTCCAAGTCTGCAAAGTAGGTTGTTGGAATTTTGATTGGGATTGCATTGAATCTGTAGATGAGTTTGAGTAGAATTGACATCTTAATGCCATTTAGCCTTCCTATCCATGAACATGGAATATTTTTCCATCTTTTAAGGTCCCCTTCTATTTCTTTTAGTAGAGTTATGTAGTTTTCTTTGTATAGGTCTTTTACATCTTTGGTTAAGTTTATTCCTAGGTACTTGATTTTTTTAGTTGCTATTGAAAATGGTATCTTTTTCTTGACTGTCTCTTCAGTTTGTTCATTTCTAGCGTATAGAAACATTATTGACTTATGTGCATTAATCTTGTATCACACTACTTTGCTAATTTATTAGCTTTCATAGCTGTGTTGTTTTCCAGATAGAAGATCATATCATCTGCAAACAATGACAGTTTTACTTCTTCATTTCCAATTTGGATGCCTTTTATTTCTTTGTCTTGCTAGACTGCCCTGGCTAGCACTTCTAGCACAATGTTGCATAACAGTGGAGACAGGGCATCCTTGTCTTGTTCCTGATCTTAGAGGGAAGGCTTTCAGACTCTCACCATTGACTACTGTGCTGGCCGTGGGTTTTTCATATATGTTCTTTATCATGTTGAGGAAGTTTCCTTCAATTCCTACCTTTTGAAGTGTTTTTATCAAAAAGAGATGTTGGGAGTCACAAGGCTGCGGGCCCTAGGAACCCCAGACTCAGAGCTTATGGATGCTCAGCTCATGTATAAAGATGAAAGCGCCACCTCTGCTCATCTGACTTGAGATGTTAATTGAAAAATAAATAAATAAAAAAGGAAAAAGGAAAGAGGGAATGAAAGAAGGAAAGAAAGAAAGAAAGAACAAAAGAAAGAAAGAAAAAGAAAGAAGAAAGAAAGAATAAGACCCCTACCCTGCACCATGTATCTCTAGCTGTTCAGGGATAAAATTCCATACTTGGAGGAGGATATTCGCCATCATGATTCAATTTGGGACTGACTCCATGTCTGCATCGCACTTTTCCTTCGGACCAATACCTACTCCACAAGCTGAGGAAACCGATCCAACCGTAACCCGGACTTAAATGCAATGAGCTAGGGTTTGGGCTTCAACTGCTAAAGGACACTTAAGGGAGTGTCTTGTGGATGTTTGCTCTTTCTGGGCATTGACTCCAACAGGGGTAAGGGAAGGAGAATGAGGGCAGTGGGCTCACGTTAGCACATGTTGAAATGGCCAAGGTGCCACTGACTCTCTGAAGAATACTGGAGACAAAGCCAATAAAGGAGGAGATGGGATGCTACAAACCTCCCCTCAGCCTTCAAAGAAATGGGAAAGGCCAGTTCCATTTAAACCGTCTTGTGAAACTCCTGAGGAGCTAGGAAGGCCACTAAGGGGCCTCCGAGATTTGGTGACCCATGACAATATTCCCTCCCAGACACACAGTACAAATATAGGGAAACACATATTGGCCGATTACAAAATGTGACAGGACTTCAGCCCCCAAAAAAAAAAAAAAAAAGAGATGTTGGATTTTGTCAAATGCTTTTTCAGCATCTATTGAGATGATCATTTGATTTTTCTCTTTTGATTTGTTAATGTGTTGTAATACATTGATTGATTTTCTTATGTTGAACCATCCTTATATGCCTGGAATGAACCCCACTTGGTCATGGTGTATGATTTTTTTTTTTTAATTCAGTTTTATTGGGATATATTCACATGCCATACAGTCATCCATGGTGTACAATCAGCTGTTCACAGTACCATCATATAGTTGTGCCTTCATCACCGCAATACATTTTTGAACATTTTTTTTACACCATAAGGAATAAAAATAAGAATAAAAAACAAAAGTAAAAAAGAACACCTGAATCATCCCCCCTTCCCACCCCAATCTTCATTTAGTCCCTATCTCCATCTTTCTACTCATCCATCCATACACTGGGTAAAGGGAGTGTGATCCACAAGGTTTTCACCATCACAATGTCATGCCATGTAAGCTACATAGTTACACAATCATCTTCAAGAGCCAAGGCCACTGGGTTGGAGTTTGATAGTTTCAGATATTTACTTCTAGCTATTCCAATTCACTAAAACCTAGAAAGGGATATCTATATGGTGCCTAAGAATGCCCACCAGAGTGACCTCTCGACTCCATTTGAAATCTCTCAGCCATTAAAACTTTATTTCATTTCATTCCACTTCCCCCTTTTAGTCAAGAAGATATTCTCAATCCCACAATACATAATTATTGTGGAAAACATCAATTACTTCCTTTAAGTTTGCCAGTGTTTGTCTCATGTATGATTTTTAAAATCTGTCTTTGGATTCGATTTCTGAGTGTTCTTTTGAGAATTTTTGCATCTATATTCATTAAAGAGATAGGCCTGTAATTTTCCTTTCTTGTAGCTTCTTTGCCTGGTTTTGGTATTAGATGGATGTTAGCTTTATAAAATGAGTTAGGTAGTGTTCCATTTTCTTCAATGTTTTGAAAGAGTTTAAGTAAGGTTGGTGTGAGTTCTTTTTGGAAAGTTTGTTAGAATTCCCCTATGAAGCCATCTGGCCCTGGGCATTTATTTGTGGGAAGTTTTTTGATGTCTGATTGGATCTCTTTGCTTGTGATTGGATGGTTGAGGTCTTCTGTTTCTTCTCTGGTTAGTCTATGTTGTTCATATGTTTCCAGGAAATTGTCCGTTTCCTCTACATTATCTAGTTTGTGGGCATACAGTTATTCATAGTATTCTCTTATAATTTTTTTTAATTTCTTCAGGATCTGCAGTAATGTCACCTTTCTCATTCATTATTTTATTTGGGTCTTGTCTCCTTTTGATTTTCTCAGTCTAGCTAGGGGCTTATCAATCTTGCCGATCTTCTCAAAGAACCAACTTTTGGTGTTATTTATTCTCTTTATTGTTTTTTTGTTCTCTGTGTCATTTATTTCTGCTTTAATCCTTGTTATTTCTTTTTTTTTTTACTTAGTTTAGGATTGGTTTGCTGTTCATTTTCTAGCTTCTTCAGTTGATCCATTTGTTCTTTGGTTTTGACTCTTTCTTCCTTTTTAATGTATGTGCTTAGTGCTATAAATTTCCCCTTCAGTACCACTTTTGCTGCATCCCATTGGTTTTGGTATGTTGTGTTCTCATTTTCATTCGTCTCTATATATTTAGCAATTTCTCTTGCTGTTTCTTCTTTAACTCACTGATTGTTTAGGAGCGTGTTGTTTAACCTCCAGGTATTTGTTAATTTTTTAAGTCTCTGATGGTTATTGACTTCTAACTGTATTCCATTGTGGTCAGAGAATGTGCTTTGAATAATTTCAATTTTTTTTAAATTTATTGAGGCTTGTTTTATGTCCTAGCATATGATCTGTTCTGGAGAAAGTTCCATGAGCACTAGAGAAGAATGTGTATCCTGGTGATTTGGGATGTAATGTTCTATATATGTCTGTTAAATCCAATTCATTTATCAGATTGTTTAGGCTTTCAATTTCCTTATTGGTTTTCTGTCTGGTTGGTCTGTCTGTAGGAGAGAGTGATATGTTGAAGTCTTGCACGATTATTGTGGAAACATCAATTACTTCCTTTAAGTTTGCCAGTGTTTGTCTCATGTATTTTGTGGGACCTTTATTGGGTGCATAAACATTTATGATTGTTATTTCTTCTTGTTGAATTTCCCCTTTTATTAATATTTAGTGGCCTTCTTTGTCTCTCATAACATCCTTGCATTTAAAGTTTATTTTATCTGAGATTAGTATTGCTACTCCTGCTTTCTTTTGGCTGTAATATTTTTTGGCATGAAATATTTTTTTCCGTCCTTTCACTTTGATTTCTTTGTGTCCCTGTGTCTAAGATGAGTCTCTTGTATGCAACATATTGATGGTTCATTTTTTTTGATCCATTCTGCCAATCTGTATCTTTTGGTTGGGGAGTTTAATCTGTTTACATTCAATGTTATTACTGTGAAGGCATTTCTTGAATCTGCCATCTTATCCTTTGGTTTATGTGTCTCAGATACATTTTTTCCCTCTCTCTCTTAATGTCCTTTAGTGTACCCATACTGAATCTCTTTAGTACTGAACCTTCTCCATCTCTCTCCTTTCTTTGTTTCTCTGTCTGCAGGGCTCCCTTTAGTATCTCAAGTAGGGCAGGTCTCTTGTTAGGAAATTCTCTCAGCATTTGTTTGGGAAAAATTTAAGCTCTCCCTCCAGTTTGGAGGGATAATGAATTCTTGGTTGGCAGTTTTTCTCTCAGAATTTTAAATATGTCATGCCACTGCCTTCTCGACTCCATGGTAGCTGCTGAGTAGTCACTACTTTGTCTTATGCTGTTTCCTTTGTATGTGGTGAATTGCTTTTCTCTTGTTTTCAGAACTTGCTTCTTGTCTTCCGTATTTGATAATATGATGAGAATATGTCTTGGTTTATTTGGATTTATTCTATTTGGAGTTTGCTGGGCATTTATGATTTGTGTATTTACGATGTTTAGACGATTTGGGAAGTTTTCCCCAACAATTTCTTTGAATACTCTTTCTAGACCTTTACCCTTCTCTTCCCCTTCTGGGACACCAATGAATCTTATATTTGGACGTTTTATATTGTCCATCATATCCCTGAGGTCCATTTCAATTTTTTCGGTTTTGTTTCCCCATTTTTACTTTTGTGCTTTTGTTTTCTGTTCTGTCGTCCTCCAGTTCACTGATTCGCTGTTTAGCTTCCTATAGTCTTGTACTGTCAGTATCCAGAATCTCTTTAATTTGGTAGCAGTTTCTTTTATTTCCATAAGATCATCTATTTTTTTATTTACTCTTGCAATTTCTTCTTTATGCTCTTCTAGGGTCTTCATGTTCTTTATACCCTGTGCCATGCTCTTCTTCATGTCCTATATATCCTGTGCCATGCTCTTCTTCATGTCCTTCATATCCTGTGCCATGCTCTCATTGTTCATCTTTAGTTCTTTGATTAATTGCTCCAAGTACTGTGTCTCCTCTGATCTTTTAATTTGGGTGTTTGGGGTTGGGTTATCCATATCATCTGTATCATCTGTTTTTTTCATATGCTTTAAAATTTTCTGTTGTTTTTGGCCTCTTGGCATTTGCTTAACTTGATAGGGTTCTTTTAGAATATGTAGACCGATTCAAACACTTATCTCTAATTTGTCAGATGTACAGCTTTGTGGAGTACACTTTCTCTAACTAACTAGCAGGTGGCACCCGCGAGCCACCTATTCCCCCCAAGGCAGTTCTCCCCCACTTTGTCTTTGTGGTGACTGGGGTGTGAGTCTTGTGGGGTCCTGTGGGGTCCAATTGGTGCACCAAGCGTGCGTGTGTAGTTGGTGTCGACCGCCCTGCATATGGGGCGTGTGTCTGAGCGGTTAGGGAGAGGGGACGGCTTCAATAATCAAATCTCCCAGGTGTCCTTGGAGATTTAAAGCTGTTGCAATAGTTTTGTCCTTCAGTTCAGTCTCACCACAGATTGTCTCTGCCGATGACCCACGAGTCCTTGGTATTGGCGTATGGTCCCTGGGACTTGCGAGTGGGTCCGTCTTGCAAGCCATGCACTCCTAGTTGCTCTGCTGAGGGATGACTGTGCTACGTCACGGGTGAGTGCTGTCCCACATGGGAGGTTCTGGGCTGCAGGGCTGTATAGGGGCGTTCCCAGTCTGCTGAAAGGATGGCTGAATGGGGCATGTTAATTTCCCCCTTTCCACACAGCTCTGCCTTCCAGGTCCCGGACAGTTAGCTGCGGGTACTGGAAAGGCTGTTGTCCACGCCTGATATTGTGGTGTGTGCCTGTGTTGTTGGAAACAATTCCCGTCACACTGGGTTGTTTGGGGCAGCTCTGGGCTGTGGCGCTGGGGCCGGGCAGGAGCGTTCCCTGCCCACCGGGAAGATGGCTGTAAGGGGATGTCCTTCTATTCTTGGGAAGTTGTGGTGTTTAGTATATTTTCTCAGCCACTGGACTTATTGCCTTGTGTCTCAGAGCTCTTTTAGCTCTGCTGTTGTCGAGGCCCAAATTGCAAGTCTTTGAGGCTTTCTGTGATGGGCTTCTTAGAGTATTTGTTTTAGAAAAAGAGAAAAAGATAAAAAAAAAAAAAGAAGAAGGGCCCTCCTTGCAGATCTAATGGGCTATTGAAATGCTAAGAGACAAGGAGATTAGGGCCATTAAGGAAAAATCAGGAAAGCAGAGAAACCAGCTCTTTAGACAAGGAGACTTGCCTTCTGGATTTGCATACGAGCCTGACTCTGCCTGAGCCGTGCCCTTCCCCTTTGTATGTTCACCAGAACTCCAAAAAGTCTCCGCTTTTATTTTTGGGTTTTCCTTGTTTTTGCTAGCCCTGTCTCCTCTCCACCGGGCTGACTGCTCCCGGATTCTCCGGTGTCTGGTCTCAGTCTATCTATGTTTGGAGTTGAGATCAGCCATCTGAGGTTTCAATAAGAGCCGCAACTGCAGTTCTCCCTTGTCATTCCCAGCACCAACGGCCCCTCCTCCCATGGCACTGAGCCTGGCAGGGAGGGGCATGGGTCCCCTGGCCTTGAGAACTTACAGATTTCGCTGATCTCAGTTGTTCCATGCGTTCATGAGTGTTGTATGAAGTATGCCCAAAGTCAAATTGCTGTCTGGTATCTGGTCCACGCAGTTCCTGACTTTCTACCTACTGCCCTGAAGGAATAACTAAAACCTACACCTCATCACTCTGCCATCTTGCCCTGCCTCCTTTTCAGAACTACAAATTTTTACATTCTTACCTCATGAACTTAACTTTACTATTGCAATGATTTAAATACGTGTGCTGTAAAAAGAAAGAACAGTTATAAACATACTCTGAATTTTTTCTTGCACAATAATATTAAGAGATTTCCACAATCTGTTAATCCTTAAGAAACAGGAGCCTAAGTACTGAACATAATAAAATAAATATCAGCAACCTGGAGGCCTGAAAAAGAATATATAATACCAAATGTAATAAATTCAGTGTATTAAAAATCTGTTATTTCAGGGTTAAGACTTCAACTGAATATAGTAAGGTTTGTTGCTAGTATAAGTAAGCTTCCAATTAAGGCTCTTGCAATTCCTATGAGAAAGATCTGGAGTTTTTAAAAATATTTTTTACAAAGGGTATATGCACTATAAAACTATTTTTTCTTTAATTCTTATTTCACTACAGATATCAATGGTTTTATATCTCTAAGTTTTTGTATGGTGGTATATGAATATCTATGAACATATTTCCTGAATATAGTTCAAATGTTTCTCTATGATACTTTGATACTTTAATCAATGTATATTATACTTTAATTAAAGATATGATACTTTAACAAGGAAACAGAGAAAATCAAATCAAGATGGATGGCAAAAGACTAACCATAATATAATGTAAAGAACTAAATATGACAAGTTATGTGATAACTTCTAAGAAAAGTATTATACTGAAGGGACAGTGACTATGAGCAGATCTTGGCCAAGTCACTTAACTTCTCTGAGCCTCACTCTCTTCATCTGTAAAATTTAAATAGTAGCTGTTCTTTCAAGTTTACAAGGCTATTGCAAGGATCAGATGAGATGATTTTAAACCATGTTACAAACTGTGAAGCACTGTAAAAAAAAATGGTATTATCATAAGTCAAAATATCTCAAGTTTCTGATATTCTCTCTAATAAATGATGTCATGGCCTGCTCCTTTGCATCCACTTGAAAACTCCTCTGATTGTGATCAATTCAATAAATATGGAATGAATGGTGCAAAATTTTATGCAAAAAGAAAAAAAATCTCTAGACTTTAGCTTCCAGAATCTTTATAAACGATGGTTGGCTGTGAGTGGGGAACCACATTGCTTGATGTAGCTCAGGCTTTCTCTTGACAGTTCCTAAAGATAAAGAGGGAGCAGATTTCTCAGACACTCCTTGCCTTTCCTCAGTCTCTCTCACTATCTGCTATCATGTAGCACACAGGCTGATCCATTTAAAGAACCATAAAACATAATCAGAAAGAACCATAATAGCGGAAAGAGCTTTAAGAATATAAAGAATCACTGCTGAGGTCAGTCATAGGTACATTACTCAGTTTGGCACAAATGTGAATGGTTCAAAAATCCCTTCCAGTTTGTCCTTTTATTAGTCCTCAAGCCCTTCTTACACATGTAAATGGTTCTAGGCCAACTTCTTCCAAACTGTGTTCTGAAGAACAGTAGGTTAGGTGAGATGTTTACAGGTGAAAAACAAATCCGAGTTAAATAAATTTGGAGTATGTGGAGTAAAATAAGTTGATGTACTGCAAAATTTCTCAGTATGTTTGATGTACTGACTACACATTCTAAAGGGGAATGCAGTGTGTTGTTTGACCACTGAATCCCTTTTTTCCTACACAAAATTATCTAGAGGTTCTAAGAGCACTTGGGAATGCTGTTCTGGCTAATTCTCCCTGATCCTAAACACTCCAGGTCTAAGTCTGGTTAGTTGCCCTTTTTTTTTTTTTTTTTAAATTCAGTTTTATTGAGATATATTCACATACCATACAGTCATCCATGGTGTATAATCACCTGTTCACAGTACCATCTTACAGTTGTGCATTCATCACCCCAGTCTATTTTTGAACATTTTTCTTACACCAGAAAGAATCAGAATAAGAATAAAAAATAAAAATAAAGAACAACCAAATCAACCCCCCCATCCCACCCGATTTTTCATTTAGTTTTTGTCCCCATTTATGTACTCATCCATCCATACACTGGATAAAGGGAGTGGCATCCACAAGGTTTTCACACACTGTCACCCCTTGTAAGCTACATTGTTATACAATCATCTTCAAGAGTCAAGGCTACTGGATTGGAGTTTGGTAGTTTCAGGTATTTACTTCTAGCTATTCCAGTATATTGAAACCTAAAAAGTGTTATCTATGTAGTGTGTAAGATTGTCCACCAGAGTGACCTCTCAACTCCATTTGAAATCTCTCAGCCACAGAAGCTTTATTTTGTTTCATTTTGCACCCCCCTTTTGGTCAAGAAGATGTTCTCAATCCCACGATGCCAGGTCCAGATTCATCTCAAGGAATATCTTGCGTTGCCAGGGAGATTTCCTACCCTGAGAGTCAGGGCCCACATAGAGGGGAGGGCAGCGAGATCCCCCACCAAGGTGGCTTAGAGAGTGAGGGCCACATCTGAGCAACAAAGAGGCACTCAAGGGGAGACTCTTAGGCACAATTATAAGCAGGTTTAGCCTATCCTTTGCAGCAACAAGCTTCATAGGGGCCAGCCCCAAGACAGAAGGCTCAGCACATCAAGCCGTCAGTCCTCAATGTTTGTGAGAACATCAGCAACAATCCAGGTGAGGAAGTCCAACACCTCTGCATCCTTTCCCAGCTCTTCAAGGGGACCCTGAGTATATATTTTTATTCTCACCCAAATTACTTTAGGATGTATTGCTATTTCATTCTAATCTATACAGACGTATCATAGCTCACTTCCTATTCAAAGTTCCATGTACTTGTGGTGTTTGAACAAACTGACTGTAGAAGTTATATTGTTTAGAAAGTATACATCCTACCTACACCAAATAAACATCTCTTCCCTTGGTCTCACATGGAAGTTGAAGTTTTAACACACAGTCACTTTCAACCTTTACCCTTTGGCCTGATTTGCTCTAGTCTTAACCAGATCTGCTTTATTCATATCTCTAATTGAAGTCTGGGCTTTATTTCAGTTTTTTTTTTTTTTAACAGTTGCTGTATGCATTAATACTGATATTCATATCTGCTGAGCTCTAGCTCTGAGTTTCAGGTGTATGGTTAGTTACCCTTTTAATTTCTGAAGGAGGAGACTCATTTTCTATTTTAACAGGTGTCCCCTGTTTATTTTCTGTTCAAAATAGCCACTTCCAATTGCGGTTTTAATTATCAAATTTGGATTACTGAATACAGGCTATGAGCACAGATAAACCAGGAACAAGCAGGAAAGGAACCTGGAGGTTTATCATGGCAGAGAGAAGGCAGGGCTGATGGAAAAAAAAGTACCAAAATAAGTAAAAACAGGTTTTTGAGTCTGCTGAGATCAGAATACTGGAAAAGGGCTGTGCCCCAAGAAAAGGGCACACAGAACTGGATACCAATTCTGGTTCTTGCCTAGTGAACTGCAGGGCTGGGGACTGGTTCTGAAAAGGGGGCTTCTTGCTTTTTCCCTTAATTTTTTGTCTCATTCTTAGTAGCTCTTTAGAGAAAGCCTCACGTATTTTCAACTGTCAGCATTGACCCACGCAGGGGTCGAGTTAAGAAAGTCAGAATGAAAGAAAAAACTGAAGTGTAGGAGACAATTCCCTAAAGGGCTTATCTTCCCTAAGAAAAGAGTGGGGCAGGGCACAGCTCATGTGGTGGCCCTCCCTCAGAGAACTCATACCCCTAGGATCTGGGGTGGGATGAGGGGAACAAAAACAGCTTAAGCTTGGCTTCTGACACCATTGGTCCCTGGCTTGGACAGGGTCCACTGAGAATTAAATACACTGAACATTTTTATGCTGGTGGGGATATGTGGGCTGACAAATGCCACCTGCTGGGCAGGATGGGAAAAGCACAGAGTCTAGAGGCCTCACAGGAAAGTCTGACAGTCTGCTTGGTCTTACCGTCAGGGAAACCTGATACTGAATACAACCTCCTTCTGAGACCTGGACCCGTCTGCTCTGGAAAAATCTGTTTGAGGTATTCAAGGAAACCAGATGCCTAGGAAAAATGAAGATATGGCTCAGTCAAAGGAACAAACTTACATATCAACTGAGATACAAGAATGGAAACAACTAATTGTTTAATCGAACAAATCTAAATCATTCAAAAATCAAATCAATGAGTTGAGGGAAGATATGATAAAGAGTTAAAAGATATAAAGAAGTCATTGCACAAACATAAGGAACAACTCAAAAGTTTGAAAAAACAATTGGCAGAACATATGGGAATGAAAGGCACAATAGAAGAGATGAAAAACACAATGGAGACATACAACAGGAGATTTGAATAGGCAGAAGAAAGGATTCATGAACTGGAGGAGAGGACATCTGAAATCCTAAACACAAAAGAACAGATAGGGAAAAGAATGGAAAAATATGAGTAGGGTCTCAGGGAACTGATTGACAAAATGAAGTGCATGAATATGTGTCATGGATGTCCCAGAAGGAGAAGAGAAGGGAAAATGGGCAGAAAGAATAATGGAGGAAGCAATCACTGGAAATTTCCCATCTGTTATGAAAGAAGTAAAATTACAGATCCAAGAAGCATAGCATACCCCAAACAGAATAGATCCTAGTAGACTGACTCCAAGACACTTAATAATCAGATTATCAAATATCAAAGATGAAAGAGAGAATTCTGAAAGCAGCAAGAGAAAAGCAACCCATCACATACAATGGAAGCTCGATAAGACTGTGTGTGGATTTCTCATTAGAAGCCAAGGAGGCAAGAAGGCAATGGAATGATATATTTCAGATACTGAAAGAGAAAAACTGCCAACCAATAACCTTGTATCTAGTAAATTTGTCCTTCAAAAATGAGGGAGAGTTTAAAATATTTTTAGACAGACAGAGTTTGTGAACAAGATACCTGCTGTACAAGAAATACTAAAGGGAACACTACAGGCAGATAGGAAAAGACAGGAGAGAAAGGTTTGGAGAAGAGTATAGAAATGATGACTATCTGTAAGGGTAAAAAGAGAGAGAGAGGGAAAGAAATAAAATAAGAAAGACATATAAAATCCAAAAGACAAAATGGTAAACAGTAGACATTACCTTGAGTGAAATTAGCCAGAAACTAAAGGACAGACACTGTATAGTCTCACTAGTAAGGACTAACAATTATGAGCAAAATTTGAGAGTTGAAAACACGGGTTATCAGGAGATAGAAAGAGGTTAGAGATTGGGTATTTGATGCTGAAGAGTACAGAATGTTCAACAGGATTGATTGTATAGATCCAGAAATGGATAGCACAGTACTGTGTGATGGTAGCAAAATATTGCAAGTACTCTGAACAAAGATAAGTGTGAGTACACTTGAAAGAGGAAGGCTATGGGCATATATGACACTAGAAGGAAAGATGGAAGATAGAGACTGGGATTATATGACTTAGTGAAACCTAGAGTGGTCAATGATGGTGATTAAATGTACAAATATAAGAATGTTTTTAAATGAGGGAGAGCTAATGAATATCAATATTACAAGGTGTTGAAAATTGGAAGGTATGGGGGAAAATACAATCATGCAAACTGGAGTCTGACCTTTTCATTGATTGTGGTGGTGAATGCACAACTATGTGATGATACTGTGAACAATTGATTGTACACTTTGAATGATTGTAGGGTATGTGAATATATCTCAATAAAATTGCATGAAAAACAATATTGCACATAATGTTTATATACCTATCTTCTTTTCACATAGTGGGAATTTTTCTGGGGTAGACATCAACAAGGGGAATTTTTAGATAATGTTTGTTATTCGAGTTTGTCAAATTGATCTTTAATCCTAACCAATATTTCTTATTATTAGACCTAAATATTTGCCATTTAGAAGATTGTGAAGTAGCATTTCATTGTGGTTTTAATTTGCATTTTGATGATCACTGCTTTGGTTGAAAGACTTCATGTGTTTAGTAGCAGTTGTATTTTCCTCTTTTGTGAATTGCCTGGTCTTGTTTTTTGCTTATATATATTCTTCCTATTGATTTATTGGTTTAAACTTTTCTTGATATTAGTCTTTAAACAAATGAGTTTTATTGAATAATTAATATAATAAAATTCACTAAGCTTAGGGGTACAATTCAGTGAATTTTCACCAATATGTAGAGTCATGTATCCACCACTACAGTCATAATATAGAAACTTCTCATAACTCCTGAATGTTCTCTCATATCCCTTAGTTGTCAGTCCCCTCCTCCCACCCTCAGCATCTGTCAACCACTGATCTACTGTCTGACAATATAGTTTTGTATTTTCTAGATTATCATTTAAATTTGATCATGCAGTATGTAGTCTGTTATGTCTTTTATGATTGATCCATGTTTTTATGTTCATTTTGCTGACAACTTGTTCCAGTTTGCTAATGCTGCCATTATGCAAAATACCAGAAATGGATTGGCTTTTATAAAGGGGGTTTATTTAGTTACAGAGTCTTAAGGCCATAAAAGTGACCAAGCTAAGGAGTCAACAATAGCGCACCTTCACTGAAGGATGGCCACTGGTGTCCGGAAAACTTCTGTTAGCTCTGAAGGCACGTGGCTGGCATCTGCTTATTCCTAGGTTGCATTTCAAAATACTGTTCTCCAAAATGTTGCTCTTGTGGCGTTTTGTCCTCTCTTAGCTACAGCTCCTCTTCAAAATGTCACTTTCAGTTGCTCTCTGAAATGTCATTCACAGCTGCACTGAGTTCCTTCTGTTTGTCAGCTCATTTATATGGCTCCAGTGATTTAATTCAGACCTACCCTGACTGAGTGGGTAACACCTCCATGGAAATTACCCAGTCAAAGTCTTGCCCACAGTTGATTGAGTCACATCTCCATGGAAACAATCAATAGGTTCCAACCTAATCAATATGTCTGTCCACACAAGATTGCATCAAAGATAATGCAGTTTTGGGAGTCAAAATTCACCTAAATTGGCACACTACTATTCCATTGTATGGATGTAATTGAATTTATTTATCCATTCACAAGTTAATGGATGTTTGTGTTGTTTCTAGTTTATAGATATGGATAAAACTGCTAAGTATATTCAAGTACAGGTCTTTGTGTGGATCTAAGTTTTCTGTTTTCTTTGGCTAATACCTGGCTGTGGGATTGCTGAGTTTGCATAACCCTAAGATGAATGACGTTAAGCATCTTTTCATATGCTTATTTTCCATCTATTTTTCTTCTTTGGTGAAGTATCTTTTCAGATCTTTTACCATTTAAAAAATCATATTGTTTGTCTTCTTATTTGAGCTGTTTTATTTATATTTTCTGGATCCAAGTCCTTTATCAAAAATGTGTTGTTTTGCAAAAATTTCATCCCTGTCTGAGAATTGTCTTTTTATTTATTTGCCATTATTTTTTTTTTTTACTTATAGTTTCCATACAGTAAAATTCACACTTTTTAGGAAACAGTTCTATGAGTATTGACAGATGCATCACTACCATAATCAAGATTTGGAACGTTTTCGTCACCCAAAGAAGTTCCCTCATGTCTCTTTGTATCATCTCTTCCCCTGGTCGTCAGCCCCTGAAAATCACTGATCTTTTTTTTTCCTTATAGTTTTGCCTTTTCCAGAAAGTCGTATAAATACTATCATACCATATGGAACCTTTTGATTCTTCTTTTCTGTTACTTAGCATAATGCATTGCTATTCATCCATGTATTGTTTGTGATCAGTGGTTTATTCCTTTTTATTAATTGTAGTATTCCATTGTGTGGATTTATCTTGGTTTGTCAATTCACTGGTTGCAGAATATTTGGATTGTTACCAGATTTTGATAGTTATGAATAAAGTTGCTATAAACATTAAAAGGTTTTAACATTTTTTAATGAATTATTTTTTTTTGAACTTTAACATATATACATAACAGTGATAACTTTCAAAGTATGATTTAACAAGTAGAGAGCAGATTTCAAAGAATGTGTTGTTGGGTTATAGTCCCACAATTTCAGTTATTTCCATTATTGTAAAATATAATATGTATACAGAAATGTATTAATTTTGAAAGTGCAATCAACAAGCAGTTATATAGCTAATTTCAAAAAATGTTATGGATTACATTTCCGCAGTTTCAGTTCTTTCCTTATTGTGAAATATAGGGTATATACAGAAAGGTGAAAACTTTGAAAGCACAATTCAACAAATAGCTATAGAGCAAATTTCAAAGAATAAATTACAGTCGACCATTTCAGTTATTTCCTTCTAGCTATTCTGATACCCTAACATCTAAAAAATATATCTGTAGTTATATAAAGTTTCAGTATTCATAATCTTTTGTTAAACCTTTTTTGTGTGTTGTTACTCCTTCCTGTCATTTAATCACTTTCTCAATCTTCAGGGGTGTCTAGGCAGTGACACCCTAACTTGTTAATATTGAATGGGGGTATTGACCTTATGGGAAGGGGGCTGCATCTGATTGTTGTTATTGAAGAGGCTTTTTTTTCCTTCATATCATTTATTTCTACTTTAATCCTTGTTATTTCTTTTGTTCTACTTTTCTTCTACTTGCTTTAGGATTAGTTTGCTCATCATTTTCTAGCTTCTTCAGTTCCATTCTTTGATTTTAGCTCTTTCTTCCTTTTTATTGTATGCATTTAGAGTTATGAATGACCTTCAGCATTGCCTTTGCTGCATTCCATAAGTTTTGATATGTTGTGTTCTCATTTTCATTCGTCTCTAGATATTTAGCAATTTATCTTGCATTTTCTTCTTTGAGTTACTCATTGTTTAGGAGTATGAATCTTCACATATTTGTGAATGTTCTGGTTCTTCAAATACTCTTTCAAATTCTTCTGTATGCTCTTCTGTGCTCTTCTTGATGTGCTCTATGTCCTTAGCCATCACATTGAAGTTGTTTTGGAGATTTATATATACTTTTTTGATCTGTTGCTCCAAGTTTTGTTTTCTCCTCTGGCTTTCTAATTTGGATGTTTGGGTTGTCCATATCTTCTGGTTTCTTTATATGCTTTATAATTCTCTGTTGTTTTTGGCTCTTGGCATTTGCTTATATTGATACGGTTATATTAGGGCATTTAGGATTATTTGAACATTTATCTATAATTTGGCAGAGCTACAGCTTGATGGAGTTCACTTTCCCTGTCCTACCAGCAGATGGTGCACTTAAGCCACTTCTTTCTCTCTAACCATTTTTCCCTCAACTTTGTCTATGCACTGAATCAGGTCCAAACTGGTTGAAAATCCAATCAGTGCACCAATTTTCCGTGTGCACTGGGGACTGCCTGCCCTGTGGGAAGGGAGTGGGTCCTGTGCAGTTTGGCAGGGAATCCGCTGCAGAATATAGTGGTCCCTGCATTTCCCTGAGCTGCGGGTAGACTTCTCTGGAGCTGCTTTGCTGCATGCCTCACCTTCCAGTTCAAATGCTCCACAGTCCCTGTCCCACGTGTGCCCTTTAATCCCTTGGTTTTGGGAGGGGCTTCTGGTACTTTTGTGTGGCATGCTTGTCTCTTTGCTGTGTACACCATGGGCTTCTGTGGATGAAGATTGGATGTGTTCAGAAGGCTGAATCCCAAGTTCCCTCCCTGGAGCTCTCTGCTGTGGGACTGTTAAGAATTATGCTCCCCTCCTCACTCATCAGCTGGCTCCAGCCTCTGGTCCCTGGCGGCGTTCTGGGCCAAACGCTCACTTGTCCTAAATGCAGTCTTTAGGCTTCTCCAGCTGCCTCCTCACTATGTGGTGCAGAAGTCCCTGCCTGGCTGGTGGTATCGTGGAACTGCTGTTCTAGAGTGCTTTCTGCCCTTTATCTAGTGTTTTTCATGGAGGAGAATTTTGCTCTGTCTTTCCTGATCCACCATCTTCCCATAAGTTGAATAACAGGTTTTTGTATGAAAATAAAGTTTTATTTCTCTTGGGTAAATACAAGGTGTGGAATTGCTGGATCAAGTGGTAGTGTTTAATTTATAAGCAACTGCCAACCTGTTTTCCAGTGTGACTGTATCATTTTGCATTTCCACCAGCACTGGATGAGCATGTTAGTTACTCTGCATCGAGGCTAGCGCTTGGTATTGTCAGTTTTATCCATTCTAATAGGTGTGTAGTAGTATCTCATTGTGGTTTTAAGTTGTATTTCCTGAATGGCCAATGATCTCAAACATCGTTTACTGTGCTTTATTCCCTTCTGTATGTCTTCCATGGTGAAGAACCTATTCAAATCTTTTGCCCATTTAAAAAAAAATTGGGTTGTTTGTTTTATTATTATTGAGTTTTTGAGAGGTCTTTAGATAATCTGGGTAGAAGTCCTTTATCAGATATGTGTTTTGAAGATATTTTCTTACATTCTGTGGCTTGTATTTTCATTTTCTTAATAGTCTTCCAAAGAGCCAAAGTTTTAAATTTTGACGAAGTTCAAGTTATGATTTTTTTTCTGTTATGAATTATGCTTTTGATGTCATAATTTAGAAATCCTTGCCTGAATTCTAGGTCATACAACTTTCCACATTAGTTTTTTAGGAGTTTTTATATTTATGTCTTATAATTACTTTATGATCTATTTTGAATTTTTGAATATGATAAAAAGTGAAGGTTAGATTTCTTCTTTCCTTTCCTCTTCTTTCTCCTTCTTCCTCCTCTCCTCCTCCTCATTTTTCTTAACAAATGGTTCTGGAACAATTGAATATACATATGGTGAAAGGAGAAGGAGAAAAGGAGAAGGAAGAAAGGAGAAAAGAAGGAAAGGGGAAAACAGAGAAGAAGAAAAATTACATTGAAATGTTCTATTTTGTTTCATTATCTGCCTCGTCTTTTCTTATTCTATAACCATGCTATTCCAGTGCCATACTGTCTTGATCTCTATAGCTCTGTAGCAAGCTTTAAATAAGGTAGTGCAAGCCTTCCAATCATTTTTTCTTTTTCAAAATTGTTTTGGCTCTTTTTGGTCTTTTGCATTTCCATATGAATTTTAGAATCAGCTTGTTCATTTCTACAAAAATATTGATTGAGATTGCTTGAATATAGAGATAAATTTCAGGAGAATTGACACCTTAGCACTATTGCATCTTCTGCTCCACCAACATGGTATATATCTTCCTTTACTCAGGTCTCTTTAATTTCTGTCAACAGTATTTTGCTGTTTTCAAGCTACAGATTTTACACATATTTTGTGATATTTATCCTTGAAGTATTTAATATTTTCTGATCCTATTGTATTGGAATTTTTATTGGTAGTCTGTAGATATTAAGTTGATTTGGTATATTGACCTTGTTTCCTGTGATCTTGTTAAATTTATTCTAGGAGTATTTTGGGGGATTGTTTAGGAACTTTCACATAATTGATCATGCCATCTTAACAATAAAGACAGTTCTATTTTTCTTTTCCAATCTGTATCCCTTTTATTTCTTTATTTTAAAAATAAAGAAAAATGGATCAATAGATACAAACCCAGAAATGATACTAATGGTGGAATGAGCAGACATGATATTACAACAACTATTATAAACATGGTCTGTATGCTTAAGAATGTACAGAAAACATAAGAAGAAAGAGGAGTGAAATTGAGGACGTACAAAGAGAGCCAAATGCACCTCTAGAAAAAAAAAGTAATATATAAAATGATCAATAATAGATTAATGACTGTAGAGAAAAAAAATCACTGAACTTGAAGACGAAAAAGAAACTATCCAAAATGAAGCAAAGAGAAAAAAGACGTAGTAAATATGAACAGAGCATCAGTGACATGTGGGATAACAGTTTGGAAGTTATATATATTGTTTTTTTCTTCTTTTAGTACTTGTATGTAAATTGCAGCATGGGTTTTTGATTTATCAAAATCTAATATTCATCTTTACCTTTCCCTACTCATGGAAAATTCAAGAATCTTAGAACACTCTTACTCAAAATTTGTATATATAAACATAAGTATGTATATAGGCATATATAGGTATATAAATGCACACTCATTTACATATATATCTCCATGCACACACATATACATCCATAAATATACATACATTTTTTTTAAATCTTCATTTTATTGAGATATATTCACATACCACGCAGTCATACAAAACAAATCGTACTTTCGATTGTTTATAGTACCATTACATAGTTGTACATTCATCACCTAAATCAATGCCTGACACCTTCATTAGCACACACACAAAAATAACAAGAATATTAATTAGAGTGAAAAAGAGCAATTGAAGTAAAAAAGAACACTGGGTACCTTTGTCTGTTTGTTTGTTTGTTTCCTTCCCCTATTTTTCTACTCATCCATCCATAAACTAGACAAAGTGGAGTGTGGTCCTTATGGTTTTCCCAATCCCATTGTCACTCCTCATAAGCTACATTTTTATACAATTGTCTTTGAGATTCATGGGTTCTAGGTTGTAGTTTGATAGTTTCAGGTATCCACCACCAGCTACCCCAATTCTTTAGAACCTAAAAAGGGTTGTCTAAAGTGTGCGTAAGAGTGCCCACCAGAGTGACCTCTCGGCTCCTTTTGGACTCTCTCTGCTACTGAAGCTTATTTCATTTCCTTTCACATCCCCCTTTTGGTCAAGAAGATGTTCTCCGTCCCACGATGCCAGGTCTACATTCCTCCCCGGGAGTCATATTCCATGTTGCCAGGGAGATTCACTCCCCTGGGTGTCTGATCCCACGTAGGGGGATAGGGCAGTAATTTCACCTTTCAAGTTGGCTTAGCTAGAGAGAGAGGGCCACATCTGAGCAACAAAGAGGCATTCGGGAGGAGGCTCTTAGGCACAATTATAGGGAGGCCTAGCCTCTCCTTTGCAGCAACCATCTTCCCAAGGGTAAAACCTACAGTAGAGGGCTCAACCCATCAAACCACCAGTCCCCTATGTCTGTGGTCATGTTAGCAACCATCGAGGTGGGGTAGGCCAATACCCCTGCATTCTCCACAGGCTCCTCAAGGGGGCACTACACTTTTTAAAAGTTTTTGTTCCTTGTTGTATTTCTGAATTATCTGGAATAGTTTACCTTGTGCCTGAAGAACATACTTGTTAGAATCCATTCTTCCTAGACGTCAGAGAACTATAACCCATGCCTTTAAGACCCCTGCAGCTTGTACTTCTGTGACTGTGAGTTTTCTTCATTTCTGGCACTGGTGAATTTCCCTTTATTTTTGCCCATATTTTATTTAGCATTTCTGTGTGTTTAGACAGTGTGCCTTATTGATTAAAGAGCACATCGTTGCTAACATTTTGTATTGTCAGTCTTTTTAATTTTAGCCATTTTGGTAGGTGTGGGATGATATCTGAAATGTGCTTTTAGTTTGCATTTCCCTGGTGACTTATAATATTGAGCCTTTATTTTTTGTGCTTTAGCTGATATTTTACATTTTGCAGTTTTCTACTGCTTCACAGTAGGTTTTTTATTTGTAGGGAGTGGGACAAATTTTCTTCAGCTCTGAAGTTTTGATTCTTATTTTCTGTTTTCATCTTAATAGTAGCTTTGTATAGGTATCATCTGTACTTTCTGTTCATGTATAACACCCCCCTCCCCATCAGCAATAATAGTTGCATGCAGATAGGAATGAGGGTTTTGGATAGTCACTCAGTTGCTTCAAGAGTTCCAGGTTTATTTATTTTTTTCATTGGGTATGCTTCTTTTGGGGGTGGGAGAGGTCAGTTTTATCTTCTGATTTTGTGATTCTCTTTTGTATCTGCAAGATCCTTAATATTTCCCCTATTGCTTTTTCCTTTCCCTTCATCATCAGATCTGCAAAGGGTGCCTCTTTTCCAAGTTATCCTCTTTCCCTCACAATTGATGTCTTCCTGAGATCACTGCCTTGCCTCCTATGTACTTTCAAGCCCTTTCCTTTCTATTTCTCATAAGTCAATAATTTGATCTATCAGACCTCAGATCTTTCCTCAATATTTTCTTTTCTGGGGGTGATTTTATCTGTGTTTAATCACTGTCAGGATTCTCGCTCCTATTCTCTCTCCTGAATGGTCCCAGTAGTCTCCAGCAGATTCTCTCAGTAACTTGGGCTCTGGAGCTGTATCTGATATGTTTGGGTTTCCCTATTCACAAGAAATTTGAAGTCACTGGGTAGGGAATGTGGCTGAATATGCTAGAGGAACCTGGTGTCTGACCACTGCCCAGAGTAAGTAAGAGAGCTAGTGAATAGCAATGAGTAAGTGAAACTTTATTGTTTGCGCAGCTCTTCTTTTGGATCCTGATTTCCATCTAGAAATCTTGATAACTGAAAATGAAAGTTGGTTATCCAGCCATTAATCTTTTAGGGTTCACAAATATTGGTATACACTGAACTAAGGAACATGCATAAAGTCCACAAATCTCTATTTTAAAAGACTTTATAAATACATTTTTCCAGGATAAGCCTTTAATACTCTGAAGAATTTCCGTATTTGGCCTTAGTATATTGCTCATGCTATCCAAATCTGAGTTTGGATCTCTTTGTAGAAAGACCCTTATGATTAATTGACTTTTCAACTTTGATTCAGGTATTAACCAGTATGTTAGTGTATCAATTATTCTGTTTAGGAAATAGTATTCTAAATATTTTTTAATCTAGATATTAAAAGAAATTGTGTGTGTGGGATAGATGAGAATCATTTTAAGAATCACTTTCCAAATATGCCTACTTGGAGTCCACACTTCAAACAGTTTATAAAACTAGTTCCTTATGAATAACTTGTTGCCTTTTATAAATAATTTTTCAGCAAACATTGAGAAGAATGTGTTACCTTACCATCAAAGAAATGGCTACCATCTCTGAGGATGTGATAATTGTCACGAGCAGGTACGTGAATAGTCAAAACCTAAGATGGGAGATACATTTAGTGGAATATTTGCTGTTTGGTTTTCTATTACTTTTACTTTTTACTGTATGGAAGCTGATAGAAATGTAAAAAAATATCTTGAAGTATTATTTTCTAAAATAAGGTTGTCACCATGTGAAAACCATCCCTATATCATAAAGCAAAGAAAGAAGTCACAAAGGATAATGCTAATAGATTTGATTACAGTAAAATAAAAATATGTTTGTAAAAATACATAAACAAAACTCAAAAGCAAATGATACCTTGAAATAAAATACATCAGAAGGCTAGCATCCGTAATATGTGAAGAATTCTTCAAAGAAATAGCAAGCAATAATTTAAAAAGTAACCAGTATAAAGGATCCTAAATATCTTAAAAGGTCATTCTCACTAGTAACCAAAGGGATACAAATTAAAAATGTAAGAATGAGTTGCAATATTTTTATCCATCAAGTAGGCAAAAAAAAAAGAGGGGAGCATTATTGAGTATTTGTAAGGGTGCGAGGAGACTGACATTTTTGTGCACAGGAGGTAGAATTATAAATTGATTCGGTTTTTTTGGAAAGCAGTTTGGTATTTGTTGAATGTTTGAAAAGAGTTTATCCATTTGACCCAGTAATACCACTTCTGTGGTACTATCCTCAGAAAATAATCAGAGGTGGCACAGAAAGACTTAGGTACAGTGATGCTGTTGCAAAGCTGTTTATTTACACTAACAAAAAGGATAAACCAACTAAAGTGTCTACCATTGTTAAAAATTATTTAACCATGATATATTATGAAATATTTTAATCTTTTGAAAGTATTTTTGAAGCATCTATAATGACTTGGAAAAGTCTTCAATAAAGTACTGAATGAGAGTTGATTCAAGACTATGTATTCCATCCAGTCCCACTTTAAAAAATTTTCTATGTATGTATATTTAAAAATGTTTATGGAAATATACTGATATATTACCTGTAACTTATCTCTGGGTGTTTGAGATTGTGGCTGTTATTTATTTTCTTTAAACTTTTGATAAGTTCCAAAGTCCTAGAATGAGTATGTATAATTTATAGTTCTAAAGTATATAGTAAATGTTATTTTAAAAATATTTGCCTTTTTGATTAGTAATTACAGCTTGTTTAAGTGAATATGTCTTTTTAACACAAATTTTTGAAGGAGGGCACTTACGTTTAACTAGCAGTTGTGTTGAGTATAGTTTAAATTAGGAAATCTTTCAGTTGAAAATAAAAAAACAAGATGTTAGCAGTGATTTAAACAAAATGGGAGTTTACTTTCCCCTCATAACCAGAAGTCTGGAGGCTTCTAGTAGCTGGTGTTGATTCAGGAGTTCTGTAGTGTTTGGGCTGGTGTCTCTTGAATACTTTTGGACATTCTCAGATTTTTGTAAAATAAATGCTGAACTCCTGGCATTGAACTATATTCAAAACAGGATGGGGAGGGGAAGGGACAGGAGTGCCATCACCATCTGTCTCTTTTATCAGGAATGCAGTATTTTTCCCCAAGGCAATTACAAAATTTCATTTGGCAGAACTGTGCTACATGGCAATCCTTATCTGCACAGGAGGTCTGGAAAGTGAGTGTTTAGCTTTTATAACCCAAGTATTAGTAGCAGGCAAGGGAGAATGTGATTGAAAAAGGATATTGGATTAGTCAGCTAACAGTGTATGCCAAAAGGAAGGAACAAAATCTTTGCTAGGTTGCTAAATTCACTAAATATTTGAAAAAATTGACAATAGATATGAATGAGATTTTTTTTTTTTTTTTTTTTTTTCCAGCTGTTGATACCCCTCCCTTTGTTAGGTCAGCTTCTAGTTGATTTTAAGTGACCTGTAAATGTGGTAGGCAGAATAATGGTCCTCCAAATATGTCCGTGTCTTAATCCCCAGAACCTGTGAATGTGTTAGGTTATATGGCAAAGGGGAATTAAGGTTACTAATGAGCAGTTAGGGAAGAGTATTGTAGATTATCTATGTGGGTCCAATGTAAGGGCTAAGGATCCTAAGATATAGAAGAGGGAGGCAGATGAGGTTCAGAAAAAAGATGTGAAGGTGGAAGCAGGGTCAGAGAGATAACAATGTTGTGGCTTTGAAGATGGAGGAGGGCCATGGCTGGAGGACTACCTGCAGCCTTTAGAAACTAGAAAAGGCAAGGAAACATTCACCCCAGAGCCTCCAGAAAGGAATAAGCCCCTCCTGCACCTTGGTTTTAGTCCTGTGAGACCCTTGTTGGACTTGTAACTCAGAACTGTGAAATAAATAAATGTGTTGTTTTAAGCCACTAAGTCTGTGGTAGATTATTACAGCAGCAAAGGGAACTAATACAGATTTTGGTGCCTGGGATAAATTCCTAAGAATATAAAAATGGTTTTGGAATTGGGCAGCAGGCAGGGGCTGGAAAGATTTTGAAGAACATGATTGAAACGGCCTAGATTGCTGTGGACAGGCTGTTAATAGACATATGGATGCTAATGATTCTGCTAGTGGATTCAGAAAGTGAGGAACATATATATGTATATATATATATATATATATATATATATATAGAGAGAGAGAGAGAGAGAGAGAGAGAGAGAGAGAGAGGGAATATATATCTATCACTTTAGAGATGACCTAAATTGTTGTGAACTGCTGGTGAAGGCACTAAAGGAAATGAGGAAAATGTTGAAAACTAGTGGAAGGGAATCCTTATATATAGAGATAGAGTGCTTAGTGGAATTGTTTCCTGCTGTGTATGTGGAAAGCAGAATTTGTAAGTAATGAACTTGGATATTTAACTGAGAAGATTCCCAAGCAAAGTGCTAAAACTGTGGCTTGGTTTCTTTCTTTTTTTTTTTAATTGAGATTGTTCACATACCATACAGTTATCCAAAGATCCAAAGTGTATAATCAGTTGCCCATCAATTGTACATCAGTTGACTACAATCATACAGTTACACGTCCATCACTACAATTTTTTTTTCAATTTTTAGAACATTTTCATTACTCCAGAAAAGAGACACAAAAAAGGAAACTCAAATCTTCCCATACCCTTAACCACCCTCCTTCCATTACTGATTCATAGTATTGGTATAGTACATTTGTTGCTGTTGATGAAAGAACGTTAAAATACTACTAACTGTAGTATATAGTTTGCAAAAGGTGTATTTTTTTCCTATATGCCTCTCTCTTACTAACTTCTAGTTATAGTGTCATACATTTGTTCTAGTTCATGAGAGAGATTTCTAATATTTGTACTGTTAATACCAGACATTGTCCACCACAAGATTCACTGTTTTATACCTTCCTATTTTTTAACCTCCAACTTTCCTTCTGGTGACATATGTGACTCTGAGCTTACCCTTTCCACCACAGTCACACACCATTCAGCACTGTTAGTTATTCTCACAACATGCTACCATCACCTCTGTCCATTTCCAAATGTTAAGTTCACTCTAGTTGAACATTCTGCTCATAATAAGCAGCCACTCCCAAATCTTTAGTCTCATTCTATATCCTGGTAACTTACATTTCATGTCTATGAGTTTACATATTATAATTAGTTCATATCAGTAAGACTCTGCAATATTTGTCCTTATAGTGTCCTCAGGGTTTCTTCATCAACCCATTTTTTTAAAGACAGTTTTGTTCACATACCATACTTTCCATCCTAAGTAAACAATTGATGGTTCCCTGTATAGTCACATCTTTATGTATTCACCACCATTGCCACTATCTATATAAGGACATCTCCATTTCTTCCACAAAGAAGGAAGAAGAGTCAAAGAAGGCAGAGAGACAAAAGAAAAAGAAAAAAGAGAGAAAAAAAATCATAACAGCTAGGAAGCACCAAAAGGAAAGATAGCATTAAACTAAAGTATAATAAAGAGTCAGACAACGTCACCATTGCCAAGAGTCCCGTACACTTCCCCCATGCCCCCCCACCCCATATGCATTTAGCTTTGGTATATTGCCTTTGTTATATTAAAGGAAGTGTAATACAATGTTTCTGTTAATTATAGTCTTTAGTTTGCATTGATTGTATTTTTCACCCAATCCCACCCTGTTTTTAACACCTTGCAATGTTGATGTTCATTTGTTCTCCCTCATGTAAGAACATATTTATACCTTTTATCACAATCGTTGAGCACCTTAGGTTTCACTGAGTTATACAGTCAAGCCTCTTTATCTTTCCTCTTTCCTTCTGGTGTCCCACATGCTCCTAACTTTCCTCTTTCAACCATACTCACAGTCATCTTTATTCAGTGTACTTAGATTGTTGTGCTGCCATCACACAAAATTGTGTTCCAAACCTCTCACTCCTGTCTTTTCCTATCTGTCTGTAGTGATCCCTCTAGTTTTTTCTGTAGAGCAGGTATCTTGTTCACAAACTCTGTCATTGTCTGTTTGTCAGAGAATATTTTAAGCTCTCCCTCATATTTGAAGGACAGTTTTGCCAGATATAGGATTCTTGGTTGGTGGTTTTTCTCTTTCAGTATCTTAAATATATCACCCCACTTCCTTCTTGCCTCCATGGTTTCTATTGAGAAATCTGCATATAGTCTTATCAGCCGTCCTTTGCCTTTGTATGTGATAGATCTCTTTTCTCTTGCTGCTTTCAGGATTTTCTCTTTATCTTTGAAGTTTGATAATCTGATGTATTTAAGTGTCTTCAGATGTATTCTGTTTGGGGTACGCTGCATTTCTTGGATCCTTAATTTTATGTCTTTCATAAGAGATGGGAAATTTTCATTGATTATTTCCTCTATTATTGCTTCTGCCCCTTTTCCCTTCTCTTCTCCTTCTGGGACACCCATGACAAGTACAGTCCTGTGTTTCAGGTAGTCATTCAGTTCCTGGAGACATTGCTCATATTTTTCCATTCTTTTCTCTATCTGTCCTTTTGTGTGTAGGCTTTCAGGTGTGTTGTTCTCCAGTTCCTGAGTGTTTTCTTCTGCCTCTTGAGATCTGCTGTTTTATGTTTCCATTGTGTCTTTCATCTCTTGTGTTGTGCCTTTCATTTCCATAGATTCTACTAGTTGTTTTTTTTGAACTTTCAATTTCTGCCATATATATGCCCAGTGTTTCCTTTACAGCCTCTATCTCTTTTGCAATATCTTCTCTAAACTTTTTGAATTGATTTAGCATTAGTTGTTTAAATTCCTGTATCTCAGTTGAAGTGTAAGTCTGTTCCTTTGACTGGGCCATAACTTTGTTTTTCTTAGTGTAGGTTGTAGTTTCTGTTGTCTGGGCATCTGGTTTCCTTGGTTATCCCAATCAGGTTCTCCCAGACAAGAACAGGCTCAGGTCTAGAAGGAGGCAATAGTATCATGTCTCCCTGAGGGTGTCTTAGATTGATACACCTTGTGATGCCTCAAGTCACTGTGCTTTTCTACTCAGCAGGTGGTGCCTGTCAGCCTGTAGCTCTAGACTGGTGTAAGGAGTTGTGGCCCATGGCTGTTTTCCCCCAGGCTCTGGGATCTGGTTCTGAATAGAAGGCGGGTAGTAGAGCTTGGCACCACCTTTTTCCTCTTAGGGAAAATACACTCCCTGTAGAGAGTCCATTTACATTGGAATAGTCTCTCTGCCTGTGTTATCTCCACCCTTGTCTGGGTCAGAGCACTGGTAACTGAAAATGGCTGAGGCTTTCTCCACTGAGCTGTAAAAGGGACAGAAAACCCCCCTTCAGGGCCAGCTGGCTGCCACCCTCAGTTTCACCAATGGGCCAGAGATAGCACTTGGTCCTCTGGGCTCCCCGTCCCTCCCAGAGAGGTCCTCCTGCTCTCCAAGGTTAGTCGTCACTGAAAGCCTTTGTCTGCTTGTTGGGGATTCATAGCTTGTATTGAGCAGTCCACGCTTGTTAAAATTAAAACCCCAGTTGGAGCTCAGCTGAGCTGTATTCCCTTGTTTGGAGAATGCTGCTCTCTAGCACAGGGAGGCTTTGCAGTTTGCGGTGGGAGAGGGGGCTCTCAGGATTTGCAGTTTGCAGTGGGGGAGGGGGCTCTCAGCTCATGTCTGCAGTTTTTATTTACAGATTTTATGCTGCAATCTCAGGCATTCCTCCCAATTCAGGTTGGTGTATGATGAGTCAACAGTCAGATTTGTCCTACCTCAGTTATTCCAGATTATTTACTAGTTGTTCCTGGTTGTCTATTAGTTGTTCCAGGGGGACTAACTAGCTTCCACTCCTCTCTATGCTGCCATCTTAGCTCCGCCCCCTGGCCTGGTTTCTTTTTGCTGCTTATAGTAAAATCCAAGAGGAGAGAAATAAATCAAGGCAAGAACTGTTAAACAAAAGGATCAGAACTTGACGGTTTTGGAAATTCTCAGCCTACCCAATTGGCAAAAGATGCTAAGATTCACTGTCAGGAAAGCATGTTCTAGAGAAAAAGCTGAGTGAGTGGCTGTACTACTTTTTGCTAAGACCTCATAAAGATTGAAAATTCAGAGTATTCAGCCACACAAAATGTTCTTTGAAGAGATAAAGGGTACAACTCATTTATATCCTCAGCCATTTAAACAGAAGCCAAAAATAAAGATGGGATTATCTAGGAAAGCTCTATGTGGGGGCCTTGTTTAATGGAGTGACTCATCGTACCTACGCAGGAGACACACAAGGGTTTTAAGAATTTTGTACCAGCAGAAACCCTGCCAGCTTGGGCTTAGGAATATCTGTAGCTGTTATCCTATGCCTGTCCCACCCTTGTATTTTGGGAGCATATAATTTGTTTTCTGGTTTCACAGGTCTATAGATGGAGAGGAATTTTGCTTCAGGAATTTTGCATACCCAGAGCCAGACCCATACCTAATTTAGATGATTTTGATGATAAGATTGGGACTTTTGTGTTAATGAGATTTAGATGAGATTTTAGAATTTGAGTTGATGCTGTAATGGGTTGAGACTTCTGGAGATGTTGGGTTGAGGTTGATATATTTTGCAGGTGGTATGGATGCAGCCCTGCTGGCACAATGATTTTAGCTCAGTGAGACTTGTGTCTAACCTTCTTCACTTACAGAACAGCAAGTTAATAAATTTGTGTTGTTTGAAGCCACTAATTGTGGTAATTTGTTATAATAGCAACTGAAAACTAATATAGTAGATGACTATTCTACAGACAAAGACAACTATATTAACTTGGTAAGAAATCATGGTGATTAAGAAAATCGGAAAGGAGATACTTCACAAAAGAATATACACAAATGGCCAATAAGCACATGAGAATGTCCTTAACATTAGTTTTCAGGGAAATGCAAATTATAATCTCAATGAAATATGTTTTAGGTTTCCAGCTGTTAAAACAAATGCCATAAAATTGGTTGGCTTATGCTATGTAAATTTATTGGCTCAAGGTTTTGAGGCTAGGAGGTTTTGAGGTGTTAGCAAGGTGATGCTTTCTTCCTGAAGCTGTGCATTCTGGGGCTGACTGCTAAAGATCTTTGTCTTTGTCTTTCTGTTACATGGCCCCCCACATGGCAGCCTTCTCTGGCTTCTCCTTTCTCTTCCAGGTTCCGTTGACTTCCACCTTCTGGCTGTTCCCTGTGACATCTTTCTCCATGTCCAATTTCCTTTGTTTATAGGGACTTCAGCCATGTTGGATTAAGGCCCACCCACATTCAGTTTGGGCACCTTAACTAATAACATCTTCAAAGGTCCTCTTTACAAAGGTTCACACCCACGGGACCAGGGGTTGGAACCTGAATGTGCCTTTTGTGGGGGACGTGATTCAGTCCCCAACAGGACATCGTTCCATAACCATTAGAATGGTTAGAACAAAAAAGCTTGACAATACTAAAACCAAAAGCTCTAAGCTTTTAGAGCAGTTGAAATCCCCATGCGCTGTAGGTATTGTAGGTGGGAATGCAGAACGGTACAACCACCTTTGAAAAGGTTTGGCACTTTCCTATAAAGTTCTTTTAAAGTTAAACATATCCAGTTAATTTTGTTATTTGCAGTAGTTATGTTCTATTAAGTTGCGATCAACACTGAATTAGTGAATACTGAACCACTGATCTCAGGGGAAAAACAGAGAGGTTCCTGTTTAAAGGCTTGTGTTTAAAGACGCCTTATTTAATACATATTGTTATTGATTCATTAACATCGAACTCACAGCCCAAAGCATTATAACTCAAGCTTGAACAAAGCTTAGCTGACACCTGTATTTTCTTTCTGAGGGACGTCAAAGCCCTCTTGTGCTTAGGAACATTAGACAGCACTTCAGCACTTTGCTTGGGGGCTATTTTAAACAGCAAAATCACCAAAATAAAACAAAAGCACAAAAATGCAAAAAATGTGGCACTACTGTAGTAAAACTTTTTCATAATCTCCAGTAACCTCTTAATTGCAAAACCCAAACTTTTCTGTCCACATTTCACTTGACCAACCTTCCAGTTTAATTTGATTGAACACTCCATGTAGTTATCATGTCTTTGGCTTTCAGAAATCATAGTCTTGAGTTTCCTCCTGTCTCTGGTTCCTCCATTTTGTTCTTCCGAAATGGCTGCTTTTCTTCTGTCAACTGAATATTGGCATTCCATTGGGTTCATAATAATATTGTTGCCATTTCCCAAACTCAGCATGCTATTTGATACATTATATCTTTGTACATGTTTCTCCCTGTGCCTGGAATGATCCCATTTCCTTTTTTATATAGCTCAAATATCATTTTACATCTTGTTTTCCCTATTCTTTTCAACAGTTTAGTAAGTTTTTCTTCTGGTCTAACACTTTGTTTTTACCTCTATTCTAGTGGTTAATACATTGCACTGTAATTACTTGCTTACATGTTTTTCTGCCTTCTGGACTGTTAATTCCTTGAGAATGAGAACCGTATCTCATATAACCTAGTACCATCTCCACCTGGAAATGTGCCTTGCATGTATTAGATGCTTATGAATACATGAATGTATGTTGCATGCATGAAGCAAAGCATAGTCCATTTTCTCTATTCTTCACACAAGGGGGCTGGATTCATAAGGATTATTTCCCTATCTCAGGAGAGCACTCGCACATAGGCAGAAATGAGAAAGGTGGGTTTAATGGATGTTGAAAAATCTTTCTGTATCCTGTTTCCCTTTCCTCCCTCCTGCCCAGTTTGCTGGCAGACTGTCCTGATTTATTTGGATTAACACTTATCCTCTTGTAAAATAAAATTTGTGAAAGACTTTTGAAGAAAGATGATGAAATGATGCCAAGTTATAAAACTTCTTCTCCAAAGCCTGATGAAATAAACAACAGTGAATAGAAGTAAAAGCCAGGAGATTTCTGATTCCAGCCAAGATGAAGGAAACCCACTACAGCCCATCTCTCTTATGATTACAACAAAAACCTCTAGACAAAAAATACAAAAAAGCAACTAACTACTTGAGGGCTCTGAAAAGAAAATGATAGCAGGTAAATTGGGCAGAGAAAATAGTATTTAATGAGTGATCAGTGTAGCAATAGTGAATTTCATGGTTATTTTTCCTTCTTTAACCTCGGGTTTGACCCTCCTTCCTTGTGGCCTGAAGGAAGGTAACACAGGGCCTCTGCAGGCTGGAGAGTGTGGGAGAGAATCCTTGTTTGTTTTTGTTTTTCTTTTTTTTTTTCTTTCCTGGCCTTGCCTTGAGGCCATTTACAGACCAGCATCACTTTGGTAAAGCAGCAGTTGGGGGAGCACTTAAAACATGAGATAAAACCTGTCCTTGAGAAAAAGGGTCTGTGCTTTATGAAGGGTGTTGGGAGGAAATCCCCCCCCCCTTTTTTTTTTCCTCTGTCTTCTCTTACTGCTTTGTCCTAAGGGTGGGCCCACTTACACAGAGTTTTGTGACAGCCCAGGGAACTACAGCGCCGACAGAACCCTGTATTTCTGGTCAGAGAAGATGGGAAAGCGTCTTTAGGAGCCAGTGAATATGGGAGAAGTCACAAGAGGAGAGACCTGGAGAAGGGGATGTCTTGCCAAAGCAGTGAGTGTGCGGAGCACACCTGCAGAAACACAGCCAGAGCTTTCAACATTGCACTTATATTTGAACCAGTGCTCACAGAGGGCCAGTAGAGGAAAAGTCACATTCCCCAGAGGCTTTTAACAGACCCAGAGTCACAACATAACATTCAGAATGTCCAAAATACAATCACAAATTAGCCAACCAGGAAAATCTGACCATTTCTCAAGGGAAAAGATAGTTCACAGATGCCAACCCCAAAAAGACTCAGATGTTGGGATTATTAAAGACTTTAAAGCAGCTATTGGAACCGTGCTCCATAAAGGTGAATACTTGTGAAATGAATAGAAAGGTAGAAATTTTCAGCAGTGATAAATAAACCATATATATATAAAAAAAGAATCAAATAAAAATTTTAGAAATGACAAGTACAGCATGTAAAATAAAAAATTCTTTGGATAGCCGATGGAAATGTCTGAGGAAGGGGTCAGTGAACTTGAAGATAAACTAATAGAAATAATCCCAACTGAGAACACAGAGAAAAAAGGCTAAAAACAAAAAATAAACAGACTTTCTGATTTGTGGGACTATATCATTCATGTCATTGGAGTCTCTGAAGAAGAGGAGAAAGGGATTGGTGCAAAAAAATTTGAAGATACTGTGTCTGAAAATTTCCAAATTTAGAGAAAGACATAAATTTACAGATTGTAAAAGTTTAGTGAACCTGATAAAAGATAAACTCAAAGGAATCTACACACCGAAACATCATAATGAAACTTCTGAAAAGCAAAGATAGAGGAAAACTCTTGAAAGCAGCTGGAGAAAAATGACACATTCCATATAGGGGAACTTCAGTATGGATTTCTGTTAATTTCTCATCAGAAAACATGGAAGCCAGAAGACAAGGAACAACATCTTTAAAGTGCTGAAAGGAAAGAACTGACAACCCATAATTCTCTGTCCGTTGAAAGTATCTTTTAGGAATGAAGTTGAAATAAAGACTTCCTTGGATGAAGGAAAAGAAAACTAATAGTCATGTGTCACCTGTATATCTACTCTAAAAGAAATACTAAATGAAGATTTTTTCAGGCTGAAGGGAAATGATACCTGAAGGAAATTTGGGACTTCAGGAGGAAAGAGGTTGCCTGAGGGGCAGCTCTGTGGTGGTGGTGGTGGAGGGGGGGAGTGGTGTGGAAGGTAGGAATTACAAAGGGGCACAAAAAAACTTTTGAAAGTGATGGATAGGTGCGCTGTCTTGATTGTGATGGTTTCATGGGTATATATAAATGTTAAAATGTCACTTTATGTTTGTATAGTTTATTGTATGCTGATTATACCTCAATAGAACTGTTTAAAAAGACATTATTGTTACATAACAAAGCCAGTGGAGAAAGAAAAAAATAGATAGGAAATTAAAAAATAAAAAAGTAAAAGTAACAAAACAGTTGCACCATACAAACACTAATCCAAAGAAAATAGAAGCGGTTATATTAATATCAGAGGATACTTCAGAACAAGGAAAATTATCAGGGATAAAGAGAGCCATTATATAATCTAGAAGACATAGTCCTAAATGCATACGCAGCTGTTAACAGGCCTCCAAAATAAATGAAACAAAAACCGATGGCATTGAAAAGAGACATAGATAACTCCACTGTTATACTTGGAGACTTCATAGTCCTTTCTCCCTATCATCAGTAGAAAAAAATACACAGAAAATCATCACGGATATAGAAGATCTGAGCAACACTACAATCAATTGCTCCTTATCTATTAAACACTCTACCCAGTAATAGTAGTATACATATTTTCTTTTAAGACCACCTATTTTTAAAGATAGACCTATTCCGGGCCATAAAACCTTAACAGATTTGAGAGAATTGATATCATGCAAAGATGTTCTCTGAACATAAAGGAATTAAACTAGAAACCAATGAGAAAAATATATCTGGAAAATCCCAAATGTTTGGCAGTTAAACAGTGTTCTAAATAATGCATTTATCAAAGAAGATGTTTCAAGAGAAGTTTGAAAATATTTTCCATTGAAAATATACCAAAATTTGTGTAATACAGCTATGGCAGTGCTTAGGTGGAAATTATTAAGTGTATGTTAGAAAAGGAAAAAGCTTTCAAATCAATAATCTAACCTTCCATGTTAAGAAACTAGGGAAAGAAGAACAAAGCTAGCAGAAGGGAGGAAATAATGAAGAGAAAGAGCAGAAATCAATGAAATTGAGGAAAGCAAAAAAATAGAGAAAATCCATGGAACCAAAATGTGTTTTTTTGAGAAGATCAATAAAGTTGATAAAACTGGAGTTGGACTGATCAGGAAAAAAGGAAAGAAGATACAAATTCCCAGTATTAGAAATGAATGGGGGGATATAAATATGTCTCCTTACAAGGATAATGAGGGACTTACACAAATAACCCTATGCCAGAGTTTCTCAATAGTGATACTATTGACATTTTGGGCTGCATCATTCTTTGTTGTAGGGAGATGTCCTGAGCATTATAGGATGTTTGGCAGCATCCCCATCCTCTTCTCACTAGATGCCTATAGAACCCCCACCCCTCCAGTTATGATGACCAAAGTTTTCTTCAGACATTCTGAAATGTCTCCTAATGGCATAATCACCCTGGTTGAGAACTCCCACCGTAGGCCCATAAATTTAGAAACTTAACATTAAATGTACAGATTCCTTTAAGATACAAACTACCAAAACTCACTCAAGAAGAAATATAAAAAGAAACTACATAATTATTGTTAAAAACCTTCCAATAAAAAAAAAACTGTAGGCTCAGACAGTATCACTGGTGAATTCTACGTACTATTTAAGAAAGAAACAATACCAATTCTACCCAGTCTTTCCCAGAAAATAGAATAGTGGGGGCCATTTCCCAACTCATTTGATGAGACTAGTATTATCCTGATACCAAAACCAGACAAAGATATTACAGGAAAATAAAACTATAGTTCAATATCACCCACGAATATAGATCTAAAAATCCAAAAATCCTAAGCAAAGTATTAGCAAATCAAATTGAGTAATATGTAAAAAGGATAATACATCACAATTGTGTTGTTTTTCTTGGGAATACAAGGTTTGTCCCTCAGGCAAAATTACCATTGCAATTTACCACTGAACAGGCAAAACAGAGGAAACTATGGTCATACCAGGGTTGTAGAAAAAACACTGACAGAATTCAACATCTGTTAATGATAATCTCAGCAGATTAGGAATCATTCTTAATCTGATAATGGGTGTTTTTGGTTTACTAAAGCTGATGAAATGTAGTATACCAGAAATGGGTTGGCTTCCACAATAGGTATTTATTAAATTACAAGCTTACAGTTCCTAGGCCAAATTAAGGCTTCAAAAGGACATACCTTTTCTGAAGACTGGCTACTGGCAAGCTTGGGCTCCTCTGTCAAATAGTAAGGCATATAGTGACATATGGTGGTCATTCTCTCCTGTATTTCATTGCTTCCAGCTTCTGGCTTTGGTGGCTTTCTCTCAGCTTCTTACGAGCTTTTTCTGTGAGCCTCTCTTTAATTTCATCTCTTAGCTTTTGTATGTGTTTTATCCTTTTATAAAGTACTCTAGTAAGAGGATTAAGACCCACTTTGAATGAGGTGGGTAACATTTCAATTGAAAAAACCTTACCAATAGGTCCCACCAACAATAGGTGTACACCCACAGGAATGGGTTAAAAGAACATGACCTTTTCTCGGTACATACAACTTCACACTACCACAATGGGCATGTACAAAAAATCTACAGCTAGCCTCATATTTCATAGTGAAACAGTGAAAGCTTTCCCCTTAGGATTAGGAAAATGATAAGGATGTTCACTCTCACACTTGTGTTCAACATTGTACTTGAAGTTTTAGTAATAAAATAAACAAAAGCCCATACAGATAGGATGAGAAGAAGTAAAACTGTATTTGCAGATGATATGATGGTCTTTGTAGAAAATCCAATGAAATCTACAAAAAAAGCTATAGAACTAGTGAGTCATTTGAGTAAGGTCAGAGGATAGAAAGTCATATACAAAAAATCAAATATATTTCTAAATACTAGGAACAAATGATTTGAAATTGAAATAAAAACAGGACCATTTAGAATAGCACCAGAAAATGAAATACTTTGGCAAAAATGTTAGAAAATATGTGTAGGATCAGGGTCCTGAAAACTATAGAATGCTGATAAAAGAAATTGAATAATACTCAAATAAATGGAGAACTATAAGGTTTTTATGGATGACAAAACTCAGTAAGAGGATTTCAATGACTGTTAATGTATCATTGTATTCAAATTGAAATATAGATTCAACTCAATCCCAATTAAAATCTCAGCAAGATTTTTTTTGTAGAATTCAACAAGGTGATTCTAAAATTTATATGGAAAGGCAAATAAACTGGATTAGCAAAAATGATCTTAAATCTGAAAAACAAAATAAGAGAACTCACACTAACTGATTTCATCACATTCTACAAAGTTACAGTATAAAGCTACTATAAAGACTGTGAAGTATTGGTTAAAGGGTAGGCAAATAGATTAACAGATCAAAATGAGTCCAGAAATAGGCCTATAAAAATGGATTTTTGAAGCATTTTTTAAATTAAAAATTTTAATTTTTTTAGTGTACAATTTAGTGGTATTATGTTCACAATGTTTTTCTTACTTTTTACTCTATCCTTTACCAAAACTTTTTCTTCACCCCAAACAGAAACTCTGTGCCTATTAGGCATTAACCCGCCTTTTTCTAACCCCCCTCCCAGTCTCTTCAAAGTCTAAGCCTTTCCTGTCAAGGATCTCACAAATCTTCCAGAATCTTCACCTTACCCATTTATAAAGCCATTTCAGCATTTTTAGTATTTGCAAATCACAGCACCCCACTTCTCTGATACCAAAATCTATCTTTGTTTGCTAAAGCTGCTGGAATGCAGTATACCAGAAATGGGTTGGCTTTTTTCAATGGGGATTTATTAGTTTGCAAATTTACAGTTCTAAGGCCATGAAAATGTTCAAATTAAGGCATCAAGAGGTAGATACCTTCTCTGAGGAAAGGCTGCTGGCATCTGCGGTTCCTCTGTCACATGGGAAGGCACAAGGCAACGCCTGCTGGTCCTTCTTCTCCAAGGTTCTGGTTTCAAAATGGCACTTTCTCTCTCCAAAATTTCTCTGGGCATCTCTGTCTTTAGCTTCTCTCAGCTCTCTGAGTTTCATCTTTCTTTTATTGTCTCATAGAGGACTCCAGCAAGGGGATTAAGACCC
This sequence comes from Choloepus didactylus, assembly GCF_015220235.1. Taxonomy (NCBI): domain Eukaryota; kingdom Metazoa; phylum Chordata; class Mammalia; order Pilosa; family Megalonychidae; genus Choloepus; species Choloepus didactylus. The sequence continues at coordinate 61,403,117 of NC_051311.1, forward strand.
ACCTTGAATTGGGTGGGTCACATCTCCATGGAAACAACCTAATCAAAAGGTCCCACCCACAATAGGTCTGCTCCTAAAATAATGGATTAAAGAACATGGCTTTTCTAGTATTCTTAGTAGCTCTAAACCAGCACAGTCATGGTGTATAATTCTTTTAATATGTTGTTGAATTCAATTTGCAAGTAGTTTTTGGGGATTTTTGCGTCTATATTCATTAGAGATATTGGTCTGAAGTTTTCTTTTCCTGTAATATCTTTATCCAGCTTTGGTATTAGGGTAATGTTCACTTCATAGAATGAGTTAGGTAGTGTTCCCCCTTCTTCAGCTTTTTGGAAGAGTTTGAGCAGGAACAGTGTTAATTCTTCTTGGAATGCCTGGAAAAATTCACCTGTGATGCCATCCAGTCCTGGGCTTCTCTTTCTTAGTAGGTTTTTTTTTTAAATGCATTTTTTTTTATTGTGAATTTCAACATGTATACATAACAGTGATAACTTTCAAAGTACGGTTTAACAAGTAGAGCAAATTTCAAAGAATATCATGGGTCACAGTTCCACAACTTCAGCTATTTCCATTATTGTAAAATGTAACATACATATAGAAAGGTGTTAGCTGTTGATGTACAGCTCAACAAGCAGTTGTATAGTTAATTTAAAAAATTGTATAGGTTATAGTTTCATATTTTCAGTTCTTTCCTTATTAAATTTAGGGTATATACAGAAAGGTGAAGACTTTCAAATCCAGCTCAACAGGTAGGTATAGCACAAATTTCAAAGGATGCTATAGGTTACAGTTCCACCATGTCATTTACCTCCTTCCAGCTATTCCAACACCCCAGCACCTAAAAAATTTATATATATTTGTATAAAGTTTCAGTATTCAGAGACCTTTGATAAATTTTATCTTGTTTATTGCTACCCGTTCCTCTCACTTAATCCCTTTCTCCATCTTCAGGGGTGTCTAGGCAGTGAGCACCCTAGCTTGTTCATATTGAAAGGGGGTGTCAACAGTATGGGGAAGGGGGCTGCATCTTGATTGTTGTTCTTAAAGAGGCTGTTGCCTCTAGGGTTTGGGACTTGTTTGGCATAGGAACACTTTGGTGGATTTAAGTTTCTAAGAGATAAAAATTAGTGAGTGCATCTTTTATAGAATATCAGGTAGGGACCTAGGTATTTGGGGGCTACCTTTGGTAAGGGCACGGCATACTGTGGCCTTTGGGAAGTCTAGCTGGAGCTTACATAAGAGAAACCTCCAGGATAGCCTCTCGACTTGATTTGGGGTCTCTCAGCCACTGAGACCTCAGCTTGTTGCCTTTTTTTTTTACCCCTTTTGGTCAAGTAGGCGTTTTCAGTCCCTCACTACCACGGCCAGGCTCATTCCTGGGAATCATGTGGCATGTCGCCAGGAAGATTCATTCTTCTGGGAGTCCTTTCCCTCGTTTGGGGTAGGTTAATGAATTTATTTGCCGAGTTGGCTTAGAGAAAGAAAGGCCACATCTGAGCAACAAAAAAGATTCCCTGGAGGTGCCTCTTAGGCATAATTTTAGGAAGGCTCAGCCTCCCATTTACAACCCTGTGTTTCAAAAGAGCAAGCCTAAACTTGAGCGCTTGATTTATTAAGTAGTGGGTTCCTAATTTCACTTTATATATATTCTATCCCCAGATAAATGGTCAGTTTCTTACATTATCTTCACTTAGCTGTATAATCATCATAACTCTCAACTTTAAACAATTATCATAACATAATACATCCCAGAGCTCTTATCAGCTGCTAATTATTCATCCCTAGTATTAGTGTAGTGCTGGTAAGATATTTCTATCAAATATAGTCTTTAATAATATATAATGGGAAGTTTTTACATATACCACTCTGTTATTAACCCTCTGCATCAGTGTAATACATTATAAGTATATCATGCTAACACTTATTTAGGTTTGTGGTGTGTTCTACTTTGCTAATGCTGCAGAGTGCAAAACACCAGAGATGGATAGGCTTTTATAAAATGGGGGTTTATTTCACTACACAGTTACAGTCTTAAGGCCACAAAACGTCCAAGGTAACACATCAGTAATCGGTTACCTTCACTGGAGATGGCCAATGGTGTCCGGAGAACCTCTGTTAGCTGGGAAGGCACATGGCTGGCGTCTGCTCCAAAGTTCTGGTTTCAAAATGGCTTTCTCCCGGGATGTTCCTCTCTAGCAAGCTTGCTCCTCTTAAAAACGTCACTCATAGCTGCACTCCGTTCAGTCTCTTTGAGTCAGCATGTTTTATATGGCTCCACTGATGAAGGCCCACCCCGAATGGGCGGGACCACACCTCCATGGAAATATCCCATCAGTTATCATCTACAGTTGGGTGGGGCGTATCTCCGAATCCAAACATTCCAACTTAATCCCCACTATTATGTCTCCCCCACAAGATTGCATCAAAGAATATGGCTTTTTCTGGGGGACATAATACATTCAAACCGGCACATTCCACCCCCCGGACCCCAGAAAAACATATTCTTTCCAAATACAAAATACATTCATCCCACAATACCACAGAAACTTAAATCATTTCAGTAACAATAGTTAAGTACAAGATCCCATCAAAATCAAATATAGGCGTGGTCAGTCCTAAGGCATACTTTTCCTTTAGCTTTGGATCTGTGGACTTAGAACAAGTTATATGCTCCCAATATACAAAGGAGAGACATTCATAGGATAAACATTTCCATTGCCATAAGGAGAAACAGTAAGGAAAACAGGGTTAACAGGACCAAAACAGTTCCTAAAACCTGCAGGACAGACTTCATTAGATTTCAAAGTCTGAGAGTCATTTATAGAACAACGTTGCATCCTTGGGGCTTGAGAGAGTGGGAGCCTAACCCTTCCTAAGGGCCTTTGTGGCAGCCCTTTCCTCTCCAAATGCTTAGGTGAGTGCTCCAACATTTCCACACATTGGGGAGACCACCTTCTCGGCCCCACCCTCCTCAAACATCAGGGCAGCTCCGGGATTCCCTTCCATCTCCGGGGCACACGCTCAACCCGCCCAGAACAGTGTGGTGGCAGCCAGGCTCTCCCCAATTCCCTGGGAATGTGCTCCACCCTCTTTGGGACCTCGGGTGGCAAAACTCTTCCAGAGCATCGAGGTGGAATGCCCACCCTCGACCTCCTGGGCAAACTCACCCTTTCCATGCGGGTGGGCTGCTCCACTCTCCCAGCCCAAGGCCTCTTGACTCCAGACCTCAACCTCCATAGCTCTGTCTTTGAAGAAATTTTTCCTGCAATTTGTTCCTTGTCTTTCTCCTCCAGTCCAGACTGTCAGCGGCTCTGTCTATAAAGTTCTCGCAAAAATTCTGTTGGCTTTGCATGAAGCACACAGGGGTCAAAGCCATCAGACAATAGGAGTTTCCACAAATCCTTTCTGGATAATTCCATCTCCAATCTTGGCTTGTACTGAAATGGCGGCTGGGTTCCATGTTTGGTTACATCCTCACATTGGGCTGTAGCTTCTGGGATTCCACCCCCTGGAAGCTCATAATTTTCCAAGCCAGCAGCTTCTGGTTTCTTTGAACCCAAGAGTTCAGTTCTAAGTTTATCTCTCTCTGCTCGCATTTTACTATAAGCTGCAAGGAGAAGCCAGGATATATCCTCCACAGGTAGTCTGGAGATCTCCTCAGCTAAGTATTCCAGTTTGTCACTTTTAAATTCTTCCTTCCATCTGATACCAGGACTCAATTTTGCCAAATTCTCTGCCACTTTAAAACAAGGATCGCCTTTCTTCCAGTTCACAACAACACATTGATCATCTCTGTTCAAGGCCTCATCAGAAGTATCTTTAGAGTCCATATTTCCACAAACAGTCTCTTTAAAGCAGTTTAGGCCTTTTCTATCAAGCTCCTCACAATTCCTCCAGAGTCTTCCCCTTATCCATTTAAAAAGCCATTCCAGCATGTTTGGTATTTGCAAACTCAGCAGCAAAAGCACCCCACTTCTCTGGTACCAAAATCTGTTCCAGTTTGCTAATGCTGCAGAATGCAAAACACCAGAGATGGATAGGCTTTTATAAAATGGGGGTTTATTTCACTACACAGTTACAGTCTTAAGGCCACAAAACGTCCAAGGTAACACATCAGTAATCGGGTACCTTCACTGGAGATGGCCAATGGTGTCCGGAAAACCTCTGTTAGCTGGGAAGGCACGTGGCTGGCGTCTGCTCTAAAGTTCTGGTTTCCAAAATGGCTTTCTCCCAGGACGTTCCTCTCTAGCAAGCTTGCTCCTCTTCAAACCGTCACTCACAGCTGCACTCCGTTCAGTCTCTTTGAGTCAGCATGTTTTATATGGCTCCACTGATGAAGGCCCACCCCGAATGGGTGGGACCACACCTCCATGGAAATATCCCATCAGTTATCATCTACAGTTGGGTGGGGCGTATCTCCGAATCCAAACATTCCAACTTAATCCCCACTATTATGTCTCCCCTACAAGATTGCATCAAAGAATATGGCTTTTTCTGGGGGACATAATACATTCAAACCGGCACATGGTGCTACTCTGAGTTGCATGCCTTTAAACAACATGTTCGCTTTCAATGCATCACTGATACTTATGACCCCATTAATGAACCATAGTCACACCTGACCATTCCCATACCAATAAGTTCACCCTCATTATCATATCTGTACATATTAGATTATCATTCCCCCTTCCGTAACTTCTGTCTATATATAGGTCCCCTATAGTCTACATTGTAAGTCACTTATTTTACATTTTTCATGGAGTTCACATTAGTGGTAATGTACAGTATCTTTCCTTTTGTGTCTGGCTTATTTCACTCAGCATTATGTCTTCAAGCTTCATACTAGTTCTCATTTGTTTAATGACCCCGTTCCTTCTTACAGCTTCACAGTATTCCATCATATGTAAATACTACATTTTGTTTATCCACTCATCTGTTGAAGGACATTTGGATTGTTTCTATCTCTTGGCAATTGTGAACAATGCCGCTTTGAACATCAGTGTGCAAATATCTGTGTGTGGCACTGCTTTCAGATCTCCTGGGTATATACTGAGAAGTGAAATTGCTGAATCATAGGGTAATTTGACATCTAGCTTTCTGAGAAACCACAAACCTGTCTCCCAGAGGGGGTGTACCATTATTCAGTCCTGCCATCAATGTATAAGAGTTCCAATTTCTCCACATCCTCTCCAGCATTTTAGTTTCCTGTTTGTTTAATGGCAGGCATTCTTATTGGTGTGAGATGATATCTCATGGTGGTCTTAATTTGCATCTCCTTAATAGCTAGTGAAGATGAGTATTTTTTCATGTGTTTTTAGCCATTTGTATTTCCTCTTTGGAGAAACGTCTTTTCATATTTTTTGCGCATTTTATAATTGGGCTGCTTATACTATTGTCATTGAGCTGTAGGATTTCTTTGTATATGCAAGATATCAGTCTCTTATCAGATATGTGGTTTCCAAATATTTTCTCCCATTGTGTTGGCTGCCTCTTCACCTTTCTGACAAAATCCTTTGAAGTACAGAAGCTTTTGATTTTGAGGTGTTCCTGTTTATTTTTTCTTTCACTGCTTGTGCTTTGGGTGTAAGGTCTAAGAAGCGACCTCCTAATACTAGGTCTTCAAGATGTTTCCCTACATTATCTTCTAGGAGTTTTATGGTACTATCTGTTATACTGAGGTCTTTGATCCACTTTGAGTTAATTTTTTGTATAGGATGTGAGGTGGGGGTCCTCTTTCATTCTTTTTATTATGGCTATCCAGTTCTCCCAGCCCCAATTTCTGAAAGAGACTGTTCCATCCCAGTTCAGTAGATGTGGGGGCCTTGTCAAAAATCAGTTGACCGTATATCTGGGGGCTATTTCCGAACTCTCAGTTAGATTTCATTGATAAATATGTCTATCTTTATGCCAATACCATGCGGTTTTGACAACTGTAGCTTTATAATAGGCTTCAAAGTCTTGAAGTAAAAGCCTTCCCACTTTGTTTTCCTTTTTTAGGATATTTTTGGCAATTCTAGGCCTGTTTCCTTTCCAAATAAATTCGATAACTAGCTTTTCCAAGTCTGCGGATTAGGTTGTTGGAATTTTGGTTGGAATTGCTTTGAATCTGTAGATCATTTTGGTTAGAATTGACATCATAACAGTGTTTAGTCTTCCTAATCATGAGCGCAGAATATTTTTCCACCTATTTAGGTCCTTTTTTATCCCTTTAGTAAAATTTTGTAATTTTCTTTGTAGACGTCTTTTGCGTACTTGGTTATATGTATTTGTAGGTACTTGAGTTTTTTAGTTGCTGTTGTGAATCGAATTTTTTTTTTTTTTTTTTTTGATTGCCTCTTCAGTTGGGTCATTACTAGTGTATAGGAACATTACTGACTTATGCATATTAATCTTATACCCTGCCACTCAGCTGAATTTGTTCATTAGCTCAAGTAGCTTTGTAGTCATATTCTCAACATTTTTCAAATATAAGATAATATTGTCCGTAAATAATGGCACTTTTACTTCTTCCTTTCCAATTTGGATACCTTTTGTATCTTTGTCTTGGCAAATTGCTCTAGCTAGAACTTCTAGCACAATGTTGAATAATAAAGGTGACAGTGGGCATCCTTGTCTTGTTCCTCATCTTGGGGGGAAGGCTTTCAGTCTCTCACTGATGAGTACTATTCTTGCTGTAGGTTTTTCATTATGCCCTTTATCATATTGAGGACGGTTCCTTCAATTCCTACCTTTTGAAGTGTTTTTATCAAAAAGGGATGTTGAATTTTGTCAAATGCTTTTTCAGGGTCTATTGAGATGATCATTTAATTTTTCCTTTTGATTTGTTAATGTGTTGAATTACATTACTTGATTTTCTTATGTTGAATCACCCTTGCATGCCAGGAATGAACCCCACTTGGTCATGGTGTATAATTCTTTTAATGTGCCTTTGGATTTGTTTTGCAAGTAGTCTGTTTAGGATTTATGCATCTATAATTGTTAGGGAGTTTCCCTTTTTTGTTGTGTCTTTATCTGATTTTGGTATCAGAGTGATATTAGATTCATAAAATGAGTTTGGTAGTGTTCCATTTTCTTAAGTTTTTTGAAAGAGTTTGATCAGGAATGGTGTCTTTTTGGAAAGTTTGTTAGAATTCCCCTGTGAAGCCATCTGGCCTTGGGCTTTTATTTGTAGGTAGATTTTTGATGACCGATTGGATTTCTTTACTTGTGATTGGTTTGTTGAGGTCTTCTATTTGTTCTTGGGTCTGTCTAGGTTGTTCCTGTTTTTCTAGGAAGTTGTCCATTTCCTCTAAATTGTCTAGCTTGTTGGCATATTGTTGTTCATATTATCCTCTTAGGATTTTTTTTATTTCTTCAGTATCTGTAGTAATTATCCCCTAGTCATTTCTGATTTTTTTTTTTTTTTGGGTCTTCTCTCTTTTTAACTTTGTAGTCTGGCTAAGGGTCTGTCAATCTTGTTGATCTAAAAGAACAAACTTTTGGTTTTATTTATTCTCTCTATTGGTTGGTTGGTTTGTTTTTCTCTATGTCATTTCTGCTTTAATCCTTGTTATTTCTTTTCTTCTACTTGGTTTAGGATTATTTTGCTGTTCATTTTCTAGCTTCTTCAGTTGTTCCATTAGTTCTTTGATTTTAGCTCTTTCTTCTTTTCTAATGTATGCATTTAGAACTATAAAATTCCCTCTCAGTACTGCCTTCACTACATCCCGTAAATTTTGATATGTTGTGCTCTTGTTTTCATTCATCCAAGTTCTTTTATTATCACAAAACTTGAAAATATAATTGGTTTGGAAAGCAGTATATTATATTGGGTATCTGATTTGTAGAGTAACAATGATAATGGTGAGAAGGACAAGTTAAAGCCCCTGAAATTTCTGTCTCCTAGCCATGATAGGAGTCAGAAGCAATTGCACATCCTGGAAAGGAAAACAGAGATTATTGACACATTTAAAGATGTAAAGGATGCAATGACAGTAATCAGTTCATAGTCCCACTCAGTCTTCTTTTATAGGCCTTGCCAAAAGCACATGGAGTATTCCTGTGTCTACTTTTGGGTACAGAGAGCTGAAAAGAGAATTTCTGCAATGTTACAGTGAAAAAAAAGCCTGGAAAACAACAAGGTTACCAGTGTTTTTGAACCCTTCATAGTGTTGACGTCTCAGGAAAACTAACTTGGTCCAAATCTTGAAGCTGACAAACAAACAAACAAACAAACAACAACAAAACTTGGAAAAGTGGAAAAGAGTTTATTGGACTCAGGAAAGATATAGAAGGAAAAGACAAAAATGTCTCAGAAATGGAAGAAATACTACAAGGTACACAAAGGAGAGTAGGCTCAAATGAAACTTTAATTAAGAACATTGAAGACAGGAAAACCAAAGAAGAGAAAGAAAATGTAATAAGGAAGTAATAAGGGTCGGAGAGAAGTAGTGGAAATGAAAGACACACATTCATGTTCTTGGAGTCTGTGGAGAAGAAAAATGAAACAATGGAACAGAGCTACTAATATTTAAAACTATGATCCAGGAAAACTTTCCAGAAATCATGAAAGAACTGATTTCATACATTGTAAGGTTTCATCAGGTATTTGGGAAAATTAATGCAGAATGACCAGCTCTGAGAATTAGAACTTAAAGATAAAGTTAAAATCCTTAAGGCCTCCAGGCTAAAAGATCAAATTATTTAAAAAGCCCAAGGATTTAGACTATGTTCAGACTTAACAAAATCAGCAGACAAAGCATGGCAACAATGCAGCAAGCATTAAAAAAAATACCGAATCAAGTATTTTATGTCCAGTCTATCTGTCCTTTCAATATCAAAGATATAGTAAAACACTTTCCAACATTTAAGAACTTAGGGAATTCTGCACCCATTAGCTCTTCCTGAAGAACCTCCTAGAGGATAAGATTCATCCAACCAAATGATGAGTGGAAAATGTCATTGAAAAGACATGGTGAGCATTTAAAAGTATATAAATGTACAGATAGGAGTAAAAGTGGGAATGAGAGTAGAAGACTGATGGACAAATGGTATGTATTGTAACAAAGAAACAATGGAATTAAAATATTGGAGGAGAAGAGAGACGGAAAGAATAAAATAGAAAAAGCTCATTTTACAAAGCATTAAACATGGCAAAGAAAGATGTGTTATAATGCCAAAAGCTACAATCCTCAATGAAGATATAAGACATCAATATTTATGCAAGAAATCACTGCAATGACTTTTGAAACAAAAGCTGTGGGAGATGCAAAGAGACAGAAAAAAACTAATAATAGATTTTATTGCACCACTTTTAGTACAAGACAGATCAAGTTACAAAAAATAAGACAATCTAAACAACAAATTAATAGGATAGATCGTGTGTATATACGATCAAACACTGCACTCTGATAATAGAGAATACACATTCTTCTCAAATGCCCTGAGCGTATTGACAAAAACTGATCCTACAGTAGGTGACAGAACATCACTAACTGCCATAAAGTAGAAGTTTTATAACACTCTGATCACAATGCAGTAAAACTTGAATTTCTTAATAAAAACAGACTTAAAAATCTCCTGTTAAATAATTACTGGTGAAGGAGGAAATGCCAACTCAAGTTACAGAATTAAAAAAAAATATGACAGAAATCACTACATATCAGATTCTGAGATGTATTTAAAGTTGTGATAGAAAATTAATTGCACTGAATCCATTCTGTCAATGAAAAGGAAAGATTAAAATTGTATGAATTAAATTTTTAGCACACAAAACTAGGTAAAGAACAATAAAGTAAACCAAAAGAAAGCCCAAGGTAGGAAATAATATAGATATTATTAGAAATTAATGAGGAAAAAAATAGAAAAACATCTAATTAATAAAAAAAAACTTGTGGTTTTTAAAAAAGAAAAACTAAATAAACCTTTTGCTAAATTGATAAAAACAAAAGGGAAAAAGCACATAAATACAAAATAAGAAATTACAAGAGGGAAAAAAATCATTAAAACAGAAGAAATTTTGAAAACTGTAGGACTAATTTACAGACCTCTTTGCAAATAAATTTGAAGACCTAGATGTAATGGATAAATTCCTAGTAAGACACAGATTACCAAAAATGACCCCATTTTTTTTAAAGTGGTGAAACACTTGAGCAATTTCCACGAAAATCAGGAGCAAGTCATAGATGCTCACTGTTGTCACCTACTGTTCAACATTATACTAGAGTTATTAAACAATGCAATTAGGCAAGAAAAACCAATTTGAGGCATAAGAATGAATTAACAGAGAAGTAAAACTATCTCTGTTTTTAGATGATGTGATAAATACCTGGAAATCCTCAGAGAATCAGTGAGAAAATGAACTTAAACAATAAAAGAGTTTTTTGGAGAAGCAGTATGTAAAATTAATACAAGAAACCAATAGCTTTCATATGAACAAACAATATATATAGGAATAATGGTAGACAGAACCCCATTTACAATAACAATAAAGACAAATACTTAATAAAATTGACAATAAATGTTACAAAACTTGTGTAAGGAAAAAGAAATTAGATCTCAAAACATTCAAAAGTATACTTGAACAGATGTTTTAGGTCAACTGAACATTATAAACATTTTAGTTCTCCTTTTATTAATTTATAACTTCAATGCAATCCCAGTGAAAAGACCAACAATCTATTTAATGGAGTTAGACAAGTTGATACTAAAGTTCATGTGGGATGTGGGAAAAAAACACAGAGGAACAGCCAGGAAATCACTGAGAAAAGGGAAGCCATGAGAGAGGACTAACCCTACCTGTTATTAAAACATACTATAAGGCCTGTGTAGTTAAAACCGTATGATGTTGGCACCAGATTAGATAATATATCAGTAGAACAGAATGGAGTGGTGACTTCGTAATGTATTAACTTGGCCATCTACATTTCCCAGAATTCCCTGATAAAATAGAAAGTCCAGAATAGATCCAAATACACATGAGGATTTAGTACATTACAAAGTTGGCATCTCTTATCATTGGGGTAAATGTGTAGTTTTTAATACTTGATGCTGGGGCAACTGGGTAACCATTTGGAAAAAGATAAAAGTAGATCCATATCTTACAAAAACACATAAATAAATTCCAAGTGGATAAGGAAAATAGATTTAAAAGATGAAACCATCGAAGAATTATAAGAAAATATGGATGTATTCCTCTTTAACCTTGGTATAGGGAAAACCTTCATTAATTATGACTCAGAGTCCAGCGGCAATAAAAGGTTGATAAATTTGACTACATAAAAATAAAATTGCAAGATAGAAACACTGTAAATGAAGTCAAAAGACAACTGAGAACCTGAGAGAGTATTATTTGCAACATATACTACAGAAAAAGGACTGATATCCCTAATTAAGAAAACTTATCAATCAAGGGACAAAGGACCAAAATTCTAGAGAAAAATGGGAAAAAGGAGACAATTCACAAATATATATATATATAATAAATATGACAAAATATTCACACTCATTTATAATTAGAGAAATGCAAGTTACAACAATGCTGGGAATACCATTTCTCACCCATCAGATAGACAAAATTTAAAAAATATAATAACTCATTCTGCTGGTGAGGCTATGGGGAAATAGGCACTCTCATAAATTGCTGGTGGGAATGCAAATTGTTATTACCCATATGGAGGGAAATTTTAACCAAACTACATATGCACTTACCTCCTTTTCACCCAGTAGTCCACTTCTAGGAGTAACGCTGAAGGTGTACCTCCACAATATGAAAATACGTATGTTCATTTCTGCAGTAGAAATACAGGAAAGGTAAACCAGAAACTAAAGAGACTGATTAGCTTTGGGTGGTGGGTGGAAACGGAGGGGAAGAGGAGAGGAATAAGATCACAGTAGCAAGTATGAGAGGAAAGTAACAATTCTGTGTTTATCTTTTTGTATAATGTTGACTCTTAGAACTATAGTAATGTTTCACATATACCCTTCATATACCTCCCACAGAAAGATAGATGTGTGTGTATATGTATGGTTTAGGACACATATTTCCCAGCTGTGACAGCTGAGAAGGCTGAGAAGCAATGTGCACACTTAGTACCCAGATTTTGGTTTCTAAACACCATTCTCCAATAAAAGGAATTAGGAATCCTTGGAGAAGTGCTTGATTTTTGGGTTGAGGCAGGAAAAATACAAGATGAACCAAGGGTTTGCAGCAAATCCAAGCTGTGGTACAAACAGCGCTGCTTAATTCATTAAGATATCCTGCATGACATTGCCTCCAACCAAGGAACCCGTATTATTGCAAGAGTTTTGTGACAGTGAACTTATGACTATGGGATCCCATAGTTTTACCATATTCTGCTTCACCTAGGTATAGTCAGCTTAGTGGAATGATGAAATGGCTTATTAAATGCTCAGCTGAGATAATGGGTTGGAGACCAGAACCTGTAAGGTTAGGGAATTCTCCCCCAGGATGCAGTGTGTTCATTGAACCAATGGCCATTGTATGGTACTTTCATCAATAAAAAGAATTGATGGGTCCAGGAACCAAGAGAAGGAAGTAAGACTGGCCTCTCTCACCCTTATTCCCAGAGATCTATTTGGAGAATTGATGTTTCCTGTCCTCACCCTGGATATGGATTAGAGATCCTGTTAGATTAGAGTCCTGCCAGGGGACAATGTGCCCAGGCATGAAAGAGGGAAGCATTTACCCATTGCCTTCTGGTCCCCATTGTTTGAGTATTGACCCTAGCACAGGGAAACACCCCCACACTTTTGGATTCTATATGCCTAAGTGGTAAGTTGGCAGTCACAGACATCCCACGCTACAATATCAGAGAAGCCCTGGAGCAAGAAATGAGTCAGTTTGCACATTTGACTCACTACTGCCAGGCTACTTTGTATTCTTTTTGCTAGTGGATCAGCAGGTAAAGAAAGGAGCTACTCTATTGGTGGGGGTAATTCACCTTGATTCCTATCAGGAGCTAGGGTTGTTTCTCTGTAATGGTGACAGAGAGGACTATATCTAGAATTCAGGGGCTTTACTTGAGTATGTTTTGGTGCTTTCATCCCTGTGACAGTAGTGAGTAGAGAATAGTAACAACCAATGGTCCAACCAGGGCAAGGCAGCTAAGGGCTTAGACCCTTAGTCTAAAGGTTTCATGAAAGTTTCATCTAAAGGATGAAGGTTTGAGTCACCTACCAGATGAGTAACCAAGACTAGATGGCTACGGGTGAGGGAAATATAGAATTGGCAGAGGAGGAGGGAAATGATGAATATCAGTTATGGCCTTGGAATGGGTTGTAGCAGCAAGAATTGTACCTTATGCACACATCTTCCTGTATTTAGTCTTTTGTAGAAATACTGGATGGTCAATTCGTGAAGACTCAGTGATAGATTAGACTTATGGAGGACATCTTTTGAGCCACCTCACACTTTCTCAGGTCTTATCTTTGTTTCCAGCTGTGGCTATGGTGAACAGCTATGTGCAGGCTTCGACTCACTTTACATTGATAGTGACTTTAAGCAGGCACTTTATGTCTTACTTCCTGCCCTGCAGTTCCTTTGACACTACAGTTTGGGCACAAGTTGGAACTCATACATGTACTCCTCAGAAGTATGAAGGAATTAACACTCTAGTTAACTCTCAACCAGAGGCTAGGACCTTGTGGATAAATTCCCTCCTTTTTATCCTTTGGATATGTGGTTCTAAGATATATTTCATAAGGCTCCTCAGAAGATTGCACATTAAATAATCAATTGTTCCACTCCAGAAAACCTCTTTGTATTGGTTTTCCCTCCTTCCTTGTTCATTTCCTTGTCCATCACTGCTCCTCCCTGGAAACACATTCCCAATAAACTATCTGTTTAAAGCCTTTGCTTTGCAGCACAGCCAAAGCTAAGATAGGAGTATAGAGCAGGGGTTGGCAAACTGTGGCCCGTGGACCAAAACTGCCACCTAATTTTTAAAATGAAGTTTACTGGAACACAGTCATAGCCATTTGTTCATGTATTGTATATAACTGACCTTGTACTACAACATCAGAATTGGGTAGTTGCAAGGAGACTCTATAGCTTGCAAAGCCTAAAATATTGCTAAGTGACTCTTTCCAGAAAAAGTTTGCCAACCCTGTGTATTAGTTTCCTTCCTATTGCTGCTATAACAAATTACTACACACTTGTTGGTTTAAAATAACACGGATTTATTGTGTTACAGTTTTGGAGACTAGAAGCCTGAAACACTGGGTTGAAGACTAAGGTATCAGCAGAGCTGGTTCCTTTAGGAGGCTGTAGGGGAAAATTTCTTTCATTGCCTTTTTTTAATGTCTGGGGGCTGCCTGTATTTCTCAGATCCTGATGCATTTCTCCCATCACTCCAACATCGTGTTTCATCATCACATTTCCTACTTCCTATGTCAAATCTCCCTCTGTCTCCCTTTTTATAAGTACACTTGTGATTACTTTTAGGGTAATCCAGGATAAACTCCTCATCTCAAGACCCTTAAGTTAATTACCTTGGCAGAGTACCTTTTGCCAAATAAAGAAACATTCACAGGTTCCAGGGTTTAGGATCTGGATATCTTTAAGGGGTATTATTCAGGCTATCACAGTCTTTCCTCTGGTTCTCAGAGGTTTACGTCCATCTCACATGCAACATCCCTAAATCCATCAACTCATTACAGCCTTAATTCAAGACCAAAATCTCATCTAAAAGTCATGTATTCAGCTCAGAAGTCCCAAATCTTATCACCTAAATCATCTAATGTGGTAAGGATGAGACTCTGGGTGTGACCCATCCTGGGGCAGAATTCCTCTCCATCTGTGGACCTGTGAAATATCCTGAACAGTTATAGACATTCCCACTCAAAAAAGGGAGAAAATGGAAGGAAAAAAGGAGTCACTGGTTCCAAACAATTTTGAAATCCAGTCAGGCAAACTGTTAGATTTCAAGACCTGGGAATAGTCTGTGGCTCCTGAATCTGATCTCTGGACCCAAGGCTTACTATGCATAGATGGCTGCTTAGAAATTCAGTTCCTTTGTAGCACTAGCTACATTTCAGATGCCCAGCAGCCACTTGTAACTTGCATCTACTCTGTTGGTTGATGAATATATGGAACTTTTCCACCATAGCAGAAAGTTCTATTGGACAGTGCTGCCCTGAAGAAAACAAAAGAAGTATTAAAAATACAGATGTAAAACAAAAGAAATTGACAGAATTAACACCAAACATTGCTTGCTAAAAGAAGTACAGATTAGGTTAAAAATCCAACTAATTATATGCTGCATATTGTGATACATTTTTAAACAAGGTGATTCAACATTTGAAATTAAAAGGGTGGGTTTAAGCATATAAGGTAAACACTACTGAAAGGAAGCTGGGTCATGGTATTAATATTAGAAAATTGAATTCTAAACCAAAGGTTTGAAATGAGAAAAAAAGGGAATACTTTATAAATACTCAAAATGAAGATGCAACTGTCATGATTCATTACTTACTAATTAATATAGCATCAAAGTATATAAGTCAAAAAGTAAAAAAAAAATGCAAATAAAAGCAAACAAAACAGTATCAGCCCTTATTAAAGAAGGAAAAATCTAAGGGTATAGAGGATCTAAATAATGTACTTTATAAAGATGAATTAATATTCTTGAAACCTATACCTTTATAATAGAGAATTTACTTTTATAAATTCATGGAGCACTTAAAAAGTATTCAACATACATTCCCCCCAAGGAAATGCCTTAATTCTAGAAAGTAGAAATGTAGTAGAGACTGTATTCTCTCATTACATTGCAAAATATAAATTTAGTTTTAAAAGGAAAGGAACAAATAAGCCCTAGAAACACTGAAATGGAAAAATAAAAAGAAACCTCAATTTTTTGGTCAAAGTGTAAATAAAAAGTGAAATTGAATAATATTTTTAAAATAACAAAACCTGTGAGAGTATGAGCTATGCTCAGTGGAAAATTCACAGCCATAATTAGTACTTAAATTACAAAATAAGGGTATTATTCAGAGTCTTCCACTGCTGACGGTAGAATCCAGTTACAGATTCTCTTGGAAATCCAGAGAACCAAGTTTGCATGCTTACAGAACCAGAAAGAATGCATCAGGGTAAAGTGCCCATAATGTAGAATTTTCTGCCAACATACTGTTACTGTCAACACCTGCCCTTTAGCAGTGATAATGCCTAACACCAAATGTCCAGAGCTGTACCACAGCTATCCCAGAAAAAGCAGCTGTCTCTCTCAAGATCCTAATTTCCTACCTATTGCCTGTTTATTCAAGTTTTCTTGGGTATTCTGCATGTCATTTGTCTGTATCCTAACTACAGAGTCTACAAGTGTGATCATTTCTCAGCCTCTATAGAAAAGGAAAGCAAATGAAAATGGGGTTGGTTGGCATGTTTTTTCAGTGTTCCAACCTACACTGAGAAATAATGAAAAGAAATGAATTATGTATTCTGTTTATGAAGTTAGAAAAAGTTATAAAATAAGGTCAAGGAAAGCAGAATGGAGAGAATAATAAAGATAAAGCAGAAATTAATTTTAATATAGAAAAATTATAACATTGGTAAATCAAAGAACTGTTTCTTCTTACTAAAATAAAAAATAATAAATCTGATTCAGAGAAAAGAGAAATCTTGTACAAAATTAGAAATAAAAATGGAGAAATAATGATAAATATGGAGAAAATTCAATTTTTGTTAAAAGTATTTTATAAATCTTGATGCAAATAAATTTGAAAATATATTTAAAGTGAATGATATTCTATGAAAATATTAATTACCAAAATTGACCCAGGAGAGATAGGGAACCTAAATAGATCATATCTGTAAAAGAAATTGATTTTACCTAAATTACATCTTGCAGAAATACTGTACAGAAAATACAGAACAATATTACAAATGAATTGTAATAGAAAAAAATCTTAAATAAAATTTTAGTGTATAGAATTTGTCATAATCAAGAAGCTTCATCCCAGGGATTATTTTATATATGGATTTTTTTTTTTTGGCATACCCTCTTATGTTAATAGATTAGGTAAAAGCCACATGATGATCTTTATATGTTCAAAAGGCATTTATCAAAATTCAACAATTGCTTTTAATTAAAACTTTTGAGAAACAGAAAGAAGTGGATAATTCTTTGACATAATTAAAAAAAAGTATGCCTTAAACACAGTCAGCATTATACTTACTTGGAAGCATTCCCATTAAGTCAGGAACAAGGTAAAATGTCCAGTGTCACCATTGTTCTACAAGTATTAGCTAATGTAATTAAATGATGGAAAAAAATAAAAACATAAATATTGGAAAGGAGGGAGCAAAATTATACACCAGGCTGCCTAGATTTGAATCCATATCCTACTACTTTCCAGTTAAGTTATTAACCATTCTGTGCCACAGTTTTCTTATCTGTAAAACAGGGGTAATGCTAACCTCTTTTTATAGGGATTTTATGAGGTTTCAATGTGTAGATTTTCTATATTCAATCACTTACTAAAATAATAATGAAAGAAAAGGTCAAATTCATAATGGCATACCAAAAAGTATGAAAAGTAAACTTAAGAAATGTATAGGATCTACCTGAAGAAAACTTTAAAGCTATTGAAGGACATTAAAGAAGGCTTGAAAAAAAATAGAAAGTTCTCCCTTTGTTAGCCTATGTATAAATAGAGAACCTCAAGCAAAATATTAGTTAGGCTATTGACAAAATGATTCTAAATCTCTTCTGAAAGAATCTCGGTGACACTTGACAGGATCATGAGTGGGAATCTGCTCTCTAGATATTAAAAATTGTATAATGGTATACTAATTAAAATGAATTTTTACTGAAAAGACAAAATAGTGTAATAAAAAAGTGCAGAATGGACTCAAATTCATATATAACTTCAGTGTACCATAAAGTGACATTTCAAATCATTGGAAAAAATAAAAAGAGATTAAGTAATGATGTTGGGGCAGTGGCTACTATTTGGGGGAAAAATCCCCATGTATTTCTGCCACACCAGTTTCCCTAAAATTAATTAAATATTTTGCTTCTACACTGTGAATATTTATTTCCCCAATAATCTTTTACCTGGTAGTTTCAGCACCCACTGATGATGTTTGCCTGAATTCATTATTTCTGTGATGATTGAAATGGTAGTATTTTTCTATTTCTGTAATTTGTTTGACATTTATTACTTGACATTCTTATTTTTAAAAAAATTTTCTCTCCTTTTTAAATTTTTATTTTTTAGAATTGTTCTGGAATCATGAACTTTGTAGTTCTTTGTGTTATAAAGCATTCCTATCATTTATATTAATGCTCAAATTTGGCTAGGGAAAGCCCCAGTTTTTTTGTTTTTCATCTGATTTGAAAAATGCGGATCTCTCTGTAAAAGACTGGTTAATAAATTACTTGAATCCAAGCAATGGAAATCTGTCTTACCATTAAAAAAGGTATATTTAGATATTGTAGATATATTTAGATGTTTTAAAAATACATAGATATCTAAAATTTTTTTTAAAAATGTGCTCTATGGAAAGATTCTCAAGGTATGTTAAATCACAAAAAGGTACAGAAATGTGGGAATCCATTGGTATGTATCATAAGTATAAGTTTGTGTGGTTTTATATATTTTTAAAACTTCTCAAGGAAACATAAGAAACTAATCACAGTAGTCATCTCTAATTAAGTGGCACTGAAGTCTAGGGTAGGTGAGAGGAAAGTTTAGAATATTCTTTTTTTTTTAAATGCAATTTTATTATGATATATTCACAAGCCCAGTAATCATCAAAGTGTACAATCAGTTGTTCACAGTGTCATCATATAGTTGTGCATTCATCCCCACAGTCAATTTTTGAATATTTTTATTACTCCAAAAGAAATTAAAATAAGAATAGAAATAAAAATAAAAAACACCCAAACATAGCATACCCCTTAACCCTCCTGTTACCTATTTATTTTTGTCTTGTTTTCTTACTCACCTGTCCATCCACTGGATAAAAGGAGTGTCAATCACAAGGTTTTTGCAATTACACAGTCACACCTTAAGAGCTATATATTTATACAATCATCTTTAAGAATCAAGGCTACTGGATTACAGTTCAGCAGTTTCAGGCATTTCCTTCTAGCTATTCCTATACACTAAAAACTACAATGGAATACCTATATAATGCATAAGAATAACCTCCAGAATGACCACTTGACTCTTTTTGAAATTTCTCAGCCACTGAAACTCTATTTTGTTTCATTTATCTTCCCCCATTTGGTTCAAGAAGGCTTTCTTAATCCCATGATGCCAGGGCCAGGCTCATATCCCACGTAGTGGGGAGGGCAGTGAGTTTACCTGCAGAGTTGGTTTATAGAGAGAGGTGATATCTGAGCAATAAAAGAGGGTCTCTGGAGGTGACTCATAAGTATAATTAGGAGGCTTAGCTTCTCCTTTGATGAAGTAAGTTTCATAAGGGCAAGCCTCAAGATCAAGAGCTTGGCATATTAAATTGGTAGTCCCCATTGCTTGCAAAAATATCAAGAATTCCCCAGGTGGGGAGGCTTAATATTTCCATATTTCCCCCCATTTCCTCAGGGGGGCTGTGCAAGTACTTTTTTTATTCTTTGCCCAGATTACTCAGGGATATATTAGGGCATCACACTAACCTGTACAAATGAACAAGATCTCACTGCCTATTCAAGGTTCCATGTAATTAAGGTGTTCAAATAAACTGACCATACATGTTAAATTAGATAGTGTACTACAGAAAATATAAGTTTTGCACCAAATAAACATCTCTTCCTTTGGTTTCACACAGACATTGAAGTTTCAAAACACTGTCAATATTGTCCTTTACCCTTTAGTTTCATTTGCCTTAGTCTTAACCAGATCAGCGTCATTCATTTCTCTAATTGAAGTCTGTTATCTTTTTCAGCTTTTTAAACAGTTGCTGTATGGGGTAATACTGACTTTCATAGCTTCAGAACTCTAACTCTGAGTCTCAGGTGTCATACAGATACCCAAAGTCCCAGGGAACAACCAGGTTTTACACAAAGAACACAGCATCTCAGAATTTAGAAATAACCATTCAGGAATAGATGTGACTGCTCTAAGAGCTTACAATGTAGGAACCTTTACAATAAGCCTTCCCCTGATAACCTGTGCTCTCAAATTCAATTCTCAGAGTTTGCACATTATATTTAGTCCATATAGTGGGGTGTTATAATGTAGTCTTTTTGTTTCTGGCTTATTTCACTTAACATACTGTCCTCAAGGTTCATTCATCTAGTTGCCTGCCTCACAGTTTGACTTCTTCTTGCAGCTGCTCAATATCCATTGTATGCATACACCACAGTTTGCCCTTCCATTCATTAGTCATGTACCCTTAGACCACTTCCATCCATTGCTAGTCATGAATACTACTGTCATAAATACCAGCATGCAGATGTCCATTCATCCATCTGAAAAAAGAACCATTTTCAGTTCTTCCAAGTGTATACCTAATAATGGGGTTGCGGGTTCATATGGCAACCCTATACTTGGGTCCTGTGGAATCACCATACTGCCCTCCAGATGGGTTGCAGCATTCTGCTTCCCTACCAACAGTGAATAGGTACATCCCTCTCTCCACATTTTCTCTATCACTTATATCTTTCTGTTTATCTTTTAAACCATACAATCCATCTAAGTAAACAATCAGTGGTTCCTGGTGTAATCACCTAGTTATGCATTCACCACCACAATCTATATGATGATATTTCCATTTCTTCCACAAAGAAAGAAGAGGACAAAATAAAGAATAAAAAATAAAAAAAATAAAATAGAATAAAAAGGAGAAACAACAATAACACCAAGAATCCCATACCCCACCCTTACATCCCCCTCTTACTGATATTTAGCTTTTGTATGTTGCCTTTGTTACATTTCATGGAAGTATATTACAATGTTACTGAACTGTGGAACTCTAATTTGCATTGATTGTAGTTTTCCATATACATCCCATTTTTAACATCTTGCAATTTTGACTTTCATTTGTTCTCCTTCATGTAAAAACATTTTTATTTTTGTACATTTAATCACCATCATTGTCCACTCTAGATTTCACCAAGTTACAAAGTCTCAGTCCTTATCTTCTATCTTTCCTTCTGGTGTCGTATATGCCCCTAGCCTTTCTCTTCCAACCCTAGTCACACTTGGTTTTGTTCAGTGTACTTAAACAGTATTGTGCTACCATCTACCATTTTGTCTTTTGGATTTTATATGTCCTGTCTTATTTTATTTTTACTTTTCTCTCTCTCTCTGTTTATGCTTACTGATGGTCTTCATTTCTATACTCTTTTCCAAATTTCTTCTGTCTTTTCCTATCTGCCTGTATTCCTCCCTTTAGTATTTCTTGTAGAGCAGGTATCTTGTTCATAAACTGTCAGTGTCTGTCTGAGAATATTTTAAACTCCCCCTAATTTTTGAAGGATGATCTTGCTGGATATAGTATTTTTGGTTGGCAGTTTTTCTCTTTCAGTATCTTAAATATGTCATGACACTGTCTGCTTGCCTCCATGGTTTCTGCTGAGAAACCCTCATATAGTCTTATTGAGCTTCTCTTGTATGTGATGGACCACTTTTCTCTTGCTGCTTTCAGAATTCTCTCTTTGTCTGACATTTGACAATCTGATTACTAAGTGTCTTGGAGTAGGTCTATTTGGATCTATCCTGTTTGGGCTATGTTTTGCTTCTTGGATCGGTTATTTTATGTCTTTCATTAGAGATGGGTAATTTTTAGTGATTATTTCCTCCAGTATTCTTTCTGCTCCTTTCCCCTTCTTTTCTCCTTCTGGGAAACCCTGACACGTATATTCATGTGCTTCATGTTGTCATTCAATTCCCTGAGACCCTGCTCATATTTTTCCCTTATTTTCCTTATCTGTTCTTTTGTGTATAGGATTTCAGATGTTCTGTCTTCTAGTTCACTGATCTTTTCTTCTGCCTCTTCAAATCTGCTGTTTTAAGTCTCCATTGTTTTTCATTTCTTGTATTGTGCCTTTCATTCCCATATGTTCTGCCAATTGTTTTTTTAAACTTTCAAGTCCTTACTTATATTCACCCAGTGTCGTCTTTATATCCTTCATCATTTTTACCATATCATTGATTTGATTTTTGACTTGATTTTAGCATGTTTGTTTGAACATCTTTAATTAGTTGTTTCAATTCCTGTATCTCGTTTGAAGTGTTTGTTCCTTTGGGCCATGTCTTCATTTTTCCTGGTATGACTCATAATTTTTTGTTGGTGTCTAGGCATCTGGTTTCCTTTATCAGTTTCTTCTAGAGGTCATTTTCACTCTTTTACCTAAGGTTTTCTTGTTGGTTGTCTTTGTTCTCTCTCTGTTCTTTGGTGTTCAGTTCAACTTATTCTAGACCTCTAGCATAGCTTCAGTTTAAGTGATCAGTATTTTTCAGCTCTTGTTGTTCTGGTTCTTGCCCTGCCTATATGGAACCCCCCTACCCCCCCACCCCCCTTTTTTTTTGAGGAGGATCTATCCAGATATGACCTACCCCAGATTTTCCCTGACCAGACAGACCTAGGTCTCAGGAGGAGGATGCATTCAGTATCACGTTTCCCTGAGGATGAGACCTAGAAGGTTGTCTGGCTTCCCTGTGAGGCCTCTAGACTCTGTGCTTTTCCTATCCTGCCCAGCATGTGGTACTAGTGAGCCGGCAGCTTCCCACAGGCATAAAGAGGTGTAGTGCCTTTAACTCTCAGCAGACCCTGTTCCTGCCAGGGGTGTGGTTTTGAGCGAGGGTGAGTCAGAAGCCAAGCTTAAGTTGTTTCTGTTTTGTTTTTTTTCCCCAGGCCCTGGGGTCTGAATTTTCTGAAGGAGGACCACCACTTGAGCTGGGCTGTGTTCCCCTTTTCCTTAGGTAGCTCTAAGGAACTCAGTAGCAAGATTTCTCAGACATTTACTATTGTGAATTATCTCCTTCACTTGACTCCTTACTTTGTCTCTCAGACCTATATTAACTCTACCATTGCCTGGGTCTGTGCTGACAGTTGAAGTGAGGTTTTCTCTAATGAGCTACTTGGAATAATTTTAAAAAAGAGAGGGAAAAAAATCCCCTTTTCAGAGCTAGTCCCCAGGCCCCCAGTTTTGCCAGACAAGATCCAGAGTTGGTACCCGGCTGTCTGTGCCCCTTTTCTTGGGGCACAGTACTTTTCCAGTATTCTGAGCTTGGCCAATCCCAAAAGCCACTGTTCTATTTATTTTATTTTATTTATTAAATAAATTATGTAGCTGCCCTTACATAATACAAAATGGCCTGAAACTCTGATTCACTCCATCAGGATACAAGGGGGAAGAGTTGTGAATAACTGATAGTCTCCAAATTTCTTTCTTTTTTCAATTATAAAAGTAATTCATAACAATATGTTTTCAAAATATTCAGAAACGTGTAAAATGAAAAGTCTAGAAGATGGCGGCATGGGGGTGGAATTTGTATTATGTAAGGGCAGTTGAGTGAGGGGGAGACTGGTAGTTAGTTTGGGGGTAGTGTAAATACACAGTAAACAAGAGAAGACAGGGTAAAAGAGTGAATAAAACAATATAAAGTTTAAAAACCTGTCTAAAGGACATGAACATGGAATTTTGTAGCTCAGTCTGCATTTCTCTGCCTTTATTTGAAGCTCAGCAGAAATGTCTGAAGCCATTGGTGATTTTCATTTTAGAAGGCTGTGCCTGAGTGAAGTGCCTCATGAGTTAATCATTTAGGTGATTTCCTTTGAAGAGTTATTTCTGGTTTGATGGGTTCTTAGGATTTTTTCTCTTTTGAAGAGAGGGGATTTCAGTCTAGGGCTCTCTATATCATTATCCTTTTTATTTTTTTATGACAGTCCTCACTATCTAAAATTATATGTATATATTTATTTGTTTATTTATCTGTATAATTATTACTGCTCTCTTCACACTAGACAATAAACTCCATGAGGGCAGAGGAATTTATTTTGTTCACCATTGTGTTCTTAAGATTGCAACAGTCTTTTTCCCATTGATTTTAGCATCTATACAAAGAAGATAAGAAATATTTGTTGAATCAGTAACTGCATTATGATAATTTTGGGGACAATTGAGAGTTAGCTGAGAATGGGCTCTGCACAAGAGAAGACTTTTAATTGCTCTCATATTAACTAATTTTATTTTTTTCAGTCTGACTAAGGATATGACTGGAAAGGAAGATGTGTATCGAGGCCCAGCCATCAGGGCTCTCTGCAGAATCACTGATGTAAGTTCTCTTTGTTTTACTGTAGTATCTAAGGGGAACACTGTCTACTGCAGGTGGGCATGTAAATTTAAAAGGATTGCTTAGTCAGATCTTGTGAGTCTTTAGAATATGAGAAACATGGCCACCCTAGGCTTTTTGGCTCCAGGCTTTTTTTCTTTCCAATTGTTTTTTCTTCCTTCCTCCCTCCCTCCCTCCCTCTCTCCCTCAGTCCTGTCCCCTCCCCTCCCTCCCTTTTCTCTCTCTGTTCTCCCTCATGCACTGTTGTTCCAGGCAGGGCACGTTTCTTGCAGGAAATAAAAACCTATTCAAATTTAACTTTAAGAAAAGCTTTAACACAGGACACAATCTTTCAGACTTTGAGGAAAGGTTACAACCAGGCACCAGAGCAAGGAATAAGGTAGCTCTAAGGAACTCAGTAGCAATGAGAAATTTACTATTGTGATCCTTCATTTACCAGACTCAGGCTCCTTTGTTCAAATTTTTAAGAGAGAGAATCTGATTAGCCTCCAGCCAACCAGTGGCTTGTATCCATCTGGGTCTGATTTGGGTGTTTAGCCTTGGCCCAATCTGTTGTATCCTGGGTTCATATAGTATGTTAGGCTATCTCTTTCTAGAAACTATCAGTAGGAAAGTTTAAAATGGAAGGGTAGGTGGGGCATGGCCAAGTATTGAATAATATTCAGCTATATTCATGCTTGGATTTATTTTACGTGTATGTTTACAATTTTCTCAAGTTTTAAAAGTTAAGCAGGATCAAATGAAGTAGAAATTTTTCTGAAAAATCTGGGTCCTAGAAGGAGTAATAGAAGTGGTTTAATATTTTTTTTGCTGTTCTGCTGTTTGTCATTTTTATTTTTTGCATTAAACTAGTAACATAAGAGTTAGCCATGCCAGGGTAGCAATTAGACTTTCTTCATCTGAATATTGATCTCGTTCTCTTTATTCATCTGTCTGACACTAACTTCCCAATGTTAAGATTTCCCCTTGTTAAAGTTAAAAAGAACTCCGTTCCCCAAGAATTTCATGTTGAGGTCTCACTATGGTAGGATATTATTTATTTAATGTCTCATTTATCTAAGGTAATCAGGTATTACATTTGAATTATGGGACCCTCTGAAATCCGTATAAAATATATGCCCTTCACATAGAGTTGTCTTCAGGATATCAAAAGCAACCTCCAATCCCATTTAGGAATTTCTTTTATAAAATCCCTGGTAGGTTCAGCCTTTACTTCTATATTTTCTGCAAACTGGTATTCTGCACTTTGAGTCAGTTTATTTCATTGTTGAACAGTTATTCTTCTTCCTTACAAATAAGTCAAACATTCTTCCTTGAAGCTTCCATTCAGTTAACTTGGCTCTGTTCTCTGGGAAATTATTACTTTATTGTATGTAATAATTTAATGTTTTAATGTATTCTAAATATTTGCACAGGAACAAATAAGTGACTGGTTTTGGTAAATTATTTTGCAGTAGTAATTTTGCATGAAAAATTTTGCTTCTACAAACCATTTTCTTTATGAATGTTATTAGGGAACAATGTTGCAGGCCATTGAAAGGTACATGAAGCAGGCCATTGTGGATAAAGTCTCCAGTGTATCCAGTTCAGCACTGGTATCTTCCTTAGTAAGTAAAGAAGCAACTGCTTAGTTCTCAGCATGGTAGAATTTCTACTTGCTAAAATAAATTCTCATGATTCTCTTACAAAGAAAACATTAAAAAATATGTATACATCTCTATTTCTTTATCCAAGTATGTTTTATCTACCAGCGGAATGTTGAGCAATTAAAATGGGCTGGTTAAAAGCATGGTCTTTTCATATATTTGAAAAGTTGTAGGAATCAACAAGTTATGTTGTACATTTATTCAAGGTGATGGGTAAGGTTGAGATAGAGGGCAGAGAAGAAACTGAGGCTCAATCACTTAAAAAAAAATCTTCCTATATGTGCATGTGTCCTTCAATCCAAAGTTTCCTGTCCTGCTTCTAAATTTCTTCAAAGGATGTGGTCTTTGTTTTAGTAATCCTTTCCTTCATCTTTTTCACCAAAACAAAATTTATTCATTAAAACCTGTCACATTACCATTAAAATGGCTAGTAATGTGTGAATACATCAGGGCCTTTGAGTCACAAAAGAGGTGTTCCTCATTTTGGCATATAATTGCTTGAGTTTTATAGCAGGGGATATATTTGGTACTGTGATTTTTCTTCCAGGTGAGTTACCTGGAAGTAAAACCTATAGTATTATCATTATTTAAGCACCATTTATTGACTATTTTTTTCCTTCCTTTTCTTCTCCTCTCATTACTTTCTTTTACAAACCTTTCCCAGCCCACAAAGTTTGCCCACAGACTTTGCAAAGGGGTCTTAAGAGTAAGTGTTTCTGGTTTATTAGTTGCCTCAGAAGTAGAGATATGGAATAGACTTATAAAACTACAAAATTGTTTCTTTCTTTTGGAAATGCCTGTTATTGATTTTCCAAGAAAACTGATGAGGCATTATCTGTTCTCAATGTTCTGTGTATTTAGCACATGATGAAGATAAGCTATGATGTGGTTAAGCGCTGGATCAATGAAGCCCAAGAAGCTGCTTCAAGTGATAACATCATGGTTCAGGTACTGTCGGTGAATCACATTTGCTTATGTCTAAGGATCAGCTTTCTTTAAGCCTGTATTTTACAGGCAATTTATTGATCTGCAGATAAGCATTATTAAAGGCTAATTCTTGGATATATTTAAGCAGTCTGTTTGTGCATATGCTCAAGTATCTATCCCACTAATTATGATCGTTGCCATAGGCCTTTGAAGTGTTTAGTACAAGTTAGATGACTCTGTGTAGGAATGTTTGGACAAGAGTTTTATGTTCAGTGGTAGGTTAAGATGCTCTTTTCAGATGTCCTTCACAATGCATTTCAGTCCTTTATTTGAAAAATAACTTGTGTAAAAGGATGTGCAATTTGAAGTTTCTCAGACCTTGATTATAGACATTATAAACATTATGAAGAACAATTTTTACTTTGTGAAAGTTTGAAACCATTTCATCAGAAAGATCTTTTGGTATTAATTAGGCTATCTCTTGTTAAAAGAAACGTGCTTAAATTCTTAACTGGCAAGCTTATGTAAAGTACTCCATTCATATTTGAGAACATACTTATTTATCCTCTTCAGTGTTATAATTTCTTGTGTTAGCATATTCAGTTATGAGGAAACAGAATAGTAATTTTTCTCTTGGAAAATGCTCTTACTCTCTTCCTAACTATGATTACAGTAATGACACGTAAGCCTACTTTAGGGTATTAATCCTTCAATATTAAGGTGTCTACAGATGACTTAAAGCCAATAAGAGAGACCAGTGGCTTGGACCAAGACTTGGGCCCTTAGACCTGATATCTTCTGTACAAAGAGTATGTGGGGCCATCCTGACCCCAGATAATGTGTCATCTCCCTAATACTTGTCTAGTCTGAATTTAAAACTTCTGGGGCGTACATTAGAAACCAGTATACCCTGTCTCTATATTTCAGTCTTGACTGCATTTCATTAAGTGTGAAAAATATATCCTATTTGTATACATTCAACTTGGGTGTTTTTTAATTAAAAATCTTTAATATAGTTCCATGTAATCTGTTTTAATGTAAGTGTTTTGTCCTGTTTCTGATCAGCTTCCCATGTATGTTTTCTCTTGCTCTTTAGTACCATGCATTGGGAGTCCTGTATCACCTTAGAAAGAGTGATCGTCTTGCTGTTTCTAAGATGTTGAATAAGTTTACCAAATCTGGACTCAAGTCACAATTTGCTTACTGCATGCTGATCCGAATTGCAAGTCGCTTACTAAAAGAAACTGAGGAAGGGTAAGTATCTTTGTTCTCTTAAATCTGAGTTATTTTTTGTTTCAGGTTAATATACCTTGGAGTGTATTTCCTTCATGAGTATCTTTTGGGAAGTGCTCATTTTACAGATGAATTTGTCAATAATTAATATAAAAAAACATAGGGTTTCAAGTAACACAATTTTTTTAACCTAAATATATGCTCTGATATATGTATTCAGTGGACTATGATTGCTAATAATACAATGACATATAAACTGATATTAAATAAAAGTACTTATAGATCATAGGATATACAGATACTTAGCTGTGAAAGCTGGAAAAGACATTAAGAATCATCTAGTTTGTCCCTTTTATTTTTATAAAAGGGAACATTAAGTTACTACTGCATTTAATGAGTTGTTCCAGATCATTCTCCTACTTCTGTCCAGAGCTCAGCCATCTGACTTCTCACCATCAATGTTGTTAACTGAATGACAGTGTTCTTTACAGGTTCTGGCTAGGTTTTAGTACTGAATTTTTATTTTCTTTGTCTTTCCCTTTGCCTGTAAAATAATTCAGGTTTGCTTTTAAAAATAGGGATTTAATTTACTTTACAGAAAAAGGTAATAAACATTTGAATACATCTACATCTCTATAGTTTTTTCTGTCTTTGTCAGAATAAACATATAATAATAACATCTGACATTTACTGAATATGTATTTTATACTAGGCACTATGCTTAGCAATTTACAGACATTGTTTTTCATTTCATCCTCAAAACACTTTTAAATATAAGTAGATAATATTAAGATTCTCATTTTGTAGATGAGAAAACTGAGGTCTGATGAAGTTAAGTAAATTGTCAGATAGGTGGAGTCAGTATACATGTTAACCTAATTATTGTGTATATAGTAATCTAATTATTGTCACAGTATAAATAGTATTTGAGGTCTTTCATTTTCCAGTTGGCAGTCTGTGCACATACTAAAATCTTTCTCTCCTACAAAATCAAAGAAATGGTAGAAAAGATATACTTAAAATAAATGGAAAGGGAACTCTTCATGGCCCCAAGAAGTAAGCAAAAGGAAAATTTCAGTGATGAGGAGAGAAGGCCCAATGCTGAGTCTGAAGGGCTGATACTGACATTGCTGTGGTACCATCAGAACTCCAATACATGCAAGAGAGTTTTCCTGGAAAGCAAATATTAATTTACAAGCAAATGGAATAATTTATGCTTGAAGAAATAGAGGTAACGATTCAATCTGAAAAGGACTTTATAGTATTTTTACTAGTCTCACAAGAGAAATTCATCTGTAAAACAAAAACAGTGAGTACTGAAAGAAAAAACAAACAGATTTTGGAAATGAAAAAATATAACTCAGTTGCCAAGATAGAAAATTAACAGATGAGATGAGTATCATGGGAGAAAACTGAAGAGCAAGAGTTTACTGAAAACCAAAATAAGGAATTCTCTGAGAATACAGTGCAAAATGTTAAGAAGATAATGAGTATAAAAGAAAAGTCAAGAAATATGGAGGATTGAACCAAGGCTTCTACCATTTTTCTAACAGATGTTCCAAAGAGAGAAAATACGAAGAACGGAGGAGAGACACTATTTAAGAAATAATGGTGAGAGGTTTTTTTCTTTCAGCAATGGCCAATACTCCTGGAAAAATAACTAGAGAAACTAAATTTAAAAAATAAAATCTGTTTGACTCATATGTTTGAAGTCTTCTATCCTTGGTGCTGCTTTTTTCTTGAGAAATTTGCTCATTCAAAAGTTGTGCCTGGGAATTGTGCTTCTGGTTATGTTGTAGAAGGCCTCAAGAGACCATCACTCCAAGTAAAGCAAGAAAAAGCTGCTACAAACCTTAATTTATATATTTTTAAACAAACTTCCTATTTTGGCAGAAAAGTTGCAAAAATAGTACAGAGAGCCCCCATATTGCCTTCACCCAGTTTCAGTTACTCTTAATGTTATCTTCCTACATTACCATTGCATATTTGTAAAACCTTAGAAATCAACATTGTTACATTACTGTTTTAGTTTGCCCGACCTTCTATCACAACTCCCACCAAATGGTTTTGGCTTAAATAGTGGGAATTTATTGTCTCGCTGTTTCAGAGGCTAGAAGGCTTGCTTCCTGCTGGGGCCGTTAGTGTTCAGGTGCTGGCTTGCCACAATCCATGGAGTTCTTTTGCTTGAATTTCTTCTCTTTATCACATGGCAGTGTCCTCTCCTTTCTCTTCTGGGTACCTGCTGATTCTTGTCTTCTCCCGGTGGCCCTTCCTTTCTAAGGCCTCCAGTAATCTGGATTACGGCCCACTGTGCTTCAGTTGGCCACACTGTAACTAAAATCAGCATCTTCCAAGGCGCCTCTTGTGGCTCACACTCACAGGGATATGCATTAAGATTAAGGACTTGTCAAAATTGGGGGACATATTGCAGTCTACCACAGTTACTTAACGTTAACTAAACTCCAGATTTTATTCTGATTTTACCAGTTTTCCGTGAATGTCCTTTTTCTGTTCCAGGATCCAATCAAAATTTAGTTGTTGTGTTTCTTTAATCTCCTCTGGTATGTGACAGTTTCTCAGCCTTTCCTTGTTTTCCATGACATTAACAGTTTTGAAGAGCACTAGTCAGGTATTTTGTTGATTTTCACTGAAATTGGATTGCTGAGTGCTTTTCATATGACTAGACTGGGGTTATGAGTTTTTGGAAAGAATATTGCAGAGGTGAAGTGCTCTTTTCATCACATCAAATTGGGCACCTGATATCCACATGACATTACTGGTGATGTTCACTTTGTTAAGGTAGTGTTTGCTAGCTTTCTCTACCTGTAAAGTTACTGTTTTTCCCTTTCCATATTCTATTCTTTGGAAGCAAGCCACTAAACTAAGTCCAGCCTAGACTCAAAAGGGGAGCGGTGGAGTAAACTCAACCTCCTGGAGAAGGGAATATATACATTTTATTTGGAATTCTCCTGTAAGGAAGATTTGTCTCTTCTGTCCCATGTATTTATTTATTTATTCAATCATTTATTTATGTCAGTGTGGACTTATGTTTATCTATTTTATACTTTGCAGTATAATTAAATACCATATTATTTATTTTGGTGTTCAAATTTTTCTTTTATTAGCCATTGGTAGTTCTTCTACTTTGGCTTCCTTCATGTATTTTTAAAACTTATTGGAGAGAGACCCAAGATGGCGGCATAGAGAGGAGTGGAAGCTAAGTAGTCCCCCTGGAACAACTAAAAAAAAACAGAAACAACTAGTAAATAATCTGGAATAACTGTAGGGGGACAAACGTAACCGTCCACTCATCATATACTAACCTGAATTGGGAGGATTGCCTGAGATCACAGCATAAAATCTGTAAGTAAGAACTATGGATCCAAATCGGGAGACCCCTCCCCCACAGCCTGAGCTACAAAGCCGTGTGGTGCCAGAGAGAAGCTTTCTCCCAGCAAGCGAATATAGCTCAGCTGAGCTCCAACTGGGGTTTTAATTAGTGAGTGTGAACTGCTCACTACGAGGTATGAATCCCTAACAAGTAGACAGAGGCTTTGGGTGATGACTGACTTTGGAGAGCTGGAGGGTTGCCTTGGACTAGCTCTGTTCCTTTTTCGACTCGGTGGAGAAAGCCTCAGCCATTTTCAATTCCCAGTTCTGTGACCCAGACGGGTGTGGCACAGGCAGAGAGAGACCATTTAAATGCTAATGACCTCCCCCTAAGGCATCTGTCTTCTCTAAGAGGAAAGGGGTGGGGCCCAGCTCTACTGCCTGCCTTTCATTCAGAACTTACACCAGTCAAGAATTATAGGCTAATCTTTGCATCAGGCAGAGAGCGACCCTGCACGGCCCGGCGGCCCAGAGCTTCCCTTGAGGGACGATGTGCACTAGTGACGTAGCACAGCCTTCCCTCAGCGGAGGTCCTGGAAGATCACAGCTGAGAAGGGGGACCGGCTTGGAAAACCCAGGGACGCTACATCAATGCCGGTGGTTTGTGGGTCAGTGACAGAGAAAATCTGGGAGGTTTGAATATTAAAGTTGCCCTGCCTGCCTAACCACCCAGACACACGCCCCATGTTCAGAGTGGACAGCTCCAACAACAAACCCAAACTGAGTTCACAAACCGAACCCCACAAAAATCATTTCCCCACACACCACAGAGACAGAGTTTGGGAGAACTGACTTGAGGGGTATAGGTGACTCGCAGACGTTATCTACTGGTTAGTTGGAGAAAGTGTATGCCACCAACTTGTATTTCTGAAAAATTAGATTGGTATTTTTTTTTTACAACTTGAAAGAACCCTATCAAGCAAAGCAAATGCCAAGAGGCCAAAACAACAGAAAATCTTAATGCATATGATAAAATCAGGCGATATGGAGAACCCAATCCCAGACACCCAAATCAAAATATCAGAAGAGACACAGTACTTGGCACAATTAATCAAACAATTACAATTGAGGAATGAAAACATGGCACCGGATATAAAAGACATGAAGAAGACCATGGAGCAGGATAAAAGGGACATAAAGAAGACCCTAGAAGAGCATAAAGAAGAAATTGCAAGATTAAATAAAAATGCAGAAGGTCTTATGGAAATAAAAGAAATTGTTGGCCAAATTAAAAAGGCTCTGGATACTCATAATAGAAGATTAGAGGAAGTTGAACAATGACTCAGTGTCCTAGAGGTCCACAGAACAAAAAATGAAAGAACGAAAGAAAGAATGGAGAAAAAAATCGAAAAAATTGAAAAGGATCTCAGGGATACGATAGATAAAATGAAACGTCCAAATTTAAGACTCATTGGTGTCCCAGAGGGGAAGAGAAGGGTAAAGGTCTAGAAAGAGTATTCAAAGAAATTGTTGCGGAAAACTTCCCAAACCTTCTACACAATATAAATACATGAAGCGTAAATGTCCAGCAAACTCCAAATAGAATAAATCCAAATAAACCCACTCCAAGACATATTCTGATCAGACTGTCAAATACTGAAGTGGAGCAAGTTCTGAAAGCAGCAAGAGAAAAGCAATTCACCACATACAAAGGAAACAACATAAGACTAACCAGTAA
Organism: Choloepus didactylus; assembly: GCF_015220235.1. NCBI lineage: Eukaryota > Metazoa > Chordata > Mammalia > Pilosa > Megalonychidae > Choloepus > Choloepus didactylus. The sequence continues at coordinate 61,436,240 of NC_051311.1, forward strand.
GAAGACGACAATTAACCTAAGACAACTACTTTACTTCCAACATGTTCCTACTCTACCCCAAGAAAGGTACCTAATATAGCAACATTTCTGTGAACTTGTTCCTACTATACCCATCAGAAATTAACAGACCATAGTCATTCCTGGGCATTCCCAGAACATTAAATTTACCCATGATAGCTTATCTGTTCTTCTTGGATTATTGTTCCCCCTTCCTTAATTGCTCTCTATTGCTAGTTCCCCTACATTCTACATTATAAACCAGTTGTTTTACATTTTTCAAAGCTCACATTAGTGGTAGCATATAATATTTCTCTTTTTGTGCCTGGCTTATTTCGCTCAGCATTATGTCTTCAAGGTTCATCCATGTTGTCATATGTTTCATGAGATCGTTCCTTCTTACTGCCGTGTAGTATTCCATCGTGTGTATATACCACATTTTATTTATCCACTCATCTGTTGAAGGACATTTGGGTTGTTTCCATCTCTTGGCAATTGTGAATAATGCTGCTATGAACATTGGCGTGCAGATATCTGTTCGTGTCACTGCTTTCCGATCTTCCGGGTATATACCAAGAAGTGCAATCGCTGGATCGAATGGTAACCCTATAACTAGTTTTCTAATGAACTGCCAGACTGATTTCCAGAGTGGCTGAACCATTTATGCAGTCCCGCCAACAATGAATAAGAGTTCTAATTTCTCCACATCCTCTCCAGCATTTGTAGTTTCCTGTTTGTTTAATGGCAGCCATTCTGATTGGTGTGAGATGGTATCTCATTGTGGTCTTAATTTGCATCTCTCTAATAGCTAGTGAAGCTGAACACTTTTTCATGTGTTTCTTGGCCATTTGTATTTCCTCTTCAGAGAACTGTCTTTTCATATCTTTTGCCCATTTTATAATTGGGCTGTCTGTACTATTGTCATTGAGTTGTAGGATTTCTTTATATATGCAAGATATCAGTCTTTTGTCAGATACATGGTTTCCAAAAATTTTTTCCCATTGAGTTGGCTGCCTCTTTACCTTTTTGACAAATTTCTTTGAGGTACAGAAACTTCTAAGCTTGAGGAGTTCCCATTTATCTATTTTTCCTTTTGTTGCTTGTGCTTTGGGTGTAAAGTCTAGGAAGTGGCCGCCTAATCCAAGGTCTTGAAGATGTTTTCCTACATTATCTTCTAGGAGTTTTATGGTACTTTCTTTTATATTGAGATCTTTCATCCATTTTGAGTTAATTTTTGTGTAGGGGTCCTTTTTCATTCTTTTGGATATGGATATCCAACTCTCCCAGCCCCATTTGTTGAAAAGACCATTATGACTCAGTTCGGTGACTTTGGGGGCCTTATCAAAGATCAGTCGGCCATAGATCTGAGGGTCTATCTCCGAGTTCTCAATCCGATTCCATATATCTATATGTCTATCTTTGTGCCAGTACCATGCTGTTTTGACAACTTTATAATAAGCTTCAAAGTCAGGGAGTGTAAGTCCTTCCACTTCGTTTTTCTTTTTTAGAGTGTCTTTAGCGATTTGAGGCATCTTCCCTTTCCAAATAAATTTGATAACTAGCTTTTCCAAGTCTGCAAAGTAGGTTGTTGGAATTTTGATTGGGATTGCATTGAATCTGTAGATGAGTTTGGGTAGAATTGACATCTTAATGACATTTAGCCTCCCTATCCATGAACATGGAATATTTTTCCATCTTTTAAGGCCCGCTTCTGTTTCTTTTAGTAGAGTTATGTAGTTTTCTTTGTATAGGTCTTTTATATCTTTGGTTAAGTTTATTCCTAGGTACTTGATTTTTTTAGTTGCTATTGAAAATGGTATCTTTTTCTTGTGTGTCTCTTCACTTTGTTCATTTCTAGCATATAGAAACATTACTGACTTAAATGCATTAATCTTGTATCCTGCTACTTTGCTAAATTTGTTTATTGTATGTTTATTTAAATTATTTGTATTTCATTTTTTTTTTTTTTATATAGTTGATTAAAAAAAAAAAAAAAACAAGGAAAAAAATATGTAGAGCTCCCTTGAGGAGCCTGTGGAGAATGCAGGGGTATTGGCCTACCCCACCTCGATGGTTGCTAACAGGACCACAGACTTAGGGGACTGGTGGTTTGATCTGTTGAGCCGCCTTCTACCACAGGATTTACCCTTGGGAAGACTGTTGCTGCAAAGGAGAGGCTAGGCCTTCCTATAATTGTGCCTAAGAGCCTCCTCCCGAATGCCTCTTTGTTGCTCAGATGTGGCCCTCTCTCTCTAGTAAGCCAACTTGAAAGGTGAAATCACTGCCCTCTGCACTACGTGGGATCAGACTCCCAAGGGAGTGAATCTCCCTGGCAACGTGTAATATGACTCCCGGGGAGGAATGTAGTCCCGGCATCGTAGGATGGAGAACATCTTCTTGACCAAAAGGGGGATGTGAAAGGAAATGAAATAAGCTTCAGAGGCAGAGAGATTGCAAAAGGAGCCGAGAGGTCACTCTGGTGGGCACTCTTACGCACAATTTAGACAACCCTTTTTAGGTTCTAAAGAATTGGGGTAGCTGATGGTAGATACCTGAAACTATCAAGCTACAACCTAGAACCCATGAATCTCGAAGACAATTGTATAAAAATGTAGCTTATGAGGGGTGACAGTGGGGTTGGGAAAGCCATAAGGACCACACTCTCCTTTGTCTAGTTTATGGATGGATGAGTAGAAAAATAGGGGAAGGAAACAAACAAACAAACAGACAAAGGCACCCAGTGTTCTTTTTTACTTTAATTGCTCTTTTTCACTTTAATTATTATTCTTGTTATTTTTGTGTGTGTTCTAATGAAGGTGTCAGGGATTGATTTAGGTGATGAGTGTACAACTATGTAATGGTACTGTGGACTATCGAATGTATGATTTGTTTTGTATGACTGCATGGTATGTGAATATATCTCAATAAAATGAAGATTTAAAAAAACAAAAAGAGAAAATAGTGACTACTCAGCGGCCACCATGGAGGTGAGAAGGCAGTGGCATGACATATTTAAAATTCTGAGAGAGAAAAATTTCTAACCAAGAATACTTTATCCAGCAAACTCTCCTTCACATTTGAGGGAGAGCTTAAATTTTTCACAGACAAACAAATAACTGAGAGAGTTTGCCAATAAAAGACCTGCCTTACTTCAGATATTAAAGGGAACCTTACCGACAGAGAAACAAAGAAAGGAGAAAGAGATATAGAGAATTTTAACAGACGTGTATAGAACCTTACATCCCAAATCACCAGAACACTCATTTTTCTTTAGAGATCATGGATCTTTCTCCAGAATGGACCATATGCTGGGACATAAAACAAGCCTTAATAAATTAAAAAAACAAACAAACAATTGAACATATTCAAAGAACAATCGCTGAACACAATGGAATAGAAATAGAAGTCATTAATTTTTGAATTGTAACTCTACTATGTACTTCCCACATGGTATAATATATACAAAGTCTAATGACAAATCAGTGGTTTTGAACTCAATGTAAAATATGTAATTTTTGACAAGAACTATATAAATGGGGGAATGGAGGAGTATAGGTATAGAGTTTATGTGTCCTATTGAAATTAAGTTGGTATCAAAGAAAAACAAGACTGATATGGATTTAAGAGTTTAATTTTAAACCCTACAGTAAACATAAAGAAATTATCAGAGAATATGACCATAGAGATGAAAAGTAGAGTATGGGTTAAGAGAAATGAGGCAAGGGGCAATGGGGAGTTAAGAAATGAGTGTAGGGTTGCTGTTTGAAGTGAAGGGAAATTTCTAGTAATGGATGGTGGGAAGGTGATAGCATTACAACATTCTAAATGTGATTAATCCCACTCATGGAATGCTAGGGAGGGGGTGGAATGGGAAAATTTAGGCTGTATATGTGTTTCCAAAATTGAGGAAAACATAAAAAAAGACAGTCTAAATAGATGACAATTGAATGCCAAGGATGATCCTGGATGGGATCTGAGGATGGAGGACAGGAGGCTCAAAGGGACACAGTTGAGACATAAGGAAAAGGAAATATAGAATCTATGCTTTGTATCATTGTTGAATCTCTTGTACTTCTTAGCTGCGCTTAATGGGATTGCATAAAAGAATGTTTTTATTCATGGGAATTGTATATGTGAATTATAGTGTTTGTTCAAGGATGTGTGCAGCTAGCTCTCATATGTTCAGAAGACAGAGCAATAGATGATGATAGATAGGGAGAGAGGGAGAGAGGGAGGGAGGGAGGGTGGGAGGAGGCGAAGAAATAGCAGTGTGACAACATATTAGAGTTAGTGGATCGGGGTATTGGGAGGGGGTCAGGGAATGCTGGAGTTCTGTGTATGGGGTTTGTATTCTTTTTGCAACTGTTCCTATAACTTTGAATTTATTTCAAAATAAAATGTAAAAAAAAAATTATTAGAGAGTTTAGGATACAATGAAATTTAAATAAATTGTATTCCAGAAAAGGTCACGCATTTCCTAGAAGAGAATAGGCTCACAGTTGTTTTCCTTTCTGGGGCATGCCAGGAGAAGGAGATGGGGGCAAGGAGAAATCTGCCACATTTTGTGTCTGTGTTGGCAAGAATAATGAATTACAATCTAAAGGAACACCAGATAGTGAGTGAGCCTACATCGCCCCACCAATTTTTTCTTGTTATAGGGCCCTCACTGAGGGCATGGCAGTAATGCATCAGAGACTACGGCCAAGGAAAGAAGGCTGAGTGAGATACTGAAGCACATAAGGCCTTACCAAGTATACTGCAGCAGCCTTTTGAAAACTAGGAGAAAGACAGGAGGGGGAGAGAAATCTTTTGAAATATAGTAAGGAGAGGGTAGAGCTGGGGAGCAAAGAAGATGCCCTCTTCCAGTCTATAAGGCTTATGGCTGAGCTTTAAAGCTGAGATTTCTCATGTGGCATGGAAAGCTGAAGGGAAAACTCTGAGAAAGATCTTTAGAATATGCCACTGTTTAATTCCAAAGCCTTTCTGTGGAGAGAGACCTGATCTTTCCTTCAAAACATTTGTGAACAGTGGAAAACTGAATCTAAAGCTGCAGCAGAGCCTAGGCCCAACTCAACTATTAGCTGCCTAACAAAAACCAACCAAACAAAAAAACCAGAATCTGCACTTTTCTAGTGGTATTAATTACATTTGCCTCTACCATACCTTTATAAGCAGTGTCTAACAAACAATGAAAAGTTATAAGGCAGGCAAAGAAGCAGGAAAATGAGACTCATAATCAAAAGAAAAAAAGAGTCAGTAGAAGCAGGCATGCAGATCACCCAAATACTGGAATTAGTAAACAAGGTCTCTAAAACAATTATTGTAGATGTACTAAAGGATTTATAGTGTAAAAGGTGGACAGAATGTATGAACAGATAAGGAATTTAGTGGGAAATAGAAACTAGGAAACCCACCAAAAATATCTTGAACCAAAAAGATACAATATCAGAAATAAAAATTTATTTGAAGGGCTTTAGCAACAGATTGGATCTGGAGGAAGAAAAGATTAGAGAATTTGAAGACAGATCAATAGAAATTGCACAAACTGAAGCATAGGGAGAAAAATAATGAAAAAAAAAATTGACAGAACATGTGAGGCCTGGAGAAAATATCAAAAGATCTAACATGTAGTGAGAGTATCAGAAGAGGAGAAAAAATGGAGCAGAATAAATATTTGAAGAGATGATGGATGAGAATTTTTCCAAAATTAATGAAAGGCATCAACACATAGATCCAAGAAGGTCAGTGAGATTCAAGTAAGGTAAATACAAAGAAAACCACACCTAGTCATATGTATCATAATTTAAAAGTTGTAAAGCAAAAATAAAGGAAGGAAGGAAGGAAGAAAACAATGAGGAAAAGAAAGAAGTCATAAGAAAAATGGCCAAAGAAAAAGTGGCCTATTAGAGTCAAGGAAACAGAAATAAGAAAAATGGTTGACTTCTCATAAAAAAATGGATACTACTATAATGGACATCTTAAAATTGTTGGAAGAAAACCACAACTATCAATGTAGAATTCTACAACCTGTAAAAATATCCTCCTAATAAAGATGAAATAAGCACACAGCCATGTGGACACATCATGTCCAGTAAACCTACATTTTAAAAGATGCAGAAAGAAGCCTTTCAGGATGAAGAGAAACGGTACTGGAGGGATGCCTGGATGCGCATTGAGGAATGCAGACCAACAGAAAGGGTAAATATGTTGGCAAATACCAAGAGGCCTTTGGAAAATTTATAAATATATAAAATTTTGACTGATAAAAACAGTGGACTGTGGGGCTTATACTATATGTAGAAGTAAAGTATATGACAATAATAAAAAAGGGCATGAAGAAGAAAAATAGAAATTTATATTTGTAAGGTTCTTATGTTGTCCAGAAAGTACTATTATGTTATTTGAAGGCAAACTGTGGTAATTTAAGGATGAATATTCTAATCTCTAATGTAACAACTAAAAAACTAGGAGATATAGCTAAAAAATCAACTGAGAGGACAAAATAAAATATTAAAAAATATTCAATTGAGTTTTCCTGCTTCCAGTAACAGTGAAGTAGCTTGGTCGGATTAACCCTCCTGCAACTAATGATTATATCATTTGCACAAAAATGTACGTTTCCAAAGCAAAGAAAACCCACAACAATTTGAAAGTACTGGTAAGTGGTGAAAAGCAGGCGGAAAACTGAAGGGAGTTTGACTCCTGAAGATCAGAAGCTTTTCTGGGTGAGATTTGTGTATTTCTGGCTTTTCTCCTGAGGAAATGCCTCTATCCATGGGCATGGGATGGCAAAATGCTACAGTATTTACTAGCTGGAGGGGTCAGAACACAGACTGAGTTTGGAAAAGTGACTGGAAACTTAGGGAGGAAATTTTGGAAAGGAGGAAGCCACAAAACAGTGGGCCTTGAAATAAATTTTAAACTCTGCAAAAACCCTTGGCCACCCGCTGAACTATGCATGTTCAGGGGAAGATGTAGGAAGTACTGAGTCTCTGGTTCCTTGCATGGTTCCCTACATCTCAGGAGTCCACAGTGACAAGTCCAGTCAGTGCTTTGAATCTCTCTGACTTACCCATTTACTTCCTCTATTCTGCCTCCTCTTCTGCCACATCTCTGTTTTTAAGAGTTCAAGTGATAAGATTGGGCCCACCTGGCTGATTCAGGTCAGTAACCTTAATTATATTTGCTAAGTCCCTTTTGCCATGTAATGTAACATATTCACAGGTTCTAGGGATTAGGGCATGGACATCTTTGGGGACCCATTTTGCCTAACATAAGTACAATAACTGAAAATATACTTTGATTGGCTTAACAGTAGATTAGGGATGACCAATGAAAGAGTGAAAGAGTTAGAGTTAGTGAGTTTGCAGATACGTCAATAAAAGTAAGTATCTTGAAGAACAGAAAGAGAACAGATGAAAGAAAAACAAATAGGGCCTCATAAAACTGTGATAATATCAAGTGGCCTTAATATTCCAGAGGGAATTCCAGAGGGAGAAGTGAGAGAGCATGGAGGAAAAAGATATGAAGAAATAGTGGCCAGGTATTTCCCAATGAGTGTTTATTCTGGGAATCCAAGTTTGATTTAATAGTCAAATATCCATAAAATATTCAGCAAAGTTGCAGGCTACAAGACTAACATGCAAAAATCAGTTCTGTTTCTGTACACCAGCAAAGAATATTTTCAAATGGAAATTTAAAAAACAGTTCTATTCACAATTGCTTCTGAAAGAATAAAATAATAAGGGATAAATTTAACCAAGAAAGTGAAGGACTTGTACATTGAAAATTTCAAATCACTGCTGAAAGAAATAAAAGAAGACTTAAATGAATGGCAAGATAATCCTGTGTTCATGAATAGGAAGACTTTGTATTATTACGATGTCAGTACTAACCAAAGCCATCTGTAAACTCAATGCAATACCTATCAAAATTCCAGCAGACTTTTTTTTTTTTTGCAGAAATGAAAAGCTGATGCTCAAACTCATATGGAATCACAAGGGGCCCTGAATAGCCAAATCAATATTGCAAAGGAAGGACAAAGTCAAAGGTCTCACAATACAGTGTGGTATTGGCCTAAAGGTAGACATATAGATCAATGGAATAGAATTGAGAGTTAAGAAATAAATGCATACATTGATGGCAAACTAGTGTTTGACAGGGGTGCCATGTACCCCTCTGGAAAGACCAGTCTCTTCAACAAATGATGCTTGGAAAACTGGATATCCACTTACAGAAGAATGTAAGTTGGACCCCTACCTCACACCATACAAAAATTAACTCTAAATGGATCAAGGATGTAAACATAAAAGCTAAAACCATAAAACTCCTAGGAGACATAGATGGGAACCTTCATAATGTTGAATTTGGTTGTGATTTCTTACATATGAAAAGCAGGGGCAACAAAAGAAAAAAATAGATAAAACGCACTTCATCAAAATTTAAACTTTTGAATGTCAAAGGACACCATCAAGAAAGTGAAAAGATAAGCCTACAGAATGGTAGAAAATATTTGTTAACCATATATCTGATAAGGGGTTAACATCCAAAGCATATTAAGAACTGCCAAACTAAACAACAAAAAGACAAATAACCCAACTTAAAAATGGGCAGAGGATTTGAACAGACATTTCTCCAAAGAAGGCATACAAATAGCCAATAAGCACAGAAATAGTTGCTCAATATCGTTGGTCATCAGGGAAATTAAATCAAAACCACAATGAAATAGGGTGGTATGTGAGAACTCTATTTTATGCATGTTTTTTTCTGTAAACCTACAAATTTTCTAAAAAAAACATGAGATGCCATTTCACACCCACTAGTCTGGCTATTATTAAAAAAAACAAAATAATAAATGTGAGGATGTAGAGAAATTGGAACCCTTATACATTGCTGATGGCATTGTAAAATGGTACAGCCACCAAGGAAATCAGTTTGGTGGTTCCTCTGAAAGTTGCACATAGAATTATGTTAAATAATTTTATGCTGGGTCAGTTCCATATGATCCAGCAATCCCATTTCTAGGTATATGCCCCAAAGAATTGAAAACAGAGATTCTAACAGATATTTGTACACCAATAATTTTTTTATTCATTTTTATTGAGATATATTCACATACCATGCAGTCATACGAAACAAAGCGTACGTTCAGTTGTTTACAGTACCATTATATAGTTGTGCATTCATCAACAAAATTAATTTTTGACATTTTCATTACCACACACAAAAATAATAAGAATAAAAATTAAAGTGAAAAAGAACAATTAAAGTAAAAAAGATCACTGGGTGCCTTTTTTTTTCCTTCCCCCATTTTTCTACTCATCCATCCATAAACAAGACAAAGGGGAGTGTGGTCCACATAGCTTTCCCAATCACATTGTCACCCCTCATAAGCTACATTTTTATACAGACATCTTCAAGAGTCATGGGTTCTGGGTTGTAGTTTGATAGTTTCAGGTATTTACTGCTAGCTGTTCCAATTCATTAGAACCTGAAAAAGGTTGTCTATATTGTGCATAAGAGTGCCCACCAGAGTGACCTCTCGGCTCCTTTTGGAATCTCTCTGCCACTGAAGCTTATTTCATTTCCTTTCACATCCCCATTTTGGTCAAGAAGATGTTCTCCATCCCACAATGCTGGGTCTAGATTCCTCTTTGGGAGTCATATTCCACGTTGCCAGGGAGATTCACTCCCCTGGGTGTCAGATCCTACGTAGCGGGGAGGGTAGTGATTTCACCTGCGAAGTTGGCTTAGCTAGAGAGAGAGGGCCACATCTGAGCAACAAAGAGACATTCGGGAGGAGGCTCTTAGGCACAATTATAGGGAGGCCTAGGCTCTCCTTTACAGCAAGTCTTCCCCAAGGTCAAGTCCCATGGTACAGGGCTCAGCCCATCAAACCACCAGTCCCCTATGTCTGTGAGCACATCAGCAACCATCCAGGTGGGGGAGCCCAACACCCCTGCATCCTCTACCAGCTCCTCAAGGGGGCTCTGCATATTTTTTCATTGTTTTTTTTTTAATTAACTCTTTTTTTTAAATCAACTATATCAAAAAAATTTTTAAAAAACATACAATAAAAAAAACATTTCAAACAAACTGTAACAAGGGAGTAAGAACAAGACAGCTAACCTAAGATAACTACTTTACTTCCAACATGTTCCTCCTCTATCCCAAGAAAATAACCTAATATAACAAAATTTCTGTGAACTTGTTCCTACCATACCCATCAGAAATTAACAGACCACAGTCATTCCTGGGCATTCCCAGAACGTTAAATTTGCCCCCGATAGATCTGTTCTTATTGGGTTATCATTCCCCCTTCCTTAATTGCTCTCTATTGCTAGTTCCCCTACATTCTACATTATAAACCATTTGTTTTACATTTTTCAATGTTCACATTAGTGGTAGCATATAATATTTCTCTTATTGTGCCTGGCTTATTTCGCTCAGCATTATGTGTACACCAATATTTATAACAGTATTATTCACAATAGCCAAAAGGTAGAAGTAACCCAAGTATCCATTAACCAATGAATGGATAAACAAAATGTAGTATATGCACACAATGGAATATTATTGAGTCATAAAAAGAAATGAAGTTCTGATGCATGCTACAACATGGATGAACCTTGAAGACATCATGTTGAGTTAAATAAGCCAGACACAAAAGGACAGATATTCTATGATCTTGCTTTTGTGAAATATCTAGAAGAATAAAACATCATAGAGACAGATCATAGATTATAGTTTACCAGGGGCTGGCGGTGAGTGGGTGTGGAGGGAATTGTATTTAATGGAGGAGAAGGGGTGAAAAAATTGGGGTAATGGATGTTGGTGATGATAGCACAATATTGTGAATGTAACTAATACTACTGACTTACAACCTTGAAAGTGGTTAAAATGGGAAATTTTGAGCTGTATATATGTTGCTATAATAAAAAGTTAAAAAAATTTAAAAATCAACTCAATATACCTTATTAAAAGAATAAAAATATCTTATTGTCCTAATGGATGCAAAAAATGTAGTTGATAAATTCAATGGCAATTTGTTATTAAAAATCTGTTTGCAAACTAGGAATAGAAGGGAATGTCATTACTCTGATAAGAGTACAAAAAATCTCCAGCAAACATTGTACTTATTGGTGAATTATTAAGACTTTTCCCTTGAGATTGTGAATGACACAAGAATGCCTGCTATTCCCATTTTTAAGTAATGTTTATAAGTCCTACTTGGTGCAATTAGTGAAGAACAAAATAAAATATCTAAAGATTTGAAAGGAGGAAAGTGAAATGTATTTGCAGAGAACATGGTTTTATACTTAGAAAATACAAAATAATCTAGTACTTTATCTTTTAGAAGTGCTAAATGAATTTATCAAGGTTGCTGGCCAATATCTAAAATCAAGTTTATTTCTAAATTCCAACAACCAATCAATAAAATAAAAATTTGCAAAGATGGTACCATTTATAACTGCATTAAAATAAAATCCTTAGGAATAAATCTCCCAAAATGTGTACAATATCCCTGCAAAGAAAATTAGGAAATATTATTTAGAGAAAGTATAACCTGAATAAATGGAGGGATATATCATGTTTTTTCAATAGAGTATTCAATGTTGTAAAGATATCACATTTTCTTCAATTGATCCATGGATTCAGTGAACTCCCAATCAAAATCCCAACTGACTTTCTTATAAACAGACAGAAATGCATAAATTCGTGTGTCAAAAGACATATACAAGGATGCCTAGTCATGATAGTCCTGAAATGGAAACAGTCCAAGTGTCTTCAGTGCTAGAACCAATAAAATGTGGTATATTTATATAGTCAAATAGTATACAACATATACTGCTAAATGCAGCCACATGGATGAATCTCACAAGGAAGCCATACACAACAGAATGCCTTCTCTATACTTCTATTTGTGTTAATTTCAAACTTCACAGGCACCACTAGTCTTCAGTATTAGAAGTTAGGATAGTGATTATTTTGGAGAGGAACGTCAGTTGTGTCCAGACGATGGCATAAAGTGGGCTTCTGGCATGAGATGATTTTCTTCATTGCAGTAGGCTTGTAATAATTCACTTATGATTTGCATTTGTTATTTACTGTTGCCTAATAAATTACTCCAGAACTTACCAGATGAAAAGTACAATATACATTTATTTTCTCACACAATTTCGGTAGGTCAGGGATTCAGGAGTGGTTCTTGCTTAGGTCCTTTCATGAGATTGTAGTCAAGATGCTGGCCAGGGCCACAGCCATCTGCTTCCAAGGCAGCTCACTCACATGGCTGGCAACTTGATGCTGGTGGTTGGCAGAAAACCTTAGTTCCTTGTCATATGGACCTTTGCATAAGGGTTACAACATTGTGGCTGGCTTCCGTGATAACAAACAATAGGAGAAAGCGCAAGGTGAGTCAGATTCTTGGAAGTCACATTCCATCATTTCTGCAATAGTCTGTTGAATGAATAGGTCAGCTCTATTAATATGAGAGTGGTCTACACAGGGGAATGAGTACCAGAAAGCAGGAATCATTGGGGGCCACTTTTGAAATTGGCTGCTCTATGGAGTTTTCTGTATTTCTGTTACAGTTTAATAAAAAGTTAAATTTAAAAAATGGTGATAAATCTCTCAGACTTACAGCAAGACATAAATCTTCAGATTAAGGAAAACACTAAATGCTGAGTAGAATGAAGGCTAAAGATAAATAAGCAAGCACATACTAACACTGGATTTTTTTAAACATCAAAGTTAAAGAGAAAATCCTAAAAGTCTTACAAAAATAGATATTTGACTCATAGTTTGACTTCAGATTTCTCTCAGCTGCCTTGGGTACAAGAAGGCAGTGGAATAGTGTCTTCAAAATGCAGTGGAAAAATAAGTGTCATCCTTGAATTCCATACCTAGCCAAACTATCATTTAACAGCGAGGATGAAAGAAAGATATTTTCAAGCAAAAGCGTTTGAATAGTTTGCCAGTAACTTTGTAAGAATTATTTATTGAATAACTCCAGCTTGAAGGAATAGATATTCAGGAGGTAATAGTGAGATTTAAGAAGTAATAGTGAGCAATGGAATTAGTATAAAAATTGGTAGTTCTAAATAGATAATTTTTAATTTTAAAATTTAGTAACAAGTTGGAACTAAAATTCCAGAGGTTGGGAATACTGTAAACATATTAGTTATCTCTTATGTAACAGATTAGCCCAAGACTTAGCAACTTAGGACAACAGACATTGATTCTCTCACAGTTTCTGTTGGCCAGGAATCTGGGAGTGGCCTGGTTGTCTGGTTCTGGCTCAGAGTATCTTAGGAGGTTTCAGTCAAGCTTGTCAGCCAGGGCTGCAGTGATGGGGGTTGGAGATTCCACTTCCAATTTCACTCATATAGTTGTTGGCAAGCCTATGTTCCTCTTGCTGTTGACTGGATGCCTCAGTTTCTCACTCTGAGGGCATTTTATAGGCTACCTAAACGTCCTCATAGCATGGTACCTAGCTTTTCCCAGAACAAATGGACTGAGAGAGAGAGCCTATGATGGAATCTGCAGGGTTTTGTAACTTAATCTTGGAGGTGACACACCATCATCGCTTCAGTATTCTCTTGGTTACACAGACCAACTCTGATATAATGTGGGAGGAGACTACATAAGGATGTGGCTCTATGGAAGTGGCTCTTTGATAGCCATCTTGGAGGCTGGATAGCACACCAAATATATCCATTATCATAATTCATGTAAATTGGTTTACCTGTTACAAGAGAGTCTCAGATTGGGAAACAAAATAAATCAAAAGACCTATTATGCATTTTACAAGGACACTTCTAAACAAAATCACAAGGAAACATTTAAAATATGTTTATAAAAAATATACTAGAAATGAAAAATAGAGTGGGAGGGAGGGAATGATTTAGGTGTTCTTTTTTACTTTTATTTTTTATTCTTATTTTTACTTTTTCTGGTGTAAGGAAAGTGTTCAAAAAAATAGATTGGGGTGATGAATGCACAACTATGTGATAGTACTGTGAACAGCTGATTGTACACCACAAATGTATGATATGTGAGTATGTATATATCTCAATAAAACTGAATTTAAAAAAAAACAGTTAAATTGGCATCAAAAATAAGGATGGTGGGGGTGAGAATGGGGAATTATTGCTAAATGAGTATGAGCTTTAGTTTAGTAAGATGAAAATAGTCTGGAAATAGTGGTGAAAGTTAACACAGTAATGTTAATGAATTTAACATTAAACAATTGTCCACTTTTCAAAAGAGTTAAAATTTTTTTATGTTATGCATATTTTACTACAAATGAAAATTAATTTCATTAAAAAAATACTAGATATATACTAACAAAAAAAATACTATGTAGCAATAATAATATAAACCAGAATAGAATTCCAGATGTAGAGCATTAAAAATGACAGTGGGACATATTTTGACAAAACAAAATTGTCTAAAAAATGATTAGCAGGAATGAACTTGTATACGTTTAACAGTTTCAAAATACGTAAAGCAAAATATTTTAGAAATACAAGAAATTAAATCCTCTTGATTTTTTAATGGGAGACTTTAACACACCTCTCAGAAACTGACAAATCAAGCATAAAAATGTATGCCTAGTTATTCTGTGTATCACTGATAGCAAAATCAAACTCATATTTAGAGCCCTGTTTCCAATAGAGACTATACAATATTCTTTAAAATGTTTTTATTCAGAAACATTATGTATGTATAGAAAAATGCCTAAAACTTAGAGTTGTATGTATGTAATCTCAGATCGCTATGGCACACCCATATCATGACCACATGGATTAGGAAGTAGCACATTTCTGGTATCCGAAAGTATCTGATTATAGATACTTTCCTCCAGAGGTAATCTCCACCCTAACTTTTATGCCAGTCATTTCTTTGCTTTTCTTTACATTTTAATCCCTGGGTATGCATCCCTAAACAGTGAAGTTTAGTGTTGCCTTGTTTTGAACATTGTTATCAGTAGACTCACGTGTATGTATTGTGTGTCTTGTTTTTCTCAGTATGTTGTTGTGAATCTTAGCTCTGGTTCATTTTGAAGCTTATAGCTCTAGTTCATTTTCATTTTATATTTCCTTGGCTGAATATTTCCCAGTTTATTTACTCATTCTTCCTTTCATAGGTATTTGGGTTGTTTTCAGTTTTTGGCAATTATGAATGAAACTGCTATAAATAGCATCCCTTTACCAGTACCATTGCCTTATTACTATAGTTTTGTCTCTGTGCATGTAAGCATGCATTTCTAAAGGGTCTGTATCTGGGAATGGAGTGAGTTGATCATTGAGTTATCTCTTTTTATTAGGTAATGCCAAACTTTTTTACAAAGTTACTATACCAGTTTGTATTCCAGCCAGCAATGTGCGATTTCCTGAGGCCAAGACTTTATATCGTCAATCTTTAATTTTTGCTAATCTAAGGTATATCTCGTCGAGTTTTTAAAAGTTGAAATATAAGTCAGATACCATAGAATTCACTCCTTTAAAGTGTACTGTCAGTGGATTTCAGTATATTCACAAAGTTGTGTAACCATTACCACTACCTAATTCCAGAACATTTCATCAACCGCCAAAGGAACCCAGTACCCATTAATAGTCACTCCCCACCTCACCCCTCCCTTCAACCCTGGAAAACATTAATCTACTTTCTGTTTCTATGGATTTGCCTATTCTGGACATATCATAAATGGAATCATACAATATTTGGCCTTTTGTGTCTGACTTCTTTCACTTAGTGTAATGTTTTCAAAGTTTGTCTATAGCATTTATCAATACTTCATTCCTTTATATATTATTTGGAAACACCACATTTTGTTTATCTATTAATTAGTTGATGGACATTTGGGTTGTTTCTACCTTTTGGCTATTATGAGTAATGCTACTATGAGCTTTTTGGTGTATAAGTTTTGATGTCAACATGTGTTTTCAGTTATCATAGGAGTGAAACTGCTGGGTCATATTGTAACTATATTTTATCTTATTTAAGGATCTGCCAGACTATTTTCCAAAGTGCCTGAACCAATTTACATTCTCACCAGCAGTTTTTGAGGGCTCCCAAATCTCCACATCCTCTTCAACTTGTTACTGTCTATCTTTTGTATTATAGTTATCCTGGTGGGTACCTAGAGGTACCTTGTTGTGGTTTTGATTGTATTTCCCTAATGACTGAAAGTGTTGAGAGTCTTTTCTTGTACTGTTTAGCCATTTATGTATTTTCTTTGGAGAAATGTCTATTCAAATCCTTTTGCTACTTTAAAAATTGGGTTATTTGTCTTTTAATTATTGAGTTGTAATAGTTATTCACATATTTTAGATACTACATCCTTATCAGATATGTGATTTGCAACTATTTTCTCCCATTCTGTGTTTTCTTTTCATTTTCTTGATAGTGTTGGTTCAAGTACCGAAGTTTTTAATTTCAAGGTAGTTCAATTTATATATGTATATTTCTTTGGTTACTTGTGCTTTTGGTGTTATTGCCTAATTTAAGGTCATGAAGATTTACACATTTTCTTCTAAGAATTTTATACTTTCAGCTTTTACATTGGTGTTTGATTTATTTATATATTTTTAAAGTCTTTTAATTGTAATGGTTTCAATGTGATTTTTTTTATTTTTATTTTTTATTGAGATTGTTCATAAACCATACAATTATCCAAAGATCCAAAGTGTACAATTACCCATGGTACCATCATACAACTATGCATCCATCACCACAATTAGTTTTTTTTCCAATTTTAAAAACATTTTCATTACTCCAGAAAAAGAATAAAGACAAAAAAAGGAAACTCAATCCTCCCATACCCCTAACCACCCCCCTCCATTATTGACTCATAGTGTTGGTATAGTACATTTGTTACTATTGATTAAAGAATGTTAAAATACTACTAACTGTAGTATATGGTTTGCAATAGGTATATATTTTATGCCCCTCTATTATTAACTTCTAGTTATAATGTCATACATTTGCTCTAGTTCATGAAAGATATTTCTAATATTTGTACTGTCAATCATGGACATTGTCTACCACAAGATTCACTGTTTTATACATTTCATCTTTTAACCTCCAACTTTCCTTCTGGTGAAATACATGACTCTGAGCTTATCCTTTGCACCACATTCACAGACCATTCAGCACTATTAGTTGTTTTCACAATAACTTGCTACCTCTGTCCACTTCCAAACATTTAAGTTCACCCTAGTTGAACATTCTGCTCATAATGAGCAACCGCTCTCCATTCTTTAGCCTTATTCTATATCCTGGTAACTTATATTTCATGCCTGTGAGTTTACATGCTATAACTAGTTCATACCAGTGAGACCCTGCAATAAAGGTTTTGTTCACACACCATATATTCTGTCCTAAGTAAACAATCATTGGTTCCCTGTATAGTCACATATTTATGTATTCACCACCATCACCACTATCTATATAAGGACATCTCCATTTCTTCCACAAAGAAGAAGGAAGAATCAAAGAAGGTAGAGAGACAAAAGAAAAAAAAGAATGAGATAAAAAACAAAACATGACATCTAGGAAGCAACAAAAGGAAAAACAGCGTTAAACCAAAGTAGAATAGAGTCAGCAATTCACCAATGCCAAGAGTCCCATACACCTCCCCTACATCCCCCCAATATGCATTTAGCTTTGGTATAGTGCCTTTGTTACATTAAAGGAAGCATAATACAAAGTTTCTGTTAATTGTAGTCTCTAGTTTGCATTGATTGTATTTTCGCCCCAGTCCCACCCTATTTTTAACACCTTACAATAATGGCATTCATTTGTTCTCCCTCATGTAAAAACAGATTTGTACCTTTTATCACAATTCATTGAGCACCCTAGGTTTCACTGAGTTATACAGTCCTAGTCTTTATCTTTCATCTTTCGTTCTGGTGTTCCACATGCTCCTAACCTTCCTCTTTCAACCATACTCACAGTCATCTTTGTTCATCTTTGTTCATCTTTGCACATTGCTGTGCTACTATCTCCCAAAACTGTGTTCCAGACCTCTCACTCCTTTCTTTTCCTTTCTGTCTGTAGTGCTCTCTTTAGTGTTTCCTGTAGAGCAGGTATCTTGTTCACAAACTCTGTCATTGTCTGTCTGTTTTTAAGCTCTCCCTCATATATGAAGGACAGTTTTGCCAGATATATGATTCTTGGTTGGTGGTTTTTCTGTTTCAGTATCTTAAATATATCACCCCACTTCCTTCTTGCCTCCATGGTTTGTATTGAGAAATCTGCACATAGTCTTATCAAGCCTCCTTTGTATGTGATGGATCGCTTTTTTCTTGCTTTCAGGATTCTTTCTTTATCTTTGACAGTTGATACTCTGATTATTAAGTGTCTTGGCGTAGGCCTATTCAGATCTATTCTGTTTGGGGTATGCTGCGCTTCTTGGATCTGTAATTTTCTGTCTTTCACAAGAGATGGGAAATTTTCATTGATTATTTCCTCTATTGTTGCTTCTGCCCCTTTTCCCTTCTCTTCTCCTTCTGGGACACCCATGACATGTACATTCCTGTGTTTCATGTTGTCATTCAGTTCCCAGAGATGTTGCTCATATTTTTCCATTCTTTTCTCTATCTGTTCTTTTGTGTGTAGGCTTTCAGGTGTCTTGTTCTCTAGTTCCTGAGTGTTTTCTTCTGCCTCTTGAGATCTGCTGTTGTATGTCTCCATTGTGTCTTTCATCTCTTGTATTGTGGCTTTCATTTCCATAGATTCTGCCAGTTGTTTTTTGGAACTTTTGATTTCTACCTATGTATGCCTAGTGTTTTCATTATATGCTTCATCTCTTTTACCATATCTTCCCTAAACTTTTTGAATTGATTTAGCATTAGCTATTTCAATTCCTGTATCTCAGTTGAAGTGTGAGTTTGTTCCTTTGGGCCATAACTTTGTTTTCCTTAGTGTAGGTTGTAGTTTTCTGTTGTCTAGGCAGCTGGTTTCCTTGGTTACCCCAATCAGGTTTTCCCAGACCAGAATGGGCTCAGGTCTCAGAAGGAGGCAATATTCAATATCAGGTTTCCCTGAGGGTGTGTCTTAGAAGATTGATGTACCCTGTGAGGCCTCAAGCCATGTGCTTTTCTGCTCAGCAGGTGGCGCCTGTCAGCCTGTAACTCCAGACTGGTGTAAGGAGGTGTGGCCTGTGGCTGTTTTCCCCCAGGCTCTGGGGTTTGGTTCTGAATGGAAGGCGGGTAGTAGAGCCTGGCACCACCTTCCTCCTCTTAGGGAAAATACACCTCCAGGGAGAGGTCGTTTAAATTTGAATAGTCTCTGAGTCTGCTGTCTCCACCCTTGTCTGGGTCTGAGTGCTGGGAACTGAAAATGGCTGAGGCTTTCTCCACTGAGCCGAAAAAGGGACAGAAAGCCCCTTTCAGGGCCAGTGCACTGCCACCCTCCGTCTCTCCAAGGTCAGTCGTCACCACAAGCCTCTGTCTGCTTGTTGGGGGTTCATAGCTTGTATTGAACAGTCAGCAGTTGTTAATTAAAACCCCAGTTGGAGCTGAGCTGAGGCATAGTCACTTGTTCAGAGAGTGCTGCTCTCTATCACAGCAAGGCTTTGCAGTTTGGGCTGCTGTGGGGGAGGGGACTCTCGTCTTGGTTCTGCAGTTTTTACTCACAGATTCCACACTGTGATCTCGGGCATTCCTCCAAATCCAGGTTGGTGTATCATGTGTGGACAGTCACATTTGTCCCCAAGCAGTTATTCCAGATTATTTACTAGTTGTTCCTGGCTGTTTATTAGTTGGTCCCGGGGGACTAACTAGCTTCCACTCCTCTCTACGCACCATCTTCTTCCCGTTTGATTTATTTTGATGTATCTTTTGCATAGATTGTGTGGTAGGAGACCAACCTAATTCTTTTGCATGTGGATTTCCATTTGCCTCAGTACCATTTGATCAAACAACTCTGTTTCTCCACTGAGTTGTCTTGGCACCGTTATTGAATCATTGTGGTTTTAATTTGTAATTACCTAATTACTAATGCATTTGATAACCTTTCTCTATTAGCCTTTTGGAGATCTTTTCTATTTAACTGTGTATTTGAATTTTTCTGAGTTTTTTATTGGGTTGTCTGCTTTATTCTCATTGATTTCTAGGAGTTCTTTATATCTTCTAAGTGTGAGTTCTTTGTTGGTTGTATGTATTGCAAATAATGTTACCCACTGTAGTCTGTCTGTTTCCTTTCTTGGTGTCTTTTGATGAATAGAACTTCTTAAAGGTAATATAGTCAAATCTATCAAACTTTTCCTTTAGGGATAAGTTTTTTGGTATCTTGCTCAAGAAACATTTGCCTACTTCTCTGTACTATTTTCTATAAGCATTATAGTTTTAACTTTCATTTTTAGGTCTATAATCTACCTATAATTGTTTTTTGGATGTGGTATAAGGGATCAACTCAATTTTTTTCCTTCTTTGTGAATACCCAGTATTTCCAGTACCATTTGTCGAAAAGTCTATCCATGTCCACTTCTGCGCAATGCCAGCTTTGTCATAAATCAATTGTCCTTATATGCATTGGCCTGTTTCTCTGATCCTGTTCTCCATTGGTCTATAATTTTGTCCCTTTGCAGCAATACATTTCCTTATTATTATAGCTTTATAATAGTATAAATATATGTTGCCATTCCTCCTTTTTTTCCTGCAAAATGTTTTACTAGTTCTTGGTTTGCATCCTTATTTCCTTATGTGTCTCTATATAATTTTATCATTCATGGTTTAGCCTTCCCCTCGTGTAGCCTTCCTCTTCCTGGGCGATTCCACTAAGGCCATTAATAACAACCGAGGAGTTCTATCCTGGGCAATCTTATCCCCCAGATATTTCATTTATTAGGATTTTAGAACCCTTCCACAGACAGTTAAGAACATCTCAGTGATTAGCCATGTTGCCCCTAAATGAGTCTTTGACCTCTGATCCTTTGATTCACTTCCAGACAGCCACACTAGAAACCTGGCCTAATGCCGACCTTGCTGTGACAATTTTCATGTATATAAGGGGAAATAGCCAAGCTGAACTCACACAAAGCCTATTGGAGTAGCATTCACTGGGAAAAACTCATAGGGACTGGGGCAATGCACTGGTCCCCCATTTCCCATTCATTCTTGGTCAGTCAGTGTACAGGGGTCAAACAGGGCAGCTTTCATACCCTGAGAGAGGGATTATGACCCTTGGGCTTTGAGGCTTTTAAGCTATGTTCTGGTTTGTTAAAGCTGCCATTATGCAAAATACCAGAAATGGATTGGCTTTTATGAAGGGGATTTATTAGTTCACAAGTTTACAGTTCTAAGGCCATAAAAGTGTTCAAAATAAGGCATCAACAAAAGCATACCTTCACTGAAGAAAGGCCAGTGGCATCTGGAACACTTCTGTCAGCTGGGAAGGCATATGGCTGGTGTCTGCTGGTCCTTTGCTCCCAGGTTGCATTGCTTTCAGCTTCTGATTCCAGTGGCCTTCTCTTTAAATGTCTGTGGGTTCTCACTTAGCTTCACCAGGGCAAACTCTAGACTTCATTTCTTAGCTTAGCATCTCCAAATGTCTGGTTAGTGGCTTTCTCCAAAATGTCTCTGGGCGTTTTCTCTCTAAGCATCTCTGGGGTCCTCTCTTAGCTTCTCTCTGGGGGGCAAAATCTGGAATACATGTCTTAACTTCTCTCCAAAAGGTCTCTCTCACTTCTGCCAGCATCTAGTTCTTTTTGGCTCTCTTAAGGACTACAGTAAACTAATTAAGACCCACCTTGGGCGGGGGGTCACATCTCCATGGAAGTAATCTAATCAAAGGGGTCCCACCCACAATAAGTCTGCATCCTCAAGAGGAGATTAAAAGAACATAGTCTTCCCTGGGATACATAACAGTTTCAAACCAGCACAAGATACATTAAGTACAGAAGAATTAACTACTCACTGTGATCAGGGGTAGGATGCAGAAGCAATATACTGTGGCAGAAGTTTGGCCCTAGCCTTATTTTGACAGGTTAGCATAAATTTTGAGAGAAAGCCACCCCTCCCTAGTATAATCAGGTACTGTGATTCAAATCTTGCACCTCTACAATGTGGCGTGCTAGAGGCAGGAAGCACCATGGTAGCATTAATGGTTAGGGAAGTACCAACTCTTCCCCTGCCATAATGGGAGGGACTGGAGTCCAAACTTTCTGGTTGACCAGAACTGATTGCCTCTTACACATTTTGTTATGGAGGTTCATAGGAAGCTGTTCTAGTTTGCTAATGCTGCCAGAATGCAAAACACCAGAAATGGATTGGCTTTTATAAAAGGGGGTTTATTTGGTTACACAGTTACAGTCTTAAGGCCATAAAGTGTCCAAGGTAACACATGAGCAGTTGGGTACCTTCACTGGAGGATGGCCAGCGGTGTCCGGAAAACCTCTGTTAGCTGGGAAGGCACGTGGCTGGCATCTGCTCCAAAGTTCTGGGTTCAAAATGGCTTTCTCCCAGGATGTTCCTCTCTAGGCTGCAGTTCCTCAAAAATGTCACTCTCAGTTGCTCTTGTGGCATTTGTCCTCTCTTAGCTTCTCTGGAGTGAAAGTCTGCTTTCAACGGCCATCTTCAAACTGTCTCTCATCGGCAGCTTCTTTCTCAGCTTCTGTGCATTCTTCAAAGTTTCCCTCTTGGCTGTAGCAAGCTCACTCCTGTCTGAGCTTAGATAGTGCTGAGTGGGTGGGGCCACGCCTCCATGGAAATTATCCAAATAGGGTCATCACCCACAGTTGGGTGGGGCACATCTCCATGGAAACACTCAAAGGATTCCAATCTAATCAGCACTAAAAGGTCTGCCCCACAAGTTTGCATTAAAGAACATGGCTTTTTGTGGGGGGCATAACACATTCAAACTGGCACAGAAGCCAACTCCTTTACTTGCCTGGGTGTCCAGCAGATGAGTTTTGGACAAGATGACCCTTACCTCTCACCTGCTAAACTCACTTATTAATTCTCATACTTTCTCTTGTCAGTTCTTTCAGATTTTACTTGTATGGTGTCATAGATGGCACATTTAAAAAAAATGACATTCTGGTTTTTCTCCCATACCATTTTTTCTCCCTTATTGTACTGGCTGGGACCTCCTGGACAGTACTGAATAGCAGTGGCATCCTTGTCTCATTTCTGATATCACAATAATTGATATCAGATTTAATTGTTTCACCATTAAATATGTTTGCTGTACCTGATTTTCTGGATACCCTTCATCAGATTATGGAAGTTCTTTTTGATGTTAATTTACTGAGTTTTTATGAAGAATGGATTTTGAATTTTGTTATATGTTTTTCCTGTAGCTACTGAGATGATCATGTGATTTTCTCTTTTAAATCTTTTAATGTGGTTTAATTTTTTTACTTGTTTAATGCAGTTTTATTGAGATAAATTCACATACCATAAAATCATCCAAAATCTACAATCAGTTGCTCACAATATCATCATATAGTTGTGCATTCATCACCACAGTCAATTTTTTGAACATGGTCATTACTCCAAGAAATGAAAATAAAAGAATAAAAGTAAAAAAGAACACCAAAACATCTCATCCTCCTTTTTACCCCTATTATTCATTTACTTTTTGTCCCCCTTTTTTCTACTCATCTGTCCATGCATAGGATAAAGGGAGTGTGGGCATAAGAATAACCTCCAGAATGATCTCTCAACTCCATTTGAAATGTCTCAGCCAATGAAACTATTTTGTTTCATTTCTCTTCCCCCTTTTGATCAAGAAAGCTTTCTCAATCCCATGATGCCAGGTCCAGGCTCATCCCTGGGAGTCATGACCCACATTGCCAGGGAGATTTAACCCCTGGGAGTCAGATCCCACATAGTGGGGAGGGCAATGAGTTTACCTGCAGTGTTGGTAGAGAGAGGCCACATCTGAGCAATGAAAGATGTTCTCTAGTAGTGACTCTTACGTACCATTATAAGTAGGCTTAGCTTCTCCTTTCCAATAACAAGCTTCATAAGCGCAAGCCCCAAGATTGAGGGATTGGCCTACTACAATGGCAGTCCCCAATGCTTCTGAGAATATCAGGAATTCCCAAGGTGGGGAAGTTTAATATTTCCAGTTTTCCCCCAGTCTCTCAAGGGGGCTTTGCACATACTTTTTATTCTCTGCCCAAATTACTCTGGGATGTATTGGGGTTTCATGCTAACCTGTACAAACCAACCAGATCTCACTCCCTCTTCCAGTTTCCATGTAATTATGGTGTTTGAGTAAACTGACCATACAAGTTACATTATACAGCATGCTACAGAAAATACAAGTTTTCCACCAAATAAACATCTCTAGTCCTAACCAAGTCGATTTTGTTCATATCTCTAATTAAAGTCTGATCTCTTTTTCAGCTTCTTTAACATATCCTGTATGGGGTAATGCCGACATCTTTGTTCAGAGTACTTACAATATTGTGTTACCATCACACTATTATGCTATCCATTCCATTTCTGGATCTATACAATCAATCTTGTTGAACCTTCTGAACTACTTCAGCATCAAATGCCCAGTCTCTAACCTCTTTCCATCTCCTGATAACCTGTGTTCTCAACTCTCAAATTTCGCTCATCAGTGTTAGTCCATGTTAGTGAGACCGTACAGTATCTGTCCTTCTGTTTCTGGCTAATAGCTCTCAACATAATGTCTCCTGTCTGCCATTTTGTCTTTTAGATTTTATATGCCATATCTTAATTTTTATGTGTTCCCTCTCTCTCTTTTTACCCTTACTGATGGTCTTCGTTTGTACACTCTTCTCCAAACCTCTCTCTCCTGTCTTTTCCTATCTGCCTGTAGTGCTCCCTTTAGTATTTCTTGTAGAGCAGGTATCTTGTTCATAGACTCTGTTAGTGTCTGTCTGAAAATATTTTAAACTCTCCCTCATTTTTGACGGACAGTCTTGCCAGATATATAATTCTTGGTTGGCAGTTTTTCTCTTTCAGTATCTTAAATATATCATACCATTGCCTTCGCACCTCCATGGTTTCTGCTGAGAAATCCACACATAGTCTTATTGAGTGTCCTTTGTATGTGATGGATCACTTTTTCTCTTGCTACTTTCAGAATTCTCTCTTTGTCTTTGACATTTGAAAATCTGATTATTATGTATCTTGGAGCAGGTCTTTTCAGGTCTGTTCTGTTTGGGTATGCTGCGCTTCTTGGTTCAGCAATTTTATGTCTTTCATAAGAGATGGGAAATTTTCAGTGATTATTTCCTCCATTATTGTTTCTGCCCCTTTTCTCTTCTCCTTTGGGACAGCTATGACACATACATTCATGCACTTCATGTTGTCATTCAGTTCCCTGAGACCCTGCTCATATTTTTCCATTATTTTTCCTATCTGTTCTTTTGTGTGTAGAATTTCAGATGTTTGTCCTCTAGTTCCTGGATCCTTTCTTCTGCCTTTTCAGATCTGCTGTTTTATGTCTCTGTTGTGTTTTTCATCTCTTGTGTTGTGCCTTTCATTCCCATAAGTTCTGCCAATTGTTTTCTCAAACTTTCAGGTTCTTCCTTATGTTTCCCCAATGTCTTCTTTATATCCTTCATCTCTTTTGTCATATCTTCCCTCCAATTGTTGATTTGATTTTTGAATTGATTTAGCATATTTGTTTGGAGATCTTTAATTAGTTATTTCAACTCCTGTATCTCATTTGAAGTGTAAATTTGTTCTTTTGACTGGGCCATATCTTCATTTTTCTAGTGTGGTTCCTAATTTTTTGTTGTCTAGGCATCTGGTTTCCTTGAATACTCCAGTTAGATTTTCCCATACCATATGGGCCCAGGTCTCAGAAGGAGGGTGTAATCAGTATCAGATTTCCCTGAGAATGAGATACAGAAAGTTGTCAGACTTTCCTGTGAAGTTTCTAGACTCTGTGCTTTTCCTATCCTGCCCAGCCGGTGGCCCTTGTCAGCCCGCGCCTCCCCACCATTGAAAAGAGGTGCATTGCCTTTAATTCTCAGTAGACCCTGTCCCTGCCAGGATCTGAGAGTGTCGGAAGCCAAGCTTAAGCTGTTTCTGTTTGTGTTTTTTTTTTTTTTTTTTTTGTCCCCAGTCCCTAGGGTCTGAATTCTCTGAGGGAGGGCAGCCACTTGTATTTGGTCCTGCCTCTCTCTTTTCTTAGGTAAGATAGACCCTTTAGAGATTTATCTCCTACACTTGATTTCTTCCTTTGTCTCACTATCTTAACTCTACCCTTGCCTGGGTCAGCATTGATAACTGAAAATCCCCGAGGCTTTCTCTAATGAGCTACTTAGACAGAAAAAAAGGAAAAAGAAAGAAATCCCCATTTCAGAGCCAGTCCCCATCTCCCCAGTTACCAGTCAAAAACTGGAATTGGTGCCCAGTTCTTTGTGCCCCTTATCCTGGGACATAGCTGTTTTCCAATATTCTGACCCCAGGTGATTCCAAAAGCCTTTGTTTTTATTTATTTATGTATTTTTTGTCAACCCCCCCTCCTCTCTGCAGGGAGGAACATCTGGGTTCCTTTCCTGTTTGCTCCAGGGTTTATCTGTTCTTGTAGCTTGTATTCAGTAGTCCATATTCATTAATTAAAACCGCAGTTGGAGCTTAGTTGAGCTACCTTCCCCTCCTCCTAGTAGACTGCTTTTTTCCCACGGGGAACTCTTCCAACTCAGCCTGCTGTGCCAGTGGGTGAGGGCCACCAGCTCTGCAGTTAAGGGAGCTTTATCTACAGTTTTTCTGCTGCAATCTCAGCCATTCCACCCACTCCAGACTGGTGTACGATGTTTGGCCTTTCACAGATGTCCCCCAGCAGTTGTTCCAGACTATTTACTAGTTGTTGCTGGCTATATGCTAATTATTCCAGAGGACTAACTAAATTCCGCACCTCCCTAGGCTGCCATCTTGTGCTGCCCTCCTGGTTTAATTTTGATTTGTCCATATCATTTTCCAGTGTCATGGCCTCCAAAAAATTGAATACTTACATTCATAAAAATAAATTACAGATGGAGTAAAGGCCTAAGTAAACATAGAAATCCCAAATTCAAATTACTAAAGCTAAACTTAGGAAAAGTACTTTATAAACTTTTGGTCAGGAAATCTGAGAATATTCAGAAGAAAAATAGTGCAAATATTGATAAATTTTACCGTAACAAATATTTAACATTTTTATGATAAAAGGGCACACAGAGAAAGTTAAAAGACAAAAATATTTGCTACACATATAATTGACAAAGGACTAGTATCCAAATATATATTGAACACCTGCAAATCAGGAGAAAAGATATTCTGATGGAAAGATGGGAAAAGATTATTAACAAGCAACTACAGATAAGGAAATGCATTTACCAATAAACATAGGAAAAGAAGCCCTTTGATTGGAGAAATGCAAATTAAAACAAGATGCCATTTTTTTTCACCGATCAGATTGGGAAATTTAAAAATATTTTGTGGTATCAAATAATAGAATGTGGGAAAATGAGTATTCTCATACCACAACTTTGCAAGTATAATTGGTACAGATGCTTTGAAAGATAATTTGTTAGTGGCTATTAAAAACTAAACGTGCGCATTCCCTATAATCCAGCAGTTCATTTTCTTAGTCTCTACCTCAGAGAAACACTTGAACATGTGTGGAAGGAAATATTACAAAGATGTCAACTGCAGCAGCATTTGCAATGTCAGAATACTGAGATATTTTCCACATCCGTCCAATAAAGATTGGAGAGAAGTTTAGTTATATTTTGTGATATGACATTTAATCAGAAATTAATTACATGTATCTATATAGCTCCATCTTTTAAAACATATTGCTCCATAGAAAACAATGTGAAGTGTACAGTATGACACTATTTCTGTAAAAGAAAAAAAACTACATGCTAAATATGTGTGTGTTTGTTTAAAGGTATTTTTAAAATATATAGAAAGCTAAATAATAAGCTCATTACAGTGGTTATCTTTAGGGAGCAGGGAAGAGGGAACTGAGTTGGGGAAGATTGTCAAATAGGACCATCTCTGTGTTCTAAATTTTACAAGATGACTATATTATTGTGCAATTATAATTTTTATTTTAAAACAAGTATTTTCTTTTTCATTTAATATTAACAGAATGATTTTTATAGCAAAAAACATCCAACTGGATACTGGAAAGCATTGTAGGACTATTGAGAGTAGGGCCTTCTTCTAGTTTCCTAAATGGTATTTTTTTTTAATATGGTAGAATTTATGACAGCATATTATTAAACTATAGTGATTATCTTTAATTTATGAATTGCTGTTAAAATGCAAGAATACTGTAGTACTGTTGTGTGAGATTTAAAACTGGTTAATAGCATAGTAGACCAATTAGATAATTGGAAGAAGTTACCCTTGGTGCTACTTATGGATGAAAAGGAAAAGATCTACATATAGGATACTGTAAATATTTTAAATAATGTGTTATCCTGAATAATTTATCAATTCCAGGTTATCAACTTTTTATCAATTTGAAGTAGTTTGTTTCTTTTAATTATTGGCATTTAAACTATTATCTACTGATACCCTATTAATAGCTTCTTGAGGTATAATTTACAGATAAAATTCACTCATTATAAGTGTACAGCTCTATGACTTTAATAAGTTTATAGAGTTGGACAACCACAACTAAAATGTATAGAACATTTCCATCACCCCAAAAAACTTCCTTCTTGTTCATTTGCAGTTAATCCCCTCTCTCAAACACAGCCCTTGGCAGCCACTGGCTGCTTTTTGTCTCTGTAAATTTTTCTAGCTAGACATTTCATAATAAATGGAATCATATTTATGTTCCTGACTTCTTTTTAGCATAATGCTTTTGAGTTTTCATCCATGTTATAACATGCATCAGAGCATCATTCCTTTTTATGGCTGAATAATATTCCATTGTATAGATATACTACAGTTTGTTTAGACATTTATCTGTTAATGAATATTTTGCTTGCTTCTAATTTTTTGATTCTATTTTGAATAATGCTGTTATAAACATTTGCATACATGTTTTTGCATGGACATGTTTTCATTTCTCTTGGAAAGAGTTCTATATGTAAAATAACTGTGTCAAATGGTAAGTTTATGTTTACCTTTTTAAGAAACTGCTAAACTGTTTTCCAAAGTGGCCATACCATTTTACATTATGGATGAGTGTTCCCGTTTTTCCATATCTTCGCCAACCCTTGGTATCGTCTTTTGTTAAAATTATAGCCATTCTAATGGGTGTGTAGTGGTATTTCATTCTGATTTTAATTAGCATTTCCCTAATGACTAGTGATTTTTTTCTTTTCAAGTGCTCATTAGCTAGTCTTATATTTTCTCTAGTGAAAAGTCTATCCAAATCTTTTGACCATTTTTTAATCAGGTTGTTTGTCTTAACTGAATTATACGAGTTCTTTACATATTCTGAATACAAGTCTTTTATCAGAGATATGATTTACAAATATTTTGTCAGAGTCTGTGGCTTGTCATTCCATTTCTTTAGCATTATCTTAAAAACAAACAAACAAACAAAAAAACTAGAGAAGTTGTAGGTTTCCAGAAAAATCATGAAGACTTCCCATATCATCCTATTATTAACACCTTGCATTAGTGTGGTCCATTTCTCACAATTCATGGAAGAAAGTTTTTATAATTGAACTATTAACTATAGCCTATTGTTTAAAATAGGCTTCACTGTGTGTATTGTACATTCCTATGTTCTTTTAAAAAGTTTTTTATTCTAGTAACTGTATGCAACCTGAAATGTCTCCTTTAACCACATTCCACTATCTAATTCAGTGCTGCTAATTACATTCACAATGTGCTACCAACACAACCATCCATTACCAAAAGTTTACAATAAACCCAAATATAAACTCTGTATAATTTAAGCATTAACTCCCCATTCCCTACCCTTACACTGACCCCTAGTAATTTGCATTCTAAATTCTGACTCTATGAGTTTGCTTTATCTAGTTATTTTATGTCAGAGATCATGCAATATATGTCTTTTTGTGTCTGGAGCGTTGCTCTCAACATGATGTCTTCGGTATTCACCCATGTTGTTGCATGTATCAGAACTTCATTCCTTTTCACAGCGGTGTATTCCATTGTCTGAATATACCACATATTTATCTATTTATTGGTTGCTGGACACTTGGGTTGCTTCCACCTTTTGGCAATTGTGGTTATGCTGCCATCAACATTGGTTTGAAAATATCTCGTTTTGATTGGCATTTCCTAATTAGCTAATGATGTTGAGCATCTTTTCATGTGCTTTTTGGCCATTGTGTATCCTCTTTGGAGAAATAGCTGTTCAAGTCTTTTGCCCATTTTTTAAAATCGATTGTTTGTCTTTTTATTGTTGAGTGTAGGATTTCTTTATATATTCTGGATATTTAACCTTATCTGATATGTGGTTTCCAAATATCTTGTCCCATTGAGTAAGTTGGCTTTTCACAGTCATAATAAAGTTCTTTGATACACAAAAGTTTTTAATTTTGGTGAGGTCCCATGTATCTGTGTTATTGTTGTTTCTGTGCTTTGAGTATAAAGTCTAAGAAAACCACTGCCTAACTTGAGGTCCTGAAGATGCTTCCCAATGTTTTCTTCTGGGAGTTTTACAGTCCTGATTCTTATATTAAGGTCTTTGATCCATTTTGAGTTGATTTTTGTATGTAGTGTGAGATAGGGGTTCCCCTTCATTCTTTTGCAATGGATATCCAGTTCTTCCAGTACCATTTGTTGAAGAGACTATTCTTTCACAATTGAGTGGATTGGCAGCCTTGTTCAAAATCGTTTGGCCATAGATGTGAAGGTCTTTTCTGTACTTTCATTTCTATTCTGTTGGTGAATATCTCTATCCTTGGGCCAGGACCATGTTGTTTTTTGTTTGTATGTTTGTTTCACATCTTTAATACTGTCTTAGAAGGTCTTTTAATCTTCAACTATCTTAATATACTTGGAAAAATAAAAGTAATGATTATAGTTGGAACAGTGATTCTACATCTAAATAGATAATTCCTGTGGGAATATTTGTTTACTTAGAACATATTTTCATTTCAATTACAGGTAAAATTTCTCACGAAGTCAGAACCCAGCTCACAGTTTGAACAGAAACCTCAGTGTTTCAATTTCTAATTCAGTACAAATACACTATATATTTAGGTTGCTTTTGAATACAAATTAATCATTTAAATAAATGGGATATAATTTCTAGCTTCTGTTAAAAGTGAAGAAATTTTTTTTTTATATGAAGCCTTTTCCAAAATCAGTTAATCAAGTGCAAGATTACCATATTATGATATAAATCAAACTCTACTAGCCCAACACATTTGTTAGAGATCTGGATGTAGCTATAACTGCAGTGGGTAGGGAACTGGATGTCCCTTAGCTACTGGGTAATGAAAGAAAGAAGTACGCCATGGATAGAACCCCGTTTTTATTACATCCTTGATAACAGTGTCTACTTTGTTTATTGAAGAGTGTTTCTTCCATTGGGGACACGAATCTAATTTTATGATGCTATACAATGGCAAATATATGGGCTCACTGTGTAAAGAGCCAATTTTTTAAAATTAATTTAACCATATTGATTAGTTATGGAAAGACTTCATTTTCTGCTCTAAAGACAACCAATTTTTTTTTTTCCCAAGTAATAACCTATCATTAACATGTGATTCAGAGGGATAAATGGAACCTTCTTACTTTAAAAATGAGTGTGAATGAAAAAAAAAATATATATATATATATATTCTAAGAAGTTATGTCCCGTGATCTGACCCATACTTCTGATTTAAATATAACTTGAGTTCTTTTAATATACTTCATCAATTTTACATTTTAAATTTGTCATCCTTACTGCACTGTTTTCATTCTCTTTAATTTTTACATTATTTCTATAAATATTCAAATTTAAAAACAAATATACTCTATCTCAAAATGAACTTATCCTGGAGCTCTGAGATTGATTTATAACTTTAAAAATATTCTGTTCAAATGTAAAAACCCTGAAATTATGAACAAAAAATCTTGTAATTTTCAATATATATCTAATTTATTTTAAAAAATTCTGAATTGTTTTTATACAAGTAATCAGTGTTTACTTTTTCAATTGAAACTCCTTTATAGGCTAGAAGAGGCTATATGGTTTTGCCCCATTTGAAATAATATACATTTCATTTTTTTACGCTGGTTCTTCAGTTATTTCAAAGTAGTTGTTTGGTAGAATCACATCACCTCTCTCTGACATGTTGTCTTTCTCTTTCTGGAAGTGTACCACTTCCTTTAATTTTTTCAAGCTGTCATTCTTGTCTTCTACATTGCACTGCACAGTCTTGAGTTTCTGAGTTTTTCAACTTCTTGTTCTAACTGATCAATCCTTTTCCTTTGGTGCATGGTATCCTCACAGTTTGGTTGTGGTCACAGAGAACTGAGAGATTATCAGGGATCTGAAGAGGAGGCGCTAGTAATCCAATAGCATCAACCTGGGAAACAAGATGTTAGAGGATGTGGGGGAAGCTGTTGTGGCTCTAGAAGTTCTTCCTTCTTGTCATGTGGTTCAGTGCAAAGAAATATTATGGGTTCTTTTTTTTTTTTTTTTTATTAAATTCAGTTTTATTGAAATACATTCACACACCATACAATCATCCATGATATACAATCCAGTGTCCACAGTATGATAACATAGTTATGCGTTCATCACCACAATCTATCTCTGAACATTTTCCTTACATCAGAAAGAACCAGAACAAGAATAAAAAATAAAAGTGAAAAAAGAACACCCAAATCATCCCCCCATCCCACCCCATTTGTCCTTTAGTTTTTATCCCCATTCCTCCACTCATCCATACACTAGACAAAGGGGGTGTGATCCACAAGGTCTTCACAATCACACTGTCACCCCTTGTAATCTACATTATTATATAATTGTCTTCAGGAGTCCAGACTGCTGGGTTGGAGTTTGGTAGTTTCAGGTATTTACTTCTAGCTATTCCAATACATTAAAGCCTAAGAGGTGTTATCTATATAGTGCATAAGAATATCCACCAGAGTGACCTCTCGACTCCATTTGGAATCTCTAAGCCACTGAAACTATTTCGTCTCATTTTGCATCCCCCTTTTGGTCAAGCAGATACTCTCAGTCCCACGATGCCAGGTCCACATTCATCCCCGGGAGTCATACTCTGCGTTGCCAGGGAGATTTACACCCCTGGGAGTTGGGTCCCGCGTAGGGGGGAGGCCAGCGAGTTCACCTGTCGAGATGGCTCAGTTCGAGAGAGAGAGGGCCACATCTGAGCAACAAAGAGGTACTCAGGGGGAGACTCTTAGGCACCATTACATACAACCTTAGACTCTCCTTTGCAGTAATGAGCTTCATAAGGGCAAGTCCCATGCTCGAGGGCTCAGCACATCAAACCACCAGTCCCAATGTTTGTGACAACATCAACACCAGTCCAGGTGAGGATGTCCAACATATCCTCACTTTCCCCCAGATCCTCGGGGCTGGGGAGGGGGAGGCTGAAAATATATTTTTTATTATCTGCCCAAATTACTCTAGGATGTGTCACTATTTCACTCCAGCCTATACTAACCTACCGTATCTCACTTCCTATTCAAAGTTCCATGCCATTGTGGTGTTTGAACAAATCGACTGTAGAGTTGTACCGTTTAGAAAATTTAGATCCTGTACCACATAGATTTCTATTCCCTTGGTCTCATATGAAAGTTGAAGTTTTAAAACACAATCAGTTTCCACCTTTATCCTTTGGCCTGGCTTGCCCTGGTCTTAACCAGACCTGCTTCATTCATATCACTAATTGAAGTCTGGGCTCTTTTTCAGCTTTTTTTTTTTTTGACAGTGGCTGTATGCACTAATACTGACATTCATATCTGCCGAGCTCTAGCTCTGAGTTTCGGGTGTCTCAGAGATATGCATTGTTTCAGAGACCAATCAGGTTATACGCTAGGGGATCAGCATCTCAAAGTTTAGAGATAGGCCTTACAATTCAGGGATAGAGTTAACTGCTGTAAGAGCTTACAATCTAGGGACTATTACAATTATTGTGTCCACGTTAGGCTATGTTCTAAGATTCAATTCTGAGTTTACACATTGTAGTTAGTCCATATTGGTGAGGCATCATCCCTCTCACCATGTTTTCTCCAACACTTTTACTCCTATATATATATTTTCCTACAATTTTATAGAGTTATATTCACATACCATACATTTATCCACAGTGTACAATCAGTTGTTCATGGTATCATCATAAAGTTGTACATTTATCACCACAATCAGCACTTGAACATACTGATTACTACAAGAAATTTTTTTTTTTTTTTTTTTTTAGCAATAAGAAAAAATGATAAAAAAGAAAAATAACATGTCATACAATACAATATACTACTAAGGACAGCAAATAACACCACTACCAAGAATCCCATATTACTCCCCTGTATCCCCCTCATATACATTTAGCATTGGCATATTGCCTTTGTTACTTTTAATGGAGGTATATTACAGTGTTACTGTTGACCATAGACTCCACTTTGCTTTGATTATGTTTTTTCCTGAATACCATCCCTTTTTCAAATTTCTACATGGTTGACATTCATTTGCTTTCCCACATGCAAAAACATTTTTATATTTGTATATTTAGTAACAGTCATTGGCCACTCCAGTTTTTGCCACGTTATACAGTCCCAGTCTTTATCATCTATCTTAACCTCTGGTGTCATACATTCTCCTATCTCACCTCTTTCAGCTTTACTCACAGACGTCTTTGTTCAGTGTACTTACAATACCGTGCTACCATCACCCAGTATTATGCTATCTATTTCTGGATCTATGCAATCAATCCTAAACATTCTGTAGTCCTTCAGCATCAAATGGCTGATCTCTGCCCTCTTTCTATCTCCTGGTCACTTGTGTTGTCAGCTTTTAACTCTATGGGTTCTTTTTCAGTAACTTGTTACACTCCCTCTTAAAGCAGTCTGTAGTAAAGTACTTGAACAAATACTCCTGTAGTTGGTGGGTTTAGAGTTTTTTCTTCTCACAGCTGCCTCCCAATTTTTTTTTTTTAATCATCATTTCATTGAGATATATTCACATACCACGAGTCATACAAAACAAATCGTACTTTCGATTGTTTACAGTACCATTACATAGTTGTACATTCATCACCTAAATCAATCCCTGACACCTTCATTAGCACACACACAAAAATAACAAGAATAATAATTAGAGTGAAAAAGAGTAATTGAAGTAAAAAAGAACACTGGGTACCTTTGTCTGTTTGTTTCCTTCCCCTATTTTTCTACTCATCCATCCATAAACTAGACAAAGTGGAGTGTGGTCCTTATGGCTTTCCCAATCCCATTGTCACCCCTCATAAGCCACATTTTTATACAACTGTCTTCGAGATTCATGGGTTCTGGGTTGTAGTTTGATAGTTTCAGGTATCCACCACCAGCTACCCCAATTCTTTAGAACCTAAAAAGGGTTGTCTAAAGTGTGCGTAAGAGTGCCCTCCAGAGTGACCGCTTGGCTCGTTTTGGAATCTCTCTGCCACTGAAGCTTATTTCATTTCCTTTCACATCCCCCTTTTGGTCAAGAAGATGTTCTCCATCCCACGATGCCGGGTCTACATTCCTCCCCGGGAGTCATATTCTACGTTGCCAGGGAGATTCACTCCCCTGGGTGTCTGATCCCACGTAGGGGGGAGGGCAGTGATTTCACCTTTCAAGTTGGCTTAGCCAGAGAGAGAGGGCCACATCTGAGCAACAAAGTGCCTCCCAATTTTTACAAAGACTGGGTAGAGTAAGAGGAAACGTGTGGAAAGAAACAGGTTTATCCTTATCATAGCAGTGCTTGCCACCCTAGGGAGAAAAGGACTATGCCATCCTTCCAGTCCTCGGTCACTTCACTTCTGCCATCACAGCAGGCAGGTGAAGCTGCTGTGAGTGTTGTTGCACTCGGCTTTGACACCCTTGTTTCTTCTGTGGCTTTGGCCAATTGTTACTATGTTGATAGCCTCACTTGGGTGTGACTAACATGCCTGTCTTGTTTGCTATAGCAGAAAGATGACGGTCATCACTGTTCTCCCATCTACAGGATGATGGAGGCCAGTACCATGCTGTTTTGACCACTGTGGCTTTTTAATAAGTTTTAAAGGTGGGAAGCATGAGCCCTCCAACTTCATTCCTCTTGTTCAAGATGGTCTTGGCTTTGCGGTGTCCCTTACCCTTCCAAATAAATTTGATGATTGTTTTTTCCATTTCTGCAAAGAAGGCTTGTGGGATTTTTATTGGGATTTGCACTGAATCTGTAAACTATTTTGGGTAGAAGGGACATCTTGAACATATTTACTCTTTCAGTCCATGAGCATGAGCATGTAATGCCCCTCCATTTATTTAGATCTTTGATTTGTTTAGCAATGTTTTGTAGTTTTCTGTATATACATCTTGGATAAATTTATTCCTACATATTTGATTCTTTTAGTTGCAATTGTAAATGGAATTTTTTTCTTGATTTCCTCCTTAGATGACTCATTACTAGTGTATAGAAACCCTGCTGGTTTTTGCATGTTGATCTTGTACCCTGCCGCTTGGCTGAATTCATTTATTACCTCTAGTGTCTTTGTTGTAGTTTTGGGGACTTTCTATAAAATAGGATCATGTCATCTGCAAATAGTGAAAGTTTTACTTCTTCCTTTCCAATTTGGGTGCCTTTTATTTCTTTCTCTTGCCTAATTGCTCTGGCTAAATCTTCCAGTAAATGTGGAATAACAGTGGTGATGTTGGGCATCCTTATCTTGTTCCAGATCTTAGAGGGAAAGCTTTCAGTCTCATACATCAAGTAGTATGTTAGCAGTGGGTTTTTCATAAATGCTCTTTTTCACATCGAGGAAGTTTCCTTTTATTCCTATTTTTCTAAGTGTTTTAATCAAGAAAGAATACTGAATTTTGTCAAATGCCTTTTCTATGTCAATTGGGAGGATTAAGTGTTTTTTTTCTGCTTCATTCTGTTAATGTGGTATATTACATTAATTTGTTTTGTTGTTGAACCACCTTGCATACCTGGGATGAATCCCACTTGAACATGGTGTATAATTCTTTTAATGTGCTGTTGGATTCAGTTTGCTAGTATTTTGTTGAGGATTTTTGCATCTCTATTCATAATAGATATTGGTTTGTAATTTTCTTTTCTTGTGGTATCTTTTTCTGGCTTTGGTTGGCTTCATAGAATGAAATAGGGATTATTCCCTACTATTCACTTTTTTGGAAGAGTTTGAGCAGAATTGGAGTTAAGTCTTCTTGATATGTTTGGTAAAATTCCTCTATGAAGCCATCAGGTGTTGGGCTTTTTTGTTGTTGGGAGGTTTTTGATTACTAAGTCAATCTCTTTACTAGGAATTGGTCTGTTGAGATCTTCCATTTCTTCTAGAGTCAGTGTAGGTTGTTTGTGTGCTTCTAGAAATTTGTCCATTTCATTTAGGTTGTCTAATTTGTTGGCATATTTTTGTTCATAGTATCCTCTTATGATCCTGTTTATTTCTGTTGGGTTGGTAGTAATGTCCCCACCCCCTCATTTCTGATTTCATTTATTGGTGTCCTCTCTCTCTTTTTCCTTGTCAGTCTAGCTAAAGGTTTGTCAATTCTATTGATCTTTTCAAAGAACCAATTTTTGGTTTCATTAATCTTCTCTTTTTTTTTTTAATTCTCAATTTTAATTCTGCTCTAATCTTTGTTTTTTCTTTCCTTCTGCTTGCTTTGGGATTAGTTTGCTCTTCTTTTTCTAGTTCCTCCAGGTGTGCATTTAGGTCTTTGGTTTGAGCTCTTTCTTCTTTTTTAATGTAAGCATTTAGGCTATCAGTTTCCCTCTAAGCACTGCCTTTACTGCATCCTGTAGATTTTGATACATTGTGTTCTTATTTTCATTCCTCTCAAGATATTTACTGATTTCCCTTGTGATTTCTTCTTTGACCCATTTATTGTTTTAGAGTGTGTTATTTAACTTCCATATATTTGTGGATTTTCCAGTTCTTTGCCTGTTACTGATTTCTAGCTTCATTCCATTGTGGTCAGGGAAGATGCTTTGTATAATTTCAGTCTTCAAATTTATTGAGACTTGTTTTGTGATCCAACATGTGGTCTCTCCTGAGAATAATACATGTGCACTTGAGAAGAATGTGTGTCCTGCTGTTTGGGGGGTGCAGTGTTTTGTATATGTCTATTAGGTCTAGTTCATTTATCATATTATTCGAGTTCTCTTTTTCCTTATAAGATTCTGTCTAGATGTTCTATCTATTGATGAAAGTGGTGTATTGAAGTTTTCAACTGTTTTTTTAGAGGTGTATATTTCTCCCTTCAATTTTGCCAGTGTTTGCCTCAATTATTTTGGGGCACTATGGTTAGGTGCATAAATATTTATGATTGCTATTTCTTCTTGGTGGATTGCCCCTTTTATTAATATATAATGTCCTTCTTTGTCTCTTGTAACAGTTTTTGACTGAAAGTCTCTTTTGTCCAATATTAGAATAGCTTCCCAGCTCTCTTTTGGTTACTATTTGCATGGATTATCTTTTTCTGTCCTTTCCCTTTCAACCTATTTGTGTCTTTGGGTTTAAGGTGAGTCTCTTGCAAATAATATATAGTTGGATCATGCTTTTTTATCCATTCTGCTAATTTGTGTCTTTTGATTGGGAAGTTTAATCAATTAACACTCAGTGTTATTGCTGTAAAGGCAGTATTTCAGCCATTTTGTCCTTTGATTTTTATATGTCTTCTGTATTTTTTGCTTTTTCTTTATTGCAGCTTCCTTTTTTGTGTAGTTGATCTTTTGTGATGAATCTGACTGGTCCCTTTCTCATTTCTCATTAAAAAAAAAAAATACTTTCCTTGTGTTTATCCAGGGATTTGTATTACAAACCTTGGTCTATAACCTACTAATTTGAAAAGATACCAGCTTAACTTCAGTAGCATGCATGTTTTCTGCTCCTACACCTCTCCATTTCCCCTCTTTATGTCATTTTTGTTCCACATTACCTGTATATATTTTGCATGTTCATTATTAGGAAATATGACTATTGCTTATTCAATTGTGTTCTAACTTTTATAGGAATTAAAAGAATAGAGTTATATATTCAGGATACATTGCAATTTGGTTTTGCATTTACTCATTTAGTTACCCTTACTGAAGATCTTCACTTCTTCACACAGCTCCAGGCTACTCTCTCCTGACTTTCCTTTCAGCCTGAAGAACTCCCATTGGCAGGTTTTTTGGTAATGAACTCTCTCCGTTTCTGTTTATCTGTGAATTTAAAAAAAAAATCTTGCTTATTTTTGAAGGACAGTTTTGCCAGATAAAGAGTTTTTCGCTGGCAGTTTTGTCTTTCAAGACCTTAAATATATCATACCACTGCCTTCTTGCCTCCATGGTTTCTGATGAGAAATTGGCACTTAGACTTATTGAGGATTTAATGTATGTGATGAATCACCTGTCTCTTGCTGCTTTCAGAATTCTCTGTCTTTGGCTTTTTACATTCTGATTGATATGTGTCTCAGAGTAGATCTATTTGGGTTTATCCTGTTTGCAGTTTATTGCATTTCTTGGGACATATGTATTTATGCCTTCCATAAGAGATGGGAAATTTTGGGCCATTATATCCTCAAATATTCTTTCTGCCCCTTTTCCCTTCTTTTCTCCTTTGGAGACTCCCACAATGCATATGTTGTTATGTTTCATGCTGTTGCTCAAGTCCCATAGACACTGCTTAATTTTTTCTATCCTTTTCTCTCTCTCTGTTCTTTTGACTGTATGATTTTCAATTGCCCTGTCTTCTAATTCAGTGATTTTTCTTCTGTCTGTTCAAATCTTTTGTGTGCCTCTAATTTATTTTTAATATCCATTATTGTGCTTTTTCATCCCCATAAGTTCTGTTATATTTCTTTTTAAACTTTCTAATTCTTCTTTTTGCTCACCCCTTGTCTTAATATCCTTTAGCTCTATAACCAGCATTAGTTCATTTCTATGCATATTCTCCTTCACATCTTTCAATATATTTAGGGGATTTGTTTGAACTTCTTTAATGAGTTGTTCCAGAATCTCTGTCTCCTCTGAAGTTTTAATTTGTTCCCTTCACAGAGCCATATCTTCCTGTTTCTTAGTATAGCTTGTAATTTTTTGTTAATGTTTGGGCATCTGATTGTTTTGATATGCTAACTCTGAAGGTCAGCTTTTCCCTGTTGCCTACTGTTTTATTGTATATTGGCTATGTGTTGAAGCTCTTGTTTGGCACCTGTTCCAACTTATACTGACCTTTAGAGTAGCCTGTGTTTAACGGTTTAGATTTCTCGGGTCTTTTGCATCTGTTTCTTACCCTGGGCATGTTGTACAACTTTTAAGATTGCCCTTTTATTTGCAATTCTTTCATCTCCAGGAGCAATCTTCCTTTCCTCTGTTCCTTCTCCAGGAATCCTCATCAGTTCTGTTTTTTTTTTTTTTTTTTTTTTTTGGTGCAGAATTTTCTCCCCAGCTCCTATAATTTTTTTTAACTTTTTTCCCTCACTCAGTTCCCCCTTTTGATTATTCTTTTAGGTCCTGGGACCCATGCTGCTTTACAGCAGTTCAGTTTACCCCTTTATTGTTTCTGGGAGGCTTTTGTTTGTTTGTTTTTGTTTTTGCCTCCGGCTAATTCCCTGTTAGGATATCCCACTCCAAGGAACCAAATGGGGTCAACATTCGAAAAGGTCTGTTTCTTTGTTTAGGTGATGGAACAATTAGATACCAGGTTGAGTCTGTATGCCTCTTGCCAGCCATTCTGCTGTGATCTCTTTTTTCCTTGGGGGCACTTTTGTATGTGGCACACTCCTCAGCTGATTGTGTTCTGCCCTGCATGTCCATGGTCTTGGGTCCCTGTGCCTGGATATGTGTGGGATTCTAACTCACTGTTGTTGAGTGGCTCTGAGGTCTGAATTCATGGCAGGAGGTCCCCAGGCCATTCTGCCTCTGTGCAACTCCCAAGCTGCATGGGACCAAGTGAGGAGGAGGGTTCTGGACTGGTATAGGTCTGGGTTGTAAATTTGCTATGGTTTTTTTTTGGGGGGGGGGGGGGTTCTTTCTCTTTGATGCAGCATTTTTAGAGCCCTTCTCCAGTCTCTGTCATACTTCAGAGTTCCAGGCAAGTGGGATTTGTCCATATTTTAGTAGATTTTGATGGGAGACTTTTGCAGGGTATGTCTTATGTGGCAATGTGTTGAAGACATCACCTTTTAGCATTATCTTTTGAAGTGCAAAAGTTTTAGTTTTGATGAAGTCCAATGTGTCAACTTTTCCTTTGAGAGATTACGCTTTTGGTGTCGTGTCTTTCTAAGAAGTCTTTGCCCAATCAAACACCACAAAGATTTCTCCCATGTTTTCTTCTAAAAGTTTTATAGTTTTAGCTTTAGATTTAGGTTTATATTCCAGGTTGAGTAGATTTTTGTGTGTATGGTGTGGTGTAGGGTTTAACTCCATTTAAAAATACAGATAGTCATTTTTCTTAGCACCATTGGTTGACTGCCCTTTTTCCTTTGAGTTGTCTTGGCATCCTTGTCAAAAATCAAGTGGTCATGAATGTAAGGATTTATTTTTGGACTCTCAATTCT
The DNA here is from genome assembly GCF_015220235.1 of Choloepus didactylus. Taxonomy (NCBI): domain Eukaryota; kingdom Metazoa; phylum Chordata; class Mammalia; order Pilosa; family Megalonychidae; genus Choloepus; species Choloepus didactylus. The sequence continues at coordinate 61,477,843 of NC_051311.1, forward strand.
GTTCCATTGATCTATATGCTTATTCTTGTGCCAGCACCGCACTAGCTTGATGACTATGGCTTTGTAGTAAGTTTTGACATTTGTTGAAACTTGTTCTTCTTTTTCAAAATTGTTTTGATTATTTTAGGTTTTTGGCCTTTCCATATAACTTTTAGGATCATATTTCAATTTCTACAAAAATGCCTGCTGACATTTTGATAGGGATTGCTTTGAATAGATTAATAGATCTAGTTTCAGTCAATCAATTTGGGAGAATTACTACCTGGATAATACTGAGTTTTCTAGGCCATTAACAGAGAGTAGTTCTCCACTTCTGTGGATTTTTCAGCATGACTTTGTAGTTTCAGTGTAAATGTTTTATATTTATTTTATTAAATTTATTTCTAAGTATTTTATTTTTTTCTGTTGCTATTATGAATGGCCTTGTTTTCATACTTTTATTTTGGAATTTTGGTTGGCAATTTATAGGAATACAATTGAGTTTTGCATATTGACCTGTATCCTGTAACCTTGCATGGATTCCTTGGGATTTTCTATGTACAGGATTATATCATCTGTGAACAAAGACAGTTTTACTTTATAATCTGGATGCCTTTAATGTATTTTTATGCCTTTTTGTACTGGTTTGAACATCCAGTACAGTGTTGAGTAGAAATGGTGAAAGCAGTTATCTTTGCCTTGTCCTTGATTTTAGGGGGAAAGCACTAAGCATAATATTAGCTGTGGGTTTTATAAAGATGCCCTTTATCAGTTGAGGACATTCCCTTCTATTTCTCGTTTTTGGTTTTTTTTTTTTTGTTTATTTGTTTGTTTGTTTTTTGAGAGTTTTCATCATGAATGACTTAGATTTTGTCAAATTGCTTTCTCTAAACCTCTTCAGATGATCATGTGGTTTTCATCCTTTATATTATTAATTTGGTATTTAACATGAATTGATTTTCTGATGTTAAACTAGCTTTGCATTCCTTGGATAAATCACTTAATTATGATATATAATTTTTTATATAGCTAGATTTAATTTGTTCATATTTGTTTTTGTCTGTGTTCAGGAGGGATATTGGTAGTTTTCTTGTGAAATCTTTATCAGGCTTTGTTATCAGAATAATACTGGCATCATAGAATTAGTTGGAAAGTGCTTCCTCATTTATTTTCTGAAAGATTTTATAGAATTTAACCAGTAAATCATCTGGACTTGTGCTTTTCTTTGAGGAACGATTTTTAATAACAAATGCAATTCCTTAAATTGTTATAGGTCAATTTAGTTTCTCTATTTCTTCTTGAGTCAGTTTTGGTAGTTTTGAATTGTTAGGAATTTGTTCATTTCATCTAAGTTATCTGCTTTGTTGGCGTATAGTTTTCCATAACTCATAATCATTTACATTCCTTTAAGGGATAATGATGTCCCCTCTTTCATTCTAGCTCTGGGAATTGTCTTCTTTGGTTTTTTTTCGGTGAGTCTAGTTAAAGGTTTGACAATTTTGTTGATCTTTTTAAAGAACCAATTTTGGGTTTCATTTTTTTTTTTTTCCTATTATTTCTGTACTACAGTCCTTTGAACTCTAATCTTTACTGCTCCCTTTCTTCTGTTTGTCATGAACTTAGTTTGCTCTTCTTTGTCTAATTTATTACTGTGGAAGCTTAGGTTATTGATTTGAGACCTTTCTTCTTTTCAGGTATAGGTGTTTAAAGCTATTAATTTCCCTACAACCGTTGTTTAGCTGCATCACTAAATTTTGACTTGCGTTTTCATTTTCATTCACTTTCAAATATTTTCTCATTTCCTGTCTACTTTCTTCTTTAATTCATTAGTTATTTTAGAAGTGTGTCATTTAATTTCCAAGTATTTGGATATTTCCCTTATTTCATTTCTGCTCTTAATTTTTTTAATTCAATTTTACTGTGAGTGTTTACATATCATACAGTCATCCAATGTGTACAATCAGTTGCCCATGTACTATAATACAGCTGTGTGTCCATCATTCCAGAAAAGAAATAAAAACAATAAAGAAGACTCAAATCCTCCCATACCTCTAACCCCACACCCTCCATTATTGACTCAGTATTGGTATGGTACATTTGTTACTGTTGATGAAGGAATGTTAAAATACTACTAACTGTATTACATAGTTTGCAATAAGTATATTTTTCCCTATATACCCCTCTGTTATTAACTTCTAGTTATAGTGTCATACATTTGTTCTAGTTCAAGAAAGAGATTTCTAGTATTTGTGCAGTTAATTGCAGATGTTGTCCACCACAAGATTCACTGTTTTATACATTCCTATCTTTTAACCTCCAACTTTCCTTCTGGTGACATACATGACTCTAAGCTTTCCCTTTCAAAGATTTCTTTGAAAATCTTTAATTGACTGTTTCATTAAAGTGAAACAGTATCTCAGCTGTATCTTGACTGAGGTGTAAGTTTGTTCTTTGACTGGGCCATATCTCTGCCCTTTCCAGTGTAGTTTGCAGTCCTCTGTTATCTAGGCATTTGGCTTCTCCAGTTACCCTAATCAGATTTTCCTAGACCAGAATGGGTTCAGGTCTCAGAATGGGGTTATATTCAGTTTCAAGTCTCCCTGAGGGTGTGTCTTAGAAATTGACAGACTTTCCTGTGAGGTCTTCAGCTGCTGTGCTTTTCCTAACCTGCCCAGAAGGTGGCAACTGTCACCCTGGTGCTTCTGACTGGTGTAAAGAGGTGTGGCCCCTTTAATTCTTAACTTAGTTTATTTCTGTTTTGACTGTTTTCTCCCAGGCCCTGGGGTCTGAGTTCTGAGGGGAGGGCAGGACCTTGAGCTGGGCCCCACCTCCTTCCTCTTAGGGAAGATACACCCCTTAGGGGGCTATCTTCTGCATTTCAATAGTTTCTTTGTCTCTCTGAGTCTGTCAACTCCACCCCTGTCTGGGTCAGAGCGCTGCGAACTGAAAATGGCTGACTCCACTGAGCCCCTCAGGTTGAGAGAGAGAAAAAGGGAGATAAAGCCCCCCTTCAGAGCCAGTCCATGGCCCCCCAATTCGCCTGTCAGTTAGATAGAGAACCTGGTCTTCTGCGCTCCCTGTCCTGCAGCACAGTTGTTTTCTGGCTCTCTAAGTCAATCTTTAAAAGTCTGTGTATTTTTTTTCTTTTTTTAATTATTTTTTTTCCTTTCTGTCAGCCCTACCTGCTCTCCATTGGGAGTGACCTCAGGGTGCTTTGCTGCTTTTCTATGTTTGTGGTTTGTGTTCAGCAGTCCTTATTTGTTAATTAAAACCCCAGCTGGAGCTGAACTGAGCTATAATCACTGGTTCCAGAAATGCTGGTTTCTACCACAGTGAGGTCCTGCAGCTCAGCCTGCTGTAGGGGGAGAGGGCTCCCGGCGCAGGTCTGCAAATTTTACTTACAGATTTTATGCTGCAAGCTCAGCCTTTCCACCAATCTAGGTTGGTGCACAATGTGTAGACAATTATGATTGTCCCCCAGCAGTTGTTCCAGATTATTTACTAGTTGTTCCTGGTTGTTTATTAGTTGTTCCAGGGGACTAACTAAGTTCCACACCTCTCAGTGCTGCCATCTTCTCTGCTCTTAATTTATCGTTTTTAATTTGGTTGTGATTGGAGAACATACTTTGCATAATTTCCACCCTTTTATATATTTAGACTTGTTTTATGACCTGACATTTGATCTGTCCTTGAGAATGGCCCATATGCCCTGGAAAAGAATGTGTACTTCACAGTCATTGGGTTTTATGTTCTATATAATCAGGTTGAATTGATTGATCATATTTTCATCCTCTATCCTAGATAATTCTCTGTCTAGGTGTTTCATCACTTGTTAGGGGGGCATAGATGTCTCCAACTATTACTATTGTTAGCTGTTTCTCTTTTCTATCCAGTTGTGTTTTGCTTCACATATTTTAGAGGTTCTGTTGTTAAGTGAATATATTATTTATAACTGTTATATCTTCCTGATATTATGAAATATCTTTTTCTAGTCATATTTTTGCCTTAATTCTATTTTGTCTGATATTAATGTAGCCATTCTTGATTTCTTATGGCTACCATTTGCATGGCATTTATCTCCTGTCTTTTTTGTTTTCCTTTTCTTCCTTGGCTGCCTTCTTTTGTGTTAAATATTTTTGGTGAATCATTTTATCCCTTTCTCTAAAATTTAATATTTTTGTTTTTATTAGTTGTTGCCCTAGGAATTAAATTATGCATTTTAACTTATCACAATCAATTTTAGGTTAATACTAGCTTAATTTCGGTAAATTATAGAATTGTTACTCCAATATGTTCTATTTCCTCTCTATCTTTGTGTCTCTGTGCCCAGAACCATATTTACATACCTCTTTTAGCTCTTGAGGATTGTTTGAGGCACAGTTAGTAAAGTTTAATACATCTTTGGCCCTATTTCCTGAACTGGACCAACATAGTTTGTTTACCAGAAGTACATTGAAATGGCAATGAGACATTTCATGTACAGTTTCAAAGCAACTTAAAGTTTCTTCCTTGTAGTTAACAACTAGAGTTTGGTTACAAATTAAAATGAAATCCTGGGGTAAGATTTGTGTGTAGGTTAAGAGTGCCTCAGAGGCTAGGATCTGTTTGGCTGTAATTACTTGGCTGATCTTGTAGGCAGGCTCTCCAGGACAGCCACCTAGTTTGGGCTTATTGCTGTAAGGAGGTCTTTTGGAGTCTGCCTGGTTGCTAGACCAACCATATGTGGTGACATGCAGGCCTGAGAAAACTAAGTAATGGTTTTAGGCATTCCCAGTTTTGAAAAATCCCATTGTTTGGGGGACCAGATTTGATTGTTTGACCTCCGTAGGCATTCTTGGGAAATGGGGTTGGACCATGGGTCAGAGACAAGCCCAAACACTCAGAGTAAACAAGAACAAACCACCAGCCAACATAAGGGTGAACAGTTGCATTTGATGAATTTGTTTCTTGACCTGGCATCCTGACTTCCAAGCAGTTGGACATTACCAGTAGAGAATAGAGTGACCCTAAGGTGAACTGACCCTGGCTGACCCAATCTGTTAGGGTTTGCTGGGCAATTTCTCTGGTCATTTGGATGTGACTGGCATTTGCCAGGTGTAATTTATCATCTCTTTTGGTGATCCACACATTCCTGGTGTTGGCCTTGGAACAGTAATTTCTATTAAATGTAAAAAGAGTTGGAGGATGAATTAGGATTGACCAGCCAGCCTTTAAACCTGGAGAAATCTGGCAGTGCTTTAGGAATGGGAAGATCAGAGGCAGCATCCCCTCATGGATCCCGTAGTAGTGTGTACGGAGGTCCCTCAGAAGAACCTATGATAACTGGATCATAAGATATTATCCACTTTCGATCAGGCTGCCAGTCCTATGGGAAGGCAGAATGATCAAAAATTGTAAATGAAAAGGAGAGGTGGTGGCGTGATGGTGATGAGAATGAAATCATCATGGATATGAAAGCCCTTAAGTTTGCCCTTCACCACTAGCAAGGGGAGGTTTGGAGGCTTGAGGTAGTTATTGTGGGCATCTTAAGGCCCAAAGGTCAGGATTGTAACAAAAGTAAAGTTTCTGGAAGAGAGATCCATTTTGGGGACCATTTGTTAGTTTGGAGTTTGAAAAGTAATTCTTTGAGGAAGCCATTGTGTCTTGCAATCAACCTTGCCCCAGGTAGGTTGAGGATAGTAGGGCAGGTGAAAATATCAGTGTATGTCTTGCTCTGATGCCCAGGCTTGGACAATTTGTGAGGTGAAGTGGGAGCCTTGGTCACAGTCACTTATGTCAGGAGCACCAGAGGAGATCAATATGGACTTAGTGAGGCCCTGAAGAGTGGCATCCCTGTTAGCGTATCTGGTTAGATAAGCCATCATTAGTCTGGTATAGGTATCTACCATAGTGAGAGCACAGCAAATGGAGATGAATAATAAAATAAAGACAAAAAAATGTATAAATAATGGGGGGAGGATAAAGGGTATGGGATGTTTTGGGTATTCTTTTTGTTTTATTTTTGTTTTTTTCTTTAGAGTAATGAAAATGTTCTAAAATTGATTGTGGCGATAAATGTATAACTATATGATGATACTGTGAGCCACTGATTGTATACTTTGGGTGGATTATATGGTGTGTGAATATATCTCAGTAAAATTGCATTTAAAAAAAGAGCACAGCAAATGGGGCTAGGGGAAGGGGGCATCGGGCCTATGAGATCAATTTGCCATCTAGAATATGGTAACTGGCCACAGGGAATTGAGCCCCATCTAGCCAATCACAATAAAAGTGCTTAGTTGTTTTTTTTTAAATTCAATTTTATTGAGATGTATTCACATACCATACAATCATCCAATCAGTTGTTCACAGTAACATTATATAGTTGTGCATCCATCACTCCAGTCTATTTTTTGAACATTTTCCTTGTACCAGAAAAGGTAAAAATAAGAATAAAAAATAAAAGTAAAAGAGAACACCCAAATCATCCCCTCCACCCTATTTTTCATTTAGTTTTTTGTCCCCATTTTTCTACTCATCCATCCATACACTGGATAAAGGGAGTGTGATCCATAAGGCTTTCACAATCACACTGTCACCCCTTGTAAGCTACATTGCTATACAATCGTCTTCAAGAGTCAAGGCTACTGGGTTGCAGTTTGATAGTTTCAGGTATTTACTTCTAGCTATTCCAGTGCATTGAAACCTAAAAAGTGTTACCTATATAATGCATTAGAATGCCCACCAGTGACCTCTCAACTCCATTAGGAATCTCTCAGCCACTGAAACTTTATTTTGTCTCATTTCGCATCCCCCTTTTGGTCAAGAAGATGTTCTCAATCCCACGATGCATCCCCGGGAGTCATATCTGGCGTTGCCAGGGAGATTTACACCGCTGGGGGTCAGATCCCACATAGAGGGGAGAAAAGTGCTTAATTTTATTACAGAGGAGACTTACCCACTGATGGTTTAGCCAGCGAGGGCCCTAGGGGCAGGCCCTACCACCTGGCCTACTCTACCAGGGCCTGCACACTTTGGTGTCCTGAGGCTTCATGTGCCCAGATGTTACGTAGTAAAGCAGAACTGGGGACTTTGTGGAGTGGGCTGATTATTATTATTTCTAAGATGAAGGTCTGTCAGGTCTGTAACATGTATCCTGGATAAGTGGTTAGCTGCAGCATAAAGTGGATGTCTAGAGTGAGGACCAGAGTGTAACCCAAATAGGAAGTAGAAAGTCAGTCAATCCCTGCCAAATGTGGGCACTCCAGAGCAGTTTGTCTTATAGTAAAAATTTGTCTTTGACCAAATAGCTAGGCTGTTAGCTGCTGCCCACAAGTCAATAAAACTGCAGACCTTGGGGAAATCTCTCTGTAGGACATCTTGGAGGGCCAGGCAGACTGCTTCCAGTTTGGCCAGCTGGACCAATCCCCATGTACCATCTCAGGTTAGAAATGTTCCTGATGTGGGGTGGAATGCCACCACCCACCCGCAAGCTGCATTACTTGTAATGGTGGCATGACCATTGGTGAAATATGCCAATTCCATTTCCTTATTAGACACTTGATCCCAAGGGGCTCCACACTTTGTCAAGAGGACAGACAGGGGGGTTCCTCTAGTTCTGCCATGGAGGTAGGCAAGGGGATGAACATGGGGGAAGCTACATTCTCCTGGAGTCTGGAAAGACCCACCATGTCAGACTTAGCACTCTAATGAAAGTACCATTTCCATTTGACCTGAGAGGCTTCCGTGGGTGTGCCAAGCAGCCCGAGAAAGGGGTCTCAGACTCACTGCAGGATAGGAATTTATGAACTTAGGCCAACTGTCCAAGAGCATAGCTTCTGTCTCCAACAGGACCCAGTAGGCAGCATGTATTTGTCTCTCTAGGGGACAGTACCTAAAGGTAGCTTGTGGCAGCCGCTTAAAAAGCCATGAGAAGCCACCATGCTTGGCTCAAGAAGTGTAGTCAGACCCAAAGGCTACTAGAGGCAAGACCTGTTGGACAGTTATTTCTAGTGCCTGTTGCTGGGAACCCCCACCCCCCACCCCCCGACCTCACTGAAAGGTAGAAGACTGCCATGTAATATGATGAATTGGCTGGAGTAAAACAGATGGGGAATATGCTGTCTCCAGGTGAAACAGGCCCAGAAGATGTTGAACTTGTTTTAAGTTGAGGAGGCTGTAATAGTAAAACTTGCTTAGTGGCCCCCAGCACTGTGTGACCTGAGCTTTGAATCACATAAAATAAAGATTAGCCCTGTGAGCCATCAGTCAGGTCAAATAGTGACAATTCTCTGGGGATAAGGCTTTTGGGGGCGCTCCAAATCTATCTGCCCCCTCCAGTGGCTGCTGAGCTTTTGGTTTTCACGACTATCATGGTTCTGTGGTTCTGGTTTCCAAAGCAACTATGGAACTGGAGAGAGGGGTATGGAAATAGGGTGAGTTAAAATACCAGAAAGTCCACTGCTCTAACTGAGATTTAGCTGTTTTTCTTGAATAAATGCTCCTGGGATTGTTACAAGCCTTTGGTTAGTTTCTAGAGTTCTGAAAAAGTTGAGTTTGACCATTTTTGTCAGTGTTCTCTTTGCTTTTATGGAGGAGTAGATTTTCAGAGATCCTTCCTCCACCATTCTGGAAGTGCTTCTCAACCTGTCTGTGCTTTTAACCACTGTGCATATTGCCTCTGTTTTATTTTATATCTAAATAATGATCTCTATATATTTACCGGCAGCCATGAAAGCCCGCTCTTTGATTTCATTGAGAGCTGCTTGCGAAATAAACATGAAATGGTTATTTATGAAGCTGCTTCAGCTATCATCCATCTTCCTAATTGTACTGCAAGGGAGCTGGCACCTGCTGTTTCAGGTTAGTCGTGTATTTGATGGTAGATTTATATTGCTATATTTAAGTTCCATAGGTCTGCCACATAGATATTAAGAATGATTTTTGAACCTTAACCATGTATATATGTCCTTTGCATTCAGTAGCTTATATGTAGGTAAGTTATATAGGTTGTTCTTTACTTATATTACTTTTTCTCAAGTTACTATTTCTCCATATAAAATTTCTGAAAATTTTTTATTTAGAATACAAGTAATTTTAATGCCTTAAGTTCTCCTGATGTTTAAAAAGTCCATTTGCTCTCATAACTATAAATATTTCTACCATTTAAACTAAAAATTAATGGGTCTATTAATTCTTTTAGCAAAAAGAGCAAACTTGATTCCTATTAATTTAAAGATTTTATAGCTGAATGAAAAGTGCTTTTTCTATTTTTATTTCATGTGAATTTGAATGCTATGATATAATTTTCTTATGCATATTTTGAATATGATTATGTACTAAATTTTCAGCGATTGATGAAATAAACTATATTCACAGGGATTTTTATTTTTTATTTTTTTAGTTCTTCAACTTTTTTGTAGCTCCCCTAAGCCAGCCTTGAGATATGCAGCTGTGAGGACCTTAAACAAGGTAGGTGTCCCTTTCCTGTTAACTTAGGCTAGTGTTTGATTGAGAAACATTAAATGTGAAGCAATTTGATTTCTTTCCAAGTTTAGTAAAAGCAATTTATGGGCTTCACGTCTACAACACCTCACTTGTATTTCTGGCCTTTGGTATGGCCATTTTTACTGTTAATTAACTGAAGATTATAATTCATTTCTTACTTCTAAACATTTTATAGTCAAACATTACACTGTTGAGTATGGTGGCCCTTAGCCACATGAGGCTATTTAAATTTAAATTTAAATCAATTAAAATTAAATAAAATTAAAAAGTCATTTCCTCAGTCACACTAGCCACGTTTCATGTGCCCAGTTGCCACATGTGGTTAGTAACTATCATGCTGAACAGTGCAGGTATAGAACATTTCTATCATTTTCAGAAAGTTCCTTTCAACAGTGCTAGTCTATGGTAGCACTGTCCAATGGAAACATAATGTGAGCCATACATGTAATTGTAAATTTTGTAGTAACCACATTGAAATTTTTTGTCAAAGGTGAAACTAATTTTAATATTTTATTTAACCTAATATATCTAAAATGTCACTTCAACATTAATCAATATTAAAATTATTAAAGAAATGCATTCTTTTTTTGTATTAAATCTTTGACATTCAGTGTATTTTTAATGCTTACAGAGTATCTTGATTTGGACTAGCCACCTTTCAGATGCTCAGTAGTCACATTGGCTATTGGTTACTGTATTGACCAGCATAGGGTCTAGAGGATACAATATGAAAACAGAATAAATTAAATAACCATAAAAATTTTAAATAAAATTTTAATGTAACAGGAGATTTGTCGTAAGGCAGTACATGATCAATTATGAATTAATTTTATGAACAGCTGGAAGAAAGAGAGGCTTAGAGTAGACATGGAAGAACTCTTTATAGAACAGAAATTTCAATCATATCTTGAAATCCCTCATCTATAATTTTAGGGCCAGATAGGTCTTAGAATTCAGTTCTTTTGGTGAATTTTAGAAAGGTAGTGTTGTGGTACTATCTCTTATGTTATAAACTAACCCCAATGGGCTTGGAGCAGCACCCACCATCAGGCATATTGATATTTCTACACAAACATATGGCCATGCTCACTAAGTGGGGTAAATTAAGACTTAAATAGTTTTCCATCAACTCAGGTCATATTTTGCTATTAAATAAATTTTGATGCCAGTACTTTGGTTTACAAAATGTTTGGGATTTCAGATTTGTGGGTTAGGACTTCTGTACCAGTATTGAAATAGTCGGAGAGGTGGAACAACATGAAAAAAAGCAAGAAAGCAGGAGAATGACAGACATGTCTTAGTGACCATGAGTAATCTAGATTGGCTGGAGTTTGCTTATTTAAATCCAGCAATATTTTCTAAGTTATAACATATTAACATCTTTGAGCACTATTTACCCTGCTAGGTCCTATTCTCAATGTGGACATATGTATACACAAAGAACTATAGGAAAAACAGGCCAACTGTAATAAAGAGCCAACCATCGTATTGTTATAAAGGTTATGGGAACTAATAAGAGACAGTGTTATGCTGTGCTGTGGTGGTTTCTCATTTATCAAATGATATACCATACCCTATTAATTAGATACATTCTTCTTGAAACAATGACTTTTAACCTGTGTTTTCTCCTTTAGAGGAAGAAGAAAGCCACTTGCTTTAATTGAAATTTCTATTTTCCTTTTCCTTTGTTTTTTAAAATTCTGGCCTTTACCAACAGCAGTTTTTGTTTTCTTTTTTCTTGCCCTGCCACAAGGTGGCAATGAAGCATCCCTCTGCGGTTACTGCTTGTAACCTGGACTTAGAAAACTTGATCACAGACTCAAACCGAAGCATCGCTACCCTGGCCATTACCACACTCCTCAAGACAGGCAGTGAGAGCAGTGTGGACAGGCTCATGAAGCAGATATCCTCTTTTGTGTCTGAAATCTCAGATGAGTTCAAGGTAAGAGTTTAAACATGGCCATGTTTTCTCCCAATCTGTGACTTGCCTATTTCTTTTGGTGAGCAGAAGTTTATAATTTTTATGAAGTCTATTTATCCTTTTCTTTCTTTCACAGTTATTGCTTTCTGTGTCTTGTCTAAGAAACCTTTGTCTACCTCCAAGTCATAATGATATTCTCTTATGTTTTATTCTGAATGCTTTATACTTTTAGCTTTTCCATTAGGTTTGTGATCCTTGAATAAATATTTGTGTATTGAATGGGATAAATTCAGTTTTTTCCTTATGGATATCCAGTTATTCCAGCATAGTTGATTGACAAGACTTGCCTTTCCCTGTTGGAGTGCTTTGGTATCTTTGTCTGAAAAGCACATAACCTATAATCAAAGGTAATATTTCTAGGCTCTTTATCATATCTCATTGATCTCTTTGTCAATCCTTTTGTCAGTACCACCTGTATTGATTAATGTAGCACTTATGGTGCCTATGAAATGTCAACTAGTGGAGGTCTTCAAACTTTGTCTGTATTTTTCATTACTGTAGTTCCTTTGCATTCTCATGTAAAATGTAAAACCAGATTCTCAATTTCTACAAAACAAAGCATGCTAGGACTATGATTGGGATTGTGGTGAATCTATAAATCATTTTGGGGAGAACTGACATCTTATTTTCTTCTTCTAATTCATGAATATTGTATAGCTCTCCTTTTACATAGGTCTTCTTTAATTTCTCTGAGCAGTGTTTTGTAGTTTTTACTCCAGATGTCTTGCACATCTTTTGCTAAAGTTATTCCTAAATATTTAATGCTTTTTTATTCTATTTTATTAGAATTTGTGTTTCATTGTTGGCTGCTAAGTATATAAAAAATACTGTTTTTTGTTTTTTCTTTATTAACTTGGTATCTTGTAACCTTGCTGAATTCCTTATTGGTTCTAGTCATTTTTACATACATTCCTTAGGACTGTCTATATTAATGTCTTCTGAAAATAGAGATAGTTTTACTTCTTCATTTCCAATCCAAATGCTGTTCCTTTATTTTTCTTGCCTTACTGCAGTGGCTAGCCCATCCAGTATAGTGTTGGATAGAATTAGTGAGATTGTGTCAGAGATAATCAAAAGAACGATAAATTTCAGTTAGAAGAATGAAAGGAGAAAGACTTTAATTCTTACTTAGTTCTCGGCTAAGAAGTATGACTGACCCTAATTACTCTCTACTTACTATATATCTAGACTTTTAAAAAATAAACTAAGCCTGTCTATTCATGCAGACATTTTGAATCTTTGGTAAACCTTGGAAGGTTATGAAGATTGTTTTTGCAGCTGTTTCTAAAATAAACTAGAATGATGGGGAGAATGATTTTGGTAAAGGTAATGTTTTAGCATAAGAATTGGCAAATCTTTTCTATGAAAGGCTACATAATAAATATTTTAGGCTTTGTGGGCCACTACAGTCTCTGTTTTATATTCTTCTCTGTTTAGTTTTTTTACAACTCTTTTAAAATGTAAAAACCATGGTAACTCTCAGGCTGTATAAAAACAGGCCTCAGGCCAGATTTGGCCTGTGGGCTGTAGTTTTCTGACTTCAGTTTACCCAGTAAGCACACACATGAAAAATATTGATGAGGATGTGGAGCAGTTGAAACCCTTATATATCCCTGTGTACAACTACCTTTGGAACCAATCTGGCATTATCTAATAAATTTTAAGATGTATATTTTATAAACCCAGCAATTCTAATTTTGGAACTAAGAGATAATTTCAGTTGTATATGTTACAGTTCATAAATATCATGTTGAAAAAAATAAGCAAGTTGCAGAAGACTATATACAACATGATAGCATTCAAATAAAATTTCAAAAATAAGCAAACTAAATGTTATATATTCTTTGGGGATTATATATATATATACGCAAACTAAATGTTATATATTCTTTGGGGATTATATATATATATACATATATATGGTAAAACTTTGAAGAAAAAACAAGGAAACAAAGACAATCAGGATGGTGATTACTGCTGGGAAGGAGACCAGAAGGGGTCTATGGCACAGACGGGGTTTCAAAGATGACGGAACTGGCCTTTTAAAAAGCTATATAATAAGTGCACAGAGATTTGTTTTTATTATCATTTACTAAAATTTTATTTAAGTTATAGGAGTATGAAATATTTTACAAGGAAAAGAGTAAAAAAGCCAAATAATAAAACAATTTAAAAATTGTTAAGCTAAACCTTTTTCTACATTTGGCATCTCTTTCTTTATCACTAATTTGCCTGTTTTTTAAAACTATAATAAAGTAAATCCTCACCAAGTTGTGAAACTCCAAGTGTACCATTCAATATTGTGTGTTGTTTCTGTGAATCTTTTAGTTCTTATTTTCTTTGACTCTGTGACTCTATATAATTTTACAGTACAAAATGGTTGATCATAACTCATTATCATTAAATGGATATCACTGGATATGATGCTACCTTTAGCTCTCTTCTAGGTTTTTAAAAAATGTTATTCCATTCTTGATGGCCTTCTAAAGAGAGCATCTATGTAAATATGCACTGTGATTTAGGAATGAAACAAAAAAGTAAAACAGATATTATTAGGAAGCAAGCTTGAGGAGTCAGGGATGCATCCTAAAGTTTGTTATATCAAATATCACATCACCAAAAACTTAAAGTAAATCTATATAGTCATATGTAGATCTTTATTGTTATGTCTCTTAGATTCTTCAACAAAAATAACTGCTCAAGCTGCTCTTTTGTTTCTCTTTTGTCAGTTGAGGAAGCTAGAGTATGAAAAACAGTTGAGGAAACTAGGGTATTAAAAGATGACTGAGTGGTGGTGATGGTGGCACGACATTGTGAATATAGTTAACATCACTGAATAGTATATTTGAAAGTGTTACCAGAATAAAAATTTTAAAAAGCCTATGAACTGTACAATGCCAACAGTGAACCCTAATATAAACTATGGACTATGGCAATGTAAATTATAGACTATAGTTAATAGTAAATTATAATAATATTGTTTCATAAATTGTAACAAAGGTACCACACTAATGCAGAATGTTAATAATAGGGAAAACTGTGTGTTTGAGGGGGGATATATGGGGGCTCTATATTTTCTGCAAGATTTTTCTCTAAACGTACAACTTCTCTAACTAAAAAGAAAAAATAAAATTAAAAAACAAAAATGTTACTGAGTTACCTAAGCTCATATGGTGAATTAGCAGTGCAAGACTAAAACCTAGATTTTCTAATTTCAAATGCAGAAAGAAACCATTCTGTTTCTTTCTCTGCTACCTAACATATCTGTGTTAGTCATATCTTTGAGTTCAGGTATTGATTGTGTTAGTTAAGATTAAAAAGTTATTAAAACATTGTGAAAGTTTATCAATAGTATACCCATATGGAAAAAAATTTAATCCTAACCCGTACTTCACACTACACACAAAAATCTGTTCCAGATGGATTGCAGATCTAAATGTGCAAAGCAAAACAATTAAGATTTTTGAAGAAAACATAGGAGAACCTGAGTAAGGAAAATATTTCCTAAACAAGACACAAATTTTGATAAATTAGACCTGATTAAAGTTAAGAATTTCTGTTTGTCAAAAAGACACCATAAAGAATGAAAAGGCAAGCCACAGAGTGGGAGATGTTTGCAATAAATATACTGAGAAAGTGCTCAATTTAAGAATGTATAAAGAGCTCCTATAAATCAGAAAGAAAAACACAATTGAGAAAAAAAAAGGGGCAAGTCTTGAACACACCTGTATAAAAAGGGATATCTAAGTGACCATAAACATATGAAAAGTAACTCAATTTTATGATCATCGAGGAAATACAAAACAAAACAAACAAAAAAACTTAATACAGTTACTCATTCACCAGAAAGGCTAAAATGAAAATGTTAGGAAATATTCAGTGTTGTTACACACTTACACTGTGAGTGGGAGTATAAATTATACAGCCGTTTTTGAAAACTGGCAGCATCTACTTGTGGCAGCCCCTGGCCTGAACAATACAGGCCTGCGGACCTTGGCGCCCAGCAGTCTGCGTGACCTAGCAGCCAGTGTTCAACCTATCATCTTTATAAGCCAGTAAAGAGAAAGAGGGTAAACTGTAACTTTAAATGAGAAGTAAGCAGGAGGTGAGGAACTCTTGGTTTCACGAAAGAGCAAGAATGTTGACCTAGTCTACCTGCTTCTGGCCCCCAAGTGTTATCACCCTTGTGGTTATTTACAAAGCCCCATCCTGTAATTCTTGCCTTCCTGCACCACCCCCATGTCACAGGATGCTCTCCCACCCTTAGGAATATCTTCGTCTTAAACTCTCGTAACTGGTTTGCTACCCTCTTTCAATCATGTGGTCAGCTTTCCTGCGAAAGTGGTACCTGCCCGGCAAGAAAAAGGCCATTTGATTTCTGCTGATTTTTGCCTCCCTGTGAGTAAGCCCCAAATAAAGTTCATGTTTCAGAAAATGCTTGGCATCTTCTTTGTTCTTTTGACTGGCAAAGCCCTCTTGGGTTTGTGACATACTAAAGCTGAACACATGCATATCCTATGACCCAGCAGTTTCACTCCCAAGTATATTCCCAGCAGAAATGTGTACACAGGACCAATTTCAAATGTAAGGCTAAGGAGCGAAGAGTTTGGAGGTAATCTGTGTGGTGGTTAAGAGAATGACCTCTGAAGTCAAAACCCCTGGGTTTAAATCCTGGAGATGCTAAGCTAAGAAATGAAGTCTAGAGTTTGCCCATTATTAGATATGTGACCTTAGGCAAGTCATGTAAACTCTTGCTGCTTCAGTTTCCTTAACTAATTAGGGGCTAATAATAATACCTCCCTCATAGAGTTATTGCATGATATGAATGAAATAATAATTATAAGGAGCTGTGTCTCAGTGTCAGTTATTACTACAGTTGCTTTATGTGTATTTAATAGGGAAAGAACCACCAGTCCAAAGTTGATCTTTTAAAATCTGCACACACAGAATAGTCAATACTGGCTTTATAAATTATTTAGATTAGTTCTCCCCCCCCCACCCCCCACTGTGCTTATGTGATTCTTTTGAAACACAGATGGATTCCTTTGTCTCAGTTGGCTTTCAGTTTTGGAGTTTTTCTCCCTTCCCATCCTTGATGGTTTAATTTTATCTTTTTAGTATGTAGAACATCCTAATGCAGCCAAAAGTAAAAATAACACTAAGTATACTTGGAAGTGTCACTTTCTTCCATATCCCTTCCCCTTACTCTACCTCCAACTTTTCATAAGTAACCAACTTTATTGATTTCTGGTTTATCCTTTTTGTGTTTCTTTTGGTAAAGATATGATTTTTATATATATTTATTTTCTCCCTTTTTTTTGTTCATGAAAGACAGCATACTGTATATGCTCCATTTTACTTTGCATTTGTTACTTAACAGTACATATTGGAAATCACCCTTAATCAGTTCATAGAGATATTGCTCATTCTTTTTTGCAGCTGCGTAAGTATTCCATCATGTATATGTAGCATTGTTTATTGAACCAACCTCCCAAGCCTGGACAATTACAAGTAATGCTGCAGTGGATAACCTTGAGCATAAGCTATTTCAAAATGTTGGAGATGTGTGTATATCTTCAGGATAAATTCCTAGAAATTGGTATACTGGGTAAATGCATATGAAGTTGTGTAGAGAATGCTAAATTCTTCTAGCAATGTATGAGAGTGCCAGTCTCCCCACAGCCTCATCAAGAGTTATTGTTAAGCTTTTGTAGTTTTGCCAATCTGATGGATGAGAAATGGTATCTCAATGAAGTTTTTTTTTGAAAAAAAAACAAACAAACAGTTTTACTTACACACCATACAATCCTAAGTGTACAATCAGTGTCTCTTGGATTAATCACATAGTTAAGCATTCACCACTACAGTCAATATGAGAACATTCTCATTTCTCCCGAAGGAAAAAATACCGTACCCCTTGTTCCAGTTTGCTAAAGCTGCGAGTATGCAAAAATACCAGAACTGAATTGGCTTTTATAAAGGGGATTTATTAGGTTGCACATTTACAGTTCTAAGGCCATAAAAGTGTCCAAACTAAGGCATCAACAGGAGGATACCCTCTCTGAGGAAAAGGCCGATGGGGTCTGGAACACTCTTGTCAGCTGGGAAGGCATGTGACCGGTGTCTGCTGGTCCTTTGCTCTCGGGTTACATTACTTTCAGCTTCTGATTGTAGTGGCTTTCTCCTAAGTGTCTCTGGGTTCTCACTTAGGTTCCCCAGAGCAAACTCTGGACTTCATCTCTTAGCTTAGCATCTCCAAATGTCTGGTTTCAAAAGCTGTCTCCAAAATGTTTCTGGGTGTTTTCTCTCTAAGCATCTCTCTGAGCTCTCTTCAAAACGTCTCTGCCTTTTATCCTCTCACAGAGGACCCCAGTAAACTGATTAAGACCCACCCTGGATGGGCGGAGTCAAAACTCCATGGAAATAATCTTATCAAAAGGTCCCACCCACAATGGGTGGTCCACATCTCCATGGAAACAACCTGATCAAAAGATCCCACCACAATAAGTGTGCCCCCACAAGAGTGGATTAAAAGAACATGGCCGTTTATGAGGTACATAACAGAATCAAACCAGCACACCTCATATATCCCTCTGTTATTGACATTTAGGTTTGGTATAGTGCCTTTGTTACAATTAATGAAAGAATATTACAATGTTACTTTTAACTATAAACCTTAGTTTACATTAATTATATTTTTTTCCCATATAACACCCTATTATTAATACCTTGTAGTAGTGATGTATGTTAGTTCTGGTTCATGTAAGAACTCTCTTACATTTATACAATTAACCACCATCATTGTCCACTCTGGGTTTTGCTAAGTTATATAGTCCCAGTTTTTATCCTCTAGCTTTCCTTCTGGTGACACACACGATTCTAGCCTTCCTCTTTCAGCCATATTCACACTCTGCTTTGTTAATTACACTTACAATATTGTGCTACCATCACACAGTATTGTGCTATTCATTTCTGAATCTTTGCAATGAACGCTATTGAACATTCTGTCCTCCTTAAGCATTGACTGCCCAATCTGTGCCCACTTTCTATCTCCTGGTTACCTATGCTCTTGAATTTAATTCTCAGAGTTTGCTCATTATAGTTAGTTCATATTAGTGAGACCATCCAATATTTGTCCTTTTGTTTCTGACTTATTTCACTCAACATAATGTCCTCAAGGTCCATTCACTTCATTGCATGCCTCATGACTTATTCCTTTCTGTAGCTGCACAATATTCCATACACCACAGTTCGCCCTTTCACTCATTAGTCAATGGACCCTTGGACCGCCTCTGTCAATGGCAATCGTGAATAATGCTGCCATAAACATTCATATGCAAATATCCCTGCTTTCAGTTCTTCTGTTATATACCTAGTAGTGGGATTGCGAGATCATATGGCAACCCCATACTTAGCTCCTTGTGAAACCGCCACACTGCCCTCCAGAAGGGCGTCACAGTTCTACTTCCCTAACAATAGTGAATAGGTATACCTCTTTCTCCAGTCTTCTCCAGCACTTCTAGTTTTCTGTTTATTTTATTTTATTTTTTTTTCTTTTTAATTTTTATTGGGATTTTTCAGATACCATACAATTATCCAAAGATCCAAAGTGTACAATCAGTTGCCCCTGGTACCCTCATACAACTGTGCATCCATCACTGCACTTAATTTTTGTTCAACTTTTAGAACCTTTTCATTACTCCAGACAAGAAATAAAGTGAGAGATGAAAAAGAAAAAGAAAAAAGAAAAAAAAAGAAAAGAAAAGGAAACTCGAAAACTTGAACCCTCCCATATCCCTAACCAACCCCCCTCAATTGTTGACTCATAGTGTTGGTATAGTACATTTGTTACTGTTTATGAAAGAATGTTGAAATACTACTAACTGTACTATATAGTTTGCAATAGGTGTATATTTCTTCTCTATATGCCCCTCTATTATTAACTTCTAGTTGTATTGCCATACATTTGTTCTGGTTCATGGAAGAGTTTTCTAGTATTTGTACAGTTAATCATGGACATTGCCCACCATAGGATTCAGTTTTATACATTCCCATCTTTTGACCTCCAACTTTCCTTCTGGTGACATATATGACTCTGAGCTTCCCCTTTCCACCTCATTCACGCACCATTTGGCACTGTTAGTTATTCTCACATCTTGCTACTGACACCTCTGTTCATTTCCAAACATTTAAGTTCATCCTAGTTGAACATTCTGCTCATACTAGGCAACCACTCCCCATTCTTCAGCCTTGTCCTGTATTTTGGTACCTTATATTTCATGACTGTGAGTTTACATATTATAATTAGTTCTTATCAGTAAGACCCTGCAATATTTGTCTTTATGTGTCTGGCTTATCTCACTCAGTATATTGCCCTTGAGGTTTTGTCATCAACCCATTTTTTTTTTTAAGATGGTTTTGTTTACACACCATACATTCCATCCTAAGTAAACAATCATTGGTTCTCTGTATGGTCACATATTTATGTGTTCACCACCTTCACCACTATCTATATAAGGGCATCTACATTTCTTCCACAAGGCAGGAGGGAGAGTCAAAGAAGGTAGAGAGGCAAAAGAAAGAGGAAAAAAATGACAGCTAGGAAGTAGCAAAAGGAAAAGTAACCTTAAATCAAAGTAGAGTAAAGAGTCAGACAACACCACCAATGTCAAGAGTCTAACATGCCTCCCCTATTCCCCCCTCTTATCTGCATTTACCTTGGTATATCACCTTTGTTACATTAAAGGAAGCACAATACAATGATTCTGTTAGTTAGTCTCTAGTTGACATTGATTGCATCCCTCCCCCAATGCCTCCCCATTTTTAACACCTTGCAAGGTTGACATTTGCTTGTTCTCCCTCGTAAAAGAACATATTTGTACATTTTATCACAGCTGTTGAACACTCAGATTTCACCAAGTTACACAGTCCCATTCTTTATCTTTCCTCCTTTCTTCTGGTGTCTCAATGCTCCCAACCTTCCTCTCTCAACTGTATTCATAGTTATTGTTGTTCAGTGTGCTTACATTGCTGTGCTACCATCTCCCAAAATTGCGTTCCAAACCACGCACTCCTGTCTTCTGTCACTCTGTAGTGCTCCATTTAGTATTTCCTGTAGGGCGGATGTCTTGTTCACAAAGTCTCTCATTGTCTGTTTGTCGGAAAATATTTTGAGCTCTCCCTTGTATTTGAAGGACAGCTTTGCTGGATATAGGATTCTTGGTTGGTGGTTTTTCTCTTTCAGTCTTAAATATGTCACACCACTTCCTTCTTCCCTCCATGGTTTCTGCTGAGAAATCTGCACATAGTCTTATTAAGCTTCCTTTGTATGTGATGGATTACTTTTCTCTTGTTGCTTTCAGGATTCTCTCTTTGTCTTTGACATTTGATAATCTGATTATTAAGTGTCTTGGCGTAGGCCTATTCAGATCTCTTCTGTTTGGAGTACACTGTGCTTCTTGGATCTGTAATTTTATGTCTTTCATAAGAGATGGGAAGTTTTCCTTGATTATTTCCTCTATTATTGCCTCTGCCCCTTTTCCCTTCTCTTCTTCTGGGACACTAGTGATACTTACATTATTGTACTTTGTTTCATCCTTAAGTTCCCGGAGACGTTGCTCATATTTTTTCATTCTTTTCTCCATCTGCTCCTTTGCATGTAGGTTTCAGGTGTTTTGTTCTCCAGTTCTTGAGTGTTTTCTTCTGCCTCTTGAGATCTGCTGTTGTATGTTTCCATTGTGTCTTTCGTCTCTTGTGTTGCACCTTTCATTTCCATAGATTCTACTAGTTGTTTTTTTGAACTTTCAGCTTCTGCCTTATGTATGCCCAGTGTTTTCTTTACAGCCTCTATCTCTTTTGCAAAATATTCTCTAAACTTTTTGAACTGATTTAGCATTAGTTGTTTAAATTCCTGTATCTCAGTTGAAGTGTACGTTTGTTCATTTGACTGGGCCATAGGTTCGTTTTTCTTAGCGTAGGTTTTAGTTTTCTGTTGTCTAGGCATCTGGCCTCCTAGGCCACCCCAATCAGGTTTTCCCATACGAGAACAGGCTCAGGTCACAGAAGGAGGAAATATTCAGTATCTGGTTTCCCTGATGGTTTTTCTTAGAAGATTGATACACCTGTACTTTTCTGCCTGGCAGGTGCACCTGTCAGCCTGTCACCAGCTGGTGTAAGAGGGTGTGGCCTGTGGCTCTCCTCCCCCAGGCTTTGGGGTCTGGTTCCCGAAAGGCAGGCAGTAGAGCTGGGCCCCTCCCTTTCCTCTTGGGAAGCTATGCCCCCTCCAGAGAGGTCATTTGCATATCAGTAAGTTCTTTGTTTCTCTGACTCTGCTGATCAGAGTGTTTTGATTTTAAAATGGCTGAGGCTGTCTTTACTGCAAAGCGCTGCGGGCTGAAAACAGCTGAGGTTTTCTCCACAAAGAGAGAAAGGGATGGAAATCTCCCAGGTTCACCTGTCAGCCAGAGATAGCACTCAATCCTCTGGGCTCCCCGTACTGAGACAGTTATGTCCCCCAACTCTCCCAAGGTCAGTTGTCACCAAAAGCCTCTGTCTGCTTGTTGAGGATTTGCTGTCTGTATTGAGCAGATAACATGAAAACCCCAGTTGGAGCTGGGCTGAGAGAGTGCTGCTCTCTAGCACCGCGAGGCTTCCGTGAGGGAGGGGCTCTCGGCTCTCAGCACGGGTCCGCAGTTTTACTTACAGATTTTATGCTGCAATCTCGGGCATTTCTCCCAATTCAGGTTGGTGGATGATGAGTGGTCAGTCATGTTTGTCTCCCCGCAGTTATTCCAGGTTATTTACTAGTTTTTTGGTCATTTATGAATTGTTCCGGGGCGGGGACTAACAGTCTTCCACTCCTCTCTATGCCTCCATCTTAGCTCCTCTTTGTTTATTTTATTTATTTATTTTTAAACAGTTTTATTCATGCACCACAGAATCCATCCTAAGTGTATAATCAGTGGCTCTGGGTATAATCACATGTTATGCATTCACCACCACAATCTATATAAGAACATTTCCATTTCTTCCGAAAAGAAAGAAGAAAAGAAAAAAGAAACCTCATACCCCTCCATTATATCCCCCTCTTTTGGCATTTAGCTTTGGTGTATTGCCTTTGTTACAATTAATGAAAGAATATTATAATGTTACTGTTAACTGTAGACCCTAGTTTGCATTAATTGTGTTTTTTTTCTGTAGAGCATCCCATTTTTAACAACTTGTAATAGTGACATAAATTTATTCTTGTTCATGTAAAAACTTTCTTATATTTGTACAATCAACCACCATCACTGTCCACTCTAGGTTTCACTAAGTTACACAGTTTTGGTTTTTATCCTCTTTCTTTCCTTCGGTTGCCATACATGTTGCTAGCCTTCCTCTTTCAACCATATTCACACTCAACTTTATTCATTATACTTATGATATTATACTACCATCACACTGTCCTGTGCTATCCATTTCTGACCCTTTACAATCAATCTTGTTAAACATTCTGACTCCTTAAGCATCAAATGCTCAGTCTTTACCCTCTTTCTATCTCCTGATAACCTGTGTTCTCAAATTTAGCTCTTAGAGTTTGCTCATTAGTTAGTTCATATTAGTGAGACCATACAGTATTTGTCCTTTTATATCTGGCTTATTTCACTCAACATAATGTCTTTAAGGTGCATCCACATTGTTGCATACATCATGACTTTATTTCATCTTTCAGCTGCATAATATTCCATTGTATGTATATACCAAGAAGATGTACACCATCCTACGATGCCAGGTCTAGATTCCTTCCCAGGAGTCATATTCCACATTCCCAGGGAGATTTACTCCCCCGGGTGTCAGATCCCACTTAGTGGGGGAGGGCAGTGATTTCACCTGCCAACTTGGCTTAGCTAGAGAGAGAGGGCCACATCGAGCAACAAAGAGGTATTCAGGAGGAGACTCTTAGGCACAATTATAGGCAGGCCTAGCCTCTCCTTTGCAATAACAGTCTTCCCAAGGGCAAATCCTATGGTAGAGGGCTCAGCCCATCAAACCACCAGTCCCCTATGTCTGTGAGCACATCAGCAACCATTGAGGTGGGGAAGCCCAACACCCGTGCATTCTCCACCAGCTCCTCAGGAGGGCTCTGCATATTTTTTCATTGTTTTTGTTTTTGTTATTTTCTAATTAACTTTTTTTAAAAATTAACTATTAAATGTATCAAAGAAAAATTAAAAAATACATTAAAAAACATTTCAAACAAACCATAACAAGGGAGTAAGAAAAAGACAACTAACCTAAAATAACTACTTTACTCCCGACATGTTCCTACTCTACCCCAAGAAAATAACCTAATATACCAACATTTCTGTGAACTTGTTCCTATGATACCCACCAGAAATTAAACCATAGTCATTCCTGGGCATTCCCAGAACACTGAATTTACCCACAATAGCTTATCTGTTCTTACTGGGTTATCATTCCCCCTTCCTTAATTGTTCTCTATATCTAGTTCCCCTACATTCTACATTATAAACCATTTGTTTTACATTTTTCAATGTTCACATTAGTGGTAGCATATAATATTTCTCTTTCTGTGCCTGGTTTATTTCACTCAGCATTATGTCTTCAAGGTTCATCCATGTTGCCATATGTTTCACAACATCATTCCTTCTTAACTGCCACGTAGTATTCCATCATGTGTATATACCACATTTTATTTATCCACTCATCTGTTGAAGGACATTTGGGTTGTTTCCATCTCTTGGCAGTTGTGAATAATGCTGCTATGAACATTGGCGTGCAGATATCTGTTCATGTCACTGCTTTCCGATCTTCTGGGTATATACCGAGAAGTGCAATCGCTGGATCGAATGGTAACTCTATATCGAGTTTTCTAAGGAACTGCCAGACTGACTTCCAGAGTGGCTGAACCATTATACAGTCCCACCAACAATGAATAAGAGTTCCAATTTCTCCACATCCCCTCCAGCATTTGTAGTTTCCTGTTTGTTTAATGGCAGCCATTCTAACCGGTGTTACATGGTATCTCATTGTGGCCTTAATTTGCATCTCTCTAATAGCTAGTGAAGCTGAACATTTTTTCATGTGTTTCTTGGCCATTTGTATTTCCTCTTCAGAGAACTGTCTTTTCATATCTTTTGCCCATTTTATAATTGGGCTGTCTGTACTATTGTCATTGAGTTGTAGGATTTCTTTATATATGCAAGATATCAGTCTTTTGTCAGATACATGGTTTCCAAAAACTTTTTCCCATTGAGTTGGCTGCCTCTTTACCTTTTTGAGAAATTCCTTTGAGGTGCAGAAACTTCTAAGCTTGAGGAGTTCCCATTTATCTATTTTTTCTTTTGTTGCTTGTGCTTTGGGTGTAAAGTCTAGGAAGTGGCCGCCTAATACAAGGTCTTGAAGATGTTTTCCTACATTATCTTCTAGGAGTTTTATGGTACTTTCTTTTATATTGAGATCTTTGGTCCATTTTGAGTTAATTTTTGTGTAGGGGGTGAGGTAGGGGTCCTCTTTCATTCTTTTGGATATGGATATCCAACTCTCCCAGCCCCATTTGTTGAAAAGACCATTATGACTCAGTTCAGTGACTTTGGGGGCCTTATCAAAGATTAGTCGGCCATAGATCTGAGGGTCTATCTCTGAATTCTCAATTCGATTCCATTGATCTATATGTCTATCTTTGTGCCAGTACCATGCTGTTTTGATAACTGTGGCTCTATAATAAGCTTCAAAGTCAGGGAGTATAAGTCCTCCCACTTCGTTTTTCTTTTTTAGAGTGTCTTTAGCAATTCGAGGCATCTTCCCTTTCCAAATAAATTTGATAACTAGCTTTTCCAAGTCTGCAAAGTAGGTTGATGGAATTTTGATTGGGATTGCATTGAATCTGTAGATGAGTTTGGGTAGAATTGACATCTTAATGACATTTAGCCTCCCTATCCATGAACATGGAATATTTTTCCATCTTCTAAGGTCCCCTTCTATTTCTTTTAGTAGAGTTATGTAGTTTTGTTTGTATAGGTCCTTTACATCTTTGGTTAAGTTTATTCCTAGGTACTTGAGTTTTTTAGTTGCTATTGAAAATGGTATCTTTTTCTTGAGTGTCTCTTCAGTTTGTTCATTTCTAGCATATAGAAACATCACTGACTTATGTGCATTAATCTTGTATCCCACTACTTTGCTAGTAGCTGTATTTCTCAATGTTTTCCAGATATAAGATCATATCATCTGCAAATAATGACAGTTTTACTTCTTCCTTTCCAATTTGGATGCCTTTATTTCTTTGTCTTGCCAGATTGCCCTGGCTAGCACTTCTAGCACAATGTTGAATAACAGTGGTGACAGCGGGCATCCTTGTCTCGTTCCTGATCTTAGAGGGAAGGCTTTCAGTCACATTGAGTACTGTGCTGGCTGTGGGTTTTTCATCTATATTCTTTATCATATTGAGGAAGTTTCCTTCAATTCCTGCCTTTTGAAATGTTTTTATCAAAAAGGGATGTTGAATTTTGTCAAATGCTTTTTCAGCATCTGTTGAGATGATCATCTGATTTTTCGCTTTTGATTTGTTAATGTGTTGTAATATATTCATTGATTTTCTTATGTTGAACCATCCTTGGATGCCTGGAATGAACTCCACTTGGTCATGGTGTATGATTTTTTTAATGTGTTTTTGGATTCGATTTGCAAGTATTTTGTTGAGAATTTTTGCATCTATATTCATTAGGGAGATTGGCCTGTACTTTTCCTTTTTTGTAGCATCTTTGCCTGGTTTTGGTATTAGATTGATGTTAGCTTCATAAAATGTGTTAGGTGTAGTATGCCATTTTCTTCAATGTTTTGAAAGAGTTTAAGTAAGATTTGTGTCATATATATATATATATATATATATATATATATATATGTATGTATTTTTTTTTTTTTTTTTTGGAAATGTTGGTAGAATTCCCCTGTGAAGCCATCTGGCCCTGGGCATTTATTTGTGGGAAGTTTTTTCATGTCTGATTGGATCTCTTTGCTGTGATTAGTTGGTTGAGGTCTTCTGTTTCTTCTCTGGTCAGTCTAGGGTGTTATATGTTTCCAGGAAATTGTCCATTTCCTCTACATTATCCACTTTGTTGGCATACAGTTGTTCATAGTCTCCTATTAAAATTTTTTTAATTTTTTCGGGATCTGCAGGAATGTCACCTTTCTCATTCATTATTTTGTTTATATGGGTCTTCTCTCTTTTTGATTTTGTCAGTCTAGCTAAGGGCTTGTCAATCTTGTTGATCTTCTCAAAGAACCAACTTTTGGTGTTATTTATTCTCTCTATTGTCTTTTTGTTCTCTATGTCATTTATTTCTCCTTTAATCCTTATTATTTCTTTTCTTCTACTTGGTTTAGGATTGGTTTGCTGTTCATTTTCTAGCTTCTTCAGTAGCTCCAGTAATTCTTTGATTTTAGGTCTTCCTTCCTTTTTGATGTATGCATTTGATGTATGCGTTTTCCACTCGGTACCACTTTTGCTGCATCCCATAGGTTTTGATATGTTGTGTTCTCATTTTCTTTTGTCTCTATGTTTAGCAATTTCTCTTGTTATTTCTTCTTTAACCCACTGATTGTTTAAGAGCATGTTGTTTAACCTCCAGGTATTTGTGAATTTTCTAAGTCTCTGGCGGTTACTGACTTCTAATTGTATTCCATTGTGGCCAGAGAATGTGCTTTGAATAATTTCAGTTTTTTTAAATTTATTAAGGCTTGTTTTATGTCCCAGCATATGACCTATTGTGGAGAAAGTTCCATGAGCACTAGAGAAGAATGTGTATCCTGGTGATTTGGGATTTAATGTTCTATACATGTCTGTGAAATGCATTTATCAGATTGTTTAGGTTTTCAGTTTCCTTATTGGTCTTCTGTCTGATTCATCTATCTATAGGAGAGAGTGATGTGTTGAAATCTCTCACAATTACTGTAGAAACATCATTTGCTTCCTTTAGTTTTGCCAGTGTTTGTCTCATGTATTTTGTGGCACCTTGATTGGGTGCATAAACATTTATGATTGTTATTTCCTCTTGTTGAATTGCCCCTTTTATTAGTATGTAGTGGCCTTCTTTGTCTTTCATAACATCCTTGCATTTAAAGCCTATTTTATCTGAGATTAATATTGCTACTCCTGCTTTCTTTTGGCTGTAGCTTGCATAAAATATTTTCTTTCCATCCTTTCACTTTCAATTTCTTTGTGTCTCTGTCTATGATGAGTCTCTTTTATGCAACATATTGATGGTTCATATTTTTTGATCCATTCTGTGAATCTATATCTTTTAATTGGGGAGTTTAATCCATTTACATTCAACATAATTACTGTGAAGGCATTTCTTGAATTAGCCATCCTATTCTTTGGTTTATGTTTGTCAGATATATTTTTCCCTCTCTCTTTCTGTCCTTTATTGAACCAATATTGAATCTGTTTAGTACTGAACCTTTGTCTATAACTCTCTCTCCTTTCTTTGTTCCTCTGTGGATGGGGCTCTCTTTAGTATTCAAGTAGAGCTCGTTGCTTGTTAGTAAATTGCCTCAGGGTTTGTTTGTGAGAAATTTAAGCTCTCCCTCAAATTTGAAGGAGGGCTTTGTTGGATAAAGAATTCTTGGTTGGCAGTTTTTGTCTCAGAATTTTAAATATGTCATGCCACTGCCTTGTCACCTCCATGGTGGCCGCTGAGTAGTCACTACTTAGTCTTATGGTGTTTCCTTTGTATATGGTGAATTGCTTTCCTCTTGCTGCTTTAAGAACTTGCTCCTTCTCTTCAGTAGTTGACAATCTGATCAGAATATGTCTCAGAGGTTTTATTTTGATTTATTCTATTTGGAGTTCTCTGGGCATTTATGATTTGTGTGTTTATGTTGTTTAGAGGGTTTGGGAATTTTTCCCCAACAATTTCTTTGAATACTTTTCCTAGACCTTTACCCTTCTCTTCCCCTTCAGGAACACCAATGACTTATATTTGGACTTTTTATATTATCTATCATATCCGTGAGGTCCATTTCGATTTTTTCAATTTTTTCCCCATTCTTTCTTTTGTTCTTTCACTTTCCATTCTGTCTTCTTCGAGGTTGCTGATTTGCTGTTTTCTAATATTTGTACGGATTATCATGGACATTGTCCACCACCACATTCACTGTTCTATAGATTCGCATCTTTTAACCTCCAACTTTCCTTCTGGTGATGTATGTTACTCTGAGCTTACCCTTTCCACAACATTCACACACCATTCATCACTGTTAGTTATTCTCATAACATACTACCATCATGTCTGTCCATTTCCAAATGTTTAAGTTTTCCCTAGTTGAACATTCTGCTCATAATAAGCAACCAGTTCCCATTCTTTAGCCTCGTTCTATATCCTGGTAACTTATATTTCATGTCTATGTGTTTGCATATTATAATTCGTTCATATCAGTGAGATCCTGCAATATTTGTCCTTATGTGTCTGCCTTATTTCACTCAATATAGTGCCCTCAGGGTTTCTTCATAGAGCCATTTTTTAAAGACAGTTTTCTTCACACACCATACATTCTGTCCTAAACAATCGGTTCCTTGTATACTCACGTAATTATGTATTCAGCACCATCGCCACTATCTGTATAAGGACATCTCCATTTCTTCCACAAAGAAGGAGGAAGAGTCAAAGAATGTAAAGAGATGAAAGAAAAAAAAAAGCAGAAAGAGAGAGAAAAAAAACATGACAGCTAGAAAGCAACGAAAGGAAAGATAGTGTTAAACTAAAGTAGAATAAAGAGTCAGACAACATCACCAATGCCAGGAGTCCCATACCCTTCCCCTATGTCTCCCCCCCATATACATTTAGCTTTGGTGTATTGCCTTTGTTATTTTAAAGGAATCATGATACAATGTTTCTGTTAATTATAGTCTCTAGTTTGCATTGATTGTATTTTCCCCCCAATCCCGCCCTATTTTTAACACCTTGCAATGTTGACATTCGTTTGTTCTCCCTCATGTAAAAACATATTTGTGCCTTTTATTACAATTGTTGAGCACCCTAGGTTTCACTGAGTTATACAATCCCAGTTTTTATCTTTCGTCTTTCGTTCTGGTGTCCCACATGGTCCTAACCTTCCTCTTTCAACCATGTTCACAGTCGTCTTTGTTCAGTGTACTTACATTGCTGTGCTATTATCTCCCAAAATTATGTTCCAAACCTTTCTGTCTGCAGTGCTTCCTTTAGTTTTTCCTGTAGAGTAGGTATCTTGTTCACAAACTCTGTCATTGTCTGTTTGTCAGAGAATATTTTATGCTCTCCCTCATATTTGAAGGACGGTTTCACCAGATATAGGATTCTTGGTTGGCGGTTTTTCTCTTTCGGTATCTTAAATATATCACCCCACTTCCTTCTTGCCTCCGTGGTTTCTATTGAGAAATCTGCACATAGTCTTATCAAGCTTCCTTTGTATGTGATGGATTGCTTTTCTCTTGCTGCTTTCAGGATCTCTCTTTATCTTTGACTTTTGATAATCTGATTATTAAGTGTCTTGGCATAGGCCTGTTCAGATCTATTCTCTTTGGGGTACGCTGCACTTCTTGGATCTGTAGTTTTATGTTTTTCATAAAAGATGGGAAATTTTCATTGATTATTTCCTCTATTATTGTTTCTGCCCCTTTTCCCTTCTCCTTCTGGGACACCCATGACACGTACATTCCTGCATTTCATTTTGTCCTTAAGTTCCTGAGACGTTGGTCATATTTTTCCATTGTTTTCTGTATCTGTCCTTTGTGTGTAGGCTTTCAGATGCCTCATTCCCCAGTTCCTGAGTGTTTCCTTCTGCCTCTTGAGATCTGCTGTTGTATGTTTCCATTGTTTCTTTCATCTCTTGTGTTGTGCCTTTCATTTCCATAGATTCTGCCAGTTGTTTTCTCGAACTTTCGATTTCTACCTTTTGTACGCTCAGTGTTTTCTTATACACTTCATGTCTTTTGCCATATCTTCCCTAAACTTTTTGAATTGATTTAGTATTAGTTGTTTCAATTCCTGTATCTCAGTTGAAGTGTAAGTTTGTTCCTTTGACTGGGCCATAACTTCGTTTTTCTTAGTGTAGTTTGTAGTTTTCTGTCATCTAGGCATCTGGTTTCCTTGGCTATCCCAATCAGGTTTTCCCAGACCAGAACAGGCTCAGGTCTAGAAAGAGGCAATAGTATCCAGTTTCCCTGAGGTTGTCGTAGAAGATTGATACACCCTGTGACACCTCAAGTCACTGTGCTTTTCTGCCCAGCAGGTGGCGCCTGTCAGCCTGTAGCTCCAGACTGGTGTAAGGAGGTGTGTCCCGTGGCTGTTTTCCCCCAGGCTCTGGGGTCTGGTTCTGAATAGAAGGCAGGTGATAGAGCTTGGCACCACCTTTTTCCTCTTAGGGAAGATACACCCCCTGGAGAGAGGTGTATATGTACCCTTGTCTAGGTCAGAGCACTGGAAACTGAAAATGGTTTAGGCTTTTTCCATTGAGCTGAAAAAGGGACAGAAATCCCCACTTCAGGGCCAGTCTGTGGCCACTCTCCATTTCACGCATCAGCCAGAGATAGCACCTGGTCCTCTGGGCTCCCCCTCCCTCCCAGAGAGGTCCTCCGGCTCTCCAAGGTCAGTCATCACCAAAAGCTTCTGTCTGCTGTTTGGGGATTTGTAGCTTGAATTCAGCAGTCCACACTTGTTAATTAAAATCTGAGGTGGAGCTCAGCTGAACCTTAATCGCTTGCTGGGAGAATGCTGCTCACTAGCACAGCAAGGCTTTGCAGATTGCGGTGGGGGGGGGCTCTCGGCTCTGTTCTGCAGTTTTTACTTACAGATTTTATGCTGCAATCTCAGGCATTCCTCCCAATTCAGATTGAATATGATGAATAGACAGTCACGTTTGTCCCCCTGCAGTTATTCCAGATTATTTACTAGTTGTTCCTGGTTGTTGATTAGTTGTTCCAGGGGGACAAACTTGCTTCCACTCCTCTGTATGCTGCCGTATTCTTCTATCTCTCTTAGCCTGTTTTAAGTGTTGTACATTTAAAGTCTAATTTGTATGATATTCATATTGCTAACCCTGTTCTTTTCTGGTTGCTATTTGCCTATTTTTGTCCTTAGGGCTAAAGCGAGTCTCTTGTAGACCACATATAGATGGATCCTGTTTTTTTAATCCATTCTGCCAGTCTGTGTCTTTTGATTGGGGGGTTTAATCCATTAACATTTAATGTTATTACTCTAAAGGCAGTACTTTCTTCAACCATTTTGTCCTTTGGATTTTATATGTCATATCTTTTTCATACTCTCTCTTTTTACCCTTTTAGCTACCCTTACTGATAATCTTAATTTCTAAACTCTCCTCCAGACCTCTCTCTCCTGTCTTTTCTACCAGCCTGCATCACTCCCTTTAGTATTTTTTTGTAGAGCAGGTCTTTTGTTCACAAACTTTCTCAATATGTGTTAACTGTAAATATTTTAAATGCTCCCTCATTTTTGAAGGACAGTTTTGCTGGATATAGAATTCTTGACTGGCAGTTTTTCTTTTTCAGTATATCTTAAGTATATCACACCACTGCTTTCTTGCCCCCATGGTTTCTGCTAAGAAATCCACACTTAGTCTTGTTGAGCTTCCCTTATATGTGATAGATCATTTTTCTCTTGCTCCTTTCAGAATACTCTTTTTGTCCTTGGACTTTGACAGTCTGATTAGTAAGTGTATTGGAGTAGGTCTATTGGGATCTCTTCTATTTGGGGTAAGTTTTATTTCTTGGACCTGTAAAATGATGTTTTTCATAAGCATTGGGAAATTTTTGTTGATTATTTCCTCAGTTAGTCTTTCTGCTCCTTTTCCCTTCTCTTCTCCTTCTTGGACACCCATAACTCATGTATTCATGTGCTTCATGTTGTCATTTCAATTCCCTGAGACACTATTCTTATTTTCCATTCTTTTCCTTGTCTGTTCCTTTATGTGTAAGATTTCAGATGTGTTGTCCTCTAGTTCATTAATCCTTTCTTCTGCCTCTTCATATCTACTGTTGTATGTCTCCATTATGTTTCTCATTTCTTTTGTGTTATTCATTCCCATATGTTCTCTTGTTTTTCTTTTTTTTTTTTTTTTGGCAAGCTTCCAAGTTCTTCTTTATAATCACTCAGTGTCTTCTTCATTTCTTTTGTCTCTTTTCCCAAATTTTCCTTCAGCTTTTTGAATTGATTTAGAAGATTTGTTGGAACATATTTACTTAGTTGTTTCAATTCCTCTCTCTCATCTGAAGTTTTAGTTTGTTCCTTTGACCGGACTGTATCTTTGGACTTCCTAATATGACTTGCAGTATTTTTGCTGGTGTCTAGGCATCTGATTTTCTTGATTAGTTTATTCTGAAGGTTGTTTTCTCTCTTTTGCCTCAGGGTTTCTTTTTGGTTGACTGTGTGCTCTAACTGTTCTTTTACATTTGGTTCAACTTATTCTAGACCTCTAGCATAGCTTTGTTTATCTCATTAGAATTTTTTCAGCTCTTATTTTTCTGATTCTTGCCGTGCATATTTGGAATGTTTTTTGAGATTACCCTTTTTTGTGCAGTTGTTTCACCCCCAGGAAAAAAGCTTTCTCTTCCTTCTTCCTCCTCAGGGAATATTAATCTGCTCTGTTTTTTATTTGCCTCTATATGTTTGTAACACTCCTTTTGTTACCTCTAGCAACTTTTACCTGGAGGGCTGATTCTGGGAGGAGGGTGGCCTCAGAGAGGATCTGCCCCAGTCAGTTATTCCCAGACAAGACAAATCCAGGACTTACAAAGGGGGTGTAGATCATGATAAAGGTTCCCTGGGGGGGATGAGACCCAGCAGGGTGCCAGTCTTTCCTGTGAAGCCTCCTGATCCTGTGCTTTTCCTTTCCTGCCCAGTAGATGACGCTTGTCAGCCTGCTGCTCCCCAGAGGCTTAAGGTGGTCCTGTGCCTTTAATTTTTAGCAGACCCCACCTCTACCAGGGGCATCACTGAGACAGAGGCTGATGGGAGGGTGGGCTTAAACTGTTTCTTTTTTCCCAGATCCTGGTGTCTGAATTCTCTAAATAACTGTCACTACCCATTCTGGACCTTGCCCCCTTCTTTTCTTGGGGAAGATCTGCTCTTAAGCCCCTTGTTCCCTGCAGGCTAGAAGAGTTACAGGACTCTGAAGCAGTCCCACTTATACCCTTGCAGGAGCATGTGTGGACAGGCTGAGCTCTGATTCTTGTAGGTTGAAACTGTTGCTGATATTCCAGCCTCTGGAGTCTAAATTCTCTGAATGAGAGTTGCCACTTCTGCTGGGTACCCCCCCCCCCCCCCCCCCCCCCCCCCCCCCCCCCCCCCCCGCTTCTTGGGAACTATCTCCTCCATCTGATTAGTTTGTCTCTCAGTCAACCCTGCTTCCGCCCTTGACTGGGGCAGGGCTGAAAATGAAGAGTGCTGGCTGCTTTCTTTAATGGGCTCCTTAAAAATGAACAACAAAACAAAACAAAAAAACTGTTCTCAGAGCTGGTACTTGGCTCTATGTACCCTTTTTCTTGCTGCCCAGCCCTTTTTCAGCAATTTGAACTCAGCTAACTCCAGAAGCCACTCCCCCCGCACCGTGAGCCCTGCTTCCTCCCTGCTCAGAGTGGAGCTGAAACAGAACTCCTGGCTTCTTTCTTGTTTATGTTGTAAATTTATCTGTGCTCAAAGCTGGTATTTAGCAGTCAATATGTTAATCTTATCCACAGTTAGAGCCTGGCTGAGCTCCCTTTCCCTTGCTCCTAGTAGAGAGGGCTTCTGTTTTCCACCAGGGAGTGATTACGAATCAGCCCGCGATAACCAGTGGGGAGTGGCACAGCCTCCACAGCATGGAGGGATTTACTTACAGCTACGATGTATCAGTCTCTTGTTTTCACTCATTCCTGGCTGGTGTATGATGTGCATCTGGTCTCCCAAATTCCCCAATTGTTTCAGACAGTTCCTGGCTATTTACTAGCTTCCCTGGGGGACAGACTAAATCCTACACTTCCCTTTGCCATTATCTTCTACCCCCTCAATGTAGTTTTAATTTTTTTATTTTAATTTCTCATATTATGAAGGAAGTTAAACATGTTTTCATATTTTCAAGAGCCTTAATACCTCTTTTTGTGAATTGTCTGCTCATGTCTTTTGCCTATTTTCTAAAGCATTTTTAGACTTTGGTTTCCTCAGTTATTTATTTAGAGTTCTTTGTATATTAGGGTTATTACTCCTTTATCTCTGAAATGTGTTACAAATATATTCTCTCAGTTCATTTGTCTTCTAGCTTTGCTTACATGTCTTTTGTCATGCACAAATTTAAAATTTTTGCATAATTAAATTTATCAGTCTTTTCTTTTATTGCATTTAGTTTTTGAGTCATAATTAGAAAGCCTTTTCATTCAGACTGTAGATGAGTTCACCCATGTTCTCTTCTAATATATATGTTTTTTCTTTTTTACATTTAGATCCCTGATCCACTGGAGTTTATTATTGCATATTGTGTGAGAAATGGATCTATTTTTTACCTTTTTCCAATGACTATCTACTTGTCCCCAGAACTTTTATTTCAAAGACCATCTCTGCCCTAGTGATTTGAGATATCATCTTTATAATATACTAAAGTTCAATACGTAGTTGGGTTTCTTTCTGGGCTTTCTGTTTTATTTTGTTGGTCTGTTTATCCATTCATACACAGTACTACAAACTTTTAAATATAGAAGCTTTGTAGGATATATTAATACCTGTTAGTTCCTCCCTCATTGCTCTTTATTTTCAGTCTTTTCGTACTATTCTTGCATGTTTATTTTTTCTTATGAACTTTAGTATCAACTTGTTTAGCTTTGTAAAAAATCTCATTGTCTTTCTTACTGTGATAACATACAATTTATAAGTTAACTTAGGGGAGAACAGACCTCTTGATGAGATTAAGACATCCTAACCAAGGCTAGGGGTGTCTTTTTATTCAAGTCTTCTTTTGTGTCTTTCAAGAATGTTTTATACTATTTTTATACCAGTTTTGAATGTTTTTAAAATGCTAAGCATTTATTCCTAAAGATTTTATCTTTATTGTTGTTGCTCTTATAAATGGAATTTTCTCATCTATTATATATTCTAATGGCATTCATGCATATGAATATTCATGTATATGAATAATGTTTTTTCATGTTAATTTTATAGCATGCTACCTTGCTGGGTTAACTTTATCATAGATACTCTCAAGTTTCAAGGTATACTATCATATCATTTGTAAATAAAGATGGATGTGATTTTTCTTTTCCAATTCTTCTCTAATTGTTTTCTCTTGTCTGATTGCATCAGCTGATATCATCAGAATAATGTTAAATAATAATGGCTATGATGAGCATACTGACTTTCTTTCTGACCTTAATGGGATTGTCTCATGGGTTTTTCCTTTAAGTAAGGTGCCAATGTTAGATTTAGGTATACAAATTTTATCATGTTATGAAAGTATCCATCCATTTATATTTTCTCAATAATTTTTATTAGCAATGGGTGTTAGATTTTATCAAAGATTTTTCAGCATCTCTAGATATAACCTTATGATTTTTCTCCTTACACTCATTAATACAATGAATTATGTTAAACAATTTCTAATATCAAACCATCCTTGCATTCTTGGTATAAATCCCATTTCATCATGGGGTATTTTTGTCTTAATGTAGGGTTGGAGTCTGTTTGCTAGTATTTTACTTAGAATCCTTGCATCCATATTCATCAATTACTTCAGTCTAATTTTTCTTTTGTGTGTTTTCCATCTTTATTAGGTCTAGGCATATCATTGCTTCATAAAAAGACTTTGGATATTTTTCTTTATTTTCTATTCTCTGAAACAACATATGTGGATTTGGGGACTATCTGGTGTTGGCAGGCAATTCTCAGTTTTCCATAGGTCTCTTATATTTCTGCACATCTTGCAAATTAGGTACTAATTGTTCTTTGTTCCCAACTGTTTCAACTTGGTCCCTTTATGTAGTGTAAGGTATCTTCCAGCCTTGAAAGACAGAGACAGGCTCTCTCTCAAGAGTAAAGGGCATGTTTCCTTACAGTTCTTGGAATTACAGATAGTACTTCCTTCTGCAGCAAAGAACAGACATATCTTCTTGTCCAATATAAAAAAGATAATGTTTCAGAACAAAGGACAGGCTTGCTTACTGCCTATTATAAAAGAGTCAAGTTCCATTGCTCAGGATTCATCTCCTGTAATGCAACCCACTATGGGTTCACATCTCTTCACATTACTTTGTAGGAATTGGGGCTCAGGGAACTGGCCAGAAAATGTGGATAATGTGGCTGCTTTTATTGATTTAAGTAATAAACTGTCTTTGATGTCTGACTCAGGATGAAGTCTCATGGTTTCTACTAGCATCCATCAAATTGTGGCAGGCTAACTTGTTAGCTTGCAAGTAGGGTAAAATCTCACACCCTTCATTCACAGTTCTTGATGCTAGGTCTGTAAAGTTTTGGTAAAAGTCCCCTACAAGCTATTTGTGCCTGGTATTTTTTTTATGAAGTAGTTCCTTGGTAACATTCTCTGTTTCTCCTTAGAAATCAGTCTGTTTAAGCCTTTTACCTTACTGTCCACTTCCATAATTTTATACACATATTTGCTTCGGCAGAGGGATGGGCTCTCTTGATTGAACCTCATTTTTTACATTGCTTTTTATTTTCCTTTGAGATGTTCTCATTTGTATTTCACAAAGACCCACTTTAGTCATTTTAGGTATCCATCATGTCTTCTTTGCTTGCAGTAAATAAGAGGGAAAGTATTCTTAGTAGCTAAAGTTATAAAGATGAATGCCCTTTCTGTTTGTTTTTCTGCAGGTGGTGGTTGTACAGGCAATTAGTGCTCTCTGTCAGAAATATCCGCGAAAGCACAGCGTCATGATGACTTTCCTCTCCAACATGCTCAGAGATGATGTAAGTGGTCTGCTTTTTAATCATGGAAGTTGCTCTCTTAAATTCTCATGATTCCCATCAAAAACTATAGTGTTTTAAGCACTATCTTCATATGCCTCTTAAGTATTGTGTTTAATTCTGGTTGGTCTATTATCATTGCTAAACTTCCGTTTTCTTTGGCTTTCCCACTTGGAGAAAAAACACTTTCGTTTCTTGCATAGGAGAGGTGTTATGGATTGATTTAAGTACCCTAAAAAGATATGTTGAAGTTCTCACACCCAGTACCTCAGAATGGAACCTTATTTGGAAATAGGGTTGTTGCAGATATAATTACTTAAGATGAGGTCACACTGGAATAGGTTGGACCCTTAATCCAGTATAAGAAAAGGAGAAAAGACACAGAAACAGAGACACACAGGGGAAAAGGCTGTGTGAAGATGTTGGCAGAGACTAGAATGCCAAGGGGGCTGGCCCTCACCAGAAGCTAGGAGAGTCAAGGCAGGATTCTTCCCTAGAGCCATTGGACAGAGCACGGAGCAGCTGACACCTTGATGTTGGACTTCTAGCCTCAGGAACTATGAGGGAATAAATGTATGTTGTTTTAAGCCACCAAGTTTGTGGTAATTTGTTATGGCAGCCCTAGGAAACTAATATAGGAGGGAAATAAAATCTGAATATTATAAGCCTTGGAGTATATGCATTTCTCCAAAAAGTATCTTTAGAATGAATGGCATTTTTTCTTGTCTTTTGCCAGGGAGGCTTTGAATATAAGCGGGCCATTGTGGACTGCATAATCAACATTGTGGAAGAGAACCCCGAGAGTAAAGAATCAGGTCTAGCTCACCTTTGTGAATTCATTGAAGACTGTGAACACACTGTTCTGGCTACTAAGATTCTCCACTTGTTGG
Source organism: Choloepus didactylus (assembly GCF_015220235.1). Classification (NCBI taxonomy): domain Eukaryota; kingdom Metazoa; phylum Chordata; class Mammalia; order Pilosa; family Megalonychidae; genus Choloepus; species Choloepus didactylus. The sequence continues at coordinate 61,516,119 of NC_051311.1, forward strand.
GCAAAGAGGGTCCCAGAACACCTGTCCCCTCCAAGTATATCCGCTTTATTTTTAATAGGGTCGTGCTGGAGAATGAGGCTGTCAGAGCTGGTGAGTTTTTGAAACACTGATAATTATTTAACTGCTGATCTTTTGAACTGCATAATTCATGGGGGTGGTAATGAAATTAGAAAATGAAGTTGCAAGGTCCATTTGATAGTGGAATTTTGGAGCACCCTTAAAGCCCCAGATATATATCTCTTCCTCCATACTCCAATTTCCATCCTAATTTATGCCTTAGATATAGAGATAAATAACCCTTGACTTTCAATATGATAGAAATACTTTGATGGCATCATCCATTTTTTCCAGAGTTATAGCCATAAGTACGTGTATGCGGGGGTTGTTTGTGTGGGTGTGTATCTCTGTATATATTTAAGTGACTTCTAAAATGATTTTAGGAATTTTTTACTTCCTCCGAAGGTTCCTTCCCCTTAGCATATGAATAGGTCCAAGTCTTTCACAATATAAATATAATTCCTCCTTTGATCCATTATCCCTCACTACTTACTGGCTCTCTATACTTTTTATTTCCTTTCACATAAACTTGAAGTAGCTATTACTAGCTGTCTCCATGGATTTATTTTCCATTTTCTCCTGAACTCACTATAATCTAGTTTTCTCCCTTAAAAATCCTCTGAAACTATTCTTTTTAAGATTACTTATAAACCAGTTGGAGAATTATATTAGACACTTTAATGTTCTTATCTTTGTTTACCTCAGTCAGTTTGATGTACTAGTGATTAAACAGTTAATGAAAGCCTCTCTTCCCTTGGCTTCCACAATAGCCTCTGTTTTTCCATCATTCTTTAGTCTTAAAAATAGGGCTTCTCTTCCTAGGCCACTCGACAATACTAGTTTTCCTTGGGGTTTTGTCTTCTCAACATACACATTCCTCCTGGTGATCTTTTTCAGAGCTCTACTGGTATGCTATGGAATACTAGTCCATATCTCTTCCCTGAACTTGTATGTCCAACTACCTAAGGCACTTCAAATTCAACTTGAAATTCAGACTAACTGAAACTGAAATCCTCATCCTTTCTATCCACTCAGTTGCTAAGACAAGACCTTATCCCTCTGTTTTACAGCCTCCATCTATTCTGTGACAAAGTTCTATCAATTCTGTCTCCTTATTGTTTCTTGATTCCTTTTTTTTCCCTCTAATTTCACAGGTGCTGCTTTAGACTCTCATCCATTTCAGATTCCTCATTTGTTTGACTGTTTCTATACTCATGTACATCCAGTCTATTCTCCACACTCTGGTCTTTCAGAGACACACATTTATCCCATATTTAACATCCTTTGATAGTAATTTTGGGGTTAACTATGACCAATTTTAATTTTATCTCTAAGAGTCTCTCACTTATCTCTTGCTCTCAAACATGGGTCTTATGCTTCGGAATTGCTGAACTGTGTACGGTTCCCATGATACATCATGCTTTCTTCTCTACAAGGCTTAAGGCCTTTGTACTTGTTATTCTTTCTGCCTCTAATACTCTTTCCCTGCCTTTTCTCCCTAGCTAACTCTTCTCCTTCAAAATTTAGCTCAAGTACTAAGTGTTAACTCCTTGTCTTTACTTCTTCTGTACCAATTCTGATTTAAGTTCTGTTCTCTGTACTGACAGCATCTACCGTGGACTTCCTATGCTATATTGTAAATACCTCTTTACCTACAAGTCTCTCCCAATAGAGGTCAGGGACTATGTCTTTTATCTCTCTTAAGGTCGGGGACTATATCTTTTCTCTCTCTAACCCTAGCACCTAGCATAATTCCTCACAAAAGGGAGGTGAAAAGAAATCTTTGTTGAATGAAGTGAATTTTGATACCAGAGTTTCTCTTTATGTCTGGGACTGGTTGGTTGAGATTAGGGCTTAAGTACCTCTGTGTGATAAGTAAGGGGGTGTGGTGGAGATGGAAGATAGAAAACATATGATTATTTTTCTCAATGCATGGAAGATGTTCCTATTCAGAGCTCTCTTGGGCCTGGAAAATTCTATTTATGCTTAAATGCATCCAAGAAATAAGATAAAGAAACACAATAAAACCATAAGAGTATATCACAACTGAACATGGGGAAGCTTCTCTGATTTTTTTTTTTTTTTTTTTTTTTTAATGATTGTTGTTTAACTCTGAAAACCAACATTTTTGTTTCTTGATTTTATGCTTCATTATAGCTGCTGTGAGTGCTTTGGCTAAATTTGGGGCTCAGAATGAGAATCTTCTTCCAAGCATCCTCGTACTTTTACAAAGTTAAGTAAAAGATGTTTCTCTCTCTCTCTTTTTTTTTTTTTTTGGTAGAGAATTCCTCATTGGACAATACCAGATATGTTACAGGACCTAAGAGTGAAACTGATGGATTAAGTCAGGGGCAAATGGCATTTTCTGTCTCTAGTAATTATGCATATTCATGTGCTTGCTACATATAAAATTTGACTTTGAATTGCTCTTGTAAAATTTTGAGAAAGTGACTTAAATACATAAGCCTCAGTTTGTATACTAGAGGCTAACTCCAAGGGGATCTTAGGTGATTCCCCATGCACAGTTGAAAATAGCAGCTTTTCATAGTCTCCATGATTTCCTATATCATGAGGAAAAGACTTGCTTTAGCAAACATTCTGTTGTTGCATCTCGGAATTGAAACAGATAAATTTAAAGCCAAAAGTTAGCTGGTTTAAATAAAACAGATTGTCATCTGAGTGGTAACAACATCTGGATTCTGAATGTTATTTATATTTTTAGTATTCTGAGAAAGTATAATAATCCTATCCTTAATTATAGAAAAGTCTAACTCTTCACCAGGGTCATGTGTTTGCAGATCCAAGAATAGACTCCAAACTGCATCTGTTGTAACTGTGTTCTTTCTAGTTATTGTAATGCCTACTTACATAGTGTTATAATTCATAACACCATTTCTTTAGTACTTCAAAATCATACCCAAGATTTGTAGAGGCTTTAGGATCCACTGTAGGCCATTGTTAAGCTTTTTTTTTTTTTATAAAATGCGACATGTTTATGGCAACATACTTACAGAAAGTAGGAGGGGTCACTTGACTGAAAACATGTTAGCAATTTGACCCTTACCAAAAACTATTTTGGTGTCTTTTAACAAAGCATTTGTACATAAGGTAAATGATTATTTGAAAAAATAGTTTTTTTCTTTTTTTGTACAAATTCAATTCTGATTTTTAAAATTATACTTTACAAAATTTATGCCAATTATATACATTGATAGGGTGAAAGGAAAACCATGAAACTTTTAGAACATTGTTACAAGGCAGAATAAAATCCCTTCAGGCTGATACACAGTACGTTAGGCTTTTATATTTAAGCTGTGGGGGCATAATTTGATCTATGGCAAGTTGGCTCCTGGGTGAAGATAAGTACCTGGCATTGATGGAATAAATATAAGTTAATTATTAATTCGTACTGTAATTCATACCAGCCCTCCCTACTACGGTCTATCAGAGTTCCTGCACAAAAGATAAGAACTGTGAGCTCTTTTATAAAGGTAGCATCAGATGGCCCGAATCTTGTCCTTTAATTATGGTGGTAAAGCTATTGGAAACCTTTGCAGTACTGTGACATGCCTATTTCTGATTCCAGGTGTATGATGGATACTGATGATGAGGTACGGGACAGAGCTACCTTCTATCTAAATGTGCTGCAGCAGAGGCAGATGGCACTGAATGCTGCATATATCTTCAATGGTCAGTGAGAGCCAATAATGTAAACAGATACACTTTTGTTCCCCATATGGTGTCTTGGAAGCATATCTCATGATGAACTGCATGTGTGTGACTTCACTAGGCAAAATGCTTGGTTTTTATCTTTGAATGCACTTCAAATTTTAGGGAAAAGCTTTATTTACAGGAATATTTTCCAATACAATATTGGTAATTTGTATGAAACAATCTATAAGAATATGTTTCTTGCAGTATATAAGGGCCCAAAGAATATTGCTTGTTCCTGGTTTTCCTAGAGCTCCTTGTAGAATTGGTTTACGTTTTTTTCCCTTTTCTTAGGCTGTCATTGTTCCCTGTCCCTAAGTTTCTTTCTTCCTTGGGAGATACTTATATTTTGTTGAAAATTTTTATGATCTGCTCCCATGCTTCCCTGAATGAAATTATGAGGCCATTTTATATAATAGCCTTGATTTTCAATTATTTAGGTTATAAAGTATGTAGCCATGTTTTTATCTTCCTTTAGAAAGTCTGGATAACTATTAGAAATCTGGGCCTATTTGGATCCTAGTATAGGCAAGAGATGATAATACTGAGATTTCTGTGTTTCTCAGGTCTGACAGTCTCAGTTCCAGGGATGGAAAAAGCCTTACACCAGTACACATTGGAGCCTTCAGAAAAACCTTTTGACTTGAAATCGATTCCTCTTGCAATGGCTCCTGTCTTTGAACAGAAAGCAGGTAATGGAAACAGTTAATTCTGATTATTTTTTCCTGTGTATGAGTAGTTTTGCACCAGTAAAACATGTTAATACTTGTTTCGTTTGTTTAATTCTGTCACTTCTAAATCTTTCAGATCTAAGATGGATGGTATTTTTTATTAAGGGTTTAAAAATTTTTCCTAGTTCTTGCATAAAATTGAGCATATAAAAGGTGACCCAGGATGAATGTTTTGGTTGTTTTTCTTGTTTTTTTTTTTTTTTTTTTTTTTAATTTTAAGTGTTGTAGCATTTGAAGTTAGTTGCCACTCTATAACTCAGAGTAGTAGTTATGCTGTTACCTCCTCTTTTTATTTTCTAAAGTTGATAATTTCTTAATATTGCTATTGGAGGTTCATCTTGAAAGAATGTATGGAACAAGAACAAAAAAAAATATTCCTAAGGAATATCTAACTTGAAAACAAAACAAAACATGAAGGAAGGAAGAAAGTGTTTAGTGGTTAGAACACAATACTTGGAATGAAAGATCTCATGCTTATGTTTCCAACATTTCACAGTTTTTCCATTAATACTATACAAGTAATTTTTCCCATTTTTGGAGCATGAGAAGATTTGTTGTATGAATTGTTCCTCCTTTTATGAGTAATTTCTTGGTGTATCCTAGTCCATTTAAAACAGATTCTATATTTTTAGGGCTTACTTTATCACAGCATGTTTTCATTAAATATATTGTAATTTGAGCACCACCCAAAAACAGTGACAGAGAACCTATTGGTCTGATTTAGCAGTAGTTCATTAGGTATCTGCTAGCAATTTTTCCCCTCATTTCTTTCTATCTGCATTTTTTAGCTTTATAGTGTGATGGAAGCTCACTTAATTCTTCATATCTGTCTTTATAGAAATCACACTTGTGACTAATAAGCCAGAGAAGTTGGCTCCTTCCAGGCAAGACATTTTCCAAGGTATGATGACTTGATGGGTAGAAGTAATAGTCTTGCATCCTGGGAATTGTAAATATAGTGAAGTCCACTACATTTATTCAATTTCATTAATTATCTCTAAAGAAAATCTTTCTATGACTGAATAGAGGACTTTCGCTGTGTTGCCGGGGCTACCCAATGTCCATGGGCCTTTCCAGTTTTCAATTTGCTAGCTTACTAACTGGGAATGTTGTTTTGGCTCTGTCTCTTATTAACAGGGCACTCAAATTGTAACAAAGTGGGAATTTAATTTCTTTTTTTAATTTCCTTAAAAAATTTTTTAAATTTCTCTTTTTGCTTTTAGTAATTAAGAATATAAACTCATATAAATGAAATACTTTAAGATTATTTCACTAAAGCTTGGGGACATACTAGTTGAGTTTTGAACTATTAGTAAGACTAATGGTAAAACATTTTAGGGATTCAGAGTAATATCTTGCCCAGTCTTCCTAGTATCTTACATTCTTCCTTCTTTTCTTTCCTTTTCTCTTGCTAGAACAATTGGCTGCCGTTCCTGAGTTTATTAATATAGGACCCTTGTTCAAGTCTTCCGAGCCTGTTCAACTTACAGAAGCAGAGACAGAATATTTTGTGCGTTGTATCAAGCACATGTTTACCAATCACATTGTGTTCCAGGTGAGACTGGTGCCATAATTGACTCCTACAGGGATTTGCTAAAACTGATATGCTCAGAGACAAATATTAATTCCCCTTTATTTTATGATTCTAATTCCTTTTAAAGAAATAGCTTGGCAGAATTTCTCTTTTTCTTTCCTAACTCCATAGGTATTGAGTTCATATGCTGGGTAACTGTTTATGGTTAAAATTTAAGAGTACATAAAACTGAAATGTCTGAAGAAGTTAGACAACCTAAAGTATAACCTATCAAAAAAAAAAATCATCCATTAACATCAGGGTAGATTAAGTGGGTTGTTCTAAGAACTTGGGTTTTGAGTTGATTCTCAGACTCTCTCATAAGACTTCTGTCATCTTGTTTGGTAGAGTTAAATCTCAGGGAAGAGAGAAACTGATGAATAATATAAACAAAAAGACTTCAAGAAAAATACTATCCTTGTTGCCTAAAGAAAAATCTTAGGAGGAAACCTACAGTGCTGTTTAGACAGGGAAGATATAGTTGGTTTCAGAGTTGAGTCGTGGGTTATGGTAGGAAGGAATAATGTGTTTGAAAACAGTTCTTATTCTTTATAACTTTTCCATTTGCTGACTTTTTAGTTTGACTGTACCAATACTCTCAATGATCAGCTACTGGAGAAAGTGACAGTGCAGATGGAGCCATCAGATGCCTACGAAGTGCTGTGTTGTATCCCAGCTCCCAGCCTCACTTACAATCAACCAGGAATATGTTACACTCTTGTTCGTTTGCCTGATGACGACCCTACAGCAGGTACTAGCCCAAAGAAGGGAGGAGATGCTTACATAATTAAGAATGCATTACCACTTGAGCTTTTAAAATGTCTGGTCACATGTTCAGACTTCAAGAATTTAAATTTTCCCTAATTAATGTAATGATAATGGCTGTATATAACCATTTGTAAAATTGGTTACTGCTGTGGGAGTATTAATTTTAAAACTAAGAATCTGAGTCAGATTTGCTAAAGATTTCATTGTGAAAGAGGAATCAAATGTAGGCAGTGGTAACCCTTGAAAGAACTCGGGCTTTCTGCTGGACTGTGTAACCACCAGTGAGGATTCGTAGCCTGATGCCTCCTGTGAAGGCTCTTGGCCTACTTCTCCCTGAGATTTAGTTCCAGGGCATCATAAGGACTTGGCTGTGCAGTACATCCTTGGCATTTTAGAATATATCATTTTTTGAATGTCCTGTAGCATAATGCTGGGTGTCTGAGAGCAAATTTAAGTCTAATGACTGGCTTCACATTTGAGAAAGGTTTTGGAATGCTCCACTTGACCCATACACAGTCATTCCAGTGAAGTGATTAAAACTTTTTTTTGTGAAAAAGGAAAAAAGAGAGAGAAAGAGAGAAAAGGTCCCTGAAAGACAGCCAACTGCGAGTGCCAGCAGTAGTATTTGCAGATTTGGGGATTTAAGGTCTTGTGACTTACCTCTTGTGAATATCAGATATTTGCTGTTTTGGATTTCTTTTTCCCATTTTCCCACTTTCCCACCTGACTTTTTCTCTCCCCAGATTAATTGCAGAGTAGTCACAACTGTTACCTGACTTTCACAGAAATAAGCACACACATCACATTTTGTTTTGAATAATTTTTATTACTAGTTAAGTACAAGAAAACAGAGATTAACAAAATTGACAAATATTGAGGAAGTTAACAGTTACAAGAAATCGTAAAAGTACTAGTAAATAATTATCCCTGGTCATCATTCATTTACAGTTGGGGCTTAGCTTGCTTTCTTTTAGCCCCTCTCCTAATTCCCTTCTTAGATGTTGGCTCCTGGGCATCCCTGCCCAGTCTTGTCTGTGTTGGACAATAGACCAGGCTACTCAGACTCTAGCACGAGGTAGATTCAAGTTGGCACCTTGCTGGGTCTGAATCCCAGGTTGTTTCCTCTGACCTTGGGCTGAACTGCTTGTCTATTCCACAGCCACCCTGGATCTATAACGCCCTTGGTAGGAATGCACTTTCCTATCTGGCCTCCAATATTTCTCCTTCAAGTTTTAGGCCATCCTGCTTTGACCTTTAATTACCTCCTTTATCCATATGTGAATTTCCCTAGTTCCATTTCCTTGTAGCTTCACTTTCTTTCCTGGTCTGTTTTTCTCTCTTGTTAATTTGTCTGAAGTGTCCACTAGCTGGTAATTAAACTGGCTGTACCCTGAGTAAAGCTGGTTTCATTTACCCTTGTTCCAAACTAGTATCTAGGCCCAGTCTTAATGCAGCCCTGTGGTTTTTGCCATCATGCTAGGACTCTGCACTTTATCAGTTTAGTAGCCATCCCTCCTTATTCCAAAAAATTCTTGCCCCTTTTGTACTTTTCATTAAGTTTTTTGTTTTTTAAGGGATGCCATTATTTTGCCACTTACTTGCAGAGGTTAAGTGACATGCTGAACCCAATGAATAATCAAGTTTTTCCCAATTTAGAGTACTAACTAATTCCTCCCACTCCCCAAGCTTCCCTTTGATAAGTGATAACTCAGGTGCCCCACACCCCCAGGGAATGTTCTAAACAGAATCCAGTAAGTACAATTTTACATAACAACATCAAAACACAAAAAACAATATTGTAATTAGAGAAATTACATATAATGCAGAAAACATTTCCACCAAGAAAGGAAGAATAGGGGAGGTTTTCTAAACCCTCTTTAGCTAAGGGATTCATATCTTTTAAAACATAGTTCTTACAAATTAGCCCAGAGGTTTCAGTTTCAACCTTTGGTCTGCTGGCTATGGACACTTTTGTTTGTTTGTTGATTTGTTTTTTGCTTACAAAAATTTGGCTTGTAGAGAATTTTCTTTATTTTTTGATAAACTCAAAGGATTTCTTGATTAGTTCTAAAACTTATTTATACACTCTTGTCATTGCATCTTGGAGAAACAAAATGGAATTTTGTTTCAATGCTTGGACTGTTAGAATTTGTTAGTAGTATATATATTTATACTTGACCCATCATATATCTGCTTAAAAATAAATTCCTTTCTATTCTTTATTCTTTGTCAGAAATTCTAAAATCTTTAATCTTTGGCCAATCTGAAAGTTTTGCTGTGCCATGAGAACTGAAATACCAGGGCATGGATGGTAATAAAGCATTCTTTTTTTCCCTGCATTTTCCCATTGCAGATATTCCAAATTTTATCAATCACTTCAAAATCTCTATATATCACCTCTACTTGTCTCATCTCAGAAAATAATTTTTCTTTATAATGACAGGAAAAAAAATAGATATGATTGGTTTTAACTTCCTTTAATCTGAACACAGTCTAGCATAAAAGAAAAGAATACAGGTTTTGGAGACAGATCTGGATTTGAATTCTGACCCTGCTGGCAGTGTGATCTTAGACACATTAGTTGCTCTCTGGAAGCCTTTTAGGATTTGTTGTAAAGATAAAATGAAGTAAGGTGTTTAGCATTGTGCCAGACACATAATAAATCCTCAATAAATAGAAGCTATTATTGTTTCAATTCTGGAACTTCCCACTTACTCCCTTTATCCTCTCTGAAATCAAGCCTTCCACAGGTTCAAAAGACACACCATACCCTCTAATCGCCTTCAAAAGTTCTTAGGTCAGTTAGTCTTTTCTTTCATGTCTTTAAATTTTTCTTCTCTGGCTTTCTACTTAATAAATGTACAAAAGTCTATCCCATCTGAATAAACTTTCTTTGACCCAACATCAAGCTATTACAATATCTACTTCCCTCAAATCATGGACAATTTCTTAAAAGAGTAGTTAACATCAAGAGTCTCAGTTAATTAGTCCTATTAGTCCTTTCACCCTCCAAGATTACTCCTTTATTAAAACATTTTTAGAAAACTTTCAGAGCAATACTCCTTTGGGGCATTCTCATTCAGCATCTTTCCTCTGAATATTTATTGCACCAATAACAATGTCTTATATATGCAACATTCTACCAGTCCTGCCCCCCCCCCACTTGGCCCTCTATAACCCCTCACCTATTTAACTTTGTGTTCCACTAGCATACCCAGAAACCATTCTAATCCCTCTATTGCTTTTATTATTGGGCTATCAGGCTTTATGGTGTCGTATTTCTCATCATCTGAAACCATTTTAACAATGTAAATAACTCATTTTAAGATGGTCTTCAATAGACAATATCCATTCCAAGAGATCAAGTTTAACAATACATGTATATGAGTTTCTTTTCCTTATTTTTCATTAGGGATGCTGTCTGCCATACAATAATTCATCATTCTTTTATATTTAATTCAATTCTCTATTTTCTTGCCTCTACTTCCTTATATCACCATCTTAATTTAAGCTCCCAAAGCAATCTGATAGATTCAGAACTTATCTTCGAGTCTGTAGTCCTCCGTTAATTTTTTGTTCAACATTAACCACATTAACTCCCAACATCCTGTACTGAATCCACAACTTAAGTAAGATTCATCTCAGAGTTTCTTACTTTGGCTCATCTCTACCCACTCACTGGGATCCCTATAAATGATCCCTGATGAAACTTCACATTCTTCCAACGTAAGGATTTAATTTGAATTATCACTCATATGCTAAAAAAAGGCAGATAAACCATCACTTATCAGTAGTATTTTTTTTGTGGGGGGAGGTCCGGCTTAATTTGACCCCCCCATGAGCTCTTCCAGAATTCCCAGGCTAAGACCTCCTTATTCACCTATTCGTTCACGTCATATCCATCCTGCCTTCCCTCAAGCACACTCAAATTGCTATCATTCCCTGTGTACCTAATTTAAACCTGTCTTCCTATTCTATATGATGGTCCATTTTGGCCCCGTTATCATCAGTATCTGTGACCTTTATTGCTACCTTTCTGTAAATGATCCCCTCTCTACAGAATGCAGTTTAACTGTGGCATACCCATTCATTTCCTCTTTTTCCTTCTTTTGCTTTGGAGAAACACCCCTGCTGTGCTTTTTTATTACAATCTGTCAGTCACTTGAATTAATTGAGTAGTAGACTTTTCTGAAAATGTTTGCTTCCCTTTTGACCTATTCTCAATGCTCAGAATACTTCCATACTCTGAGTTTCTCACATACTCTCCTGAATTCATTTCCTTTTGGAAGTACTGACTTTCCAAGGAATATTACTGATAATCTATCTTTAGACTCCATTTCATAAAATTATATTCGTATGACTTTATCCTCCTGACTCTACCCCTTTTTCCAGGTAGTTATACCATAGTACTGTCAAGCGGCCACCCAGGACTGCAATGACAGTTTCTAATTATGCACTTCTCCCTTTTACTTCCATTACATTAATTGGGGTCAAGCTTAATGTCAAACAACCCAACTTATTCACTCTGATTTTCCTTACTAAATTCTGAATATTAAAAATGACCACTATCCCCTCAAATCAAATTTATTTGGTCTTTCTTACCTGCTATTTTTCTCTTCTCCTTTAAATTCAGACAATAATAAATATAATTCAACACTGATTTTCACCCAAGTTTCCCAGTAATAAATCATAGACCTTGAATTCACTCTGGCCACTGCATTTGCTTTAGGCTCCTTCTAATTAGCCACCCCCACTCTAACCTTTCTTACTCTTCTCTCTTCCAATTCAATGAAGTGGTTCCCACAAAAAAATTTGTACAGCAATCTACCACTTCCTCTTCTGTTAATTTCTTGACTCTATTACTTCTATTTATCCTACTGGGGGAATCACAGTTTCCCTTCCTCCTTTAGTGAGACCCTCCTCCCCTCCACTATACTTGCCTATTTCTCTTTTGATCACTCTACCTTCTCAAACCTATATACCAACAGCAGTAAGACCCTGTTCTTCCTTAGGTAACATATTCCCTCCCTGGATTGCCATCCTCAGCAAAACCATCCTGCATTCCTTGCTCTGTCGCTATATACCTGTTTCCTACTGATACTGTGTTCTTCTACTGCATTTCTGAAATCAAAGATTTGCAACATTTTCCCTCCTTCAGATAGCCCTTGGCAGAATCTCCCATCACACAGTGTACTGATCAACCCAGACAGAACTCCCTCAACATCTTCCCTGACCCTATCAAAATACCCCTCCTCTCTTAGCTGCTCCATTACTTCGTCTTCTCTTTCACATTCACTACTCACTGCACCACCTCTATTCTATCATCCTCTCCAAAGTCTGGAGATTTCTCACCTCATCCCTTGGGCCCAATTTTTTCATTGCTCCTAATCTCCTTCTCTACCGCCTGGCGAGGTGCTCTCATACCGTAACTATCCGACTTTCTTTCACCTACCATCTGAGATTCTTTCCCCTGAATTCGCAGATTTCTAAGGTGCATACTCCCTTCCTGACTCCCCACCCAGGTACTGTAACATCAGTCGTCGTTCCTTCAGGCAAGATATGCTGACTGCACATGCTCTGCTTATCCACTAGTGCTCTTATTCCTCAGGGCCCGTCTTATTCTGGGTTCCCACAAATAATGCTCTTACTAACCTTTTATTTCTACACTCAGACCCTTGGTATCACACTCTTCTCACAAAGCTCTCAGAACGTTTTTTCCTTGGCTCCCCTCCCTTTTCAATATCACCACATGATTTTTGTCTTCTGCCCTCACTCTTTTACCCATGTCCCCACCAACTCTAAGCATGACACCAACATACTCAATCTCCCTGCAGTGCTCTGCAGAGATCTCTCCAGGGGGATTCTCTGACATTCTCCACTCGCTTTTCTTCTCCTCCCAGCATTCCTCTCCATCCAGATGCCCTCTTTCAGTGCTACCTGTGGTCCCCTTTACCCCTCCCATCAGCATGGACATCCTATCCAGTGCACTCTCCTGACATCCCACATAGCACATCTTCCAGATAGTCACCACTACCTATCTCTCTCAGCCATTTCCCTGCCCCCCTCCTCAACTCAGGAACCAGCTCGATGTTTTTCCACTCCCTGTACTTGACCATACATCCCAACTCAGCAGTCATCCTTCCAGGGGTCTACAGGGCTACACTCATTTTCTCGCAGTGAACCTTGTCCTGGAGACTCTTCTCCCACACATGACAGTCTTAACTCTGATGCTTCCATCTACCCTGACTCAGGTGCCTCATTACTCATGCTGCCCATCTCACTCCAGCTCTCCATGCTCCCCCTTCCACCAGTGATTCTCACCCGAGGATGCATTACCCTCAAGATGGCCTATCGAAATCATCTTTCATTCCCATTAAGAATCACAGATGTGGAAGGCCATCTTAACCCCCTTTACTTCCCTTTTCCATTGCAACATGCCTCTAGCATTCCAGGGATTGCTCTTAACATGCTTTGCTCAAAGATCTACGCATTTGCCCCACTCTGATATAGGTCTAGCAGTCTCTTCTGGGAATCACCACAAGGACTTCTGTATGTAATTTTGACACACAACATGCCTCCAAACCATACTTTGGGTGAATTCTTCTCTCTCCTCTCCCTCTGGCTCCCACCCTGTCAGTACCCTTAGGCATCCAGTCACTATCTTTAGTGTACATCTTCTCTTCTTCATCCCTGACTATTGTCCTTTTGCACTAATTGCCCCTCTGTCTTGGGTATCCAGGACAACATGCCCCTGCTCAGTTTTCCTCCTTTGGTCCTCGTGTCTGTCAGGAGTTTGACAATACAGACACTGCCTTCCATCCTACCTGAAGCTACTTCCTTTTGCTTCTCTGCATGGATGCAGTAGTCTTCCCCCACCCTTGCCTCAACAGGTATTCCTCAGCCTTCACATTTGACACTCATCATACACAATCCCAACTGCTGAGTTCTTCCATAATGCATGGAGTTTTGCCCATCTCCCTTGTGACCCCAACCCAGTCCCAGCCACCCTACCAGCCAACCAATGTACATAATAAAAGATCCCAGCCTTTGCTCCATTCTTATATAAGCCCAGCAATCTCCTCTTGGAGCCACCATATGACCATCAGTATTCACTGACACACTACAGTCCCCCAAACCACATTCTTCTCTGCACTCTCCTAATGGCCACCACCCAATCACTCATCTAAGGCATTTGTCAATATTCTTCACCACTTCTGGTCCTTCTAGGCCTTCTTTATTGTCCTTTTGCTTTATATCACCCCTGACATCCCTAGGTGTCTAGGAAAATATGCCCCTACAGAGCCTTTCCCCTTTGGTCCTAATGTCCCTTGGGACATTTGCTTTCCACCTTACATGAAGGTACTCTCTTTTGCTTCTCTGCATGGATTCACTAATCTTCCCTGCACCCCTTGCCTGAACAGGTGTTTATTGGCCTTTATACTAGACATGTAATCAGTATACAGTCTCAATAATTTTAAGTTTTTCCCATTGCCTCGAGTTCTGCCCATCTCTACTCACACCCCAAGCCAATACCACCAATGCTACCCATCTGCCCAATCACTCAAACCAAGCCGTACCCCATCCAAACCTCCTATACTTTTCCCGACCCTCTATATTAAAGACAGAGCCTGGCCAAAAATCTGCATGCTTTCCAAAGTAGCCTTTGCTGTCTATCCCTTTTCCTCCCCCCCACCCCACCCGCCCACTTCCAGCACACAGCATGTCACCCTCTAATTGCCTTCCAATAGGCACATCAGTGATGTCCCTGCTTTCCTACTTTGGGAACTCCATGTTCTCCTGGTTGCCCCTGTTGGTGCGCACCCTGCTTCCTTTTTACCACACTCGCATTTCTATCATTCACTGTGTGCTTGCTGTCACCCTGTCCATCTTTCCTAGGTGAACCTCCTGTTTCACTACATTGCCATCACCCAATGCTTTCATTCTAAACTCCTGTCTTTCCTCAGGTGACACCTCTCTTCTTAATGCCTTCCTTACCTGGAAAAACATCCTGGCTCTTCCACTTGGCCCATATTTTCCTAATGACCAACTGCCTCTTGGGGATGGATGCAGAAGTCTTTTCCCCAAAGGCATGTGCTCCCTTCTTTGACCTGCGCCCACTGCTCAAACTCTTTCTGTCTTCTGGCTTTCCCATGTTCTCTTCTGAATCTATTCACTTTCATAGGTCTCTATGTGCACTGGAATCCAGCTGACACCTTCCCTTTTAACCCCTTTTGTGTCTGTGTTCTCCTTTCCATCTCTATCCTTTCATGTTCTTCTCTCTTCTTACTGAATCAAGTGCTTTCCCACCATACGTGACACACCAACTCCCACTTCTTCCCCTTGTCCTTTCATCTCCTCTGTTAGTTCTATTTCACCTTGATGGTGCACCATGACGCATCTCTGCCAAATGTAATTTCCCTCCTATTCCCCAGTGAGACCGTCCCCTCTACCATTTGCTTCTTTCCCTTTTGGCCTCACTACCTTCTCCAAATGTATATGCCACTGGTAAGACCCTCTTCTTACTTTTGTACCATGCTCCATCCACTTCAGCTTTCCCTTCTCTGTTATGCCCTGGAGTAGGCCTCCTCAGTGACAATCCTCCTCCCATTCCTTCGTCTCTCACTGTGGGCCAGTTTGTTACCAACATTGTGTTCTTTCTCTCACATATGACAGCATGACAGGTTTGCAACATCTCTGCTCCTCACTAGTTGCCTCAGCAGAGTCGCTCTGCTTCATGCTCAACCTCCATCCTTTCACCCGTGATTTCATGGCTAAAGATTGGATTCAACAATCACTGCAAAATGTTAGCTCTGCATTGGATGCCACTCACTCTTCCACCATCTGCAAACATCACTGATACTCACAAATCGACTGCATCCACGTGAATCCTCCTCCAGTCCCTGAGGTGACTTGCCAATGCTGTGTTTTGGGTTCTGTCTCACTGTGCAACATTGCCCCTTTTGCTCTCAGAAGCCACAATTATTATAGTCCTTTTACTCACTTTCTCCCAAGTTCATGAGACTTCAAATACAAACCTTTCCTTTCCTTTCTGTCACTTCCCTCCTGTCCCCTCCCCTCCCCTTCCTATGCTTCTTCCTCCCCCTTTCCCTTCTGCCATTTTGCATTTAATACTGAGAGTGCCACGTTTGTCACTTGAGATCTGCCTACATTGCCAGTTTGTGAACTCGTTATTCCATCTCTTGTCTTCCTCCTTGGATTTTCTGTCTACCAGTAACCTCTCACAATTTCATAAGGTTCTTTCCTCTCTTACATGCCTCCAGTCCTCTTTCATTTGCCATCAATACTTCTCACTACACACACTCCCAACACATAACTCTTTGATGTCAGACCATCTCCAGCTAACTCAGTCCGCATGGGGTGCCACCATATCGTCGCATGCCTGCACCTCTGCATTTTGTCTTACTTCTATTCTCAAGAGCAACTCACCTGCATCTTAGTATCCATCCATCATTACTCCCCATCTCCAGTCAGTCAGTGGATTCAGTAGTGTTTTCCTAGATCTCTCCTCTCTTCTTACCTTCCTACCCTCATTGTCTCCACCATTTTCTTCTTCCCTATCCCCAACCTACTGTACTGAATTCATGCACTGTCTATACTCATCCTTCACCATCCTACCTTTACACTTCGACCATTTTGGGACCCCCCTCTTTTGTCTTGTAGATTCCTTCATGACCATCCATCCTCTAATCAGACCCTTTCTTTGACATGCTTGTCAGCCAGGTTTCCCAGGAGCCACAGCTGCTGCAAGCCCATTTTCCTGTGATAACATCCAATGTCTCCTTCATTCCTCACCTGCCTTACATGCCCAGTGCTCTTTACTTCCATGGGCTTCCTCCCAAGTGTTGCCCATTTTAAGTGGAAAAGCTCCCGGATTGTCAATTTCACAGCCTGCTTTTTGTTGTTTGCCATACCCCTCCTGGAGCAAGGCCCTACCTTAACATCTCCATACCTCTCCTCTCTTACCTGCTCTACTCCTTGGTCTCCTCTTTCACATTTGTATTCCTTACACCACCTCTCCTCCACTATCTTCTCCTAGGCCTTGGAAACTTCTCACCACTTCTCCTTCACCCAATTTCTTCATTGCTCCTACTCTACTCTCTACGCCCAGCAATGTGCTCTCATACCTTAACTATCTGACTTTCTTTTACCTACCATCTGAGATTGTTTCAGCTGGATTCTGCGTATTGCTAAGGTGCATACTCCCTTCCTGACTCCCCATCCAGGTGCTCTAACATCAATTGAGTACACATGCTCTGCTTATGGACTAGTGCTCTTACCCCGCAGGGCGCAGTCTCTGTCTTAGTCCAGGTTCCCACAAATTATGCTCCCACTAACCTTTGGTTTCTATGCTCAGATCCTTGTATCACACTGTTCTGACATAGCTCCCAGGAGGTTATTCCTTGAATTCCCCTCCCTATTGGATATCACCACACAGTTTTTCTCTTCTGCTCTCACTCTTTTACCCATGCCTCCACCAATCCCAAGCACAAAACCAACACAGTTAACCTCTCTGCACTGCACTGGGGAGATCTCTTTCCTGATGGATTCTCTAATATTCTCCACTTGATTTTTTTCTTCTCCCTCCTCAGCATTTCTCTCTATCCAGATGCCCCTCTTTCAGTGCTGCCTGTGGTCCACATTGCCCCTCCCTTCAGCATGGACATTCTATCCAGTGCGCTATCCTAACATCCCACATAGCACATCTTCCACTTGGTCACCACTATCCATCTCTCTCAGCCTTATCCCTGCCTTGTTCTCAACTCAGGAACCAGCTCGATGGCTTTCCACTCCCAATACTTGACCATACATCCCAATTTAGGAGTCATCCTTCCAGGGGCCTACTCAGCTACATTCATTTTCTCACTGTCAGCCTTGTCTTGGGGACTCTTCTCCCACACATGACAGTCTTGACTTGGCTGCCTGCATCTACCGTGACTTTGGTGCCTCAGTACTCATGCTGCCCATCTCTCCCCAGCTCTCCATGCTCCCCCTTCCACCAGTGATTCTCACCCGAGGATGCATGACCCCCAAGATGGCCTGTGGAAATCATCTTTCATTCCCAGTGTGAATCACTTTTGTGGAAGGCAATCTAAACTCCATTTACCTCCCTTGCCCATTGCAGCATGCCTCTAACATTCCAGGGATTACTCTTTACATGCCTTACTCAAAGATCCCTGCATTTGCCCCACTCTGATATAAGTCCAACAGTCTCCTCTGGGAACCACCTTAAGGTCTTCTGTATTTACTTTTTGAGAGAAGACATGCCTCCAAACCACACTTAGGGCGAATTCTTCTCTCCCTTCTCCCTCTGCACAAACCACCCCCCACCCCGTAATGTCTGTACTCTAATGCATGCAGTCAGTATCCTTGGTCTAGATCTTCTCTTCTTCATCCCTGATTATTGTCCTTTTGCACTAATCTCCCCTCTGTCTTGTGTATCCAGGACAACTTGCCCTGCTAAGTTCTTCTCATTTGGTCCTCACGACCCTCAGGATTTTCACAATACAGATGCTCCCTTCCATCGTACCTGAAGCTAGTCTCTTTTACATTTCTGCATGGATGCAATCATCTTCCCCCACCCTTGCCTCAACAGCTGTTCCTCAGCTTTAACACATGACATTAATCAGACACAATCTGAACTGAGTTTTTCCTAATGCCTGGAGTTTTGCCCATTTCCCCTCACAACCCCAACCCAGTTCCAGCCACACCCAGCCAACCAATGCACATACTCAAAGATCCCAGCCTTTGCCTCACTCTGATATAAACCCAGCAGTCTCCTCTTGGAGTCACTTTATGAACTTCCATATTTACTCTGTGACACAAGATACACCCCCAAACCACATTCTTCTCTCCACTCTCCCACTGACCACCACCCAATCACTACTCTAATGCATTTGGTCAATATTTTTCAGCACTTCTGGTCCTTCTCAGCCCTACTTTTTCCCTTTTGCCTTAATTGCCCCTGCCATTTCAGATGTCTATGAAAACATGCTCCTATAGAGCCTTTCCCCTTGGGACGTTAGGGTAGCCATACAGTTGCCTTCCACCTTATATGAAGCTGCTCTCTTTTGCTCATCTGCGTGGATTCAGTACTCTTTCCCTACCCTTACCTGAACAGGTATATATCAGCCTTCACACTGGACATGTCATGAGAACACAAACTCATTTTGAGTTTTTCCCAAGGCCTCGAGTTTTGCCCATCTCCTCTCACATACCCAAGCCAATATCACCAATCCTGCCATCTGCCCAGTTTAAACCACTGCTGTACCCCATCTGTAGCAACCACCCTTTCTCTGACCCTCTGGATTCAGCAATCTTTGCAGAAGGTTAGCTCTGCATTGGATGCCACCTACTCCTCCACCTACTCCTCCACCATCTGCAAACATCGCTGATACTCACAAATGGACAGCATCCACATGAATCCTCCTCCAGTCCCTGAGGTAACTTGCCAGTGCTGTGGTTTGGGTTCCATCTCAGTGTGCATCATTGGCCCTTTCCCTTTCAGGAGCCAAAATTAACCATGTTCCTTTTCCCCACGTCCCCCAAGTTCCCTGAGTCTTCAAATACAGGTCTTCTCTTTCCTTTCTGTCACTTCCCTTCCTTTACATTCCTTTCCCTTCCCTTCTCTTCTTTCCCTTTCTCTTCCCTTCCCACTCCTCCTCCTCTCCCGTTCCCCTTGTCCACTCTTCATTTAATATTGAGAGTGCCATGTGTTTGCCACTTGAGATCTCCCTACACTGCCACTTTGGGAACTCATTCCATCTCTAGTCTTCCCCCTTGGATCTTCTGTCTACCAGTAATCTCACAACATCATAAGGTTCCCTCCCCTCTTACAGTATGCTTCCTGTCCTCATTATTTTCCCATCAGTGCTTCTCACTACAGTTGCTCCTAAATCATAGCCCTCTGATATCGGACCACCTCCAGGTAACTGTGTCCTCTTTGGGTGAAACCATAAGATCACATGTCTAAACCTCTGCATTTTGTCTCACTTCTGTTCTCAAGAGCAACTCTGCTTCATCTTAAGCATCCATCCATCATTCTACTCTCTTCTTACCTTCGTACATTCACTGTCTCCACAATTTTCTGCTTCCCTGTCCCAATCTACTACTATACAGAATCCATGTCCTGTCTACATTCACCATTTACCATCCTGCCTTTACACTTCTGCCATTTTGGAGACCCCCCTTTTGTCTTGTGGGTTCATTGTCACCATCCACCCTCTTGTCAGGCCCTTTCTTTGATATTCTGGCACCCAGGCAGGTTTCCTATGCAGCACAACTGCTGCAAGCCCATTCTCCTGTGGTCTTATCCCACCTCTCCTTCATTTCTCACCTTGCTTACATGCCCAGTGCTCTTTACTACCATGGGCTTCTTCACAAGTGTTGCCCATTCTAAGTGGAAAAGCTCTCAGATTGTCAATTTCAGACCCTGCTTTGTATTGTTTGCCATGTCCCTCCTGGGGCAAGGCCCTGCGTTCACCTCTCCACACTGCTCTCCTCTCTTATCTGCGCAACTCTGGTCTCCTCTTTCACGTCTGCCACTTCTTGCACCACTTCTCCTCTGCTGTCCTCTCCTAGGTTTTTCAAACTTCTCACCACTTCTCCTTGGCCAAATTTTTTCATTGTTCCTACTCTCCTCTATGGCCTTGGAAAGTGCTCTCATACCTTAATCACCTGACTTTCTTTCACCTACCATCTGAGATTCTTTCAGCTGGATTCTATAGATTTCTAAGGTGCATACCCCTTCTTTACTCTCCACCCAGGTGCTGTAACATCAGTCATTCTTCCTTAAGGCATGCTATGCTGAGTTCAAATGCTCTGCTTATCAATTAGTGCCTTACCCCTCAGGGCCCAGTCTCTGGTCTTATTTCAGGTTCCAACAAATTATGCTCCCACTAACCTTTCATTTCTACACTCAGTCCCTTGGTGTCACACTCTTCTCACAAATATCTAAAGAGATAGTTCCTTGGATTTGCCTCCCTTTTGGATACCACTACACCATTTTTCTCTCCTGCCCTCACTCTTTTGCCCATGCCACCACCAACCCCAAGCATTAAGCCAATATGCTAAACCTCTCTACAGTACTCTGCAGAGCTCTATCTCCTGGTGGACTCTCTGATGATCTCCAGTCTCTTTTCTTCTTCTGTCCTCAGCATTCCTCTATCCAGCTGCCCTCTTTCAAAGCTGCCTGTGGTTCCCTTTGCCCCTCCCTTGAGCATGGACAGCCTATCCAGTGCACTCTTTTGGCATCTCACACAGCACCTCTTCTGCTTGGTCACCACCCCCATCACTCTCAGTCTTAACCCTGTCCCCTTCTCAACTCAGGAAACAGCTCGATGCCTTTACACTCCCTATACATGACCATACATGACAGTTCAGCAGTCATCCTTCCAGGGGACTGCTCGGCTACATTCATTTTCTCACTGTCAACTTCATCCTGGGGACTCTTCTCCCTCACATGATGGTCTTGACTCTGATGCCTCCATCTACCCTGGATTGGGTGCTGAGTACTCACACTGCCCATCTCACCCCAGTTCTCCATGCTCCCCCTTCCACCAGTGATTCTCACCCAAGGATGTATGGGCCCCAAGATGGCCTATCGAAATCACCTTTCGTTCCCATTAAAAGTCACTGTCGTTGAAGACCATCTTAACTCCCTTTACTTCCCTTGCCCATTGCAGCATGCCTCTAGCATTCCAGGGATTGCTCTGTATGTGCCTTATTCAAAGAACTCTGCGTTCATCCCACTCTGATAAAAGTCTGTCAGTTTCCTCTGGGAACCACCTCAAGGACTTCGTATTTACTTTTTGTCACATGACATGCCTGGATCCATACTTTGGATGAATTCTCTCTCCTCTCCCTCTGGCTGCTGCCCTGTTGAAATTCTTAGGCATCCAGTCAATACCTTTGGTCCACATCTTGTCCTCTTCAGCCCTGTTTATTGTCCTTTTGTCCTAATCACCCCTCTGTCTTGGGTATCCAGCACAACATGCCCCTGCTAAGTTCTCCTCCTTTGGTCCTTGTCAAATTCTCTCAGGAATTTGACAATACAGACACTGCTTTCCACCCTACCTGAACTTACTCTCTTTTACTTCTTTGCATGGATGCAGTAGTTTCCCCCACCCTTGCCTCAGTAGGTATTCTTCAGCCTTCAGACTTGACATTCACAATCTCAACTATTTGAATTTTTCCTAATGCCTGGGGTTTTCCCATCTCCCTTTGTGACTCCAACCCAATTCAGCCACTCTATGCAGCCAACCAACTGTACGTACTGAAAGATCCCAGCCTTTGCCCCACTCTGATATAAGCCTGGCAATCTCCTCTTGGAGCCACCTCATGAACTTCCATGTTAACTCTTTGACTCATGACACATCCCCATAACACATTCTCCTCTCTACTCTCCCAATGGCCACTACCCAATCACTACTTTAATCATTTGGTCAGTATTCTTCACCACTTCCGGTTCTTTTCACCCCTCATTATTATCTTATACCTTAGTCACCTCTGCCGTCTCAGGTGTCTCTAAACATGCCCCTCAGATCTTTTCGCCTTTGGTCTTCACGTCCCTTGGGACATTTTTCAAGCCAAATATTTGCCTTCCACGTTACATGAAGCTACTCTCTTTTAGTCCTCTGCATGGATTCAGTACTCTTCCCCAACCCTTGCCTGAACGGATATTTATCAGCCTTCATACTCGACATGTACACAATCTCAGATATTTTGACTTTTTTGCAATGCCTTGAGTTTTGCCCAGCTCCCCTTACATACCCCAGAGAATACCACCAACCCTGCCCATCTGCCCAACACACTCAAACCACTACTGTACCCCATACACACCACCCACCCTTTCCTCGACCCCCTGTAGTAAAGATAGAGAGACTGGCCAAAAATTTGCATGCTTTCAGGAGTAGCCATTGCTCTCTACCCCTATTACTTCCCCATCCATCTTCCAGCACTCTGCCCTTCACCCTCTAATTGCCTTCCAATTGGTACATCAGTGATGTGCCTGCTTTCATACTTTGGGAACTCCATATTCTCCTGGATTCCCCTGTTGGTGTCCAGCCTACCTCCTTTCTACCACACCCATTTCTGTCATTCCCTGTGTGCTTACTGTCACCCTGTCCATCTTTCCTAGGTGAGCCATCACCCAATGCTTTCACTCTAAATTCCTGCCTTTCCTCGGGTGACACCTATGTCCTATGCCATCCTTACCTGGAAAAACACCCTGCCTCCTCCACTTAGCCCATATTTTTCTAAACAACCAACTGCCTGTTGGTGATGGATACAGAAGTCTTTTCCCCAAAGGCATGTGCTCCCTTCTTTGACGTGCTCCTAACACTGAAACTTTTTCATTTTCTTGCTTTCCTGAGATCTCTCCTGAATCCATTTGCTTTCAGATGTACCTATGTTCTCTTGAATCCAGCCACCACCTTCACTTACAACCCTCTTTGTGTTGGTGTTCGCCTCTCCATCTCTATCCTTTCATGTTTTTCTCTCTTCCCACTGAATCAAGTGCTTTCCCACCATACGTGACACACCACACTCCCACTTCCAACCTCTCTCCTTGTATAGCTTCTACATTAGTTCCATTTCACCTTGATGGTGCACCATGATGCATCTCTGCCAATTGTAATTTCCCTCCTACCCTCCAGTAAGTCCCTCCCCTCTACCACTTGCCTCATTCCTTTTTGACCTCACTAACTTCTCCACACGAATGTGCCACTGACGTGACCCTCTTACTCATATACCATGGTCCATCCACTTCAACTTTCCCTCTCTACTATGCCCTGGAGCAGGCCTCCTCAATGACAACCCTCCCTCCATTCCTTCTTCTCTTGCTGTGAGCTAATCTTCTACCAACCTTGTGTTCCTTCTCGCACATGTGACAGCATGATGGGATTTCAACATCTCTGCTTCTCACTAGTTGATTCAGCAGAGTCCCTCTGCTTCATCCTCAACCTCTATCCTTTCACTCACCATTTCATGGCAAAAGACTAGATTCAGCAATTTTTGCAATACTTTAGCTTTGTACTGGACAGCAGCCACTTTTCCACCATCTGAAAACATCACTGATACTGACAAATGGTCTGCATGTATGTGAATACTAGTCCCTGAGGTAACCTGCCAATGCTCTTGTTTGGGTTCCAACTCAGTGTGCAACATTGGCCCTTTCGTTCCCAGGAGCCAAAATTACTATGGTCCTTTTACCCACTATCCTCAATGTCCCTGAGTCTTCAGATATAGGCCTTCTATCTCCCTTCTTTTCTGACCCTTCCCTTCCCACTCCTCCTTCTCTCCATTTCCCCTACTGCACTCGGCAGTTAATACTGAGAGTGCCACCTCTTTACCAATGCAGATCTGCCTACATTGCCAGTTTGGGAATTGTTATTTCATCTCATGTCTTCTTCCTTGGATCTTTTGTCTACCTGTAACCTGTCACAAATTCATATGGCTTTCCCCCCTCTAATATGCCTCCTGTCTTCTTTCTTTTGCCATATATACTTCTCACTACAGTTGCTCCCGACACATAGCTCTCTGATATCAGACCACTTCCAACTAACTCTGTGCCCATAGGTGCAACCATAAAGTCACATGCCTACATCTCTGTATTTTGTTTTCCTTCTGTTTTCAAGAGCACCTTGTTTCATCTTAACCATCCATCCATCATTCTCTTTTCTCACCTTCCTACCCTCACTGTTCCCACCATTTTCTACTGTCCTGTCCCTAACCTACTGTACTGAATCCGTATACTGTCTACATTTGCACTTCCCTATCATACCTTTGCACTTCTGCTGTTTGGGGGACCCCTCTTTTGTCTTGGGGATTCTTGGTAACCATCCGCCCTCTTTTTAGACCCTTTCTTTCACATGCTGATCAGTCATCTCCCAGGAGCCACAGCTGCTGCAGTACAATTTTCCTGTGGTCTCATCCCACATCTCCTACATTCCCCACCTGCCTTACATGCCCAGTGTTCTTTACTGCCATGGGCTTCCTCCCAAGTGTTGCCCATTCTAAGTGGAAAAGCTCCCAGATTGTCAATTACATGCCCTGCTTTGTGTTGTTTGCCATGCCCCTCCTGGCGCAAGGCCCTCCCTCAACCTCTCTACATGTCTCACTTCTCTTACCTGCTCCACTCCATCATATCCTCTTTCACATTCTCCACTCCTTGCACCACCTCTCCTTTAACATCCCCTCCTAGGCTTTGGAAACTTCTCACTGCATCTCCAGGACCAAATGTTTTCATTGCTCCTATTCTCCCACTCTATGGCCCAGCAAAGTACCCTCATACCTTGACCATCCGACTTTCTTTCACCTACAATCTGAAGTGAGATTTGGTGGCCTTCTGAGGTGCATACTCCCTTCCTGACTCCCCACCCAGGTACTCTAACATCAGTCATTCTTGCTTAAGGCATGTATGCTGAGTACACATGCTCTGATTATCGACTAGTGCTCTTACCCCTAGAGGCTCAGTATCTCATCTTGTTCTGGGTTCCCACAAATTATGCTCCCACTAACCTTTCTTTGCTACACTCAGACCCTTGGTATCACACTCTTCTCACAAAGCTCTCAGAAGGTGTTCCCTGGATTTCCCTCCCTTTGGAGATAGCCACACCATCTTTCTCTTCTGCCATCACTCTTTTGCCCATGCCCCACAGATGCCTAGCATGAAACCAATACACTCAGCCTGTTTGCAGTGCTCTGCAGAGATCTCCCCCCTGGTGGATTCTCTGGCGTTCTCCACTCGCTTTTTTTCTTCTCCCTCCTCAGTATTCCTCTCAATCCAGACGCCCTTTTCAGTGCTGCCTGTGGTCACCTTTGCCCCTCCTGTCAGCATGGACATCCTATCCAGTGCACTCCTAACATCCCACAGAGCACATATTCCCGTTGGTCACCACTACCCATCTCTCTCAGCCTCACCCCTGCCCCCTTCTCAGCTAGGAAACAGCTCGATGTCTTTCCATTCCCTATACTTGACCATACATCCCAACTCAGCAGTCATCCTTCCAGGGGCCTGCTCGGCTACATTCATTTTCTTGCTGTCAGTCTCTTCCTGGAGACTCTTCTTCCACACATGACAGTCGTTACTCTGATGCCTCCATCTACCTCGACTTGGCCGTCTCATTATGCACACTGCACATTCTCACCCACACTCTCCATGTTCCCCCTTCCACCAGTGATTCTCACCCAAGGATGCATGATCCCGAAGGTAGCCTATCAAAATCATCTTTCATTCCCATTAAGAGTCTCTGTTGTGGAAGGCCACCTTAACTCTTTTTACTTCCTTTTCTCACTGGAGCATGTCTCGAGCATTCCAAGGTTTGCTCTTTACATGCCTTGCTCAAAGATCCCTATATTTGCCCCACTCTGATATAAATCCAGAAATATTCTCTGGGAAACACCTCAAGGACATCCAGATTTACTTTTTGACTCACAACACACCTGCAAACCATGCTTTCAGTGAATTCTTCTCTCTCCTATCTCTCTGGCCCCCACCCTAGCAGTACTCTTAGGCATCCAGTCCTTGGCCCACATGTTATCCTTTTCAGCTCTGATTATCATCCTTTTGCCCTAATCTCCCTTTGTCTTGGGGATCCAGGACAACATGCCCCTGCAAAGTTTTCTTCCTTTGGTCCTCGCGTCCCTCAGGATTTTGACAATATAGACACTGCTTTACACCTTAACTGTAGCAACTGTATTTTGCCTCCCTGCGTGTATGCAGTAGTCTTCCCCCAAGCTTGGTTCAGCCTTGACACTTGATATTAATGGTTCAAATCTCACTGTTTTAATTTGTCCTAATGCCTGGAGTTTTGCTCATTCCCCTTGTGACACCAAACCCAATCCCAGCCACCCTGCCTAGCCGCCCAGTGCACTTGTTCAAAGATCCCAGCCTTTGCCCCTCACTGATATAAGCCCTGCATCTCTTCTTGGAGCCTTCTCATGAACTTCCATATTTACTCTTTGACACAGAATACACTCCCAAACCACATTCTTCTTTCCTCTCTCCCAGTGACCACCACCCAATCACTACTTGTAAGATATTTGGTCAGTATCCTTCACCACTTCTGGTTCTTTTCAGCCCCCCTTAAGGTCTTTTTGCCTTAATCACCCCTGCCATCTCAGCTGTCTAGGAAAACGTGCCCCTACAGAGCCTTTCCCCTTTGGTCTTCATGTCCCTTGTGACTTCTGGCAAGCAATGCATTTGCCTTCAACCATACATGAAGTTACCCTTTTTTGCTCCTCTGCATGAATTCAATACTGTTCCCCCACCCCTGCCTGAGCAGGTATTTATCAGCCTTCACACTCAACATGTAATCAGTACACAAACTCAATAATTTGAGTTTTTCCCACTGCCTCGAGTATTGCCCATCTCCTTTCGCATACCCAAGCCAATACCACCAACCCTGCCCATCTGCCCAACTCACTCAAACCACTGCTCTACTCCATCCACACCACCCACCCCTTCCCCAACCCTCTGCAGTAAAGATAGATAGCCTGACCAAAATATGCACACTTTCTAGAGGAGCCATTGCTGTCTACCCCTTTTCCTTCACCACCCATCTTCCAGCACCCTGCACGTCCCTGTCTAATTGCCTTTCAATTGGTACATCAGTGATACACCTGCATTCCTACTTTGGGAACTCCATGTTCTCCTGGTTGTCCCTGTTGGTGTGCACCCTGCCTCCTTTCTACCACACTCTCATTTCTATCATTCCCTGGGCGCTTGCTGTCACCCTGCCCATCTTTCCTAGGTGAACCTCCTGTTTCACTACATTGCCATCACCTGATGCTTTTATTCTAAATTCCTGCATTTCCTCAGGTGACACCTCTCTTCTTAATGCCTTCCTTACCTGGAAAAACACCCTGCCTCCTCCACTTGGCCATATTTTTCTAAATGACTAACAGCCTATTGGTGATGGATACAGAAGTCTTTTCCCCAAAGACATATGCTCCTTCTTTGACTTGCTCCCACTGCTCAAACTCTTTCTGTCTTCTTGCTCTCGTATGTTCTCTTGTGAGTCCATTTGCTTTCAGAGACCCCTATGTTCCCTTGAATCCAACTGCCGCCTTCACTTTACGCCCTTTGTGCTCGTGTTCACCTCTCCGTCTCTATCCTTTCATGTTCTCTCTTATTGAATCAAGTGCTTTCCCACCATACATGACACACCACAATCCCACTTCTTCCCCATGTCCTTGTATCTTCTCAGTTAGTTCCATTTCACCTTGATGGCGCACCATGATGCATCTCTGCCAAATGTACTTTCCTCCATCTTCCCCAGTGAGACCCTCTCCTCTACCATTTGCCTTTTGGCCACACTACCTTCTCCAAATGCATGTGCCACTGGTAAGACCCTCTTCTTAGTTTTGTACCATGCTCCATCCACTTCAGCTTTCCCTCTGTTATACCCTGGAGCAGGCCTCCTCAGTGACAATCCTCCTCCCATTCCTTCTTCTCTCGCTGTAGGCCAGTTTGCTACCAACATTGTGTTCTTTCTCACACATATGACAGCACTGCTCATTTGGAACATCTCTTCTGCTCCATAGTTGTCTCAGCAGAGTCCCTCTGCTTCTTGCTCAACTTCCATCCTATCACCAACCATTTTATGGCAAAAGACTGTATGCAACAATCTTTGCAATGTTAGTTCTGCATTGGACGCCACCTACCCCTCCACCATCCGCAAACATCTCTGATACTCACAGATGGATGCACCCACGTGACTCCTCCTCCAGTCCCTGAGCTAATTTGCCTATGTTGTGGTTTGGGGTCCATCTCAGTGTGCTACATTGTGCCTTTTGCTCTCAGGAGACAAAATTACCATGCTCCTTTTACCCACTTTCCCTCATGGGCCTTGAATCTTCAAACTACAAGCCTTCTCTTTCCTTTCCTTTCTGTCACATCCCTTCCCTTACGTACCCTTCACTTCCTTCGTTGCCTTCCCTTCCCACCCTTCTTCCCTTCCCTTTCCCCTTCTCTACTATGCAGTTAATACTCAGAGTGCCAACTCTTTACCGCTTCAGATCTCCCTACATTGCCAGTTTTGGAATTCCTTATTCCATCTCTTTGTCTTCCTCCTTGGATCTCCTGTCTACCTATAACCTCTCACAAATTCATAAGGTTCTCTCCCCTCTTACATGTATCCAGCCCTGTTTTTTTTTTTTTGCCATCAGTACTTCTCACTACACTTGCTCCTAACACATAGCCCTCTGATGTCAGACCACCTCCAGCTAACTCTGGCTGCATTGGGTGCAGCCATAAAATCACATTCCTGCACCTCTGCATTTTGTCTTACTTCTGTTCTCAAGAGCAGTTCTGCCTCATCTTAAGTATCCATCTGTCATTCCCTTCCGATCTCCAGTCAGTTGATGGATTCAGTAGTGTTTTCCTGGATCTCTCCTCTCCTCTTACCTTCCTACTCTCACTTTCCCCACCATTTGCTTCTTTCCTGTCCCCAGCTTGCTGTACTGAATCCATGTACTGTCTACATTCGCCCTTCAACATCCTACCTTTATACTTCTGCCATTTTGGGTTCCCTGTAACCATCCACCCTCGTCAGACCCTTTCTTTCACATGCTGGTCACCCAGGTTTCCTATGTGCCACAGCTGCTCCAAACCCATTTTCCTGTGATCTCATCCCACCTCTCCTTCATTCCTCACCTTGCTTACATGCCCAGTGCTCTTTACAGCCATGGGCTTCCTCACAAGTGTTGCCCATTCTAAATGGACAAGCTCCCAGATAGTCAAATTCAAACCATGCTTTGTGTTGTTTACCATGGCCCTCCTGGGGCAAGGCCCCCCCTCAACCTCTCCAGACATCTCTCCCCTCTTAGCTGCCCCACGCCTTCAACTCCTCTTTCACATTCAACACTCATTGCACCACCTCTCCTCTACCATTCTCTCCTAGGCTTTGGAAACATTTTCTCCGCGTCTCCTGTCCGCAATTTTTTTACTGCTCCTATTCTCCTCCACTTTGGCCCTCCAATGAGCTCTCATACTTTAACCATCCGATTTTCTTTCACCTACAGTCTGAGATTCTTTTAGTGGGATTTGGCAACCTTTTAAGGTGCATACTCCCTTCCTGACTCCCCACCCAGCTGCTCTAACATCTGTCCTTGTTGCTTCAGGCATGCTATGTTGAGTGCACGCATTCCATCGACCAGTGCTATTACCCCTCAGAGCCCAGTCTCTGGTTTCATTCCAGGTTCCCACAAATTATGCTCCCACTAACCTTTCGTTTCACCTCCAATGCTTGGTATCACACTCTTCTCACAAAACTCTCGGGAAGTGGTTCCTTGGATTCCTCTCCCTTGTGGATATCACCACACCAATTTTCTTTTCAGCCCTCACTATCTTACCCATGCTCCCACCAACCTCAAGTATGATACCAACACACTCAGGCTCACTCTGGTGCTCTGCAGAGATCCTGACTCTGATGCCTCCATCTGCCCTGACTTGGGTGCCTCATCACACTGCCCGTCTTGCCCCAGCTCTCCATGCTCCCCCTTCCACCAGTGAGTCTCACCTGAGGATGCATGACCCCCAAGGTGGCCTGTCAAAATCATCTTTCATTCCCATTAAGAATATCCCATTTAGGATCACTATTGTGGAAGGGCACCTTAAGTCCCTTTACTTCTTTTCCCATTGCAGCACACCTCTAGCTTTCCAAAGTTTGCCCTTTACATGCCTTGCTCAAGGATACCCGCATTTGCCCAACTTGATATAAGTCCAGTTATCTCCTCTGGAAACCACCTCAAGGACCCCCATATTTACTTTTTGACTCACGACACGCCTGCAAGCTTTGGGTCAATTCTTCTCTGTCCTCTCCTTCTGGCCCCTCCCTTGTCAGTACTCTTAGGCATCCTGTCAATATCCTTGACACACATCTTGTCCTCTTCAGCCCTGATTATTGTCCCTTTGCCATAATTGCCCCTCTGTCTTGGGTATCCAAGACAACATGCCCCTGCTAAGTTCTCCTCCTTTGGTCCTCGCGTCCCTCAGGGCTTTGACAATACAGATGCTACCTTCAACCCTAACTGAAGCACCTGTCTTTTGCCTCTCTGCATGGATGCAGTCTTCCCACCCCTGCCTCAACAGGTATTTCTCAGCCTTCACTCTTGACATACTTATACACAGCCTCAACAATTTGAGTTTCTCCTAATGCCTCAAGTTTTGCCCATCTCCCCCCACAAATCCAAGCCAATACCAACCCTGCCCACTGACTAAACTACCACAGTACTCTATACACACCACACATCCTTTCCCCAACTCTTTGGATTCAAAAATCTTTGCAAAATGGTAGCTCTGCATTGCATGCCACCCACTCCTCCACCATCTGCAAACATCTCTGATACTCACAAATGGACAGCATCCACATGATACTCCTCCAGTCCCTGAGGTAACTTGCCAATGCTGTGGTTTGGGTGCAACATTGTCCCTTTCACCTTATGGTTCTTTAACCCACTTTCCCCCAAGTTCCCTGAGTCTTCAAATACAGGCCTTCTCTTTCCTTTCCTTTCTGTCACTTCCCTTCCCTTATGTTCCCTCCCTTCCCTTCCCATTCCTTTGTCTCCCATCCTTCCCTTCCCTTCCCACTCTGCCTCCCCTCCCTCTCCCTTTCTTAACGCTGCATTTAATACTTAGAGTGCTCCCTCTTTGCCATTTGAGATCAACCTACATTGCCAATTTTGGAAATCATTATTCTGTATTGTCTTACTCCTTGGATTCTCTGTCTACCTGTAACATCTCACAAAATCATAAGGTTCTCTCCTCTTACATGTGTCTAATCCTCTTTCTTTTGCCATCACTACTTCTCACTACACACACTCCCAACAGATATCCCTTTGATGTTGGACCACCTCCAGCTAACTATGCCCCCATTGGTGCAGTCATAAAGTTATATGCCCATACCTCTGTATTTGTTTCTTTTCTGTTTTCAGGGCAACTCTGCCTCATTTTAAGTATTCATCCATCATTCCCCTCCCATCTCCAGTCAGTTGATGTAGTCAACAGTGTTTTCCTGGCTTTCTCCTCTCTTCTTACCTTCCTACCCTGACAGTCTCCACCATTTTATGCTTCCCTGTCCCCAGCCTGCCCTGCTGAATGCATATTCATTGCCCTTCACCATCCTACCTTTACAGTTCTGCCCTTTTGGGGACCCCCTCTTTAGTCTTGTGGCTTCCTTGTGACCATCCATCCTCTTCTCAGACCCCTTCTTTGACATGCTTGTCAACCAGTTTCCAGGAGCCACAGCTGCTGCAAGCCCATTCTCCTCTGATCTCATTCCACCTCTCCTTCGTTCCTCACCTGTCCTATGTGCCCAGTCATCTTTTTTGCCATTGGCTTCTCAACAAGTGTTGCCTATTCTAAGTGGAAAAGCTCCCGGATTTTTAATTTCACGCCCTGCTTTGTGTTGCTTGCCATGCCCCTTTTGGGGCATGGCCCTCCCTTAATGTCTCCAGACGTCTCTCATCTCATATCTGCTTCACTCCTTCATCTCCTCTTTCACATTTGCCACTCCTTGCACCACCTCTCCTCCTCTATCATCCTCTCCTAGGCTTTGGAAACTTCTCACCGCATGTCCTGGCCCCAGTTGTTTCATTGCTCCTACTCTCCTCTACGGCCTTGCAAAGCGCTCTCCTAACTTAACTATCCAACTTTTTTTCACCTACCATCTGAGATTCTTTCAGCTGGATTCTGCAGATTGCTAAGGTGCATACTTCCTTCCTGACTCCCCAACCAGGTGCTCTATCATCAGTCTTCCTTCCTTAAGTTGCGCTATGCAGACTGCCCAGGCTCTGCTTTTCTACTAGTGCTCTTACCCCTCAGGGCCCAGTCTCTGGTTTTCTTCCACTTTCCAACAATTATACTTCCACTAATATTTCCTTTCTGCACTCAGATCTTTGTTATCACAGTCTTCTCACAATGCTCTCAGGAGGTTTCTCCTTGGATTCCTCTCCCTTTTGGATATCACCACACCATTTTTTGTCTTCTGCTCTCACTCTTTTACCCATGCCCCCACCAACACTCAACCTCAGTGCCCTACTCTGCGGAGCTCTCTCTCCTGGTGGATTATCTGACGTTCTTCATTCACTTTTCTTCTTCTCCCTCCTCAGTAATCCTCTCTATCCAGATGCCCTCTTTCAATGCTCCATGCAGTCCCCTTTGCCCCTCCCTTCAGCATGGACATCCTAGCCAGTGCGCTCTCCTAACATCCCACACAGCACATCTTCCTCTCGGTCACCAGTCCCATCTTTCTCAGCCTTACCCCTGCCCTCTTCTCAACTCAGGGACCAGCTCGATGGCTTTCCACTCCCTTATCACTTTCATATATCAGAGCTCAGTAACCAATTCAATGGTTTTTCCCTGCATTTCACCTTCATACATCCCAACTCCGAAATCATCTGTCCAGGGATCTAGTCTACTACATTCATTTTCTCACACCCAGTCTCATCTTTGAGACTCTTCTCCTGCAGATGTCAGTCTAGATTCTGATGTCTCCATCTTCCCTGATTCAGGTGCCTCATTAGTATGCTGCCTGTCTCGCCCCAGCTCTCCATGTTCCCCTTCCACCAAGGATGCATGCCCCCAAAGTGGCCTATCGAAATCATCTTTCATTCCCATTAAGAATCACTGCTGTGGGAGGCCACCTTAACTCCCTTTACTTCCCTTGCCCATTGGAGCATGCCTTTAGCATTCCAGGGATTGCTCTTAACATGACTTGCTCAAAGATCTACGCATTCGCCCCACTCTGATACAGATCTAGCAATCTCCTCTGGGAACCACCACAAGGACTTCCGTATTTACTTTTGACACACAACTCACCTCCAAACCACCCTTCGGGTGAATTCTTCTCTCTCCTCTCCCTCTAGCTCCCACCCTGTCAATACTCTTAGGCATCTAATCAATGTCTTTGGCCCACATCTTGTTCTCCTCAGTCTTTATTATTGTCCTTTTGCCCTAATCGCCCTTGTGTCTTGGGGATCCACGACAACGTGCCCCTACTCAGTTCTTCTCTTTGGTCCTTGCGTCCCTCTGGATTTTGACAATACAGACACTGTCTTCCACCCTACCTGAAGCTACTCTCTTTTACTTCTGTGCATTGACGCAGTGATTGTCCCACACCCTTGCCTCAACAGGTATTCCTCAGCCTTCACACTTGACATTATTCATACATAATCTCAACTCTGTGACTTTTCTGTAATGCCTGGGGTTTTCCCCATCTTCTCTTGCAAGCACAACACTATTCTACCCACCCTATCCAGCCAAACAGTGCACATACTGAAAGATCACAGACTTTGTCCCACTTTGATATAAGCCCAGCAGTCTCCTCTGGAGCCTCCTCATGAGCTTCCATATTTACACTTTGATACACAACATGCCCCCAAACCACACTTTTCTCTCCACTCTCCAAATGGCCACCACCCAATCACTAGTCTTATTATTTGGTCAATATTCTTAGCCACCTCTGGTTCTTTTCAGCCCTCTTTATTGTCTTTTGCCTTAATTGCCCCTGCCATCTCAGGTGTCTGGGAAAATGTGCCCCTACAGAGCCTTTCCCCTTTGTTCCTCATGTCCCTTGGAACTTTTGGCAACTCATGCATTTGCCTTCCACCTTACATGAAGCTACTCTCTTTTGCTCCTCTGCATGCTCCTGTTTTGCTCCTCTGCATACTCCTTTTTTGCTCCTCAGTACTCTTCCCCCACCCTTGCCTGAACAGGTATTTATCAGCCTTCACACTGGACATGTAATCAGTACACAATCTCAGTAATTTAAGTTTTTCCCAGTACCTCAAATTTTGCCCATCTCCCCCTACATACCCTAGCCAATACCAGCAGCCCTGCCCATCAGCCCAACTCACTCAAACCACTGCCATACCCCAACCATACCACCCACCCTTTTCCCGACCCTCTGTATTAAAATTAGAGAGCCTAGCCAGGAATTCACGCACTTTCAAGAATGGTCATTGCTGTCTACCCCTTTTCCTTCACCACCCATCTGCCAGCACTTTACATGTCACTGTCTAATTGCTTTCCAGTTGGTACATCAATGATGTGCCTGCTTTCCTACTCTGGGAACTCCATGTTCTCCTGGATGCCCCTATTGGTGTGCACCCTGCCTCCTTTCTACCATACTCTCATTTCTGTCATTCTCTGGGTGCTTACTGTCACCCTGTCCATCTTTCCTAGGTGAACCTCCTGTTTCACTACATTGCCATCACCCAATACTTTCATTCTACATTCCTGTGTTTCCTCAAGTGACATCTCTCTTCTTATGCCCTCCTCACCTGGATAGACAACCTACCTCCTCCACTTGGCCCATATTCTTCTAAACGACCATCTGCCTGTTGGTGATGGATATAGAAGTCTTTTCCCAAAATCTCCCTTCTTTGACCTGCTTCCACTGCTCAAACTCTTTTCATCTTCTTGATTTCCTGCGTTCCCTCCTAAATCCATTTGCTTTCAGACCCCTATGTTCCCTTGAATCCAGCCACCACCTTCACTTTCAACCCTGTCTGTGTTGGTATTCTCCTCTCCATCTTTATTCTTTGAAGTTTTTCTTCTCTCTTTCCATTGAATCAAGTGCTTTCCCACCATATGTGTCACATCACACCCCACTTCCTCCCCTTATCCTTGTATCTTCTCCATCAGTTCCATTTCACCTTGTTGGTGCACCATGATGCATCTCTTCCAATTGTAATTTCCCTGCTACTCCTCAGTGAGACCCTACTCTCTGCCATTTGCCTGATTCCCTCTTGACCACACTAACTTCTCCAAACGAATGTGCCACTGACATGACCCTCTTCTTACTTACATACCATGTTCCATCCACTTCAGCTTTCCCTCGTCTGTTACACCCTGGAGCAGGCCTCCTCAATTACAGTCCTCCCTCTGTTCCTTCTTCTCTCACTGTGGGCTAATTTTCTACCAACATCGTGTTCTTTCTCACACATGTGACAGCACGATAGGTTTGCAGAATCTCTACTCATCACCAGTTGCCACAGCCTAGTCCCTCTGCAACATGCTCAACCTCCATTCTTTCATGCACCAATTCATTACAAAAGAATGGATTCAACAATGTTTGTAATATGTTACCTGTGCAGTGGATGCCACCCACTCCTCCACCATTTGCAAAGATCTCTGATACTCACAAATGGACAGCATCCACATGAAACCTCCTGCAGTCCCTGAGGTGACTTGCCAGTGTTGTGGTTTGTGTTCCGTCTTAGTGTGCAACATAGTCCCTTTCATTCTAAGGACCCAAAATTGCTATGTTCCTTTTTCCCACTTTCTCCCAAGGTCCCTGAGTCTTCAAATACATGCCTTCTTTTTCCTTTCCTTCCTTCCCTTACATTTCCTTCACTTCCCTTCAGTTCTCTTCCTTTTCCTTCCTTTCCTTTCCCTTTCTTTCCCTTCCCTTCCCTTCCCACTCCTCCTCCTCTCTTTCTCCTGTTCCACTCTGGATTTCATACTGGGAATACCACCTGTTTGCCACTTGAGATCTGCCTACATTGCCAGTTTGAAAACTCATTATTCCATGTCTTGTCTTCCTCCTTGGATCTTCGGTCTACCCATAACCTCTCAGAAATTCATAAGGTTCCCTCCCCACTTACATTCCTCCTGTCCTCTTTCTTTTGCCATCAGTACTTCTCAGTACACTCACTCCGGACACATAGACCTCTGATGATAGATGACCCCCAGCTAACTCTGCCCCCATTGGGTACAGCCATAAAGTCACATGCCTGAGCCTCTGCATTTGGTCTCGTTTTGTTTTCAGTAGCAATTCTGCTTCATCGTACACATTCATCCATCATTCTCCTCTCTTCTAAGCTTCCTACCCTTACTGTCCCCATCATTTTCTGCTTCACTGTCCCAAACCTGCTGTACTGAATCCGTGTAATGTTCACATTCGCCCTTTACCATCCTACCTTTACACTTCTGCCCTTTTGGGGCATGCTGTTTTGTTCTGTGGGTTTCTTGAGACCGTCTGTCTTTTTGTCAGACCCTTTCTTTCCCATGCTGGTCACCCAGGTTTCCCAGGAACCACAGCTGCTGCAAGCCCATTCTCCTGTGATCTCATCCCACCTCTCCTTCATTCCTAATTTGTCTTACATCCCCTGTGCTCTTTACGGCCTTGGGGCTCCTTGCAAGTGTTGCCCATTCTAAATGGAAAAGTTCCTGGGTTGTCAGTTTCACACCCTGCTTTGTGTTGTTTGCCATGCCCCTTCTGGAGCAAGACCCTGCCTTAAGGTCTCCACACCTCTCGTCTCTTATCTGTTCCACTCCTTTGATTCCTCTTTCACATTTGCACTCCTTATACTACCTCTCCTCTGCTGTCCTCTCCTAGGCTTTGGAAACTTCTCACCACTTCTCCTGGGCCCAATTTTTTAATTGCTCCTACTCTTCTCCTCTATGGCCTGGCAAGATACTCTCTTAACTGAAGCATCGACTTTCTTTTGCCTACCATCTGAGATTCTTTCAGCTGGATTCCACTGATTTCTAAGGTGTATACTCCCTTCCTGACCCCCCCACTGGTGCTCTAACATCTGTTGTTCTTCTTTAAGGCATGCTATCCTTATCAAGTAGTGCACACACTCTGCGTATTGACTAGTGCTCTACTACTCAGGGCCCAGTCTCTGGTATTACTCAGGTTCCAACAAATTATGCTCCCACTAAACTTTCATTTCTACGCTCAGACCCTTGGTATCACACTATTCTCACAAAGCTCTCAGAAGGTTTTTCCTTGGCTCCCCTCCCCCCACCCCCTTCTGAATATCTCCACACCATTTTTCTCTTCTGCCCCACTCTTTTACCCATGCCCACACCAACCCTAAGCATGAAACCAATACACTCAACCTCTCTATGATGCTCTGTGGAGCTCTCTTTCCTAGAGGATTCCCTGATGTTCCCCAGTCACTTTTCTTCTTCTCCCTCCTCAGCCTTCCTCTCTATCCAGATGTCCTTTTCAATGCTGCCTGTAGTCCATTGCCCCTCCCTTCAGCAAGGACATCCTATCCAGTGCACTCTCCAGACATCCCACAAAGCACATCTTCCACTTGATCACCACCCCCATCTCTATTTGTCTTGTCCCTGCACTTTTCTCAACTCAGGAACTAGCTTGATGGCTTTCTACTCCCTATACTTGACCAAACATCACAACTCAGCAGTTGTCCTTCCAGGGGCCTACAGGGCTATATTTATTTTCTCACTGTCAACCCTGTCCTGGAGATTCTTCTCCCACCACATGGCAGTCTTGACTCTGATGCTTGCATCTACCCTCACTTCGGTGCCTCATTACTGACGCCACCCGTCTCACCTCAGCTCTATATGCTCCCTCTTCTACCAGTGATTCTCACCCGAGGATGCATGGCCCCCGAGGTGGCCTATTGAACTCACCTTTCATTCCCGTTAAGAATCACAGATGTGGAAGGCCATCTTAACCCCCTGTACTTCTCTTGTCCATTGCAGCATGCCTCTAGCATTCCAGGGATTGCTCCTTACATGCCTTGCTCAAAGATCCCCACATTTGCCCAATGTGATATAAATCCAGCAATCTCCTCTGGGAACCACCTCAAGGACCTCTGTATTTACTTTATGAGAGACAACACACCTCCAAACCACACTTTGGGTGAATTCTTCTCTCTCATCTCATCTGGCCCCTGCCCTGGTGGTACTCTTAGGCGTGCAGTCAATATCCTCAGCCTATATCTTATCCTCTTCAGCCCTGTTTATTGTCCTTTTGCCCTAATCACTCCTCTGTCTTGAGTATCCAGGACAGTGTGCCACTGCTAAGTTTTCTTCCTTTGGCTCTCATGTCTCTCAGGATTTTGACAATATAGACACTCCTTTCCACCCTACCTGAAGCTACTTTTACTTCTCTGCATTGGTGCAGTAGTCTTCCCCCATCCTTGCCTCAACAGGTATTCCTCAGCCTTCACACTTGACATTAATCCTACACAATCTCAACTATTTGAGTTTTCCCTAATGCATGGAGTTTTGCCCATCACCTCTTGTGACCCCAACCCAGTTCCAGCCACCTTACACAGCCAACCAGTGTACAAAATCGAATATCCCAGCCTTTGCCCCACTGTGATATAAGCCCAGCAATGTCCTCTTGGATCCACCTTATGAACTTCCATATTTTCTTTTTGACACACGATACACCCCCAAACCACATTCTTCTCTCCACTCTCCCACTGGCCACCTCCCACTCACTACTCTAAGAAATTTGGTCAGTATTCTTCACCATTTTTGGTTCTTCTCAGCCATCAT
Organism: Choloepus didactylus; assembly: GCF_015220235.1. Classification (NCBI taxonomy): domain Eukaryota; kingdom Metazoa; phylum Chordata; class Mammalia; order Pilosa; family Megalonychidae; genus Choloepus; species Choloepus didactylus. The sequence goes on from NC_051311.1 coordinate 61,555,246, forward strand.
TATTGTCCTTTTGCCTTAATCGCCCCTGCCATCTCAGGTGTCTAGGGAAATGTTCCCCTACAGCAACATTCCCCTTTGGTCCTCATGTCCCTTGTTACTTCTGGCAAGCCATACCTTTGCCTTCCACATTATTGAAGCTACTCTCTTTTGCTCCTCTGCATGGATTCAGTACTCTTCCCCCACCCCTGCCTGAACAGGTATTTATCAGCCTTCACACTCCACATGTAATGAGTACACAATCTCAATAATTTGAGTATTTCCTAATGTACCCTCTTATACACAAGGCAATACCACCACCCTGTCCATCTGCCTAACTTAATCATATCACTGCCTTACCCCATCAACACCACCCACCCCTTTCCTTGACCCTCTGTCATAAAGATAGCCTGGCCAAAAATTTGTGTGCTTTCAAGAGTAGCCATTGCTGTTTACCGCTTTTCCTCCCCCACCCCCATCTTCCAGCACTCTGCATGTCACTGTCTACCTGGCTTCCAATTGGCACATCAGTGATACACCTGCATTCCTATTTTGGGACCTCCCCTTTCTCCTAGATGTCCCGGTTGGTGCCCAGCCTGTCTTCTTTCTACCACATTCTCATTTCTGTCATTTCCTGGGTGCTTGCTGTCACCCTGCCCATATTTCCTAGGTGAACCTCCTGTTTCACTACATTGTCAACACACAATGCTTTCATTCTACATTCCTGCCTTTGCTCAGGTGACACCTCTCTTCTTATGCCCTCCTTACCTGAAATCACCCTGCATCCTCCACTTGGCCCATATTTTACTAAACGACCAGATTCCTGTTGGTGATGGATACAGAAAGGCATGTGCTGCCTTCATTGACCTGCTCCCACTGCTCAAACTCTTTCCGTCCTCTTGTTATCCTGCATTCTCTTCTGAATCCATTTCCTTTCAGAGGTTCCTATGTTCCCTTCCATCCAGCCGCCGTCTTCCAATTGAACCCCCTCTGTGTTCATGTTCACCTCTCCACCTGTATCCTTTGAAGTTCTCTATTCCCATTGAATCAAGTTTTTTCCCAGTATACATAACACACCACACTCCCACTTCCTCAGGCCCTTGTCCTTGTATCTCCTCCATTAGTTCCATTTCACCTTGATGGTGCACCATGACGCATCTCTGCCAATCATAATTTTCCTCATACTCCCGAGTGAGACCCTCCCCTCTGCCATTTGCCTCTTTCCCTTTTGGCCACACTACCTTCTCCAAATGCATGTGCTACTGGTAAGACCCTCTTCTTACTTTTGTACCACACTCCATCCACTTCAGCTTTCCCTCTGTTATGCCCTGGAGCAGGCCTCCTCAGTGACAATCCTCCTCCCATTCCTTCATCTCTCACTGTGGGCTAATTTGCCACCAACATTGTGTTCTTTCTCGCACATGACAGCACGATTGGTTTGCAACATCTCAGCTCCTCACTAGCTGCCTCAGCAAACACCCTCTGCTTCATGCTCAACCTCCATCCTTTCATGCACAATTTCATTGCAAAAGACTGGATTCAACAATTTTTGCAATACTTTACCTCTGCACTGGACACCACCCATTCTCCACCATTTGCAGATATCGCTGATACTCACAAATGGACAGCATCCACATGAATCCTCCTCCAATCCTTGAGGTAACATGCCAGTGCTGTGGTTTCAGTTCCATCTCAGTGTGCAACTTTGTCCCTTTCACTCTCAGGAGCCAAAATTACTATGTTCCTTTTTCCCACGTCCCCCAAGTTCCCTGAGTCTTCAAATACAGACCTTCTCTTTCTTTTCTTTTCTGTCACTTCCTTTCCCTTATGTTCCCTTCTCTTCCCCTCCCTTCTCCTCCCTATCCACTCCTACTCCTCTCCCTTTCCCTTTCTCCACTCTACATTTAATACTGACAGTGCTACCTCTTTGCCACTTGAGATCTGCCCACATTGGCAGTTTGGGAACTCGTTATTCCATCTCTTGTCTTCCTTCTTGGATCTTCTCTCTACCGGTAACCTCTCACAAATTCATAAGGTTCTCTCCCCTCTTACGTGCCTCTAGTCCCCTTTTTTTTGGTATCAATACTTTTCACTACACTCGCTCCCGACATAGCCCTCTGATGTCCAACCAGTTCCAGCTAACTCTGTCCCCATTGGGTTCAACCATAAAGTAATATACCTGCACCTCTGTATTTGCCTCACTTCTGTTCTCAAGAGCAACTCTGCCTCATCTCCCCATCTTAAGCATCCATACATAATTCTCCTCTCTTCTTACTTTCCTACCCCCACTGTCCCCTCCATTTTCTGCTTCCTGTCCCCAGCCTGCTGTATTGAATCTTTGCACTGTCTACATTCATCCTTCATCATCCAGACTTTACACTTCTGCCATTTTGGATCCCCCTCTTTTGTCTTGTGGGTCCTTGTGACCATCCATTCTCGTCATATCCTTTGATATGCTGTTCACCCATGTTTCCCAGGAGCCACAGCTGTTGCAAGCCCATTCTTCTGTGGTCTCATCCCACCTCTCCTTCATTCCTCACCTGTTTTACATGCTAGCACTCTTTACCACCATGGGCTTCCTCACAAGTGTTGCCCATTCTAAGTGGAAAACCTCCTGGGTTGTCAATTTCAGACTCTGCTTGTCATGCCCCTCCTGTGGCAAGGGCCCCCCCTCAACATCTCCACACATCTCTCCCTTCTTAGCTGCTTCACCCTTTCGCCTCCTCTTTCACACTCCCCACTCCTTGCACCAACTCTCCTCTACCATCCTCTCCTAGGCTTTGGAAATGTCTCACCACATCTCCTGGGCCCAGTTTATTCATTGCTCCTTCTCTTCTCCTCTGTGGCCTGGCAAGGTGCTCTCATACTTTAACTATCCCACTTTCTCTCACCTACCATCTGAGATTCTTTCAGTGGGATTTAGTAACCTTCTAAGGTACACACTCCCTTCCTGATCCCCACCAAGGTACTCTAACACCAGTCCTTGCTGCTTCAGGCATGCTATGCTGAGTGCACACACCCTGTTTATCGACTAGTGCTCTTAACACCTTAGGGCCCGTTTCTGGTCTTATTCCAGGTTCCAACAAATTATGCTCCCACTAACCTTTATTTTGTACACTTAGACCCTTGGTATCTTACTCTTCTCACAGAGCTCTCAGGAGGTTGTTCCTTGGATTCCCCTCCCTTTGGAATATCACCACACCATTTTTCTCTTCTGCTCTCCCTCTCTTACCCATGCCCCCACCGACCCCAAGCACAAAACCAACACACTAAACCTCTCTAGGGTGCTCTGCAGAGATCTCCCTCCTGGTGGATTCTCTCACATTCTCCACTCCCTTTTCTTCTCCATTCTTAACATTCCTCTCTATTCAGATGCCCTCTTTCAGTACTGCCTGCATGCCCCTTTACCCCTCCTATCAGCATGGACATCCTATCCAGTGCACTCTCCTGACATCCCACACAGCACATCTTCCACTTCGTCACCACTACCCATCACTCTCAGCCTTACTAGTAATGCTTCTCAACTAAGGAACCAACTCAATGGCTTTTAACTCCCTTTAACTGACCATACATCCCATCTCAGCAATCCTCCTTCCAGGGGCCTGCTCGGCTACATTCATTTTCTTTCTGTCACCTTGTTCTGGGGATTCTTCTCCCACATGACTCTGATGCCTCCATCTACCCTGACTCAGGTGCTCAGTACTCATGCTGCCCATCTCATCCCAGCTCTCCATGCTCCCTCTTCTACCAATGATTCTCACCCAAGGATGCATGACCCCCGAGGTGGCCTATCAAAATCACCTTTCATTCCCATTAAGAATCACAGATGTGGAAGGCCATCTTAACCCCCTGTACTTCCCTTGTCCATTGCAGCATGCCTCTAGCATTCCAGGGATTGCTCTTTACATTCCTTGTTCAAAGATCTCCGCATTTGCCCCACTCTCATATAAGTCCAGCAAGCTCCTCTGCGAACCACTAGGATTTCCATATTTACTTTATGACACACCACATGCCTCCAAACCACAGTATGTGTGAATTCTTCTCTCTCCTCTACCTCTGGAACCTGCCCTATAGTACTCCTAGGCATCCACTCAATATCCTTGGCCCGTATCTTGTCCTTTCCAGCCCTGATTATTATCCTTTTGCCCTAATCACACCTCTGTCTTGGGTATCCAGGACAACATGCCCTGCTCAGTTCTCCTTTGGTCTTTGCTTCTCTCAGGATTTTGACAATACAGACACTGCCCTACCCCCTACGTGAAGCTACTCTCTTTTGCTTCCCTGCATGAATGCAGTAGTCTTCCCCCACCCTTGCCTCAACAGGTATTCCTCAGCTTTAACACATGACATTAATCCTATACAGTCCCAACTATTTGAGTTTTTCCTAATGCCTGGAGTTTTGCCCATCACCCCTCGCAACCCCAACCCAGTTCCAGCCACCTTACACAGCCAACCAGTGCACATACTCAAAGATCCCAGCCTTTGCCCTACTATAATATAAGCCCGGCAATCTCCTCTTGGAGCCACCTTATGAACTTCCATATTTTCTCTTTGACACACGATACACCCCAAACCACATTCTTCTCTCTACCCTACCATTGGCCACCAGCCAATCACTACTTTAATCATTTGGTCAATATTCTTCACCACATCTGGTTCTTCTTGGCCCTCATTATCGTCCTTTTGCCTTAGTTGCCCCTGCCATCTCAGGGGCATGTCTAGGAAAACATGCCCCTACAGAGCCTTTCCCCTTTGTTCCTCATGTCCCTTGGGACTTTTTGCAAGCCATACCTTGCCTTCCACCATACATGAAGCTACCCTGTTTTGCTCCTCTGCATGGATTCAATACTCTTCCCCTACCCTTGCCTGAGCAGTATTCATCAGCCTTCACACTTGTCATGTAATCAGTACACAATCTCAATAATTTTTTTCCCAAGGCCTCAAGTATTGCTCATCTCCCCTCACATACCCAAGCCAATACCACCAACCCTACCGACCTGACCAACTCAATCAAACCACTGCTGTACCCCATCCATACCTCCCCCCCTTTCCCCTCCCCTCTGTATTAAAGTTAGGAGAACCTGGCCAAAAATTTGCACTCTTTAAAGAGTAGCCATTGCTGTTTATCCCTTTTCCTTCCCTACCTGTCTGCACTTCACCCTCTTAATTCCTTCCCTTTGGCACATCAGTGATGTATCTGCATTCCTACTTTGGGAGCTCCCTATTCTCCTGGATGTCCTGGATGCCCCTGTGGGTGTCCAGCCTGTCTTCTTTCTACTATACTCTCATTGCTATCATTCCCTAGGTACTTGCTATCACCCTATCTGTCTTTCTTAGATGAACCACCTGTTTCACTGCATTGCCATCACACAATGCTTTCATTCTAAATTCCTGTTTTTCCTCGTTTGACACTTCTCTTCTTATGCCCTCCTTACCAGGAAAAACACCCTGCCTCCTCCACTTTGCCCATATTTTTCTAAATGACCAACTGCCTTTTAGTGAAGGATACAGATGTCTTTTTCCAGCACCTTCCTTCTTTGACCAGTTTCCACTGCTCAGACTCTTTCATCTTCTTGCTTTCCCATGTTGTCTCCTGAATCCATTTGCTTTAAGAGGACCCTGTGTTCCCTTGAATCCAGCCAACGCCTTCCCTTTCAACCCCCTTTTTGTTCTTGTTTGCCTCTCCATCTCTATCCTTTCATGTTCTTCTCTCTTCCTATTGAATGATGTGCTTCCACCACTCCCACTTCCACCCCTTGTCCTGTATCTCCTCTGGTTAGTTCCATTTCACCTTGATGGTGCACCATGATGCATCTCTGCCAATTGTAATTTCTCCCCTACTTCCCAGTGAGACCCTCCCCTCTACCATTTGCCTGTTCCCTTTGTGGCCACACTACCTTCTCTAATCGCATATGCCACTGATAAGATCCTCTTCTTACTTATTACCATGCTCCCTCCACTTCAGCTTTCCCTCTGCTGTTATGCCCTGGAGCAGGCCTCCTCAGTGACAGTCCTCCTCCCATTCCTTCTTCTCTTGCTTGGGCCAGTTTGCTACCCACATTGTGTTCTTTCTCACATGTGACAGCACAATGGGTTTGCAAAATCTCTACTCCTCATTAGTTGCCTCAGCCTAGTCCCTCTGCTACATGCTCAACCTCCATTCTTTCATCCACCATTTCATGGCAAAAGAATGGATTCAACAATCTTTGTAATATGTTAGTGCTGAATTGGATGCCACCTACTCCTCCACCATCTGCAAACATCACTGATACTCACAGGTGGACAGCATCCACATGAATCCCCCTCAAGTCCCTGAGCTAATTTGCCAATGATATGGTTTGTGTTCCATAACACTGTACAACTTTGTCCCTTTCACTCTCGGGAGCCAACATTACTATGTTCCTTTTTCCCACTTCCCCCAAGGTTCCTGAGTCTTCAAATACAGACCTTCTCTTTCCTTTCTTTTCTGTCACTTCCCTTTCCTTCCCTTCCCTTCTCTTCCCTTCCCTTCTATTCCTTGCCCTTCTCTTCCCTACCCTCTTCTCCTCCTTTCCCTTTCTCCTCCTCCCCTTTGCATTTAATACTGACAGTGCTACCTCTTTGCTGCTTGAGATCTGCCTACATTGCCAGTTTGAGAACTCGTTATTCCATCTCTTGTCTTCCTCCTTGTATCTTCTGTCTACCTGTAACCTCTGACAAACTCATAAGATTCTCTCCCCTCTTACATGCTTCTAGTCCCCTTTCTTTTGGCATCAATATTTCTCACTTTACTCACTCCCAACACATAGCCCTCTGATTTCAGACCACCTCCAGCTAACTCAGTCCGAATTGGATGCAGCCATAAAGCCATATGCCTGAACCTCTGCATTTTGTCTCACTTTGTTCTACAGAGCAAATCAGATGCATCTTAAACATTCATCCGTCATTCCCCTCCCATCTCCAGTCAGTCGATGGATTGATTCAGTGCTGTTTTCCTGGATCTCTCCTCTCTTCCTACCTTCCTACTCTCATTTTCTCCACCTTTTCCTTCTTCCCTGTCCCCAACCTGCTGTACTGAATCCAAGTACTGTCTACATTTACCCATCACCATCCTACCTTTACATTTCTGCCATTTTGGGTTCACCTCTTTTGTCTTTTGGATTCCTGGTGACCAGATATCTTCTTCTCATACCATCTCTTTGACATTCTAGTCACCTAGACTTCTCAGGCACCACAGCGAATGCAAACCCATACTATTGTGATCTCATCCCACCTCTCCTTCAGTGCTCATCCGTCTAACATGCCCAGCGCTCTTTCCTGCCATGGGCATCCCCACAAGTGTTACCCATTCTAAGTGGAAAATCTCCCGTGTAAATTTCACTCCCTCCTTTTGTTCTTTCCCATGCCCCTTCTGGGGCATGGCACTCCCTCAACTTCTCCACACATCTGTGCTCTCTTAGCTGCTCCATTCTGTGGTATCCTCTTTCACATTTGCTACTCCTTGCACCACCTCTCCTCTACCATCGTCTGCTAGGCTTTAGAAACTTTTTATCACATCTCCTGGACCCAGATACTTCACTGGTATTACTCTTCTCCTCTACAGCCTGGCAAAGGGCCCTCATACCTTAGCCAACCAACTTTCTTTCACCTACCATCTGGGATTCTTTCAGCTGGATTCAACGGCCATCTAAGGTGCATACTCCCTTCCTGACTCCCCACCCAGGTTCACTAACATCAGTCCTTGTTGCTTCTGGCATGCTGTGCTGAGTGCACACGCTCTGATTCTCGACTGGTGCTCTTACCTATCAGGACCCAGTCTCTGGTCTTATTCCAGGTTCCCTCAAATTATGCTCCCTCTGACCTTTCTTTTCTACTCTCAGACCCTTGGTTTTCACACTCTTCTCACAGAGCTCTCAAGAGGTGGTTCCATGGATTCCCCTCCCCTTGGGATATAACCACACCACTTTTCCTTTCCACCCTCGCTCTTTTGCCCATGCCCCCACCGACCTCAAGCACAAAACCAACACTCAGCCTCACTGCAGTGCTCTTGATAGATCTCTCTCCTGTTTGCTTCCCTGACGTTCTCCACTCCCATGTCATCTTCTCCCTCCTCAGCATTCCTCTCTATCCAGGTGCCCTCTTTCAGAGCTGCCTGTGGTTCCCTTTGCCCCTCCCTTCAGCGTGGACATCCTGTCCAGTGCGCTCCCCGACATCCCACACAGCACGTCTTCCTCTCAGGCACCAGCACCATCTCTCTCAGCCTTATCCCTGCCCCCTTCTCAATTTGGTGACCACCCCAATGGCTTTCCACTCCCTATGTTGACCCTACATCCCAACTCAGCAGGCATCATTCAGGGGACTACTCAGCTATGTTCATTTTCTCCCTGTCAGCCTCATCCTAGGAACTCTTCTCCCACTCATGACAGACAGTCTTGACTCTGATGCCTCCATCTACCCTGACTCGTGTACCTCTTTGCTCACGCTGCCCATCTCGCCCCAGCTCTCCATGCTCCCCCTTCCACCAGTGATTCTCACCTGAGGATGCACGACCCCGAAGGTGGCCTGTAGAAATCATCTTTCAGTTTATTCTTTCTACCTGTCCACAGACGGCTGCTCCCCAACCCCACCCCTCAGATGTTTCAACAGGCCTACCTAGGGGTCCATGCCCACCCTCCTCGGGTGAAATCCACCCCCCCATCCCCATTAAGAATCACTGCTGTGGAGGGCCACCTTAACTCCTTTTGTGCCCCTTTCCCATTGCAGCACACCTCTAGCGTGCTAGGGCTTTCTCTTTACAGCCCTTACTGAAATATCCCCGCTTTTGCTTATATCTGATATAAGCCTGGCAATCTCCTATGGGAACCACCTCATGAACTTCCATATTTACTTCTGACACATGACACGGCCCAAAATCACACTCTGGGGGATTCGTTTCTCTCCACTGCCACCAGTCCCCATCCCATCAGTACTTAGGCATCTGTTGAATACCCTTGGCTCACATCTCATCCTCCTCAGCCCTGATTACTGTCCTGTTGCCTTAATGGCTCCTCCAGGCTCACATTTCTGGCTCAGCAGTTCTCTGCAGAGCCTTTCCCCTTTGTTCCTCAAGTCCCTTGGATTTCTGCTTTCCACCTTCCTCGAAGCTACTCTCTCTTGCTTCCCTGTGTGGATTCAGTAATCTTCCCACCCCCTTTCCTCTGTGGCTGTTCAGCAGCCTCCACACACAACACGTAATCAGCACCCAAGCTCAGTTGTTTAAAACTTCTTCCTGATGCCTGAAGTTTTGCTGCGTTCAGCTTTTCCCTTGCTTCCCCATCCCAATTCTTCCCACTCTACCCACCCACCCCGTATCCGCTGTCCCTGCCACTTACCCTCTCCACTGGATCCACAGTAAAGGTAGAGAGCCTGGCCTAAAATTTCCATGCTTTCAGTGACTGTCGAGGCCTTAAAAGAGTGTCCACTGTTCCCTCCCCATTGCCGTCCACCCCGTTTCCTCTTTTGCTTCTCAACCCATCTTCCAGCATTCCATACTTCACCCTCTAAGTACCCGGTAATTGGCACATCACTGATCTCCTGGATTCCTAGTTGGGGACCTCCCCGTTCTCCTGGCTCCCCTGTTGGTGTCTAGCCTCCTGTCCTGCCACCACACCCTCATTTCTGTCGTCCTCTGGATGCTTGCTGTCACCCTGTCTTTCCTGTGTGAACGTCCCATTTGGCTACATCGTCAACCACCCCATGCTTTCATGCTAGATTCCTGCTTTTCCTCAGGTGGTACCTCTTTATTTCCTCTTCACTGGAAAAATACCCTGTCTCTTCTCCATGGCCCATCTTTTTCTAAATGGCCAACAGTCCATTGGCGATGGCTGCAGACGTGTTTCCCCACAGGCATGTGCTCCCTTCTTTGACCTGCTCCCACTGCTCAAACTCTTTTCATCCTCATGCTTTCCCACGGTCTCTCCTGAATCCATGTGCATCTAGAGGTCCATTATTTCTGTTGATTCCTCTGCCTCCTTTCTTGACTCCCTTTGCATTTTCCTCCCCCTCTCTGTCATACCATGTTCTTCTCTCTTCCCATTGAATCAAGTGCTTTCCCACCATATCTGACACGTGCACTCCTACTTCCTTACCTTTTCCCAGTGTCTCCTCCTTTAGTTCGTTTCCGCCTTGATGGCACACCATGACAAATCTCTGCCAATTGTACTTTCCCTCCTAATCCCCAGTCAGACCCTCTCCTCCACCACTTGTCCCTTCCCCTTTTGGCCGTATTACTTTCTCCAGATTCACAATGCAGTGCAAGACCCTCTCCTGATTGATGTGCCCTGCTCCCTCCTCTTTTACTCTACCACCTCTGTTGAGCCCTGGGGCAGGTCTCCTCAACAATGATCCTCCCTCCTTTCCTTCTTTTCAAAAGTGTCTCTGAGCCACTTTGCTATGGATATTTTCTTCTTGACTGGCACATCTGTCAGCACACTGGGTTTGTACCGTCTCCCCTCCTGTACCTGTTGCCTCAGTGGAGTCTCTCTGCCTCACGCTCAACTCCATACCCTCACTCACCGTTTCATCGCAGAAGCTTGGACTCAACAAACTCTGTGAAATGTCAGCTCTGCATTGGTTGCCACCCACTCTTCCACTGTCTGCAAGCATCTCTGTTACGCACGGACAGATTATATCCATGTGAGGCCTTCTTGCAGTCCCTGAGGTGACCTGGCAATCAGTGCTTTCATTTGGGTTCCATCTCAGTGTGCAACAGTGCCCCCTTCTCTCTCTGGAACCAAAAGCACTGTCGGTCCCTGGGTCTACAGTTCCCTTCTAATCCTTCCTTTCTCTTACTTCCCTTCACTTGTTTTCCCTCCCTTCACTTTCTCATCCTTAATCCCCTCCCCTCCCATTCCTCTGTTCTGGCCTAAGTCCTGCCTAAGTCGCCCTTTTACACCTCGAGAGCTCTATGTTCCCAGTTGGGGAACGCATTATTCCATTCTCTCCTCTTCCTCCTTGAGCCCTCTGCCTACTTGTAACATCTCACACATTCTTGAGCTCTCCCCTCTACATGTCTCCCGTCCTTTCTCTTTTGCCATCGCTATTTCTCACCACACTCACTCTCTGATGTCTGCCCACCTTCAGCTAACTCTAGCCCACTCTTGACACAGGAGAATTCTCCTCTCGTCTCTCCCATCAATACCCACGTCTTCAATACTTCTGGGCATTCGATCCATATCCTTTGCCCTTATCTGCTCCTCCTCAGCCCTAATTATAGTCCTTTTTCCTTGACTGCCCCTCCTGTCTCGGGTGTCCAGGACAATGTGGCCCTGCAGTGTCTTTCTCCTTTGGTCCTCCTGTCCCTCAGGATTTTTTGCAAACCAAACATTTGCTTCCATGAAACCTGAAACTACTCAGTTTTGCTTCTCTGCTTGGATTCAGTAGTCTGCCCCCACCGTGGCCTCAACAGGTATTCCTCAGCCCCCACACTCCACATGTAATTAATGCACAGGCTCAATTTTTTAAATGTTTTTCCCAATGCTTGGAATTTTGCCCATCACCCCTCATGCCCCCAACCCAGTTCGATCCACCCCACCCCACCACCCAAACCACTCAAACCCCACCCCATCTCCTGTCTCCTCCACCTATCCCATCCACCTGCCTTCCCCCACCAGATCCGTAGTAAAGAGAGAGAGCCTGGCAAAAATTTGCACACTTTCATTGACCATCAAGGTTTTCAGAGTAGCCATTGCTCCCTGCCCATCATTTCCACCACTTTTCCCCTTTTCTTTCCACACCCAGCTTCCAGCAGTCTGGCCTTCACCCCCTAAGCACCTTCCAGTTGGCACATAGGAAACAGCATGGATTCCTACTTTGGGACCTCCCTTTTCTCCTGGCTCCCCCTGTTGGTGTCCAGCCTGCCTCCCTGACCCCACACTCTCATTTTTTATCATTCTCTGGGTGCTGCTGGCTGTCACACTGTTGGTCTGTCCTGTGTGAGCCTCCCATTTTGCTACATCCTCACCACCCTATGCTTTTGTTCTTTCTTCCTGCCTTTCCCTCAGGTTACACTATTCATCTTTCTCCCGCCTTGCCATGGAAAAACTCTGTGCCTCTTCTCCATGGCACATACTTCTCTGTAAACGACCAACTGCCTGTGGTGGCAATGGATGCAGACGCCTTCTCCCTATAGGCATGCGCTCCCTTCTGTGATCTGCTCTGACCGATCCAACTATTTCTGTCCTCTTGCGTTCCCACTTTTTCTCCTGAATCCGTTTGCTTTCAGAGGTCCCAACATTTCCACCTTCCCTTTCCTATCCCTTCGCATTCACCTCTCCTCTGTTTTATCATGCTCTCTTCCCATTGAATCATGTGTTTTCCCACCGTACTTGATGTGTTGTACTCCTACTTCCTCCCCTTCTTCTTTGTATCACCTCCGTTAGTTCTGTTTTGCCTTGATGGTGCATTGTAATGCAACCTTGCCAACTGTACTTTGCCTCCTAATCCCCAGTGCAACCCCGTCCTCCACCATTCACCTCTTTCCCTTTTGGCCACATTACCTTCTAAACCCATGTTCCAATGGTAAGACCCTTTTTCTGATATGCGCGCCATGCTCCATCCTCTTCTGCTTTCCCTCCTCTCTTATTCCCCAAAGCAGGACTTCTCAACAATGACCGTCCCTCTGTTCCTCCTCCTCTCGCTCTTGTCCACTTTGCTGCCAACATTGTCTTCTTGGACAGCACATATGTCACCACCCTGGGTTTGCAGTGTCTCCCCTCGTACGCTATTTGACTTAGCAGAGTCTCTCTCTGCTTCTTGCCAGACCTCCTTCTTTCCCCAACCATTTCATGGTAGGAGCCAGGGTTCAACAGTCTTTGCAGATTGTCAACTCTGCATCGATAGCCACATACTCCTTCACCACCTGCAAGCATGTTTGCTACCCACGGATAGACTGCATCTATGGGAAACCATCCTACAGTCCCAGAGGTGACTTGCCAGTGCTTTGGGTTGGGTTCTGTCTCAGTGTGCACCCCTCTCCCTTTCCCTCTCTGGAACCAAAATCGGTATGGCCCGTTGACCTACTTTCCAGTAAGAGTCTTGGGTCTACAAGCATCTGGGCCTGGACTTCCCTACTCTTCCGTTGCTATCCCTCCTCTTTCCTTCCCTCCCCTCCCCTATCACCCCTACCACTCTAGCCTTAATACCACCTGTGCTGCCCCTTTACCCCAAGAGATCTGCCTCTGTTCCCAATTTGGGAACTCATTATTCCACTCTCTCTTCCTCCCCTTGGACCCTCTGCCTACCTGTAACCCCTCACAAATTGAAAAGGTTCTCACCCCTCTTACTTGCCTCCTGACTTCTTTATTTGGCCACCGATAATTCTCACCACAGTTGCTCCCCACGTATCACCCTCTAATGTCTACCTGCCACCAGCTATCTAACCCCATTAAGCGCAGCCGTAATGTCGCTCCGCTGCACTTCTGCATTTTGTCCTGCTCCCGTCCTTGAGAGACAATCTGTTTCATCTTAAGTGTCCATCCGTCGTTCCCAACCCATCTCTAGTCAAGCAATAGATGCAGTGGTGTTTTTCAGGATCTCTGCTCTCTTCTTGTCTAACCTACACTGTCTCCACCACGTCCTGCTTCCCTGTCCCCAACCTGCTGTACTGAATCCATGCACTGTCTGCCCTTCACCATCCTAACTTTACTTCTGCCATTTTGGGGACCCCGTCTTTTTCCTTTGGGAAGTTGATACTGTCTGTCTTCTTTGTCAAATCCTTTCTTTCACATGCTGGTCACCCAGGTTTCCCTGGAGCTATTGTTGCCACTAGCCATTTCTCCTGTGATCTCATCCCCCCTCTCCTTCTTTTCTCACTTGTCTTATGTGCCACACTGAGTGCCCTTTCACCTCCATGGGCTTCCTCACACACATTGCCCCCTCTTGGGGCAAAGCTCCAAATTCTCCATTTTACACAATACTTGGTGTTGTTTTCCATGTCCCTCCTGCAGCAAGGCCTTCCATGAATCTCTCTACAGGTCTCTCCTCTGTTAGCTGCGCAGCTCAGTCATTTGCTCTTTCACATTTGCTATTCCTTCCACCACCTCTCCTCTACCATCTTCTCCCAAGTTTTGGAAACTTCTCACCTTATCTCCTAGGCCCTGTTTTTTCATGTTATTGGTCTCCTCTATTGCCCAGAAAATTTCTCTGATGACTTAATCATCTGACATTCTTTCAGCTACTATCTGTGATTTTTTCTACAGGGTTAGTGGCTTTCTAAGGTGCATATTCGCTTCCCAATCTCCCACCTAAGTGCCCTACCTAGTCAGTCATTGTTGCTTCAGCCATACTGTGACTCTTCCCATCAATCCATGCCTTTGGGAAACCTTAAAATACTGGTTTCCTACAAGTTATGCTCCCACTATATTTTGTTTTTCCAGTCAGACCCTTGGTATCACACTCTTCTCACAAAGCTCTCCACCAGTTTGTTCTTCAGATATCCCTCACTTTTGGATATCACCACACCATTTTTATACTGTCCTTTTTACCCCCACACCTTCCCACCCCACACATGATACCAGCACACTCACCCTTACTGCAGAGCTCAGCAGAACTCTCTCCTGCTGGGTTCTCCAATCCTTCCCACTCACTCTTCTCCCACCTGAGCATTCCTCTCTATCTAGAGGCCCTCTTTCAGTGCTGCCTGAAGTCCCCTTTGCCCCTCCCTTCAGCATGGACATCCTATCTAGTGCACTCTCCTGACACCCCACAAAGCACATCTTCCTCTCGGTCACAGCCCCATCTCTCTCAGCCTTATCCCTGCCCACCCCCACCCCCAACTCAGGAACCAGTTCAGTGGCTCTCCACTCCCTATACTTGACCATACATCCCAACTCAGCAGTCATCCTTCCAGGGGCCTACTCGGCTGTCTCACTGTAAACCTCGTCCTGGGGACTCTTCTCCTGCACATGACAGTCTTGACTCTGATGCCTCCATCTACCCTGACTTAGGTGCCTCAGTATTCACACTGCCTGTCTCACCCCAGCTCTCCATGCTCTGCCTTCCACTGGTGATTCTCACCCAAGGATGCATGACCCCCAAGGTGGCCTGTTGAAATCATCTTTCACAGTTGTTCTTTATATCTGTCAGCAGAAGGCTGCTCACCCCTCAGATGTTTTGACAGGCATACCTAGGGATCCATGCCCGCCCTCCTCAGGTGGAATCCACCCCCCCCCATCCCCGTTAAGAATCACTGCTGTGGAGGGCCACCTTAACTCCCTTTGCTTCCCTTCCCCATTGCAGCAAGCCTCTAGCATTCTAGGGGTTGCTCTTTACACTCCTTGCTCTAAGACCGAGCATTTGCACCAATGATATGAGCCTGGCAATCTCCTCTGGAAACCACTTCATGTGCTTCCATATTTATTCTTCAACACACAACACACCCATAATCCACATTCTGCATGAGAGATTCTTCTCTCCCCTCTCCCATTGGCCCCCACCCCAACAGTATTCTTGGGCATTTGGTCAATATCCTTCACCAATGTCTGGTCCTCCTCTGCCCTCCTTATTGTCCTTTTGCCTAATTCCCCTCACCCTGTCTCAGGTGCCCAGGACATTGTGACCCTGAAGTGCCTTCCCCCCTTGGTCATCATCTCCCTTGGGATATGTGACAAACCAGACATTTCTTTCTACCTTAAATGAAGTTACTCTCTTTTGCTTCTCTGTATGGATTCAGGACTCTTCCCCACCTTTGCCTCAGTGGGCATTCATCAGCCTTCACATTGGATATATTATCAGCACACAAGTTCAGCTATTTAGGAGTTTATCCTGGAACTTTACCCATGTCCCCTCACACCCCCAACCCTATTGCACAAAGCATACCCAACCATCCAATCCACTCAAACCCCACCCCATCCTCTGTCATGCCTCCTACCCACCACACCACATCCATAGCAAAGAGGGAGACCCTGGCTGATAATTTCCTTGATTTCAATGGCTGTAATGCTTTTAGAGTATCTGTTGCTCCCTGCCCATTGCTTTTCACCCCTTTTCCACTTTTCCTTCCCCACTCAATTTTCAGCAAGCTGGCCTGCACCCTCTCTGTGCCTTCTATTTGACATATAGAGACCTGCCTGGCTTCCTGTTTTGGAACCTCCCTCTTCTCTTGGCTCCCCCAGTCGGTATCCAGTCTGCCTCCCTTCCACCACACTCTCATATCTGTCATTCCCTGGGTGTTGACTGTCAGCTCTGTGTGTTTTTTTCCTATGCAAACTTCCAGTTTTGCTACATCATCATCACTCCAAGCTTTCATTCTTCATTCCTGCCTTTCCACAGGTAACACTTGTCTCCCTGTGCCCACCCCCCTTGCCATGGAAAACCACCTGTCTCTTCCAAATAGCCCTTATTTCTATAAATTACCAACTGCCTGTTGGCAGTGGATGAATGTCCTTTCTATACATTCCTTTTTTGACTTGCTGCCACTGATTGAACTCCTTCCATCCTTACCCTTTGTCAAGTTTTTTCCTGAATCCATTTACTTTCAGAGGTCCCCATGTTCCCTTTATTCCAGCCACCACCCTCTCTTTCATCTCCCTTTATGATTGCCTCACCCTCTCTATTTTGTCATGCTCTTCTCTCTTCCCATTGAAACAAGTGCTTTCCCACCATACCTGACACACCACTCACCCACTTCCTCCTCTTGATGGCACACAATAATGCCTCTCACCAAATCATACTTTCTGTTGCTATTCCCCAGTGAGACCTCCCCCTTCAGCATTTCTCCTTTCCCTCATTGCCACACTACCTTTTCCAAACTTATGTTCCTCCACTAAGACCCTCTTCTTACTTATCATACTCCATCCTCTTCTGTACTCCTTCCTCTTCTGTTCTCCCTCCTCTGTTATGCCCTGCAGCAGGCCTCCTTAACAAAGACCTTCTGCTCTCCATCTGGGTCACTTTGATATCAACATTGTTTTCTTGGATAGCAAGTCCATCACCACACTGGATTTGCAATGTCTCACCTCCCATCTTAGTTGTCTCAGTGGAGTGTCTTTGGCTTATGCTAAATCGCCATCCTCTAACCCATCATTTATTTCTTGGCAGAAGATTAGAGTTGAAATATTTCTGAAATGTCAGCTTCAGGTTGGTTATCAACCACTCCTCTACCAACTACAAGCAACTCTGCTACCCATGAATGGACCACATCTACATCATAAGGCCATCCTGCAATTCCTGACATGACCTGACGATGCTTTGGGAACAGGTTCCATCTCAGTGTACAACACTGTCCCTTTCCCTCTCAGGAGTCAATATCACTATTGCCCTTTGACATACTTTCTCTAATGGGCCATGAGTCTACATGGATAAAGGCTAGACTTTCCCTTTTCTTCTACTCCCATGCTTCTCTTCCTTCCTTTACTTCCAATTCCCTATCTCTTGTATTCCCACCTTTAGCCTGCCTTATTACTGCTTATGATGCCCCTTTCTTCTTCACATGTGCCTACGTTGCCAGTTCAGGAACTTGTTCTTTCATCTCTCTTCCTCCTGCTTTGACCTTCTGCCTACCTGATACCCCTCACAAATTCATAAGGTTCTCTCCCCTCTTACATGCCTCCTGTCCTCTTTTGCCATCAACCACTTCTCACCACACTCACTCCCCCATGTAGCCCTCTGACGTCTGACCACATCCAGCAGACGTAACATCACACTGCCATAAATATGTAGCTTTTCCTGCTTCTGACTTTGGGAGACACTCTGCTTCATCATCATGGTCCATCTGTCTTTCCAGCCCATGTTGAAGTCAATGGATTTAGTACTGTTTTCCTGGAGCTCTCTTCCCATCTTGTCCTGCATTCACTGTCCCCACCATTTCCATCTTCTCTGTCCCTATCCAGCTGTACTGAATCCATGTACTGTCTGCATTTACCCCTCACCATCCTACCTTTATACTTCTACCATTTGAGGGACCCTTCTTAATGTCTTTTAGGTTCCCTGTGGCTATCCATCCTCTTGTCAGACTCTTGCTTTCACATGCTGGTCACCCATGTTTCCCAGGAGCCACAGTCTCTACTACCCCATTCTTCTGTGACCTCAGCGCACCTCTTCATTCCTCACTTGCAACATATGCACACAAGCGTCTTTCACCTCCATTGGCTTCCTCAGGCATTGCCCACTCTGAGAAGCAAACCTCCCAAACTGTTTATTTCATGACCTTGCTTTCTGCTAATTCCTTTGCATCTCCTTGAGCAAGGCCTTACTGAAGCTCTTGACAGGTATCTCCTCTCTTAGCTGCTCCACTCCTTTGTCTCCTCTTTCACATTTGCCACTCCTTGCATGATCTCTCCTCTGCCATCCTCTCCTAATCTTTGGAAACTTCACACTGCATCTCCTGGGCCCAATTTTTTCATTGCTCCTACTTTCCTCCTCTCATACCTTAACTATTCGACTTTCTTTCACCTACCATCTGAGATTCTTTCAGCTGGATTCGGCAGCCTTCTAAGGTGTATACTCCCTTCTTGACTCCCCACCCAGGTGCTCTAACATCAGTCCTTGTTGCTGCAGGCATGCTATGCTGAGTGCACACTCTAATCATTGACTAGTGCTCTTATCCTTCAGGTCCCAGTCTCTGGTGTTATTCTGGGTTCCCACAAATAACGCTCCCACTAATTTTCTGTTTCTACACTCAGACCCTTGGTATCACACTCTTCTCACAAAGCTCTCAACAGTTTGTTCCTTGGATTCCCCTCCCTTCTGGATATCACCACACCATTTTTGTCTTCTGCCCTCACTCTTTTACCCATGCCCCCAACAACCCCAAGCACAAAACCAACACACTCAACCTCCTTGCAGTGCTCTGCGGAAATCTCTCTCCTGGTGGATTCTCTGACATTCTCCTTTGCTTTTCTTCTCCCTCCTCAGCATTCCTCTCTATCCAGAGGCCCTCTTTCAATGCTGCCTGCAGTCCCCTTTGTCACTTCCTCCAGCATGGACATCCTAGCCAGTGTGCTCTCCTAACATCCACACAACACATCTTCCTCTCAGTCACCAGCCCCATCTCCCTCAGCCTTACCCCTGCCCCCTTCTCAATTTGGGGACCACCTCAATGGCTTTCCACTCCCTATACTTGACCATACATCCCAATTGAAGTTGTACTTCCAGGGGCCTCCTCGGCTACATTCATTTTCTCACTGTCAACCTCATCCTGGAGACTCTTTTTCCACACATGGCAGTCTTGACTCTAATGCCTCTATCTACCCTGACTCGCGTACCTCTTTGCTCACACTGCCCATCTCGCCCCAGCTCTCCGTGCTCCCCCTTCCACCAGTGATTCTCACCCAAGGATGCATGACTCCCAAGGTGGCCTGTCGAAATCATCTTTCACAGTTGTTCTTTATATCTGTCAGCAGAAGTCTGCTCACCTCTCAGATGTTTTGACAGGCCTACCTAGGGGTCCATGCCCACCCTCCTCAGGTGGAATCCACCCCCCCCATCCCCGTTAAGAATCACTGCTGTGGAAGGCCACCTTAACTCCCTTTGCTTCCCTTTCCCATTGCAGCATGCCTTTAGCATTCTAGGGCTTGCTCTTTACATTCCTTATTCAAAGATCCCTACATTTTCCCGCTCTGATATGTCAAGCAGTCTCCTCTTAGAACCACCTCACACCTTCTGTATTTACTCTTTGACACATGGCAAACCTCCAAATCACACTTTGTTTGGGACACCTCACCCCATCGGTACTTAGGCATTCAGGCAATATCCTTGACTTACCTCTGGTCCTCCTCAGCCCTGATTATTGTCCTTTTGCCTTAATGGCCCCTCCTACCTTGGGTGTCCAGGACAACATGTTCCTATGGAGTGTTTCCTCTTTGGTCCTCCTGTCCCTCCAGATTTTTTGCAAACCAGACGTTTCCTTCTAGCTTACATGAAGTTACTCTCTTTTGCATCTCTGAGTAGATACAGTAATCTTCCACCACATTTGTCTCAAAGGGTATGCATCAGGCTTCACACTCGACATGTAATCAGCACCCAAGCTCAATTATTTGAATTTTTCCCAATGCCTGGAGTTTTGCCCATCACTGCTCACACCCCAAAACCAATTCCATGAAGCCAACCCATCCAACCCCAACTCAAACCCCACCATGTCCCCATTCCCACAACTCACTCATCTCTGCCACCCACCATTGTAAAGATAGAGAGCCTGTCTTAACTGTTGCATGCTGTCAAAGACCGTCAAGGCTTTAAGAGTAGCCATTGCTCCCTGCATTTGCTGTCTACCCATTTTCCCCTTTTCCTTCCCCACCCAGCTTGCAGCAGCCTGCCCTTCCCCCTATAAGTGCCTTCCAATTGGCATATCAGAGATCTCCTGGATTCCTAGTTTGGGACCTCCTTGTTCCCCTGGTTCTCCCTGTTGGTGTCCAGTCTGCCTCCCTTCTACCACACTCTCATTTCCATCATTCCCGGGATGTTTGCTGTTATCCTTGTCCATCTTTCCTATATGAGCCTCACATTTCATCTTTATCCACCCATGCTTTCATTCTTTTCTTCCTGTCTTTCCGAAGGTGACACATTTCTTCTTTTTCCTGATGCTGTAGAAAATAACCTGCCTCCTCCACATGGCCCATATTTCACCAGCTGCCTATTGGCAGTGATGCCGAACGGTTTCCCCACTGGCATGTGCTCACTTCTTTGACCTGCACCCATTGGTCAAACTCTTTTCCTATTCTTGCTTTCCTACATTCTCTCCTGAATCTATTTGTTTTCAGAGGTGGCCATGTTCTCTTAGTTTCTCCTGCCACCTTCCCATTTGTCTCCCTTTACATTCACCTCTCCTTCTCTATCCTATCATGCTCCTATCCTTAATGAATCAAGTGCTTTCCCACCATATATGACACACTGCACTTCCACTTCCTCCCCTTCTTGTATCGCCTCCTTTAGTTCCATTTTACCTTGTTGGCACATCATGACACATCTCTGCCAAGGGGACTTTGAATCCTACTCCACAGTGAAACCCTCCACTTCACAATTTGCCTTTTTCCCTTTTGGCCACATTACCTTCTCCAAACCCATGTGCCACTCATGAGTCCCTCTTCTGACATACCATGCTCCATCCTCTTTCACTTTCCTTCCTCTCATGCTCTGGAGTAGGCCTCCTCAACAAGCATCTTCCCACCATTCTTTCTTCTCTCACTCTGGTCCGGTTTGGTATACGAACATTGTCTTACTGGCACATATGTCAACACACTGGGTTTGCAACATCTCCTTTCCCACACCAGGTCCCTAAGCAGAGTCCTTCTGCCTCCTGTGAACCTTCAGTCCTCTCAAACACTATTTAATGCCAGAAGCCTGGATTCAACAATCTTTCTGAAAGGGCAACTCTGCATTGGTTGTGACTTGTTCCTCCACCATCTGCAAGTATCTTTGCTACCCACTAACGGATTGCATCCATGTGAGACCATCTTGCAGTCCCTGAGGTGACTTGCCAAGGTTATGGTTCAGGTTCCATCTCAGTGTGCAACACTGTCCATTTCCCTCTCAGGAGTCAACATCACTATTGCCCTTTGATATACTTTCTCCAATGGGCCATGGGTCTATAGGCTTAAAGACCAGGAATTCCCTTCTCTTCTATTCCCAATGCTTCTCTTCCTTCCTTCACTTCCGATCCCCTAGCCCTGTATCCCCACCTTTATCCTGCCTTATTACTGCATGTGGTACCCTTTCTTCTTGACATTTGCCTACACTGCCAGTTTAGGAACTCATTCTTCTCTCTCTCCTCTTCCTCCTTTGACCTCCTGCCTACTTGATACCCCTCACAAATTCATAAGGTTCTCTCCCCTCTTACATGCCTCCTGTCCTCTTTCTTTTGCCATCACTACTTCTCACTGCATTCACTCCCCACATATAGCCCTCTGATGTCTGACCACATCCAGCTAATTCTATCTCCATTGGGTACAGGCATTACATCACAGTGCCGCACTTCTGTAGTTTATACCGTGCCTAACTTTGGGAGATGCTCTGCTTCAACTTCATCAACCATGTCTTTCCCAACCCATGTCCAAGTCAATCAGTGGATTCAGTAGTGTTTTCCTGGATCTCTCCTCTCTTCTTACCTTCTTACTCTCACTGTCCCCACCATTTCCAGCTTCTCTGTTCCCAACCTGTTGTACTGAACCCATGCACTGTCTGAATTTGCCCCTCACCATCCTACCTTTACATTTCTGCTATTTGGGGGACCCTCCTTTTGTCTTTTGGTTTCTCTGTCAACATCCATCCTCTTGTCAGACCCTTTCACATGTTGGTCACTCATGTTTCCCAGGAGCCACAGCTGCCACAATTCCATTCTCCCGTGTCCTCATTACAGCTCTCCTTTGTTCCTCGCCCATCTTATACACGTAGTGCTCTTTATCTCCATGGGCTTCCACGCACACTTTGCCCCCTCTTGGTGGAAAAGCTTCCAGATTGTCCATTTCACACCTTGCTTTGTGTTGTTTGCCTTGCCTCTCCTAGAGCAAGGCCTTCACTGAAGCTCTTGACAAGTATCTCCTCTCTTAGCTGCTCAGCTCCTTCATCTGCTCTTTCATATTCACTACTTCTTGGCACCACCTCTCTTCTACCATCCTGTCCCAAATTTGGAAACTTCTCACCTCATCTCCTAGACCCTGTTTTTCCATTTTCCCTGCTCTCCTCCTCTACTGCCCAGAGAGCTCCTCTCATACCTTAACCATCAAACCTCCTTTTATCTTCCTTTTATCTACCATTTGTGATTTGTTCAGTTGGGTTCAGTGGCTTTCTAAGGTGTACAGACCCTTCTTGACCCACCACCAAAGTGCTCTACCAAGTCAGTCATCATTGATTTGGATACACTGTGCTGAATACGCACACTCTGCTAACTGACACATACCCTAGTCCCTCAGG
The DNA here is from genome assembly GCF_015220235.1 of Choloepus didactylus. Lineage (NCBI taxonomy): Eukaryota > Metazoa > Chordata > Mammalia > Pilosa > Megalonychidae > Choloepus > Choloepus didactylus. The sequence goes on from NC_051311.1 coordinate 61,578,085, forward strand.
TCCCAGTCTCTGCTCTTATTCCAAGTTTGCACAAACTATGTTCCCACTAATCTTTCCTTATTCCACTCAGACCTTTGAGATCAAACTCACCTAGCATGGCTCTCAGGGAGGTTATTCCTCAGATTCCCTTCCCTTTGGATTTCACCACACCATTTTTCTCTTCTGTCCTCACTCTTTTACCCCCACACCTTACCACCGCACGCGTGACACCAACACACTCACCCTTACTGCGGAGCTCAGCAGATCTCTCTCCTGCTGGGTTCTCCGATCCTTCCCATTCACTCTTCTTCCTTCTCAGCATTCCTCTCTATCCAGATAACCTCTTTCAGTGCTGCCTCAGGTCCCCTTTGCCCCTCTTTTCAGCATAGAAAGCCTATCTAGTGTGCTCTCCTGACACCCCACATAGCACATCTTCCTCTCAGTCATCAGCCCCATCTCTCTCGGCCTTACCCCTGCCCCCTTCTCAATTTGGGGACCACCTCAATGGCTTTCTACTCCCTGTATTTGACCATACATCCCAATTCAAGTCATCCTTCCAGGGGCCTACTCGGCTACATTCATTTTCTTGCTGTCAGCCTCGTCCTGGGGACTCTTTTCCTATACAAAACTCTTGACTCATGCCTCGGTACTCACACTGCCCATCTCGCCCCAGCTCTCCATGTTCCCACTTCCACCAGTGATTCTCACCCAAGGATGCATGACCCCCAAGGTGGCCTGTCAAAATCATCTTTCACAGCTGTCCTTATTTCTGTCAGCAGAAGGCTGCTCACCCCTTAGATGTTTTGACAGGTCTACCTAGGGGTCCATGCCCGCCCTCCTCAGGTGGAATCCACCCCCCCATCCCCGTTAAGAATCACTGCTGTGGAAGGCCACCTTAACTCCCTTTGCTTCCCTTTCCCTTTGTAGCACACCTCTAGCATTCTAGGGGTTGCTCTTTACTCTCCTTACTGAAATAACTCCACATTTGCTCCAGTGATATGAGCCCGGCAGTCTCTTCTGGGAACTACCTCATGACCTTTTCCATATTTACTTTTAGACACATGACAGCCCCCAAACCACTCTGCATGAGAGAATTCTCTCCACTCTCCTACCCTGTCAGCTCTTAGACATTCTGTCAAAATCCCTGGCCCACATCTAATCTTCCTTGGCCCTGATTTTTGTCCTTTTCACTTATTGTTCCTCTTGTCCAGGACACTGTGCCCCTGCAGACTGTTTCCCCTTTGGTCCTCACATACTTTGGGACTTGTTGCAAACCAGACATTTTCCTTCCACCATACCTGATACCATGCTCTTTTGCTTCTCTGCATGGATTCAATAGTCTTCCCCCACCATTGCCTCAATGGGTATTCATCGCCTTAAAACTCAACATGTGATCAGCACAAAGCTCAGTTATTTAAACAGTGCCTGGAGTTTTCCCTATCACCCATTGTGCCCCCAACCCAATTCCACCCACCCCACCCGAAACCCCAGCCCACCCCACCCCTTCCCTACCACCCACCCCTTCCCTACCACCCACCCTTCCCTACCACCCACCCTTCCCCGCCGGATCCGTAGTAAAGATATAGAGCCTGGCTGGAATTTTGCATGCTCTCAATGACCATCAAGGCTTTAAGAGTACCCACTGCTGTCCATTACTGTCTACCCATTTTTCCCTTTTCCTTACCCACCCAGCTTCCAGCAGGCTGGCCTTCCCCCTATAAGTGCCTTCCAATCGGCACATCAGACATCAGATTCCTACTTTGGAACCTCTCTGTTCTCCTGGCTCCCTTTCAGTGTCCAGCCTGCCTCCCTTCCACCACACTCTCATTTCTGCCACTCCCTAGGTGGTTGCTGTTACACTCTTCATCTTTCTCATATGAGCTTCCCATTTCACTACATTGTCATCACCCCATGCTCTTTGTTAGCTGCCGTCCTTTCCTAAGGTGACATTTTTCTTCTTTTTCCCTGCTTGCCATGGAGAACACCCTCCGTCTTCCACATGGTCCGTATTTCTCTGAACGGCCAACTGTTGGCAATGATGCAGAAGTGTTTCTCCACCAGCATGTGCTCCCTTCTTTGAGCTGCTACCCCTGATCAAACTCTTTCCATCCTCTTGCTTTCCCACTTTCTCTCCTGAATCTATTTCCTTTCAGAGGTACCTATGTTCCTTGATTCTACCTGCCACCTTCCTTTTGTCTCCCTTTGCATTTACCTCTCCTCTATCCTATCATGCTCTTCTCTCTTCCCATTCAATCAAATGCTTTCTTACCATACATGACACACTGCAATCCCAACTTCCTCCCCTTCTCCTTGTAACTTCTCCATTAGTTCCATTTCACCTTGATGGCACCCATGATGCATTTCTTCCCTCCTACTCCCCATTGAGAACCTCCTTTCCATTCACCTCTTTTACTTTTGGCCACACTACCTTCTCCTAACCCATGTTCCACTGGTAAGACCCTTTGCTGACTTACATGCCATGCTCCTTCCTCTTCTTCTTTTCCTTCTGTTATACACTGCATCAGACCACCTCAACAACAACCCATCCTCTGTTCCTTCTTCAGTTCACTCTGGGCCACTTAGTTGCTGACATTGTCTTCATGGCTGGCACATCTGTCACCAAACTGGGTTTGCAGTGTCTCCCCTCCTGTTCTAGTTGCCTCAGTGGAGTCTCTTTGCCTCTCTTTAAAACTCCATCCTCTCAACCACCATTTCTGGGCAAAGGCCTGGAATCACAAACCTTTGGAAAATGTCATCTCTGCCTTGCTTGCCACTCACTCCTCTAGTGTCTGCAAGCATATTTGCTACCCATGGATGGATTGCATCCATGCAAATCCTTCCTGCAGTCCCTGAGTGACGTGTATGCCCAATGCTTTGGGTTGTAGTTCTGTCTCAGTGTTCAACCCAGTTCCTTTCCCTCTCTGGAACCAAAATCATTGTGGGCCTTTGACCTACTTTCTCATGAGGGAACTGGGTTTACAAGCCATCTGGGCCAGGCCTTCCTTTCTCTTCCGTTTCTACCTCTTCCCATCCATCTTGTCATTCCCTCTCCTCCCCTCTTCTTTTTCACTCTGGCTTTAATACCACACAGGTCACCCCCTTGCCTCTTGAGACCTGCTTTTGTTCCCAATTAGGGAACTCATTATGCTGCTATCTCCTCTTCCTTTTGGAACATCTGCCTACCAATACCCCCTCAAAATTTCATAAGGTTCTCTACCTTCTTACTTGCCTCCTGTCTTCTTTCTTTTGTCATCACTACTTCTCCCCACAATTCACTCTCCACATATCACCCCCTGATATCTGCTGACATCGAATTAACTCTAACCCATTGGGCGTACCCATAATGTCCCACAGCTGCACGACTGCATATTCTCCTGCTTCTGTTCTCAAGAGACACTCTGCTTCATCTTAAGCATCCATCCATCACTCCCCCACCATCTCCAAGTCAATCAATGGATTCAGTCTTGTTTTCCTGAATCTCTCCTCCCTTCATGACCTACCCACACTGATCCCCCCATTCCCACCCCCCATTTCCAACTTCCCATCCCCAACCAGCTGTACTGAATCCATGTACTGTCTACATTTGCCCCTCACCATCCAACCTTTACAAGTCTACCATTTGCGGGACTCTCCTTTTGTCTTTTGGGTTCCCTGTGACCATCTGTGTTCTTGTCAAACCCTTTCTTTCACATGCTTATCTCCCAAATTCCCCATTCTTCTTTGTTCCTCACCTGTCTTAGTAGTATAATCCTCTTTCATCTCCATGGGCTTCCTCATACTCATTGCCCACTCTTGGGGACGAAGAACCTGGATTTTCCATTTCATGACCTCGTTTCTGGGTTTGCCATGCCTCCCCTGGAGCAAAGCTTTCCCTGAACCTCTACACATCTGTCCTCTCTTAGCTGCCAGGTGCCTAGATCTGCTTTGCACATTCAGTACTCCTTTGCACCATCTCTCCTCTACCATCCTCTCCCAAGTTTTGGAAGCTTCTCACCTCATCTTCTAGGCCCCAATTTTTTGTTGCTCCTGCTCCCTCCTCTACTTTTCAGCAACTTGCTCTCATACTGTAACCTCCTGCCTTCCTTCATCTACCATCTGAGATTCTATTGGCAGGATTCAGCAGCAATCTAAGGTGCATACTCCCTTCTGAACTTCCAACCCAAGTGCTCTACCAAGTCAGTTCTTCCTTCAGACACAGTGTGCTGAAATTCCATGCTCTACTGTCGACCCATGCCCTTGTCCCTCAGGGTCCAGTCTCTCCTCTTATTCCAGGTTCCCACAAATTACACTCCTACGAACCTTTCATTTTCATACTCAAACCCTTGTTATCATACTCTTCAGTCTGAGTTCTCATACAGGTTGTTCCTCAGATTCCCCTCGCTTTTGGATTTCATCACACCATTTTTGTCTTCTGCTCACACTCTCTGATCCCCACGCCCACCAACAGCACGCACAACACCACCACACTTATCTTACAGCGGAGCACAGTGGAGATCTCTCTCCTGCTGGGTTCTCCGATCCTTCCCACTCACTCACTCTTCTCCCTCCTCAGCATTCCTCTCTATACAGATGCCCTCCTTCAATGCTGCCTGCAGTCCCTTTTGCCACTCCCTTCAGCATGGACATCCTAGCCAGTGTGCTCTCCTAACATCCACACAACACATCTTCCTCTTAGTCACCTGCCCTTTCTCTCTCAGCCTTATCCCTGCCCCCTTCTCAACTCAGGGATCAGCTCAATTGCTTTCCACTCCCTCTACTTGACCATACATCCAATTCAAGTCATCCTTCCAGAGGCCTACTCAGCTACATTCATTTTCTCCCTGTCATCCTCGTCCTGGGGACTCTTCTCCTGCACATGACAGTCTTGACTGATGCCTCCATCTACCCTGACTCGTGTGCCTCATTATTCACGCCACCTGTCTCGCCCCAGCTCTCCATGCTCCCCCTTCCACCAGTGATTCTCACCCGAGGATGCATGACCCCCAAGGTGGCCTGTCGAAATCATCTTTTACCCCTCAGGTGTTTCGATAGGCCTACCTAGTGGTCCATGCCCACCCTCCTCAGGTGGAATCCACCACCCCCATCCCCGTTAAGAATCACTGCTGTGGAGAGCCACCTTAATTCTCTTTGCTTCCCTTTCCCGTTGCAGTATGCCTCTAGCATTCTAGGGGTTGCTCTTTACACTCCTTACTCAAAGATCCCCACATTTTCCCACTCTGATATGTCAAGCAATCTCCTCTTGGTACCACTTCATACTTTCTGTATTTACTCTTTGACACACAACACACCCACAAACCACACTCTGTGTTGGAGATTCTTTTCTCCCCTCTCCCATCAGTCCCCACCCCAACAGTACTCTAAAGCATTCATTCAGTATCCTTGGCCCATATCTGGTCCTCTTCAGCCCTGATTATTGTCCTTTTACCCACTTCGCCCCACTGTCTTGGGTGTCCAGGACAATGTGCCCCTCCTGAGGTCTCCTCCTTTGGTCCTTGTGTCCCTCATGATTTTGGCAAAACAGACATTTGCCTTCCACCCTACCTGAAGTAATGCTTCTCTTCATGGATTCAGTAGTCTTTCCCCACCCTTGCCTCAACACAACATAATATCACTGCACAAGCTCAATTATTTAAGAGTTTTTCCCAATAAGTGAAGTTTTGCCCATCTCCCCTCAAGCCCCAACCCAATTCCACAAACCCGGCCCTCCCCACCCAACCCACTCAAACCCCAGCCCAGCCCCGCCGGATCCGTTATAAAGAGAGAGAGCCTGGCCAAAACTTTGCACATTTTCAATGACTGTCAAGGCTTTAAGAGTACCCTTCTTCCCTACTGCTGTCCATCTCCTCCCCCTTTTCAGGATGAAGGCAGGCTGGTCTTCATCCTCTAAGCACCATCCAGTTGGTACATATAGATCTGCCTAGATTCCTACTTTGGGACCTCCCTGTTCTCCTGGCTCCCCCCGTTGGTGTCCAGCCTGCCTCCTTTCTACCACACTCATTTCTATCATTGCTTGCTGTCATCCTGTCCATCTTTCCTTGAGAACCTCCCATTTTGCTACATTGTCACCACCCCATGCTTTCATTCTAAATTCCTGCTTTTCCTTAGATGACACCTCTCTTCTTATTCCCTCCTTACCTGGAAAAACACCCTGTCTCTTCTACATCGCTATATTTCTCTGAATGACCAACAGTCTGTTGGCGATGGCTGCAGACAACTTTTCCCTACAGCACATGCTCCCTTCTTTGACCTGCTCCCACTGCTCAAACTCTTCATCCTCATGCTTTCCCACGCTGTCTTCTGCATCTATTTGCATTAAGAGGTCCAGAACTTCCCTTGATTCTGCTGCCTCTTTCTGTTTCAACTTCCTTTGTGTTCACCTCTTCTTCTCTAAACTCATGCTTTTCTCTTGCCATAGAATCCCTGTTTTCCCATCTTACTTGACACACTGCACTTCCACTTCCTCCCATTCTCTTGAATCACATCTGTTCTTTTCACCTTGACAGTGGACCAGGATGCATCTCTGTCAATCATACTTTCCCTCCTTCTCCCCAGTAAGACCCTCCCCTCCACCATTCTCCTCTTTCCTTTTTGGACACATTCCTTCTCCAAACCAGTGTTCACTGTTAAGACTCTCTTCTGACTTACTCCATCCTCTTCTGCTTTTCTCTTCTATTATACCTGGCATCCGGTATCCTCAACAATGACCCTCCCTCTGTTCCTTCTTCTCTCACTCTGGGCCACTAAGCCACCAACATTGTCTTCTTGGATGGCTCATCTGTCACCACACTGGGTTTGCAACATCTCCCTTCCTGCACTAGTTGACTCAGTGGAGTGTTGTTGCCTCATGCCAAACTTACATCCTCTCACCCACCATTTCATAGCAGAAGCCTGGATTTAACAACCTCGCAAAATGTCAACACTACATTGGTTGCCACCCACTCCTCCACCATCTGCATCACCTTTGCAAGCCACAGGTGGACTGTATCCACGTGAGGCCATGCTGCAGTGTCTGAGGTGACTTGCCAGTGCTGTGGTTTGGGTTCCATCTCAATGTGCAGCACTGTCTGATTCCCTCTCAGGAGCAAATATCACTAGTGCCCTTTGACCTACTTTCTCCAATAGACCATGGTTATGCAGGCATAAAGGCTAGGCCTTCCCTTCTCTTCCATTCCCCCCTTCCCTTCCTTCATTTCCTATCCTTTATCCCTTGTATACCTGCCATCAGTCTGCCTTATTACTACATGTGGTGCCCCTTTGCCCCTTGAGATCTGCCTACGTTGCCAGTTCAGGAACTCTTTATTCTCCTTTCTCCTCTCCCTCCTTGAACCCTCTGCCTACATGCAACCCCTCCTGAATTCATAAGGTTCTCTCCCCCTCTTATATGCCTCCTGTCCCCTTTATTTTGCCATCACTACTTCTCATCACTCTCACTCCCCACATATAGCCCTTTCAGGTCTCCGTAGTTTGTCACACTCCTGACCTTGAGAGATACTCTGCTTCATCTTCAACATTCATCTACATTCCCAACCCAACCCATCTCCAAATCAATCAATGGATTCAGCAGTATTTTCCAGGCTCTCTTCTCCCATCTTGGCCTACCCTCATTGTCCCCACCATTTCCAGCTTCCTTCTCCCCAAATGGCTGTACTGAATCCATGCACTGTCTGCATTTGCCCCTCACTATCCTACCTTTACACTTCTGCCATCCTGGGGACCCTCCTTTTGTGTCTTCGGTTCCTGTGACCTCTGTGTTCTTATTACACTCTTTCTTTCACACACTGGTCACCCATGTTTCCCAGGAGCCACAGCCCACACAACCACATTCTCCTAGTGCCTCATCCTACCTCTCCTTCATTCCTCACCTGTCTTAGGCGGGAGCGCTCTTTCACCTCTACGGTCTTTTTCGTACATGTTGTCCACTCTTGGGGGCAAAGCTCAGAGTCTCATTTCATGCAATACTTCGTGTTGTTTGCCTTGCCTGTCCTGCAGCAAGCTGTTCCCTGAACCTCTAGACACATCTGTCCTCTCTTAGCTTCTCAGCTCCATCTCTACTCTTTCACATCTTTCACCACCTCTCCTCTACCATCCTCTCCCAAGCTTTGGAAACTTCTCACCTCATCTCTGCCCCATTTTTCCATTGTTCCTGCTCTCCTCATTTACTTCCAGGAATTTGCTCTCATACCTTAACATCTGACCTTCTTTCACCTACCATCTGTGTTCACTCAGCAGGAATCAGTGGCCTTCTAAGGTACATACTCCCTTCTTGAATCCCATCCCAACTGCTCTACCCAGTCATTTGTTGTTGCTTCAGACACACTGTGCTGAATGCACATGCTCTGCTCACTGACCCATGCCCTTTTCCCTCAGGGCCCAGTCTCTGCTCTTATTCCAGGTTCCCACAAATTAACACTTCCACTAATCTTTCATTTTTCCATTCACATCCTTGATTTCTTACTCTTTGGTCAGAACTATAAGGCAGGTTGTTCCTCAAATTCCTCTCCCTTTTGGATTTTGCCACACCATTTTCTCTTTTCCCCTTACTCTTTTTCCCCTGTACCTGCCAACCCCACACATAACACCAAATGCTCACACTTACTGCAGTGCTCTGCAGGAATCTGTCTCCTGATGGATTCTCTGATATTCTCCACTCACTTTTCTTCTCCCTCCTCATCATTCCTCTCTATCCAGATGCCCTTTTTCAAAGCTGCCTTTATTTCCCTTCGTCCCTCCCTTCAGCATAGATATCCTATCTAGTGCACTCTCCCGACATCCACAGAGCACATCTTCCTCTTGGTCACCAGCCCCATCTCTCTCAGCCTCACCCCTGCCTCTTCTCAACTCAGGGACCAGGTCGATGGCTTTCCACTCCCTATACTTGACCATACATCTCAATTCAAGTCATCCTTCCAGGGGCCTACTTGGCTACATTCATTTTCTCACTGTCAACCTTGTCCTGGGGACTCTTCTCCCACACACGACAGTCTTGACTCTGATGCTTCCATCTACCCTGACTCGGATGCCTCAGTATTCACGCTACCGTCTCTCCCCAGCTCTCCATGCTCCCCCTTCCACCAGTGATTCTCACCCGAGGATGCATGACCCCCAAGGTGGCCTGTCGAAATCATCTTTCACAGTTGTTCTTTATATCTAACAGCAGAAGGCTGATCACCCCTCAGGTGTTTCAACAGGCCTACCGAGGGGGTCCATGCCTGCCCTCCTCAGGTGGAATCCACCCCCCCATCCCCGTTAAGAATCACTGCTGTGGAGGGCTGCCTTAACTCCCTTTGCTTCTCTTTCCCATTGCAGCACACCTCTAGCATTCTAAGGGTTGCTCTTCACTCTCCTTACTGAAATATCCCTGCATTTGCCCCATTCTGATATAAGCCTGACAATCTCCTCTGGGATCATCTCTATTTACTCTTTTGACACATGACACACCCCCGAACCACACTTTGTTTGGAAGAATTCTTCTCTCTCCACTCCCTCTGGCCCCTGCCCTGGCAGTACTCTTAGGCATTGGGTCAATATCCTTGGCCCACATCTGGTTCTCTTTGCCCTAATTGCTCACACTTACTGCAGTCCTCTGCAGAAATGTGTCTCCTGATGGATTCAGTCCTGGTGTTCAGGACAATGTACCCCTGCTGAGGTTTTGGATCTCGTGTCCCTCAGGATTTTGGGCAAAACAGATATTACCTTCCACCCTACCTGAGGCTACTCTGTTTAGCCCAGTAGTCTTCCCCAACCCATGCTTCAAAGGGGTATCCAGCCTTCACAATCAATATGTAATCAGTGCACAATTCAATTAATTTTTTTTTTCCCAATGCCTGGAGTTTTGCCCATCTTCCTGCATTCCCTAACCCAATTTTACCTACCATCCCCAACCTACTCAAACCCCTCCTTCCCCCCCGTCCCTGCCACCCACTCTTCTCCACCAGATCCACAGTGACGATAGAGAGCCTGGCTGAAAACTTACATGCTTTCAGTGACCATAGTGCCTTTAAGAGTAGCCATTGCTTCCTGCTTATTGCTGTCCACCCTTTTTCCTTCCCCAACCAGCTTCCAGTAGGCTGGCCTTTACCCTCTTAAGTGCCTTCCAATTGGCTCATCTGAGACCTACTGGGATTCCTGTTTTTGGACCTCCTGGCTGTATCCCCATTGGTGTCCAGCCGGTCCTTCTTCCACCACACTCTCATTTCTATCCTTCCCTGGGTGCTTGCTGTCACCCTGTCTTTCCTATGTGAGTCTCCTGTTTTACTACATCCTCATCAACCCCATGCTTTCCTTCTTTCTTCCTGTCCTCCTTAAATGACATTTTTCTATTCCAGCAATCTCCTGGAACCACCTCATTCCCTTTCATATTTTCTCTTTGAGACAGTACCCACCCCCCCCCCAATTACAGCCTGCATTGAAGAACTGTTCTCATTCTGTACCTTCCAATAGCTCCCAGCTTTTGGCCCACTGACTTCACTATTTTTAGCACCCATCTTTTTTGGTTTTTATCTCTTTAATTTTCATGCACATTTCAGCTCTTGCAGTTTAATTTCACACTCAGAGATCTCAGCATTTTCCCCATCTAAGATAACAGCACTGTCTTCTCTTGTTATTATTTATTGTTATCTATATTTACTGTTCTTCTTTACATTCCTTAACCCAGTTGCTTTTAGCCTTTCTTCTACTTTACTCCCATTTCCAGACTTTTAAAAAAGTTATTTCCTGAAACGTTTGGCTGCAAACTTGTCCTCTTCCAAAAAAACTGTCACCTTTAAAATAATCCATACTTTTAATCCCCCTTCATATTTAGTTCCCATTCTCTTCCCTGTTCTACTCAATGGATTCTCTTCTTCCATTGAACTCCATGTCTTTTACTTTTGCACACTCTGACAAATTTGGCAATATTTCCCATTTGTGACTTCCTTATTTTACCAACTCCTTCAACTCATACTTCCTGTGTATTTCCTTTATTGTACTGTAATTTTTTCATTGTTTATATACATACTTTTTTCATCTTTCCTGTCTTTATTCCACTTTTGTCCCCATTATCATCCATATTTTCCCCTTATTCTGTTCTTTTTATGAAGGATCTCTTTACTCCTGCAGGTAGCAAGATCTTGCCATATTCTTTCTGTTCTTCTTATCCCTCTTTGCTTTGAAGGAACTCCCCACCTCACCCACCCACCCCCAATTCTTTGTTCATCACCATCTCTCATGGAATTAGAAATCCTTTCTATATTCATGGATATGCATTTTTTATTTTGTTTACATACATCCATTCACCCATTGTACCTCAGTTATGCTTCAGCTGTTAACCTCTCTGCCATTCTTTCAAATTGTTTAAACATGCTGCTCAACCTATCTTTTCTACTCTTTTCTTGTTCTTAAACTCCAATGTAATGCTTATAATTCCCTTCTGACTTTCTTCTATTTTGCCTGCACTCTTCTTTTCATCTATACCTTTGGCACATCTTTAATCCTATATCCCTTTTCTTGATATATGCACTGCTTCTCCTACTGTCCTCCATGTTTTTGGGTCTCCTTATTGTGAAGGTGATTTCCATTCTGAACTGTTGTCTAGTCCATACAGTACTCTTCCTACTTAACTTCCACCAATTATCTTTTTCTGTATTCCGTTATATTTGGTGCAATCATGGTACCAAATCTTGTTTTTCAAAATCTGCCATTCTTCACAAAATTTTCCTTTCTAATGGTAAATTTGAAATTCCTTCTTCACCCATTTTCTTGTTTTCCTCTCTTCTACCATTAAAAAATATGTTTCTATTAACCATCCATATACTGTGTATCATTCCTAGGCATTCATGAATATCTTCTTCTGAGATACCTCCTTTTGTTCTACATTCATTGCTCAATTTATATCTGTATTTCTTCTTTCCCAAACACTATGCTGAATTGCTCTGGACTGTCTTTTTATTTCTTGGTAGGATCCCTCTCACTTGCCTTTTTTCAGTTCCACTTCACTGAACCTCTTCTAACCTTTTTCTCTATTGACTGTACTTTTTTTTGCAGACATACTTTTCTAGGCATTATCCCTCTTATGCCTAATTTTTAGTTACACTTTATCTCTTCCCTTACTCTCTTCCTTTGTTTAAGAACTCTTACCACACAGTTCTCTCCACACTTCTCTGACTCAAATGCTTTATAATTACAAGTAGTTTTCATTATGCTTTGCTTAAAATACACCAAATAACGATTTTTAGTAGTAAAAGCTTATACTGTATTATATTAAATTTGAAGAAAAAACCAACCCTTGTCCGTCTCCCTTTAAAAAACCCAACAGATTTTATCAGCTGTCACTAAAACACTGTTATCAAAGTGTATTAAGTATTTCTTATAATATAAACCATTTTAAAGAACAATTACCTAATTATTTAACATGTAATTCCTTCATTAGTGGACATGTTTGTGTATAGTACAAAATGATCCCGTACTGCAATAAAAGACTAGACTTAGAATTTCCTTTTACAGTACGTGGAACAATGAAATGTTTTCAAGATAAATAACAAATCCATACATGGTTTTTAATTAAGTAAACAAATAAAATTTTTGCAAATGGTTACTGGCTGATTGGCGAATTGCTTGAGTTGCCCAAGTTACCTACTCATATTTTGGGGAGAATGACAGGAATAATACACAGCATATTTAGAAAACTTCAGCATAGGAGTGAGCAGGAGCGATCCCTATAGAACTGAGATGACTACAGCAAAAATATACCATCTCAAATACCTGTGTGCAAACTAAACGTTTTTCTAGCACAAGAATGCTACTTTCTGTACCAAGTTTCCCAGTCCCATAGTGACACTTGGATAAAAACCTTTCATGTTAACATAACAAGTATTCAGATAGTTTTAGATAGCTGGTGATACCCACATTCCTCATTCTGGCCCTCCATAATGATTTGCCATTTTGCACATGGCATATTCCAAAACTAGCCTAATTCAAACATCCCCTTTCCAGACACCATCTTCTCTTCCTCTCCTTTCTTCTTCTTTATACAAGCTTTCATACTTGCTTCTCTCACTTTCAGCCTGTCTTAACAGATTCCTTAACTTATCAGCAAAAATTTTACACCACTCTTATACGCAAGTCTTCCACAAGTCCCGTTGAATATTTATCCTGCCAAATCATAAATATTCTATTTTTCTTTTAATCACTAACTCTATAATAAATCAATGAGTGCAGGATTTTTCTCTTGAGGTTTACCTCATCATTATCCTCAACGACTCATCAACCAATATTAATCATTTGTTCTACAGAAAGAGTATCCAATCCATAACTTCTAAAAGATCAATACTGATGTTTTTAAGGTTTCCACCAGTGGCTTCTTATCAGGGTTTATCTTAATTCATGTTCTTCCAGCCACCCCTATCAACTAATCACTTCCATCACAAATTTCCCAGTAAGACTTCAAGAGCCAGCCAACTCCAACTCCTGTTCTTCTTCAGGCCCCTGTTCCTCTCCCACTCCATACACAGTTCTGAGATCTGTCAGTTTTCCCATTCTGTGTTTCTTTAATTCATACCTGATTTGCTTTGTTGTCATTCAACCTACTCAGAACTGCTTTCTAACTTATACAAAAGTCCCCTTAATTACTTGCCATCCTTTATTTCTTTTTCTTCCATCATGACCTTTGGCCCAAGAATGGAGCAATAGCCATTTCTCTTATCAATATCTGATTATTCAAATAATGCCTTTCCATCTGTGAGCAACTTGAACATTGCCCTTATGGTCCTTTTATCCATTTCCCCCTTCTCCTTTTACTGCAAACTTGCTCCAGTTTTTCCTCCAACATTCATTTTTCTTTCAGCTATATCATTCCCACGGATATCATCATTCTCTCCTGGGTACATACCCTCTTTGTATTCAGTACTCACTATTCATCCTCTTCCATATTCCATTTGCCCTACACTCTGTATTGAATCTGATCCTATTCTGCATTCAGTCTGGGCTGTCCTTGGATTCCTGCTCTGATCTGTTCTAAGGCCATCATATTTAACTCTCTCTAACTTCTCATTCTAATGACTACACCCATTCCTTCAAATATATTTCCAGCAAAGCTTTCTGGACATCAACACATCATTTTTTTAGCCACATTCTCACCTATGCCTTTCCTCCCATGGTTGATATCTGGCTTAACATACAATTCTTCACCAAACTCCAATTACGATATCCCAGCATTCCTCATTCTGGCCCTCTAAGGCCATTCCTTGTGTAATATTTTGCAAAACTGTAGGCTCTGCACCCCAACCTAAATTCCACATATTCTCTTTTTTAAATTCCAGTCTCATTTTTTCTCTACTTTTTCCTTCTCTCTCTTTTTTTCTACATATCTCCTAAGTAATTTCTCTCACAGCCAATTCTAATATGACACTTTAATTTCTGAGCTAACTTTAACATCATACATACATCAATTTCTTCCTGATTTCCTTTGAATATTCACACTGCCATATATATTAAATATCTATAATATTTTCCATCTGTAATCATAGTAATGGTTACTACCCTTCTCGTGAGGTTACCCATCCACTTCTCACTAAATACAGACCATCCTCTCTCCAAATAAACTACTCACCCACACTTTCTAGCTGGTCAAACCAATGTCTTTGGCTTGCTAACAGTGTTTTTTTGTAGTTTTTTGTTTTGTTTTGTTTTTGTTTTTGAAACCAAGATCCATTCTAATCTTCCTCCTCCAAACTTTCCTTTCAATCAAGCCCTTTAGTTTAAAATGTCCCACCCTCTCAAAAAAAAAAAATCTTTCTGATTTTTTTTAAGAAATAAAATATCACACATACAATTGAGACTTCTCTGTACCACTCTCCAGAATCATTTAACTTTTTTTTCCAAGAGAAAAACACTACATAAATTTGATACTTACCCTCATACATGTTTTTATAATTAAATATTTTTATATCCATAAATAACAAGTACTGTTATCTTCGAAGGTTTCTAAAATGAATATAAATTATATCCTTTAACAGAATTTTTCCCTTCAAAACTTCAACAGCTAGTCTACTTTCTGAGTCCTATTTAAATGCAGACCTGTGCCTCTTTCTCATTATATAAATCACTCATTGCCATCTCTTTCATCAAACATTTGACAAATTAGACTCATTTTGAGGTCCTACAGATTTTTGCATTCTGGGTCTCTCTGAGCCATACCTTATCTGCCTTTTTTTGCCAGTCTGATTACTTAGAACTCCTCTGTAACTCATGCAGCCCTCCCATAACTTAGATTAAAACCCCTCTCTTCTTTCCCATTATACTATACTGTACTCTACCATATCTTAACTATCCATTTTGGCTACAATCACTATACCATAGCAATGGATACAATACTCCTCTCCTGATGTTTACTTCCTTCGTGATTCATAACCACTCCTCAAAAAATACCAATAACCTCTACAGAAAAACCACTCACCCCACACTTCCTAATTGGTCAATAAGGTTGCTAGCAAAATCTTTTTAGGAGAATTCATCTTAATAAAATGCCCTTAAACTTTCCTATTAACCAAGTTTTTAATTAAAAAGTTCTACATAAGGCATCAAGAGCTAGTCTACTACCTAATTCCTATGCCTATCCAGGCCCTTGAAACGTTCCTTTTAGATACACCACTCATTACTATTGCGACTTCCCATCCAATTTGACCAGTTAAACTATTTTGAGGTCTTACAGGTTTCTCCATCTTTATTATTCATCTTGCCACTCCATCTACTCTTATCTCTTCTCTAAATAATACAATGCTCCTTCACTCGCTAAAAAACTCTTTCTTCTTATTCTATCATAACCTTGGCCCAAGTATGGTTCCAATGCACTAGTCAATACCTGCCATTCTTCAAATGATCCCTTCATATTTGTAGATTCTTCACTCTTCTCTTCCATTCCTTTCCTCTTTGTCCCTTATTTTTCCCCCAGAGAAACATGCTGTCTTATCTTCTTTATTTCTTTCACCTCCTTATTTCACCTCTGTATTATTCCTACAGATTCATTATCAATGGATAGATACTCCCCTCCCATCAGGTACTCACTGCTCAACCCACTGTTGCCTCTTTACTGCATTTGTTTGTACTCAGTTCAGCCCAAATGTTCATAAGATTCCTACCATTGGCCTGCTACCAATGGATCCATCCTAGGTAGCCTCTTAACTCTCACTATTATCAGCCACACCCATTAATTCCAATATTCTTCCAGCAAAGTTTCCTGGACAGCAAAACCCAATTCTTAACTTTGTCACTTCTTACCTCACTCTCTCTCTCCTTGTTAGTGGACAACTCTGACAAATTTCCAACTCCCATTTCCCAGTGTTCCCATTTGGCCCTCTGTAATGCCCTTCCATATTTGTTGTTTTTCTACCACCACATGTTCTGCACACCAGCCTAATTCAGACAGCCGTTCTCCTTATTTAGCTTCCAACCGCCATCTTTTGCTCTGTCCTTCTTTGCTATTTTTTTCATACAAGTGCCATCAGTTGCTTCTCTCACTTTTAGCATATCCTAATATGTTTCTTAAATTCTGAGTGCATATTTAGTGTCCCTCTTACAAGACAGTCTTTCCAGTTTCTCTTTGGATATTTGCCCTGTATATCTTAACCTTTCATAATCATGGTATCTTAACCTCTCATGGTGATGGATGCATATTCTTTTCTTCCATCTCTTTTGGCCCAAGTATGGGGCCTTCCACTTCCACTAAGTACCTGCCATTCTTCAGATGACCTCTCCCTTTGGGGGCAACTTTATTGTTCTTCCATTCCTTTTCTCCTTGTTACCTAGCTTGCCTCCACTCTCTTCCTCACTCAAAACCAATTTTCTATTCTTTAGACAAGGCTTCCCTTGGTTAGCTTCTAGCCTCTCCCTTTTCTGTCATGACTTCTGGCTCTAGTATGGTGCCACATTCTTCCAGTCAGTATCTGTGACAATTTCTGTGTCAATATTGTCAATATTTGCATCTGGTGGCAGTTTTAACTTCACTGTTCTACTCCTGTCTTTATTGTATCTTATCTACCTTATCTTCAGCATACCTCCTTCATTCAGATACTGTCTATATATCACTCCCATAGATTCAGCCGTCTCTTCTGGATCAACACCTCATATTCAGCACTCACTGTTCAGACTGTGGACTGGATTTTAGGTTCCTCCCATTTAGCTTCTCTCTATCCTCTTCTGCAGAGCTTCCTGAACAGTTCCCCCTTAATTAGCTACTTTCTCTTCTTCCTCTGAGTAGTTATGACCTAGATTAATATGAAATCACTCTACTAAATCTCCTACTCTCCCATTTTACAATACTGTGAATTCTGCACCCTAGCCTAATTAATGTCTCCTTTCCTTTTTTTAGCCTCTACCTTCTCCAGTTTCTTCTCTCCTGTCTTTTCATACAGGCGTCCTTAGTTGTATTTCTAATTTGCAGCTAATCTTAACATGACAGGTTGCTAGCCAAGGCTTTTTATCAGAATTACTCTTAGTCTGCCTTTGTCTAAAGCAATGGTTCTCAAACTGTAGCTTGTTGAAACATAAACTACTGGGCCCCACCTTGAGTTTCTGAGTCAGTAGGTCTTGGGTGGGGCCCAAGAATTTATATTTCTAACAGATTCCTAGGTAATGCTCTCATGGTCATTTCAAGAAGCAATACCCTAAACTTTGCTCTCAACCAAGCACTTTAATTATTAATTTCCCACCAAGACATCAAGAGCAAGTCCACTTCTGGCTGTCATTCCTATTCAGGCCTTTGTTTCTGCCCCATTATATGTACTAGTCATTGCAATCTGGGCTTGCACCCAACGTATTTGACCACTTAGATCTACTCTGAGATCTGAGAGGATTCCCCATTCTGGGAGTCTTTATGGTGCATATGGTCTTTCTTATTACCATACCACCAACTCAGAGTCATTTTCTAATTTATACATTATCTTAGCTTTAACTCCTCTTTTCTTCCATCTCTTTTGGCCCAAGTTTGGGGCCTTCCACTTTCAGTAAGTACCTGCCATTCTTCAAATGACCCCTCTCCCTTTGGGGGCAACTTTATTGTTGTTCTTCCATTCCTTTTCTCCTTGTTACCTAGCTTGCCCTGAAGAAATATGCTACCTTGTCTTCAACCCCCCTTCTTTAAACTACCATTTATATTTCATTCACATAGACTCAAGTCTCTTCCTGAACAGCACTCGCTAGATAGGTTCTATTCCCAGTATCTGTCTCTCACTTTCAGAAAATCTTCACTTGACAGAGTAACTTCTAAGTGTAACTTTAATGTGGCACTTGTGTGATGTTATATATATACACATAATATCTTTATTATATATAGCTCTTTCATCTACCATCTGAACATGGAAATAACAAATGAAGTTGTACTCTTGAATTGGGTTCCCAACATGATCTCCGGCACTTGCCTCCCATTACTAAGCATCCATTCTACAGACAGACTACTCAAAGATCTATTGTGGTGTCTTATAAAACTGAGGGTAGCAAACTTAAATCAAGATTCATCTTAATCCATTTCTTTCTAATCCTTCTAATTAGAACTTTCCCACCAAAGCTTCCCCATTACCTTTTAGGTCCTTGTTCTTCTCCATTGTATATACTGCTTTTCAAAGTCTGGAATTAAGACCTAACATTTGACCAAACAGATCCACTCTAAGATTTCACAGGATTTCTTCTTCTGTGTCTCTATTCCTCATCTTCCCTGCCTTGATTCCACTTCATCCACTCTTAACTGTTCTTCATATACTGCTCCCTTTATTTTACTTAGTTTCCAGAGTCTTTCCTTGGTCTTAATCAGTCGTGATCTTTGTACAAATATAAAGCCATGTCCTTCCTCTCAGTATCCACTAATGTAATGACCCCATCTCTTCTGCAGGCTCTTCCACTCTTTTCCTCAGTTTATACTACAGAAACACCAATGCAGTGTCTTGTTTTTTCAGCTTCTATCTTTATATATTCCCATGGTTTTCTGTTTCCTCCACACTGTTCTAAATATTATATTTGTACTCTGATTTCAGTCTGGACCTTCAGACAATTCCTGTCACTGGCCCATGGCTCAGATCCATCCCATTTAGACTCTTTAACCTTTTAGTTATTGATCACACTTGTTTCAAATATCTTTCAAGCAGAGATTCCCAGACAGCACTCTCTCATGACACCAATTCTTATTTAGCTACTTTCTTGTTGCATTCTTTTTACTTCTTTGGTTGTACTCTAGCTTAACCCATATTTCTCAACTGAATAGGAAACTTTACCATTTTCCTGTATTCCTTATTCTGGACCTCTCTAATGCCCTTCCTTAGCCATACCTTGTGTTTTGTACCCCAGCCTAAATACTACATCCTTTCTCCTTTTTTGGCTTCCAGCTTCCATCATCTCTCTCTCCTCTTCTATGATCTCCTGAGGAAATAGTCCATCACTTCTGGCCAATCCTCATATGGCAAGGGAACTTCAAAGAGCAATTCTAATGGCACACTACTTCTTGAGTTCTTAACTATCCATTATTCTTTCACTGACTATCTCTCTACAGAAGGAAAAGATGCAGAATTCTTCTCTTCATATGTGCTTCCCACATAATCTTCACCCATTCCCCATCTAATAGCAATAATCAATTCTCTGGACAAACTACTTTGACCCTCTCATAAATCAAGCCTAGTATCTCTAAAAAGTTTCCAACAATAGCTTTTTTTTTTATCAGCATTCATCTTAATCATCCCCCGATAACCTTTCCTATTAACCAAGTCCTTTAATTAACAATTTCTCTCCAAGACCTCAAGAGCTGGCCAACTGCTGCTTCCAATTCAAGTCCTTGTGCCTCACTCTTTCTATATACTTTTCATTGCAATATGGCCTTTACACTTTTGGATATGACCAGTTGGACTTGTTTTGAGTTCTGTCGGGATTCCCCATTCTAGATCTTTATTTCTCAGTTGCTCTATTTTGTAGGTCCGCCACCACACAATGCTTCCTTTCCTTAGTTTCTGATCTCTCTTTTTTTATCCCATCATGACTTTGAAACCAGGTATGATGCCTTTTCTTTGCAATTATGTCTACCATTCCTTAATGACTCCTTTTCATCTGAGGGCAAATATGACGTTGCTTTTCTGTGCATTTCCTCCTTTCTCCCCTATATTTGCCTTAGAAAAAAAAGCTCATCCTCAGCCTCCCTCCTGCCATTTGTATATCATTCCCATGAATTCAACATTTTTTCTACTTGAGTTTACTCCTCATTTTTGCCACTCACTATTCAACTCACTTCCATCTTCCTTGATTTCCTGCACACTATACTGCATCAGTTCCATCTCAGTTGGGTTCAGACCTACCTGAATTGCTGCAGTTAGCCTGTTTCAGATCCATCCCTTTTACCCTGTTTCTAATCTTCCCCCCTACTGACCATACCCTTTTTTAAAATTATTACTACAAAAAGCTTTCTGGAATCTCCTCTTAGCCCCATTTCTTATTTAGTCAACATCTCCCCTCCAGTGGTTGAGACCTGGCAATTCCCTACCAAATTTCCCACTCTTGCATTTGCCACACTACATGTTCTGCACCCCAACCTAATTCACACATCCCTCTCCTTAATTAGCTTCTAGGACACATCTTTTCCTTAATTTTCCAAGTTCTTTTCATACAAATCTCCTCAGTAGTGTTTCTCTCATTTTCAGACAACTTCCTCACAAGATAAGCCTCATTTCTGAGACCAACTTTAACATGGATCTTTAGGGCATTCTTCCCTTATTCCTTCTGGTTATTTGCCTTGCTTTGTTCATGAAACTCTCCTCTTAATATTATGACAATGGATTCAGTATTGTTCTGTTGCATTGGAAACACCCCTTTTACCCTCATCCTCATCACTCAGTGTCATCCTCTCTAGCAACACTGATAGACTCGAGTTCATCTTAGATTCCCTGTAACCTTTTATCGTATCAACTGAACCATTTAATTAAAAATTTGCCACAAAGTTTTCCATAACATTATCTCTAGTATGTATTTCCTTAATCCTTTTCTCTGTATTACTTACTTATATGTAAATGTCTTCTTTCTTTACTTATTCAATCAGTTTGCAGCAGTCTGTGACTATCATTGTTCCCAATTTTCTCTCTCCTTGCTCCTCATCCTCATTTGCCTGTAGCCTCCCTGCTCAATCTAAACCAAGCTGGGCTTCATATAATTTTCTATTCTTTAATATCTTTTCTGCCTCTTCATTCTTGTTTGATCATGACCTTTGTTCCTACCGTAATCCCATATCTCTTCCTTCATTTTTTTAAAATACTTTACAGTTGACCTCTTGGTCTCTGTTAACTTCCAGCTCTTTTTTCTTCATCCCACTTTCACCCTGCAGAAAACCATACTTTAATTTAACCGTAGTCATTCTTTTATAGCATTGAAATAAATTCTGTAGTCTTGATAGGTACACTGTTTCCTATAAGGCACTCATCCTGATCAGGCAACCCACTGCCATCATCTGTTTCCAACACACTCTACTGAATCCATTTACTTTCTGAATTCAGACCTGTGTTTTTCACAGATTCTCACTGGTGGCGCCATTTTTATTTAACTTATCTCTAACCTTTCAGTCTCCTGTTGAAAAATGTCTAATATCCTTCATTTGAAGTACAAGGTATTTCACAATTTTTTCCTAAACAAATTCTCTTCTCAGACCCTATGCATTAGTGATACCTCTTACTGTTTTCAGACTGCCCCATGGCCATTCTGGCCACTTTCCCTTACCTTGTATACCTTCCTCCAATTGCAAAGCACTTTTTCATCTTTTGAGATCTAAGCTATTATATTCTTTCATTCAGAGATTTTATGATTTTCCCAGGCAGATCTGGTATTAATCCTACACCCTCATACATCACTCTATTAACACTTATATTAAAGAACTTATCGTTTTGAATTGTGATGTCATAGATATAGAGAGGTTGTATGTGTGCACGCACACTTTATTAACTCAGACAGTCAGCTCATGGAGACAGTGTCATGTCTCAGTCATCGTCTTATCTAAATGTGTGGCACATTAGCTTATGCCCTTTGCATTGAATGTCAACATGTATTGACATTCATTACATGTTTGGATGAATGGATAGAGTTTCAAGTCAAGACTGAACAGATGAAAGTCTCCCTACCCAACCTGTCATACAATGGCTTTATATCCACGTCGATCCTTTCCTCTCCTTGTCCATTCCCCAAAAAATTTTCTGAATCCTCAATTTCTAATAATTAATGTACCTATAAACCTTTTCCCAGACCATGGATTAGACCCTAAATGCCTTTTCTTCACCCATGCTTGTTAAATCCCCTCCTTCAGACACTTTGGAAAATCCTGTCTTCTTCACTTTCTAAAAATGTGCCCGCCACCACCATTTATTACTTCCACCAGTCATCTCAACACATAAAATCGCCCACTTGATTTTTCATTCTAAGACACTACTATCTTTACCTATATTAGGACCTCATTATTAACCTACTCATTAAAATTTAACATAAAGCAAGTGCATTCTGGTGATCTGTGGAACCACTTTCAGTCCACAACCTAAAGACAGTGTTGGTATTAAGACTCTGGTGTACTTGGTCGACATTAATTTGTTACTCTGTGTGCTTTTTACCGTCTTTTTCTTTTTACTTTGTCAGCTCCTAGAGCAGTGGTTCTCAAATTTTTCAACATATAATCCCTTTGACAGGCATGGCAAAAAATCCCAAAAGTATCTCCCTTGCTGATTTCTTCATACTGATATAAAAACAAAGTTTTGCCCGTGTCATCTCTTTTGTACTAGTTTAACCCACAGTAGAGGCTAGATTTTTGAACCATACTTGAAGAAATTGCCTTTTTGACCAGCCCATTACTACCCTAGAAAATGCGGCCTTTGTATGTTTAACTTGATAATGTAGAACACAGTATCAGGTGCAAACAGTACTTTCCTAAGTTACTGATGTAACTTTGAACTTTGTGCTCACACTAGCCGTTGATACAGGCTTGCCTGCTCTTTCCCCTGCAGTTGCATGCACCTTTAGCTGCACCATGAAGTTCACAGTCCGGGACTGTGACCCTAACACTGGAGTTCCAGATGAGGATGGATATGATGATGAGTATGTGGTGAGTTTTCCCTAAATAGAGATTTACTCTGACACGCTTGGAACACTGAGTGACTTCTGCTTTGAGATAACATGAACCTGTAGGGTTTTTATTCTTCACAAAGAGATTACAACTGAGGAAGACTTGGATCATCCTCCTCTGGATTGGGACTGCATCATGCTAGGAAGTTGAGATTTACCACTTGACAGTTAGTTAAAACAAATATGCTTACCTTTTTTCTTTATAATAGGAATAATTAAGATGAAAATAATTATGTGCTTTTCACTGAGATCAGTTTTATTTAAAGTGTTTTGGTTTGGTTTAGCAACTTTTAGTTTACTCATAATATAGCCAGATCATGGACTGAAAAGCTTTCACATACTAGAGGGAAAACTTACTTAAAAAAAAAAAAAAAAAAAAAATCAACCTGTGAGTGAATGCTAAGTTCAGAAGGAACTGTATGGCCTGACCTCAGTTGGTGAGGTGTGACAATATGACTACTTTATACATCAGGGCTACAGATACTGATCTGGTATTAGTCTGGCACCTTCATACATCACTCTATTAACACTTATATTAAAGAAGTTATCGTTTTGAGTTGTGATGTCATAGAAAAAGCCTTAGAATAAGGCTTTTGCCAGATGTCTTACTTTCTTGTGTTCCTTTGCTAAGGCCTAGAGCATTAGGCTTATCCAGAGTACAGAACTTAAACATTTGTAGCAGAGTTTTTGAGAGGCTCCTGCAAAGGTTGTAACACAGAATGGTAAAAACATCTTAACTTTGTTTTGTCCTGAAAGGGCTTTTATTTATCCCATTTATCCCATTTATCCCTTTTTTTGTTATCCACTAGCTGGAAGATCTTGAAGTGACTGTGTCTGACCACATTCAGAAGGTACTGAAGCCTAATTTTGCTGCTGCTTGGGAAGAGGTTGGAGACACCTTTGAGAAAGAGGAGACCTTTGCCCTCAGTTCTACCAAAACCCTTGAAGGTGAGAACAATTTTGTTATCAGGGTATTGCTTGTATAAAACCTAAGGGACATAAATTATTTTCCCAAAAGACATCCCTTTTCATTAAATATGTCATAAATCCTTTTCCTTAATAGGCCAAGACCCTGTCTTTATCATCTAATTGAGTCAACCAGTTTCTATTCCACACCCCACTCTCCCCCACCTTCCAGAGCATACTCGTGGGCAGATTCCCTACACTTAACGCTTCTAATACTGTCACATAAAACTTCTCAACACAGAAGCTGTCAGCAACATCATCACATTTCTGGGCATGCAGCCATGTGAAAGGTCAGACAAAGTACCTGAGAACAAGAATTCTCATTCCCTGTATCTGGCAGGTAAGAAGCTTTTATCAGATTTCCCATCTTTTGTTATAAAATTTAACAGGAAGGGATGTGGATGGCCATCTCATGCCCTGCTACTGTTCCAACATCCCATTATGAGTTACAATGTGAAGCCCAGTCAAAATGAATACTTTGTCTCAGCTGTTTAATTAATTTGCATGCTTTTCTTAAGTTATTCTTTTAAGATACCTAATTGGCCTGAAACACTAAAATACAATGTCTTCATGGACACCAGTGCCAACCCCCACTTTGAATACTCCAAGTCAATATTACTGAATACCTTCTATGCACCTGGTATCATTAGAATACAATAGATTATTTAGAATTTTATGTGGGATTCAATTCCCACCATGAATGCAAATCTCCAGAAAAACTTAACTGAAAATTCCTAGAAAGCAGATGTAGGCAGAGCATAAGTTTCATTATTCAGAGATCATTTTGAATTTTTAATATGGTTTTCCTCACTTTTTTGCTCTCAGGTATATACAGAGGAGGCTATGATTTACTGGTGAGGTCCAGGCTGGCCTTAGCAGATGGAGTGACCATGCAGGTGACTGTCAGAAGCAAAGATGGAACACCTGTAGATGTTATCTTGGCTTCTGTCGGATAAATTTTTATTGGGCAAGATGAAACTGATATATACACTTCACTGTCAGTGGGCTTTAAGCTGGTGGCATGAATTTCCCAGAATCACATTTTTAAAGGTTAATGTTTTCAGAGAAGCAAAGTAAATGTTTGTCCTTTAAGCCAGCAGATCAAGCAAATGTCTGTTCTTGTGCATGGTTGTTTTTGTTTGCTTGTTTGTCTTTTTCTTTCTACTATACTTGGTCAACTATGGTTTGATAGTGCAGCTTTGGGTGATCTTGAAAATTAAGTACTATCCTATACCCCAGCTGCTTAACTTCATTATATTCTTTCCTTTAATTTAATGTGTGTCTGAAAACTCCTGGCAGTGTTGGAAAATTTTTATCCCAAAGGGGTGGGGGGGGGAGGGGAAGTCAGAGTCCACTTTTGTCAAAATTCATTTTTATTAATAGAAAATAAACACTTATTCCAGTTTCGAAGTTGCTATACTTGAAGTTGCTAATAAAAAATGAATTTAAAATAATCATTTAATAATCCTGTTTTGACTAAGACAATGAAACTGTGGCTTAAAAAAAAGGATTCAGCACCATTTGCTCATAAGTCTTTCAGAATTTGTTCTTAAAATTTCTGGAACTTTCCTGTCTGAAAGCACAGGAATTGCTGAGCTTCATGAGAAAGCCACTCTGGGACAACCAATGAGAAGTTAAGCAATCATT
The DNA here is from genome assembly GCF_015220235.1 of Choloepus didactylus. Lineage (NCBI taxonomy): Eukaryota > Metazoa > Chordata > Mammalia > Pilosa > Megalonychidae > Choloepus > Choloepus didactylus. The sequence continues at coordinate 61,603,774 of NC_051311.1, forward strand.
GTAAAAGGAATCAGTGTACATTTAGCATGGTAACTTGGACTATACAACGATCCCCTCCCCTCCACTTTAACTCAGGAGGGACATGCTTCTAAGTACTGAGGTATGAATAGTTATTGTTATTTGCTGTTAGAATTAGTCTTTCCAGCTAATAACAGTAAATCTCTGGCACAGAAGCTATTGGTCCATAATGCCTTGTGATTTTAGGAAATTCTGAAAATAGTTTGGATTTAGTTCAATTTATTCAGAAATTCAGCATGTTTAATAAGGTTCCCTACTCTGCCAGAGAAAGTGTCTGCTGGTTTAGTATAAAATACATGTATACATGTAGGTAAATCAGTCTTAAAGCATACTTAGAATACTGCATTATTTAAACCAAAATCTGTTTTAACAAAATATAATTAGAAACAGCTGATGAAACTAAATCCAAAGTTATGACAAGGGAAACTCACTCACTTGAAGCTGTATTGCTCAGAGCCATTCAAAGCACCCTCTCTCCTCATTCTTTACTTTTTTATTTCAATTGGGGTTAGGCCAGCAATTAACATTTCTAAATATTTCAGAAAAAAAATCCATAGCCATGTCTAAAAGTCTTTTATAAAAAACGTCTGCCCCTCTCTTTCCACATCAGTGAGTAGTAGTACTCAATCAGAATTTCCTAATAACACAAAGACAAAGTCAAGTCCATACACTTGGTCAGATGTCAAAGGAATGGGGTGTGGAATATTAGGTCAACCCTTAGGCAGAGTCTCTGCTGGCTTTTTACAATATACTGTTCACCGATGTGAGTATGTGGACTTCTGGGAAAGAATAGTATTTGGTGGCCAGGACCTCTTTTGGGCATTTCTTTCTAAGTGGAATACACAACAGATAAGGGAGTACGGGAGGTAATACAGGGAAGCTACTCTTTACAGCTCAGAAGGAGTTGATGAAGCCCATATATGCATTCAAGAAGCCCATGGGATCCTCTAGCTGTGGATAGTGGCTAATGTGGTCATCCAGAATCGACATTGTGGACCGCGGCAGCGTTTTCCTAGTGGAAGAGAACAGCATGGAGGTGAACTTGAGGCTGGAGGGAGGGGGAGGGATGTAAGCCAGTGGGACACCCCATTAAATGCCTCTGCAGACATACTACACTGGAAGGAACTAACAAATTGACCTTCTACTTCAGAATTGTATCTTAGTTGGATAATCTTGCCAATTCCATTTAGGATGTATAAAGACTAGTTTTTAAATGTCCAGGATCCAACAGGCAACAACTTGAAAATATAACACATTTACAATATAGACAAGCATGAGACATCAACCAAGTGGATCACTCAGCAACTCACTGCCCAAGCGTAAATATAGCAAGAACCTTCCTTACTCCCAGGAGGAGAGGAAAAATAGTATTCATTTAAAGTTAAATGCAAGCTTGTTACTGCTGGGTTGTTTCCAACAGGACATATGAAGGTATGGGAACATTATGTGACATACTCAAGATTTCATATTCCGACACCTTCCAAGTAAGTTCCTAGAGAAAATAACAACCAATGAAAGCTCCACAGTAGGCTTTTCTCAATCCCTCCTTGCAGTCTGCTCAACTTAAGTCAATGAGTTGATGTTACAATCAGACTAAAGCAAAAATCTCTTTAAGAAATAATCCACTTTCATGCCTTGGCTCACATGATAGCTTTTTCTTACTGGCACACCTAGGAATGTGTAGTAATGAAAATAGGTTGTATAAATCAAGAAAATGTATAACTGAATTCCTTGATCTTAACATTTGTGTGAGAATAATATTCCCCAACATATCCTCTTATATTATGTTTCCTGAAGGAACCAATGAGGTTAGAGAAGTAGCCCTCAATAGATGATTCTGTGTACCACTGTCAGGATGATATACTAACAAAACAAAGACCGCTGAGAAAGACTCACCTGTACAGCTCCAGAAACTCTGGATAAGGATTTACAGGATCCAATGGCCCATAGATAAAATGAACTAGGAAAGAAAAGAAGAATGAATTACCAACAGCGATCACATTCATTCTCCTATCTCCACCCTAAAATTAACTCCCCCTCCAAAAAAAAAGGTTTTCTGCAAGTAAACTTTTTTTATGATAGAAAAATCTATGATAGAAAACTCTAGCTGCTTTTATTAAGTGGGCTACAAGGAACTGCTGGGAATAAGCCAGTTAGTTCATTTGGCACATTCTCCTATATAGAGCCATTCGGTCTCCCCTCCAACTCTTCTGTGCTGTGGAACAAAAGGAATAAGACCTTTCTGTAAATCCAAGATACTATCATTCTGTATATCTCTCTCTTCAACTATAATTGATTCTTGACATTTTAAATCAATTTCTGGGCAGTAACTACTATGTGTGAGACACTGCACTGATTTTCTTTTTTGATCTTTAAGAATGAAGAGACAAATGAACAGAAACCATCTATGGCCTCTTGATTAATAATGTGAATAGCCCTCTGCCCCAGCAATTCAGCATTTACTGTGGCAGCCACTGACAGTGCACACCACAGACACCAGTCGAACTCCCACTGCTGACAGTGATACCAACTGCCCTTTGCAGTAGCGTCTCGCCACTGGTGTCCCAGATTTGAAGTAGGATTGCCAGATAAAATTCAGAATGCCCAGTTAAATTTGAATTTCAGCTAAATAATTTTTAGTATAAGTACGGCCCATGGTATAAGTATGGCCCAAATATTACTTCGTACTAAAAAAATCAATCACTGTTTACCTGAATTTCAAATTTAACTGGATGTCCTGAATTTTTATTTTTTATATTTGTATTTATTATATTATTATTTGCTAAATATGGCAAATACACCCTAATTAAGGGTGATAGGAGTTGTAATTTTTTAGTCCCACAGTCCTTCAGTTTTCCTATGAAGAGTAGACATACTCACTGGGAATAGTTACAGAGGCAAGAGCTCCCACCCAGCGTCTTCTAAACTTCTTCCGTTGATTGATGTACTGTAAGAGACTGTGAGACAGATAAGTCAGCAAGAGTAGAAACAGGAAACCTTGTAGTTATAAGGATTTAAAGGGCTGACATGAACCACTAGGAACTCAATGTAAGTTTTTCTTAAGCGACTTTTCATTCCTGGGAATTGCTCACTTCATTTATACATTTCTGTTAACCTCTCGAGTTAACCACCATGTGGATACAGCAGTGGGCATGCCTACTCCCTACGTGCCAAGCAATGGTTCTGAGTGTTTATTCAGCAGGAATGAAAGCTAAGAAGACTGGAAGCTCATGTGACTAAAGCCCAGGTCCAAGATCCTGATTTTTTACCACACACACCCGCACACACCTTTTAAACTCAGTCCCCTCGTCTTTAAAATAAGATGCTTTAACTATATATATGATCTCTAAGTTGGCCTCCACTTCTAAAATCCTAAGTGTAGAAAATCCATGAGCACAAAGCTTCTTTCTCTGCACGTCATCTGACCACAGACAAAATGAGGAGAATCCCTCTTCTAGTGAAAGATGTCATAGCCACATTTCAGAATTCAGACTCAGGTTTTCTAATTGCTCTACCTGGCAACTCCAGGACAGTTACTTCTGTGAATTATGAACATCACTTCTTAGATTGGTATTCACTTTTTGGAAAGGAAAACATGAGGAAATTTTTAAAGGGGTTTTGGTTTCTTTTTCTATTTTTTATATTAAAATGAATGTTCAGGGATCTCATGGAGGGGTATGGAGGAAGAAATGGCCCCCTCAAACCCACGTTTCCTAGAATAGCCCTCTGTTAAACATGGGGTGCTACACTGACCCTGCTGGCAAACAGCCAGTGCCTGATCTCATGTAGCAGTGGGCAAAGTCAATTGGCCAATTACTAAGTCAAATTAGTATTAGAATTGGCAGCTATTTATCCAAACTTTTTGTGCCCTATGGCTTAGGTTCAGGGCTCACTCTATTCTCCATTTTTTTCTTCTTAGAAAGTACAGAGCATGACTATTTTTGGTTTTCCTCATAAGTTACAGTCAACCTTCTTTTGATAGGGAACAAGGCATCAAGGAACGGAACAAGGCTTCAAGGAACAGAACAAGCAATCCCTCATCTTTCCCCACTTCAAAAAAGGCCTCTCCGGAAACCAAAGCAAAGGTTTTCTTACCTGTCAATAACCAAGTTCCCGTCGTTGTTGCGGATCCCTGCCCACATGTCCCACAGCTCGCTCTCAGAGGGTCGGGTATATGGCCCAAAGACTGGGGTGAGACTAAGAGAGTCCAAAAGGCAGAAAGCTAAGTGTGAGCAGAACTCACAATGTCATATATGATCAGAACCTCAGAGTAGTCCAATCCTTAGCTGATTTTTTAATTCCTTCAACTACTTCCCTGGCAAGTGGCCAACACCTTTGCTTAAAAATATCAAACCCTAGGATTTGGTCCAGAATTTTAATGGTAGCAACTTTTCACTGCATCTTTCCCAAGCCTTAGTCACAATCTTTGACAATGACTTACCCTCGAGAGAATACAAAGAAGTTCATTAAGCGTGTGAGGATGGGTGACAACATGCCTCCATCTTTGAGTAGCTATAAGGTAAATAAGGGAAAATAGAAATCAAGAATCCAGAGAAAGAATACAACTCACCAAGACAAAAAGTTCTATACTAAGAACTGAAAAAGGGCTTTAGCCAAATCTCCCTGTACTGAAAGGTTTGGTTGTTGGCTTTTGGTTTTTTTTTTATTACTTACCCATATTCTTCTCTCTTAGAAGAGAAACCTATTTCTAATTTCCTGTAAGATTACATTTCTACAGTTCACTGAATTACTAAATTTAGACTTGGGTCCCAGTTTGTTCAAACATCATGCTCATTACACAGATATTTACATAACTGTATTTCTCCAAATATTTGTTGCTCTTTTATTCTAAGACATAGTTTTAGGCTTTATGTAGGAGCCACTTTACTGCTTTATTTGCATTAAAGAGAAAAAAATTGTTAATGTAAATTCATCAAAAGAAGGATTTTAGCTTAAGACATTTCTTATGTCAGCATGAATCTTAAAACTAAAGATCTGTTCGGTGGAGTAGCCAACCTTCTGGAGAAGGAGAGGACGGTGAGTCTCAGGAAATATACCTGTAGAAAAAGAGACTTATCTTAGTCATTTACCAACAACACAAGCCCATTATCCAAGACAATTCATGCTATTCATTATTACTACCAAAAACAGAATTACAAATAAAAACTTAGCACTATCATCTAATTACTTCTCCCAGCAACTCTGTGAAATAATATCCCTTAAAAAAAAAAATTATGTACCATTGGGATTATTTTACCCATTTTAGAGGTAAAGAAATGAAAAAATAATTTGCATGGTCATCCAGAATGCTGATGACCAGGCTCTGACTCCCTTTAGCGTTTCCTGCCATCTCTCAAAACACAGTGTTGTTAATGATTTGGGCTGCAAAAGAAACCACAGAGATTTTTCAGGATGTGTAGGTCCTAAAAAAGACCTAGAGTTTTCCTTTTCCATTTCTCTCCAGAGTCAACAGGAGCATCTATTGATAAAGAGACAGAAAGACTCCTCTCCTATGAAGCAGCTATCTGCTCTCATATTTAGGGGGCATTTGGATATTTGTGGGTTTACAGGCGGGCTCAATGGCAGACAAAGAAAAAGAAACATCTCGGAAAGGTCTAATCAGGCGTTCGCTCATTTCTGACTGAAATTTGGCATTGCCATCAATTATGAGTTTAGGAAATAAACCACAATAGTAATTAAAAGCACCTGTGGCTGGCTTATCTCAAATATTTTCCTAACCCATTGCAGTTGCTGCAGATATCAAAAAACATTTATATTCCTTACTAATAATCATAGTTTTATAAGACCCACCACTAGATCTTACTGTCTAATGCATTTTAAAAATGGCATATATTACACATCTCTTATTAACTGTACATCAATATAATTAGTTTCTTTTGCAATTCTCTTTGTTTTATTGTCTATATTTTAAAACATAATTCTGAGAAAGGGTCTTTAAACCTAGTAAGACCGCCGAAGCAGTTATGATACAAAAAGGTAAAAGTCCACTTGTTTAATTGCTTCTGCTTGCAATATCATCAGATTACCATTTAGAGGTCACTGTGATATCTAAAGGCAGCCCTTCCAGACTGTGCCCCACTTTCCACTTCCTACCAAGGCAATTACCTCCATTTGACAGACAAAGACTCTTTATGGTAAGTCGACCAGATCGATTCTGCTTGTACCTAGAAAAACGGGATGGAGAGACACATGTAACTCAGAGAACTTACACCAATGCAGCCGCAAAGATGAACTCCCAAGAGGAAAAAAGTCTAGAAAGAGACCAGGAACAATTTACTTTCCTCAGCATTTCAAGTTTCATTTAGCCTACGCATGGTACAGAAGTCTATGGCTTCACTGACCTATAGAGCAGCTCCTGAGCAACGATATCTCCATAATCATGAGACAAAAGATTGATCCTACGGTTCTGGAGCCCCAGATGCCGCAAAAGCGCCTCCACAATGCTAGCTTGCTCAAATATGGAGTAGTGATGTGGTCTCTAAGGAAGGAAAGCCAGGATATATAGGATGAAATCATGGGTGCAGATCTCTCTGCCATCCACATCCACCCCCACTCTCACCCCTCCACGCTGGTCCTCATACAGATGTTGCTTACCGGTTTGTCACTGAAGCCAAACCCTAAGAAATCAAGAGCAATCACTCGATGAAACCTCAGGGTCAGACCTTCCCAAATCTACAAGAAAGAAACGGATGATTTGGACTCTGCCCCTGCCTCCCTCCCCCAACCCACAGCACTATAGGTGTTTCATCCCATCTCAGCTTAACAAACAGACTTCCTTAAAGGAAATCTCATGAAACCACCACAGGCCCCACAGACGATCCTCTCAGAAAGTGTTTATTCTGAGTAATTAATCTCCATTGAGGGAGGGACTTCATCATCTTTAACTTGGCAATGATTTTTTCCAGATTGCTAAAGAGTTTTTTACGCCCTTACAATAAATGAGAAACAGTTCTATATTAAATGCTATTTTATTAAGCAATTCAAATGTACAACAAAATCCTTGGTTTGGGATTTTTTTAAGACATAGTAGGAGCTTAAAGTCTGATTTCATTACCTTGTACCAGTCATAGCTGGAAGTTGGAAAGCCATGTAAAAGCACCACTATCTCTGGACTTCCAACCACACCCACTGAGTCTGGGAAGGAGGAGAGAAGTTAATTAGGACAAACCCCTATAAAAATAACAATGAAGATAGATATTAAGTTCTAAGTAATTTGGTTTTATAAGGACAGGAAACCCTGACCAAATGAATGAAATTAAAATGACAGATTTCTTTTTAAAATATAAGCTTTATCGCTTTAGGTAAGAATCAACATTTGATTCTTTATTTTCTCCTTTTAAAATGACTGTCTAAATTGTAAATAACAGACTTTTTGTAAATATATCCCTAAAGTTATTTTGAAAATACCTGAAGGCAGCATGCTTACTTTTACCTAGATTTTTTTTAACGCATTTCGACCATTTCTCCCTTTGTTCTGTGTTAACAATATTAATATACACATTGTTTTTTACAGTTATAAGTAAACTTCAGCACAGTATGCAACCACAACATGTAAACTAGAAATTCTTTGCACCTTATCATTAATGGTTCCCCCAAAATTCTCTAAAATACAGCTCCTCTCCCTAGCCTAGTGAGCACCTTAATTTATGCTGCTTGTCCAGCAGTTTAATTTCTAGCAGAGGAGCCCCAATCCAATATCAAAAATATAATACTCAAACTATTGTGAATTCTGTCAACTGTTAAAAAAAAAGTTAATCACTATAGACATCAACAGTTTTTAAATGCATATGACAATACAGGATCATTACAAATCTTTTAAATTAGCCAAACTTTTACACAATAAAATGCCTTGCTAATAGTATTGAATTCAACTTGATACATTCATATACTACCAGTGTCATGAAGATTTGATAATAAGGTTTTCAAAAATAATTTAGTTAGAAGTGATTAAAATTTGTATATACTTTAACCTACGAATCTTATTCTTGAGAGTCCATGCAAATAAAATAGTTCCATTTATAAACAGTATTGTTTGAAAATATAAGGAAAAATAAACTACATACATGGAGGATTTCCCCCAAATGCTAACTATTTAAAATATTGCAAAACTGGAGACCATCTAAATAACCAACATAAAGAAAATTATATACTCACTTTACGGAATATAGCAAATGAGAGAAGGTCAGGAGCAATAATGAAAAACGGTTTATGACAAACATTTTTCGTTATTGCTCTTGACCCCCGCTCAAAAGAAATCTTTTCCAATTTCTCTGTTTCTCAGTTTCTTCACCTATAACATGAGGTTAACGGCACCTATCTCCAAGTGCTATTGTAAAGATTAATCAAATAATGAAGGTTGAAAACAATGTCTGGTATACAGTAATTACTTTATAATTAGTAATTATCATTAGCAAATTAATTTTACAAAGGTATAAGATGAATCACAGTTACATATATAACAAATAATCTTTACAGAAAATAATTCACTGAAATGAAATCAGGGATTTGGGGGAGTAAACACAAAACCAATGGTAGCTGTATCTACCATTATTGTATATATTATTTGACCCTAGGGGTGCTCAAAAGAGAAAACCAATATCTATCAGGCTACAAGGAAAAATTATAGTATTAAATTGTCAGTATAGTACTTTTAAGTATTTTTAAGTACTATTACTTTTTAAAATACTTTTAAGTACAAAAAAGTCTCAATTCCACCTTCCACTCCCACCCTCTCAGTAGTTCTCTTGATAGTTTCCCTACTATCAAGTTAACAAAGGGAATTAGTCCATTCCTTCAAGAACACTACACAGAAAAAGGGGGTTGTCCCCTCCATCACTCAGGGACAACAGAGACCAATGGACACGAAGTAAGTAGCTCAGCTGTGACCTACGTGATCTATATGCACAGGGCCTTCCAAAGTCCTGTTCTTACCTTGGTAGAAGATGCGCAGTCCCTTGTAGGTGAAAAATTTGCCTGAAGACTTCCAAGAGTGTAGCGCAGGGGAAAGCTGAGGGGGTGGGATGTGCAGATACGCAGCCAGCAGGGGCACAGCCAGGAGCCCCACCTGGACCCACCACTCCCTCATCCTGTGGGAAAATCAGAGACCCAGGGGAAGCAGTTGGGGTGAGACGCGACACTCTTCAACAAACCCAAAACTGCTAAGATTAGGTAGGAAATTTCTGTTACCATGCAATGGCTATCTTGCCCCCCATATGAATCATAGCATAAAGGTTACCAAGAAGAATGTAATTGCATCTCTGCCTGCTAAAGCAATCGCCATATTTGTTCAACCTTTCTAATTTTAAGGGAAAACATTAGCTATTTAAATATGTGATCTTCCCCTCCCCCCCTTAACCCCTTAGCACCTTGCCTCATGCTGAAGAGATTTTTATGTAAATTAAAAGGAAAATTACTTAAGTACTGTATACCCTTTCATTGGCTTTTATCAAGACTTTCCAGAAGAAATAGTTTCCCTCATATTTTTTCTAACAGCTCTACCACCTACCTGACTTCCCACCAGTAAAATGTCTAAAATATATTTATTTATTTAAACATTTTAAATACATATATGAACTTATCACATGACATTACACAGAAAGCTACTCATTTTTAATACTTATCAACTCTCTGGCCCATGGGAAGCCCTATTTGGAACCACTATCTAGATTTGCTCTGAGAAACTGCTCAGGGTAAAGAGTGTAAAAGTAAGAAGACAGCTGCACCATATACTCCAACGTAAGAAGCTTTGTCGTGACCCTGGATATCTAATCTCAAGAGGTCAGGGCAAGAGATTACATTTCTGCTTTTCTTAACATTCTCTTAAGGAAGTTCCCATTTATTTAATTTCTTAGGATTCTTCCCCCTTCAAAAAAAAATAAGGTGGAGCTCATACCCAACACTTTGGGAGCAATGTGGAAGGACAGAAATGATTTGTACACCCAAACTTTCCAGGCTCAGGACTTCAAAGGTTCAGGTCAATGTATGCACAATGACAAGTGCTAAAAGAAATTAGAAACAGTTCCTTCTGTTTCTAGCATATGACTACAGATGGTCACTACGGAAAGAATTATTAGTAGAATGGAAGTTCTCTGAAAAACAGCCAGCATGAAAGTAATACCCTCCAAAACTAATATTAGCACTTTCAAGAAAATTAAGCTGTATATAAAGGAAATTAATTGTCAAAGTCCAGCAGAAATGGCTTTGTGTGTGTACACACATGCTTCTACCATATTATTTGTAGTCTGGCCACAGTCTCTATCCATCACAAATGAATCCAACTCACAAAATACTTTTTAAAAATAATTTACATATAAGTAAATAAACCTATGGTTCCACATTGACAAAATACCAATGTGCTTTGAAGAACCTCAGGTTCTCTGCCACTTTTTTTTTTAGGTATCACTAGGGCAGTCATTTTTTTTTTCTCCAAGGTGCCTCTCCATAGAACAGTCCCAGTGATTTGGTACTACTTTTCAAGGTAACCAGAAATGATTAGAATGTTGCAAAGCCTAAAAAGTACCCAGAACATGACAGTTGTATCACATTTTTTCACCCCACAATACTTGGGCTACATACCAATACTTCCTTGAAAGGTGAGATAACAAAAAGCATTAGGTTTGCAATATCGTTTTCTCAGAGCTATCTGTCCTATACTGCAGCTCATATACTTTCATGTTTGCATTTCTCCACTCCTTATCACCTATGCTTCCCATCTCATTCATTCACAGTTCGATTGGCCAAAAATCTGCAATGACTCAGCAGAGAGCCACGGAGGGGATACAAGAGGGGCTGCCCCGCTGGTGCTGGGGGGAAAGAGGGAGGAACCCTGAGGGTACATACACTGCTCCTGAACACCCCCCAACCTTCCACGCTACAAAAAAAGCATCCTCAGGTAGCCGATTTCTGTTCTAATTACATAGTAAAAAAATGCCCCTAACAACATTTTAGGAATTTTAGGAGGACAGAAATCTTGCAATCAGCAAGCAAAATGGGTTAAACAAATATTTTTGACCAAAATCTCCATTATTTGACGAGCCATGAATAAAAAGCATAAATTCAGCAAACTCAGTAACGAACCTTCTGGAAATTAATCAAACTCTCTGAGCCTTAATTTCTTCGTCTTGTAACCGGCAAAAATGCCCTGATCTAATACCACCAGACCTGCCCATCACACTGCTGTCAGGGTATGGATTTCTCTGTAAACCCGCGATAGCAATGCACAACATTAATGTGCAACCCTGCGACCGTTTGGTCACATCACCATTCTCTCTCGCGCTTCCCATCACCAAAATCTGAAAAAAATTTACGCCTCGGGGATAAGGCACTGCAAATTCTAATCGCACCTACGTGACCACTCACGCCGGGGCAATATCAGGGTCTAGAAATCCCAAGTCGCGCGGGGCAAAACCAAGATCTAAAATCCCAACTCGCGCCGGGCAAAACCAGGATCTAAAATCCCAACTCGCGCCGGGACGAAACCAAGATCTAAAATCCCAAGTCGTGCCGGGACGAAACAAAGATCTAGAAATCCCAAGTTGCGCCCGGGCGAAACCGGGATCTGGAAATCCCAAGTCGCGAACGAGCGATACTAGGGTCTAAAAATCCTAAAATGTGCCAGGGTCATGCTGGGTCTAGAAATCCCAAGTCGCGCTAGGGCAATGCCGGAATCTACATATTTTAAGTTGCGCGCGGGGCAATACTGAGTTCTGAACATTCCAACACCAGCAGAAGCCACGGGCCACCAAATAGGCAGAGTCCCTCCTTTCCGTAGAGGGGAAAGCACATTCCAGGTACCGCGCGCTGACCGCCCCAAAGGTTTTCCCTCTACAGGCGGAGTCGCTGCCCGTAGGGCAGTCCCAGCCGGAAAATGCAGCCTTCCCACTCACTAGCCAGTACCCCCGTCCCAGGATGGCCGCTCCCACCCAGCTACACCCCCTGGCGCCGGCTGGCCGCAGGTGCACACCCACCTGCGTAGGCGATCTCGGCGCACCATGACCAGGTCTTATCCCATTCCACCAAGCGCACCGTTCCAGAGCAGCAAGGACCGCCGCAACCCGCAGCAGTGCAGGGCCGGCGGGCAGCGGCGCCGGCAGCCCACAGCCCACGAAGGGCAGCGCTGCGGCACCACAGCCACCGGCCACCCGGGCGTCCGCTGCGGCACTGCGCGAGGTGCGGCTGCCGCAGAGGAGGCGCCTCATCCGCCGCCCGCGGCGTTGCGCGGTGATGTGTTCGTTGCCTCGGCAGCCGGCTAGCGAGTGGGCACCGACTTTAAAGCCCACCCGCGCCCCGCCCCTGCCCCGCCCACTGTGCCGCAGAACATCCCCTCCCGCCGCAGCCGCCGCAGCTCCTGGCAGCCCAGCCGCAACCAGGAAGGGGGCGCTCATCTCACAACAGGGACATCTTCCGAGTTATCACCCCCTACCCAGGACCTCCTGCTCGCCTCTCTGACCGCCCCCCGCGCAACCTGGCTGCAGAATACCCCTCTGGCAATTTAACGTCAAGGAAAACAAAACAGACAAACAATAACAACAACAAAAAAAACAGACTCTTGAGACCCCTGATCATCTCCGAACTGATAACCACCCTCCATTCCCGCTTAGACCCCCGCAGGCGGCCCAGCCCAGAAGAACTGCCACTCGACATAAGGTACCGCCGGGCTCAGGGATGCCAGCTCTGAAGCCTGCTCATGTCTGCAACCACTGCGTAGCTTCCAAAGTAGCATGAATTCCCATTTCCAAAGCAGTTGTCCACGAGCGCCGGAACCTCCCTAAATCCCTAAGTACCAGTAACAACCAAAGGTACAACGAAATCTAGAGAACAGCAAGCCCTGTTGAACCTACCGTCCGATCTAATTGGCAAATTCATGAAATGGCCACTGTTACGTAAGAACAAGAGCGAAACTTAAGGGAAAGTCTGATTTTTATCTGGGACCCTCAGCCCGCAGCCTCTGTTCCGGGCACGTTTCCTTTGCAGCAGCGCGACGTGGTCGGCGTGCCAGGAACCCCACGGCAGCCGTCATGACACCCACTACCAGCAAAGAGTCAGTCCTGACGTTAAAAATAATGATTATCATAATTACTGGATTAAAATGCTCCTTTATTTACGACTGACTCACAATGTAAGGGCCCAAGCTCTGCAGGGAAGAGGAAGGATTTTCTTTTTAATCCGTAGGCCTTTACAAGTCATCTAGTATGCCTTTGGAAAGGTGAGTGCAGAATATCACGTTGTGTCTGTGTGCATTTTCTGGCTGTAAAGTGAAATTCTAACAAACGCACATGGGGCACAGGCTGCTCGCAGCCCGCGAGGCGGTGCGGACCATGCCGACTCCACCAGCAGAGGCGCTGCAGGCCTCTTTTCCCGAGATTCAACCAGCGGCCCCCGCCCCGCTGACTCTGCATGGCCGCAGCAGTCCGAGGGCACCGGCGGGCACCCACCCCGCAGGGCATCCAACAGCGCACCATTGCTTTGAGGGTCGGCCCCACACAACTGGAGAAACCACCACTGGTGAACGTGCCAGGAGAACGCGTGGCAGAAAACAAAATGGAATTCTACTGGTGTCTGATTAACTGGGTCATTAAACAAATGCTTATGTAGCGCCCCACGGATTTAGCGCCCTATGGTGTGCGAAGAACCCGGGATACATAGATGAATGAGAAATGGTCTCCGCCCTAGAGCAAGGTGCTTGCCATTCCGTGAGCAAGACAAGAACTAACGCTTTTTGTTGTTGTTGTTGTTGTTGTTGTTGTTGTTCCTTTAATTTCCTGGCAATATTTTGTGACAGGTCGGCCCCTCCCTCTAACATGTAAGGCCAGCAAAGGCCGAGCCCGAGAATAGCTCAGCTTTGAATCCCCAGAGCCCGCCACGGTGCCGGCCACAAAGCAGACCCCTAATAAATATTGCATGAATAAGTACAAGAATTTGAGGGCGCACAGGGGAGGAAGTAATTAAGGGGAGGGGGGAGGGGTTGACTAGAATGATGAATAGACATTTACCAGAGAGACAAAGAGCATTCCAGCCAGAGGGGACGGCGATCGCAAAGCACCCGGGCAAGGCAAGAAACAGGCAAGGCAAGTCTGGTGGGCTGGAGCATGGTGAAGCAAAAAAAAAAAAAAAAAAAAAAAAAAAAAAAAAAAATTAGCTTAGAAAGAGTATCACATCCTAAGGAGCTTGGAATTTATCCATCTGTCCACAGATGAGTTTAAATCCAGTATGGCCTATTTGGTTACTTAAAATTTAAATTACTTCCTTTACAAGTCAAGGATTATCTATTTTAAGTAACAGCCAACACCTTTTAAGGACTGAATTAATTACTTAATATTTAAATCAGTCTTTTCAACAGAGTAAACGATTTCCTACTTTGCAAACCACCACCTTTGCATTAGGTATTATTCATATTTATTGTCAATGGAACGTGAGTCCTTCAAACAATTCTGCACTTTCCTTCCCACCAGCACAGAGCAACAGCATCAGAGACGAAGGCAATTTTCTGTTTAACGACTGAACACAGCACAAAGGATCTTATCCTGGCCTGGAACATCTCCAGCCACATGGCACAAGTAGGTAGTAAGAAGAAACTGTTTAAGAACTTGGGGGTAGGGGACTGCATGGACGGGCCAGGAAGAGAGCTTGACGGCAACAGGAATTTTCAGCCTGGCACACAGGGGAATCCCTCCTGGGCTGAGTGGCTAGGAGAACTTCCTCGGAGGAGAGACTGAGGTTGAGACAGGCCTGGAACCCAGAATTTGGTGAGGCACAGAAAGCATTCATGACTGGAAGAGCCTCTAGCACAAAGAAAAAGGGTCAGAAAAACTCAGAAGACACTGAGAGATCAGCTTGGCTAAAGCCAGGAATTTGCTTTCGGAGGTAGAAAATGCCCTTCTTAGGAGCCAAAGAGTTGGAGAATCTTGTAAGCATTCCTTACTTACTTAACAGAGAGGCGTTTCCTCCACAGGGAGAATTTCTGGCCCAAGGTATAAAACACTTAGCCAGCCAGAGAAAACGCATAACCATACATAAATTCAAAGTCTGACTCTGGCTTGCTCTCAGTGCACCCTTTCAGGTCTTGGATACACGGACACTACACTTGTCCAACAGCACATGCAACAGTATTCCTGCTAATCACATATTCCTGTCACAACCCGATTCTATCACAGTTCCACATGATAATAGAAACTTCAGATTTGTGCAAAAATCAGTGTAGAAAGCTCTGCTTTTATTATCTCACTGAGGCACAATAGCAGTATAAGATCAGCAGGGCTGGTACCATGGGTTCAATAATCATATTTTTCTAACCCCAATTTGAGACCCATAATAGGACAAATATAAGGATATTTATGGGACAATAGGACAGAACTGAGACTGCCACTTTCAAGAGTCATAAGTATAGATACAAATAAACTAAAAAAAAGTACAGGATGGGAGAAACATGTTAAAGAGACTTGGAGTTTTAGTTGACAAACTCAGTGAGTCAATGTGATGTGGTTCCAAAAGCTAATGCAGTTGTAGACTATAATTAGAGAAGTACCCAGAACAAGCTAATCCTACTCTATTCTGCTGGTTAGACCTCACAGAAAGCATTTTATTCTCTTCTACAGAGCAGATATTGAGACACATAGATAAGCATGAATTAGATAAGCATGAGTTAGTTCAGAGAAGACCAACTAAAATGAATTGCAAATTATGTTATGTCCTTAAAAGTAAAATAGTTCTCATATTTTATGCTCCCACTATGAGCAAGGCTCTTCACCCAGCTTTTCCCTAATTCTCACAATAACCCAGCTAGATGAGAATTTTCATTCACATTTTTCAGAGAAAGCTACAGCAGCTCAGAGCGCTAAGTGTTAGTATGTGAAGAGACTGAGAACTGAATGCAGATGTGTCTGGCTCCAAAGCTGGCATTCTTTCCACTACACCACACTGCCTCCCTGTTTGAAATAACCGGGCATGTTTAGTTTGAAGAAAAGAAGCCTTGTGGAGTGAGTGGAGGAAGGAAATGTGCTAGCAGTCTTCAAATATTTGTGGAAACAGTATTACACATTTTATTCTGTATGGCTCCAATGCGTGCAAATTGTAGAGAAACAGATGTCGATTCAACATAAAGAATTTTCCAACCGTCGGGGCCACTTAGAGGGACTGGGCAGCTCAGACACTTTGGGACGCAGCAAGTTCCCTGTCACTAGGGGCTGGATAACCCTGTGGCAAATATGCAAGTTCTGGACATATGACTGAATGAATAACCTTTAGGGTATTTTTTCCCATCTGATAGAAACTAAAGCTCAGAGAGATCTTGGAACTTGGTCAAGGTAACCCCTTTACACAGCTAGGACTTCCCTAGGTCTCCTTCAGCCCAGAGTTCTTTGCATAACACACTGTTTCATGCTAAGGGCAAGACTAACTGAAGAAATGATCAATACAAACATGTCAGCCTCCCTCTCAACCAAATATAACCAATATATCCCCAAAGTGACTGGTATCTTCCTTCCCTCTTCAGGCTCATTTTTGGGTAAAAGTCTTTGACCGCAAGAAGCTCAAAAGATGAGTGGTAAAGAAGCAAAGGAAATGGATAATCCACTCAGCAGATAAAATAAACCTAAATGACAGGTAGTTGTTTTATAGATTATGATACTCCTAGGCACCCCTAAAGTATCTTTATACACCCTCTGACTTACTGCACACATCCCATAATCCCACACTTTGCATCCTGCGCCCACTATTTCATACCTAGAGTACATCCATTCAGCCAGATAAATAGGTCCAAGGACTCTAAAATAAGTCTTGTATTTTTATATTTCTTTTCCCTTTCACATGTATTATCTCATCTGATGCTCACCACAGTCCTCTAAAGAAAACATCTACTTTGTTTTAGACCTAGGCCCCTCCTCTCCAACCAATTTTCTAGCTGCCTGGGGAAGAAAGGGTTATAGCACAAATCTCTCTCTCTCTTTTTTTTTTCCTTCTTTTCACATTAGATTAGTGGATGAGTCAACCCTGAAGCAGGTGTTTCACTTTTCCTCGATTGCTGTCGTCACTCACACCTTCTTGAGCTGTCCTCCCCCGTGATGCCCTCCTCCTAAACTCTCTTCCACCCACAAGACTGCTGCAGCTATTCTCCCCTTACAACACAGAATTCCATTAACACAACACTCAGTATCACCACACACTCGCTGCTGCTACTCGATCTCCGAATGAAAATTACCCACCCTGCGCCTTGTGGCCGTGTCACCCGCGCCCCACGTGAATGCACCTCATCTCCCTGCTGCCACCCTTCTCGCCTTCTACCCCCTCTGTCAGACAGGTGTGTGCACGAACTTTCTAACGACCACGGCTGTCCCAAAGTGGGAAGGAACGGCCGCCAGAGAAATTGAGTCCAAGCTCCCTGGAGGTAGGGTCAAACCAACTGACGGAATGAATACATGCTGTATGGGTGACAAGCATTGGGTAAAGTTTAGATGACTTTTGTGTTCTCTTTGGACCCTAGGGTTATGATGTGATGACCAAGGGCAATGTGACCTCACCCCTGAGGCCCTCGTGTGGGTGTGGCAAGGGTGGCACACCTTGGTGCGGACACTCACCAACCCCAGGGAAGTGCCACACTCGCCACCTGATCTTCAAGCCTTTCTGGGCCATTATTACTCAAAGCTTTGTCCCCATCTTGATGGGGTCCACACACTGTTCACATACTCCAACTGTGGTTATACCCACCCTTGGGATACACTGGGTGAGGATGAGGGAGCCATTCCTTCTTTTACCTGATTCAGTTAAGACCTGAGCTACAAGACTCTGTTGGGAGGAACCGGTTGTGTATCCACTTCCTAGGACCAGAGATCCTAAAATGAATAGTTATTCTACTGTAGTGATGCAAAGTGAGACTTCTAATTTAAATGGCTAGCCAGAGTTGATCTTTGCTGGTCAAGAAGGCCAAGTAAATGCCCTTGATATCAGGCTAAATGAGAAAACAATCCTATTATACTGTATCATCTGTTCTTAGTTGATGGATATGATGAATATTTTTTGCTAAGGGACTGAAATATTGTTGTAAACCAGTGAGATTTTTTTTTTTCAAAACCCCTTCTGGGTAAGTGGGGGGAAGAGAAATCTAAACTGAAAGAGTCAGAGAAAGAATTCATAGGAAGAATTGAGAGAGAACACAGAATGCTCAACAAGTGGGCAGAGACGGAGATATCAAAATATTCTGGTGTTTTATGTGAAGTCTGAATGAGATAATATGTGCAAAGTACTTAGAAGAAGGTCTAAAATACCAGAAGCACTACATTACTGCTATTACTTCTGCTGTTGTTGATATGAAGAATTTCAAGTATCTCCCAATCCAGTGATAAACACATAAGCTGATAACAGTGTGATAAATGATATATACAGCTGTAAACAAAGTTCTGTGTGAGTTCTAAGGGCCATAAGGCCACCAACGAATAGGGAGAGGGGCAGGGAAACAAGATGGCGTCCAGAGATCCCATGGCTGAGGAACGAGTAAGTAACTGGGAAGCAACAACTTCCACCTAGAACCACATGTAACCCACATAACTTCTGGCATACAAAAACACTTTATTTCTTGGTGAATCTTTTATTACCGGAGGCTCTGTTTCTCAGAATCCATAATGTTTAAAATTTCCACCCTGTTTCAAAGATTGCCTTGCCTCTGGCACAAAGACAGGGACTTGGCCACTGGACAAAAGAGCAAGACTTCTACTAAGATGGTAGGTGAGTATGGAGGAGCAGGGAAGAGATGACTGGAGCTAATGATACTGTGGCCCAGGACCCAGAAGAAGTTGCCTTCACTCTGCTGCCCCACCCAGAAATCCAGAGTAATCAGATTCAGGAGGCCCAAGCCCGCCCCCATCCCCAAGGCTCCAGTCTGCTCTCCTAACAGAGGAGAAACAGTTGAACACACACTTAGTGATGTGTGCTCTGAGCAAGAGGGAAGGGGTGGGCAGCAGAGGCCAGGGCCCAACTTGGCAGGTGCTGCCTAAGAAGGCCTACCTTTTTCCTCCAAACTCGTGCCAGGTGTCTAACACACTAACCCAGTGTTTCCCAAGCCAAACAACATGGAAGGCTGCTTAAAAGTCTACATTCTTTACCACAGGCCATTAACTTTATGTAGGCAAAACATATTTATGT
Source organism: Choloepus didactylus (assembly GCF_015220235.1). Classification (NCBI taxonomy): domain Eukaryota; kingdom Metazoa; phylum Chordata; class Mammalia; order Pilosa; family Megalonychidae; genus Choloepus; species Choloepus didactylus. The sequence continues at coordinate 61,622,944 of NC_051311.1, forward strand.
TTCTCCAGTTCTTCAATAAACAGAGTAAAGAAATTTTCTGTGGATAGTACACTTTGGGCCAAAGAAATGAGGATAGCTATTCTGGTAGGTATAACTAATAAGAAACATACAGGGGGAAAAAAGGTTAAAAATTAAACAGAGAAACACTGTCGGTAGGAATTAAATAGATACAACTTTTTGGAAGGGCAATTTGGCAACAGCTATTACATTGATCCAGGAATTCCACTTTGTCAGATTTATCCTATGTGTACACTCCCAGATACAATTCCAAGGATAAACAATGCTGCATTATTTGAGGAAAAAACTGAAGAAAAAAATTGGAAATTAAAAACTAAATGTCCATCTATAGGGTACTAGTTAGGAGGCAGTCTAACATGGAAAGCTTTCCAAGGTATAATGTTGCATGAAAAAGCAAGGTTCAGAACAATATGTATACCATAGTCCCACTTGTGTAAAAACAAATGTATCATATTTACAGATATCTATATCTCTATCTATAATATTGATATATTTGTTCATGCATTAGAAATGCCTGGAGGTGGCAAATTTGCAGCCCTGGGACACATTTGATCTGCATGGAGATTTCTTTGGGTATTTTTATTTGTTTTAAATTTAAATTTAAATGCCTTTAAGAGAGTCTCCCACACAGTCCCCATTGTTCCCTATTAACTTACACCCTTTTCTTCCCTTGGGTATCACCTGCCCAGGCATGCTTTTACTTTTGACTTTACACTTCTATACTACAAGCAAACATTACCCTTGATAACTTAAGGGAGGATGGAGTAGGGACTAATGTCTTTCCATGTAGGGACTGCTGTCTTTCCACAATCCTAGGAAAGGACTGGAGAATCCTGAAAGAAGAGGCACTGATTTGGAAACTACTGGTATAAGGAGCAATGAGAGTCTGAACTAGCCAGTGACAGCAAGGGTGAAATGTGAAATCCATGTTTGAAATTCTTTTTAAATCCCTACTGGCCACTGTAGTGAAAAGGATGCACAGACTCCCTGTTCCTACTCCCTTCCCCATCAAAAATTGCAGCCTTTGACTCATCACATGGGCCACTGGCCAGGGCTCTGTTAGACCCTGTGGGAGCCCAACTCTTCTCAGAGCACTCCTGGAGACTGCATTCTCCAGTGCCTGTGAGTTAATTTCTCTCTCTTCACTGTGCCATTACCAGCTGTACAGGAAGCAGGAGTCATCAGCCCCAAAGGTACAGTGGAAATCAAACCCAAATGTCCTGGGCCAAGGCCAGATGGTATTGCTCTAGCCTTTCTTGTCCAACACGTTGGATCAGAGGTTTCCTAACTCCAAGATAATGTTAGAAAGCCTACATTCTGAAAATTAGAGTAGAAATTTACCTTGCAATAGGAACAAAGAACACTTTCAAATGAAACATTGTCTTGTTTTTGGCAGCAACCAAAAGACGGACTGGTGTGAGAGTACTGGATGCCCTACTGTGTTATTTTCATCAGCTGGAAAGTCTTCAGCTGAATGAAATAATTTATTTGAAAAGGTTTCAATGAATTTAGGCTGGTATTTCAGAGACTTTCTCCTACGTAGTCTGAACAGTGGGGAATGCAAAATGATATTAAATTGGGGAGAATGGCCATGAATGAAGTCATATCCATGATTTACTCATCACCCTGGTCAGTTCATTTCTCAAAAATAAAAAATAAAAGAGTTTCTACAACCATAAAAGGGATTACTTCCCATCTGTAACCCACCCAACCCCATTCCCACAATCTATCACAAGACATTATGCCTTTCAGAGATGTCCAAGTCCTTTGTGGAAAATCCACTAAGTTCACACAAGTATCCATGATAATTATGGTTGGAGGCCACAGGCCCAAAGGAGCTTATGGTATGGCTCCAGCCCTTGTCCAATACCCAAGGGGGAGTGATACATCCAAAAATCAAATTGATAGATACTGTGGGAATGTGGGGACCAAAAATAGATGAGAAGCCTTCAGTGCCTACTAGAGTACCCAGAGAAAGGGCTACTAGATGAAATGGCATTTGAGTTGGACTTCAGGGATGAGTAGAATTTTGGCATTCAAGAAAATCTGAACATTCAAAGCTAAAGGAATGGAAGAAGTAAAGAATGGAAGTGAGAAAATATATAGCATGCTGGAGCACATGAAATTGAAAGATAGTTTTAGGAAGCTGTATTTTTTAAAATTGAAATCTATTCCATAGGTAATGGAAAACAGAAGATTCCTGAACAGGTGACTGTTATGATCACGTGTATTTTATAAGAATGAAGTTTAATCAAATTAGAGAATTCCCTATTCTCCACTTCAGAGAACTGGTTGGCACCTCTCCTTGATACCACAGCATTGTATTCACACTTCAATTATACTCATCCCATATTCTAATTATAATGATAGTAAAGTTTTACCTTGATTCTAATCCATGTCCACTGCTAAGATTCAGATGTTTCTCCCCATTTTTAACAAACTGGAGAATAAACCTGTCAAGAATCCATAGGCAAAGGGAGCCTGAGAAGCTTCTGGAAAAGAATTAATCCTAAGAGAGAGAGAGAGAGTTAGAGAATCCTTCAGAGTAACATATCCTCAGCCCATAAAGGGAAGGGGCAAGTCTAAAAGCAGCCTACTGTCAAGGCACTTAGGTTTCTTTCTTGTCCCCTGTGAACTCATATGTCTAAGACCTAGAAGAAAAGTGGGCTTTGGCAAAAAGAGGAAGAACCATTTTTATTGAAACTCTACCAGGGCCATTTTAAAAAATGAAGCAAATGTAGATATACAGACTCAGAAGTATATGACTGGGGATGGGGAAGTGGTGGTGAAGTCAGTTGCAAAATGTGTATAGTGTGGCTGTGTTTTTGTTTTGACAATGATACAGGAATGCCTGTTTCTAGTCATTATGAAATAACAGGTACTGGATTTTCCCTCCCACTTTAAACAATGATAAAACCAGACAAAATACATAGAACAAGGTTCCAGACGTTGGACAATAGGTATCACAGGACAGCACTGAAAGAAGAGAAATGAGAAGTAAGCCCTGTGATTATTCCAGTTCACTGCCTGGAGAGTTTCCAGATCACAGAACAAGGAAAGGAAACCCAAAAAGAGCCCAGCAGTATTGCTGACTTGAAGAGACAGAACTTGGAGTTTATGGAGGTTAAGAGGCTAGAATCTGTGGGATAAAATATTTAAAAGGAGGGAGCTGCATAGAATTTGAGCTCCAGATCTACAGACAGTTCCTCCAAAATCTTTGGCTGAGCAGAAATTTCTGCATGCATTGTAGAAACTACCCAGAGCCAGGAAATGAATGATCTGAAAGGAGTAAATGGAACATTACCAGGGTTCACAGGAGGCTGGAAAGCTTGTGTTCCCACCAGCCAGAGCGGAAAGACTTCCAAATGCATGGGGCATTGGGTAGAGTTCTTAGACGGGTACTGCTTAATTGGAGTGGGACATTAGTGCAAGACTAAAGGCTTCTCTGCACCCATCATCATAAAGAATAAGAGCAAGCCTCAAAATGATCAAAATTATGTTATATAACTTAATTTCATCCTATACTTAAGCTGAACAATATTAAAGGAGTATAACAAAATCCATCACCCCAAAATGTAAAATTCACAATGTCCAGGACCCAGTAAAAATTACCAAGTACGCAATATGACTCACAGCCAGGAGGGAAAAAAGCAATAGAAAAAGAAGCATAACAATGCAGATGGAAGAATCAGCAGACAAGGACATTAAAATACATATTATAAATATACCCCATATATTTAAGGATGATGAAAACAAACATTATAAGAGCTGACACAAAAAGATACAAAGAAGTCTGAAATAAAACTTCCAGAGATGAAATGTGCATGAAATGAAAAATACATTCAATGGGATTAATAGCAGATTAAAATATGGAAAAGAAAAAATTGTTGAATTTGAGGATACTGAAATAGAAATGATCCAAAATGAAACACAAAAAGAAAAGAGATCAGAAATAGTGTGGAATATAATCATATCAGTGACCTGTGGGACAACATTAAATAACCTAATATATTTATACTTGAAGTATCAGAAGGAAAGGATAAAAAAGATTTGAGTAAATAATGTCTGAAAAATTTCCCTGATTTGATAAAGACCATAAATCCACATTTCTAAGGACCCCAGTGAACCCAAAAAAGAAGAAACATGAACACCACCCCCTCAAGGCACATCATACTCAAATTTCTGGAAACTAGTGATAAAGTGATAAAGAGAAAATCTTAAAAGCAATCATAAGGGAGAAAAGATTTTGTACAGAGGAACATAACATTAACAGCATACTTGTTAGAAACTATGCAAGACAGAAAAGAATGGAGCAACATTCTTAAAGTACTAAAAGAATAAACTTTTCAACCTGGAATTCTCTACCCAGTAATAGTGTCTTTCAAAAATGAATGTGAAAGGGCAGAGCAAGATGGCAGAGTGGTGAGATGTGGAATTTAGTTACTCCTCTAGGGCAGCTGGTAAATAGCCAAGAACTGTATGAAACAGCATTTTCAGGTTTTTGGTGACCAGTCATGAATCATACACTATTTTGGAATGGGTGGAACAGCTGAGATTGCAGCAAAAACCTATAAGTTTCCCCAGCCAGGGGACTGGCACCCCTCCTCACCAGGCAGGGCAGACTGTCTTGGAGCTGGCTCCCCAAGGGACAAATAAACAATCTGTGCTGGGAGTAAGAAGGGGGTGTTCAACCCAGCCTCAGTTGCAGAACTAATTAACAAATTCAGACTGCTGAATAAAAGCTCCAAGCACAGATAAGCCAGGAACAAGCACACAAAAAAAAAAAAAAAAAAAAAAAAAAAAAAAACCTGGGGGATTTTTGGCCCAGCAGAGAGGAGGCAGGGCTAACAATAACAGAATAACAGCACACACACAAAAAAGGGGGCACACACACACAAAAACAGGGACTTTTGGAGTAGGAGGTGTTCAGAATACTGGAAATGGGCTGGGATCCAGGAAAAAGTGGCACATAAAAGCAGGCACCAAATCGGACTCTCATTTGCAAACCTGGGGAACTGGGGCCAGCTCCAAAAAGAGTTTGGTTTTTTTTTTCTTTCTCTTTTCTTTTCTTGCTCTCTGATGTTTTATCTTTTTATACTTCAATAGCCCCTCAGAGCTCTGGAATTAAAGCTGTCAGAGAGTAACTATTCAGGTGAAAGAGATAATAACCTAAAGCACATATCTTTAAATAGTCTATACTGGGACTGACAAAACTTGGGGGCTGGGGAAAGGCCTTGAAAATGGATTTCCTTTTTTTTTTTTAATAACTATTCCAAGTAGCTCTTTACAAAAAGCCTCATATATTTTCAACTGGCCTCTGGACTGAGGCAACAGAGAGCTAAGATAGGTCTGACAGACAAAGCAATGAATCCTGTGGGGAAACAATTCCCTAAAGGGCATAACTTTCACAAGAAAAGGGGGGCATGGCCCAGCTCAAGTGGCTGCCCTCCTTCAAAGAACTCAGACCCCAGGGGCTTCAAAAAAGAAACCAACTTCAGTCAGCCACGCCCCTGGCAGGGACAGAGTCTGTGGAGAATTAAAGGCACCTGTGGCACCTCTTTACTCTTTACACTGGTGGGGAGCTGCAGGAGGACAAGTGCAACATGCTGGACAGGATAGGAAAAGAACAGTCTAGAGGCTTCACAGGAAGGTCTCATTCTCAGGGAAATTCTGTACCCTTCTCCTGATATCTGGGCCTCTCTGGACTGGGAAAACTTGAATGGTGTCAACCATACCTGGGAAGACCCTCTCACAAGAAGGTTACATAGAGGCAGAGCAAGAACCAGAAAAACAAGAGGTGAAAAATTCTGATCAACTAGATAGAAGCTATGTTAGAGGTCTAGAATAAATTGAACTGAATAGCAAAGGATAGATAACAAAACCAACATAAAAGAAAACCATAGGTAAAAGAGTGAAAACAAGCTCCAGAATAAACTAATCAAGAAAACCAGATGCCTAGACAGCAAAAAATAATGAGCCATACTAGGAAACACAAAAATATGGACCAGCCAAAGGAACAAACTAACAATTCAAGTGAGACACAGTAATTGAAACAACTAATTAAAGATGTCCAACAAATCTCCTAAAACAAATCAATGAACTGAAGGAAAATGTGGCAAAAGAGATGAAGAATATAAAGAAGATACTAGATGACTATAAAGAAGAATTTGTAAGATTGAAAAAAGAAATGGCAGAACTTATGGAAATGAAGGGCACAACAGAAAAGATGAAAGACACAATGGAGACATACAACAGCAGATTTGAAGAGGCAGAAGAAAGGATCACTGAACTGGAAGACAGGGCATTTGAAATCATACAAACAAAAGAACAGATAGGGAAAAGAATGGGAAAATATGTGCAGGGTCTCAGGAAGCTGAATGACAACATGAAGCACATAAATATATGTGTTATGTGTGTCCAAGGAGAAGAGAAGGGAAAAAGGGCAGAAAGAATAATGGAAGAAACAATCACTGAAAATTTCCCATCTCTTATGAAAGACATAAAATTACGGATTCAAGAAGTACAGTACACTCCCAAAAAAAGAATAGATCCCAATGGACCTATTCCAAGAAACTTACTGATAAGATTGTCAACGTCAAAGACAGAGAGAATTCTGAAAGCAACAAGAGAAAAACCGATCCATCACATACAAGGGAAGCTCAATAAGACTATGTACAGATTTCTCTGCAGGAACCATGGAGGTGGGAAGGAAATGGTTTATATATTTAAGATACTGAAAGAGAAAAACTGACAACCAAGAATTCTATATATGGCAAAACTGTCCTTCAAAAATGGGGGAGAGAAACTAAGATGGCGGCTAGGTGAGACAGGGCAAAAAAAACACCTCCGTAAAAAACACTAGATAAAAACAAGAAAGGGACCCAGAATACCAGTTACAGTGATGCGCCCACTGGACGAGATCTGCTAGTTCCACAGGGGCCGTATACTTGGTGAAACTGGGAGTCTGCATTCTGAAATGAGTGAGTAAGCTGGCTGGAAGACCTGCAGCCACGCGGCGGTCTGGGGAAGCCAGGGTTCGGCGTTTGGAGACCAACTGGCTCTTTTTTAAAAAAAAAGGGGGGGGGCCCAGGAGCAGCTGCAGCTGTGATAGTGGGAACCACGCAGTAAAATACAGCAAGAGGGGGCTGGGCCAGCCTCTCGGTGTCTGGCTGGGAAGATAGCCCGCTGCAGATACCCTCGGGGCTGGGGGAATGGAGGGGAGAGCCGGAAGCACAAAGAAACCCCTCAGCTAGCAGCTGGCTCCCCGGAAGGCTGGATAAACTCCTGCCCGGGGCCGTGCCCACAGCCCAGAGCCCCGCCAGTTGTCCCAGAGCTGGGAAGAAGGAACTGTGAGAGGAGGGGAATTGAGATCCCCCATTCAGCTATCTTTGCATCAGGCTGAAAGCACCCCAGAACAGCCTGGAGGCCCGGGGCTTCCCCTGAGGGATGGCATGCACTGGTGACGTAGCACGGCATTCCATTGGCAGAGGTCCTGGAGGATCGCAGCTGGGCGGGGGGACCCACTCGGAGAACACAGGGACACTATGCCAAGTCCAGTGGTTTGTGGGACAGTGAGAGAGAGGGTCTGGGGCCGAAATGAAATGAAGGCTTAGACTCTTGCGGCGGCCTTGAATCTCTGGGAACCTGGGGGATTTGAATATTAAAGCTTCCTCCCTGGCCACCTGTATACATGCCCCACATTCAGGGCAGACGGCTCCAGCAACACACCCAAACTGAGTTCTCCAACTGAACCCCACAAGAATCATTTCCCCACACACCGTGGGGACAAGGTGGAGAACTTACTTGAGGGGTATAGGTGACTCACAGACGCCATCTGCTGGTTAGTTAGAGAGTGTATGCCACCAAACTGGGTTTCTGAAAAATTAGATAGGTATTTTTTTTACAACTTGAAAGAACACTATCAAGCAAAGCAAATGCCAAGAGACCAAAAACAACAGAAAATCTTAATGCATATGATAAAACCAGAAGATATGGAGAATCCAACTCCAAACACACAAATCAAGATATTGGAAGAGACAGAGTACTCACACAATTAATCAAAGAACTACAATCGAGGAATGAAAACATGGCAAAGGATTTAAAGGACATCAAGAAGACCATGGCCCAGGATATAAGTGACATAAAGAAGACCCTAGAAGAGCATAAAGAAGACATTGCAAGAGTAAATGAATAGAAGATCTTATGAAAATAAAAGAAACTGTTGGCCAAATTAAAAAGACTCTGGATATTCACAATACAAGACTAGAGGAAGCTGAACAACATCTCAGTGTCCTTGAAGTCCACAGAACAGAAAATGAAAGAACAAAAGAAAGGATGGAGAAAAAAATTGAAAAACTCGAAATGGATCTCAGGGATACGATAGATAAAATAAAACGTCCAAACTTAAGACTCATTGGTGTCCCAGAAGGGGAAGAGAAGGGTAAAGGTCTAGAAAGAGTATTCAAAGAAATTGTTGGGGAAAACTTCCCCAACCTTCTACACAATATAAATACACAAAGCATAAATGCCCACCAAACTCCAAATAGAATAAATCCAAATAAACCCACTCCGAGACATATTCTGATCAGACTCTCAAATACTGAAGAGAAGGAGCAAGTTCTAAAAGCAGCAAGAGAAAAGCAATTCACCACATACAAAGGAAACAACATAAGTCTTAAACTGTGACTATTCAGTGGCCACCATGGAGGCAAGAAGGCAGTGGCATGACATATTTGAAATTCTGAGAGAGAAAAATTTCCAACCAATAATACTTTATCCAGCAAAACGCTCCTTCAAATTTGAGGGAGAGCTTAAATTTTTCACAGACAGACAAATGCTGAGAGACTTTGCCAATAAAAGACCTGCCCTACTTCAGATTCTAAAGGGAGCCCTACCAACAGAGAAACAAAGAAAGGAGAAAGAGATATAGAGAATTTTAACAGACATATATAGTACCTTACATCCCAAATCACCAGGACACTCATTTTTCTCTAGTGATCACAGATCTTTCTCCAGAAGGGACCATAAGCTGGGACATAAAACAAGCCTCAAGAAATTAAAAAAAAAAAATTGAATATACTCAAAGCACATTCTCCAACCACAATGGAATACAAATAGAAGTCAATAATTTTTTAATTGTAACTCCACTATTTACTTCCTACATGATATAAAATACACAAACTCTAATGACTATTTACTTTCTACATGATATAAAATACACAAACTCTAATGACAAATCAGTGGTTTTGAACTCAATGTAAGATATGTAATTTTAGACAACTATATAAAGGTGGGGGAATGGAGGAGTATAGGAACATAGTTTATGTGTCCTATTGAAGTGAAGGTGGTATCAAAGAAAAACAAGATTGATATGGATTTAAGAGGTTAATTTTAAGCCCCACAGTAAACACAAAGAAATTATCAGAGAATATAACCATAGAGATGAAAAGTAGAGTTTGGGTTAAGAGAAATGGGGGAAGGGGCAATGGGGAGTTAAGAAACGAGTGTAGGATTGCTGTTTGAGGTGAAGGGAAATTCCTAGTAATGGATGGTGGGAAAGAGTATCACAACATTCTAAATGTGATTAATCCCACTAATGGAAGGCTAGGGAGGGGGTGGAATGGGAAGATTTCAGCTGTATACATGTTTCCACAACTGAAAAAAAAAAAAAAAAAAGACAGTCTAAATAGATGACAATTGAATGCTAAGGATGACCTTGGATGGGATTGGAGGATAGAGGACAGGTGGCTCAAAGGGACACAGATGAGACATAAGGAAAAGGAAATATAGAATATAAGCTTTGTATCATTGTTGAATCTCTTGTACTTCTTAGCTGTACTTAATGGGATTGCATAAAAGAATGTTCTTGTTCATGGGAAGTGTATCCATGAATTCTAGTGTATGTACAAGGATGTGTGCAGCTAGTTCTCATATGTTCAGAAGACAGAGCAATAGACGATGGATGATAGATAGGGAAGGAGGGAGGGAGGGAAAGAAATAGTGATGTGCCAGCATGTTAAAGTTGGTGGATTGAGCTATCAGGGGAGGAGGGTCAGGGTATGATGGAATTCTGTGTATGGAGTTAGTATTGTTTTTGCAACTGTTCCTATAAGTTTGAATTTATTTCAAAATAAAAAAAAATGGGGGAGAGATTAAAATGTTTTCAAAGAGACATTTACAGAATTTGTGAATAAGAGACCTGCACTTCAAGAAATACTAAATGGAGTGCTACAGGCTGGTAGGAAAAGAACAGGAGAGAGAGTTTTGGAGAAAAGTGTAGAAAAGAAGACTATCAGGAACGGTAAAAGGAGAAAGATAAAAAAATAAGACATGACATATAAAATATAAAACAAAAAATGGTAGAAGAAAGTACTGCCCTTACAGCAATAACACTAAACATTAATGGATGAAACTCCCCAATAAAAAGACATAGACTGGCAGAATGGATTAAAAAAAACGAGACCTATTTCTATGCTGTCTACAAGAAACTTAATTTAGACACGGGAAAAATAGGCTGAAAGTGAAAGGTTGGAAAAAGATATTTCATGCAGACAACAACCAGAAAAAAAGTGGGAGTAGCTATATTAATATGAGACAATTTAGACTTCAAAAGTAAAACAATTAAAAGAGACAAAGAAGGACACTACATATTCATAAAAGAGTCAATCATCAAGAAAACATAAAAATCATAAATATTTATGCACCAAGCCAAAGTGCCCCAAAATACTTAAAACAAACAAAGAAACAAAAACATGAGGCAAATGCTGAGAGCACTGAAAGAAGTAGATACCTATAAACTAGTAGGAGGCTTCAATACACTGCTCTCTTCAATGGATAGAACATCTAGGCAGAGGATCTATAACAAAACAGTGATGTTGAATTGCATAATAAATGAACTAGACTTGACAGACATTTATAGAACACTACACCCCATAACAGCAGGATACATATTTTTCTCAAGTGCTCATGGAACATTCTCTAGGATAGACCACATGTTGGCTGACAAAGCAAGTCTCAACAACTTTAAAAATATTGGTATAATACAAAGCACTTTCTCAGATCATAATGGAATGCAGTTGGAAATAAATAGCAGGCAGAAGGTCATAAAATTCACAAATACATGGAGCCTAAACAACACACTCTTAGAAAACCAGTGGGTAATGTTAGAAATTACAAGAGAAATTAGTAAATACCTTGAGGCAAAAGAAAATGGAAACACAACATATCAAAACTTACGGGATGCAGCAAAGGCAGTACTGAGAGGGAAATTTATTGCCCTAAATGCCTGTATTAAAAGAGAAGAGAGAGCAAAAATCAAGGAACTAACTGTTCACCTAAAGGACCTAGAGAAAGAAGAGCAAACTAACCAAAGCAAACAGAAGGAAAGAAATAACAAAGGTTAGAGCAGAAATAAATGAAATTGAGAACAGGAAAACAATAGAGATAATCAACAAAACCAGAAGTTGGTTCTTTGAGAAAATCAATAAAATTGATAGACCCTTAGCTAGGCTAACAACAACAAAAAAAGCAGATGCAAATAAATATAATTGGAAATGGGAAAGGAGACTGTGCAAGTTTGGATATATTATGTCCCCCAGAAAAAGCCATGATCTTTCAATCCAATCTCATGGGATATTGGGATTGGGTTGTTCCCATGGAGATGTGACCCACCCAATTGTGAGTGACACCTTTGGTTAGGATGTGACCTCTAATTGAATGTTTCCATGGAGGTGTGGCCCTGCCCATTCAGAGTGGGCCTTGATTAGTTCACTGGAACCCTATAAATGTTCAGACAGGAGCTCCATGCTGTAGCTGAGGAACACTTTGAAGATGGCTGTTGGAAGCTGCTGCAAACATTTTCAAGAATGCCTTTTTGAAATGCAACCTGGGAGCAAGCAGATGCCAGCCACGTGTCTTTCCAGCTAACAGAGGTTTTCCAGATGCCAATGACCTTTCTCCTGTGAAGGTACCCTATTGTTGATGCCTTACCTGGGACACTTTATGGCCTTAAGACAGTTAACTTTGTAACCAAATAAACCCCCTTTATAAAAGCCAATCCATTTCTGGTGTTTTGTAAAATGGCAGCATTACCAAACTGGAACAGAGACATAACTACTGACCCCACAGAAATAAAAGAGATAATGGGAGGATACTATGAACAACAATATGCTAATAAACTAGACAACTTAGATGAGATGGACAACTTCCTAAAAACGCATGAACAACCAACATTGACTTGAGAAGAAAGAGATTACCTCAACAAACCAATCACAAGTAAAGAGATTGAGTCAGTCATCAAAAAGCTCCCAAAAAAGAAAATCCTGGGACCAGATGGCTTCATATATGAATTCTACCAAGCATTCAAGAAAGAATTAATTCCAATCCTGTTTAAAGTCTTCAAAAAAATTAAAGAAGAGGGAAAGCTACCTAACTCATTCTATGAAGCCAACACCATCCTAATACCAAACTCAGACAAAGACACTACAAAAAAATAAAATTATAAACTGATCTATTTAATGAATATTGATGCAAAAATTCTCAACACAATACTCACAAATAGAATACAGCAACACATTAAAAGAATTATACACCACGACAAAGTGGGATTTTTCCAGGTATGCAAGGCTGGTTTAACACAAGAAAATCAATTAATGTAATATACCACATCAATAAATCAAAGGGGAAGAACCACATGACCATCTAAATTGATGAAGAAAAGGCATCTGACAAAATTCTACATTCTTTCATGATGAAAACACTTCAAAGGATAGAAATAGAAGGGAACTTTCCCAATATGAGAAAGACAATGTTCTAGTTTGCTAATGCTGCCAGAATGCAAAACACCAGAAATGGATTGGCTTTTATAAAGGGGGTTTATTTAGTTACAAAGTTACAGTCTTAAGGCCACAAAGCATCCAAGGTAAGTCATCAGCAATCAGGTACCTTCACTGGAGGATTGCCAATGGTGTCCGGAAAACCTATGTTAGCTGGGAAGGCACGCAGCTGGTGTCTGCTCCAAGGTTCTGGTTTCAAAATGGCTTTTTCCCAGGATGTTCCTCTCTAGGCTGCAGCTCCTCAAAAACATCACTCAGTTGCACTTGGGATATTTGTCCTCTCTCAGCTTCTCCAGAGCAAGAGTCTGCTTTCAATGGCCGTCTTCAAACTGTCTCTCATCTGTAGCTCCTGTGCTTTCTTCAAAGTGTCCCTCTTGGCTGTAGCTCCTCTTCAAAATGTCACTCTCAGCTGCACTGAGTTCCTTCTGTTATGCCAGCTCATTTATATGGCTCCACTGATCAACTTAGACCCACCCCAAATGGGCGGAGCAACACCTCCATGGAAATTATCCAATCAGAGTTATCACTCACAGCTTGGTGAGGTGCATTCCAAAGAAACACTCAAAGAATTACAATCTAATCAACACTGATAACATCTGCCCACACAAGATTACATCAAAGATAATTGCATTTGGGGGACACAATATATTCAAACTGGCACAGACAATATATGAAAAACTCACAGATAACTTCATACTCAATGGGGAAAGACTGAAAGCTTTCCCTCTAAGATCAGGAACAAGACAGGGATGCCCACTGTCACCACTGTTATTCAACATGGTGCTGGAAGTTCTAGCTAGAACAATTAGGCAAGAAAAGAAATAAAAGCCATCCAAATTGAAGAGGAAGAAGTAAAACTTTCAGTGTTTGCAGATGACATGATACTATATGTAGAACACCCAGGAAAACTGACAGCAAAGCTACTAGAGCTAGTCAATGAATACAGCAACATGGCAGGCCACAAGATCAATGTGCAAGAATCTGTAGTGTTTCTTTACATAAGCAATGTGCAACAGGAGGAGGAAATTAAAAAAATACCATTTACAATAGCTATCAAAAGAATCAAGTATTTAGTAATAAACTTAACCAAGGCCAAAAAAGACCTATTCAGAGAAAACTACCAGAAACTGATAAAGAAATCAAAAAGAACCTTAAAAAATGGAACATACTGTGTTCATGGATTGGAAGATAAAATACAGTCAAGATGTCAATTCTACCTAAACTGATTTATAGATTCAATGTAATACCAATTAAAATTGCAACAATTTACTTTGCAGAAATAGAAAAACCAATAACCAAATTTATTTGGAAGGGCAAGTTTCCATGAATAGCCAAAAATATTTTGAGAAAGAGGAAACAAGTGGGAGGTCTCACACTACCTTACTTTGAAGCATACTACAAAGCTACATTGGTCAAAACAGCATGGTACTGGCATAAGAATAGATACACTGACCAGTGGAATCAAATTGAGTGTTTAGAAATAGACCCTCGCATCTACTTTGATAAGGCAGTCAAGCTAAGGCAACAGGAACAGAGCAGCCTCTTCAATAAATGGTGTTGGAAGAACTGGATATCTATATCCAAAAGAATGAAAGAGGTCTCCTATCTCTCACCTTATACAAAAATTAACTTGAAATGGATCAAAGACATAAGCATTAGCGCTAAGACCATAAGACTCTTAGAAAAAATGTAGGGCAATATCTTAAAGATCTTGTGATAAGAGATGGTTTCCAATACCTCACACCCAAAGCATGAGCAACCAAAGAAGAAATAGATAAATGGGATCTCCTCAAAATTAAACACTTTGGTACATCAAAGGACTTTGTCAGAAAAGCAAAAAGGCAGGCTATGCAATGGAAGACAATATTTGGAAACCACATAACAGATAAGGGTTTAATATCCAGAATACCTAAAGAGGACCAACAACTCAACAACAGAAAGACAAACAACCCAATTAAAAAATGGGCAAAAGACATGGACAGACACTTTTCTGAAAAGGAAATACAAATGGCTCAAAAGCATATGAAAAAAATGCTCAACTTCACTGGCTATTAGGGAAATGCAAATCAAAACCACAATGAAATATCATCTCACCCCTACCAGTATGGCCATTATCCAAAAAACAGAAAATTACAAGTGCTGGAGAGGATGGGAAGAAAGAGGCATACTTATTCACTGTTGGGAATGTAGATTGGTGCAGCCACTCTGGAAGGCAGTGTGGCAGTTCCTCAGGAAACTAAGTATAGATTTACCATATGATCCAGCAATTCCATTACTAGGTATATACTCAGAGGAACTAAAAGCTAAGACACAAATGTCCATAAACCAATGTTTATGGTGGCATTATTCACGATTGCCAAGAGATGGAAACAGCCCAAATTTCCATCAATGGATGAGTGGATAAACAAACTGTGGTATATACACACAATGGAATATTACACAGCTATATGACAGGACAAAGTCATGGAACATATATTAAAGTGGATGAACCTTGAAGACATTATGTTAAATGATGTTAGCCAGAAGCAAAAAGACAAATATTGTATGGTCTCACTAATATGAACTAATATTAATGAGCAAACTTTGAGAGTTAAAAGCTGAGAACACAGGTTATCAGGAGATAGAAAGAAGGTAGAGATTGGGCATTCAATGCAGAATGAGTATAGAATGTTCAACAGGATTGATTGTATAGATCCAGAAATGGATAGCATAATACTGTGTGATGGTAGCACAATATTGTAAGTACACTGAACAAAGATGTCTGTGAGTAAGGGTGAAAGAGGAAGGTTAGGGGCATATATGACAACAGAACTAAAGACAGATAATAAAGACTGGGACTTGCAACAGTGAAAACTAGAGTGGTCAATGATTGTGACCAAATGTACAAATATAAAAATGTTTTTACATGTGGGAGAACAAATGAATGTCAACATTGGAAGGTGTTGAAAAAGGGATGGTATTGGGGAAAAAAATATAATAAAGCAAATTGGAGTCTATTGTTAACAGTAACATTGTAATATGCTTCCATTAAAAGTAACAAAGGCAATATACCAAAGTTAAATGTATGAGAGAGGGATATAAAGAAGGGATATGGGATTTTGGTAGTGGTGGTGTTGTGTGACCATATTATTATATTTATTGTATGCTATTTTATTTTTTTTATCTTTTTTATTCTTTAACACATTTTTTTCATAGTATTGAATATTTCAAGTGCTGATTGTCATTATGAATGCACAACTATATGATGATACTGTGCACAATTGATTAAACACTGTGGATGATTGTATGTTATGTGAATATATCTCTATAAAATTGTAGGAAAAATATAAATAGGGATAAAAGTGCTGGAGAAAACATGGCAAGAGGGATGTACCTACTTACTATTGGTGAGGAAGTAGAATGGTGTAGCCTATCTGGAGGACAATGTGGTGGTTCTACAAGAAGCTAAGTATGTGAGTGCTGTAAGGTCCTGCAACCTCATTATGGGGTATATACTTGGAAGATCTGAGAGCAGGGACATGAACGGACATTTGCTCACTGGTGATTATTGAGGCATTATTCGTGATTTGCAATGGGTGGAGGTGGCCTAAGGGTACATCAACTGAAGAACAGAATGGTGATCTGTGGTGTAGGTGTACAATGGAATATTGAGCAACTGCAAGAAGGACTGAAGCTGTGAAACACGCAGCAAGGTGAATGGATCCTGTGGACAGCATTTTGAGTGAAGTATGCCAGAAATGAAAAGACAAACATTATAATGCCTCACCAATATGGACTAAATACAATGTGTAAACTCTGAGAATTGAATCTTAGAGCACAGCTTATCAGAGGAATGCTTATTGTAATGGTCCCTAGATTGTAGGCTTTTACAGCTGTCACATCTATTCCTGAGTTGTAATGGCTATCTCCAAATTCTGAGATGCTAATCTCTTTATGTATAACCTGTCCAGTCTCTGGAACTTTGAGTATCTTTGTGACACCTGAAGCTCAGAGCTATAGCTGAGAAGCTATGAATGTCAGAATTAGTGCATACAGGAACTGTTAAAGAAGATGAAAAAGAGTCCACTTCAATTAGACATATGAATGAAGCAGATCTGGTTAGGACTAAGCTAAATCAGGCCCAAATGTAAAGGATGATACTGACTGTGTTTTATAACTTCAACTTTGTGTGAGACCAAGGGAAGAGATGTTTATTTGTTGCAGGATACATGTCTTCTACAGCACACTAATTTAACTTTTATGGTCAGTTTATTCAAATACCATAATTACAGGGATCTTTAAATAGGAAATCTTATAGGTTTGTACAGGTTAGTGTGAAATCCTGATACATCCCAAAGTAATTTGGGCAGAGAATAAAAATATATTTGCAGGGACCCCTGAGGAACTGGGGGAAAATGTGGAAATGTTGGACTTCCCCACCTGGGTTGTTACTGATATACTCACAAACATTGAGGACTGACAATTTGGTATGCCAGGCCTATGATCTTGGGGCTTGCCCTTTAAAGCAGAGGCTAAGCCTACTTATAATTGTCCCTAAGAGTCTCCCTCAGAGAACTTCTTTGTTGCTCAGATGTGGCCCTCTCTCTCTAGCTAAGCCAACTCAGCAAGTGAACTCACTGCCCTCCCCCCTATGTGGGACCTGACTCTCAGGGGTGTAAGTAAATCTCCCTGGCAACATAGGATATGACTCCCAGGGATGAGCCTGGACCCAACATTGTGGGATTGAGAAAATCTTCTTCAGCAAAAAGGGAAGCTAAATGAAACAAAATAGTTTCTGTGGCTGAGAGATTTCAAATGGTGTTGAATGTTCACTCTGGAGGGCATTCTTATGCACTGATATAGATATCCTGTTTTACATTTTAGTGTATTGGAATAGCTAGGAGGAAATACCTGAAACTGTCAAACTGCAACCCAGTGTTCTTGATTCTTGAAGATGACTGTATAACTACATAGCATAAATGGTGTGATGATACAATTGTGAGAACCTTGTGACTCACACTCCCTTTATGCAGGGTATGAATGGATGAGTAGGAAAATGGGGACAAAAACTAATTGAAAAATAGGGTGGGATGAGGGGGTGGAATGATTTGGGTGTTCTTTTTTACTTTTAGTTTTTATTCTTATTTTTATTCCTTTTGGTGTAAGGAAAATTTTCAGAAATTGATTGTGATGAATGCACAACTACATGATGGTACTGTGAACAGTTGACTGTACACCATGGGTGACTGTATGATATTTGAATATATCTCAATAAAACTAAATTTTTTTTAAATGAATGGGAAATTTTTAAATCAGCAAAGGGAGATGGAAGAAGATGGTGGCATAGAGAGAGTGGAAGTTAGGCCACCTGGAACAACTAATAAACAACCAGGAACAACTAGTAAATAATCTAGAATAACTGCTGGGGGACAATCGTGATTGTCCACGTCATACACCAGCCTGGATTGGAAGAAATGCCCGAGATCGCAGCATAAAATCTGTAAGTAAAAACTACAGATCCAAGCCAGGAGCCCCTACCCCCACAATCTGAACTGTAAAGCCTCACTGTGCTAGAGAGCAGCACTCTCTGAACAAGTGAATATACCTCAGTCCAGTTCCAACTGAGGTTTTAATTAACAAATGTGGACTGCTCAACACAAGCTATGAATCCCCAACAAGCAGACAGAGGCTTTTGGTGATGACTGACCTTGGAGAGCTGGAGGACCTCTCTGGGAGGGAGAGGGAGCCCAGAGGACCAGGTGCTGTCTCTGACCAGTGGGTGAAACTTAGGGGGGCTGCAGACTGGCCCTGAAGGGGTGCTTTCTGTCCCTTTTTCAGCTCAGTGGAGAAAGCCTCAGCTATTTTCCGTTCTCAGAGCTCTGACCGAGACAAGGGTGGAGACAGCAGAATCAGAAAGACTATTCAAATGTAAATGACCTCCCCTGAGGGAAGAAGGTGGTGCCAAGCTCCAATACCTGCCTTCCATTCAGAACCAGACCCCAGAGCCTGGGGGAAAACAGCCATGGGCCACACCTCCTTACACCAGTTGGGAGTGACAGGCTCACAGGTGCTACCTGCTGGGCAGAAAAGTACAGTGGCTTGAGCCCTCACAGGGTGTGCCAAACCTCTAAGACATACCATCAGGGAAACCAGATACTATTGCCTCCTGCTGAGACCTGAGTCCATTCTGGTCTGGGAAAACCTGATTGGGGTAACCAAGGAAACCAGATGCCTAGACAACAGAAAACTACAACCTATACTAAGAAAAATGAAGTTATGGCCCAGTCAAAGGAACAAAGTTACACTTCAACTGAGATAAAGGAATTGAAACAACTAATGCTTAATCAATTCAAAAAGCTTAGGGAAGATATGGCAAAAGAGTTGAACTATATAATAAAACTGGGTGTACAGATAGTAGAAATTGGAAGAGAAGGGTAAAGGTCTAGAAAGAGTATTCAAGAAATTGTTGGAGAAAACTTCCCAAACCTTCTACACAATGTAAATACAAAAAGCATAAATTCCCAGCAAACTCCAAATAGAATAAATGCAAATAAACCCACTCCAAGACATATTCTGATCAGACTCTCAAATACTGAAGAGAAGGAGCAAGTTCTGAAAGCAGCAAGAGAAAAGCAATTCACCACATACAAAGGAAACAACATAAGACTAAATAGTGACTACCCAGCAGCCACCATGGAGGTGAGAAGGCAGTGGCATGAGATATTTAAAATTCTGAGAGAGAAAAATTTCCAACCAAGAATACTTTATCCAGCAAAACGCTCCTTCAAATTTGAGGGAGAGCTTAAATTTTTCACAAACAAATGCTGAGAGATTTTGCTAATAAAGGACCTGCCCTACTTCAGATACTAAAGGAGCCCTACTGACAGAGAAACAAAGAAAGGAGAGAGAGATATATAGAGAAATTTAACAGACATATATAGAACATTACATCCCAAATCACCAGGACACACATTCTTCTCTAGTGATCACAGAACTTTCTCCAGAATAGACCATAGGCTGGAACATAAAACAAGCCTCAATAAATTTTAAAAAATTGAAATTATTTAAAGCACATTCTCTGACCACAATGGAATACAAATAGAAATCAATAACCATCAGAGACTCAGAAAATTCACAAACAAGTGGAAGTTAAAAATGAGGGGGAGATGAAAACATTCCCAGATAATCAAAAGCTGAGGGACTTCATCACCAGTAGATCAGTCCTATAAGAAAAGCTAAAGGGAATTATACAGGCTGAAAGGAAGGAACACTAAACAATTGACTGAAACCACATGAAGAAATAAAGATTTCCAGTAAAGATCACATAGTAAATATAAACACCAATACTACTGTATTTTTGATTTGTAACTCCACTATTTACTTCCTACAGGATGTAAAATACATAAAGTGTAATGATAAATCAGTGGTTTTGGACTCAATGTAAAATATGTAATTCTTGACAAGAACTACATAAAGGTGGGGGAATGGAGGAGTATAGGAACATAGTTTATGTGTCTTACTGAAGTTAAGTTGGTATCAAAGAAAACAAGGTTGTTATAGACTTAAGATGTTAAATGTAAGCCCCACAGTAAACACAAAGAAAGTATCAAAGAATATGATCATAGAGATGAAAAGTAAAGTATGGGTTTTGAGAAGTGGAGGAAGGGACAATGTGGAGATAATAAGAAATGAGTTTAGGGTTTCTGTCTGGGGATGAAGGGAAATTTCTAGTAATGGATAGTGGGAAGGTGATGGCTTTGCAACATTGTGAATGTGATTAATCCCACTAAATGGAATGCTTAGGAGGGGTTGGAATGGGAAGATTTATGCTGTATATATGTTTCCACAATTGAAAAAAAAGTCTAAATAGATAATGACAATTAAATGCCACAGATGATCCTGGACGAGACCTAAGAATAGAGGAGAAAAGGCTCAAAAGGACACAATTGGGACATAAGAAAAAAATGAAATATAGAATGTAAGCTTTATATCAATGTTAAATTTCTTGAACTTCTTAACTACACTTAATGTGATTACATAAATGAATATTCTTGTTCATAGGAAATGTATATGTGAATTATATTATTTGTTCAAGGATGTGTGCAACTTGCTCTCATATGTTCAGAAGACAGAGTAATAGATGATGGATGATAGGAAGGGAGGGATGGAAAGAAAGAAATGGTAAAGTGACAAAATATTAAAGTTGGTAGGGTATTGGGGGAGGGAGGTTGGGGTATGCTGGACTTCTATGTATGGGGTTTGTATTATTTTTGCAACTGTTACTGTAAGTTTGAATTTATTCCAAAATAAAAATTAAAAAAAATGATGCAGCCACTGTGGAAAACAGTTTGGTGGTTCCTGAAAAAAATGGAATAAGAGCAACACATGACATGGAAATCCCACTTCCAGATATATGCCCAGAAGAATTGACTTGGGCAAATATTTGTACTTCAATGTTCATAGCAACATTATTCACAATAGGAAAAAGGGAAGCAACCCAGGTATCCATCAGCAGATGAAAGGATAAATAAAAGTGGTATAGAGGATTCAAGATGGCTGATTAGGAGAGACAGAGCAAAATTCTCCTCCACAAAAAACACTAGATAAAAAAAAACAGAAAATGCTCCAGAATAGCAGTTCCTGGGTTCCATTGGCTGGGCAGGGACTTATATATCCATAGCCAATGAGCACCTAGAGAAACTGAGAGACTGTGTTCAGAACCTTGTAAGTCTTTATTCTGGAAAGCCACTGGGAAAACGGCAGCCAGATTCACACTGCAGTGGGGAGAAACCCTGAGTCTGTGTTTGGAGATGGGTGGAGTGGGATCCGCTGAGTGGCCAGGGAGACGGCAGAGGGGGCCACAATAGATTACAAGGGGGAGTGCCTTCCATGCCACATGCACCTGCCTCAGTATCTGGTGTGGGTGATAGCCCTCTGCACAGCCACGGCTGAAGGCCCCCAACCCAGGGATGCTGGCTGCAAAAGGTTGAAGACTGCAGAAATGCACAGTTTCCATACCCTGTGTAGCCGTCTTTGCAGTGGGCTGGGAGAAACCACTTCACGGCACTTTGGCTGAAAGCTTCCTCAAGGGAACTCTGGATTTGTCTGGCTTATGATAGCACAACTCCTCCTCTGCAGAAGCCTGCAGGGTGTACAGCCTAGAGGCAGGGGTGCCACATGGAAGTGCCAGAAGCCCTATACCAAGCCCAGGGACTTGTGGGCCCAAGGCAGAGAGGGACTGAGGGGAGTCTGAGCTGAAGAGTTGGACACCTGCTGCAGCCCCAGGATATTCCAGCCACAGACCTGGGAATGGCCATGAGTACTGGGTCTTGAAGCCCTCTTCCCTGCCAAACTGCACAGGGTACACTGCCCACCTACAGGGCTGATAGTCCCCACAGCACCCGGAAAATTGTTGCACTGATTGGACATCCACATGGTTTGGACCCCCACTCACTGCATAAAAGAATTTGGGGAGAACTGGATTAAGGATAAGAGGTGGCTTGGGAGTGTTATCTACTGGTAGGTCATGGAGAGTGCACTCCACCAAGTTGTAGCTCTGTCAAATTAAAGATAATTGTTTAAATAAGCCTGCATATCCTAAAAGAACCCTATCAAGATAAGCAAATGTCAAGAGACCAAAAACAACAGAAAATTATACAGCATTTGAAGAAACCAGAAGATACGGATAACCCAAACACACAAATTAAAAAATCAGAAGAAATACAGAACTTGGAGAAATTAATCAAAGAAGTAATCATAAACACCAATACCATGGCTCAGGATATAAAGGACATAAAGAAGAACCTAGAAGAGCATAAAGAAGAATTTGCAAGAGTAAATTAAAAAACAGAGGAGCTTATGGAAATAAAAGAAACTGTTGATAAAATTTAAAAGATTCTTGATACACATAGCACTAAATTAGAGGAAGCCGAGGAATGAATAAGCAAACATGAAGCAAGTGGATTGGAAAGTGAAAGCACAAAAGAACAAATGGTGAAAAAATGATAAAATTTGAAATGGCTCTCAGGGAAATGATGGACAACATGAAGTGCACAAATATAAGAATCATTGCTGTTCCAGAAGGGGAAGAGAAGGATAAAGGACTAGGAAGAGTATTCAAAGACATTGTTGGGGAAAACTTCCCAACCCTTCTAAATGACATAAATATGCAAATCATAGATGCCCAACAAACTCCAAACAAACTAAATCCAAATAAACCCACTTGAAAACATATTCTGATCAGGTTGTCAAATGCTGAAGAGAAGGAGCAAATTCTGAAAGCAGCAAGAGAAAAGAAATTCACAATATACAAGGGAACCAACATAAGAATAAAGAGTCACTACTCACCAGCCACTATGGAGGTGAGAAGGCAGTGGTAAGACATATTTAAAATTCTGAAAGAGAAAAATTGACAACCAAGATTTTTGTATGTGGCAAAGCTCTCCTTCAAATTTGAGGGAGAGCTTAAAAGCATCACAAACAAATGCTGAGAGAATTTGTTATCAAGATATCTGCCCTACAAGAAATACTAAAGGGAGCCTGTGCCAGTTTGAATGTATTATGTCCCCCAAACGCCATTATCTTTGATGTAATCTTGTGTGAGCAGACCTATCAGTGTTAATTAGATTGTAATTCTTTGAGTGTTTCCATGGAGATGTGCCCCACCCAACTGTGGGTGATGACTCTGATTGGATAATTTCCATGGAGGTGTTGGCCCACCCATTCAGGGTGGGTCTGAATTAAATTATTGGAGTACTATATAAGATCATACAGAAGGAGCAAGCTGTTGCAGCCAAAAGGGACACTTTGAGGAAAGCACAGGAGCTGCAGATGAGAGACATTTTGAAGATGGTCATTGGAAGCAGACTCTTGCTCTGGAGAAGCTGAGAGAGGACAAATACCCCAAGTGCAACTAAGAGTAACATTTTTGAGGAACTGCAGCCTAGAGAGGAATGTCCTAGGAGAAAGCCATTTTGAAACCAGAACTTTGGAGCAGATGCTAGCCACATGCTTTCCCAGCTAACAGAGGTTTTCCATACACCATTGGCCATCCTCCAGTGAAGGTACCCGATTGCTGATGTGTTACCTTGGACACTTTATGGCCTTAAGACTGTAACTGTGTAACCTGATAAACCCCTTCTATAAAAGCTAATCCATTTCTGATGTTTTGCATTCTGGCAGCATTAGCAAACTAGAACAGAGCCCTATAGGCTGAGAAAAAAAGAAAGGAGAGGTCTGGAGAAGGGCACAGATCTAAGGAGTTTTAGTAAGGATACGTTAAAGGAAATAAAAAGAGAGAGGGAAAAATACATCTGACAGATAAAAACTAAAGGATATGATGGCTGATTCAAGAACTGCCTTCACAGTAATTACATTGAATGTGAATGGATTAAACTCCCCAATTAAAATATATAGATTGGCAGAAGGGATTAAAAAATATGAACCTTCAATATGTTGCTTACAAGAGACTGATCTTAGACCCAGAGATGCAAAGAAATTGAAAGTGAAAGTATAGAAAAAATATTCCATGCAAGCTACAGCCAAAAGAAAGCCAGAGTAGCAATATTAATCTCAGATAAAATAGACTTTAATGCAAGGATGTCATATGAGACAAAGAAGGACACTGTATACTAATAAAAGAGACAATTCAAAAAGAAGAAATAATAATCATAAATGTCTGTGCACCCAATCAAGGTGCCTCAAAGTACATGAGACAAACATTGGCAAAACTGAAGGTAGCAATAGATGTTCCCACAATAATTGTGGGAGACTTCAATACATCACTGTCTCCTATAGATAGATCAACCAGAGAGAGGACTAACAAGGAAATTGAAAACCTAAACAATGTGATAAATGAATTCAACTTAACAGACATATATAGAACTATACATCCCAAATCATCAGGATACATTCTTGTCTAGTGTCCACGTAACATTCTCCAGAACAGATCACATGTTGGTCCACAATACAAGCCTCGATAAATTTAAAGAGATTGAAATTATTCAAAGCCCATTCTCTGATAACAATGGAATACAATTAGAAATCAATAACCATCAAGGAACCAGAACATTCACAAATATCTGGAGGTTAAACAACATACTCCTAAACAATTAGTGGTTTAAGGATGAAATTGCAAGAGAAATTGCTAAATATCTAGAGACAAATGAAAACAAGAACATAACTTATCAAAACATACGGGATGCAGCGAAGGTAGTACTGAGGGGGAAATTTATACCTCTAAATGCATGCATTAAAAAGGAAGAAAGAGATAAAATCAAAGAACTAATGGAACAACTGAAGAAGCTAGAAAATGAACAGCAAACTAATCCTAAACCAAGCAGAAGAAAAGAAATAACAAGGATTAAAGCAGAAATAAATGAAAACATAGAGAACAAAAAAACAATAGAGAGAACAAATAAAACCAAATTTGGTTCTTTGAGACGATCAATAAGACTGACAAGCCCTTAGCTCAACTGACAAAATCAAAAAGAGAGAAGACCCAAATAAACAAATAATAAATAATAAATGATAGAGGGGACATTACTGTGGATTCAGAAGAAATTAAAAAAAAATTATGAGGATACCATGAATAACTATACATCAACAAACTAGATAATGTAGAGGAAATGGACAATTTCCTGGAGACACATGAACAACCTAGACTGTCCAGAGAAGAAATAGAAGAACTCAACAAACCAATCACCAGCAAAGAGATCCAACCAGTCATCAAAAAGCTTCCTACAAATAAATGCCCAGGGCCATATGGCTTCAAAGGGGAATTCTACCAAACTTTCCAAAAAGAAATGACACCAATCTTACTTAAACTCTTTTTAAAAAATTGAAGAAAATGGAACACTACTGTTGTAGTTTGCTAATGCTGCTGGAATGCAAAACACCAGAGATGGACTGGCTCTTATAAAAGGGGGTTTATTTGGTCACAAAGTTACAGTCTTAAGGCCATAAAGTGTCTAAGGCAAGTCATCAACAATTGAGTACCTTTACTGGAGGATGGCCAACGGTGTCTGGAAATCCTCTGTTAGCTGGGAAGGCACGTGGTTGGCGTCTGCTCTGGAGTTCTGGTTTCAAAATGGCTTTCTCCCAGGACGTTCCTCTCTAGGCTTCAGCTTCTCTCCAAAATATCACTCACACTTGCTCTTGGGGCATTTGTCTTCTCTTAGCTTCTCCAGAGCAAAAGTCTGCTGTCAACGCCATCTTCAAACTGTCTCTTATCTGCAGTTCCTCTCTTCTCAGCTCCTGTGCATTCTTCAGAGTGTCCCTCTTGGCTGTAGCAAGCTTGCTCCTTACATCTGAGCTTATATAGTGCTCCAGTAAACTAAGCAAGGCCCATGCTGAATGGGCCAGGCCACACCTCCATGGAAAGTATCCAGAGTCACACCCACAGTTGGGTGGGTTGCATCTCCATGGAAACACCCAAAGAATTGCAATCTAATCAACACTGATACATCTGCCTGCATAAGATTACATCAAAGATAATGGCATTTTGGGGGACATAATACATTCAAACTGGCACAACTACCTAAGTCATTTTATGAAGCTAATATCACTTTAATACCGAAACTAGGTAAAGATGCTACAAGATAGGAAAACTACATGCCAAATCTCCCTCATAAATATAGATGCAAAAATTCTCAACAAAATACTTGCAATTCTAATCCAAAGACACATTAAAAAATCATTTTTTTAATATTCCATGTTCACGTATAGGAAGGCTAAATGTCATTAAGATGTCAATTCTACCCAAACTCACCTACAAATTCAATGCAATTCCAATCAAAATTCCAAAAACCTGCTTTTCAGACTTGGAAAAGCTAGTTATTAAACTTATTTGGAAGGGAAAGATGCCTTGAATTGCTAAAAAAAAAATTCTAAAAATGAAAAATGAAGTGGAAGGACTTACACTTCCTGACTTTGAAACTTACTATAAAGCTACCATAGTCAAAACAGCATGGTACTATCACAAAGATAGATACATTGATCAAGGTAATCAAATTGAGAATTGGGAGATAGATGTCCAGATCTATGGTTGACTGATCTTTGATAAAGCCCCCAAAACCACTGAAATGGGACGTAACAGTCTCTTCAATAAATGGGGATGGGAGAGCTAGATATCCATATTCAAAAGAATGAAAGAGGACCCCTACCTCACACCCTACACAAATATTAACTCAAAGTAGATTAAAGACCTCAATATAAGATTCATCACCATAAAGCTCCTAGAAGATAATGTAGGGAATCATCTTCAAGACCTTGTATTAGGAGGTCACTTCTTAGACCTTATGCCCAAAGCACAAGCAACTAATGAAAAAATAGATAAATGGGAACTCCTCAAAATTCAAAGCTTCTGTACCTCAAAGGAATTTGTCTAAAAAGTGAAGAGGCAGCCAACTCAATGGGAAAAAATATTTGGAAACCATGTATCTGACAAGAGACTGATATCTTGCATATATAAAGAAATCCTACAACTCAATGATAATAGTATGAACAGCCCAATTATAAAATGGGCAAAAGATCTGTAAAGACATTTCACTGAAGAGGAAATAAAAATGGCCAAAAAACACATGAAAAAAATGTTCAGCTTCACTAGTTATTAGGGAGATGCAAATTAAGACCACAATGAGATATCCTCTCACACCAATCAGAATGGCTAATTCTAGTTTTGTTTAATCAGACAAAACAAAAAGGAAACTACAAATGCTAGAAAGGATATGGAGAAATTGGAACTCTTATTCATTGCTGGTGGGACTGTATAACAGTACAGCCACTCTGGACGACAGTCTGGCAGTTCCTTAGAAAACTAGATATCAAGTTACCCTTCGATCTAGCAATTTTACTTCTCAGTATATACCCAGAAGATCTGAAAGCAGTGACACAAACAGATATTTGCACACTGATGTTCATAGCGGCATTATTCACAATTGCCAAGAAATGGGAACAATCCAAATGTCCTTCAGCAGATGAGTGGATAAAGAAAATGTGGTATATACACATGATGGAATAGTAAGTGGCAGTAAGAAGGATTGAGATTGTGAAATGTATGACAACATGGATGAGCCTTGAAGACATAATGCTGAGTGAAATAAGCCAGACACAAAAAGGGAGATGTCGTATGTTGCAACTAATGTGAACTCTGAAAAACGTAAAATAAATATTTTATATTGTAGAATGTAGGTGATCTAGAGATAGACGACAACTAGTGAAGGAGGAACAATAATCTGTTAAGAACAGATTAGATTTGAGGGTAATCTGAATGTTATGGGAATGCTCAGGAATGATTATAGTTTATAAATTTTCTTGGGTATGAAAGGGACATGTTGGAAGCAATGCAGTTATTTTAGGTTATTAGTTTTTCTTATTCCTTTGTTTTGTTTGAATTGCTTTTTTTCTTTTTTTAATTTTTAAATTTTTTGATAAAGTAAAAGCTTTTGCATTTTTAAAAAATTAACTTCAATATAGTTATTTTAGGTTATTTGGTTTTTCTTATGCCTTTGTTCGGTTTGTTAATTTTCTTGGGGTATGGTAGGAATATGTTGGAAGCAATGTAGTTATTTTAGATTATTTGTTTTCCTTATTCCTTTGTTATGTTAGGGTTTGTTAATTTTCTTGGGGTATGGTAGGAACATGTTGGAAGCAATGTAGTTATTTTAGGTTATTTGTTTTTCTTAATCCTTTGCTTTGTTTTGTTTTAAATGTTGTGTTTTTTGTTGTTTTTAAATTTTTCAATAAAGTTTTTAAAGAACCAATGTGTGTATGACCTTTTGATGAGACTACTTCAGTGAAGGTGTGATCCACCTCATGCAGGATGGATCTTAATCCTAATATTCCTCTCAGAGAAAGACAGAAAAAGCCATGGACGCAAGAAGGTGAAATCAACAAACCCAGAAGAGAACAGAGAGACCAGCAGATGTTGCCATGTTCCTTGCCATGTGTCAAAGGATCCAAGGATTGCTGGCAGCCAGAATTCAGGAAGAAATCATCACCTTGATGATGCTTTATTTGGTTGTTTCCTAGGCCTCAAAACTGTAATAAATTATTATTGTTTAATAAAAAGGTGGTATAAACATACAGTGGAATATTATTCAGCTATAAAAGGGAATTACATCCTAATGCATGCTACAATATGGATGAACTTTGAAGACATGATGCTGCGTTAAATAACTCAGAGACAAATGGACAATATTGTATGATTCCACTTAAATGAAATGGCTATGATATGCAAATTCATAGGGACAGAAAGTAGACTACAGATATCATCATGGGGGAGAAGGGAGGAGGGAGGGAGAATGGGGAGTTAAAGCATAGTGGATGTAAGGTTTCTGTATGGGGTGATGAGAAAGTTCTGGTAAAGGATGGTGGTAAGAGTAACACAAGCATTGTGAATGTAATTAATCATGCTGAATGATATGCTTGGGAGTGGCTGAGATAGGAAAGTTCATGTTGTATATGTTTCCACAACTGAGAGATAAGATATGAGGGAGAAGGAGAGGGAGATGGAGAAACAGACAGACAAACAGACTAAGCGGACAGTAACAAGTAAATATAATACATGATCCTGGACTGCATATAATAATAGAGGAGAAAATGCCTAAAAGGATATTACTGGGACATGAAAAATTGGAATATACCCTGTAAGCTTTATATCAAAGTTAAAGTTCTTGAACTTGACAACTATACTCAAGGTGATTACATCAGCGAATTTCCTTGTTCTTAGGAAAAGCACATGGAAGTATTAAGTATTCAAGGCAAATGTCATATACAACCTACCCCCAAAGGTATAGAAAATAGTGAGAGAGGGAGAGGGAGAGGCAAAGGGAGTGATGTAGAGATGGAATGGTATGGCAAATGTGGCAAAATTTTGTAAGTTGGTGGATCAGGGTATCTGGGTGGAGAATATATTGGAATTCTCTTATGGCTCTTGTATTATTCTTGTGACCATCCTGTAAGTTTGAAACTATTTAAAAATAAAAATTTTATTTTAAAAAAAAAGGAAGCTAGGGGTTTTGCTAGGCAAAATGATGGAGTAGGAAATTTTGTGCTCACTCCCTCCACCAGAAAAATGTATGAGCTGGAAAAAGAGATTGGAATTAACTAGATGGTAACCCTGGAACAAGATTGGATATTTAGAACAATCACTGGCGTACTGATAAAGGGAAACGCTGCTGAAATTTCAGCATTTGTAAATGGAGGTGAGCACAAAACAGAACCAGCCCCCATTCCTGAGCCCTGCAGCCATAGCTTGAAAATGGCAGAGGCTATGGAAACACAGCCCAGATATGAGAGTGAATGGCTGGGGCCAGGGCTGACAGAATAAACTTCATCCTCCAAAAGTTGGGGTTGGAGGTTGTGATGGTTAGGTTCAAGTGTCAACTTGGCCAGGTGATGGTACTCAGCTGTCTGGTCAAGCAAGCACTGGCCATCGCTGCGAGGATATTTGTGGTTGGTTAATAAACCAACAGGCTGGTTTATTAAATCATCAGTCAATTGGCTGCAGCTGTGACTGATGACTCACCAAAGGGCGTGTCTTCCACAATGAGCAAATGCAGTTGGCTGGATTTAATCCAATCAGCTGAAGACTTTAAAGCAATACGGATAGAGGACCTTCACTTCTTCTTCAGCTGACCAGCGAAGCATGTCCTGAGGAGTTCATCAAAGTTGCCAGTTAGTTTCCTGAGGAGTTCATCAAACATCTTCATTGGAGTTGCCAGTTTGCTGCCTGCCCTGTGGAATTTGGAGTCATGCATACCCATAGTTGCATGAAACACTTTTATAAATCTTATATTCATAGATATCTCTCATTGATTCTGTTTCCCTAGAGAGCCCTAATACAGAGGTTAAGGTCAGTCTAGGGGAAACTGAGGGACCAGTGTAGATGCTAGCCTTGGTTTCAACTGTCTGGGAAGCACTGGCTCCTAGAACTCCCACCAGCATCTACCAGGACATAAAGACCAATGTACCTTTTGTTATTATTGTTGGCTTTTGTTCTTTCATTTCTCATTTTTTTTTGTCTGTAGATCCCTGAAGGACTAGCACAGAACCTCGACAGCAGCAGCTCCTGGATTCCGACCATCATCTACTGAGAGACTTGGAAAGGCAGTGTACCATATATGCTCTTTGGTGGTGGATATTTTGTTACTGTTTCTCTATCTCTATCTCTATCTCTGTTTCTGTCTCTGTCTCTGTCTCTCTCCTTGGTCTGGCAGACTGAGGACTAGGAGAACTAGATTTCCAGAGTGATTATACCATCATACTCAGAATGTCCAATTCTCAACAAAAAATTACAAAACATACAAGACAGGAGCATATGGCCCAATCACAGGGAAAAAAAGGAACTTGACAGAAACTATCCCAAAGGAAATGCAGTCTCTGGAATTACTAATCAAAGATCTTAGATTAACTCTCTTAAGTAGGAGCACTGAACTAAAGGAAAACATGCACAAAGAACTAAAGGAAATCAGAAAAACAATATATGAACAAATTGAGAATTTTAATAATGAGATGGAAATTATAAAGAGGAACCAAATGGAAATTCTGGAGTGGAAAAGCACAATAAATGGAGTGACAATTTCAATAGAGGGGTTCAATAGCAGATTGGAGCAGACAGAAGAAAGAATCAGCAACCCTGAAGATAAGACAATGGAAATTATGAAGTCTCAGGAGCAGAAAGAAAAAAGAATCATTCTTAATAGTGGGGCACTATCAAGAGTGCTAATATAAGTATCATAGGAATCTCGGAAGAAGAAGAAAGAGAGAAAGAGACAGAAAAACTATTCAAAGAAATACGGCCTGAAAACATCCCAAATCTGCTAAAGAAATGAATATACAAATCCGAGAATCTCAATAAACTCCAAGCAAGATAAACTCAGAGACCCACACTAAGGCACATTATATAATCAAGCTGTTGAAAGACAAAGAGAGAATCTCGAAAACAGAAAGAGAAAAGCTGCACATCACTTATGAGGGATCCTTAATAAAATTAATATCCAATTTCTTACTAGAAACCATGGAGGTCATAAGATAGTGGGATGACATATTTAAAGTTCTAAAAGAGAAAAAAAGGCCAACCAAGGATAATATATCCAGCAAAATTCTCCTTCATAAATGAAGGAGAAATTAAGGCATATCCAGAAACAAAAGGTAAGAGAGATAATTACTACTAGATCTTCTTCCAAGAGATGCTAAACATAGTTCTTCATGATAAAAGGAAAAGAAACTAGATAGTAACTTGAAGCTGTAAGAAGAAATACAGACTTCTGGTAGAGGTAACTGTATGGGTAAATGTAAGTGCCATTCTTATCTCATTTTTTTTTTTGTTTGCAATGCTGTTTTACTTCTTACATGCCTTAAAATTTAAGTGCATAAAAACAATCATAAATTTTTGTTACTGGCTCCATAATGTATACAGATGTAATTTGTAACAAGAACAACATAAAGGGGAGGGATAGAGGGATTCAGGAATACAGTGTGTGTAGGCTACTGAAGTTAAGTTGGTATCAATACAAAATAAATTGTAATAGATTTAAGACAATAAATGTAATCCCCATGGAAACCACAAAGAAAAAGTGTAAAAATTTACAAACAAGGAAATGAGACATGATTCAAGACGACTCATTACCAAAGATCAGCTAAACAAAAAGAAAGGCAGTAATAAAAGAATGCAGGGACAAAAAAAGGTATTACACCTATAAAGATTAGCAAAATGGGAGAAGTAAGTTGCTTTATCGGTTATTACCTTAAATGTAAAGGGATTAAACACTGTTGAAAAGCGGAGACTGGCAGAATGGATAAAGAATGATTCAACTATATGTCATTTACAAGTGATTCCTTTTGGATTCAAAGACACAAACAGGTTGAAAGTGAAAGGATGGAAAAAATATTCCATGCAAATAGTAACAAAAGGAGAGCTGGAGTAGCTATACTAATATCAGATAAAACAGACTTTAAGTCAAAAACTGTTACAAGAGACAAAGAAGTATGTTATATATTGATAAAAAGGTCAATTAAATAAGAAGATACATAGCAATTATAAATACATGTATTAGTTTTCTGGTTGCTAAAACAAATGCCATTCAGTGGGTTTTATTAACAACTCTACCTCACAGTTTCAGAGGCAAATGCTTGCTTCCTCCAAGGGTCAGTATCTTCTGGATGGCAGGCAATCTTTGGGTTCCTTGGTTTTCACATCACATGATTATGGTGGCATCTTCTCCTTTCTCTTCTGGGTTCTGCAGACTTCCAGTTTCTGACTGTTCCCCATATCATCTCTCTTGTGTCCAACTTCCTTTGCTTATAAGAACTTCCACCATATTTGATTAAGGCCCAGCCTTATTCAATTTGGGTACACCTTAACTAATAGCATCTTCAAAGGTCCTATTTATAAATGAGTTCACACCCACAGGTCTAGGAGTTGGGACCAGGATATGCTTTTTGTGAGGGATATGATTCAATCCCCAACAACATGCATGCATCTAACAAGGCACCAATATATATGAAGCAAACATTGACACAGTTGAAGGGAGAACTAGAGTTCTGCAATAATGGTTGAAGATTTCAATATAACACTTTGTAGGCTAGATACAAATCTAGACAGAAGATCAACAGGGATGCAGAAGTCTTCAACATTATAAACCAACTAGATCTAACAGACATATATAGACACTTCACGCAACAAGAGCAGATTATACATACTTTTCAAGTGCACATAGCTAATTCTCCCAAATACATGAGGGCACAAGAGAGGTCTGAACAAATTTAAAAGGATTGAAATGATACAAAGTAACTTCTTCAACCACAATGGAATGAAGTTAGAAATCAATAACAGAAAGAATATTGGAAAATTCACAAATATGCAGAAATTAAACAACACAATCAATGGGCTAAAGAAGAAATCACAAGGGAAATTTAAAAACGCACAAAGACCAATGAAAATGAAAATATAACATATCAAAATGTGGGATTCAAAAAAGGCAGTGCTCAGAGGGAAACATATGACAATGAATACCTATATTGAAGATGAACAAGAATTTCAAATCAATAACCTAACTTCACATCTGGAGGAACCAGAAAAAGAAGAACAAAATAAAAACAAAGTTTAGAAAGGAAAGGAAATACATTAGCGCAGAGAGAAGTGAACTAGAGAATAGAAAAACAATTGAGAAAATCAATAAGCTAAAAGTTGGTTCTTAGGGAAAAAATCAATAAAGTTGACAAAACTTTAGCCTGACTGGCAAAGGAAAAAAGATAAAGATGCAAATAAAATTGTAAATGAAAATGGTGACATCACTATTGACCTTACAGAAATAAAAACATTATAAGAGAATACTATGAACAGTTGTACACCAACAAATTAGGTAATCCAGATGAAATGGGAAAATTCATAGAGACACACTAATAGCACAATTAACTCAAGAAGAAATAGAACACCTCAACAGAACTATAACAAGTACAGAGATTAAATCAATAATCAAAAACATCCTACCAAAGAAAAGTACAGGGCAAATGGCTTCACTGGTGAATTCCACCAAACATTTAAAGAAGAATTAACAGTATTCCTTCTGAAATTATTCCATAGAATTCAAGAGGACATAACACTTCTTAATTCATTCTATGAGGCCAGCACATCAAAGCTTGATAAAGACATCACAAGCAAGGAAAATTATAGACCAATGTCCCTTATGAATATAGATGCCAAAATCCTTAACAATATACTAGCAAACTGAATCCAGTAGCATATTAAAAAGGTTATACACTATGAACAAGTAGAATTTAACACCCAGGAATGCAAGGGTGTTAAACATATGAAAATCAATCAATGTAAAACACCACAAAAATAGAGCAAATGGAAAAAAACACGTGATCATTTAAATGGATGCAGAAAGGCACTGGACAAAATCCAGCACTGTTTCTTGATTAAAAACACTCAGAAAATGAGGAATACAAGGGAATGTTCTTAACATGATGAAGGCCATTTATGAAAAACTCACAGCTAACATCATATGCAAGGTGAAGCACTAGAAGCTTTTTCCCTAAGATCAGGAATGAGACAGGGATGCCAGTTTTCACCACTGGCATTGAATATTTGTATTGGAATTTCTAGCCAGGGCAATTAGACAAGAAAAAGAAATAAAAGGTATCAAAATTGGAAAAGAAGAAGTAAAACTATCTCTACTTGCAGAGAACATGATCTTATATATAGAAAATCCAATAAATCCACAAGCAAGTCACTAGAGCTAATAAATTCAGCAAAGCGTCAGGGTACAAGATCAACACACAAAAATCATTGTTTTTCTATATACTAGCAAAGTACAATCCATAGAGGCACTTAAGAAAACAATTTTATTTATAATATCTAAATAATAAAATATCTAGAAATAAATTTGATCAAGGATATTAAAAAAGTACTAAAAATTAAAAAACACTGCTGAAAGATGTTAAAGAATACACAAATAGATGGCAAGACACATCATGGTCATGGATTAGAAGACTTAATATTGTTAAGATGTCAATACTACCCAAGAGATGTACAGATTCAATGCAATCCCTAGCAAAATTCCAATAGCTTTTTTTTTTTTTTTTTTTTTGCAGAAATGGAAAAGACAATCCTCAAATCCATTTGGAACTGCAAGGGACCCCAAATAGCCAAAATAATTTTGAAAAAGAACAAAGTTGGAGGACTCATACTTCCCAATTTCAAAATGTACTACAAAGTTACAGTAATCAGAACAGTGCGATATCAGCACAAGGATAGACAAATAGACCAACGGAATAAAACTGAAAGTCAAGAAATTACCCATACATCTACATCCAATAGATTTTTTACAAGGGGGCCAAGTTCACACAATATGAAAAGAATAGTCTCTTCAAAAAATGGCACAGGAAAAATTGAATACCCACATGCAAAAGAACGAAGTTGGACTTCTACTTTATACCATATACAAAAATTTACACAAAATGGATCAAGGATCTAAATGTAAGACATAAAGTCATAAAATTCTTCAGAGATATCACAGGGGCAAATTTTTATGATCTGGGGTTGGCAATGGATTCTTAGATATGACAACAAAAGCGTGAACAACAAAAGAAACAACAGATGAATGGAAATTCATCAAAATTAAGTTTTGTGCAAAGGACATCAAGAAAGTGAAATGATAACCTACAGAAATGGAGAAAATAGTCTGAAACCATTTATCAGATAAGGGCTTCATATCAAGAATATATAAAAAACTTTTAATAATGCAACAACAAAAAGGTTAAACAACCCAATTTAAAAACGGGCCAAGGGAGAGAGACAGAAGATGACGGCATAGAGAAGAGTGGTAGTTGGTCCCCCTGGAACTAATAAACAGCCAGAAAAAACTAGAAAATAATCTGGAATAACTGCAGGGGGACAAACATGACCATCCACTCATCATACACCAACGTGAACTGGGAGGAATGCTCGAGTTCGCAGTACAAAATCTGTAAGTAAAAAATGCAGACCCAAGCCAGGAGCCCCACTGCCCCATGGCCGGAACTGCAAAGCCTCGTGGTGCTAGAGAGCAACACTCTCCAAGCAAGTGAATATAGCTCAGCTGAGCTCCAACTGGGGTTTTAATTAGCACATGCTAATTAAATGGGCTGACAGAGACTTTTGACGACTGACTTTGGAGAGCTGGAGGACCTCTCTAGGAGAGAGTGGGAGCCCAGAGTACTGGGTGCTGTCTCTGGTCAATGGCTGAAATGAAGGGGGCCACAGACTGACCCTGAAGGGGTCTTTCTGTCCCTTTTTTGGCTCAGTGGAGAAAGCCTCAGCCATTTTCAATGCCCAGGGCTATGATCCAGACAAGGATGGAGATAGCAGAGTCAGAGTCTATTCAAATGCTAATTCTCTCTCCCCAGGGGGTATATCTTCCCTAAAAGGAAAGAGGTGGTGCCAAGTTCTACAACCTGCCTTCCATTCAGAAACAGACCCCAGAGCCTGGGGGAAAACAGCCATGGGCCACATGTCCTTACACCAATCTGGAGCTACAGGCTGAGAGGTGCCACCTGGTGGGCAGAAAAGCACAGTGACTTGAGGCCTGACAGGGTGCATCAATCTTCTAAGACACCCTCAGGGAGACCTGAAACTATTGCCTCCTTCCAAGACCTGAGCCCATTCTGGTCTGGGAAAACCTGACTGGGTTTTACCAGACCAGAAACTCAAAATGGATCAAGGATCTAAATGTAAGTCATAAAATTCTTCAGAGATATCTCAGGGGCAAATTTTTATGATCTGGGATTTGGCAATGGATTCTTAGATATGACACTAAAAGCATGAACAACAAAAGAAACAATAGATGAATGGAAATTCATCAAAATTAAGTTTTGTGCAAAGGACATGAAGAAAGTGAAAAGAACCTACAGAAATGGAGAAAATAGTTTCAAACTATTATCAGATAAGGGCTTCATATCAAGAATTTATAAAAAACTTTTATTAATGCAACAACAAAAAGGTTAAGCAACCCAATTTAAAAATGGGCCAAGGGAGAGAGAAAGGAGATGACAGCATAGAGAGGAGTGGAAGTTAGTTAGTCCCTCTGGAACTAACTAGACAACAGAAAACTACAACCTACACTAGGAGGGGCAAAGTTATGGCCCAAAGAACAAAGTTACACTTCAACTGAGATACAGGAATTTAAACAACTAGTGCTGGATCAATTCAGAAAGCTTAGGGAAGATATGGCAAAAGAGATGAAGCATATAATGAAAATATTGGGCGTACATAAGGTAGAAATAGAAAATTCAAAAAAAAAAACTGACAGAATCTAATGAAATGGAAGGCACAATACATGAGATAAAGGACACCATGTAGACATACAACAGCAGATCTCAAGAGGCAGAGGAAAACACTCAGGACCTGGAGAACAAGGCACCTAAAAGTCTACACACAAAAGAAGAGATACAGAAAAGAATGGAAAAATATGAGCAACATCGCCAGGAACTTAAGGACAAAATGAAATGCAGGAATATACATGTCATTGGTGTCCCAGAAGAAGAGAAGGGAAAAGGGGCAGAAGCAATAATAGAGGAAATAATCAATGAAAATTTCCCATCTCTTATGAAAGACATAAAATTACAGATCCAAGAAATGCAGCATACTCCAAACAGAATAGATCTGAATAGGGCTATGCCAAGATACTTAATAATCAGATTATCAAACATCAAAGATAAAGAGAGAATCCTGAAAGCAGCAAGAGAAAAGCAATCCATCACATACAAAGAAAGCTTGATAAGACTATGTGTGGATTTCTCAATAGAAACCATGGAGGCAAGAAGTGGGGTGATATATTTAAAATACTTAAAGAGAAAAACCACCAACCAAGAATCCTATATCTGGCAAAACTGTCCTTCAGTATGAAGGAGAGCTTAAAATATTCTCTGACAAACAATCTTGTGAACAAGATACCTGCTCTACAGGAAACACTAAAGGGAGCACTACAGACAGGAAAAGACAGGAGTGAGAGGTTTGGAACACAATTTTGGGAGATAGTAACACAGCAATGTAAGTACACTGAACAAAGATGACTGTGAATATGGTTGAAAGAGGAAGGCTGGGACCATGTGGGACACCAGAACAAAAGACAAAGGATAAAGACTGGGACTGTGAACTCAGGGAAACCTAGGGTGCTCAACGATTGTGATAAAAGGTACAAATATATTTTTACATGAGATAGAACAAATGAATGTCAACATTGCAAGGTGTTAAAAATGAGGTGGGATTTGGGGAAAAATACAATCAGTGCAAACTAGAGACTACAGTTAACAGAAAAATTCTATTATGCTTCCTTTAATATAACATAGGCAACATACCAAAGCTAAATGCATAAGGTGGGGAGGACATAGGGGAAGGGTATGGGACTCTTGGCTTTGGTGATGTCTGACTCTTTATTCTACTTTAGTTTAATGCTATCTTTCCTTTTGTTGCTTCCTAGCTGTCACGTTTTTCTTTTTTTTTTTTTCTTTTTTTCTTCTCATTCATCTTTTCTTTTTCTCCTGTCTCTCTACCTTCTTTGACTCTTCCTCTTCCTTTATGGAAGAAATGGAGATGTTCTTATACAGATAGTGGCGAAGGTGGTGAATACATAAATATGTGACTATACAGGGAACCATCAATTGTTTACTTACGATGGAATGTATGGTGTGTCAACAAAACCATCTTTAAAAATGGGTTGATGAAGAAACTTGAGGGCACTATATTGAGTGAAATAAGTCAAACACATAAGAACAAATATTGCAGGGTCTCACTGATATGAACTAATTATAATATGTAAACTCATGGACACAAAATGTAAGTTATCAGGATACAGAACGAGGCTAAAGAATGGGGAGCAGTTGCTTATTATGAGCAGATGTCAACTAGGGTGAACTTAAACATTTGGAAATGGACAGAGGTGATGGTAGCACATTGCGAGAATAACTAACAGTGCTGAAAGGTGTGTGAAGGTGGTGGAAAGGGGAAGCTCAGTCACATATGTCACCAGAAGGAAAGTTGGAAGTTAAAAGATGGGAATGTATAAAACAGTGTATCTTGTGGTGGACAATGTCCATGATTAACTGTACAAATATTAGAAATCTCTCTAATGAACTAGAACAAATGTATGACACTATAGAAGTTAATAATAGAGGTAAATATAGGAAATATATATATACCTATTGCAAACTGTATACTACAGTTAGTATCATTTTAACATTCTTTCATCAACAGTAACAAATGTAGTATACAAATACTATGAATCAATAATTGCGAGGGGGTGGTTAGGGGTATGGAAGATTTGAGTTTCCTTTTTCTGTGTGTCTTTATTTCTTTTCTGGAATAATGAAAATGTTCTAAAAATTGGAGAAAAAAAAACCTAACTGTGGTGATGGATGCACCACTATATGTTGGTACCACAGGCAAGCAATGGTACACTTTGGATCTTTGGATAATTGTATGGTATGTGAACAATCTCAATTTAAAAAATGGGAAAAAATGGGCAAAGGACTTGAACAGATATTTTCCCAAACAGGTCATAAAAATGGCCTATAAGCATATGAAAACATGCCAACATCATTAGCCATCAGGGAAATGAAAAACAAAACCAAAATGAGACACTACTGTACCCACAAGGATTGCAATTCTTTTCTTAAATGGAAACTAACAAGTTCTTGAAAGGATGCAGAGAAATTGCAACTAGTGCATTGTTGGTGGGATAGTAAAATGGTGTAGCCACTGTGAAAAGCAGTATAGTGGTGCCTCAAAAAGTTAAATATAGAATTATCATACAACCCAACAATTTCACTCCTAGGTAAAGAAAGTGTGAACAGTGTCTCAAACAGATACTTGTACAACAAGGATCACAGTAGTATTATTCACAATAGGCAAAAGGTGAAAAATACTCAGCATCCATCGATAAATGAATGCATAAACAAAATGTGGTACAAACATATGATGAAATATTACTCAGCCATAAGAAGGAATGAAGTTCTGAGAAATTCTGCAACATGTGTGATTCTTGAAAATATTTTAGTAAAATAAGCAAGGCACATAGGAAAAATATTGTATGATGTCACTCATATGAGATATCCTGAAATAGAAAATTTGCAGACAGAAAATTTGCAGAGGTTACCAGGGGAAGAGAGTAGGGGAAAAGGGAAGGTTTCATTTGGTGGGTATAAAGGGTAAATAAAAATTAATTTTAAAAATAAAAGTGAAATGTAAACTTTGTCATACAAGCAAAAGCTGAGAGAATATATCACCAGGAGACCTTAACTATAAAAAATGATAAGGGAATTTCTTCAGAAAGAAAGAAGATTTGAATCTACAGAAAAGAAGGAAGAGCATTGGAAGTGGTAACTATGTGGGTAAAAATAAAACATTTTTCACAGTTTTAAATTTCTTTAAAAGACAACTAATTGTTTAAACCAAAACCAATAACAATATACTGTGGGCTTTATGATATGTAAAAGAATAGTATTTGGCAAAAATAGCACAAAGGACAGGAGGAAGAAATGGAAATGTACTGTTGTTAGGTTTTTACAACATAAATGAAATGGTACAATATATTTGAAGGTAAAGTGTGATAAATTAAAGAACTATACTGTAATTTTTTAAAAAATAAAAAATTCAGAGAGAAAGGAAAAAAAGATGAATGAGAGGAGGAAGGGAAGAGAAAGTCAAAGAAAGAAGAAAGAAAAAAGGGTATAGCAACAAGTCAATACTGGAGATAAAATGAAGACTTATATATGTTAAAAAATAAAAGGAAGCACATGCAATGAAGGAAAAAGTTGATGAACTGAACTTCATTAAAGCTAAAAACTTTTTTGCAAAAGACACCATCTAGAAAGTGAAAAGACTACCTACAGGATGAGAGAAAATATTTGAAAATCATATATTTGATAAGTGACTTGTATTCAAAATATATAACTACAACTCCATAATAAAAAGACAACCCAATTTAACAATGAGCAAAGGACAGACATTTCTCCAAAGAATATGCAAATGGAAAATAAGCACATGAATGATGGTCAACATTAGCCATGGAGGAAATGTAAATCAAAACCATAATGAGGTTAACACATCACACCCACTAGAATGGCTATAATAATAATAACACTAATAATAAAGATTATATAATAACATAATGATAAAAATTAACATTGTTAGTGAAGATGAGGAGAAATCAGAACACTCAAACTGTTGTTAGGAACGTACAATGTTGCAGCCATTTGAAACACAGTATAGTAGTTCCTTAAAAGGTTGAATAATATACAATTACCATAGGACCCAGCAATTCCAGCCTTAGGTATATACCCAAGAGAAATGAAAACATATGTCTATATGAAAACCAGTACACAAAGCATACACAAAGCATAGCACACACAAAAAAAGTGGAATAGCCAAAAGAATAGTCAAAACATGGACACAGCCCAAATGTCCACCAACTGATGAATGGATAAATAAAATATGGTATATTCAAATGAATATTTTTCAGCAGTAAAAGGAACGAAGTGATGTATGTAACAACATGAGTGAATCTCAAAAACATTTTACGAAGTGAAAACCAGTCACAAAAAGATCACTTATTGTAAGATTCCATTTGTATAAAATGTCTAGAATAGGCAAATCTATAGAGACAGAAAAAAATTAGTGGTTGCCTGGGATAGAGGGAATGCATGGGAGGAAAACAGAAATGACCATTAATAGGAACAGTGTTTATTTGGGGGGTGATGCAAATGTTCTAAAATTGATAGTGGTGATGATTTCACAACTCTGTGAACAAACTAAAAACCACTGAATTGTACATTTTATACAGGTGAATTGTATGGTATGGAAATTTTATCTCAACAAAGCTGTTACAAAAAATAAAAGGAAGGAAAATACATACCAAGAAAACATTAATTTTAAAAGCTAAAATGGCTATATTGACACCAGAAAAAAAGATTGCATAACAAAGCATACTACAATGGGTAAAAGACGGATTTTCATAATGAGAGTGGGATTAATAAAAAAAATCCTAAATGTATTGCATGTAATAGAACTTCAAAGTTACCAAAACACAAACTGATGAAAATGAAAGGAGAAATAGACAAATCCCCAACTATAATAGGAGATTTAAACTTTGCTTTCTTGGTAATTATAGAACACACAGTCAAAAAATAAGGAAACAGAATATGAAACAACACTATATTCAACTCAAACTAACTGTCTTTCATAGAACACTCCACACAACACATATTCTTTTCAGTGGTGCACGGAATATTCGCTAGATCATATTCTGGACCACAAACGAAGTCTCAATAAATTTAAAAGAAGAACTCATGTGACACATATTCTCTGACCACATGGGATTAAATCATAAATGAATAACAATATGGAAATCCTCAAGTATTTGTAAATTAAACAACACAATTCTAAATAATCCATGGGTCAAATAATAAATCACAAGAGAAAATTATTAAATATTTTGAATGGAAGGGAAACAAAAACAAAACCTATCAAAATTGGTGAGATTCAGCTAAAACTTCGCTAAGAAGGATTTTTTAGCAATGAGTAATTATATTCACAAGAAGAAATGTCTCAAATCAAAAATTTAATCTTCCAACTTAGGAAATTATAAAAAGAACAAAGTAAACCCAAAGTAAGTACAAAGAAGGAAATAATAAAGAAAAAGCAGAATTGATGAAATAGAAAGCAGAAAAATAATGGAGACGATCATTGAAAATAAAATCTAGGATTTTAAAAAGATCAATAAAATTGATAAACCTCAAGCCAGACAAATCAGGGAAAAGAAAGAGAAGACAAAATTTACCAATATCAGGAATAAATGAGGAGGGAACATCATAGATTCACAGACACTAAAAGGATTAAAATGTAATATTAAGGGCAACTTTATGCCAATAAAAATCCAATAACTTCAATGAAATAGACAAATTCCTTGAAAAATACAAACTACCAAAGCTCACTAAAAAAGAGTTAAATTGAATAGCCCAATATCTACCAAATAAATCAGATTTATAGTCAGAACATTCCCACAAAGAAAATTCCAATCCTAGGTGACTTCATTGGTGAATTCTACCAAATATTTCAAGAAGAAATAATACCAATTTTACATAATTATTTTCAAGAAAATAGAAGTAGAAACACTAATTCTATGAGGCCAGCATTACTCTGATGCCAAAAGCAGGCAACAGGATTACAAGAAAGGCATTACACACCAACATTGTCATGAACATTGTGGTGATTTGAAGCATGTACCCAAGAAGAAAATATTCTTAAATTCAATTCATTCCTGCTGGTGTGATCCCATTGTAAGTAGGACCTTTTGATGAGGTTGCTTCAGTTAGAAAGTGTAGCCCACCTCAATCAGGATGGGTCTTAATCCAATTAATGGAATCCTTTATAAGTGGAATGAAAGAGAGAGAGAGCAGGAGAGAGTGCACCACAGGAAGCATGAAGCTGAAATGGAACCCAAAGAGAAGGTAGAGACCAGGATATGCCACCACATGCCTTGCCATGTGACAGAGGAACCAAGGATCACCCGCAGCCAGCCTGAGAATATTATAGTCATTGGGGAGAAGGCACTGCCTTGATGAAGCCTTGGATTTAAACATTTTCTTGGCCTCAAAACTGTGAGCAAATAAATTCCCATATTGTTTAAGCCAACCCATTGCAAGGTATTTGCTTAAGCAGCCTAGGAAACTAAAACAAACATTGATGTAGAAAAGCTAACAGAATTTTGGCAAATTAACATATCATTACAAAAAGAGATTTATCCCAGGAATGTAAAATTATTGTAACATTCAAATATCAATCAATGTAATAAGAAGGTCTTGAGAAAACAGGTACAAGGTGGAAGAGAGCAGGGCCTCAGACCATTCCAGAGCATTCAGGTTGATTACACTGAAATGTCCCCAATAGGTCATTTAAAGTATATTTTGGTGACTGTAGACCATCTCACCAGATGGGTGGAAGCCTACCCTCTATCCTCAGCTACAGCACTGGGAACTTCTAAAGTTATCCTTGAACAAATCATTCCCCATTATGGGTTAGTGGAAAATACAGACTCTGACAATGGCAGTCACTTTACCTCCCATGTGTTGCAGAATGTCATAAGAAGGGAACAGCAGAACAGTTAGATGCCACTAGCTGAATGGCAGGGGAAAACAGAATGGCCCTAGACATGATGCTAGCTGAAAAGGGAGGTCTCTGT
The DNA here is from genome assembly GCF_015220235.1 of Choloepus didactylus. NCBI lineage: Eukaryota > Metazoa > Chordata > Mammalia > Pilosa > Megalonychidae > Choloepus > Choloepus didactylus. The sequence continues at coordinate 61,667,495 of NC_051311.1, forward strand.
GTTATGGTTGGGGGAAGTTGTTGCACGTTCGTCCCCAATAATGCAGCACCCAAAGGAACTATCGCCAAAGCCTTATCCCAGAACTAGCAAAAAATTCTGGCATTAACAACCCACTCACAGTGTGGTTGGAAAATTGGTTCAGGAAATGGAAAGGAATTGTGACATTTATTTTAACTTCCCTTATCATTTCAGCCAGAATGTTTACAGCGGCTGGGTGCTACATCATCCTGTGTGCCCAAGGGCTAGTTCAGAGACTCATCAAAACCACCCTAATCAAGAATATCAGCAGAACAATCTATACCCCTCTTAAGAAGAAAGATCCCTATGATGAGGAATGTGAAAAAGCTCTTAACAAATTTGAGAAACTAAAATGTGAAAACTAAAAAGGTTTAAAAAAAGAAAGAGGAGGGAATCTGTAAGAAACGGTTAAGTTTAGCTTTCACATTAAGGCAGCATGGAATAGGGAAAATGGCAGCAGAACTGGCTTAAACAGGTTCTGTGTTAAAGGGAAGAGAGAGAGCCATGACATAAGCCTAGAATCAGCACCAGCTCCTTACATGGGAAAAATAAGCAGGGTTACTGGAATGTAAAGGGATATGGGGTATAATCAGAGGTGGGAACTCCCAGAAGGAAATTTAAACTGAATGAGCCCCGTTGGATAGGCTGTAACCTCTGGAGTACCCAGCCAATGGGGAAACAGGGAAGGGACCTGCACATTAGTGGTAGGATATTAAAGATAGCCATGTACTTTTTCTTGCACACCAGCCTACCACATTTCTGGCTGTGTGCCCTTTCTTGCAAGATCATAAATAAATTCTTTTCTCCTCCAAAAAAAAAAAAAAAATGTAGTTCACCACATTAACAGACTAAAATAAGAAAAAAAAAAACATATGACCATCTCCAATGGATGCAGAAAACACATTTGACAAAATTCAAACCTCATTCTTGATAAAAATTCCCAGCAAACTTGTAACAGAAGGAAATTCCCTCAACTCGATAAAGGACATATATGAAAAACCAAAAGCTAATATCATTCTTAGTGCCTTCCCCTCTAACAGATACAAGGAGGTCCACTCTCCACACTTTTGTTCAGCTTTGTACTGGAGGTCCTAGGCAGTGGAACAATGCAAGAAAAAGAAATAAAATGCACAGAGATTGCAAAGGTAGATGTAAAAATGTTTCTATTTATATACAACATGATTGTTTATTTTGAAAATCCTAAATAATCTACAACAAAGCTACTAGAATAAATGAGTTTAGTAAGGTTATAGAATACAAGTTTAATATACAAAAATCAATTGTATATTTATATACTAGCAATGAGCAACTGAATTAAAAAAATACCATTGATGACATATAAGAAACACTTAGGGATACGTTAAATACACAGGTACACTAAAAACATTGCTGAGAAAAATTAAGGAATATTTAAAGAAACGAATGGTTACACCATATTCATGGGTTATAAGACTCAATATTATTTTATTGATTCTTCCCAAAGTGGCTTATTTATTCAACACAATCACAATAAACATCCTGAGTTGATTCTGATATTTCTGTGGAAATGCAAAGGATCTAGACTTGCAAAAACAATTTTGAAAAATGATGAACAAAGTTAGCGGTCTTACATTATCTCATTTTAAGACTTAAGACAGGGTTATATTGGTATAAAATGACACATGTAGAGCAATGTAACAGAATAGACAGAATCCAGACATAGACTCATGTAGGCATGGTCATTTGATTTTCAACAAAGTTACCAGGGCAGTTCAATGCTGAAAGGATAGTGCTTTCAGAAAAAGATACTAGAACAAACAGATATTCATATGTGTTATTAAAAACCTGGATTCTTACCTCACAGCATTTACAAAGTTTAGCTCAAATAAAATAATGTCCCATGCTCAAAAATGTATCCAAAATGAATCATAGATTTAAATATTTTGGAATTTTGAATATAATAGTTCTGGAAGACAACAGAGGAGAAAAATCTTAGTGACATTTAGTTGGGCAAAGATTTCTCAACTAGGACATAAAAGTATAAACTATAATAGGAAAAATCATGAATTGGACTTGATCAAAATTTAAAACTTTCATTCTCAAAAGACACTGTATTGAAAATGAAAAGGAAAACCACAGACTGAGAGAAAATATTCACAGTACATATATGATATAGAAGAACTTGTATCCAGCAAATATAAAGGACTCCTACAATTCAACAAAAGGAAGATAAACAACCCAATTTAAAAGTTAGCAAAATATTTCAAAAACACTTCACCAAAGACAATATATAAATGGCAAAATAAGCACAGGAAAAAATGCTTAACATTGCTAATCATTAGGGGATTTCAAGCTAAAATAAAAATATAACACCACACAGATGTTTCCAGTTGACTAAGATAACAGTGTGAGACACTCCAGGGCTCTGTTCCCCAACAGAATCTTTGAACAACCAGCAAAAACTGCAGAGCCATCTTCCTCAGAGTTCTGGAAAACAGTTTGAGGGTTTCAATAATTGGGGGAGCACTGAATCCAGAAGGGACCAACTTTAAAATGGTAGGGAAAGCTCATGGCACCCCTGCTGGCACCTCCTCCACTCCCTATCATGCTTGGTGCAGAGCCAGCCTGCATGCTCACTGCAGGTCTCTGGTTCCATTCTGCAGGTAGTAGAGTAACCCCTATGTGCATACTGAGGTGTAAGTATGTCTCTGCCAGTCTATCTTGTGGCAGCCTAAAAGACCAAACCAGGACACTCATCTCTGACACCACATCTCAGAACTTAACCTGCACACCTAAGCAGCTTGCAGATACCTAAATGAATATAAGAAACAATCAAAACATGGTGACCTGGGGCAAAGGATTACTGGATTTAAGACATACAACATAGCACCCAGGCTAGGAAAGTCTATTTCAAAAGGAGAAGAGGGGACATTTGGATCCCTGTAACTGGGAGAATTCCTAAAGTCATTAGGCATGCCAAGAACAAGATATATGTTCAGCAAAGAACAGAGAGGACCCCGAGCTTTCACTTCAGGCTGATTTTCAGGTTCACTGGTAGGTGAGCTAATCTCCAAAGGAGAGCTAAGCACCAACCAACAAAGAGCCAATTTGCAAAGACTGTGAAAGGTGGTTTTTACACTTGATTATTTTTGTTACCACCTTGCATTCAAAGAAATCTCTGTCATTTCACTAGCTGAATACAAACTTAAGGAACAAACAGACCAGGGAATAAATTCCAAAGTTAATATATTAAAATACACAGCATACAACAAAAAGACTGCTAGACACTAACAAAGAAACAGGAAATCATGGCCCATGCACAGAACAAGATAAAACATTAGAAACCATCAACGAAGAAGAGCAGACTTCAGACATACCAGAAAAGGCTTTTTTTAAAAGGGTCTTAAAATCTTCAAAGATCAAAGAAAACATGGACAAAACTAAAGTAAACCAGAAAACAACACAAATAAAATATCAATAGAGACATAAATCTTGAAGAGAGACAAAACATAGCTGAAGACCACAATAACAGAAATTAAAAATTCCCTAGGGGGTTCAAAAGCAGATTGGAAAATGGGGCAAGATGGTGGCATAGGGAGGTGTGGAATTTCATTCATCCTTTAGCACATCTAGTAAATAGCCAGGAACTGTCTTGAACAACTGTTTGGGGGACCTCCATGACCAGATACACATCCTACACCAGTCTGGAATCAGTGGGAGGGCTGAGATCACAATGCAGAACTTTAAGTAAAGTCTCCCAATCTGTGTAAACTGGCACCCTTCCCACTAGCATGGCAGGCTGTTTTGGAGTCACTTCCCCATGAGAAAAACAAACAGTCTCTAATAGGAGCAAGGGAAGGTAGCTCAACCAAGCTCCAACTGTGGATTTAATTAATATATTTGGCCTGCTAAATGTAAACTCTGAGGACAGATAAACCCAGAGAAAACACTGAAGAAAACTTCAGATCTCTATGAAGAAGAGAGGAGGTGGGGGTAATGGGGGAAAAAAACAACAACGGAGATGTTTGGAGTTGGCTAAGTGCAGAATACTAGAAAAGGGCTGTGCCCCAAGAAAAGGGGCACACAGAGTTGGGTACAAACTCCAGCTCTTATAGGCAAACCAGGAGGCTGGGAACTGACTCTGGAAAAATTTTTTTCTTTTCTTTAAACTTTTTAGCATATATAAAGCAGCGTGTATTTTCCCTTGTTGGCACTGCCCCAGGCAAGGGCAGAATTAAGGACTATCTGAGAGAGAAAGTAACTAGTCATGTGAAGGAGATAATTCCCTGAAGGGTGTATCTTCCCCAAGAAAGGGGGGCAGGGCCCAGCAAAACTGGCAGCTCTCATTCAGAGAATTCAGACCACAGGGGCTGGAAAACAGAAACAATTTAAGTCTGCCCTCTGTCTCACTCCCTGTCTCAACCATGCCCCAGGCAAGGACAGGGTCTGTTGAGAATGAAAGGCACCATACTGCTCTATACCATTGGGGAGCTGGGGGCTAACAAGCACAACCTGCTAGGCAGGAGAGTAAAAGCACAGAATCTAGAGACTTCACAGGAAAGAGAGGCATCCTGATGGGTCTCATCACCAGGGAACTTTGACATTGATTACCTTCCTGAGTCCTGGGCCTGTCTTATCTGGGAAAATCTGATTGGGGTTGATCCTATCTGGGGAGACCTTTCTCAAAAAAAAAAAAAAAAAACCTTTCACATAGTCAGGGCAAGAACCAGAAAAACAAGAGCTGAAAAATTCTTATCAGTGAAACACAGGTTATGCTAGAGGACTAGAATAAGTTGAACTGAAAGTCAAAGAAGAGACAGAGAACACAGCCAGCCAAAGAGAAAACCCTAGGTAAAAGAGAGAAAAAGACCTCCAGAATAAACAAATCAAGGAAATCAGATGTCTAGACACTAACAAAAAAACCATGAGTCATACCAGGAAGCAAAAAGATATGATTCAGTCAAAGGAAAAAAACTAACACTCAAAATGAGATATAGGAGTTGAAACAACTAATTAAAGATGTTCAAACAGATTTTCTAAATCAAATCAATGAATTGAAGGAAAATGAGGCAAAAGAGATGAAGGATATAAAGAAGACACTGAGTGACCATACAGAAGAACTTGAAAGCTTGAAAAAACAAATGGCAGAAGTTATGGGAATGAAAGGCACAATAGAAGAGATGAAAAACACGATGGAGACATATAACAACAGATTTGAAGGGGGAGAATAAAGGATTAGTTAACTAGAGGACATGAAATCTGAAATCCTACACACAAAAGAACAGATAGGGAAAAGAATGGAAAAGTATGAACAGGTTCTCAGAGAACTGAATGACAACATGAAGCACTTGAATATACACATCATGTGTGTCCCAGAAGGAGAAGAAAGGGAAAAGGGGCAGAAATAATGATGGAGGAAATAATCACTGAAAATTTCCCAACTCTTATGAAAGACATAAAATTAAAGATCCAAGAAGCACAGCATACCCCAAACAGAACAGCTCCAAATAGACGTACTCCAAGTAACTTATAAACAGATTGTTAAGTGTCAAAGACAAAGAGAATATGCTGAAAGCAATGAGAAAAGCAATACATCACTTACAAGGGTAGTTCGATAACACTATGTGTGGATTTCTCAGCAGAAACTATGGAGGCGAGAAGGCAGCAGTATGACATATTTAAGATACTGAAAGAGAAAAAATGCCAATCTTTTATGTCTGGCAAAACTCTCCTTCAAAAATGAGGAATAGTTTAAAATATTCTCAGAAAAGCAGACACAGAAAGTTTGTGAACAAGAAACTGGCTCTACAAGAAATTCCAGAGGGAACACTACAGGCAGATAGGAAAAGACAGGAGAAAGAGGTTTGGAGAAGAATGTAGAAAAGAAGATTATCAGGAAGGGTAAAGAGAGGAAAGAAAATAAGATCTTACATATAAAATCCAAAAGAGAGAATGGTAGAAGAAAATACTGCCTTTAGAGTAATAACATTAAATGTTAATGGATTAAACTCCCCAATCAAAAGACAGAGACTAACAGAATGGATTTAAAAATAGGATGCATCTATATACTGTCAATAAGAGACACACTTGAGACCCAAGGACAAAAAAGTTAAAGTGAAAGGCTGGAAAAAGTTCATGCAAACAAGAATGAGAAAAGAGCAGGGGTAACTATACTAATAACAGACAAATTGGACTTCAAATGTGAAGCAATTAAAAGAGACAAAGAAGATCACCATGCATTAATAAAAGAGACAATTCATCAAGAAGAAATAACAAACATAAATATTTATGCACTGAGTGAGAGTACCCCAAAATACATGAGGAAAACACTGACAACACTGAAAGGAGAAGCAGATACCTCTACAACAATTGTTGGAGACTTCAATACACCATTCTCATCAATGGACAGAACACATAAACAGAGGATTAATAAGGAAACAAACTTTGAATAATGTGATAAATGAACCAGACTAAACATATTTACAGAACACTGCACCACAAAACAACAGGATACACATTTTTTCTCAAGTGCTCATGGATCATTCTCCAGGACAGAGCACATGTTGGGTAACAAAACAAATCTCAATAAATTTTAAAAATTAAAATTATAAAAAACATTTTGTCAGACCATAATGAATGAAGTAGGAAACAATCAGGTGGAAGGCTGGAAAACTCACAAATACGTGGAGGCTGAACAACACACTCTTAGACAACCAGTGGGGCAAGGAAGAAATTACAAGAGAATTCAATAAATATCTCATGGCAAATGAAAATGAGAACACAACATATCAAAACTTGTGGGATGCAATGAAGGCTTTGCTGAGAGGGAAACTTATTGCCCTAAATGCCTCTATTAACAAAGAAGAAAGAGCAAAAATAGAGGGCTTCACTGCTTACCTGGTGGAACTACAGAAAGAACAGCAAAATAACCACAAAGCAAACAGAAGGAAAGAAATAACAAAGATAAGAGCAGAAATAAATAAAACTGAGAACATGAAAATAATAGAATCAACAAAATCATAAGTTGAGAAAATCAATAAGATCAGTGGACACTTAGCTAGAGTGACAGAGAATGAAAGAGAGATGATGTAAAACAATAAAATTGGAAATGGGAGGGAGGACATAACTACTGACTCTCAAGAGATTAAGGGGATAATAAGAGGATAATATGAGGAACTATATGTTAACAAACTAGACAATTTACATGAAATGGATAACTTCCTAGAAAAGCATGAACAACCAAGATTGACTTGAAAAGATATAGAAGATTTCAACAAACCAATCACAAGTAAAGAGATTGAATCAGTCATCCAAAAACTTGCAAGAAAGAAAAGTCCAGGACCGTATGGCTTCACACATGAATTTTACCAAGCATTCAAGAAAGAATTAGTATCAATCCTGCTCAAATCCTCAAGAAAATTGAAGAGGAGGGAAAACTACCTATGCCAGTTTGGATATGTTATGTCACCCAAAAAAACCATATTCCTTAATGCAGTCTTGTGGGGGCCAATGTATTAGTCTTGATTAGGCTGGAACATTTCATTAAGTGTTTCGATGGAGAGGTGACTCAATCAACTGTGGTTGATAACACTGATCAAATTATTTCCACACCACCCATTCTGGGTGAGTCTTAATTAGATCACAGGAGTCCTTTAAGAGATGCTTGGGAGCAGAGATGCTCACAGCTGACCTACATGCATGCTGAAGCTTAGAGATGTTTAGAGATGCTAAGCTAAGAGATGAACCCCAGGGTTTGCCTTGGCAAAGCTAAGAGAAGAACCCAGATGCTTAGATGCACAGAAGGTGAAGAAGCAAAGAGATTCAAGCCCAGAAACATTTTCGAGAAAGTCATTTTGAAACACAACACAGGGACAAAGGATCAGCAGATGCCTGCCTTGTGCCTTCCCAGCTGACAGAGGTGTTCCAGACACCATTGGTCTTCCTTCAGTAAAGGTATCTTCTTGTTGATGTCTTAATTTAGACACTTTTATGGCCTCAGGACTGTGAATTTGTAACTAAATAAACCCCCTTTATAAAAGCTAATCCATTTCTGGTATTTTGCATGGCAGCAGCATTAGCAAATGGGAACACCACCTAACTGATTATATGAAGCCAAGATCACCCTAATACCAGATTCTACAAAAAATACTACAAGAAAAGAAAATTACAAACCAATTTTTTAATGACTATAGATGCAGACATCCTCAATAAAATATTTGCATATTGAATTCAGAAGCACATTAAAAGAATTATACACCACAACCAAGTGGGTTTTATTCCAGCTATGCAAGGGTGGCTCAACACAAGACAATCAATCAACATTACACACCACATCAACAAATCAAAGGGGTAAAACCACAGGATCATCTCAATTTATGCAGAAAAGGCATTTGACAAAATTCAACATCCTTTCTTGATGAAAACACTTCCAAGGATAGGAATAGAAGGGAACGTCCTTGACATGATATGGGAATATAGAAAAAACCCATAGCTAACATCATACTCAATGGGGAAAGACTGCAAGCTTTCCTTCTGAGATCAGGAACAATACAATGATGCCCACTGTCACACTGTTATTCAGCATGTGCTAGAAGTTCTAGCTAGGGCAATTAGGCAATAAAAAGAACTAAAAGGCATCCAAATTGGAAAGGGAGAAGTAAAACTTTTGTTGTTTGCAGATGACATGATACTATATGTAGAAAATCCATAAAAATCTACAGCAAAACTACTACAGCTAATCAGTGAGTACAGCAAAGTGGCAGGATACAAGATCAACACACAAAAGTCAATAGTGTTTCTATACACTAGTAAAGAGCAATCTGAGGAGGAAAACAAGAAAAATTCCATTAATACTAGTAACCAAAAGAATCAAATATTCAGGAATAAATTAACCAAGGACATAAAAGATCTATACACAGAAAACTACAAAACATTGCTAAAAGAAATCAAGGAAGACCTAAATAAATGGAAGGACATACTGTGTTCATAGACTGGAAGACTAAATATAGTTAAGATGTCAATTCTATCCAAAATGATTCACAGATTTCAATGCTGTATCAATCAAAACCCCAACAACTTACTTTGCAGAAATAGAAAAACCAACAATCTAATTTATTTGGAAGGACAAGGTACCCAAATAGCTAAAAATATCTTGAAAAGGAAAAATGAAGTTGGAAGTCTCACACTACTTGACTTTTATGTGTATTACAAAGCTACAGTGGTCAAAACAGCATGATAGTGGCATAAAGATAGATATACTGACCAATGGAATCAAATTGACAGTTCAGAAAGAGACCCTCTCATCTACAGACAACTGATTTTTGACAAGGTGACCAAGTCCACTCAACTGAGACAGAACAGCCTCTTCAAAAAATGGTGCTTGGAGAACTGGAAATCCATTTCCAAAAGAATGAAAGAGGACCCCTCTCTCACACCATATACAAAAACTAACTCAAAGTGGATCAAAGACCTAAGCATTAGAGCTAAGACCATAAAACTTTTAGACAAAAATGTAAGGAAACGTCTTAAAGATCTTGTGAAAGGCGATGGCTTCCCAGACCTTACACCCAAAGCACAAGCAATGAAAGAAGAAATAGATAAATGGGATTTTCTCAAAATTAAATACTTTTACACATCAAAGAACTTCATCAGGAAAGTAAAAAGGCAGCCTACTCAATGGGAGACAAAGTTTGGAAGCCACATATCTGATAAATGTTTAATATCCAGAATATATAAAGAGACCCTACAACTCAACAACAAAAAGAGAACAACCCAATTTAAAAATGGGCAAAAGACATGGACAGGCACTTTTTCAAAGAGGAAATACAAATGACTCAAAAGCATATGAAAAGATGCTTAACTTCACTAGCTATCAGGAAATTCAAATCAAAACTACAATGAGATACAATCTCACAACTACTAGAATGGCCATTGTAAAAAAAAAACAGAAAACAACAAATGCTGGAGAGGATGTGGAGAAAGAGGTACACTTACTCACTATTGGTGGGAATGTAGAATGGTGCAACTGCTCTGAAAAACAGTTTACTGGTTCTTTAGGAAGCTAAGTATAGAATTGCCATATGATTCAGCAATCCCATTACTTGGTATATACTTGGTGGAACTGAAGGCTAGGATATGAATGGACATTTGCACACCAATGTTTACAGCAGCATTATTCATGATTGCCCAGAGATGGAAACAGACCAAATATAAATCAATAGTCAAATAGATTAACAAACTATGATATATGCATATGATAGAATATCACGCAGCTGTAAGACAGAATAAAGTCATGACCCATGCAACAATGTGGGTGAACCTGGAGGACATTATGTTGAGTGAAATTAGCCAGAAACAAAAGGACAAATACTGTATAGTCTCACTAATGTCAACTAACTATAAGGACAAATTCTGAGAGTTAAAATTAAGAACACAGGTTATCAGGGGATAGAATGAGGGTAGGGATTGGGCATTTGATGCTAAGGAGTACAGTATATTCAGCAAGACTGATTTTAAAGATCCAGAAATGGATACCACAATGCTAATAGTAGCACAATATTGTAAGTATAATTAACAAAGCTGAAGGTGAGTATGGTTGAAAGAGGAAGGCTAGGGGCATGTATAATGCCAGAAGGAAAGACATGATAAAAACTGGAACTGTATTTTAGCAAAACCTATAGTGGAGTTAATTACTCCTCTAGGGCAGCTGGTAAATAGTGAGGAACTGCATGGAACAGCTGTTTTTGGGGTTTTCTGTGATCAGTCACACATCGTACAAGAATGTGGAATGGATGGAACAGCTGAGATCACAGTGGAAAACTTAAGTTTCCCTGGCCTGTGCCTCCCCCCACCAGGCACAGCAGAATGACTTGGAGCTGGTTCCCTTAGGGAAAAAGAAATAATCTGTGCTGGGAGCAAGGAGGGGTGCTCAACCAGGTACCAACTGCAGAATTAATTAACAAATTCAGACTGCTGAATAAAAGCTCAAAGCACAGATAAACCAGCCTTAAGCACCAAAGAAGATGGGAGGCATCCTCCTGCCCCCCCCCACACACACATACCTGGCAGAGAGGAGGTGGGGCTGACATGAACAAAAAACGAAAAACACAGACTTTTGGAGTCACAGGGATTCAGAATACCTGAAAAGGACTGGGCTCCAAGAAAAAGGGGGCACATAAAGACTTATCAAATTAGTCTCTGGCTTCCAAATCCTGGGAGCTGGGGTCCTACTCTGAAAAGGTTTCTTCTTTTTTCTTTCTTGCTTTTCCACTTTATCTTTTTATTTTTCAATACACCATCAGAGCTCCTGCTTCAGCACTGCCCTGGGCAAGGGCAAAATTAAGAACTAAAGTTGTCTGAGAGTAACTATGCAGGTAAAAGAGATAAGAGCCTAAAGGGCTTATCTGTAAATATCCCATAGTGGGGCTGAGAAAACTTGGGGGCTGGGGAAGGCCCTTGAAAGGGGTTTCCTTCCTTCCTTTCTTTTTCTTTTCTTTTTTCTTTTTCTTTTTTTTTTTTTTTTTTTTGACACAACTACTCTAAGTAGCTCATTACAGAAAGACTCAGATACTTGCAATTGGCCCCTGGGTCCAGGCAAGGGTGGGGCTAACATAGGTCTGAGAGACAAAGAAGACAAGGGGGGCTGGGCCCAGCTCAAGTGGCAGCCCTAACTCAGAGAACTCAGACTCCAGAGGCTCAAAAACAGAAACCAGCTTGAATCAGCCATGCCCCTGGCAGGGACAGAGTCTGTGGAGAATTAAAGGCACCTGTGGCACCTCTTTACACTGGTGTGGAGCTATGGGCTGATGAGTGCCACCTGCTGGACAGGACAGAAAAAGCAGAGTTAAGAGGCTTCACAGGAGGGTCTGACAACCTGAGTAACCTCATCTTCAGGGAAATTTCATACCCTCTTCCTGAGACCTGGGCTTCTCTGAACTGGGAAAATCTGATTGGAGTTAATCATATCTGAGGAGACCCCCTCATAAAAAAGATACATACAGGCAGGGCAAGAACCAGAAAAACAAGAGGTGAAAAATTCTGATCAACTAAACAGAGGCTAGGTTAGAGGTCCAGAATATGTTGAACTGCACACCAAAGAACAAACAGAGAACAAAGCCAGCAAATAAGAAAACCATGAAAGATGGAAAACAAACTCCAGAATAAACTAATCAAGGAAATCAGATGCCTAGACAGCTAAAAATAATGAGCCATATTAGGAAACATGAAAACATGGACCAGCCTAAGGAACAAGATAACACTTCAACTGAGATACAGGAATTGAAACAACTAATTAAAGATGTTCAAACAAACATGCTAAATCAATTCAAAAATCAAATCAGTGAGCTGCAGGAAGATACGACAAAAGAGATGAAGGATATAAAGAAAAAATTGGGTGAACACAAGGCGGAACTCCAAAGTTTGAAAAAAAATGGCAGAACTTATGGGAATGAAAGGCACAATAGAAGAGTTGAAAAGCACAATGGAGATGTAAAACACCAGACTTAAAGAGGCAGAAGAAAGGATATGTGAACTAGGAGACAGGACATCTCAAATCCTACACACAAAGGAACAAATAGGGTAAAAATGCAAAAATATGAGCCAGGTCTTAGGGAGCTGAATGACAACATGAAGCACATGAATATATGTGTTATGGGTGTTCCCAAAGGAGAAGAGAAAGGGAAAAGGGCAGAAAGAATAATGGGAGAAATAATCACTGAAAGTTTCCCATCTCTTATGAAAGACATAAAATTACAAATTCAAGAAGTACAGCATACCCCAAACAGAATCAATCCAATAGACCTACTCTAAGACACTTACTGATCAGATTGTCCAATATCAAAGGCAAAGAGAGAATTCTGAAAGCGGCAAGAGAAAAGTGATCCATCGTATACAAGGGAAGCTCAATAAGAATATATACAGCTTTCTCTGCAGAAACCATGGAGGTGAGAAGGCAGTGATATGATATATTAGATACTGAAAGAGAAAAACTGCCAACCAAGAATTCTGTATCTCGCAAAATGGTCCTTCAAAAATGAGGGAGAGGAGGAAGATGGTTGATTAGGAGAGACAAGGCAAAAAATCATCTCCATGAAAAATACTAGATAAAAGACAGAAAGTGCTCCAGAACACCAGTTCCAGTGATGCACCAGCTGGACAAGGTCTGCTAAATCCACAGGGACCATGCACATGGTGAAACCAGGAGTCTGCATTCTGAAATGAGTGAGTGAGCCTGCTGGAGAACAGGCAGCCACACCACAGTCAAGAGAAACCAAGGTTTGGCATTTGGAGAGATGGAATTGCTTCCCCACAACCTATGCACAAACCTCAATATCCGGTGTGGATGATAGCCTTTTGCACACCTGCAGCTAACTGTCCCAGAGTTAGGAAGGCAGAGAACCATGAAAAGGAGGGAAAATACCATGCCCCACACAGCCAGAGGGCTGGGAACACCCCTGCCCAGTGCCACAGCCTAGAGCTACACTGCACAACCCAGAATGGTGGGAAGTGTATCCTGCAACAGGCATGCACACCTCTTATTGGGCATGGCGATAGCCCTTTGCACACCTGCAGGTAATTTTCCCAGAGCTAGGAAAGTGGAGGTGTGCAAAAAGGGGGAAATTACCACATCCCATACAGCCATCTTTTCAGCAGGCTGCGAATACCTCTACACACCCCATGGCCCAGAACTTCCCTTGGGGAACTGTGCTGACCTGTGACATAGCAGAGTCTTCCCTCAGCAGAGGCCCTAGGAGGGCACAGCTTGGAAGAGGGACCCACTCAGAAGTCCCATGGACCACACTCCAATACCAGGGACTTGTGGATCCATGGCAGAGACAAACTGTGCCAAGAATGAACTGAAGGTTTAGACTCCTGCAACAGCTTTAAGTCTCAAGGAACACCTGGGAATTTTGATAATGTAAACTGCCCTCTCTTCCTAACCACTCAGATACAAACCCCACATTCAGGGTGGGCAGCACCAACTACACAAGGAAAATTGGTGTGCCAGTTGGACCCCCACAAGATTCATACCTGTACTCACCACAAAGACAAAGTGGGAGTGAACTGGCTTGAAGGGAATAGGTGGCTTGTGGATGCCACCTGCTGGTCAGTCAGAGAAAGTGTATTCTACCAAGCTGTAGATATGTCAAATTAGAGATATTTGTCCAAATAAGTCTACATATCCTAAAAGAACCCCATCAAGATAGGCAAATGCCAAGAGATGAAACACAACAGAAAATTTTAAAACATATGAAGAAACCAGAAGATATGGATAACCAAACCCAAACACCCAAATCAAAAGATCAGAGGAGACACAGTACTTGGGGCAATTAATCAAAGAACTAATGACAAACAACAAGATCATAGCACAGAATATAAAGGACATGAAGAAGACCCTAGAAGAGCATAAAGAAGAATTTTCAAAAGTAAATAAAAAAATAGATGATCTTATGGAAATAAAAGAAACTTTCAATCAAATTAAAAAGATTCTGGATACTCACAGTACTAGATTAGAGGAAGGTAAGCAGTGAATCAGCAAAGAAGACAGAATGGAGAGTGAAAGAACAAAAGAAAGAGTGGGGAAAATAAAAAAAAATTAAAACGGATCTCAGGGATATGATCGAAAATATAAAATGCCCAAATATAAGAGTTATTGGTGTTCCAAAAGGGGAAGAGAAGGGTAAAGGTCTAGGAAAGGTATTCAAAGAAATTGTTGGGGAAAACTTCTCAAACCTTCTAAACAACATAAATACACAAATCATAAATGCCCAGTGAACTCCAAACAGAATAAATCCATATAAAACCACTCCAAGACATACTCTGATCAGATTGCCAAATGCTGAAGAGAAGGAGCAAGTTCTGAAAGCAGCAAGAGAAAAGCAATTCACCATATACAAAGGAAACAGCATAAGACTAAGTAGTGACTACTCAACAGCCCCCACGGAGGTGAGAAGGGAGTGGCATGACATATTTAAAATACTGAAAGAGAAAAATTTCCAACCAAGAATTCTTTATCCACAAAGCTCTCCTTCAATTTGAGGGAGAGCTTAAAATTTTCAAACAAATTCTGAGAGAATTTGCTAACAAGAGAATTGCCCTACTTGAGATACTAAAGGGAGCCCTACCAACAGAGAAACAAAGAAAGGAGAGAGAGAGAGATGGAGAAAGTTTCAGTAATAAAGAGATTCAGTATGGGTACATCAAAGGACATTAAGAGAGAGGGGGGAAAAATATATCTGACAAACATAAACCAAAGGATAGAATAGCTGATACAAGAAATGCCTTCACAGTAATAACATTGAATGTAAATGGATTAAACTCTCCAATTAAAAGATATAGATGGGCAGAATGGATCAAAAAATATGAACCATCAATATGTTGCATACAAGAGACTCATCTTACACACAGGGATAAAAAGAAATTGAAGAAAGGGATGGAAAAATATTTCATGCAAGCTACAGCCAAAATAAAGCAGGAGTAGCAAGATTAATCTCAGATAAAATAGACATTAAATGCAAGGATGTTATGAGAGACAAAGAAGGCCACTACATACTAATAAAAGGGGCAATTCAACAAGAGGAAATAACAACCACAAATGTTTATGTACCCAATCAAGGTGCCCCAAAATACATGAGACAATCATTGGCAAAACTAAAGAAAGCAATAGATGTTTCCATGATAATTGTGGGAGACCAATACATCACTCTCTTCTATAGCTAGATCAACCAGACAGAAGACCCACAAGGAAACTGAAAACCTAAACAATCTCATAAATGAATTTGAATTAACAGACATATATAGAACATTTCATCCCAAAACACCAGGATACACATTCCTCTCTAGGGCTCACAGAACTTTCTCCAGAGTAGATAATATGGAGAGCCATAAAACAAGCCTCAATAAATTTTAAAAATTGAAATTATTAAAAGCATATTCTCTAATCACAGTGGAATACAATTAGAAGTCAATAACCATCAGAGACTTAGAAAATTCACAAATATCTGGAGGTTAAACAACACACTCCTAAACAATCAGTGGGTTAAAGAAGAAATAGCCAGAGAAACTGCTAAATATATAGAGATGAATGAAAATGAGAGCACAACATATCAAAACCTATGGGATGCAGCAAAAGCAGTACTGAGGGGGAAATTTTAGCTCTAAATGCATACAATTAAAAAGGAAGAAAGAGCTAAAATTGAAGTAATAATGGAGCAACTTAAGAAGCTAGAAAACAGGAAACTAACCCTAAACCAAGTAGAAGAAAAGAAGTAAAAAGGATTAAAGCAGAAATAAATGACAAAGAGAACAAAAAAAAAAATACAGAATAAATAACACCAAAAATTGGTTCTTTGGGAAGATCAACAAGACTGACAAGCCCCTAGCTAGACTGACAAAATCAAAAAGAGAGAAGACCCATATAAACAAAATAATGAATGAGAAATGTGACATTACTGTGGATCCCAAAGACATTAAAAAAATTATAAGAGGATACTATGAATAACTCTATGCCAACAAACTTGATAATGTAGAGGAAATGGACAATTTCCTGGAAACACATGAACAACTTAGACTGAGAAGAGAAGAAATAGAAGACCTCAACCAATCACAAGCAAAGAGACCCAATCAGTCACAAAAAACTTCCCACAAATAAATGCCCAGGGCTAGATGGCTTCACAGGGGGAATTCTACCAAACTTTCCAAAAAGAACTGACACCAATCTTACTTAAACTCTTTCAAAACATCAAAGAAAATGGAACACTACTTAACACATTTTATGAAGCTAACATCAATCTAACACCAAAACCAGGCAAAGATGCCACCAAAAAGGAAAACTACAGGCTAATCTCCCTAATGTATATAAATGCAAAAATTCTCAACAAAATACTTGCAAATCAAATCCAAAGACACCTTAAAAAAAATCATACACCATGTCCAAGTGGGGTTCATTTCAGGCATGCAAGGATGATTCCACATAAGAACATCAATCAGTGTATTACAACAGATTACCAAATCAAAAGAGAAAAATCAAATGATCATCTCAATAGATGCTGAAAAAGCTTTAGACAGAATCCAATACCCCTTTTTGATAAAAACACTTCAAAAGGCAGGAATTGAAGGTAACTTCCTCAATATGAAAAAGAGCATATATGAAAAAACCACAGCCAGCACAGTACTCAATGGTGAGAAACTGAAAGCCTTCCCTCTAAGATCAGGAACAAGACAAGGATGCCCGCTGTCACCACTGTTATTCAACATTGTGCTAGAAGTGCTAGCCAGGGCAATCTGGCAAGACAAAGAAATAAAAGGCATCCAAATTGGGAAGGAAGAAGTAAAGCTGTCATTATTTGTAGACGATATGATATTGTATCTGGAAAACCCTGAGAAATTGACAATACAGCTACTAGAGCTAATAAACAAATTAAGTAAAGTAGCAGGATACAAGATTAATGCACATAAGTCAGTAATGTTTCTATATGCTAGAAATGAA
Organism: Choloepus didactylus; assembly: GCF_015220235.1. Classification (NCBI taxonomy): domain Eukaryota; kingdom Metazoa; phylum Chordata; class Mammalia; order Pilosa; family Megalonychidae; genus Choloepus; species Choloepus didactylus. Next base: position 61,684,977 of record NC_051311.1, read on the forward strand.
CAAACTGAAGAGACACTCACGAAAAAGATACCATTTTCAATAGCAACTATAACAATCAAGTACCTAGGAATAAACTTAGCCAAAGATGTAAAAGCCCTATACAAAGAAAACTACATAACTCTACTAAAAGAAATAGAAAGGGACCTTAAATGATGGAAAAATATTCCATGTTCACGGATAGGAAAGGTAAATGTCATTAAGATATCAATTCTACCCAAACTCATCTACAGATTCAATGCAATCCCAATCAAAATTCCAACAACCTACTTTGCAGACTTGGAAAAGCTAGTTATCATATTTACTTGGAAAGGGAAGATGCCTTGAATTGCTAAAAACACTCTAAAAAAGAAAAATGAAATGTGAGGACTTACACTCCCTGACTTTGAAGCTCATTAAAAAGCCACAGTTTTCAAAACAGCATGGTACTGGCACAAAGATAGATATATTGATCAATGGAATTGAACTGAGAATTTGGAGATAGACTCCTAGGTCTACAGCCAACTTATCTTTGATAAGGCCCCCAAAGCCACTGAACTAGAACATAACATTCTTTTCAACAAATGGGGCTGGGAGAGTTGGATATCCATTTTCCAAAGAATGAAAGAGGACCCCTACCTCACACCCTACATAAAAATTAATTCAAAGTGGATCAAAGACCTCAATATAAAAGACAGTACCATAAAACTCATAGAAGATAATGTAGAGAAACATCTTCAAGACCCTGTATGAGGCGGTCACTTCCTAGATTTTATACCAAAGCATAAGCAACAAAAGAAAAAGTAGATAAATGGGAACTCCTCAAGCTTAGAAGTTTCTGCACCTCAAAGGAATTTCTCAAAAAGGTAAAGAGGCAGCCAACTCAATGGGAAAAAGTTTTGGGGAATCATGTATCTGACAAAAGACTGATATCTTGCATATATAAAGAAATCCTACAACTCAATGACAATAGTACAGATAGCCCAATTATAAAATGGGCAAAAGATATGAAAAGACAGTTCTCTGAAGAGGAAATACAAATGGCAAAAAAACACATGAAAAAAATGTTCAGCTTCACTAGCTATTAGAGAGATGCAAATTAAGACTACAATGAGATATCATCTGACACCAAATAGAATGGCTGCCATTAAACAAACAGGTAACTACAAATGCTGGAGAGGATGTGGAGAAATTGGAACTCTCATTCATTGTTGGTGGGACTGTATAATGGTTCAGCTACTCTGGAAGACATTCTGGCAGTTCGTTAGAAAACTAGATATAGAGTTACCCTTCAATCTGGCAACCGCACTTCTCAGTATATACCCAGCAGATCGGAAAGCAGTGACACGAACAGATATCTGCATGCCAATGTTCATAGCAGCAAGATTCATAATTGCCAAGAGATGGAAACAACCCAAACATCCTTCAACAGATAAATGGATAAATAAAATGTGGTATATACACATGATAGAATACTACACAGCAGTAAGAAGGAACAATGTCGTGAAACATATGACAGCATGGATGCACCTTGAAGACAATGCTGAGCAAAATAAGCCAGGAACAAAAAGAGAAATATTATATGTTACCACTGATGTGAACATTGAAAAATGTAAAATAAATGGTTTATGATATGGAATATAGGGGACCTAACAATAGATAGCAATTAGTGAAGGGGGAATAATAACCTAATAAGAACAGATAAGTTATTGTGGGTAAATTTAACATTCTGGGATAGCTCAGGAATGACTATTGTTTATTAATTTCTGGTGGGTATGGTAGGAAAAAGTTCACAGCAATATAGCTATCTTAGGTTACCTGTTTTTCTTTTTCCTTTGCTGGGTTATAGTCTGTATATTTTCTTGGGGTAGAGTAGGAACATGTTGGAAGTAATGTAGCTATTTTAGGTTATTTGTTTTTTTTATTCCTTTGTTTTGGTTTGTTCGAAATTTTTTTATTGTATTTTTTTTTAATTTTTTGATATAGTTAATTAAAGAAAAAATGAAAAAAATATGCAAAGCCCCCCTGAGGAGCTGGGGGGAAAATGCAGAGGTGTTGGGCTTCCTCACCTGGATGGTCGCTGATGTTCTCACAAACATTGAGGACTGGTGTTTTGATATGCCTGTTCTAGTTTGCTAATGCTGCTGGAATGCAAAACATCAGAAATGGAACAGCTTTTATAAAGGGGGTTTATTTGGTTACACAGTTACAGTCTTAAGGCCATAAAGTGTCCAAGGTAATGCATCAACAATCGGGTACCTTCTCTGGAGGATGGCCAATGCTGCCCAGAAAACCTCTGTTAGCTGGGTAAGCACGTGGCTGGTGTCTGCTCCAAAGTTCTGGTTTCAAAATTACTTTTCCCAGGATGTTCCTTTCTAGGCTTCAGCTTCTCTCCAAAATGTCACTTTCAGTTGCTCTTGGGGTATTTGTCTTCTCTTAGCTTCTCCAGTGCAAGAGTCTGCTTTCAACAGCCATCTTCAAACTGTGTCTCATCTGCAGCTACTCTCTCAGCTTCTGTGCATTCTTCAAAGAGTCCCTCTTGGCTGTAGCAAGCTCGCTCCTTCTGTCTGTGCTTATATAGTGCTCCAGTAAACTAATCAAGGCCCATGCTGAATGGGCAGGGCCACACCTCCATGGAAATTATCCAGAGTTATCACCCACAGCTGGGTGGGGTGCATTTCCATGGAAACAACCTAATCCAAATGTTCCAACTTAATCCTCACTAATATGTCTGCCCCCACAAGACTGTATCAAAGAACATGGCTTTTTCTGGGAGACATAATATATACAAACTGACACAGTGCTGAACCCTCTATCATGGGACTTGCCCTTAAGAAGCCTGCTACTGCAAGGAGAGGTTAGGCCTACTTATACTTGTGCCTAAGAGTCTCCCCCTGAATGCCTCTTTGTTGCTCAGATGTGTCCCTCTCTCTCTAGCTAAGCCAACTTGGCAGATGAAATCACTCCCCTCCCCCTACACAGGATCTGACACCCAGGGGTGTAAATCTCCCTGGCAACATGGACTATGACTCCTGGGGAGGAATATGGACCTGGCATTGTGGGATGGAGGACATCTTCTTGACCAAAAGGGGGATGCGAAATGAAATGAAATAAAGTTTCAGTAGTTGATAGATTCCAAATGGAGCTGAGAAATCACTCTGGTGGGTACTCTTATGCACAATACAGATAATTCTTCTTGGGTTTTGATGAATTGGAATAGCTAGTAGAAAATACTGGAAACTCTCAAAGTACAACCCCATAGCCCTGAATCTTGAAGACGATCATATAACAATGTAGCTTACAAGGGGTGATAATGTGACTGTGAAAGCCTTGTGGATCACACTCCCCTTTATCTAGTGTATGGATGGAGTAGTAGAAAAATGGGGACAAAAAAAAAAAAAAAAAAAACTAAAGGAAAAATGGGGGGGGGCAATTTGGGTGTACTTTTTTTCACTCTTATTTTTTTACTCTTATTTTCACTTTTTCTGGTCTAAGGAAAATGTTAAAAAAAATAGATCAGGATGATGAATGAACACCTATATGATGGTAATGTGACCAATTGATTGTATACTTTGGATGATTGTATGGTATGTGAATAAATCTTAATTTAAAAAAAAATGAAGGAGATATAAAATATTTTCAGACAGACACTGAAAGAGTTTATGAATAAGAGACCTGTGCACAAAGCAATACTAAAGGGAGTGCTACAGGCTGATAGGAAAAGACAGGAGAGAGAGGTTTGGAGAAAGAGTGTAGAAATGAAAGACTATCCAGAAGGGTAAGAGGAGAGAGAGAAAAAAAATATGACATATAATAACCAAAAGACAAAATGGCAGAAGAAAGTACTGCCCTTAGAGTAATAACACTAAATGTTAATGGATTAAACTCCCCAATAAAAATACACAGTCTGGAGAATGGATTAAAAAACAGGACCCATCTATATACTGTCTACAAGAAACTCACTTTAGACACAAGGACAAAAATAGGCTAAGAGTGAAAGGTTGGAAAAATAGATCATGCAAACATCAACCAGAAAAAAATATGAGTAGCTATATTAATATCAGACAAATTAGACTTCAAATGTAAAACAGTTAAAAGAGATAAAGAAGGACACTATATATTAATAAAGAGGACAATTCATCAAGGAAACATAACAATCATAAATATGCACTGAGCCAGAGTGCCCCAAAATACATGAGGCAAACACTGACAACACTGGAGGGAGAAGTAGATATCTCTATAATAATAGTTGGAGACTTCAATACACCACTGTCATCAATGGATATAACATTTAGGCAGAGGATCAATAAGGAAATAGAGACATTGAGTTGTATGATAGGTGAACTAGACTTGACACTTACAGAACACAAAACTCCACAATAGCAGGATACACATTCTTCTCAAGTGCTCATGGATCATTCTCTGTGAGCAGAATGTTGCATCACAAAGCAAGTCTCAACAAATTTAAAAACACTGATATTATACAAAACACCTTCTTGGATCATAATGGAATGAAGCTGGAAATCACTAACAGGCAGAAGGTTGGAAAATTCACAAATATACGGATGCTAAATAACATGGTCTTAGAAAACCAGTGGGTAAAGGAAGAAATTACAAGAGAAATAAGTAAATACCTAGCGGCAAATGAAAATGAAAACACAACATACCAAAACTTATGGGATGCAGCAAAGGTGGTGCTGAGAGGTAAATTTATTGCCCTAAATGCCTATATTAAAAGAGAAGAGAGAACAAAAGTTGAGGAATTAACAGGACACCCAGAGGAACTAGAGAAAGAACAGCAAACTAACCCCAAAGCAAACAGAAGGAAAGAAATAACAAAGATTAGAGCAGAAATAAATGAAATTGAGAACAGGAAAACAATAGAGAGAATCAACTAAACCAGAAGGTGATTCTTTGAGAAAATCAATAAAATTGATGGACCCTTAGTTTAGGCTAACAAAAAGAAAAAGAGAGCAGATGCAAATAAATACAATCAGAAATGGGAAAGGGGACATAACTAATGACCCCACAGAATAAAGGAGATAATGAGAGGATACCACGAGAAACTATATGCTAATAAACTAGACAACTTAGATGAAATGGACAATTTCCTAGAAAAACATGAACAACCAACATTGACTCAAGAAGAAATAGACAACCTCAACAAACCAGTCACAAGTAAAGAGATTGAGTCAGTCATCAAAAAGCTCCCAAGATAGTAAAGCCGAGGACAAGATGGCTTCACATGTGAATTCAACCAAGCATTCAAGAAAGAATTAGTACCAGTCGTACCCAAACTCTTCAAAAAAATTGAAGGGAAGTAAAGCTACCTAACTCATTGTATGAAGCCAACATCACCCTAATACCAAACTCAGAGAAAGATACTAAAAAAAAAAAAAGAAAAAAAAAAGAAAGAAAATTATAGACCAATCTCGTTAATGAATAAAGTCCTCAACAAAATACTCGCAGATCAAATCCAGCAGCACATTAAAAGAATTATACACCACAACCAGGTGGGATTTATTCCAGGTATGCGAGGCTGGTTCAACACAGGAAAATCAATTAATGTACTATACCACATCAATAAAACAAAGCAGAAGAATCACATGATCATCTCTATAGATGCCAAAAAGGCATTTGTTCTAGTTTGCTAATGCTGCAGAATGCAAAACACCAGAGATGGATAGGCTTTTATAAAACGGGGGTTTATTTCACTACACAGTTACAGTCTTAAGGCCACAAAAAGTCCAAGGTAACACCTCAACAATCAGGTACCTTCACCGGAGGATGGCCAATGGCATCCGGAAAACCGCTGCTAACTAGGAAGGCAGCTGGCGTCTGCTCCAAAGCTCCGGCCTCAAAACGGCTTTCTCCCAGGACATTCCTCTCCAACAAGCTTGCTCCTCCTCAAAACGCCACTCACAGCTGCACTCACTTTCCTCTCTTTGAGTCAGCTCATTTATACAGCCCCACTTATCAAGGCCCACCCTGAATGGGCGGGGCCACGCCTCCATGGGAACATCTCATCAGAATCATCTCCCACAGCTGAGTGGGGCACATTCCAAACAAATCCAACCATCATCAAAAACATCTGCCCCACACAAGACCACAAAGATAATGGCATTTGGGGGACACAATACATTCAAACTGGCACATTCCACCCCCTAGAACCCAAAATGACATTATCTTTCCAAATAAAAAATACATTCATTTCATCACAATACCACAAAAACTTAAATCATTTCAGTAACAAAAGTTAAGTACAAAATCCCATCAAAATCAGTTTAGGCTTGGTCAGTTCTAAGGCATAATTCCCCTCTAGCTGTGAATCTGTGAACCTAGAACCAGTTATGTGCTTCCAATATACAAAGGAGAGACATTCATAGGATGAACATTTCCATTGCCATAAGGAGAAACAGTAAGGAAAACAGGGTTAACAGGAGCAAAACAGTTCCTAAAACCTGCAAGACAAACTCCATTAGATTTCAAAGTCCGAGAGTCACTAACAAAACAACGTTGCATCCTTGGGGCTTGAGAGAGCCGGAGCCTAACCCTTCCCAAGGGCCTTTTTGGCAGCTGTTTCTTCTCCAAATGCTTGGGTGAGTGCTCCAACATTTCCACACATTGGGGAGACCACCTTCTCGGCTCCACCCTCCTCAAACATCGGGGCAGCTCCCGGATTCCCTTCCATCTCCGGGGCACACACTCAACCCCTTCAGAACAGTGGGGTGGCAGCCAGGCTCTCCTCAATTCCCTGGAAATGTGCTCCACCCTCTTTGGGACCTGAGGTGGCAAAACTCTTCCAGAGCATCGAGGCGGAAAGCCCGCCCTCGACCTCCAGGGCAAACTCACCCTTTCCATGTGTGTGGGCTGCTCCGCTCTCCCAGCCCTAGACCTCCTGACTCCAGACCTCAACCTCCATGGCTCTGTCTTTGAAGAGATTTTTCCTTTAATTTTTTCCTTGTCTGTCTCCTCCAGTCCAGACCGGCAATGGCTCTGTCTATAAAGATCTCACAAAAATTCTGTTGGCTTTGCATGAAGCATGCAGGGGTCAAAGCCATCAGACAATAGGACTTTCCACAAATCCTTTCTGGATAATTCCATCTCCAATCCTGGCTTGTACTGAAATGGTGGCTGGGTTCCATGTTTGGTTACATCCTCACGTTGGGCTGTAGCTTCTGGGATTCCACCCCCTGGAAGCTCGTAATTTTCCAAGCCATCAGCTTCTGGTTTCTTGGAACCCAAGAGTTCAGTTCTAAGTTTATCTCTCTCTGCTCGCATTTTACTATAAGCTGCAAGGAGAAGCCAGGGTATATCTTCCACATATAGTCTGAAGATCTCCTCAGCTAAGTATTCCAGGTTGCCACTTTTAAATTCTTCCTTCCATCTGACACCAGGACTCAATTTTGCCAAATTCTGTGCCACTTTAAAACAAGGATCGCCTTTCTTCCAGTTTACAACAACACATTCACCATTTCTGTTCAAGGCCTCATCAGAAGTATCTTTAGAGTCCATATTTCCACAGTCTCTTTAAAGCAGTTTTGGCCTTTTCTATCAAGCTCCTCACAATTCTTCCAGAATCTTCCCCTTATCCACTTAAAAAGCCGTTCCAACATGTTTGGTATTTGCAGACTCAGCAGCAAAAGCACCCCACTTCTCTGGTACCAAAATCTGTCCTAGTTTGCTAATGCTGCAGAATGCAAAACACCAGAGATGGATAGGCTTTTATAAAACGGGGGTTTATTTCACTATACAGTTACAGTCTTAAGGCCAACAAAAAGTCCAAGGTAACACCTCAACAATCGGGTACCTTCACCGGAGGATGGCCAATGGCATCCGGAAAACCTCTGCTAGCTAGGAAGGCAGCTGGCGTCTGCTCCAAAGCTCCGGCCTCAAAACGGCTTTCTCCCAGGACATTCCTCTCCAACAAGCTTGCTCCTCCTCAAAACACCACTCACAGCTGCACTTACTTTCCTCTCTTTGAGTCAGCTCATTTATACAGCCCCACTTATCAAGGCCCACCCTGAATGGGCGGGGCCACGCCTCCATGGGAACATCTCATCAGAATCATCTCCCACAGCTGAGTGGGGCACATTACAAGCAAATCCAACCATCATCAAAAACGTCTGCCCCACACAAGACCACAAAGATAATGGCATTTGGGGGACACAATACATTCAAACTGGCACAGCATTTAACAAAATTCAACATCCTTTCTTGATGAAAACACTTCAAAGATAGGAATAGAATGGAACTTTCTCAATATGCTAAATGCAATATATGAAAAAACCACAGCTAATATCATACTTAATGGGGAAAGACTGAAAGCTTTCCTTCTAAGATCAGGAACAAGATGGGTGCCCACTGTCACCATTGTTATTCAACATTGTGTTGGAAGTACTAGCTAGAGCAATGATGCAAGAAAAAGAAATAAAAAGTATCCAAATTGGAGAGGAAGAAGTAAAAGTTTCACTGCAGATGACATGATTCAATATATAGGAAATCCAGAAAAATAGACAGCAAAGCTAGTAGAGCTAATCAATGAATATGGCAAAGTGGCAGGCTACAAGATCAACACACAAACATCTGTAGTGTTCCTATACACAAGTAATGAGCAACAAAAGGAGGAAATCAAGAAAAAAATTCCGTTTACAATAGCAACCAAAAGAATCAAATATTTAGGAATAAACTTAACCAAGGCCAAAAAAGACCTATACAGAGAAAACTATCAGAAGCCTCTAAAAGAAATCAAACAGAACCTTAAAAAAATGGAAGAACATACTATATTCATGGATTGGAAGAGTCAATATAGTTAAGATGTCAATTCTACCTAAACTGATTTATAGATTCAATGCAATGTCAATTAAAGTCTGAACAACTTACTTTGAAGAAATAGAAAAACCAATAACCAAATTTATTTGGAAGGGAAGGGTGCCCTGAATAGCCAAAAATATCTTGAGAAAGAGGAACCAAGTGGGAGGTCTCACACTACTTGACTTTGAAGCATACTACAAAGCTACAGTGGTCAAAACAGCATGGTGCTGGCATAAGGATAGATATACTGACCAATGGAATCAAATTGAATGTTCAGAAATTGACCCTCACATCTATGCATAATTGATCTTTGATAAGGCAGTCAAGCCAAATCAACTGGATCAGAGCAACCTCTTCAAAAAATAGTGTTTGGAGAACTGGCTATCCTATCTCATACCTTATACAAAAATTAACTTCAAATGGATCAAAGACCTAAATATTAGTGGAAAGACCATAAGACTTTTAGAAGAAAATGTAGGGCAATATTTTAAAGATCTTGTGATAGGAAGTAGTTTCCTAGACTTGACACCCAAAGTGCAAGCAATTAAAGAAGAAATAGATAAATGGGATCTCCTCAAAATTAAACTTTTTTACACCAAAGGACTTTGTTAGAAAAGTAAAAAGGCAGCCTATGCAATGGGAGACATTTGGAAACCACATATCAGATAAGGGCTTAATATCCAGAATATATAAAGGGATCCTACAACTCAACCACCAAAAGACAAACAACCCATTTTTCAAATGGGCAAAAAACATGGAGAGACATTTTTCTGAAGAGGAAATGCAAATGGTTCAAAGACATATGAAAAGATGCTCAACTTCACTGGCTATTAAGGAAATCCAAATCAAAACCACAATGAGATATCATCTCACACCTAATAATGGCCATTATCCCAAACACAGAAAATTACAAGTGCTGGAGAGGATGTGGAGAAAGAGGCACACTTATTCACTGTTGGTGGGAATGTACATTGGTGCAGCCACTCTGGAAGGCAGTGTGGTGGTTCATCAGGAAGCTAAGTATAGGACTGCCATATGATCCAGCAATTCCATTCCTAGATATATATACATAGGAACTGAAAGCTAAGACACAAATGGACATTTGTAAACCAACGTTTATAGTGGCATTATCATGATTGCCAAGAGATGGAACCAGCCTAAATGTCCATCAACAGATGAGTGGATAAACAATCTGTGATATATACACACAATGGAATATTGCATAGCAATAAGACAGAACAAAGTCACGGAACATGTAAGAAGATGTTATGTTGAGCAAAGTTAGCCAGAAACAAAACGACAAATATGGTTTAGTCTCACTAATATGAATTAACATTAATGAGCAAACCTTTAGAGTTAAAAGCTTAGAACACAGCTTATCAGGAGATATAAAGAGGGTGGATCAGGCATTTGATGTTGAAGGAGTATAGAATGATCAACAAGATGGATTTATAGACCCAGAAATGGATAGCTTAAGAATGTGTGATGATAGCACAATACTGTAAGTACACTGAACAAAGATGTCTGTGAGTAAAGCTGAAAGAAGAGGACTAGGGGCATGTATGACACCAGAAGAAAAGATAGATGATAAACATTGTGACTGTATAACTTACTGAAACCCAGAGTGGTCAATGATTATGGCTAAACATACAAATATAAAAATGTTTTTACATGTGGGAGAACAAATGAATGTCAACCCTGCAAGTTGTTGGAAAGTGGATGGTATCGGGGAAAAAATATAATCAAAGCAAACTGGAGTCTTTGGTTGACAGTAATGCTGTAATATGCTTCCATTAACTGTAACAAAGGCAATATACCAAAGCTAAATGTGTATGAGATGGGGATACAAGGGAGGGATATGGGATTCTTCTTGGTGGTGGTGTTGTCTGACCTCATTATTGTATTATACGGTATTTTATTTTTTTATTATGTTTTTTTCTGATTAACAAAATTTTTTTTCATAGTAATGAATATGTTCAAGTGCTGACTGTTGTGATGAATGCACAACTAAATGATGACTTGTGACTGATGCTCCCTTTGTCCAGTATATGGGCAGAAGAGTAATAAAATAAAAACAAAAATATATAAATAGTAGGGGAGTCTAAGAGGTATGGGATGTTTTGGGTGTTCTTTTTAATTTTTATTTTTTCTTTATTTTGGAGTAATGAAAATCTTTAAAATTTATTGTGGTGATGAATGTACAATCATATGATGATACTGTGAGGCACTGGTGGTGTACATTGGATGGATTATATGGTGTGTGAATATATCCCAATAAAACTGCATTTTAAAAAAAGCAGATTTGAGGCAACAGAAAAAAATAATCAGAGAACTCAATGATAAGACAATTGGAATTACTCAGGCTGAAGAACATAAAGGAAAGAATGAAGAAAAGTGAATAGAGCCTTAGGAACCTGTGGGACATCATCAAACATATCAATATATGCACTGTGGGAGGCCCAGAAGGAGAAGAAAAAGAGAAAGGGGTAGAAGGAATATTTGAAGAAATAATGGTCGAAAACTTCCCCAATTTAACAAAAGACATGAATATACAAATCCAAGAAGCCCAGTGAAATCCAAACAGGATATATTTGAAGAGATCCATGTGCAGACACATTGTATTCAAACTTTTGAATGCCAGAGAGAAAGAGAGAATCCTGAATGCCACAAGAGATAAGTGATGTGTCATGCACAAGGGAGCATGAATAAATGCAAATTTCTCATCAGAACCCATGGAGGCAAGAAGGTGGTTGAACAAAATTTTTAAAGTGCTGAAAGAAAATAATTGCCTACCAAAATTTTATATCTACTGAGATTGTCTTTCAGATAAACAAAAATTGAGGGCGTTCTTCACTAGATCTGCCCTCCCTTTAGCAATGCTAAAGAGAGGTCTTCAGAGTGAAAGGAAAGGACATTAGGAACATAGTTTATGTATGCTATTGAAGTTAGGTGAGAGTCAAATGAAATGAGATTGTTATAGATTTAGGTTTTAAATTAAAACCTCATAGTAACCACAAAGAAAATATCTGAAACACATACACGGAAGTAAATGAGAAGGCACTTAAAATGGTTCACCACAAAAGATCAAATAAATATGAAAGTAGGCAGTAATGGAAGAATTGAGGGACATGAAAGGTGTAAGACTCACAAAACCAAAGCAGCAAAATGGCAGTACATTGCCTACATGATCTGTAGTTACTTTACATGTAAATGGATTAAGCTCTCCAGTCAAAAGGCAGAGATTGGCATAATGAATAAAACAAACAACTATATGCTGTTTACAAGAGACTGACCTTAAATTCAAAGACACAAGTAGGTAAAGTGAAAAGATGAATACACACACACACATGCATCATGCAAATAGTACCAGAAGAGACCTTGGGTAGCTATACTAATATCATATGAAATAGACATTAAGTCAAAAACCGCTACAAGGGACAAAGAAGGACACTATAGACTGATAGAGAGATAAATTCAGTAAGATGATATAACAATTATAGTTATACTTATACATATATAAATACATATGTTTGTGCATATATATGTATATATGTATGCATATATATGTATCTATATATATATGTGTGTATATATGTATCTATATATATATTTGTATATATATAGGTATACACACACACACACACACACACACACACACAGCAGAGCTCCAAAATATATGAATCAAATATTGACAGACCTGAAGGGAGAAATAGTTGGTTCTACATTAATAGTAGGAAAATTTCAATATGCCACATTCAATAATGGATAGAACATCTAGACAAAAAATCAATGGGGAAACAAAGACTTCATGACACTATGAATCAAATTGGTCTAACAGACATACATAGAACATTTCACTTAACAACAGCAGAATTTATGTTCTTCTTCAGTGTACATAGATCATTCTCCAGGATGGACCATATGTTAGGTCACAAAACAAGTCTCAATACAGTCAAAAACATTGAAGTCATATCATGCATCTTCTCCTACCACAGTGGAATGAAGCTAAAAATCAATAATAGAGAACTGGAAAATTCAAAAATACGTGGAAATTAAACAATACACTCTTTTTAATGCAATTTTATTGAGATATATTCACACATCATACAGTCATCCAAAGTGTACAGTTGTTCACAGTAGCATCATATAGTTGTGCATTCAACACCACAATCAATTTTTTAAACATTTTCATTATTCCAAAAAATGAAACTAAAAATAAGAATAAAAATAAAAGTAAAAAAGAACACCCAAAACAGCTCATAATCCTTTTCCCCCCTATTATTCATTTACTTTTTGTCCCCCTTTTTTCTATTCATCTGTCTGTACACTGGATAAAGGGAGTATGAACCACAAGGTTTTCACAATCACCCAGTCACACTGTATAAGCAATACAGTTATACAATCATCTTCAAGAATCAAGGATACTGGATTGCAGTTCAACAGTTTCACGTATTTCCTCCTAGCTATTCTAATACACTAAAAACTAAAAAAGGGTATCTATATAATGCATAAGAATAACCTCCAGAATGACTTCTCGACTCCATTTGAGATCTTCAGCCACTAAAACTTTATTTTGTTTAATTTTTCTTCCCCTTTTGGTCAGCAAGTCTTTCTCAATAAGATGTCAGGTCCAGGTTCATCACCAGGAATCATGCCCTGCATTGCCAGGGAGATTTATACCCCTGGGAGTCATGTCCCATGTAGGGGGGAAGGCAGTGGGCTTAGAGAGAGACAGGCCACATCTGAGAAACGAAAGAGTTCTCTGGGAGTGACTCTTGGGCACAATTAATAAGTAGGCTCAGCCTCTCCTTTGCAGTAACAAGCTTCATAAGGGTAAGCCCCAAGACTGAGGGCTTGGCCTACTATGATGGTAGTCCTTAATATCTGTGAGAATATCAGGAATTTTCTAGGTAGGGAAGTTAAATGTTTCCACATTTTTCCCAGGCCCTCAAGGGGGTTTTGCAAATACGTTTTATTCTCTCCCCAAATTACTCTGGGATGTATTGGGGTTTCACATAAACATGTACAAACCAACCAGATCTCACCCACTATTCAAGGTTCCATGTAAATATGGTATTTGAATAAACTGATCATTCAACTTAACTTATATAGCGTGCTACAGAAAATACTGATTTTGCACCAAATAAACATCTCTTCCTTTAGTCTCACACAAAAGCTGAGGTTTTAAAACACAGTCAATATCATTCTTTTCCCTTTAGTCTGGTTTACCTTAATTCTAATCAAGTCCGTTTCGTTCATCTCTCTAATTGAACTCTGATCTCTTTTTCAGCTTCTTTAACATTTTCTGTGTGGGGAAATGCTGACATTCATAGCTGCTGAACTCTGGCTCTGCGTCTCATGTGTCACACAGATACCTAAAGTTTCAGGGCCCAACCAGGTTATATACAAACAGCGCAGAATCTCAGAATTTAGAGACAACTGTTACAACTCATGAATACATGTGACTGCTGTAAGAGCTTACACATTTGCCTTTACCATAAGCCTTCCCTTGATAATCTATGCTCTCAGATACAATTCTTAAGGTTTGCACAGTATAGTTAGTCCATATTAGGAGGTGTTATATTGTTTGTCTTTTCAATTCTGTGTTATTTCACTCAACATACTGTCCTCAATGTCCATTCGCCTAGTTGCATACCTCACAACTTCATTCCTTCTTGCTGCTGCTCAGTATTTCATTGTATGTATACACCACAGTTCACCACTCTATCAGTCGATGTATCCTTAGGCCACCTCTATCTACTGAGAATCATGAATTCTGCTGCCATAAACACTAGTGTGCAATGTCCACTCATTTCCCCGCACTCAGTTCTTCCAAATAAAAACCCAATAACGGGGTTGCAGGACCATGTGGCAACCCCATAGTCAGCTTCCTATGGAACCACTACACTGCCCTCCAGCTGGGCTGTGCCATTCTACCTCCCTACCAACAGTGAATAGGTACATCTCTCTCTCCAGCACATGTATCTCTCTATTTTTTAAATTAAGTTTTATTGAGATATATTTATATACCATACAATCATCCAGAGTACACAATCAACTGCTCACAGTACCATCATATAGTTGTGCATTCATCACAATAAATTTTTGAACATTTTCATTACTCCAGAAAAAATGAAAATAACAATAAAAACAAAAGTAAACAAGAACACCCAAATCATTCCATCCCTCCCATCCTACTCAATTTTTCATTATGTTCCTGTCCCCATTTTTCTACTCACCTGTCTATACACTGAATTAAGGGAGTGTGAGGCACAAGGCTTTCACAATCACACAGTGACACTGTATAAGATACATAGTTATGCAATCGTCTTCAAGAATCAAGGTTACTGGGTTGCAGTTCGATAGTTTCAAGTATTTCCTTCTAGCTATTCCAGTACACTAAAAACTAAAAATGGATATCTATATAGTGTATAAGAATGCCCTCCAGAGTGACCGCTCGACTCCATTTCAGCCACTGAAACTTTATTTTCTTTCATCTCACTTCTCCTTTTGGTCAAGAAGATTTTCTCAATCCCATGATGCTGGGTCCAGGCTCATCCCAGGGAGTCATGTCCTGTGTTGCCAGGAAGAATTAAACCCCTAGGAGTCATGTCCCACATGGGGGGGAGGCAGTGAGTTCACCAGCCATGTGGGCTTGGGGGTTGGGGGGGAGGCACATATGAGCAACAAAGAGGTTCTCTGGGGGAGACTCTCAGGCACAATTATAAATAGGCTCAGCCTCTCCTTATCAGTAGCAAGCTTTATGAGGGCAAGCCCCAGGATCGAGGGCTTGGCCCACCAAATTGTTAGTCCTCAATATTTGTGAGAAAATAAGTAACAACCCAGGTGGGGAAGTCCAACACTTCTGCATTTCCCCCCAGTTCCTCAGGGAGGCCCTGCAAATACATTTTTATTCTCTACCCAAATTACTTTGGGATGTATCAGGATTTCACACAAACCTGTACAAACCTACAAGATCTCACTTCCTATTCAAAGTTCCCTGTAATTATGGTGTTTGAGTAAACTGACAGACAACTTAAATTATTTAGTGTGCTTCAGAAAGTATAGATCTTGCACCATATAAACACCTCTGCCCTTGGGCTCATGCAGAAGTTGAAGTTTTAAAACAGTCAATATCATCCTTTACCCTTTGGCCTGATTTGCCTTAGTCCTCACCAGATCTGCTTCATTCATATCTTTAATTGAAATCTGAACACTTTTTCAGCTTTTTGAACATTTGCTGTATGAGGTAATACTGACATTCATAGCTGCCGTGCTCTAGCTCTGAGTTTCAGGTGTCACACAGATACCCAAAGTTCCAGAGACTAATCAGGTTATACAGCCATTACAACTCAGGAATAGAGGTGACTTCTGTAAGAGCGTACAATCTAGGGACCATTATAGTAAGCATTCCCCTGATAAGCTGTGCTCTAAGATTTAATTCTCAGAGTTTAGACTTTATAGTTAGTCCATATTAGTGAGGTATTATAATGTTTGCCCTTTTGTTTCTGATGTACTTCACTCAAAATGCTGTCCTCAAGACACCTAGCTGTGTGTGTCACAACTTCATTCCTTCTTGCAGCTGCTCAATTTCTATTGTATGCATACACCACAGTTCACCATTTTGTTCATCAGTCAATGTACCCTTAGGCCACCTCCATCCATTACAAATCATAAATACGGCCTCTATAACACCAGTTGAAAATGTCCATTCGTGTCACTGCTCTCAGTTCTTCCAAGTACATACCCAAAAACAGGGTTTCAGGACCATATGGCAACCCTTTAGCTAGCCTTCTGTGGAACCACCACACTGCTTTACAGCTAGGCTATGCCATTCTACCTTCCCACCAACGGAGAATAGGTACATCTCTCTCTTAATATTTTCTCCAGCACTTGTATCCCTCTGCTTATTTTTTAAACAGTTTTATTCACATACCATACAATCCACCCTAAAAAATAATCAATGATTCCCAGTATAATCACATAATTATGCATTCAATTTTTTGAAGATATTTCCATTTCTTCCCCCAAAGAAAGAGGAAAAGGGGAAAAAACAAATTTAAATACAAAAGATAGAATAAAAATAAAAATAGAATACAATGGAAAGGTCAGACACCACCACCACCACCACCACCACCAAGAATACCATATCACTCCCTTTATCCCCCTCTTATAGACATTTGGCTTTGGTATATTGCATTTGTAACAATTAGTGGAAGCATGTTACAATGTTACCATTAACTAAAGACCCTAGTTTGCACTGACTGTATTTTTCCCCTATACTATCCAATTTTCAACACCTTGCGATGGTGACATTCATTTTTCTCTCCATCATTTATTTGTACATTTAATCACCATCATTGACTACTCTTGGTTTCACTAAGTTATACAATCCCACTCTTTATGTTCTATCTTTCCTTCTGGTGTCATACATGCCCTTAGCCTTCCTCTTTCAACTATACTCACACTCGCCTTTCTTCAGAGTACTTACAATATTGTGTTACCATCACACACTATTATGTTATCTGTTCCATTTCTGGATCTACACAATCAATCCTTTTGAACCTTCTGTTCTCCTTCAACATCAAATACCTGATCTCTAATCTCTTTCTATCTCCTGATAACCTGTGTTCTCAACTCTTAAATTTTGCTCATCAGTGTTAGTCCATAGGAATGAGACCATCTCTCTTTTAACCCTTATTGATAGTTTTCACTTGTACACTTTTCTGCAAACCTCTTTCTCATGTCTTTTCCTATCTGCCTGTAGTGCTCCTTTTAGTATTTCTTGTAGAGGAGATCTCTTGTTCATAGACTGTCTCAGTGCTGTCTGAAAATATTTTGAAATCTCCCTCATTTTTCAAGGACAGTTTTGCCAGATATGGAATTCTTGGTTGGCAGTTTTTCTCTTTCAGTATCTTAAATATATCATGCCACTACCTTCTTGCCTCCATGGCTTCATGGAGAAATCTGCACACAGACTTACTGAGCTTCCTTTTTATGTGATGGATCACTTTTCTCTTGCTGCTTTCAGAATTCTCTCTTTGACATTTGATAATCTGATTATTATGTGTCTTGGAGTCAGTCTACTCAGATCTATTCTGTTTGGGGTACATTGTGCTTCTTGGATCTGTAATTGTATGTCTTTCGTAAGAAATGGGAAATTTTCAGTGATTATTTGCTCCATTATTGTTTCTGCCCCTTGTCCCTTCTCTTCTTCTTCTGGGACACCCATGACATGTATATTCAGGCACTTCATCTTGTCATTCAGTTCCCTGAGATCCTGCTCATACTTTTCCATTCTTTCCCCTCTGTTCTTTTATGTGTAGGACTTCAGATGCTGTGTCCTCTAGTTCCTTAATTCTTTCTTCTGCCTCTTCAAATCTGCTATTGTATGTCTCCATGTGTTTTTCATCTTTTCTATTGTGCCTTTCATCCCTGTAAGTTCTGCCAATTGTTTTTTCAAACTTTTGAGTTCTTCCTTATGTTTGCCCAATGTCTTCTTTATATTCTTCATCTGTTTTGCCATATCTTCCCTCAGCTCATTGATTTGATTTTTGAATTGATTTAACATATTTGTTTGAAGACCTTTAATTAGTTGTTTCAATTCCTGTATCTCTTTTGATGTGTAAGTTTGTTGGACTGGGCCATATCTTCATTTTTCCTAGTGTGATTCATAATTTTTTGTTGTCTAGGCATCTGGTTTCCTTAATTACCCCAATCAGATTTTCTCAGACCAGTCAGGCCCAGGTCTCAGGAGGAGACTGTATTCAGTATCAAGTTTCTCTGAGAATGAGACCTGGAAGATTATCAGACTTTCCTGTGAGGCCTCTAGACTCTGTGCTTTCCTATCCTGCCCAGCTTGTGGCACTTGTCAGTCCACAGCTTCCCAGTGGGATAAAGAGGCAAGGTGCATTTAATTCTCAGTGTACCTTGTCTTGGCCAGAGACTGAGGGTGACAGAAGCCAAGCTTAAGCTCTTTCTGTTCCCTACACACACACACACACACACAGAGGTCCTGGGGTCTGAGTTCTCTGAGGGAGGGCTGCTACTTGGGCTGGACCCCACCCCACCCCCTTTTCTTAGGGAAGATAAGCCCTTTAGGCAATTATCTTTTACACTGGAGTTTTTCCTTTGAGTCTCTGACTATCTTAACTCCACCCTTGCCTGGGTCAATGCTGACAATTAAAATCCCTGAGGCTTTCTCTAATGAGCGATATAGAATGAGAGGATAAAAAGGAAAAAAGTAGTCCCCTTTTCAGAGCCAGTTCCCAGCCCTTCAGATCACCAGTTAAGAACCAGATTTGGTACCTGGTTCTGAGTCTCTCTTCTTGGGACATAGCCCCTTTCTAGTATTCTGAGCTCAGTGGACTCCAAAAGCCTCTGTTTTTATTTATTTATGTATTTGTTTTTCCATCAGCCCCACCTCCTCCCTGCCAGGAGAAAGCTCTGGGTTCCTTTCCTGCTTGCTGCAGGTTTATCTGTGCTTGTAGCAAGTATTCAGTAGTCCAAATTTATTAATTAAAACTGCAATTGGAGCTTGGTTGAGCTACATTCCCTTGCTCCTGGTAGGGACTGCTTCTTTTTCCCACAGTGAAGTTTTCCAACTCAGTTTGCCATGCTGGTGGGGAATGGGCACCAGCTCTGCAGTTTGGGGAGCTTTACTTACAGCTCTACGCTGCAATTTCAGCCATTCTACCTATTCCAGACTGGTGTATGATGTGTGTTTGGTTATTGATGTACCCCCATCAGTTGTTCCAGACTATTTTTCAGTTATTACTGGCTATTTACTAGTTACCTTAGGGGACTAACTAAATTCCACACCTTCCTATGCTGCCATCTTGCCCTGCCTCTAAACAATACACTGTTAACCAATGGGTCAAAGAAGAAATCACAAGGGAAATTAGAAAATATCTTGAGGCAAATGAAAGCGAAAACACAATATACCAAAACTTATAGAATGAGGCCAAGACAGTGCTGAGAGGGAACTCTATAGCTCCGAATGCTTACATTAAAAGAAGAAAGATCTCATGTCAGTTAACTAACCTCTCACCTGGAGGATCTAGAAAAAGAAGAACAAACTCATACCAAAGTTAGCAGAAGGATAGAAATAACAGAGATTGGAGCAGCATTAAATGAAATATAGAACAAAAATAGAAAGAATCAAAGAAACTAAAAGATTTTCTTTGAAAAGATCAATGTAATCAACAAAGCTTTAGCTAAAAAAAACAAGGTGGGGGGGGTGACACAAATAAATAAAATCAGAAATGAATGTGGGGGGGGGGTACTTCCAACCCCTTAGAAATAAAAAGGATTATATAAAGATACTACAAATATTTGTAAGCCAACAAATTAGATAACCTAGATGAGATGGACATATTCCCAGAAGCACATAAACTACCTACCCTGACCCAAGAGGAAATGAAGATCTCAACAGACCAATGAAAGTAAATAGATTGATTCAGTAATCAAAAACCTCCCAACAAAGAGAAACCCAGGACTAGATGGTTTCACTGGTGAGTTTTACCAAATATTCCAAGAATAATTAACACCAATCCTGCTTAAACTCTTCCAAAAACCTGAAGCACAGAAACAGAGGAAAACATAGGTAAATGGGATTCATCAAAACAAAAAAGTTTGTTCATCAAACATTATGAAGCAAGTAAAAAGACAATCTACAGAATGGGAGAAAATACTTGGAAACCATATGTGATGGTTGGGTTCATGTGTCAACTTGGCCAAGAGAGAGTGTCCCATTGTCTGGTCAAGCAAGCACTGGCCTGTTACTTCAAGAACATTTTGTGGCTGGTTATTAAACCAAAAGGCTGGTTTATTAAATCATCAGTCACTTGACTGCATCTGTGGCTGATTACATTTATAATCAACTAAGGGTATATCTTCTGTAATGTGAGAATCTAATCAGTTGGATTTAATACAATCCGTTGAAGACTTTTAAGGGAGAAGAGAGAACTTTTACTTCTTCTTCAGCCAGCCAGCTTCTCCTGGGGAGTTCACCGAAGACCCTCATCAGAGTTGCCAGCTCATGGCCTGCCCTATGGAATTTGTACTTGTGCCTCCTGCTCTACAGCATTTGGACTCATGCATCTCGACAGTTGTGTGAGACACTTTAATAAATCTCATGTTTACAGATATCTCCTGTTGGTTCTGTTCCCCTAGAGAACTCTGACTAATGTATCATATATATCTGATAAAGCTAATATCCAGAATAATTAAAGTACAGCCTCAACTCAAGAACAAAAAGACAACCTAATTCAAAATTTGGCAAAGAACTTGACTAGACATTTTCCCAAAGATATTCAAATTGCCAAAAAACATATGAAAAGATGTTTAACATCATTAGCCTTTAAGGAAATATAAACTAAAACCACAATGATATACCACTTCATATCTACTAGGATGAATATTATTTTAAAAATGGAAAAAAAGCATTAGTGAGGATGTGGAGAAATAAGAATACTTATACATTGGTGATGGGAATGTAAAATGGTGCAACCATTTTGGAAAACAGTTTGGTGATTCTCAGAAAATACAGAATTACCAGATGACCCACCAATTAAATTCCAAAGAATAGAAAGCAGGGACATGAAAAGATATCTGCTCTCTGGTGTTCATAGCAGCATTATTCATAACCCAAGTATATAAATGTGGTATATATGTACAATGGAATAATATTTAGCCATAAAAAGGATGAAGTTCTGATACATGTGACAGTGTAGATGAATCACATTGAGTGAAATAAGCCAGACACAAAAGGACAAATACTGTATGATCTCACTTATATGAAATAATTAGAATATGTAAATCCATAGAGTCAGAAATTAGAATACGGTTACTAGGGGCAGAGGCTGGGCTGGGGAATGGGCAGTTAATGCTTAATTGGTAAAGAGTTTCTGTTTGGAGTTACAGAAAAGTTTTGGTAATGGTAGCACAACATTATGAATGTAACTAACACCACTGAAATACATACTTGAAAGCGGTTAAAATGGGAAATTTTAGGTTGAGTATGTGTTATCAGAATAAAAGTTTTTTAAAAACATAGAACTATACAACACAGAGTGAATTGTAATGTAAGCTACAGAGTATAGTTAATAAGATTATTATAATATTGTTTCATCAATGTTAACAAAGGTAACACAGTAACGCAAATTGTTAACAGAGAAAATTGGGTCGAGGTGGTAATATATGGGTACTCTGTACTTCTTGCATGATTTTTCTGTAAATTTACAACTGCTCTATCTATAGATAGAAAGAGATCAGTGATGGCAGGGGTTGAGGTGGGAGGGTGGGGGGAAGGGAATTCATTGGGATGGTGAAAATATTCTATATCACAATTGTGGTGGTGGTGAAACAGGTATATACAATATTATACAATAAAATAAATTTATATATGCAAATTATACTTCAATAAAGCTGATTTTTTTAAATGAAATGAAAATAATGTATTTACTATAGGTTAAGAAGAAGTCTGGAAGAATATACATTGAACTCTGGGGATGAGATCACAAAAGACTTTCCATTGCACTTGTTGTATATTTCTATAATGTTTTATTCTTTACATCAGGACTTCTCTATTAGTCAGGATTCGTTGGGTTGCTAATGACAGAAACCCAACTCAAGCTAACTTGAGGAAAGGAAGAATTTATTGGTTCATGTTTCTGAATAGCCTGGAGGTGCACTGAGTAATATTTCAATCCAGGTACTCCAATGATGGTGGGAAGATTTCCTCCTCTCTAGGCTCTTCCTTTCTCTGTGTTAGCTTTCTTTCTCACACTGCCTTTCCCCCTGATGATGACAAAGCAGCCTACAAGCTTAGCAATTCCAGAGGAGAAGACATGCCAGTAAAATTCCTGGGCCTACTCTTAGCTTGAACACATGCCCGTCCATTGGGAACTGAATGGGGCAGAATGGTTGGGGTGATGTCAGCACCATACCATATAGTTGGTCCTAAAGGGGGTGAGGGGAGTAGTTCTGTTAGCAGGCAAAAGCAGCAGATGACTACCATGATGTACTACAACGTAATCAGGAAAAAAAAGTAATTTTGTGCTTAATCTTCTACCCAAGGATCATCCTTTGGTGCTCTTTTAACAGAGTATAACATGAAGGAGGAGAGAGGCATTCCTTGGCCCATACATCAGCATCCTTTGAGATGGATTGAAGAAGAGCTGAGGCAGATGCCATTCAAGGGGAACTCTTTCCTTGGCAAAGCAGAAGGTAATTTGCAGAAAGTGGTAAAAGTAAGATTGGGCTTTGAGGGACTTGGTGTAGACCCTTGAGGGAAATGGCATAGGAAGTTGACTAACAACAAATACTGGATTTCTGAGCCAAGCTGAAGGTGGGTCAGATGAAATGTTGGGACCATTCTGGGGTATGGGTATGACTGAAACCCATGTGAGGTCCCTTCCAAGTGCCACCTATACTCAGCACTCCAGAAAAACGATATTGCACCTCTGACGTGTCAAGCCAATTTTCCTTGATGGTAAGTGATTCTGAATATTTTTACATTAATACAAATAGGAACATACTATGAAGTAGAATCCAAACGTCACACGAATTTTTAAGATAAAATACCAATTTCTTGTTTGCAATATCCTCTTCATGCTGCCTCTCCACTCTCTCCTTCATGTGAATTCAGTTTCCTCTGCCATTCAAAATACTTGGGTGGAATTTTTTGACAAGAACCTCTTTAATAGATAAGGGCTAGGGATAAAGGATGTTCTAGGGTTTTGTTTTGTTTTACAGTGTTGAGATATTTTGCCAGAAGAAGAAACCAAGCATGAATTCAGAATCCAAACGTTTGGGATTTTGAAGACAGGACAAACATCTGGCAGCTTTGGCAGAACCAAGGTACGTATATGCATCAGGGACTGAACTCTGGGGGTTGTTCACACAAACTCTGACAGGAGCTGCATTCCTGGCTAACATCTCCCATGGAAAGGATGGGATCCTGCCCTAGCTGGGGATCTGGATTAGTGTCTCTTGGTAGGAAGAATCTTATGTTCTTGGAGAGGCAGATTCATTACTCGGGTCAGGGAAAATTCACCTAAAAACAGTGAACTCTAGTGAGCCGGCTTTTAGCTTCAGAATTGGTGGAGGAGACAGATCCTAGAGGTTTGGGGTTCACAGGTTTCATAAAATATGGGAAATCAGCAAAGGCTTATTTAAAAAAAAAAAAAAAAAAAAAAGAAGAAAAGACATTTTAATACCAAAGAAGTAAAAAGGACAAATGGGAATGATAGCCTTTCCCCAGAAAAATGCCATTAGTCGGCACTCAGGCTCACTATTTTTTTCTTTCTTCACAGGCCAGAAAAAACAAACTTCATGGCAGACAACATCACTCTCAGCAACTGGGAACCAGTGAAGGGCAGGATGGGTCAGTATTCTGGGACCACATGAAAATTACCCCAGGAGGACTCTACAAAAGGGGGAAAACCAGCTTTTAGTAATCAGCAAGACAGAGGCAGCCTGACCGTGGGACAGCCAAGGATGACACAGTTTCAGTCTCTCCTAGCCTGGGACCCTCCTGAAATGTTAATCAATAAGTCTTGATTTTCATGTGGATTTTAGAGAACAGGGAAAAGGGGAGGGTGGAGTGGAAAAGGAGAATTAAATTGGCAATATAGCCTCTTGGGCTGATGTGGAAGAAAAAATTAAATAATTACAAACCCAAAGGCCAAAAAACAAGTGAGGGAGGGAGAAGAGAAAAGACAATCAGCCTGCACCTGGAGCACTGGGTTCTGGAAATCCAGTTTTCACATAGAGAATGGAAAGGGCCTTCACAGAGGGGGCAGGGGCTGAGGACTCGCTAGTGAGCAGAGGACTGTTGCCCTGGAGACAGCCTTAGCTTGGAAATGGCAAATAGGAAAATAACAGGGGCTTAAAGGAGAAAGAGGAACATGAAGAAAAGACACTACTAAAGAATGGTTGAAATCTTAGAAGCCAGACTAGACCTACATGAAAGAAATATACTCAAAAGGAGAAATACAGATTTTATTGTTCTGAAAAATAAAGACGGGGGAAGAAAGCTATTTTAGTTGTTCCTAGGTCAGACTGAGTGATCAGACACTCAAGAGAAGTAACAGAGGAGAGTGACATTTGCAAAGAGCAGAAACAGGGATACATTTGCCCGACTCCTTGCCTCTGTCCCAGAGGGTGCTCTTAAAATGTGCCCTCTAAGAGCCACTGCTAAAGAAGTAATAAAAATAAACTGAGGGAGCCTCTTCATTGGTGCCCATATAATAACCTGAGGTGACAGATTTAGAATGGGAAGTCTAGAGCTACTAGCACAAAATGCACAGATTTATTCTTAATTGGCCAGTTTCAAGGCAAGGCATGCTTGAAGGGAAATTACTTGGGAAATCATGAGCATGAGGTTTTGGGGTTAGGACTTGGTTGGCATTGGTCTGGACACTCCCTCCAAGGTGGCTAAGGGATTTGATGCTGAGCTTGGAACCCTGAGAGGCCAGAGGTAGAGAAGGAGCTCACACCTGGATGACCTGGAGCAGAAAGAGAAAACTGAGAAAACCAAGACCAGGAATGAGCATGAAGGACAGATATGGAGTATTAGAAACAGTAGCCAATGACAAAGAAAAGAGGATTAAGAGTGGCTGAATAGCACCTGGACAATTGTCCTGGACAATTGCTGAGAATGGACTAAAGCAGTGATCCTCAAAGTGTAGTCTGCTAACCAGCAGCATTAGCCTCACCTGGGATTTCCTAAAATGTAAATGTTCATTCTCCTTGAATCAGTAACTCTGATGGGGCCCAGAAACCTGTGTTTCAATAAGCCCTCAAAGTGATTCTGATGCACACTAAAGTATTCTGATACACTACTAAAGCATCCCTGACTTGCTTTTAATGGCTGCTTGAGCACAAGGTTTCTGGGGAGAGGCTTTCCCTTCAAACCCCTGGGTCAGCCTAGACTCATGGATAAGTGACAAGGCTAACTAAAGGGGAGCTATAGGAAGCCAAGTTCAGGTTTGATTTGGTGTTGGACTGATGACGGGAAAAATCTTAAACACAGTTACACAGTTCATAGAAGAGGGATGGACAGGACTGGTTTTAAGTAATAGGATTTGGGGAAGAATCAGAATTCACTGATAATCTCTCCCTGGAGGAGAACTAACTCTGGTAAACCACAGGCTTGTAACAGAAGAATTAATAAACCCAGTAACAGAAAATAAAGAAACAATGATGACCCCTTGATTTTAATGCAGAACAATCAACAGGTCAGAGGGTCCCCAAGAAATGGAAAAGGAATATTTTCAGCTTGGAGACATCAGAGAATAAAGCAACAGGAAGATGCAGACACCAGGAACCAAAAACATGCAGACATAACTGGTTGAGGTCAGGGCACTAATGGAGAAGACTGTAAATGACTGTAATTTTCAGAGCTGTGAAGCCATAAATTGCACTGGGAGGACTGCCTGCTATTAGTGTAGCACTTTCTGCTCTCAAAATGAAGCAGATGGAGGCTATAGAATTGGTTAAAATGATTCCTGGAAAAGGGAAGAAAATTATATATGAAATATGAGGTCTTCTGTCACTCCCCCAAAAGATGTGGGGCTCAAAGCCCTGGAGATAGGACCTGGAACATCTTCAGAAGTGAGACAGTCTTCATGCTTCTAAAATTCAAGGATGGAATTTTGCTGCTAAAGATTCATGGGCACTAAAAAAAAAACAAACCTGCCAATTGTTGCTACATTAAACTTTTGGTTTGGGGCAGAGGAAGTGGAGGGTTGCAGCCTGTAGGGGCAGGTTATAGATACAGAATCTATAGAGGGAACAAAAGCTGTTACTCTGGAAAGACTCTTAGCTTTGGAAATGAAAGAAGGCAGACTAGGAAAATAACAGGGGCTTAGGAGAAAGAGTGAAGAGGCCCAGGAACTTCTCCAAGTCCTAAGTTCATAAAGTACTGATAAGCAGTGGGAACTAAAAGCTAAGATATGGAGCCAAAATAAGGGAGGATCAAGGCACTAGAGAATCCAAAAATGAGAGCAAGTTGAGTGGGTTAGCCAGAGATGGATATCTGCCAGAGACTAAGTCCATTTAAAAACATTCATCAGTGCTTGCTTACTAATTCCCTCTCCTTTTGGTGAGTTTTTATGATGTATAATAAACTGCAAATATTTAAAGGATATGACTTGATGAATTTTTACATATGTATATACTCCTGAAGTCATCATCACATTCAAGATAATAACATTCCCATCACCTCCCAAAATTACCTTGTGCACATTATAAACCATTTCTCCTTCCCTTTGCTCACCTCCCATCTGCCACCCTGTATCATAGGCAATAACTGATTTGATTTCTTTCACTATAGATTAGATTGCCTTTTCTAGAATTTTATGTAAATGGGAGCATAGAATATTTACTCTTTTTTTTGCCTGGCTTCTTTTTCTCAGTGTAATGACTTTGAGGTTCATCCATGTTGTTGTGTATATTGATGGTTTGTTCCTTTTTTATTGCTCAATACAATTCCATTATGTGATATACCACAGTTTAACTACTCATCTATGTATGAACATTTGGGCTGAGTCCAGTTTTGGGATGTTACAACTAAAATTGTTATAAACATTTATGTGTAAGGCTTAGAGTGAGCATATTCCTCTTAGGTAAATACTGATGTATTTGATTTAGGTTTGATTTGCTAAAATTTTGTTAAGAATTTTTG
This sequence comes from Choloepus didactylus, assembly GCF_015220235.1. Classification (NCBI taxonomy): domain Eukaryota; kingdom Metazoa; phylum Chordata; class Mammalia; order Pilosa; family Megalonychidae; genus Choloepus; species Choloepus didactylus. Next base: position 61,712,458 of record NC_051311.1, read on the forward strand.
TGTCCGTGTTCATGAAAGATATTGGTATCTATTATTATTTTCTTGTAATGTCTTTGTCTGGTTCTGGTATCAAAATAATGTTGCCTAATAAGATGTGTTGAGAAATATCTCTTCCTCTTCCATTTTCTGGAAAAGTCTGCATAGAACTGATGCTATTTCTCCTTTAAGTGTTTGAAAGAATTCATCAGTTAAGTTATCTTGACTTGGAATTTTTGTTTGTTTGATTTTGGTTGGGGGAGGGAGATTTTTAATCTACAAATTCAATTTCTTGAATAGATACAGGATTATTCAGATGACCTATTTCTTGAATGAGCTTTGGTAGTTTGCATTGTTGTCAAACTTATTAGTGTACATTTGTTCATAAATGAAATTATCATCTTAATGTTTGTAGGATATGTAGTGATATCTCCTCACTCATTCCTGATACAGATAACTTGTGTCCTTTCTCTTTGCTTCCTTATAAGCATGGCTAGAGGTTCATCAATTTTATTGATGTTTTCAAAGAACTAGCTCTTAAGCAAGTTTCCAGGATCTTGAACTATTAATCAACACTGTAGGGTCAAATGTACTGCTGTAGAGAGGTAACCACTCCAGATCCTTCAGTTTTGAATCATGCACAAAGTGCTCCCTGGTATATCTTTCTTCAGAGAGCTTCAATGCTATCCCAAATTAAGTCTAAAGTAGGGAGAGGCTCACAGTACAAGATGGGTAGCCATGAATAGGTATCTACAACTTGGACAATGCTCAACAGAATATTTCCCTTATCATGAAAACATTCCATACCATGTCTAATGAGACCCACCAATTCTTAACCATTGGTGCAACTAAAGTAACTAAGGTTGTCAAGGAATTATGCTTAAACATACATTTTCCATCCATCTGGATACATGGGTCAACAGGACTGGCTTTCCTTACACCAAGAAATGAAATGAAAATTTTCATGGAGAGTAAAAAAAAAAAAAAAAATCCAGATACTCTTAGATCAATGCTTGAGTTCACTGCATACTATAGGATTCTCTAAGCATGTTGGTGCCTTCTGAATGTCCCCCTCTTTAAGAACCAAAGTTAACAGAGCAGGGAATGGGTAACTGCACCACTTGTAATGAACAGCTACCACTCTGGCCTGTTTAAATAAACCAACTTCATTCATGCAAGGGCACACTGGGCACCATCTTTCTACTGATTCTATGCTAAACATATAATGTCGTGACTATTTTTCAGGAGATCCTAAGCTGTGCACGTGACTTGGCGTACAGACCCAGCTATTCTGGAAAGGGCTGAGGCATGCCCAAAGTAAAATCACAGACCTAATTTGGGATCATGGTATCTCCACTTTGGGAATGCTTCAGACAGCTTTTATAATATCTGCCCAACCTACCGTTTCTCCTTCTTTGAGAAATGCCTCTTCACACCAACAAGAGAATGACCCTAAAAGTTATATTTATACATTGAAACCCTATCCCTCTAGCCATAATTGATTGAATGAAGGATGGACATCTGCCTGTATGTGAGCTAGTCAGATTCTCTCTCATGATAATTTGGAATTGGTACTCAGAGACAGCTAGCATGATTCTGCTAGTGGCCAACACTATGTTTATAAAAATTTGAGAGTGGCAGGGCAGCCATGTGCATGGAAAAGCAGTGACAGTAAGTTTATACAGAGAAGAAAGATGTGATAACCAGAAAGACAGAGGGATTGAAAAACACCTTTCAGTGCCAGACAGAGAGAGAAGGAGGAAAGGAGGGTGAAAGGGAGGGAGAGAAAGAGGAAGGAACTGGAAGAGAAGCTGCCTGGGTCCCTCAAGAGTCTCTACCTTCTGATTCTAGTCCTTCTTGGGGGTTCCAGTTTAATTTTATGTCCTTGAGTGATATGAGATGCACTTTTACTATTATAATAAATTCCCCTGCTTTTCTTGAAGTTTTAATGGGTTTATATCACTTATAACCAAAATAACCTTGATCAAGAAAAGCGATGAAGAACTAATCCTTCATTCAAACTGGGAGGGGATATACATCAGTTCCAAAATATGTATGAGGAACTTTTGCATCTGGCTATGACGAAGTAACTGGAACCAGAATGCCCTATTGTAAACAACTAGAAAACTGGACAAAATATATGAAATGACTGTTTCCAGACCTTGGAAAATAGGTTGCAGATGATTGGGATTCCCAAGAGAAATGAAACAAATGAGGTAAACCATATGGCTGTCCTAGTTTTCTACATGGAGATATGCTGACCATTGTACCTTAAAAAGCAGCCCAAACAGGAGCCTGGTGGTCTCATGAATTCAGGAGAGAGAGATAAGAGTTCGAGAGGCTGAAGTATATGGAATTTTGGGGTAATTGAACTGGAGAGGAAGAAGTTACATAGAGAAAGAGCTCCAGAATTTTGCATAGGGGTCTCCTTGGATATATGCTGAAGGCAACATGTGTGTACTGTCAGAATCCATGAGATTGGGACAGGAATAACTACTAAGGAAAGCACAAGTGCTGGGAACTATAAATTGAAAAACTACCAGGGTTTGCAAAGGGCTGGAAGATGTTTGCTTACTAACCAGTGAAAAGGAAAAGACCATGCTAAACACCTGGAACATTCAGTAGAGAGCAAGAAATGCTACACCCTGAGATTAGGGTTAAACTAGCCCAAGAAGAAAGACACTAGAACCACCTCCAACAAAGTTTATAAACACACCCTAAAAGGAAAAAAAATATTCCACAAATAAATTAACTGCCTTTCAGACACAGTCCAACATTCTTTAAAGGAAAGCTACAAAATCTAGATAGTCAATAAGGTAATAGTCCCAATATCCAGCAACCAATAAATGATTACTAAAAATGTGCAGAGGCAGGAGAATTTCACCCATTGCCAGGAGAAAAATTAGTCATTATAGACAGAATCAGAAATGAGAGAGAAGATGAAAATAGCAGGCAAGAAACTTAAAATAACTATTATGACTATGTTCAAGAAGTTTTTTTTAATTCAGTTTTATTGATATGTATTCACACACCATATAATCCATCCAAAGTATACAATCTATTGTTCACAGTGCCATCATATTGTTGTGCACTTATCACCACAATCAATTTTTGAACATTTTCATCACTCCAAAAAACTAAAAATAAAAATAAAAGTATGAAAGAACACCCAAAACATCCCACCCCCATTTCCCCAAATTATTCATTTAATTATTATTCCCATTATGTTCAAGAAGTTTTAAAGCAAAACATGTATGCAATAAGTGAGAAATTAGAAATACACACACACACACACACACACACACACACATATATATAAACAAATGGAATTTCTAGGGCTGTAAAATAAAAATATTTGAAATAAAAAATTCATTGGAAGAGATTAATAACATAAAGACACTCCAGAAAAAAAGCACCAAATTTAAATATACGGCAATAGAAATAATAAAAACTAAAATAAACAGAAGGAAAAAGACTGAAGAAAATCATAACCTCAGTTGTTTGTGGGAAAGAATAAAGTGGTATCACATATGTGTATTAGATTTCCACAAAGAGGCAGAAATGCAGAAAAATATTTGAAGAAATAGTGAGTGAAAATTTTCCACATTTAATGAAAATATTAACCCACCCAAATTCCAAAAATCTCCATGAATCTTGAGCAGGATAAATACAAGGAAAACCACCCCAAGGTGTATGACAATCAAATGGCTGAAAAACAACTATAAAGAGAAAATACTAAAAGTAGTAATAAAATAAAAAACAGTCAGAAAAAAAGTACATTAAATGGAGTGGACTAAAGATTAAAAAAATAATTACTGCTGACTTCTCATCAGAAACAATGTAATTCAGAACACAATGTGAAAACAACCATCAACCTAGAATTCTATATACAGCAAAAATATCCTTCAAGATGAAAGCAAAAATCCAGTTTCAGTTATGACTTGTAGAAATCTGAAAAGAAGAAACACTCATCCTTTATAACAAGAAAAAGATGGAAAAGCAGCAAATTAATGAATTTTTGTGAACCCATAAGAGTACAAAAGTCAAAGAAAAACATCCTTCCTGAAATCTGGAGACAAATGGGTACCTTCAGGGAGACACAGGACTCAAGTATTGGCTGACCTGGGGAAGATGACATATAAGCTGTTAATAAGATTGAACAAGAAATTTAAAAAAATTTCTGGAGGCTAAGTATGGCCTAAGAGAATGTAAAGGTATTATGGGTTACAGTCATAGGTAGATTCCTACCCTTTGCGGCTGTTCCTCTAGGAACCCAAAAAGGCTTTCACAGGAAAGTTCTGGAGAAAGCTCCCATACATACACAATCATGGTGCTGACTTGGGATGGGAACAGTGGCCACTGTAAAATCTACCCAGACTTGCCTCCCTTAGATCAAACTATTTCATCTTTAGTGGGGGAAGATATTGTTGGAGAACATTGGTGAAATACATTGCAGCTGGCAGAGGGGAACTCCATTCAACCCCAGCCCTCCTGTCTCACATAAATTTTTTAAAGTCTTAATTTGTAGGGATTAGGACCTCAAGGCCATTGACTGGGAACATGGATGAATAATCACTATGGCTGAGAAAAGGGAAAAAGGTAGTGAAGGGATGAAAGTTTTGTCCTTGGAGGTGAGACAGAAACACTTGTGAAAGACTAAAAGCCTTCACCTTGAGGTCAAGTACAAGACAAGGATGCCCGCTTTCACCACTGCTATTCAACACTGTATTGGAGGAACTTCCCAGAGAAATTAGGCAATAAAAAGATATACATGGCATCCAAATTTGAAAGGAGGAAGTAAAATTATCTCTATTTGCAGATGACATGATCCCTTATACAGAAAATCCCAAGGAATCCACAAGAAAACTACTAAACTGATAAGCAAATGCAGCAAAGTTGCAGGCTACACAATTAACACTCACAAATCAGTTGTGTTTCTATACACCAGCAAAGAACACTCTAAAATGGAAACTAAAAAAAAAAAAAAATCCTATTCATACTAGCTCACAAAAGAATAAAATACCTAGGAGTAAATTTAACCAAGGAGATGAAGGATTTGTGTGCTGAAAACCACAAAACATTACTGAAAGAAATAAAATAACACCTAAATAAATAGCAAGACATCCCATGTTCAAAGATAGGATACCTTTATATCATTAAGAAGTCAATACTACCCAGAGCCACCTACAAATTCAATGCAACACCTATCAAAATTCCAGCAGCCTTTCTTGCAGATATGGAAAAGCCAATCCTCAAATTCATATGGAATCACAAGTGGCCTTGAATACCCAAATCAATTTTGGAAGGAAAAACAAAGTTAGAGGGCTTTCACTTCCTGATTTCAAAACTTACTACAAAGTTATAGTAATCAAACAGTGTGATTACAAGTAGAGATACAGACCATTGGAATAGAATTGATCATTCAGAAATAAAGCCATTTATCTATGGCCAACTGATTTTTTGCAAGGGTGGCAAGTACATTAATTGGGGAAAGAATGGTCTTTTCAACAAACGCTTCTGGGGAAACTGGATATTCACTTGCAAAAGAATGGAGTTGGATCCCTACCTCACACCATGTAAAAAATTAACTCTAAAAGGATCAAGGGCCATAAAACCATAAAACTCCAAGAAAAAAAAAAGAGGATAACCATCATAACCTTGTATTTGTTAGTGATTCCTTAGCTATGACACCAACAGTAGGAGCAACAAAAGAACAAAATAGATAAAATGGATTTTTTTCAAAATTAAAAAACATTTGCTCAAAGGACACCATCAAGAAAGTGAAAAGACAGCTCACAAAATGGGAGAAAATGATTGTAAACCATATATCTGATGACGGCTTAATATCCAGAATATATAAGGAATTGAGTTGGTATAACTCAACAACAAAAAGACAAATAACCCAAGTAATAAATGAGAAAAGGACGTGAATAGATATTTCTCCAAAGAAGACATACAAATAGGCAATAAACACATGAAATGATGCTCAATATCATTGGTCATCAGGGAAATGCAAATAAAAACCACAATGGGATGCCACTTCACACCAACTAGGATGACTATTATTTTTTTAAAAACCAGAAGATAATAAGTGTTGGGTTGGTACAATGTGGAGATATACGAACACTTATACAATGCTGTAGAATGGTGCAGCCACTGTGAAAATGTTTGGTGGATCCTCAGAAAGTTAAAAATAGAATAATCATATGACCTGGCTATTCTACTTCTTGGTATATACCTGAAAGAATTGAAAGCAGGGCCTCAAACTGATATTTGTATACCAATGTTTATAACAGAATTATTTACAATAGCCCAAAGGTGGATGCATCCCGGTGTCCATCAATGAATGAACTGATAAAATATGGTACATACATACAATGGGATATTATTCAGCCTTAAAAAGGAAGGAAGTTCTGATCCATGGTATAGCATGGATGAACATTGAAGACTTCATGTTGAATGAAATAAGCCAGACAGAAAAAGACAAATATTGTTTGATCTCACTTATATGAAATACCTAGAAGAAGCAAACTTCATAGAGAGAGATGGTGGTTTTAAGTTACTGGGGACCTGGAGGGAGGGGCAGGAAGAGGGAATTATAGCTTAATGAGTGAGTTGTTTCTGATGTGGTAAAAAACTAGGGGCAATGGATATCAGTGATGGTAGCACAATATTGGGAATATAATTAATCCTACTGAATAGCACAATTGAATGTGGTTAAAATGGGAAGTTTTGTCCTGTATAATTGCTAATACAACAAAAAGTTTTTTTAAAAGAGTTAAATTATAAAAAGTAAAGGGATGGACAAAGTTATATCATACAGACACTAACCAAAAGAAAGTAGGAGTAGCTATATTAATTTCAGACAAAGTGGACTTCAGAACATGGAAGATTATCAGGAATAATAAAGAGGAACAATACAAAGTGCTAAAGGGGTTAATTCTCCAGAAAACATAACAATCCCAAATGTATATGTATCTAACAAAAGATGTTCAAAATGTATGAGGCAAAAATTGATCATTTTAAAAGGAGAAGTGGATAAATCAACAATTATAGATGGAGACTCTTTTAATTTTCTAGATTGATTAAAGAAAATACCATGAAATGGCTCAGGTTTAAACAATGGGAATTTATTCACTAACAGTTTGAGGTCAGGAAAATGTCTAAATCAGGGGATCACCCAGGCAATGCTTTCTTCCTGTAGAAGAGCTGCCAGCAATCCCTGGCTCCTCTGTCACACGGCAAGACACATGACAGTGTCTGCTGGTCTCTCTATATTCATTCCATTTATAAAGGACTCCAATAATAGGATTAAGATCCATCCTGAATGAGGTGGGTCACACCTTAACTGAAGTAGCCTCATCAAAAGGTATTACTTACAATGGATTTACACTTAAGAAGGAATTAACTTTAAGAACATGTTTTTCTGGGGTGAATAACAGTTTCAAACCACCACAGAAACTTAAACATCTATTTCTCAATAACTGAACAAGTAGGCAGAAAAATCAATAACTATGTAAAAGATCTGAAAAGCACTATCAACTAACTTGACCTAATTGATCTTCATAGAACACACCATTTAACAATAGCAGAATACACATTCTTCTTAAGTACACATGGAATAATTACCAAGATATACCACATTCTGGGCCATAAAATAAATCTTATATTTAAAAGACTAAAAATCATACAATGTGCATCCTCAGATCATTAAAGAATTAAACTAGAGCTCAATAACAAAGATATCTGGAAAATCCCCTCAAAATTTGAAAATTAAACAATATGCTTCTAAATAACCCATGGGTCATAAAGGAAGTCTTAAGGGAAATTTTTAAATATTGTAAAATAAATTAAAATGAAAATACAACCAATAACATTGGTGGAATGCAGTAAAAACAGTACTCGGGCAGACATGTATAGCACTGAATGCATATATTATAAAAGAAGAAAGATTTAAAATCAATAATCTGTTTCCACCTTAGGAAACTAGAGAAAAAAGGGCAAATTAAGCCGAAAGTGAGCAGAAAGAAATAATAAAATTTTATCAGAAATCTTCTTGACCAAAAGGGGGATGCAAAATGAGACAAAATGGTTTCAGTGGCTGAGAGATTTCAAATGGAGTCGAGAGGTCACTCTGGTGGACATTCTTATGCACTATATAGATAACACCTCTTAGGTTTTAATGTATTGGAATAGCTAGAAGTAAATACCTGAAACTACCAAACTCCAACCCAGTAGTCTGGACTCCTGAAGACGACTGTATAATACTGTAGATTACAGGGGTGACAGTGTGATTGTGAAAACCTTGTGGATCACACTCCCTTTATCTAGTGTATGGATGGATGAGTAGAAAAATGGGGACAAAAACTAAATGACAAATAGGGTGGGATGGGGGGGATGGTTTGGGTGTTCTTTTTTTACCTTAATTTTTTATTCTTATTCTGATTCTTTCTGATGTAAGGAAAATGTTCAGAAATAGATTGTGGTGATGAATGCATAACTATATGATCATACTGTGAAGTTGATTGTATACCATGGATTATTGTATGGTATGTGAATATATTTCAATAAAACTGAATTTTTTTTAGAAAGTGTATCAGAAGGCAATGAACTTGAAAACAGAAAAACAATAGAATACATGAAATAAAAAACTGATTCACTGAAAAGATCAATAAAATTGATTAACCTCTAACCAGATATTTTAGTTAGAGTTCTCCAGGGAAACAGAATCAACAGGATATATATATATATAGTGAACATTATGAGATTTATTATATTTATTATAGGAATTGACTCATGTAACTGTGGAGATTGGCAAGTCCAAATTCTGTAGGATAGGCTGCAAGCTGGGAACTCTGAGGAAAGTTATGATGAATCCCCCAAACAGAAAGTGGCTGACTGAAGTAGAAATAGAAATCCTTCTTTCTGACTGCTGAAATCATCAGTTCTCCCTAAAAGGTCTTCAACTGATTAGATGAGACTTCCCTCATTGATGAAAGCAATCTCCTTTGTTGATTGCAGATGTTATCAACCAATGATACTATTAACGAAATGATGATTTAAATCCATGAAATATCTTCACAGTAACAATCAGGCCAGTACTTGCTTAACCAAAAAACTGGACATCATATCCTAGCAAAGTTGATACATGAACTTAACTGTCACACCACACAAACCAAGAAAAAAGATAAAAGAAACATATTACCAATTTTAGAATGAAAAAAGAGATATCATCAGGGATTCCACAGTTATTAAAATAATGATAAGGAAATTTTACAAACAACTGTATGTCCAAAAATTCAAAAACTTAGATAAAATAGACTAATTTTTTTTGAAACACATAAATTACCAAAACTTAACACTCAGTAAAGAAGGAATAGATAAGAAAGACCTGGTAGTCCTGTATCTTTTAAAGAAATTGAATTTGTAGTTAAACCCTCCCCTTGAAAGAGAAAACAAATCCATGTCCAGGTGGCTTCATCAGGAATTCTACCAAATATTTAAGAAAGAAATAACTCTAACTCTACACATTCTCTTTCATAAAATAGAAAAGGAAGGAACACTTCCAAGCTTATTTAATGAGGCCAGACTTTCCTTAACACAAAAATCAGGAAAAGATATTTCAGGAAAACAAAACTAAAGGCCAATATCACTCATGAACTTTGACACAAAAATGCTTGACAAAATATTATAATATTGAATCCAGCAATATATAAAAAAGATAATACATATGACCAACTGCAGTTCATCCTAGGAATGCAAGGTTGGTTAAATATTCAAAACTCAATCAATGTAATTCACCATAATAATAAGCTAAATAAGAAAATTTATATGGCCATATCAGTAGATGCAGAAAAAACTTCCGACAAAATTCAACATCCATTCATGATAAAAATGCTCAACAAACTGGGAATAGAAGGGAACTTCCGTAACCTAATAAAAGGTATCTAAGAAAAACCTACAGCTAACATCATACTTAATAATGAGAGATAGAATGCTTCAGATCTGGAACAACATAAAGATCCCGTTACTACTCCTATTCAACATTTTACTTGACATCCTAGCTAGTACAATAAGACAATAAAAGAAATAAAAGGCATACAGATTGGAATAAGAATAAATAAAGCTGTCTTTATTCACAGGTGACAAGATTACGTATACAGAAAATCTCAAATATTTTACAAAAAACGTCCTGGAACTAACAAGTGAATTTAGCAAAGTTGCAGGACACAAAGTTAACATACAAAGGTCAAATGTATTCCTACATAGAAGCAATGAACAACTGGAATCTCAAAATTTTTAAAAATATACCATTTATAATTCCATCCCCTAGAAAGTACTTAGGCATAAATCTAATAAGATATGTGCAATATTTGTATGAAGAAAACAATTATGAGGGAAATAAAAGATCTAAATAAATGGAGCAATATATCATGTTCATGATTTGAAAGACTCAATATTGTTAAGATGTCAATTCTACCCAAATGGTCTATAGATTCAATGCAATCCCAAATCAAAATCCTAGCCAACTACTTTGTAGACTGCAACAAGCTTATTATAAAATTCATATGGAAAGTTAAAGGCATTAGAATAGCCAAACAATTCTGAAGAAGAATTACCTGATTTTAAGACTTACTATTACTATAACATTACAGAAATCTAAACAATGATTTTAGATACGGATATAAAGATATATAGTTATGGAAATACCTCAACCAGGATGTTGGGAATCTCAGGATGGAATGCAAACTGTGACAAATAAATCTAACTATAATACAAATGTATGATATAACCCACTGAAGGGTTTGGGGGAAAATTTGCTGACCTAAGTAACATTGGAATACTGCCTTTTGACTAGAAAATGTAAGTGCTTAAGCACTGTTGATAAAGTTGACAAAGTTGTCTCTTGTGGGAGTAAAGGTTAACAATTCTGAAATTGCTTTATTATGTCTACAAGGATTGAACAATTAAGTAAATGGTGGATGGTGGGAACCAGGTTTCTCACTATTTGACAGAGAAGTGACAAAAAGAAGAAAGGAAGGCTAGAATGCTAGAATGAGCCTGTGGTACTGAGTTGAAGTCAGAAGCATCAATGTGAAATACATGTTTGTCATACACACACACACACGCATATGCATATATATACATATTCACATGTATGTTTGGCATATATACAGATACACACAGGTACACAGAAGCAGAAACAATTATTAAATCAATTAAGGTGTGCATTTATGAGTTTTCAGGGTACATGTATTACCTCGCTGTCTCTGCTAAGAAGGCCTACAAGCAATGCTACACTAGCAATGAGTAAACCCAGTGGCCAGATTTTGTTTTCTAAATTCCTCTTTCAAGGTTAGGAAAAAAAAAAAAAAAAAACTGGGGCTGCTTAGAGAAATGGTTGATTCTGAGGCTGGGGCAGGGAAAACACAAGATGTGTCCAGAGCATCTTGTAGTAGCAGAAGCAAAAAGTGTTCAAAAAACAAAAGAATGGGGGCATGCCAAAAGAACAGTGGAACAGTATTGGATAATAAACCAATGTATGTAATAAATATACATGAGTCCATATTGATATAAATAAATAACTAAATATATACATACATACATAAATGAAGATACAAATCTTTAGATAAGAATTCCAAATAACATATGTAGATACTACTCCCTCTTCCAGCAGGTAGAACTTAATTCCTCCTCAAGTGAGGGTTGGGTTAGGCTTAATGACTCATCTCAAAGAACAGTGTGTGGAAAGGAAGATGCATCAATGGCACCAGGGAGAAACCTGGCAAACACCATCTTAACCAAGTAATCAAGGTTAACATCACCAGTGATATCAGGTACATCCTGATATGTTATAATGAAAAGTGCACTTCCCCTCTGGGTATTCTTTCTAAAAACCCATAGCCCCTGTCTAATCATGAAAAAAAACATCAAGCAAATCCAAACTGAAGAACATTCTGCAAAATACCTGACCAATATTCCTCAAGACTTTCAAGGTCATGAAAAGTAAAGAAAGACTGAGAAACTGTCACAGACCAGTGGAGGCTAAGGAGATGTGACAACCAAATAAAATATGATACCATGCATAAGAGTCCCGAACAGGAAACTGGTGAAATCCAAATAAAGTCTGGGATTTTGTTAATAGAAATGTACCAGAACTGGTTCCTTAGTTTTGACAAATGTATGTTGGTAACACAAGATGCTAACGATAGTGTAAATAATGAGGTGCTTATGAAAACTTTCTGTACTATCTTTGCAACTTTTCTGTAAATCTAAACTTATTCAAAAATAAAAAGTTTTTTTTAAAGTGTAGGTAAACACATTTTCAGACAAGTGCAAAACTGAAGTAATTTGTCTCCAGCACTAATGTAATAAAAAAAAACTAATGGAATCCTTTTAGTCTGAAGGAAATGATGCTATATGGAACCTTAGACCTACATTTCCCTCTAAATAACGGGCATCAGAATTGCTATGAGAGTAAAATATTTTTTTCTCAGTTTTGTAATTTCTTTAAAGTGTAATTGACTGTTTGAAGTAAAATAATAACAATGTACTGTGAAAGTTATAGATAGAAGTAAATTGCATGACTACGGACAGGAGGGGATAATTAAAAGTATACATTTGCATAATTAATATGATAGAATATTATTTTAAGATAAAGTATAATAAGCTAAAGATGCATAGCATAAACCATAGAACAATCACTGAAAAACAAAACAAAGAGGCATACCTAGTAAGGCAACAGAGGAGATAAAATGAAACACAAAAAATAAACAATTAATTCAAAAGAAGGCAGAAAAGGGGAAAAGGGAACAAAGATCAAATAAAGTGAATAGAAAAGTAATAGCAAGATGGTAGACATAAGCCAAACCATGTATAATTAAATTAAGTATGAATGAACAAAATATCCAATATCCAAAAGGTAGGTATTGTCAGAGTGGATAACAAAACAAAACCCAACCATATAATGGCTAAAAGAAACATACCTGATATATAATAAAACAGATTAATATAAAAGGGTGAAAAGGGATCTAACATGCAAGCACTAATCATAAGAATCCTGGAGTGACTATATTAATATCACAGAAAATAGACTTCATAGTACAGAATATTTCCAGAGATACAGAGGGTTGTATTAGTTTTCTATTGCTGTGTAACAAATTGTCATAAACTCCATGGCTTAAAACAATACCCGCTCATTAGTTCAAAGTTCTGTAGGTCAGCAGTCTAGGGCAGCATGGCTAGTTTCTCTACTCAGGGTATTACAATGCTGAAATCAACATATTGGCTAGATTGAATTCTCAACTGAAGTTCTTGGGGAAAATATGATTCTAGCCTCACTCTTGTTATTGGCAGTTCCTTGTGTTTTCTAAGACTGAGGTCCTCAATTATTTTGCAGTTTGTTAGCCAGGGGCTGCTCTCAGTTCCTACAGGCTGCTTGCATTCCTTGACATGTGACCCCCTCCATATTTAAGCCAGCAAAAGTATGTGGAATCCTTCCCATGTTCAGGTCTCTAACATCCTCTTCTTTGACCAGAAGAAAACTCTTTACTTTCATGTGATAGGATTAGGCTTACCCAGATAATCTTCCCATCTTAAGGTCAAGAGTTCCCATATAACTTAACCTAATTCTGAGAGTAAAATCCATTATTTTCACAGTCCTGGAGGTTATGCATGGCTAGTACACTGGGAGGGTGGGGGGGGGGAGCAGAAAATATTGTGGGTCATATTAAAATTCTTCCCATCACAAAGACATTTCTTAAGGAAAAAACAATCAATTCATCTAAACATAACAAACCTAAATGTTCATACACCTAGTAACAGAGCTGCAAAATAAGTGAAGCAAAAACTAATGGAATTAAAAGGAGAAACAGACTAATTCACAATTTATTTGGAGAGTTCAACATTTCTTTCTCAATAATTGATAGAACAAACAGACAGAAAATCAGTTAAGATATAGAAGAGTTGAACAACTGTATTAACCAAATTGACCTAACTGGTATTTGTAGAGCACTATGCCCAGTGATTTTAGGATGCCCATTCTTTTCAAGTTCACATGGTACATTCACCACAATAAACTATATGTTGGGCCATAAAACAAATTTCAGTAAATGTAAAAGGATGGAAAGCACACGGAGTATATCCTCTGACTACAAAAACATTAAATTAGAACTCAGTAAAACCCCTGTTTATAGCAACTCCACGTTGATATGGGGCTCTCCAAGTTTATGTTCATTATGTTTGGTTGTCAACATGACAGTAATCCTTCGGTATGATCAAAGATTTATTATTCACACAAGCGGGGAAGTCCTAAAATGAGGGTTGGGAGGATGATCCTCTCTGGGAAAAAGTCCAGAACAGAGAAGTGAGTGAATAGTGAGGGTGCAACATTTTAAAAGGAGGAAGACCTACCAGTGTGAGACTTGAAAGAGGTTCCACCCAGCACAAAATTTCAAAAAGGCATCAGTGGGCACATGTGTTTGTAGGGTCATGAGTGGGGGGATTGAGCTTTATCAGGATACTTCAGTAGTCAACAAACACAGGCAGGAAATAAGGCTTACAGATCACTGGAACTAAATAAAATGTCAAGGGGAGTTCAAGTTTCTTTCACATGGTCTTCATAACCCCAAATAGATGTAAATTAAACAATAAAGTTATAAATAATTCAGGGTTAAAGATGAAATCACAAGGAAAACAAGAAAGTGTTTGTAACTGAATGACAATGAAAATATAATATATTAAAATTTCTGGGATGCAGCTAATGCAGTGCTTATAAGGAAACTTAAAATTTACAGAAAAGGAGAAAGATCTGAAATCAATGACCTAAGTTTCAACTTTATGAAACTAGAAAGAGACAAGCAAAGTAAACACAGAATACATAAAAGGAAAGAAGTGATAAAAATTAGAACAGAAATTAACAAAATAGAAAACAGATAGATAATGGAGAAAATTAAAGCAAAAAGGTATACCTTTGAAAGGATCAACAAAATTGGCAAAACCCTAACTAATCAGAATAAAAAAAGAACACAAACCACAAATGTCAGAAATGAAAAGGGGTTCTCACTATAAATTCTACAGATATTAAAAGGATAAGAACATAATTTTATGAAGAATTTTATGCCAGTAAATCAACAACCTAGATGAAATGGAGAAATTTCTTGAAAATTTTAACTTACAAAAAAAAAGAACAAGTATTCACAACACATAAATCAAAGGATTTGTATACAGAATATAAAACGAATTTATACGACTCCATAAAAAGAAAACAAATTATCCAATTTGAAAATGACTAAAGGATTTGGCAAATCTTCACAAAATAAGATATGTAATTAGCCAATAAGCACATGAAAAGATATACAACATCAACATCATTAGTCAGAGAAATGCAAACTAAAACCATAATAATTTATCACTATACATCCACTAGAAAGACTACAATTTAAAAGAGCAATAATACTATGTGTTGGAGAAAATGTGGAGAAATGGGAACTCATATATTGCAGGTAGGAATGTAAAATGTTAAATCACTTTAGCAAACAGTTTGGCAATTCCTTACAAAGTTAAACATATACTTACCATACAACATCCAGCAATTCTACTCCTATTTACTCAAGAGAAATAAAAACAGATGTCCATATATAGGCTTCTTCTACATGAATGTTGATAGCAGCTTTATTCATAGTAGTTGAAGTCTGAAAATAAACCAAATGTGAATTAACAGATGAATGGATATACAGATTGTGGTATATCCGCACTCAGAAATAAAAAGAAACTAAGTTCTGATACCTACAATCACCTAGGATAAATCTCAAAAATATTATGATAAGCAACAGGAACTATACCATATGATTCCAATTAAATGAAATTCAAAAGGCAAAACTTATCTACAGTGACAAAAGCAGATCAGTAGTATAGCCTAGAACTGGTTTAAGATATAGTGCCTGGAACAGGGCACAGGGGAACTTTTAAGGATGCGGGAACGGGTTGCAGGTGTGGTTACATGGGTATATACATTTGTCGCAATTCATTGAATTGTATGCATAAAATTGGTGCGTTTTATTTTATGTAAATTATACTTCAATAAAGTTTAGTGTAAAAAATATTCCCACAAGGAAATCTCCAGGCTCAGAAGGTTAAATAAAATATTTAAGTAAGAAATAATACCAATCTCATAAACTCTCAGTAAGTAGAGGAGGAAACAATTTTCAATTCATTTTATGAGACTAGCAATACTCTGATACCAAAGCCAAATACATTATAACAAAATAAAACTCCAGCCCAATATCCCTCATGAACACAGACACATAAACATAGACAAAGGATTAATAAAACTGAATGGGGCAATAGATAAAAATGATAGTACAACATGACCAAGTGGGGTTTATATCAGGAGTAGAAGATTGGCTTAACGTGACAATCAATTGACGTAACTCAATACATTACATAAAAGAATAAAAGGAAAAAAAAGATGAATAAGGCAGATACTTGGGTAGATACTCTAAGAATAGCTTTTAAACAAGTCTTCCTCCAGCTGAATCTAGTTTAATGTGGTCCAATATTATGTGAGTGGCTTGACTCCACCTGCCAACTTGTCCCATACCTAATCAGCAGGCTTTTTTCTGAAAAAGCTTTGCTTTATCCACATCCCAGGCTCTGTGTCTGTATTATCCTAATGTTGGAGAGTCAGAATAGGTTTAGAGGGTGGCACCATTCTTGTCTCCTGGCTACTTTGTTCAAGGATTCCTTTTGTAGAAAGGGTTTACATTGCTGTGGTATTCACATTAGTTTCTCAGATTCGGTTATGTTTTATTCTCTTAGTGAGCAAACTCCAGATATTTGCCCCAAAGAACATTTCTGCCAGGTGGTCTTCTCCAAAAGCTTAAGATACTGAAATATGCCACCTCCTACCCACCCCACCCCCCCAACCAGAGGAATCCAAAGGAGGCTCTTCCCCACAATAAGAGTTTGCATTGAATAACCATCTTGAATCCCAGGAACCATCTATCACCAAGCTCTAGGCAGCAGGACTCAGATTCTGTGCCTCCAAACTTGTTCACTTACCTAGGTTCTTGAAACCAACATGAGTCAGTTCCCCTGAACTTCCAAAGACGCTTCAGCCGAGCCCCGGAAACCAGGAAGACTTTTATAGCAGGATTTCCTTCACACAGAAAACTCAGTGTCACAAGCCCCAAGCCAAACCCCCGCCCAGGAAGCCCAGAGAGGGAATTTCAAATTGTTGCTCTCATCAGTGATAAATGGGAAATGTCTGGAAGAACCTGGAAGTGGACCTGAATTACCCTGTGAGCCAGAGCAGGTGGGAGGAAGACTTAGAGACTGCCTTAGAGTAATGTAGGAAGAGTTAGTTTGAACATAGAATTTATGCAAAAGGGGTCCAAAGAATACATGAAAACCTGTTTGGAGAACTCTCTACTTTAGAGGGGAGCTATGCTCAGGTCTTTCAATGCTCATCTCCAGGTTCATTCCTGATACCAGACTGGTACCCCATGTTTGCCATTCTTGCAGCAGCCCCTGTGGCCTCTGCTGGCTTTATCTTCTTCTTCTGCATCCAGTAAACTACAGTGACCATATAATTTATCATCCAGACTGGGACACTTTTGAGAGTGAAAATTGGTGCTGTTAATTATTACATGGTGACAACAGGTATAAACCAGGATTGTCCCAGGAAAACCAAGACATATGGTCACTCTACCAATTACCCCTCCATCCCAAGAAATTCTCTCTCTCAAATCTAACTGGAAAGTTACAGTCACTCCACCATGCCCTTTCCTTGCTGTCCCCACAAAAATGTAGACATTTTTAGGTTTTATAAAGGCTTTATTTTAGTAATTAGAGGTAAATTGACAGTGATAACTGAAATAAACAATAGGGGAAATGTTGAAAGAATATACAATTTCTAAATTATGATCCTTGGATGAATAGCCATATTTCCAATGAGATGGTAACTAAAAGTCTCATGGGCTTTGGTTTTAGATTTTGTTTCTTTTTTACAAAAATCACCACTTTTATCATACACACATCACATGTGTATTGTGGAAAATTCAAAAATTTGACAAAATAAAACTACAAAATAAAATTACATTCTTATCCCAAAGATTACTATAGCTGAATGAGGTCAGCAAGGACCTCAGAAAATTCTCTCCTCCATAAAAGCAATGGGAAAAGTAGCAAAAATGGTCAAAATCCACTTTTTCAGAACTCTAGAAATTAACCAAAGGATTGTAGCAATCCAGGGAATATTTATTCAAGAAAAGTGGCTGAATTGGTGAGCTTTGTGGCAATTTAACTTATTCCCATCCTTCTCCCTCTCCAGCTCTGTGATAGCCATGAATACCAACAACCCACAATGACAGTGAAAATCAGAAGTGTGGCAGCCAACAGAGGGGACAGAACAGGGTTGGAACTCCTTCAAAGCCTCATTCACAGATAATTGCAATTATTTGATTTATCTGGTGTTTCCCTGGAAGATTCCATGTGCAAAGGTAGTTTTATACTGTCTATGAAATATTCACTTTAGATTCATACATAGAAGTTTGAAAGTAAAAGGATGGAAAAAGATATACAATGCAAGCTTAAGACAAAAATTGTTACTAGAGACAAACAAGGACATTTTATATTGATAAAAGGTTCAATCCGACAAAAATATATAACAATTATAAATATATATGCACCTACTATATGACACAGAAACTGACAGACTTAATGGGAGAAATAGACAATTGAACAATACAAGTTGAAGATTATCTCTCCTTTCAATACCCCACTTTCAATAATGGATAAAACTAAATATAATACCAACAAGGAAATAAAAAACAACACTAAAAACCAACACTAATAACCAATAGACATCTATTGAAGAGTCCACCCAGAAACAGTAGAATACATATTTTTTTTCAAGTGCATGTGAGCATTCTCCAGGACAGGCCATGGGTTACAACATAAAACAAGCCCTTAACAAATTTAAAAAGATTGAAATCATACAAAGTATGGTTCATGTGGTAGCTTGGAACTATAAACCCTCAAAAAACAAGTTCTTAATCTTAATCCATTCCTGTGGATGTGAACTCTTTGCAAATAGGACCTTTTGATGAGGTTACTTCAGTTAAGGTGTGTCCCAACTGAATCAGAATGGGTCTTAATCCTATTACCAGAGTCCTTTATAAGAAGAGTGAAATTCAGATACATAGTGAGAAAGCCACAGGAAGAAGCCAGAAAGTCAATGGAAACCAGAGAGCCAGGATAGGCTGCTGTGTGAATTGCCATGTAACAGAAAAGCCAAGGACCAAGGATAACCAGTAGCCAGGACCAGAACACCAGCCTTATGGGAGAAATCATCACCTGACATCACCTTGAATTTGGACCTCTCCTAGCCTCAAAACTGTGAGCCAATAAATTCCCATTGTTTAAGCCAACCATCGCATAGTATTTGTTTTAGCTGCCAGAAAATTAAAAGTTTTCAACCACAATGAAACTGAATTTAGAAATCAATAACAGAAGAAAATTGGAGAAATTCACAAATACATGTGTTTTAGTTTCCTTTGGCTGCTCAAGCAAATGCCATGCAATGGGTCAGCTTAAACAATGGGAATTTAATAGCTCACCATTTTGAAGCTAGATGAAATCCAAATCAAGGCACCGTCAAGGTGATCCTTTCTTCCAAGACTGGCTTTCTGGAGCTGGCTGCCAATGATCCTTTATCCTGGGCTCCTCTGTCACATGGCAAGGCACATGGCAGCCTCTCCTTGTCTCTCCTTTCTCTTCCAGGTTCTGTTGACCTTCTGCTTCTTGCTTCCTCTGGCTTTCTCTCTCTGTCCAAATTTCATTCCACTTATAAAGGACTCCAGTAATAGGATTAAGACTCATCTTGATTCAGTTGGGCTGTACCTTAACTGAAGTAACCTCATCAAAAGGTCCTACTTACAATGGGGTCATATCCACAGGAATGGGTTAAGTTTAAAGAACATGTTTTTTCTGGGTACATACTGCTCCAAACTACACACTCCACCCTCTGGAACCCCAAAAGACATGTTCTTTCTACATGCAAATTACATTCATTTCATCAACATCTCAAAAGCCTTAAGTCATTTCAGAAATACTGCTAAATATACAAAGTCTCATTGAAATAAGTTATGGGTGTGATCTGTCCTAGGGAGTAATTTACCTCTGTCTGTTGGCCTGTGGAATCTAGGAAACAAGTTGTCTGCTTTCAATATACAATGGAAGGATAGGCATAGAATAGACAATCCCTTTCCAGAAGGGAGAAACTGGAAGGAAAACAGGGGTTATGGGACCCAAACAATTCCAATATCCAGCTGGGCAAACTGTATTAGATTTTGTGCTGGTTTGAATATATTATGTACCCCATAAAAGGTCAAGTCTTTTAATCCAATCTTGTGGGGGCAGACCTATAGTGGGTGGGACCTTTTGATTAGGTTGTTTCCATGGAGATGTGACCCCACCCATTCAAGATGGGTCTTAATCATCTATACTGGAGTCCTTTATGAGAGCATATAAGGCAGAGACATTTTGAAGAGAGCTCAGAGACACTTAGACAGAAACATCCTGGGATAAATAAGCAGAGAGCCAAGAGAAGCTAAGAGAGAAGATAAGAGAGAGAAGCTAAGACAGAAGCCCAGAGACATTTTGAAGGAAGCCACGGAAACCAGAAGCTAAACCTGGGAGAGGACCAGCAGACTCCAGCCATGTGCTTTCCCATGTGACGGTGGAACCCCAGATACCATCAGCCTTTCTTCAGAGAAGGTATCATCCTGTTGATGCCTTAACTGGCTCATTTTCATGGCCTTACAACGGTAAATTTGTGAACTAATAAACCTCCTTGTAAAAGCCAATCCCTTTCTCATCTATTACATTTTGGCAGCTTTAGCAAACCAAAATAGGTTTCAAGATCTGAGTCATCTATAGATTGATGTTTTGTCCCTGATCCTATGCAGTGGCCATGCTCTCCCTGAACACTGGGGTGAAGGCTCCATCCTCTAGGAGCATCAGGGTGGTGGCCACGCTCTCCATGAATTCTAAAATATAAGCGCCAGCCTCTCTGAGCATTATGGTGGCAGCCTGGTTCTCCTCAAATGCTGGGGCACAGACCCCACCATCTCTGAGCATTGGGGTGACAGCACTCTCCCTGAATAACAGGGTGGAAGGCCTACCCCCTCCAAGAACTGGGGTGGACCCACCTTTTCCACATACATGGTTGAGCCCTCTCTCTTCGCCCAAGTCGATATCTTTGGTCCAGGCTTTGGCTTCCATGGTTCTGCCTTTGAAGTCCTTCTTTCAATCTGTCCCTTCTCTGTCCCTTTCAGTCCAAGCTAGCCCTGGTTCTGCTCATATAAATCTTGCAAAAACTTGTCAGCTTTGTACGTATTTCACAGGGGTCCAGATCATCAGACAAAAGAACTTTCCACGGATTCTTCCTGCATACCTGCATTTCCAATCCTGATTTCCACTGAAAGGCTGACTGATTCCATGTTCAGTTAAACTCTCATTTGGCACACTATTCTCTGGGAGCTTGCTTTCTGGAAGTTCAGGGAGATCCCTGACAGAGCTGCTTCTGGCCCTATTTTCTAAACCATCAATTTCTGGTTTCTTTGTGCTTAAAAGTTCTATTTTCAGCTTATTCCCTTCCTCTCACATTTCACTATAAGCTGCAAAGAGAAACCAGGCTGCCCTTCCATACTTAGTTTGGAAATCTCCTCAGTTAAATATCCAAATTTATCACTTTCAAGTTCTGCCTTCCATCCAGCATCAGAACTCAATTTTGCCAAGTTCTCTGCACTTTAAAACAATGATTGCCTTTCCTCCAGTTTCCAGTAACACATTCATCATTTCCTTCTAAGGCCTCATCAGAAGTACCTTTAGCATCCATATTCATCACCTCGCAATTCTTCCAGCCCTACCCATCACCGTTTTCAATGCTGTTTCCACATGTTTGGTATTTGCAATAGCAGCTCCCTGCTCTCCTGGTACCAACATTTGTTTTAGTTTCCTAGATTGTCCAAGCAAATACCTTGCAATGAGTTGGCTTAAACAATGGCAATTTATTAGTTCCAAGTTTTGAGGCTAAAATAGAAGCCCAAATCAAGGCATCATCATGGCAATATTTTCCCCTCAAAGACGTGGCATTCTGGGGCTGGCTGTTGGCAATCTGTGGTCCTTAGCTTGTCACATGGCAAGGCACATAGCGGCATCTCCTGGTCTCTCCCTTCTCTTCTGGGTTCCACTGATGTTCAGGTATTGGCTGCTCCCTCCGTGACTTTCTCTCTCTGTGTCTGAATTTCATTCTGCTTGTAAAGAACCCCAGTAGTAGGATTAAGACCTATTAATTGAGGTATGCCACACCTTAACTGAAGTAACCTCATCAAAATGTCCTACTTACAATGAGTTCACACCACAGGAATGGATTAAGTTTAAGAACATGTTTTTCTGGGGTACATACAGCTCCTGACCACCACAACATGGAAATTAAATAATGCACACACTTCTACCTAAACAATGGTTCAATGAAGAAATCACAATGGAAATTAGAAAATACTTTGAGAAGAATGAAAATGAAAACAGAATATACTAAAACCTATGGGATGCAGTGAAAACTGTTCAGATGGAAATTTATAGCTGTAAACACCTATATTAAAAAATAAAAAAAAATTCAAGTCAATTATAACCTCCCACCTTAAGAAATGAGAAAAGGATGAACAAGAGAAACCTAACCCCAAAGCAAGCAGAAATTTGGAAATAATAAATATTGGAGTGGAAATAAATGAAATAAAGAATAGAAAAACCATAAAGAAACCACACCAAAAGTTAGTTCTTAGAAAAAATCAACAGAATTGACAAACTGCTAACTATAGAATGACCAAGATAAAAAAGAGAGAAGACTCAAATTACTCAGGAATGAAAGAGGGTTATTTCTAGCAACCTTACAGAAATAAACAAGGTTGTAAGGAAATATGAAAAATCATATAGCAAAACATTAGATAACCTACACAAAATGGGTAAATTCCTAGAAACACACAACGTACCAAAACTGACTGAAGAAGAAATAGACAATTTGAATAGACCTATAAAAAGTGAGGAGATTAAATTTCTAATCAAAAGATTCCCCACAAAGAAAAGCCCATGACCAGACGGCTTCACTTGTAAATTCTACCAATTCATGACCTTGTTTTAGAAATAGTTACTTAGAAATGACACCAAAAGCACAGTATTCAAAAGAAAAATAAATTTGATTCATGAAAATTAAAACTTTTGTGCTCCAACAGATACTGTCAAGAAAGTAAAAACAAAATAAAACAAAACAAAAAACCCAAAACACCCCACAGAATGGGATAAAATATTGTCAAATCATATACTAAGGATATATCTTGCAACTCAACAATAAAGACAAATGACCCAATTTTTAAAAGGGCAAAGGACTTGAATAGACATTTCTCCAAAGAAGATATACAAATGGCCTATAAGCACATAAAAAGATGCTCAACATCATTAGCCATCATAGAATTGCAAATCAAAACCACAATGAGATACCATTTCATATCCACTAGGATAGCTGTAATAAAAAAGACAAGTGATAGTAACTGTCGATAAGGTTATGGAGAAATTGGAACCCTCATATATTGCTGGTGGGAATGTAAAATTGTTCAGCCACTTTGGAAAACAGCTTGGCAGTTCCTCAACAGGTTAAATATAGAGCTACCATATGATCCAGCAATTCCACTCCCACGCATATACACAAGAGAAATGAAAACATATGTCTACACAAAAAATTGTACTTGAATGTTCATAGCAGCATTATTTATAATAGCCAAAAAGTGAAAACAATCCAAATGTCCATCAATTGATGAATGGATAAATAAAATGCAGCATATCCATTCATTGGAATATTATTCTGCCTTAAAAAGTAACAAAGTACTGATTCATGCTACAACATGGATGAACCTTGAAAACATGCTATGTGTAAGAAGCCAATCACAAAAGACCACATATTGTATGAATCCATTTATATGAAATGTCCATAATAGGCAAATCCATAGAGACAGAAAATAGATTACTGGTTGCCAGGGGTGAGAGCAGGGAAGAAACGGACAGTGACTACTAACAGGTATAAGATTTCTCTAGGGGGTGATGAGATGTTTTGGAATTATATAGTGGTGATGGCTGCACAACCCTGTAAATATACTAAAATCCTCAGAATTGTATACTCTAAAAGGTTGTATTTTATGGTGTGTGAGTTATAACTCAATTTTTAAAAAGTGAATATATTACTGCTAATACCCACATTCATATCCTCTTGTATCTTTCTCTATGCAGATGTTAAATAAATGTTTTAACCAAAATGACATATTACTACACATACTTTTTCAAAATCTTTTCATTCACCTTTCTATTACTGCAAGTTTTCATTTCATCGAATACTCAATCCATATTCAAATAGCCTCAATATTTCAAAAATGTTCTTTATAGCCAGTTTGCCCAAAGGAATATCCAGTCCAGACACCATACACTACATCTTGTTTTGATGTCCCTTAAGTATCTTTCAATCCAGCACAATCCCTTTTCTATAACACTAACTTGTCAAAGAGGCAGGGCCAGTTGTCTTGCAGAATATCATACCCTCCAGATTTGTCTGGTTGCTCCCTTCCGGTATTTTACAGCTTGTTCCTCCAACTCCCGTTTTTCCACATAAAATAAAAATTATACCTAAAGGATACATTTGAGTTAAATATACTTGGCTAGAACATATCATAGGTTATATTGTATACTCCATATTGAGTCACATTAGAGTATATATAAAATATCTGATTTAGTGTAGATTAGTAACACTAAGATTGCCCCTCTGGATATGAGGGTAACAACAGATTAGCCCCTTAATTGTACTGCTTTGTTTTTCACCTTGCAACTAGAAAGCTATCTGTGAGATGTGGCTTTTTCACTATACAAATATCTAGCTCCCCAATAACCATTCACCTAACAATTTTTTTTAACACCAGTTGAAACTCCTTGCATGAATCAATAATTTCATTATGGTTTCTAAAATATCATTTTCTTATTGTATAGTTCTTTCTACATTTATTTGCTGGCATTCTTCTGGCAGAGCTTTTTCTCATCAACCTTGGCTATTTAATCATTGTGAAATAGAGTTCCTACTAGAAAGGAAGAATAAATGATTAATTCCTTCCACTCAACCAAAATTGTCAGATTTTTTTCCTGAGAGTAGGGTTTACCAACCCCATTTTCCTTTCCAGTACTTTCTGTGGGTCCTCCCTTCAGCCCAGCATTGATCCATTTTAGCATTTCCTCACAGCTATCCCATTAAAGGAGGTCCTACATTTCCTAGAACAGATTTTCCTAGAACAGCCCATCAGAACAAAACCCTCCTCAGAACACCTATAGGACTACCAAAATCATTAAGGCCTTGGGCTTACAGAAATTGTCCAAGCATCCATTCCAACAAGACTAACTCAACCAGGTGGAGGCTGGGCTCCATCCCCTTCCTCCATTCCAACTGTGCCTAAGCCAGTGTCAGGGCTGGCTCTCAGCAGACTCATCCCAGCTCTGATCATGTTCTCTGAAATTGTTTTTACTACCCCTGACTTTTGAAAATGATTACTAAACATAAGAAGCATAAATGGCAAGGAACCATGGTATGGAAAGAAAAGGAAAGAAAAGAACTATATCTCAGAATGCAGAGGCCAGATTTCGGAAAAGGAGAGGAAGCCCTGAAGAAGGATACTGCATATCAGCCCTGACTGTGGGGCAAAAGCCCTTTTCCTCCACAGGGAAGAGGTGAGCCAGAAGCAAGGTGGGCTTGCACCTGGAGGGGCTATAGCAGACTTATGATACTTTGTCCTTAGCCCATGCTGAGTGAGGGTGCAAAGAAAAGGGAAGAGGACCTTGCTGGCAGTCCTAGCAAAAGCTAGGAGAATGAGCACATCTGCAGTCCCTGGGGTATATAAACTGACTGATGTATAAACCAGAACACAAACATATTCATATACAAAGGGAACGCTCCTTGCCAAATGGACCAGATGTTCATGTTGACTGGTCAGCTCATTCTCTCCTGTTGGAAAATCTACATGGAAAGCCAAATTATAATCAGGAGGTTGTTTGTGAGCATGAAATCAGAACAAAGGGAGGGAATTGGATGAGCTCTGTGGCATCCATAGGGATACAGGTTGGACTGCATATTTGTGTCGAACAGTCAAAAAAACAACTCTTTCCCTTGACAGGGCTGGAGACATAATGACAAATGTTTGTTCTTTGGCTCCACTTTTCAGCACTCCCCACAGACCACCCTCCTTCTGCTCACATATTCTTTCCTCAGCTGTTAAGGCTATTGATTAGGTTACAGCTTTCCTTCACATTCTGTCATGCCCTGATTAGATTTCCAGGCCCTGCTACATCCTGTTTCCTAGGATGACATTTGCAGACATTAATTCACATCCATTGTGTGTGGATTTCACTAGCTTAACAACCAAAGGATAATATTATTTACCAGTTTGGAAGATACTTCACCATTGTGTCCTATGTACTGATATAACAGACAGCAGAAAAACATGGTGAAAATGATCAGAGATAAAGGGGAGAGCCTCCCTACATTTTGGTCTCCTATGTGTCTTCATGAGCCCTATCATAGAACTTCACTCATTTGACTTTATTTATTAAATGCCTACCATATGCCAGGCACTAGGAATACAAAAATGAGACATGGTGTCCTTGACTTCAAGGATTTCATAGTTCAGTAAAAGAGGCAGACAAGCAAATCAGCCCTCACAGTATAGCATGGTGGACACAGGGTGCCATGGAGTCATGTAAAAAGGGCACTTCATGAAATCTGGGCTGGTGGTAGAGGATGGTCAGAGGAGGCTCTCAGAAAGAAGTTACTGCTGTCTTGATCCCAAAGAATGAGTAGAGGGCATCCAGATAAAAGAAGAAATTTCCAAAAAGGAGGAATAGCAGGAATGAAGATTCAGAGGCAAGAGAAACCATGGCATATTTGAAGAACTGCACTTCAGAATATCTAGAGCACATAGTGTGAGGAGTAGATGTGGTAATACATTAGGATAAATGGTAGGCAGAGAACAGAATTTCAAAGGCCTTGTGTGTCAGGTTAAAGAATATGGACTTTAACCATAAGACTGTGAAGAATCACCGAAGGTTTCTAAAGTTTACTTTGCCTGAAATTAATATAGGCAGTCCAGCTTCCTTTTGAGTAATGTTTGCATGGTATAGTACTTCCATCCACTTGTTGTTGACCCATCTGTATTTTTATACTTAAAGTGTATTCCTGTAGCTGGTATATAGTTGGCTGTCTTTATCCAATCTGGCAATCTCTGACTTCTTTTAAATTTTCTTGTATTAGAGAAGTTGCATACAGAAAATCATGCAGAAAATACAGAGTTCCTATACACCCAGCCTCATACAGGCAGTTTTCCCTATTATTAACATATTGCATTAGTGTCAGACCTTTGTTACATTGTTGAAATAATATTATTATAATTATACTGTTAAATATAGTCCATAGTTTACATTAGGGTTCACTGTGTTTTACAGTCCTATGGGTTTTTTTTTTAATTTTTTTATTCTAATATGTATACAACCAAAAAATTTCTTTTAACAACATACAAATATATAATTCAGTCAAGTTCATTACACTCACAATGTTGTGCTACCATCACCACCATCTGTTGCTAAAATTTTCCATCACCCCAAACAGAAACTATACCAATTAAGCATTAACTTTCCATTCCCTACCCACACCCCAGCCCCTGGTAAACTGTATTCTAGTTTCTGACTCTATGAATTTGCTTATTCTAATTATTTTATATCAGTAATATCATACAATATTTGTCCTTTTGCATCTGGCTTATGTCACTCAACATGATGTCTTCAAGGTGTATCCATGTTGTCACATGCATCCAAACGTCATTCATTTTTATGGCTGAATAATATTCCATTGTATGTATATACAACATTTTGTTTATTCATTCATCTGTTTATGGACATTTGGGTTGCTTCTATCATGTGACAGTTGTGAATACTGCTACTATGAACACTGGTGTGAAAATTTCTGTTTGAGTCCTTGGTTTCAATTCTTTTTGGTAAATACCTAGAAATCAGACAATATGTACTTAACTTTCTAGGGAACCATCAAACTGTTTTCCACAGCAGATTTTTACATTCCCACCAACAATGTATGAGAATTCCTATTTCTCCACATCCTTGCCAACTCTTATTTTCCATTTTTTGGATAGCAGCCATTCTAATGGGTGTGAAATGGTATCTCAAGTAGTTTTGATTTACATTTCTCTAATGGTTAATGTTATTGAGCATCCTATCATGTCCTTACTGGCCATTTGTATGTCTTCTTTGGAGAGATGCCATTCCTTTTGGTCAGAAGAATTCCCTTTAGCATTGCTTGTAGGACAGGCCTAGTGGTGACAGATTCCCTCTACTTTTGTTTTTCTTGGAATGTCTTAATTTATCTCTCATCTTTGAAAGACAGTCTTGCCAGATATAAAATTCTTAATTGGCCATTGTTTTCTTTCAGCACTTTAAATATTCCATCCCACTGCCTTGTGTCCATAGTGTCTGATAAGAAATTGGCACTTAATCGTATTGGGGCTCCTTGTATATAACATGTTGCTTTTCTCTTGCAGCTTTCAGAACTGTCCCTTGCCTTGGCATTCAACAGTTTGGCTACTATGTGTTCTTTTAGAGTTTATCCTGTTAGGGTTTCAGTGGGATATTTGAATGTTCATATTCATATCTTTCATTAACTTTTGGAAACTTTATGCCATTATTTCTTTGAATATTCCTTCTGCATCTTTCCCTCTTTCTCTTCCCTCTGGAGCTCCCATAATGCATATAATGGTATGCTTCATGGTGTCCCAACAGGTCTCTTAGGCTCCTTTTTCTTTTTAAAATCATTTTTCCTTTCTGTTCCTCAGCCCAAATCATTTCAATGGTCTCATCCTTGACGTCACTGATTTTTTACTTCGGCCAGCTCCAATCTGCTGTTGAAGCCCTCAAGGGAATTTTTCATTTCAATTATTGTAGACTGTACTCCAGTATTGCTGTCTAGTTCCTTTAGAAAATGTCTATATCTTTATTCATGCTCATATTGTTCATGCATTGTTTTCTTGATATCCTTTTTGTGTTTTCCTTTTTCTCATTGAGCATATTGAGGATCATTTTTTTAAAGTCTTTGTCTGGTATGCCAAAGTCTTGTATTCCTTGTTGATGGTTTCTGATTTTTATATTATTCCATTGTATGGGCCATTATTTCCTGTTTCTTTGTCTATCTTGTAATCTTTTGTTGCACACTGTATATTTTAATATATTAAAATGTTAGCTCTGGGATTTTGTCACTAAGCTGTCAGTTCCTTAAATTTATATCCGACTAGTGATATGACAGATTTTTCCTTGAGAATCAGGAGTAACAAAAACAAACTATTGCAGAAAACACCTTTCATGGTCTTTGCAAATTGGCTTGCTTTGACTGAAGGCCTCCTTCAGAGATAAGCTCTCCTATCAAGATGACCAGTCCAAGGTGAATGGGAAGTTCAGGGTTCTTTCTGTCTTATCTGAGCCTAGGTGGAGCCTGCTTCTTTTCCTGGGCTTGTGCTTGTCTTGGCCTTAGGAATATCCCTGTTTAAAGGATTCAAATACCCTCCTACTCCCTATGAAATAGAGTTTCTCCCACTCCTGGCTATTTCTACTGAATGATTTAATACAGGTAATCCTTTGCCCTAGGTCACTTTGACTTAATTATTTCTTACACTGCTTTGGCTATATACAAGGTGCTTCATTCCCCAGGATAAGTTCTGAGAGGGAAAGCCTGAGAAAGTTTCTTGGTTCAGTCTTTCAGGTTTCCACTTGGTAGAGTGACATCAACATATAGGCACCCTACTATGCACATAGGGTTACTTTGCTCCCTTTGGAACAGGGCAAGAGACTCACAATGGGAGAGCAAACTGGCTCCACACTGTGCTGGGGAGGAGAAGTGGGAGGAGTCAGCAGGATTGCCACAAGCTTCTTCTATCATTTATAAAGCTGCATTACTCACCTGTTACTGCAGACCTTAAACTGTTTTCTAGAGTTTTGAGGAAGATGGTTCTGCCAGTTTTTGCTAGTTGTTTAAAGATTCTGTGGGGGATCTGGTACCCTGGAGCATCTCACACCTCTGTATTGGTTGACCATGTTCCCTCTGCCTTTTCAATGTAGTGATTATACTAGGGTTTGGTAATTTTTTCTGTAAAAGACAAAATAGTGAATATTTTAGGCTTAGTGAGTCATCCAGTCTCAGTTGCAACTGCTCAACTCTGCCATTGTCAACAGAAGCCACAGCAAAATCTAAAGTAATGGATGTGGCTGTGTTCCAAAAAAACTTTGTTATAAAAACAGGCAGCAGACTAGATTTGGTCCAAGTACCAAAGTAGTGGGTTTACAGAACAATCATGCATAAAATATAGGCTTCTCATACACCACCCTATGACCAAGAACTTGTATTGGTGTGGAAAATTTGTTTCAACTGATGAAAGCACATTTTTACTATTGTACTATTAAATATAGTCCATAATTTAACTTACAGTTCACTGATTGTATATAGTATAGTTCCATGGATTTCTTTTTAAATTTTTATTCTGTTACCATATATACAATCTATATATATTCCCCCTTTTGATCACATTCAGATATATATTTCAGTGCTGTTAATTGTGTTCACAATGTTGTGCTCCCATCATACCATCCATTACATAAATATTTCCATCATTCCAAAGAGGAACCTTGTACATTTTAAGCATTAACTTCCCATTCTCTAATCCCCACCCTGTCCCCTAGTAACATATATCCTAGATTCTGACTCTATGAGTTGTTTATTCTAATTGATTCAATTCAGTGAGATCATACAATATTTGTCCTTTCGTGTCTGGCTTATTTCACTCGACATGATGTCTTCAAAGGTCATCCATGTTGTAGCATATATCAGGACTTCAGTCCTTTTTATGGCTGAATAATATTCCATTGCTTGAATATACCACATTTTATTTATCCATTCATCAGTTGATGGACATTTGGTTTGCTTCCATCTTTTAGCAATTGTGAATAATGCTGCTATGAACATCGGTGTGCAATAATATGTTCAAGTCCCAGCTTTCAATTCTTTTGGGTGTATACTGAGTAGTGGGATTGCCAGGTCATATGGTAGTTCTATCCTTAGTTTTCTGAGAAACCACCAAACTGTCTTCCCCAGCAGCTGCACCATTTCACATTGCCACTCAATGAACAAGTGCGCCTAGTTCTCCATATCCCCTCAAACACTTGTTATTTTCTGTTTGTTTGTTTTTTTAATAGCAGCCATTCTAATGGGTATGAAATGATATCCTATTGTGGTTTTGATTTGCATTTCCCTGATGGCTGATGATGTTGAGCATCTTTTCATGTGCTATCTGACCATTTGGATGTCTTCTTTGGAGGGATGTCTATTCAAGCCTACCTATTTTAAAATTAGGTTGTCTTTTAGTTGTTAAGTTAAAGAATTTCTTTATATATTCTGGATATTAATCTTTTATCAGATATGTGGTTTCCAAATATTTTCTTCCATCGTGTAGGTTGCCAATATTACTTTCAAGATACTCCTTTGAGGCACAAAAGTTTCTAATTTTGACGAGGTCGCATTTATCTATTTTTTTCTTTTGTTGCTTACGCTTTGGGTATAAAGTCTAAGAAACCATTGCCTAATACAAGGTCCTGAAGAGGTTCCATACATTTTCTTCTAGAGTTTGATAGCTCTAGCTCTTACATTTAAGTCTTTGATCCACTTTCAGTTGATTTTTTTATATGGTGTGAGATAGGGGTCCTCCTATTTTATTGCAAATGGAGATCCAGTTTTCCCAGCACCATTTGTTGAAGAGCCTATTATTTCCCAATTGAACAGTCCTTTCGCCCTTGTCAAAAATCAGTTGGCCATAAATGTGAGGGGTGATTTCTGAACTCTTAATTTGATTCCATTAGTCTATCCGTCTTTCTTTGTGCCATTACCAGTGTGGGTTTTTTGTTTTTTTGTTTTTTTGGCAGAACATCACATAAGTTTACTTCAGATGTAACAGTGATGTTAAAATTGACAAGTTTAATTCTTAACTGCACCAAGTAAACTAAGCCATTTAAGTATTTTTAATGTTATTTCCTCCAAATAACTGAGGGAGCTTTTCTTTTCCACCACCACACACAACAATTTCCCAATAGCTCTAGTTTTGGAGGACTTTCAATCAGGAAGTAAACTGCTTTGGGGATATTTCAGAACTTCCTAACCCAAACAAAAACAAATCTTGGTAAATTATACATTGCATATATTTATCTGCAGATCCTTTTCTTTAGAACTTAAATGCACTTACCATACAGTATAATTTTTACCTATTCATCCCACAGTAAAAACTATCTGTCCTGAAAAATATGATGGACACATTCTATGATCTTCCACTTAATTATTATTTGTTTTATTACTTATTGTTTTACTTCCAAGATCATTTTTAATATATATCAAAATTAACAACTCAACATGGGACACTCGTTCAATCTTTACTGATTCACAGGCATATGAATTAGTGCCTAGCTTGTACCTCTTCCACATTCTCCTTCTCCTAAAGTGGTTGGAATTATCTAATACAAGTTTTAAGCAGGACAATTAACCCTTTACAAACATTTACAATTTAGGTTGTCATTGACTAATGTGGAAAAAGAAAGTATAATGACAGAAAGCCTACACACTCAATTCAAAATTTAATTTTTTCCTTCCTCAAATAACATATACTTAATTGTCATGAGGCGGCTATTCTGTTTTCAGTAACCACATTTAGGGAATACATTCATAGGACTGATTAGATAGTCCAGGCAAAATGGCTACAGAAACAGAACTAGCATCTTCTCAGAAAACTCATTTACATATGAAAATCTATTTAGAAATCTGGAAGCTTACAAAAAGAGTGAATTCTTCAAACGAATGCCTTCTATAACTCAAGCACTCTTCTCTCAGCAAGAGCAAGCTGAAGCTTATCCATTAAAGGTACTTAATGTGAAACCTTTCTTCTAAGCTTACATTTGGACTGCTTAAGAAATTGATGCTTAAGAAACAGTATGGTCTTTCTAGATTTTTACTATCTTAAAATTGGAACTCTATATATTCATTCATCAACTGCCTTCCTTTTCTGTATTATTCTTGGCACTCAATAAGACTGTTTAAGTGAATTATATTTTCATATTCTCAGATTAGAATTTAAGATTATAAAATGTGCATAAACATTTTGTAGGTAGCACATGTGGAGAGATGAGGCTTTCATACCAGAATTTTACATAAGAGGACAAATATTATGAGTCAACCTTCCTTTTAAAGTCAAACGACAAAAAACTCAAGTCCTGGGCACTATTTTAAAATCTAATGAGACATGTAATGGCCATCAGTATTGGCAATCCAAAAATTTTAAATATTGGAGATTTTAGGTGTTTTCTCTATGGGACTATAGGAGGAAAACATGAAAATTTCAGATGTTTCCCATATTACAAAAGTCGATCTACCAATCAAAGTCACTTGCCTACATGCCAGAAAATATTCTGGCATAAATTAGTTCTTTCAGTAGAGGAGGTCACAATAACGTGCATTATTAACACTCTAGACTTCTACTTTTCTAATCATAGAAGAAATATGTTTAACAATTCCACTCTTCCCTAAATCCTTAAACTCAACATTGTCAGCAAAGAGTGTAATCAAATCTGAGATGTTCACCAACAGATAAGCAATAGCACAGCTATGTTGTCAATAATATTGCCTAGATATTCATTCCTATATAATCAAATAGTCAGTGGTCACAGATTTAGCAGCCTGCATCAACTGACATTAAATGCATTCTGTGTACAACAAGTCCGCCTAAACTTCCTGTTAAGTATTTTTTAATATATCCAAGAGAAAACACCTGCTTCAGGTTTCATTAGGGGCCTTGACCTAAAAGGACATAAATTCCATTTTTAACAATGTTGACTAAAACTACTGCTGGGTTTATTGGGGGAAAAGGACAGGAGAAAAAATGTAAATCACAACAAACCTCCTTAGGTCAGTTAAAGGCCATATCTCTAGCTGGGATATTAAAATAACTTAATCACACCAGCCCACACTCTAAAAATTAAGGCCACTAGTAACCAATCAACAATAGGAAAAATAAAACTGCTAACAACCAGCCCACTCATTAGCAAAAAAACAGCTTAACTCAAATACTGAGACTGAAGTATAAACACTACCTAACCAAACTGCCCCATCCATCCTCAACCACCAGCAAGGAAAAGAGGAAAAGATTGCTTTTAAAAACAACATAAGCTTAAGTATTTCTTACAAGGGTAATAATGGTCCAATTCCTGAGACAGTGCTCAAAAAGACTAAAGGTGGAGTGGAGGCAATGTTTAGGGATTAGTATCCCACAAATAGTCTTTAAAAACCCAAAGTACCACAAACATACTAATTTTATGAATTAAAGAATGAGATACTGCTGCTGCTTTTTTTTTTTTTTTTTTAAGGGTCTGCCCTTGAATGCAAAAGCAGGACATTTACAAAAATTATCTACAAAATTTGAAATTATTTGACACCCCAGTTTTTGGGCCATTTGTCATAATCGTGAAACTAAACATACCTATACTTTCTCATTATTTCAATGAAACCACCTCAGGAAAGTCAGAAAACTAAAACAACCCAAACATGATTAATGTTTAATGTCCTTGAAAGTGTTAAAACTTTTACAGGAAAAGGAAGGAAGGATAGAAAAAAAAAAAGAGAAACAAGAATAAGGAGGTGGGGGAGCTTTAAAAGAAATAATGGGGAAAATCAATGGGCCTCTCTTTTATTTGGCAACAAGCAAGTGCAAGAAAGTTCATTTGTAATTTGTTCAGTTGTCTGTTTGTTGCACATCTGCATGCTGGCCAAAAGGGACTTTGAGGTTTTTCTAGAGCACATAAGTATCTGCAGGCTCTATCTTCTTATAATAGTTTTCTTTGTCTCAATAATCTCAAAGCCAAACACTGTAGAAGTCAATTGCCTACTCATTGCTGATCTGCACATGCAGATAGCTGTTGTCAAAAGTGCCATCTTTTCCACAGATGTTTAACACATTTTACTTCCTATTCCTAGCCTTTCATAATGTGCCAGACATCCTAGTG
Source organism: Choloepus didactylus (assembly GCF_015220235.1). Classification (NCBI taxonomy): domain Eukaryota; kingdom Metazoa; phylum Chordata; class Mammalia; order Pilosa; family Megalonychidae; genus Choloepus; species Choloepus didactylus. The sequence goes on from NC_051311.1 coordinate 61,747,666, forward strand.
TCATGATTTCAAGTCTCTTCTTATTCTGTGAATGATTTATCCACAGCATACACACCTACTGCAATATCATTGAAAAAGGTAAGTTTTGCTAGCTCACTGATCTCCAGTACACCCTTGTAGAGCTTGTCATTGTAGCTGACTGGAAAGATGACTCGGTTTGATTTCTTCAACTGTGGTGGTGTCACATCTCCCAGCTCTATCCAGCCTTTCACCTCCCCCACCTGCTGAGGCCATCCTTACCACCAATATCAATGTCTTGGTCACAGCTGATGCCCTGAGCTCTCCTCAGCTATGGCCACTCAACCCACAAACCAGTCTCCTCACCTGGGACAGGTAGCTGAGTGGGTAACAGAGGATTCGAGAGTGAATCGAGGCTCTGTGTCTCCCACTACTGCGTTGGTGCCCCAGCTTCTGCACACATGCACGAGGGACGCTGGGCTCCAGCACGCCGCACCACTGCCAGCTAGACCCTCCCGGTCACAGTGACCTCTCACCCCATGCCCTCTACCCACCTGAAGGACCTCCTCTTGTTGTGCCTGTACCAGTGTGCTTTGATTACTGTGGTTTTGTATTAAGTTTTAAGATCTAGAAGTGTGACTTCTCCAACTTAATCTTTCTTTTTCAAGATGACTTTAGCTATCCTGGGGCCCTTGCTCTTCCATGTAAATTTGATGATTGGTTTTTCCATTTCTGGATTAAATCCATAAATTGCTTTGGGTAGGATTGACAGCTTAACAATTTTTAGTCTTCCAATCTGTGAACATGGAATGTCTTTCCATTTATTTAGGTCTTCTTTGATTTCTTTAAACAATGTTTTATAGTTTTCTTTAAGTCCTTTGCATCCTTGGTTAGATTTTTTCCTAGATATTTTTTTCTTGATTTCTTCTTCTGATTCCTAATTGCCTGTATATGGAAACACTACTGATTTTGTGGTGTTGATCTTGTACCCTGACACTTTGCTGAATTCATTTATTAGTTCTCAGGGCTTTGTTGTGGATTTTTCAGGATATTCTGTATAAAGGATCATATCATCTGCAATTTGGGAATTACAACAGCAGATTTCAAGAGGCATACAACAGCAGATTTCAAGAAGCAGAAGAAAATATTCATGAACTTGAGGACAGGACATCTGAAATCCTACACACAAAAGAACAGATAGGGAAAAGAAAGGGAAAATATGAGCAGTGTCTTAGGGAATTGAATGACAACATGAAGTGCAAGAATGGACATGTCATAGGTATCCTAGAAGGAGAAGAGAAGGAAAAGGGGGCAGAAAGAATAATGGAGGAAATAATCACTGAAAATTTCCCATCTTTTATGAAAGATATAAAATTACAGATCCAAGAAGTACAGTATACCCCAAACAGAATAGATCTGAATAGACCTATGCCAGGACACTTATAATCAGATTATCAAATGTCAAAGACAAAGAATTCTGAAAGCAGTAAGAGAAAAGCAATCCATCCCATACAGGGGAAGCTCAATAAGACTATGTGTGGATTTGTCAGTAGAAATCATGGAAGCAAGAAGGCAGTGGTATGATATATTAAGATACTGAAAGAGAAAAACTGCCAACCAAGAATTCTATATCTGGCAAAACTGTCCTTCAAAAATGAGGGAGAGTTTAAAATATTCTTAGACAAACAGACACTGGGAGAGTTTGTGAACAAAATACCTGCTCTACAGAAAATACTAAAGGGAGCACTACCAACAGAGAGGAGAAGACCAAAGAGAGGGGTGTAAATTTCCCTGGCAATGTGGGACATGCCTCATGGAGATGAGCTTGGCCCTGGCATTATGGAATTGAAAAGCCTTGTTGGACCAAAAGGGGGAAGAGAAATGAAACAAATAAAGTTTCAGTGGCTGAAAGATCTTAAATACAGTTGAGAGGTCATTCTGGAGGTTATTCTTATGCATTATATAGATATCCTTTTTTAGTTTTTAGTGTATTGGAATAGCTAGAAGAAAATACCTGAAAATGCTGAACTGCAACCCAATGGCCTTTATTCTTGAAGACAATTGTATAACTATATAATTTACACTGTGTGACCATGTGATTGTGAATACTTTATGGCCCCCACTCCTTTTATACAGTGTATGGACAGATGAATAGAAAAATGAGGACAAAAAGCAAATGAATAATAGGAAGGGATGGGGGATGTTCCAGTTTGCTAATGCTGCTATTATGCAAAATACCAGAAATGGTTTGGTTTTTATAAAGGGAGTTTATTTACAAAGTTACAGTCTTAAGGCCATAAGTGTCCAAGCTAAGGCAGCAACAATAGGGTTCTTTCACAGAAGAATGGCCAATGGTGTCTGGAACACCTCTGGTATCTGGGAAGGCATGTGGCTGGCATCTTCTTCCTTTGCTCCCAGGTTGTGTTTCAAAATGGCTTTCTCCCAGGATGTTTCTCTCTAGGCATCTGGGGGTATTCTCTTAGTTTCTCCCAGGCAAACTCTGGAGTAGCAAAAGTCTACTTTCAATGGCCGTCTTCAAAATGTCTCTCTTGGCTGCAGCAGTGAACTCCTTCTGTCTGTGAACCCTTTTATAGGACACTAGTTGATTTAATTAAGACCCACACTGAATGGGCAGGGCCACACCTCCATAGAAATAATCCAATCAGAGTTATAAGCTACAGTTGTGTGGGTCACATATCCATGGAAACAACTTAATCCAAATATTCCAACCTAATCAACACTAATATGTCTGCCCCTACAAGATTGTATCAAAGAACATGGCATTTTGGGGGACATGATACACCCAAACCGGCACAGAGGGTATGGGATGTTTTTGGTATTCTTTTTTATTTAACTTTTATTCTTATTCTTTTGTGTGTGTGGTAATGAAAATGTTCAAAAACTGATTGTGGTGATGGAAGCACAACTATATAAACGATACTGTGAACAATTGATTGTACACCATGGATGATTGTATGGTATGTGAATATATCTCAATAAAATTGAATTAAAAAAACCTCTTAGAGAATGAGAATTGAAAAACATTTCCATAATTTTATTTTTAAGAAGTATTTATTATAAACTAATAGTAAAAATAATTTGCATTCTTGTAGTTTTCTTTCCTTTTATTGTCTTTGTCTAGTTTTCACACAAGGTTATATTACCCATTAAAATAAAATTAAAACTCTTTCAATCCATTTTTTTACAACATAGTTTTTTCTTCACAATTCCTATGCTGTATCTTTTAATTTTCATTCTAGTAACATATATACAACTAAAATTACTCTTTTAAACACATTCACATATATAATTCAGTGTTGATAATTACCCTCATGATAATGTGCTACCATCACCACCATCCATATCCAAGACTTTACAACTGATATAAACAGAAATTCTGTATCTAATGTTTCTTTTGAGCATTCAGTAATGGCCCATGGAGAAGACCTTGCAAGTAAATTCCCCTTGTGTCTGGGGCTCCCACTTATTCTAAACTGATTCACTAGCCCACACTAAGGCTCTAGTAATTAGCGAAAATTTTAGCTTATTTCTTCTTAAGCATTTCTATGGCAGGTACCTTTCTTTCAGTGCTCTGCCACATGTGAAGCAGTTTGTGTGTCCTTTCTCTCCTCAGTGGGGCTTGTCACTTTTTGAAATTCAGGTTGCTTGCCTTGTGACCTAAGTTCTCTGAAGGATTCAAGAAAACTTACGATTTTGTAAATATTTTCACTTTTTTCTTATCGTTGGGATAAGAGTGATGTTCCCTTTAGTGGAAGCATAACTCCCACCAATTTTTTTTCCCAGCATGGGTATGATCTTAGTTATTAAAAACCATGAAGAACAGGAATTATTTTCACAGAGTGCAGTGGTTGAAAGTTAATGGCCCATAGGTTTCAGATGAGTATCTAGGCTTCTAGATTATAGACAATTGTGAACATCTGACACACTTGCTCCACATTACTGGTCTTTTCTGGGGCATGGGCTTTCTTTTCCATTGCCCATTATGCCCAGAATGATGCAGGCACCTTCCAACACTGATTCCTCCATCACCTTGAGGCAGACCATCCTGAGACCCAAGTCAGCCCCTGAGAGTTTTCTTGGAACTGGAACTGTGCCAGAACATTGTTCTTCTATGCAAATCCCAAGCAACAAGCCAGAAGGTGACACACGAAAAGTCAACTGCTCTGGGCTCCATCATAGGTGGTAAAGGAGGCTTGGATTTCCCTATGAGGACACATCATACATTCCCTGGACCAGAGCTAGGAGTCCCATATGGTTCTCAGAAGTGGCTGCAGAATTGCATGTGAGGAATGGCTTCCCCATCAGATAAACAAGGATGCCAATTTCTTAGGCTTTCCAGAAAACCATATAGCCTATGGAGGTACCCCACCACCACCACCAAATCCTGGAAGTTAGATGTTACTCCCCTGGGAGGAGATGCAGGGATTGTCAAACAGTAAGGGTTGGGCCTTGGGCCATGGGCAAGTGCTTCAACTTTGGCCGAAATCAAGGCACACAGGGTTCAGCCGTCCACTCAGAGAATGGTGTGTTCCTCCCCTGGGCCCATTCCACCATCTTTAGAATGACACCAAATTGTTACCAGAATTGCAAGGACTGTATCATAGGGTGGGGCCTGCAGATCTGTGGGTTCACTGCCTCAGGGTGTAGTTCCATTTCTGGGGGCAAGGGAAAGGACCTCAGTACTAAACTGGATTGGACAGAATTTTTTCCTTAAGGATCTGGAAGTGCATGCAATTCAAAGAATGAGGGCCAGTGAAAGCAAGGAAAGGAGCCAAGGCCCACATGGGAGAAGCAACTCCATGAGACATCTAAGGGGAGGATGCATGACTCTGATTAGGAAACATGACTTGAGGCTTAAGGGTGAGGGAATTGAGAGCTGACTGGGGGCTGTGAGGCAGAACTAGAAAAAGGATTCAGAATGAAAAGGGTTCAGAAAGTTTTAGGCTCAAGAGAAGGTCTGCCTGCCTGCCATGGAAATACCCTTTAGTTCCCAAGGGGAAATTGCCCAAGCACGTGAGCACCTAAAATTCAAAACAACCCTAAGCCAGTCACATTAACTACCTGGGGCTCCCACCAACTCTGCAGACAACTAAAAGATATTTTGAACATGTTCCAGGTTAAAAAGAAGACATCAAACAAATGAAGTTCATAAGAGCACTTCTAAGTTCATGAAAAATAAGATTAATCAGTCGAAGTAGGAACTTTTTAAAGAAAAGAATCAGAACTTCTTCTCTTACAAACAAAGCTTGAACCTCTTAGCAATCATGACTCTGATTGCAAAGATCTTGCTCAAGTGTCTAGAGAGTCTTTTGCTGCCAAGGAATGGGAGAGTAGCAGCACTTCAGAGAGAGAAATTGCACAGAATTTAGCTCCAGTCTAAACCAGCCCAGACAAAGGCCATAGACAGTTTTCAGGCTGAAGTCAACATCAGGGTCCCCCCACCCCCACCCTTAGGAAAAAAATGTTATTTTTAAAGTGTAAAATTAATTCATAGTCATTGAGAAAAGTCTGCAAAATACACAAAAGTATAAAGAATAAAACAAATCCATATCCCACAATCCAGAGATGGTTTACACTCTAATGTTTTTTTCAGTTTTTTTTTTCTATGAATAGATACCTATATTTTTCTCCCTACAAATAAGTATTACATTGTATAAAAAGTTGTTTCCTTTTCTTTTCATTTACTATATCATGAGCAGTTTTTCACTGACTTAATTATTCCTTGAAACATACTTTATAATAGTTCGATAATATTCCCTTTTATGGCTATGCCATAATTTATTTCAATCATTTTTAATTGATGATCAATTATGTTGTTTCAATTTCTCATTATTATAACTCAGATTCCAATAAACATCTGTGGACATAATCTTTAGACATCTCTCTGATCATTTCTTTATGAGGCCATCTTAGAGTAGTAAGATTTGAGGGCTTCTCGGTACTCTTAAGGTATTCCCCAAAATGGCCATGTTTGTTTATATTTATATCAACAATGTATGACCATGCCTGGTTCATGAATCATTAGCCAAAACTGAGCATTACCATTAAAAAAAAGGAATCTAGCTGTTTTGTTTGATAAACAAAGACCAGTAATGTGGAGCAAGTGTGTCAGATGTTCACAATTGTCTATAATCTAGAAGCCTAGATACTCATCTGAAACCTATGGGCCATTAACTTTCAACCACTGCACTCTGTGAAAATAATTCCTGTTCTTCATGGTTTTTAATAACTAAGATCATACCCATGCTGGGAAAAAAAATTGGTGGGAGTTATGCTTCCACTAAAGGGAACATCACTCTTATCCCAACGATAAGATTATTACATTTCTTGCAAGTTTTTTTTCTGTGAATTATCATTTTGTGCTATTTACATATTTTTCATACTGGGGGTAAGCGTTTTGCTTTAATTTTTTTTTTGTTGCTGTTACCATTTTACCTTTTTATTAAAAAAGCATGAAGTTTTATGAGATATCATTTATAAAGTTCAAAGCTTCTTAGTATTTCAATTTGGGCCTAAGTAGAATGATCTGGGAAAAACATCTTAGGTTAATACCATTTGAAAATACAAAGCAAAGATTCAGGGCGAAAAAAAGATCTTCTGTGTTTAACTTCTGAGAGGGTGCGGTCGCAGCTAGGAGCGGGCACCCACAGAACCCTCTGCGCTCAGCGTTGCTAGAGGGGTGCCCGCGGCAGCTCTTCCCGGAGGCGAGGGTGAGGCGGGTGACTTGGCCGAGTCCCCGGCGGAGGCGTGCAAGGTGTGGAGGGCGGCGAGAGAGAGACGCGAGACACTCTCTTTTCAGGGGGGTAGAACAGAAGGCCTTTATTCAGGGGTGAGCACAAGTTATATAGGGTGGCATAGAGGGCGGGGTAGGCGTTAGGGGTGTGGGGCCCTTACATGGCAATGCTGAGGGGATGAAGGCTAGGATTGGTTCTGAGAGGGCGCGGAGGTCGTTTGAAAAGGGCGGGAGTTGCTCTGGCAACGGGGAGTGTGCGGGTAAGATAAGGGGGGGCGGTTTTCTCTGGCAAGCTTCCTCTAACGGTTGTATTTTGGGTGGGGGAGATGGGGCCTGTAGCCGGCTCCACTTTCTCAGGCCCGGGGGGCTGTGGAGGATATTACTGCCCATGCCCACTACCCTCTCCAGGGGCTGGCCAGATTCCCTGGGGGGGGGGCTGTGGAGGGCGCTACTGCCCATGCCCATCGCCTCCCCCAGGGGCTGACCAGGTTCCCTGGCCCCGGCCCGCCAAGTTGGAACTCAGCACCAGCAACCCACAAGAGGGGAGTCAAGAAAATAACATCTTCTAAAAATTATATTGAAAGCTAAGCCATTATGTGTTTCACATCATTCTGTTATTCTGAACCTTCTGCAAAGTAACTTCTACTGACTCTATTCCACTGATGTGGGTCTCTTGGAATTTACCAATTACTTCTTCACAGGAACCAAACATACCCACCTGGTGCTTTCTTGTCTCTGTACCTTTTCTTTGGGTGTTTTCCCTTCCCAACCCCTCCTCTTAGCAAAATCCTACTCATCATTCAAGGTTCAGCTCAAATATTACTTTTACTGTGGAAAATTTCCAGGGCCCCAAGTCAGAAATCAGTCATTCTGCACTGGATTCTTCCTGTCCTTATACTGTGCTATGGTGCATGTCCTTGCATAATCCAAACAAGAGGCATCAGTGGTAAAATAGCAGGTCTGGGGGAGGAGTGTTTAGTAGCCATACCTCAAAGAGCTTGATTCTGTGCAAATGGGTAGATCAGATTTCAGATCCATTTCTAAGGAGAGAGTCACAGATCTTGCTAAGGATGTTTTTATTTTTTATTACTTTTTTAAAATTCATTTTTATTGAGATATATTCACATACCATGCAGTCATACAAAACAAAGCATACATTCAATTGTTTACAGTACCATTATATAGTTGTGGATTCATCACCAAAATTAATTGTTGACATTTTCATTACCACACACACAAAAACAATAAGAACAAAAACCAAAGTGAAAAAGAACCACCAAAGTAAAAAAGAACACTGGGTGCCTTCCTTCCCCCCCCTCCCATTTTTCTACTCCTCCATCCATAAACTGGACAAAGGGGAGTGTGGTCCATATGGCTTTACCAAACACATTGTCACCCCTCATATACTACATTTTTATACAATCATCTACAAGATTCATTGGGTCTGGGTTGTCATTCGATAGTTTCAGGTATTTACTGCTAGCTATTCCAATTCATTAGAACCTAAAAAGGGTTGTCTATATTGTGCGTAAAAGTGCCCACCAGAGTGACCTTGGCTCCTTTTGGAATCTCTCTGCCACTGAAGCTTATTTCATTTCCTTTCACATCCCCCTTTTGGCCAAGAAGATGTTCTCCATCCCACGATGCCGGGTCTATGCTCCTCCCTGAGGGTCATATTCCACGTTGCCAGGGAGATTCACTCCCCTGAGTGTCAGATCCCACATAGAAGGGGTGGGGGGGGCAGTGATTTCACCTGCCAAGTTGGCTTAGCTAGAGAGAGAGGGTCACATCTGAGCAACAAAGAGCATTCAGGAGGAAGCTCTTAGGCACAATTATAGGCAGGCCTAGCCTCTCCTTTGTAGCAACAGTCTTCCCAAGGGCAAGTCCCGTGGTAGAGGGCTCAGCCCATCAAACCATCAGTCCCCTATGTCTGTGAGCACATCTGTAACCATCGAGGTGGGGAAGCCCAATACCCCTGCATTCTCCACCAGCTCCTCAAGGGAGCTCTGTGTATTTTTTTCTTTTTTTTTTTAATTAACTCTTTTTTTAAAAAAATTAACTATATCAAAAAAAATTTTTTTAAAAGATATACAATAAAAAACATTTCAAACAAACCATAACAAAGGAGTAAGAAAAAGACAACTAACCTAAAATAACTGCTTTACTTCCAACATGTTCCTACTCTACCCTAAGAAAATAACCTAATATAGCAACATTTCTGTGAACTTGTTCCTACCATACCCATCAGAAATTAACAAACCATACTCATTCCTGGGCATTCCCAGAACGTTAAATTTGCCCACGATAGCTTATCTGTTCTTATTGGGTTATCATTCCCCCTCATTAATTGCTCTCTATAGCTAGTTCCCCTACATTCTACATTATAAACCACTTATTTTAGGAGTGTGTTGTTTAACCTCCAGGTGTTTGTGAATTTTCTAAGTCTCTGATGGTTATTGACTTCTAATTGCATTCCATTGTGGTCAGAGAATGTGCTCTGAATAATTTCAATTTTCTTAAATTTATTGAGGCTTGTTTTATGTCCCAGCATATGGTCTATTCTGGAGAAAGTTCCATGATCACTAGGGAAGAATGTGTACCCTGGTGATTTGGGATGTAATGTTCTACATATGTCTGTTAAATCAAATTCATTTATCAGATTGTTTAGGTTTTCAGTTTCCTTATTGGTCTTCTGTCTGGTTAATCTATCTACAGGAGAGAGTGATGTGTTGAAGTCTCCCACAGTTATTGTGGAAACATCCATTGCTTCCTTTAGTTTTGCCAGTGTTTGTCTCATATATTTTGTGGCACCATGATTGGGTGCATAAACATTTATGGTTGTTATTTCTTCTTGTTCAATTGCCCCTTTTATTAGTATGTAGTGGCCTTCTTTGTCTCCCATAACATCCTTGCATTTAAAGTCTATTTTATTTGAGATTAATATTGCTACTCCCGCTTTCTTTTGGCTGTAGCTTGCGTGAAATATTTTTTCCCATTCTTTCACTTTCAATTTCTTTGTGTCCCTGTGTCTAAGATGAGTCTCTTGCATGCAACATATTGATGGTTTATAGTTTTTGATCCATTCTGCCAATCTATATCTTTTAATCGGGGAGTTTAATCCATTTACATACAACGTTATTACTGTGAAGGCATTTCTTGAATCAGCCATCCTATCCTTTGGTTTATGTTTCTCAGATATATTTTTTCCATCTCTCTCTTATTGTCCTTTAATGAACCAATATGTAATCTTTTTAGTACTGAACCTTTCTCTCTCTCTCTCCTTTCTTTGTTTCTCTGTTGGTAGGGCTCCCTTTAGTATCTGAAGTAGGGCAGGTCTTTTATTAGCAAAATCTCTCAGCATTTGTCTGTGAAAAATTTAATCGCTCCCCAAATTTAAAGGAGAGCTTTGCTGGATAAAGTATTCTTGGTTGGAAATTTTTCTCTCTCAGAATTTTAAATATGTCATGCTACTGCCTTCTCACCTCCATGGTGGCCGCTGAGTAGTCACTACCTAGTCTTATGTTGTTTCCTTTGTATGTGGTGAATTGCTTTTCTCTTGCTGCTTTCAGAACTTGCTCCTTCTCTTCAGTATTTGACAGTCTGATCAGAATATGTCTTGGAGTGGGTTTATATGGATTTATTCTATTTGGAGTTCACTGGGCATTTATGCTTTGTGTATTTATATTGTGTAGAAGGTTGGGGAAGTTTTCCCCAACAATTTCTTTGAATACTCTTTCTAGACCTTTACCTTTCTCTTCCCCTCTGGGACACCAATGAGTCTTACATTTGGATGTTTTATTTTATCTATCATATCCCTGAGATCCATTTTGATTTTTTCAATTTTTTCCCCATTCTTTCTTTTGTTCTTTCATTTTCTGTTCTGTGGTCCTTGAGGTCACTGATTCATTGCTCAGCTTCCTCTAGTCTTGTACTATGAGTATCCAGAATCTTTTTAATTTGGTCAACAGTTTCTTTTATTTCCATAAGATCATCCATTTTTTTATTTACTCTTGCAATTTCTTCTTTATGCTCTTCTAGGGCCTTCTTCATGTCCTTTATATCCTGTGCCATGCTCTCATTGCTTGTCTTTAGTTCTTTGATTAATTGCTCCAAGCACTGTGTCTCCTCTGATCTTTTGATTTGGGTGTTTGGGTTTGGATTATCCATATCGTCTGTTTTTTTCATATGCTTTAAAATTTTCTATTGTTTTTGGCCTCTTGGCATTTGCTTTACTTGATACGGTGCTTTTAGGATATGCAGTTTTATTCAAAGACTAATCTCTGATTTGTCAGATCTACAGCTTGGTGGTGTATACTTTCTCTAACTAACCCGCAGATGGCATCGGTGAGTCACCTATTCCCCTCAAATCAGTTCTCCCCAGCTTTGTCTATGTGGTGTGTGGGGATCTGATTCTTGTGTGGTTCAATTGGTGCATCAAGTTTGGGTGTGGTATTGGTGCTGTCCACCCTGAATGTGGGGCATGTGTCTGAGCGGTTAGGGAGGGAGGGCAGCTTTAATAATCAAACCTCCCAGGTGTTCCTGGAGATTTAAGGCTACTGCAAGAGTCTAAACCTTCATTTCAGTCTCGCCACAGATTGTCTCTGTCACTGACCTACAAGTCCTTGGTATTGGTTTATGGTTCCTGGGATTTCCTAGTGGGTCCCTCTTCCAAGCCGTGCCCTTCTAGGGCCTCTGCTGAGGGAAGGTTGTGCTATGTCACAAGTGCGTGCCATCCCTCAAGGGAAGTTCTGGGCCGCCAGGCCGGGTAGGTGCGTTCCCAGCCTGCTGTAAGGATGGCTGTATGGGGCATGTTAATTTCCCTCTTTCTGCACAGCTCTGCCTTCCCAGCTCTGGGACAATTAGCTGTGGGTGCGCAAAAGGCTATTGTCCACACCCGATATTGTGGCATGTGCACATGTTGCTGGAAACACTTCCTGTCACACTGGGTTTTTTGGTGTGGCTCTGGGCTGTGGCACCGGCGCCAGGCAGAAGCGTTCCCAGCCTGCCGGGAAGATGGCTGCAAGGGGCGTGGTTATTTTCCCCTTTTGGCTAGCCTCTTCCTTCCTCCTTCTGAGACAATTAGCAGCAGGTGTGCGAAATGCTATCTTCCATGCCAGATATCAAGGCGTTCGCACAGCCCATTCCTGCCGCGCGTCACTGTGCGGTTCTCACTCCCATATCTGCAGCTGCTTTTGGGTTTTTTAAAAAAGAACTAGTCCGCCTCCAAATGCTAACCCATGGTTTCCCCACACCGCAGTGTGGCTGCCAGATATTCAGCAGGCTTACTCACTCGTTTCAGAACACAGACTCCCGGTTTCACCAAGTGCACAGTCCCTGTGGATTTAGCAGAGCTTGTCCAGCTGGTGCATCGCTGGAACTGGTGTTCTGGGTCACTTTCTGGCTTTTATCTGGTATTTTTCATGGAGGTGTTTTTTTGCCCTGTCTCTCCTAGCTGCCATCTTAGGTTCTCCTCTGCTTTAATTTTGATGCAGTATTGGTATAATAGGACCCAAAAGAATCCTAAAGAGGAACTTATAATGTTAAAAGCCTTTTGGTTTATAGCTTTAAGCTTTCCAAGCTACCCAAGGATTCATTTGAAGGAAAATGTGAAGGGAAGGGCTAGTTCTCTAGAGTAGAGTGTTTCAAAGTGTGGACTCCCTGCATTAGAATCGAGGGGAAGGGCATGTATTTAAACAACAAATTCCTAAACCCCTTCCTCAGAAACAAGGAATTGGCATTTCTGACAGCTGGATCCAAGAATCCACATTTCTAATAATCTCTCTAGAGGCTTCATATGCAGCTCGAATTTGACAACCACAATGACTACTGAGGAAAACAAGCCTGATATTCCCTATGCTCTAGAACACAAGGGAGACATCCAGACAAAGAAATGAGCCAAGATATTGAAGAACAGAAACTGAATGAGACCTTAGGTACTTACTGTTCTCTTGTCTTCTTGACTCCCGTTGTTCTTTAACTTGATTAATGCATTATTGCCCATATTCCTTTTAATGGATATGCTTAATCTCCCAAGTTAGAAAAATTATAGCCATCCTCCTATAACTTGCTTCTGTATGCAAAATATGTATTAACTGCTTCTTTATACAAAATATGTATTAGCTGCTACACATAATATAATGTATATAACTGTTAATTTTATCTATAAAATTTCCTTAAATCTCTCCTTTCCTCTCTATTCCCACCACCTCATAGTTCATCCCCTTATCTCCCTCTCTTCTTTCATTTCTCCCATTTATTCTCCTGCTACTCTCTATCTTCACCCCCTCCCCAAGCTACACCAAGATGGCATACTTTCCAAATAATAATGTCTCTGGAAGCTTCTGCTTGCTCTGCAAATGTTTCTAGATAAATATCCTCTTCACTACTCCTATTCCAATTTTTTGCAGCCCCTAAATTCTTTCTAGCAGAAGGGTGAGAAACTGGCAGTTTTAGAGGGATTAAAGGACTGGAGACCACTAAAGAAGTTGACAAAGATCTGTAGGCATAACAGAATGAATGAAGTGCAAGAAACAGCTGTACCCAGAATTCAAGATCCTGGAGGTCAAACAGCTCTGGATGACATTATTCAAAGTGTGGCCCTGGGTGGGATGCTGAAGTGTCTGAGAGGTCAAGGACATGTAAGACTAGGTTGTGGAATGGGTCTCCTGCACAGACCCCGAGGTAACTCAGATGTATGCTATTATTCACAAGTAGAAAGCCAGCCAGTATGAACGGCTCAGTGTAACCTTTCTTCATTCCAGGTAAAACAATGTAGAGCAAAGGACAAAGGTTACTGTTTTGTTCCTCCCAAGAAGAAGGAAATGATTTTGATGGATTTGGTGGGACATTTAGGAGCCAAGTCAAACTGTGTGTGTAATTGTTTTGTAAAGGTGCTAGGACATAATTTTCAGATCTGGAATAAGAACAGGTGGTGGCTGGTGGCACAAGTCACAGTGGTTTCCATGACAACGGGATTGGGTCTTAGTCATCCTTCCATCCTCCACAAAACCTACTGCAGCTTTTCTTATAAGGTGCTTATTAAGTATTTGTTAAATGAATGATGACACAAAGAATGGTATGTGTGCGTTACAATTAAAGTTGCTGTTTTTTAGCTAGCCTAAAAGCTTTTCAAGCAACAATTACTTTATTTACACATATTTTGTATAATTTGCATATTAACTTAGCCTGAAAATAATAAGCTACATACTCCCATTTCTGCTGAATAAACCTGTCGGGTATCCTATTCTCTATGGTAGAAGAAGTAGCCCACATGTTTGGTTAAAACGGCCTTAATGGGAGGGGGTGGAAGTACTGGGATGCATGTGAGCCTCTGTTAGCTAGAAACCTTGTTGTCTGCTCTCGAGCCTCTCCCCGCCCCCTTCTTGAGCTCTGCGCAGTCTCTCACGCGCAGGCGCCAGCCTCCCCTCCTCCCGGCGCCTCTCTTCCCGCGCAGAGGCTGGAGCCGCGGCGGGGCGGGGGCCACAGAGGGCTGGGTAGCTGGCGTTCCCCGTTGCCCTTGGTAACCATTGAGTTGAGTCTCGCTATCCCTCGACCCTGGAATCACATAGTAAACAGGGTCTCCATTGGCCTGCCGGAGAAGCCAGACCAATCGGAGAAGAGGTTATAGGGAGGCGGGTGAGAGAGGTTGTAGGGGTAGGCAGATAGGGTTAGAGACAGCCGGTGAGGGTAGAACCCCGAGCGTGGTCGGTTGGAGAAAATATGTCTGTCCGGAGGCACATTGGGAATCCTGAGGTGAGGGTCAGGTCCGGACCGGAGAGCCGGAGGGGGCGGACGGACCGGAAAAGGCTCCACGTGGGCAGGGAAGAGCAGCCAGCGACTTCCGCCTCCGGGAAGGCGGGAAGTGGCCGGAGTGAGGAGCGGTCTAGAGGGGAGGGATGGAGGCCGGGCGGACCTGTGAGAGGGGCTGCCAAGTTAATTCTTCTGCTGTGAGAATCGTTTATTCGCGAATGTTTATTGTTCGCCAGTATTTGGGGCTGCGAGGAGCGAAGTACATAAAGACATTGTCCCTTCCCTCAAAGAGCTTACAGTCCATGAATGGCTGTAAAGACAAAGGAAGTTCAGAACACTAATGGAAATGAAGGGAAGCCATCAGTTCTGATTGTGGGATGTAGGAAAAAAACAGACCAAGACTTTTAAAAATTGGGCAACATGTGATATTAGTTTTACCCTTTTTTTTCTTCATTTATTTCACCCCTCTGCCCTGCTGCATTTGTGGAAATTTGATTTCAACAAATATTTATTGAATTCCCATCATGCCTTAGGGGCTGGAAATACAAAGAGAATAAGACAAGGCCTCTCCCCGTTAATTAGTTCAGTCTAATGACAGAGACTTGTAAACAGAATTTGAGTATCATGTGGTTAGGGAGCAAGATAATAGAGTACAGAGGAAAGATGGAGCTCAAATGAGGGGGTAAGAGAAGGCTCCTAGGGATCACCTGAAATGGCATGGCTATTAGTCGGATGAAGAAGCATCCCGGGTAGAGAGAACAGTGGGAGGAAGTGTGAAACATTGAGGGAGTGCTGAAATCTAAACAGTGCCTTTCAGTGCCTACAGAGGCAGGAGTAAAGATTTGAAGGGCGTTCTGTGCTGTGCTAATGTTCTATAGTTCTTGTACTGAACAGGAGTTGCAAATTGTTACATCCATGGTGGATTCCTGGAGTGCTCTGTTGAGAACGCGTGTAAGGCTGAGTCTAAGCTCTGCAGGAGAGTGTCGTGATGAATCAGTAATGTCTGCCTTGGGGCGTGGGGAAGCGTGCACGGTAACAGTTTGACTGCCGCATAACTATCTTGCCTGCTGGTCAGAATTGGAGATTCTTTTGAAGAGTTTTTAGTAAGGGAGACTCATGGTCAGATTTGCATTTTAGGTGGAAGGCTCTAGCCATACGGTGAAGGATGCTTTTAAGGAAGCCAGAACAGGAGACAGGAAGATTGGTGCTTATTATGATACGGACCTAAACTAAGGTCGTGGAAGTAGGCACAACATTGAGGAAAAATAAATATTTGGGGAGTAAAATCATCAAGACTTGATGATTAGATTTTGAGAGACGAGAACATGATGGATGATTTAGGTTTCCGGCTTGGCCTAGTCACTGTTTCTGGAGCCATTCATGAAATCAAGAATATGGGAGAAAGAGAAGGAAGAATAGTTTTAGGGGGGAAAGGAGCAGGGAAGCCCTGTGTGATTATACATTTGTGCTCTAGAAAGAGATGCTTAGCTTACTCTGGATGGAGTACAACTTTCTAACTTCTTGAGAAAAGAGTGCAGAGGAAATAAATGTTTTTTATTTATGTCTAAAATGTTAGACATGTCTAAAAATGTTTTATTCTACCTTCATTTATTTGCTTGACAGTTTAGCTGAGTATAGAATTCTTGGTTGGAAATCATCCACGTATTGAAAACACTACTTCATGGTCTGCTAGCATCCAGTGTTGCTGTGGAAAACTTCAAAACCATTCTGTTCCTTTGCACATGACTTGAGTTTTCCTCTCTGGAAGCTTGTAGAATCTTCTCTGTGTTCTTGGTGTTATGACATTTCACAAAGATATGCCTCACTATGGGTCTGTTTTCATTCCTTTTGCTGGGCACTTGGTGGGCACCAGAAACTCATGTCTTTGCATTCTGGAAAATTTTCTTGAATTATTTTGTTGTTATTTTCTCCCTTTCATTTTCTCCATCCTCTGTTGCTTGAACTTGTTATTTTGATGTTGTGCCTATATGATCAACCCTCTAATTTTCTTTTATCTCCAATTTTCAACATCTTTGTCTTTTTTTTCTACCTTCTGGGAGATTTCTTCAACTTTATCTTCCATTCCTTCTATTGAATTTTTAATTTCTGCCATCATGTTTTAATTTTTAGGTGATTTATTATGTATTTTGATGTCCTTTTCAAAAACTTAATATTTTGAGATGATAATAGATTCACAGAAAGTTGCAAAAATAGTACAGAGATTCCATGTGCTCTTTACCCAGTTTCTACCAATGATTATATCTTATATAACTATAGTACAATATCAAAGCCAGAACACTATCATTTATATGATGTGTGTGTATAGTTGTAGGCCATTTTATCACACGTGTAGATTTGTATAACCACCATGGCAACCAAGATGCAGAACTAATACATCACCACAAACGTCTTTGTCACACTACCCATTTCTAGTTACATCACTTCCCTCCCCCTCATCAACCCTAACCTTGGAAACCACTAATATTTTCTTCATCACTATAATTTTATCATTTTAAGAATGAGTAAATGGAATCATACAGTATGTGACCCTTTGAGATTGGCCTTTCTCATTCAACATTAGACCCTTGAGATGCATCCAAGTTGTTACGTGTATCAGTAATTCATTCCTTTTTATTGCTGATTTGTATTCTTTGGAATGGATGTAGGGCAGTTTGTTTAACCATTCAACTATTAAAGGACATTTTAGTTGTTTCCGGTTTGGACAGTTATAAAGGTATGAACATTTGTGTACAAGTCTTTGGGTGTACATAAATTTTCATTTCTCTTGGAAACATGCCCAAAAGTGCAAGTACTGGGTTGTATGGTGAGTGTATGTTTAGTGTTTTTAGTTAGACACTGTCAAACTATTTCCATAGTGGCTGTAACGTTTTACATTCCTACCAGCAGTGTATGAGAGATCCAGTTTTCCCACATGCTTGGCAGCATTTGGTATTGTCAATAATTTTTATTTTAGCTATTCTAATAGGTGTGTAGTGACATCTCATTGTGGTCTTCATTTGCAGTTCCCTAATGGATAGAAAGCTTGCACGTCTTTTATTGTACTTTTTTGCCATCCCTTAGCCTCTTCGGTAAAATTTCTCCTCATGTCTTTTACCTGTTTTCTACTTGAATTATTTGGTTTTTATTATAGTTGAGTTTTGATAGCTTGTTATATATTTCAGATATGAGTCTTCTCTGTCACAAAAGTAGTTTGCAAACATTTTCTCCAGTCTGTAACTTGTCTTTTCATCTTCTTAATAAAATCTTTTGTAGAGCAAAAGTGTTTTAATTAAAACAAAAATTTTTTGACAGTTTTGTTGAGATATAATTCACATACCATAAATGCACCCATTTAAAGTATACATACCATTCTGTGGATTTTAGTATATTCAGAGTTGTACAACCATTACTACAGTCAATTTTAGAATATTTTAAAGCACTGTACCCTTTAGCTATCTGCCCCTCACTCTGCCTGTCTACCCCCTGGCAGCCAATACTCTACTTTCTGTCTTTATAGATTTGCCCATTCTGTACATTTCATATAAATGGAATCATGCAATATATGGACTTTTGCCACTTTCTTCTTTTACTTAGCATAATGTTTTCAAGGTTTTTCCCTAGTCAAATCTCAGCACTAGTATGCATCATTCACTTAATAACTCCTATTATCGGTAATGATATCCTGGCCCTCTACTATGACTGGTGACCTTTCATTCCAGAAACCCCTTCCAGGAAATAAATATCTGCCCAGGTTGGGGAGCGGCAATCACTCAGTGGCACAGAGAGGAGAATGGGTTTGGAGACGCAACTACAGAAGTCACACAGTCTTCAACCAGTTCTGATTTCAGCTACTTCCTTCACCACCTCCCCCTCCCCTCTGCTTCCACCCCTCCTCCCCCACTCTGTACCCCCCACTTCTGGTGGCACCTGGGGCTGTCAATTCTAAGCCTTTTTAGATGTCCTCTGTAATTATTCTATTAACTTGTTTGTTTTCTGGCATTCATACAATAACATAAAGTTGGACCTTGACTGCATTGTCCCACTGCCTGATAGTCGTTCCATAAACACTTGTTGAATGAGTAAATGAGGATGTCAGAAGCTCAGAGGAGAAGTCAAGGCTAGAGTTCACTATTTGGAAGACAGAAGCATGTAAGTAGAGATAAACCTAAGTGCCTGGCCCACAGAGAATTTATGGACTGAGAAGACAGAATCCTGGGGAACACAGCATTTAAGTATATGATGTACAAATGATCTATATGTCATTGGAGAATCAGGGGAGAGAGAAGCCAAGGGAATCTATTCCCTGAAGCCAAGGGAATAGAAATTGAAAAAGATGGGGATATAAAACAGTGTCAAATGGTACAAAGTATGATCAACTAAGCTAAGGACTGAAAAGTTTCCGTTTTATTTGGCAGTTAGGGATCTCTGGTATTATTAGCTGCCACAGGAACTGCAGTAGAATGGTGGAGACAGTAGCCATATTGCAATAGAATGAGGAGTAAGGTGCAGATACCCAGTGTAGATTTTTTTCCCCAGGGAGATTAGTTAGAGAAGAAAAAGAATGTGGTGGAATTCCGATTACATATTGGTTTGTAATAAATCATCCCCTAATTTAGTGGCTAAAAACAATAGTCATTTTTATTATCTCTCGTGGTTCTGGAGGATAACTGGGCTCAGGTAGGGGTTCTCACTTGGGGGTCTCATATTTTGCAGACAGCTAGTAGCTGGGCTAGAGTTATATTGAAAGTTCCTTCATTCACATATGTGGCCATTAATGTGGCTGGAACCTCAGCTGGGGCTGCCAGCCATACCACCTGCACATGGCTTTTTCCACATGGATTTCCTCATTGTATGGTGGCTTGGTTGCAAGTGTCCCAAAAAATCAGGCAGAAGCTGTATTGGCTTTTATGATCTAGCCTCATAAGTCATATAGCATCACTTCTGTCATAGACTCAGTCTCACCCTGATGCAAGGGGAGGGAACATAGGACCCATCCTTCAATAGGAGAAGTATGAAAATTAGTGTAGATGGGATGGGAAATCTTGTAGCTATCTTGAAAAATACTGTCTGCCACAGATGGTAGCTGCTGGGGGCTGCTACACATGCAAACATGGATCGAGGTTGGTGTTTGAGATCAGTATAACTGAACCGGATAAAAATTCCCATTTTTAGAGAATGTTCACCGTTAAAAGACCTATTTGTTTATTAGAGAAATTGTAGGTTTATAGAAAATTCATGCAGAAAATAGAGTTCCACACTCGCGACCCCCCCCAACACACACTGTTTTACCTATTATTAACACTTTGCATTAGTGTGGTACCTTTGTTACAATTGATGAAACAATGTTACTATATTTATACTATTACCAATAATCTGTAGTTTACATTAGGGTTCACTGTTTTTGTTTTTCAGTCCTATGGTTTTTGTAAAAAAAATTTAATTCTTGTAGTATATCTACAACCTGAAATTTCCCCTTTAAACCACATTCAAATATACAATTCGGTCATGTTAGTCATGTTAATTTACATTCACAAGGTTTTGCTACCTTTACCACCAATCATTACTCAGACTTTTCCGTCATCCCAAATGGAAACTCTGTACCAATTAAACATTAATTCCCCATTCCCTACACTCCACCCTACCCCGACCTCTGATAACCTGTATTCTGGTTTCTGACTCTATGAATTTGTTTATTCTGATTATTTCATATCAGGGATATCATACCATATATGTCTTGTATCTCATTTTACTCAACATGATGTCTTCAAGTTTCATCCATGTTGTTGTTTTTATCAGAACTTTATTCCTTTTTATGACTGAGTAATATTCCATTGAATGTATGTTACCACATTTTATGTTGATGGACACTTGAGTTGCTTTCATCACATGGCAATTGTGAATAATGCTATTATGAACATCGGTGTGCAAATTTCTGTTCGAGTACCTGCTTTCATTTCTTTGGGGTATATACCTAGAAGTCGGATTGCCGTGCCATATGGTAATTCTATGCCTAACTTTCTGAGGAACCACCAAACTGTTTTCCATAGCAGCTGCACCATTTCACATTTCTACCAACCACAAGCAAGTGTTCCTATTTCTCCACAGTCTCTCCAACACATTCTGTTTTTTGAATAGTAGCCATTCTAGTAGGTGTGAATGGTATCTCATTGCGGTTTGATCTGCATTTCCCTAATGGTTAATATTGTTGAGCATCTTCTCATCTGCTTTTGGCCATTTGTATATTTTGTTTGGAGAAATGTCTATTCTAGTCTTTTACCCATTTTGGGGGGAAGGGGGGGTTGTCATTTTGTTGTTGAGTAATAGGATTTCTTCGTGTATTCTGTATATTAAACCCCTATAAGATACGAAGTTTCAAATATTTTTTCATTCTATAGTCTTTTTACTTTCCTGATGCAGTTAATTGATGAACAAAAATTTTTGATTTTGATGAGGTCCCATTTATTTTTTCTTTTGTTGCTCATGCTTTTAGTGTAGAGTCTAAGGAGCTATTGCCTAAAACAAGGTCCTAAGATAATGTTTTCTTCAAGGAGTTTTATAGTTTTGGTTCTTATACTTAGGACTCTGATCTACTTTGAGGTAAGTTTTTTACATAATACGAGGTAGGGGTCCATCTTCATTCTTTTGCATATGGATATCCTGTTTTCCCAGCACCACTTGTTCAAGAAAATATTCTTTACTTGTTACATGGACTTGACACTTAATTGACACATCAATTGGCCTTAGATGTGAGAGCTTATTTTTGAACTCTCAATTTGATTTCTTTGGTCTATATGTCTGTCTTTGTGCCAGTACCATGATGTTTTGATTACTGTAGCTTTGTAATAATCTTTAAAACTGGAAAGTGTGAGTCTTCCAACATTGTTCTTTTTCAAGATAGTTTTGGCTATTTGGGGCCAGTTACTCTTCCATATAAATTTGAGGGCTAGCTTTTCTATTTCTGCAAAGAAGGCTGTTGGAATTTTTATTGACATTGCATTGAATCTGTAAATTACTTTGGGTAGAATTGAAACCTTAACAATATGTAGTCTTCCATGATCACAGAATGTTCTTCCATTTTTTAGGACTTTGATTTTTTTAGCCATGTTTTATAGTTTTCTGCATGCAAGTCTTTTACATGTGTTTTAGTTTCTTTGGCTGCTCAAGCAAATACCTTGCAATGGGTTGGCTTAAATAATGGGAATTTATTAGCTCATGGTTTTAAGGTTAGGAAAAAGTCCAAATCAAGATGTCATCAAAGTGATGCTTTTTTCCCAGAGACTTGCATTCCAGGTCTGGCTGCTAGTAATCCTTGGTTCTGGGCACCTCTGTCACATGGCAATACACATGGTGTCCTCTCCTGGCCTCTCCCTTTTCTTGTGGGTTCCACTGACCTTCATCTCCTTGTTTCTCAGGGCTTTGTCTCCCTCGGTGTCTGAATTTCATTCTGCTTATATGGGACTACATTAATAGGATTAAAATCCATCCTGATTGAATTGGGCCTCACCTTAACTGAAGTAATCTCATCAAGAGGTCCTACTTATAATGGAATGGATTAGTTTAAGAACATGTTTTTCTAGGGTACATGCTCCAAACCACTGCAACATCCCTGGTTACATTTATTCTATATTTACTTGTAATTGTAAATGGAATTTTTTCCTTGATTTCTTCCTTGTTCATTACTAATATATAGAAACACTACTGATTTTTTGCATGTTGTTCTTGTCTCCTGCCACTTTGCTTAATTTATTTGCTCTAGTATCTTTGTTATGAACTTTTCAGGATTTTCTATGTATAGGATCATGTCATTTGTGAACAGGGAAAGTTTTATTTCTTCCTTTCCAGTTTATTTCTTTTTCTTGTCTAATTGCTCTGGCTAGAACTTCCAGAACAATGTTGAAGAACAATGATTACAGTAAGCATCCTTGTCTTGTTCCTGATCCTAGAGGGAAAGCATTTAGTCTTTCACCACTGGGTATGATGTTAGTGGAGTGTTTTTCATATATGCCCTTTATCATGTTGAGAAATTTTCCTTTTATTCCTAGTTTTTAGGGTATTTTTATCAAGAAAGGGTGCTGGAGTTTGTCAAATGTCTTTTCTGCATCAATTGAGCTGATCATATGTTTTTTTTCCCCTTTGTTCTATTCATGTAGTGTATTATATTAATCAATTTTCTTATGTTGATCCACCCTTTCACACCTGGGGTAAATCCCACTTAATCGTGATATATAATTCTTTTAATGTGGTGTTGGATTTGGTTTGCTTGTATTTTGTTGAGGACTTTTCTATAGATATATATTCATGAGGGATATTGGTCTCTAATACTCTTTTTTTATGATATCTTTATATGGCTTTGGTATTAGGGTAATTTTGGCCTCATAGAATGAGTTAGGAAGTTTTCCTTCCTCTTCAATTTTTAGGAAGACTTAGAGCAGAATTGGCATTAATTCTTTTTGGAACATTTGGTAGAATTCTTCGGTGACGCCATCTGGTCCTAGACTT
The DNA here is from genome assembly GCF_015220235.1 of Choloepus didactylus. Lineage (NCBI taxonomy): Eukaryota > Metazoa > Chordata > Mammalia > Pilosa > Megalonychidae > Choloepus > Choloepus didactylus. The sequence continues at coordinate 61,770,626 of NC_051311.1, forward strand.
TTCTATGTTGGAAAGTTTTTATTATTGATTCAATCTCTTCACTTGGTTCTGCTGAGATTTTCTATTTCCCCTTGAGTCAGTTTAGGTAGTTTGTGTGTTTCTAGGAATTTGTCTATTTCTTCTAGTTTATCTAATTTGTTGCCTTACAGTTGTTCATAGTATCTTCTCATAATCCTTTTTATTTCTGTGGGGTCAGTAGTAATTTCCCCCTTTCCTGTCTCATTTGAGTTCTTTTCATCCTTTCTTGTTTCTTTGTCAGTCTAGCTAAAGGTTTGTTGATTTTATTGATTTTTTCCAATAACCAGCTTTTGGTTATTGATTCTATTGTTTGTTTATTCTGCCTTTCATGTGTCTTCACTCTGATCTTAGCTATTTCCTTTTTTCTGCACACTTTTGATTTCGCTTGCTCTCCTTTTTCTTAGATCTATAGTTGTAAAGTTAGGTGTCTGATTTGAGATTTTTCTTCTTTTTTTAAGCATTTAGATCTGTAACTTTCCCTCTTAGCACTGTGTTGGCTGCATTCCGTAAGTTTTTGTTAGTTGTGTTTTTGTTTCCATTTGCCTCAAGACATTTCCCTTGTGATTTCCTCTTTGATCCATTAGTTGTGTAAGAATGCATTGTTTAATTTCTACATATTTGTGAATTTTTCATTTCTCCCTCTGTTATTGATTTCTAGCTTGCATCCCACTGTAGTTGGGAAGATACATTGTATGATTTCAATATTTTTTAATTTATTCAGACTTTGTGCCTTACCATATGACCTATCCTGGAGAGTGACCCATGGGCACTAGAGAAAAATGTGTACTCTGCTGCTGGTTGGGTAAAGTGTTCCAAATCTGTCTGTTATGTCTAGTTAGTTTATAGTATCATTCAAGTCTTCTATTTCCTTATTGATATTCTGTTTAAAATGTTCTGTTATTGGAAGTGGTATATTGAAGTCTCCTACCATTGATGTAGATTAATCTATTTCTCCCTTCAAATCTGTCAATATTTCCTTGGTACATTTTTGGGCTCTGCCATTAGTTACATATATAGTTATCATTGTTATGTCTTCTTATTGAATTGACCCCTTTATCAGTATATAATAACTGTCTTTGTCCCTCATAACAGTTTTTTACTTAAAGTCTATTTTATTTGATATTAGTATAACCCCAGCTCTCTTTTGGTTACTATTTTCATGGCATATTTTTTCCTGTCCTTTCACTTTCAACCTACTTGTGTCTCTGAATTTAAGGTGAATCTCTTGTAAACAGTATGTAGTGGGGTCTTGCTTTTTTATCCATTCTGCCCATCTCTGCCTTTTGACTGGAAGTTTAATCCATTTATATTTAAATAACTACTGATAATATAGGACTTTCGTCTGCCATTTTGTTGTTTGGTCTTTGTAAGTCTTACACCAAGACTAATAAGTCTGATTAGTAAGTCTAATGCCTACTTTCATATTCATTTCATATTTTGTAGTGTACCATTTTGAGTCCTTTCTCACTTCCTTTAGTGTATATTTTTCAGGTATTTTCAGATGTTTTCCTTGGGACTTAAATTTAACACCCTAAATCTTTAACAATCATGTTTGAATTGATACAAACTTTAGCTTCAAGAGTATACACCAATACTGTTCCTATACCCCTCCATCCCCCACCATTTGTTGTATTTGTTACATATTATATCTTTATACATTTTATGGATTTACTGTTACTCTTTATGCATTTGCATTTTTGGACCTGTAAGATATAAAAAGTGCAGTTACTATCCCCTCTCTTACACTGAACCTGCTGTTTTGCTTCTGCCCTAATCAGTCCACTATAACCACTTTTACCAGGGTTGCCAACAACGTACTGGTTTGCTAAATCCAAATTCACATTTCTGAATTTGCTGACCTGTTGGCAGCATTGGCCATTGTTGACCATTCCCTTCTTCTTGAAACTCTCATTTTTCATTTGAATGACCCACTTTCTTATGGCTTCTTATGAGTCTCATCTGTGGCTTCTCTTCTGCACCTGACTTTACTGGGTTGTGTTTTCTTTCTTTCTTTCTTTCTTTTTTTTTCTCTCATTCTCTATACTCTCCTAGGATGATTTTGTCAATTCCCATGGTTTCACCTACTGCCTATATGCTGACAACTCCCAAATCTAATTTTTTCTAGCTCAGATCCCTTTTTTGGCCTCCAGACTCAAATAGCCAACTGGGCACTTCCATTTTGGATAACTGACAGATACCCATACTTAATGTGTCCACAACTGAACACAGCATGTTTCTGATTTATGCTTTCTCTTGAAGTCCCTTTTTAGAGGGGGATGGTGTCACTGTCCTCCCCTTGTTACACCAGTTTTAAATCATATTGATTTTATATCTCAAAGATTTCTTGAAATTGTCTCTTCCTCTTTATTTCCACTGCCCCTTCCTTTGGGCTGTAGATCCTCTTGCCACAACAGCCTCCTAACTGATTTTCCAGCCTCGGTTCTTGACTGCAATCCTATTAGTTCTCCAGATTGCTGCTAGAGTGGTCTTTCTAAAGCAGAAATATAATCCCATCATTTTTCCTTAAACCTTCTTCCAGGACTCTTATCATCTACACCAAAGTTTCTCAACTTCAACACAATTGACATTTTGGGCCAGCTAATTCTTTGTTGTGGAGGAGCTGTCCTACATTGTGGGATGTTAAGCAGCCATCCCTGGCCTCTACCAACTAGATGCTTTAGTTGCACCCTCCCAACCCCCTGCCCCCAGCCCAGTTGTGACAACCAAAAATGTCTCCACGCAGTCTTTGCCAAATGTCCTCTGAAGGAGATGGGGCAAAATGGACTCTGGTTGAAAACCACTGATGTACAGCATAATAAGTTTTTTAGCATGGACACAAAGCCCTTTATACTCTGCCCTTGCCTGCCTCTCCAGCCTTATTTTCACCCCTTTTGGCCTCATACCCCTATCTTCCAAGCTTACTGGTTACTTTTAGGTTTCTTGAAACTATCCATACTCTCTAGTCTCCATGCTTTGCCCATATTTTTCCCTCTGCTAGGAACCCTACAGCTCCCACCCACCATTCCTTTAGCTTGACTGACTCCCTCATCCCTCAGAATTCAGTTTAGAGCTCACCCCTCAGGAAACAATTTTTACTCTTTGAGTGTGGATTAGGTGCCAATTTTACATGCTTCTGTTCACCCCCAGCTTCCCTCTCCTTGTTCACCATGCAGTATGGCATCTGTTTCTTCACTCATCTTTCTTCCCAGCATTCAGGGCTGGATGGCAAGGACTATGTTTTGTTTTGGTTTGGTTTTCTTTTACATCTGTCTCCGCAGCACAGTGGCTTACTCCTAGTAGGCACTCAGTAAATGTCGACAGAATGAGCAGTTGGTGCTCAATAAGTCTTTGTTGAATGAATGAATAGTCCTCCTTGAAACAGCTTCTTTTCTCAGCTCTTTCACTTTCCACCATTCCATCCTGTTTATGTAATTGAAAGAAAGCCAGTTGGTTAGTAGGTCAAGGAACAGTCACCCCAAAAGCAAGGATTTTAAAGAAAAAAAAAGATGGCATTTCCATAAAATCTATAGTGCATGGATTACAGTGGAGCAAAATGGTTTTATGTTGTGGTTGTGCTAGAAAACCAGGAACAAGAAATTGGACTGAAATAGGAACATGGAAAAGAAAGAGTACATTTTTCTACTGCAGCATATGGATTTCTCATCAGTCTTGTGTAAGGGAAAAACGGGGGTGGGGTGGGGCTCAGCGGCTGCAGCTGTCCACACTCTCTCCCCTCATCATTCTGCTGCCACCACACCTGGTCTCCAGAGACACCCTCACTTCTCAGCTATTTTGGCTTATGGACAAATCCCCTTGGTTCAGCAGAGACTAGCCTGGAATTTCTCAAAAGAAGCTTTGCTAGGAAACTAGTGGGAAAAACAAAACAAAAGTAAAAACAGGAAATAGAGTATAGAACTGATACAAATTCAGAGTGCAAAAGAAAAAAAAAATTCCTTGGCCTAAGATAAATGTAGCCTCATAGTAGCTTTACTTAATTCAATTTACCAGGCACATGGTTTTCCTGGTTTTGTTTGCTTTTCTAATTTGTTTTGTTTCACCATTATGTTTCAGTAGGAATATTTTCCATCTTGCACTTCAGGATCTTTTCCATCTTCTTCCAGGGAAAGAGTTGGAATTGGAGTCATAGTCACTTTCTCTTATAGATAGCAGGTTACTGATAGATGGAGAACGGAGCTTTCCAATCTTCCTCTAAGGATGAAATAGCTCAGCGATCCCAAACACACATCTGAGAACCAATGCTAAGCATTCATGATGAAGTTTTCACTTACCTGGGTGAAGTAAAAAGTACTAACAATATCAGGAGTTGTTTATTTTTTTGTTTAAATAACACTAAATTTATTCAATAAAAAGGATTGTCCTTCTGTGCTGTTTTTATTCTTTTTTACTTTTTTGGTATTAGAATAATAGGTGGCAGTTGTGAGATTTTGTTTTTGTTTTTTATGTCCTTACTTGGCAAAATCAACAGTTAATAACTCTTTGTAAGTGCCCCCAGTTTTAAAAAATTCTTCATGGTCTCTGAAATCCAAAACTCTGGCCAAAAGATATTTTATAAGGCACTGAAGTACCCTATATAATTTTCATACTTTGAGGGTCATTTGCAAAGGTTTTTTATATATAAACGATGTTTTAATCCTTCCAAAGCCATACTGTAGTTGTGTTTTCAAGGGCAAGTGATATAGCTGAAGTTCAATGTTCTTCTCTAAGGAACTAGGTAGTTACAATAATAAGATAATCAGTCTATATATTCATATATGGATTGTATACTTAAAAGTACATACCCTGTGCTAGGTCCTGGGATAATACAAATCTGAGTGAGTTATTGTCCTGCCTTCAAAGAGATCCTAGACTCGAGAGTAAGACAGAGGTGTAAACAATTGTAGAGGGTGTCAGTACTCTGGGAGTCGAGGGAACAAAGTGCCTAATTCGACCTAGGACAGCTTTCCAGAGGAAGTAAAGTTTTGCCCAAGGACAACTTGGGGAAAGGCATTCAAGGCAGACATTTGCCAGGACTGGAGACCTGAATGAGTGTGGCACATCAGGGGACAATCCTGGGGGCTTTCACAAGGAAGCGTGTGGGAGAGTAGTAGAAGATGATGCTGGAAGATTTTACCCAGTTATAATTTCTTTTTTTTTTTTTTTTTTTTTTTTTTTTTTTTTTTTTTTTTTAATCATCATTTTATTGAGATATATTCACATACCACACAGTCATACAAAACAAATTGTACTTTCGATTGTTTACAGTACCATTACATAGTTGTACATTCATCACCTAAATCAATCCCTGACACCTTCATTAGCACACACACAAAAATAACAAGAATAATAATTAGAGTGAAAAAGAGCAATTGAAGCAAAAAAGAACACTAGGTACCTTTGTCTGTTTGTTTGCTTCCCCTACTTTTCTACACATTGATCCATAAACTAGACAAAGTGGAGTTTGGTCCTTATGGCATTCCCAATCCCACTGTCACCCCCCATAAGCTATATTTTTATACAACTGTCTTCGAGATTCATGGGTTCTGGGTTGTAGTTTAATAGTTTCAGGTATCCACCACCAGCTACCCCAATTCTTTAGAACCTAAAAAAGGTTGTCTAAAGTGTGCGTAAGAGTGCCCACCAGAGTGATCTCTCGGCTCGTTTTGGAATCTCTCTGCCACTGAAGCTTATTTCATTTCCTTTCACATCCCCCTTTTGGTCAAGAAGATGTTCTCCATCCCACGATGCCGGGTCTACATTCCTCCCCGGGAGTCATATTCCACGTTGCCAGGGAGATTCACTTCCCTGGGTGTCTGATCCCACGTAGGGGGGAGGGCAGTGATTTCACCTTTCAAGTTGGCTTAGCCAGAGAGAGAGGGCCACATCTGAGCAACAAAGAGGCATTCAGGAGGAGACTCTTAGGCACAAATACAGGGAGGCCTAGCCTCTCCTTTGCAGCAACCGTCTTCCCAAGGGTAAAACTTATGGTAGAGGGCTCAACCCATCAAACCACCAGTCCCCTATGTCTGTGGTCATGTTAGCAACCATGGAGGTGGGGTAGGCGAATACCCCTGCATTCTCCACAGGCTCCTCAAGGGGGCACTACATCTTTTTTTTTTTTTTTTTTCCTTGTTTGTCTTTTTTCTTTCTTTCTTTTTTTTTTTTTAACTTTCCCTTCTTTTTTCAAATCAACTGTATGAAAAAAAAAGTTAAAAAGAAAACAAACATACAATAAAAGAACATTTCAAAGAGACCATAGCAAGGGAGTAAGAAAAAGACAACTAACCTAAGATAACTGCTTAACTTCCAACATGTTCCTACTTTACCCCAAGAAAGTTATATAATATAGCAACATTTCAGTGAACTTGTTCCTACTACATCCATCAGAAATTAACAGACCATAGTCATTTCTGGGCATCCCCAGAACGTTAAATAGCTTATCTGTTCTTCTTGGATTATTGTTCCCCCTTCCTTAATTGCTCTCTACTGCTAGTTCCCCTACATTCTACATTATAAACCATTTGTTTTACATTTTTCAAAGTTCACATTAGTGGTAGCATATAATATTTCTCTTTTTGTGCCTGGCTTATTTCGCTCAGCATTATGTCTTCAAGGTTCATCCATGTTGTCATATGTTTCACCAGATTGTTCCTTCTTACTGCCGCGTAGTATTCCATCGTGTGTATATACCACATTTTATTTATCCACTCGTCTGTTGAAGGACATTTGGGTTGTTTCCATCTCTTGGCAATTGTGAATAATGCTGCTATGAACATTGGCGTGCAGATATCTGTTCGTGTCACTGCTTTCCGATCTTCCGGGTATATCCCGAGAAGTGCAATCGCTGGATCGAATGGTAGCTCTATCTCTAGTTTTCTAAGGAACTGCCAGACTGACTTCCAGAGTGGCTGAACCATTATACAGTCCCACCAACAATGAATAAGAGTTCCAATTTCTCCACATCCCCTCCAGCATTTGTAGTTTCCTGTTTGTTTAATGGCAGCCATTCTAACCGGTGTTAGATGGTATCTCATTGTGGTCTTAATTTGCATCTCTCTAATAGCTAGTGAAGCTGAACATTTTTTCATGTGTTTCTTGGCCATTTGTATTTCCTCTTCAGAGAACTGTCTTTTCATATCTTTTGCCCATTTTATAATTGGGCTGTCTGTACTATTGTCATTGAGTTGTAGGATTTCTTTGTATATGCAAGATATCAGTCTTTTGTCAGATACATGGTTTCCAAAAATTTTTTCCCATTGAGTTGGCTGCCTCTTTACCTTTTTGAGAAATTCCTTTGAGGTGCAGAAACTTCTAAGCTTGAGGAGTTCCCATTTATCTATTTTCTCTTTTGTTGCTTGTGCTTTGGGTGTAAAGTCTAGGAAGTGGCCTCCTAATACAAGGTCTTGAAGATGTTTTCCTACATTATCTTCTAGGAGTTTTATGGTACTTTCTTTTATATTGAGATCTTTGGTCCATTTTGAGTTAATTTTTGTGTAGGGGGTGAGGTAGGGGTCCTCTTTCATTCTTTTGGATATGGATATCCAACTCTCCCAGCCCCATTTGTTGAAAAGACCATTATGGCTCAGTTCGGTGACTTTGGGGGCCTTATCAAAGATCAGTCGGCCATAGATCTGAGGGTCTATCTCTGAATTCTCAATTCGATTCCATTGATCTATATGTCTATCTTTGTGCCAGTACCATGCTGTTTTGGCAACTGTGGCTTTATAATAAGCTTCAAAGTCAGGGAGTGTAAGTCCTCCCACTTCGTTTTTCTTTTTTAGAGTGTCTTTAGCAATTCGAGGCATCTTCCCTTTCCAAATAAATTTGATAACTAGCTTTTCCAAGTCTGCAAAGTAGGTTGTTGGAATTTTGATTGGGATTGCATTGAATCTGTAGATGAGTTTGGGTAGAATTGACATCTTAATGACATTTAGCCTTCCTATCCATGAACATGGAATATTTTTCCATCTTTTAAGGTCCCCTTCTATTTCTTTTAGTAGAGTTATGTAGTTTTCTTTGTATAGGTCTTTTACATCTTTGGTTAAGTTGATTCCTAGGTACTTGATTTTTTTAGTTGCTATTGAAAATGGTATCTTTTTCTTGAGTGTCTCTTCAGTTTGTTCATTTCTAGCATATAGAAACATTACTGACTTATGTGCATTAATCTTGTATCCCGCTACTTTGCTAAATTTGTTTATTAGCTCTAGTAGGTGTATCGTTGATTTCTCAGGGTTTTCTAGATATAAGATCATATCATCTGCAAACAATGACAGTTTTACTTCTTCTTTTCCAATTTGGATGCCTTTTATTTCTTTGTCTTGCCGGATTGCCCTGGCTAGCACTTCCAGCACAATGTTGAATAACAGTGGTGACAGCGGGCATCCTTGTCTTGTTCCTGATCTTAGAGGGAAGGCTTTCAGTCTCTCACCATTGAGTACTATGCTGGCTGTGGGTTTTTCATATATGCTCTTTATCATGTTGAGGAAGTTTCCTTCAATTCCTACCTTTTGAAGTGTTTTTATCAAAAACGGATGTTGGATTTTGTCAAATGCTTTTTCAGCATCTATTGAGATGATCAATTGATTTTTCCCTTTCGAGTTTTTAATGTGTTGTAATACATTGATTGTTTTTCTTATGTTGAACCATCCTTGCATGCCTGGAATGAACCCCACTTGGTCATGGTGTATGATTTTTTTAATGTGTCTTTGGATTCGAATTGCAAGTATTTTGTTGAGGATTTTTGCATCTATATTCATTAGGGAGATTGGCCGGTAGTTTTCCTTTTTTGTAGCATCTTTGCCTGGTTTTGGTATTAGATTGATGTTAGGTTCATAAAATGAGTTAGGTAGTGTTCCATTTTTTTCAATGTTTTGAAAGAGTTTGAGTAAGATTGGTGTCAGTTCTTTCTGGAAAGTTTGGTAGAATTCCCCTGTGAAGCCATCTGGCCCTGGGCATTTATTTGTGGGAAGATTTTTGATGACTGATTGGATCTCTTTGCTTGTGATGGGTTGGTTGAGGTCTTCTATTTCTTCTCTGGTCAGTCTAGGTTGTTCATATGTTTCCAGGAAATTGTCCATTTCTTCTACATTATCCAGTTTGTTGCCATACAGTTGTTCATAATATCCTCTTATAATTTTTTTAATTTCTTCAGGATCTGCAGTTATGTCACCTTTTTCATTCATTATTTTGTTTATATGGGTCTTCTCTCTTTTTGATTTTGTCAGTCTAGCTAGGGGCTTGTCAATCTTGTTGATCTTCTCAAAGAACCAACTTTTGGTGATATTTATCCTTTCTATTGTTTTTTTGTTCTCTATGTCATTTATTTCTGCTTTAATCCTTGTTATTTCTTTTCTTCTACTTGGTTTAGGATTGGTTTGCTGTTCATTTTCTAGCTTCTTCAGTTGATCCATTAGTTCTTTGATTTTGGCTCTTTCTTCCTTTTTAATATATGCGTTTAGTGCTATAAATTTCCCCCTTAGCACTGCTTTTGCTGCATCCCATAGGTTTTGGTATGTTGTGTTCTCATTTTCATTCGTCTCTATATATTTAGCAATTTCTCTTGCTATTTCTTCTTTAACCCACTGATTGTTTAGGAGTGTGTTGTTTAACCTCCAGGTATTTGTGAATTTTCTAAGTCTCTGATGGTTATTGACTTCTAATTGTATTCCATTGTGGTCAGAGAATGTGCTTTGAATAATTTCAATCTTTTTAAATTTATTGAGGTTTGTTTTATGTCCCAGCATATGATCTATTCTGGAGAAAGTTCCGTGAGCACTAGAAAAGTATGTGTATCCTGGTGATTTGGGATGTAATGTCCTGTAGATGTCTGTTAAATCTAATTCATTTATCAGATTGTTTAGGTTTTCAATTTCCTTATTGGTCTTCTGTCTGGTTGATCTATCTATAGGAGAGAGTGATGTGTTGAAGTCTCCCACAATTATTGTGGAAACATCAATTGCTTCCTTTAGTTTTGCCAATGTTTCTCTCATGTATTTTGTGGCACCTTGATTGGGTGCATAGACATTTACGATTGTTATTTCTTCTTGCTGAATTGCCCCTTTTATTAGTATGTAGTGGCCTTCTTTGTCTCTCAAAACATCCCTGCATTTGAAGTCTATTTTATCTGAGATTAATATTGCTACACCTGCTTTCTTTTGGCTGTAGCTTGCATGAAATATTTTTTTCCATCCTTTCACTTTCAGTTTCTTTGTGTCCCTGTGTCTAAGATGAGTCTCTTGTATGCAACATATTGATGGTTCATTTTTTTTGATCCATTCTGCGAATCTATATCTTTTAATTGGGGAGTTTAATCCATTTACATTCAACGTTAAAACCGTGAAGGCATTTCTTGAATCGGCCATCTTATCCTTTGGATTATGTTTGCCATATTTTTCCCTCTCTCTATTAATATCCTTTATTGTACCCGTACCGAATCTCTTTAGTACTGAACCTTTCTCCAAGTCTCTCTGTCCTGTCTTTGTTTCTCTGTCTGTAGGGCTCCCTTTAGTATCTCTAGTAGGGCAGGTCTCTTGTTAGCAAATTCTCTCAGCATTTCTTTGTCTGTGAAAAATTTAAGCTCTCCCTCAAATTTGAAGGAGAGCTTTGCTGGATAAAGTATTCTTGGCTGGAAATTCCTCTCACTCAGAATTTTAAATATATCGTGCCACTGCCTTCTCGCCTCCATGGTGGCTGCTGAGTAGTCACTACTTAGTCTTATGCTGTTTCCTTTGTATGTGGTGAATTGCTTTTCTCTTGCTGCTTTCAGAACTTGCTCCTTCTCTTCTATGTTTGACAGTGTGATCAGTATATGTCTCGGAGTGGGTTTTTTTGGATTTATTCTATTTGGAGTTCGCTGAGCATTTATGATTTGTGTATTTATGTTGTTTAGAAGATTTGGGAAGTTTTCCCCAACAATTTCTTTGAATACTCTTCCTAGACCTTTACCCTTTTCTTCCCCTTCTGGGACACCAATGAGTCTTATATTCGGACGTTTCATATTATCTATCATATCCCTGAGGTCCATTTCGAGTTTTTCAATTTTTTTCCCCATTCTTTCTTTTATGCTTTCATTTTCCATTCTGTCATCTTCCAGGTCACTGATTCGTTGTTCAACTTCCTCTAGTCTTGTGCTATGAGTGTCCAGAATCTTTTTAATTTGGTCAACAGTTTCTTTAATTTCCATAAGATCATCCATTTTTTTATTTAGTCTTGCAATGTCTTCTTTATGCTCTTCTAGGGTCTTCTTGATTTCCTTCATATCCCGTACTAGGGTCTCATTGTTCATCTTTAGTTCTTTGAGTAGCTGCTCTAGGTGTGTCTCTTCTGGTCTTTTGATTTGGGTGCTTGGGCTTGGGTTATCCATATTGTCTGGTTTTTTCATATGCTTTATAATTTTCTGTTGTTTTTGGCCTCGTGGCATTTGCTGACCTTGATAGGGTTCTTTTAGGGTTTGTAGACCAGTTGAAGTCCTTATCTCTAATTTATCAGATCTACAGCTTCGTGGAGTACACTTTCTCTAACTAACCAGCAGGTGGCGTCCACGAGCCACCTGTTCTCCACAAGCCAGATCTCCCCTGCTTAGCCTTTTTGGTGAGTGGGGGAGTGAGTCTTGTGGGGCCCAATTGGTGTCCCAAGCTTGCGTGTGTAGTTGGTGTTGCCTGCCCTGTATGTGGGGCGTGTTTCTGGGCAGTCGGGGAGGGGGGGTGGCCCTAGCAATCAAATCTCCCTGATGATCCTAGAGTTTTAAAGCTACTGCAATAGTCTAATCCTTCAGTTCAGTCCTGCCACAGTTTGTCTCTGCCACTGACCCACAAGTCTTTGGTATTGGCGTATGGCTCCTGAGACTTGCAAGTGGGCCCCTCTTCCAGGCTGTGCACCCCGGGTCCTCTGTTGAGGGATGACTGTGCTATGTCACAGGTGAGTGCCGTCCCCCCAGGGCAGTTCTGGGCTGCTGGGCTGTGTTGGGAGGCTCCCAGTCTGCTCAAATGATGGCTGAATGGGGCTCTGTTAATTCACACTGCTCCCCCTTCCCAGCTCTGGGACATTCAGCTGAGGTTGCAGGGAAGGCTAATGTCCACGCCCAGTTTTGTGGTGTGTGCCTGTTATTTGAAGCACTTCCGTCACACTGGGTTGTCTGGGGCAGCTCTGGGCTATGGGGCTGGCGATGGGCAGGAGTGTTTCCTGTCCACCAGGATGGTGGCTGTGAGCGGACACCCCCCTTTTCTTGGGAAGTTGTGTTGTTTAGTGAATTTTCTCAGCCACTGGATTATTGCCTTTTGTCTCAGAGCTCTCTTAGTTCTGCTCTTGACTTGACGTGCCCAAATTTCAATTCTTTGAAGCTTTCTGTATTGAGCTTCTTAGAGTAATTGTTTTAGAAAAAGCAAAAAGGATTTAAAAAAAAAAAAAAAAAAACGGCCCTCCTCAGAGATCTAATGGGTTATTGAAATGCTAATAGACAAAGCAACCAGGGCCATTAAGGAAAGGTGCCCAGGGCAGAGAGATCAGCCTTGCTTCGGGATTTGCATATGCGCCTCAAGGCCTGATCTCCGCCCTTCCCCTTTCTGTGTTCACCAGAACTCCAAAAATCCTCTGCTTTTATTTTGGAGTTTTTCGTGTTGTTTTTTTTCTATGCCTGTCTCCTCTCTGCTGGGCTGGCTGCTCTCAGAGTCCCTGGTGTCTGGCCTCAGTCTATCTATGGTTGGAGTTTGAATCAGTAGAATGAGTTTCTGATATGAGCAGCCACTGCAATTCTCCCTTCTCCTTCCTGGAGCTGACAGCCCCTCCTCCCCCGGGACTGAGCCTGGCAGGGAGGGGCGCGGGTCCCCTGGCCGCAAAAACTTACAGATTTCGCTGATCTCAGCAGTTCCACGTTTTCATGAGTGTTGTATGAAGTATGCCCAAAGACAGATTGCTCTGTGGTGTCCAGTCCACGCAGTTCCTGGCTTTTTACCTACTTTCCTGGAGGAGTAACTAAAACATACAGCTCACCAGTCTGCCATCTTGCCCCGCCTCCCAGTTATAATTTCTTATTCCACAGCTACCCATTCCTGAACATACAATCTTCATACCTGTAGGCTGGAAAAAAGCCTGAGCAAAAAAGTCTGTTTTATTTTGTAATGTCTTTGTTCATTGGTCTCCCCTCACTTAATGGCTTTTGCAGATGCCTCTGAAACTTAGTTTGTGTAAATGTCTTGTGCTTGGATTCAAAGAGTTACCTAGCAGAGGACAGGACAGGGTAGACCTGGCATAGGCTTGCTCCCTGACCGTAAACTTACCCCGAGCCCACGATGACCCTAAGCAGACCTGAGAGCAGACGCCTTCTCAGTGGCTCCCGGGAGCCGCAGCATCCGGGGCAGCGGGAGAGGCCTGCCGGGGCAGCATCTGGAGCGCTGGGTTGAGGTCTGCATTTCGCAGGCCATTTTCCGGGGGAGAGGCTGACAAAATAACCTAACGGTCATGGTCGTCCAAAGGAGATTGCCTAGAAACCATCATACAAACAGTAAAGTTTAAAAGAGGGACAAAATAGCTGCAGACTAGTTTAACGAATTTCTTAAGGAAGTGGGGGGGTGATTTATTCTGCATTAGGACAGTGGACTGGATGAAAGCTACAGGGACACTGTGGCTCAATGTAAGAAAAAAATTTTTAAGACCCTTTTTCAGTTATCACAATGCTATGAAAATATTTTGCCAAAATACAGAAGTTTTTTGACAGTGACAGGATTACCACCTTTACCTGTAGATATGTTACAGGGAAGAGCCTATGTTAAAGGGCTCGTTAGACCACTAAAGCTCCTTCCATCTGTATATTCTATGAAATTGTAGCATTTGTTCTATTTTTTAAGTATCTGGCTCTTACCCAAATTTGCCACCCTTATGCTTACATTACCCCATTAAGTGTGAATTTTCTTATTTTTTAGTATCTCACCAAAAGGATACCACAGAACCCAAGATATCAGCATGTCAAGTCAAGACTGGACACTGGTGAGTAAAGATTAGAAACTTGGACCTCTTTTTTTTTTTAATTTAGTAGCCAACTATTAACAAGGCAGCCTGCCATACTTGGTATAAATCACATCTAAAAGTTTCTCACTATCTTGCCTGATGTCTTTCTGGACTTAAGACTTCTCTTTTAAAGCTGTTTTTCAGACTATCAGTAAAACTTTGGGTTCACATAATTTAGATTATTCCTTGCCACAAATAAGGAATTTGTGGAATATGAAGGGTAAGAAATAATATAAATTGAAAACTTTGTTCAGTAATATGCAGGATGGAGGCTAAATTAGTGTCAGGAGACCAACCTCTGCTTTGGAACATATTAAATATATTCCTTTGAACTAGCAGTTACGGATTATATATGTGCACGTTTGTTCAATTTAATATTTGCATAGTGCCAACTACAGGGAAAATTATGGACTGTGGAAGGTATAAAGATGAGTGTGAATCTTGGTTCTTGCAATCAAAGACCTTAGATTCAAGTGGAGGGAGATGGACTTGCGTGAGGAACTAAAATACGAGACAAAATTAAATTAGTGCTGTATTTCAGGTAAAATGACATTTAAAGGTGCATTACTGCTTTTTTCCGTGCTCTAAACATTTTTCAGTGTCACCCAATAAAGATAACTTCCCTGACCTTCCTCGATATCCAGACTTGTGAGGTTTGGTTGTTTATTTAGTTTTTTCAACCTTTTAAAGTATGCTGTGGAAACCCATGTGATTTAAATGGTTTTGCTAGTGGATTATGGTACTGTAACCCTTAACCATACTGAATTTTCACCAGTAGCTTCAATACAAGACAACTAAGAAAGTAAACCTGGATATTGACTTCTCATTCATTTTGTTCCCCTTTCTCCATCCGTCCTTCAAAATCATTATCTTCCAGTATGCACATTTCCTCATACAAAATAGACTTAAACTAATGGTTTTTAATGAACCACATTAGCAGATGCTATTTCTTGGTACATTTTCTTCAAACACTTCCATGCCATACAGATATTTATCCCCGAAAATACCCTTTTGACGGGCAGGTGAAAAATATTATCCCAGTTTTAGAAAAGGAGGAAATTATGGCACAGAGATTATGTGATTTACTTGAAGTTCAATAAAGGAGCTGGAACTAGGGTTTGTATGCAGATGAGGAAGCCAGTGCTAGAGCTCTGGTGCCAATCCAGTATACAGTCTCTGAGGCCTGGCTGCCCCTGTGTTTCCCCCCAGCCTTATTTCTTCTACCACAAATACCTCAACTTCTCCATCTCTACATGTCTTGCCCCGAATTGCAACTGTGATCCACCCTTCTGGAATAAGCTATTCTGTGAGGTAAGCACCTACATGAAAAATGCCATCTTTTCTCTGAGGACTCCAGAGATCATTTTAACGAGTACTGGAAAGGATGAAATTTCTTTTGGAACCTTCATACCTTCTTAAAATTAAAATTTGTTTTATTTTAAAAGCTTAGGCTTATTTCAGATATATAGTTTTGTCTGTACCTTAATAGTTTGTTTGTTTTCCCTCCTGGAAATTGGATTGGGATTTGAGAACGAAAATCCTTTCTTTCTCTTCAGATCTTCATTTCATAACCAAAATTTGACTCAATTATAGTGCCTGTAAATAATTTCAATTTTTTTTTTAATTGAAAACTTATATCTGTTTTTTGGAATACATAGTAAATACCAATATCCTATTTTATCTTGAGATTTTTAAACTAGTTTTTTTGATTGTGAGTTAAACTTTTTATTTCGAGGTAATTGTAGAGTCACATGCAATTGTAGGAAATTATAGATTCCATGTACTCTTTACCCAGTTTCCCCCAATGGTAACATCTAAAACTGTACTGCAGTATCACAACCAGGATATTGACACTGACACATTCAAGATATAGGACATTTCCATTCACACAAGAATGTTCCCCTTTTATAGCCACCCCCACTTCCCATCCTCACCCCCTCCTTGACCCTTGGCAATCACTAATCTATTCTACATTTCTATAATTTTGTCATTTCACAAATGCTTATATAAATGGAATTATACTGTATGAAACCTTTTGGATTGGATTTTTTCACTCAGCAGAATTGTCTGGAGATTCAACCAGGTTGTAGCATGCATCAGTATTTCTTTCTATTGCTGAGCAATATTCCATGCTATGGATGTAGCATGGTTTGTTTAACCATTCACTCCTTGGAGGACACCTGGGTTATTTCAGTGTGAGGCTATTATGAATAAAGCTGTGGTAAACATTTGTATACTGGTTTTTGTGTGAGCATAAGTTTTTGCTTCTCTGGGATAAATGCCTAGGAGTGCAATGCTGTAAATGGTAGTTCTATATGTAGGTTTTCAAGAAACCCCTGAACTATTTTCCAGAGTGGCTGTAACATTTTATATTCCCCTAGCAGTGTGTGTTTCCCCACACCTTTGCCAGTATTTTGTGTTGTCAGTTTTTTTAATCTTAGCCATTCTGGTAGATGTTCAGTGGTTTATCATTATAGTTTTAATTTGCATTTCACTAATGGCTAATGATATTAAACATCTTTTCATGTGCTTTTTTGCCATTTGTCTATCTTCTTTGGTGAAATGTCCACTCATGTCTTTTGCCTGTGTTATAATTGACTTGTTTGTGTGTCTACTGTTGAGTTTTGAGAGTTCTTTCTATATTCTAGATACTAGTCCTTTGTTGGTTATGTGGTTTGCAAATATTTTCTCCCAGTCTGTAGCTTGGCTTTTTTAAAAATTATCTAAACAGGCTCATTTGAAGAAAAACAGTTTTAAATTTTGATGAAGTCCAGTTTAGCAGTTTTTCCTTTTATGGATCATGCCTTTATTATCAAGTCTAAGAACTCTTTGCCTAGCTGTAGATCTCAAAGATTTTCTACTTCTTATGAAAGTTTTATATTTTTGCATTTTACAATTAAGTCCATGAAATGTTTTGAGGTAATTTTTGTATAAGGTGTGAGACTTAGGTCAAGATGATGATGATGATGATTATTATTTTTTTTTTTTTTTTTTGCATATGGCTGTCCAATAGTTCCAGCACCATCTCTTAAAAAGGTTGAGTTAATAATTCCACTGAATTGTGTTGGTGCCTTTAAAAAAAATCAATTGGTCATATTTGTGTGAGTCTGTTTCTAGGTTCTATATTCTGTTCCATGGATCTATATGTCTCTCTCAATACCATACGTTAGCTATATGGTAAATCAGTATTTGAAATCGGGGAGATTGATTCCTCCCAGTTTATTTTTTTTCAAAATTGTTTTAGCTATTATAGTGCCTTTGCCTTTCCAAGTAACTTTTAGAATAATTTTTTTTCTATTTACGAAAAATTATTGCTGGGATTTTGATAGGAGTTGTATTAAATCTAACCCCTGACAACTTTACTATGTTGTGTCTCCCAATCCGTGAATGTGGTGTGTTTCTCCTTTTATTTAGTTCTCTGATTTCTTTCATCAGCATTGGGTAGTTTTCAGCATGCACATTCCTATATGTATTTTTGTTAGATTTATACCTTTTCATTTTTTTTTAGCAATTTTAAATGGCATTGTATTTTTCATTTTGGTGTTCATGTATTCA
The DNA here is from genome assembly GCF_015220235.1 of Choloepus didactylus. Classification (NCBI taxonomy): domain Eukaryota; kingdom Metazoa; phylum Chordata; class Mammalia; order Pilosa; family Megalonychidae; genus Choloepus; species Choloepus didactylus. The sequence continues at coordinate 61,788,197 of NC_051311.1, forward strand.
TTGCTAGTACAAAGAAATACAATTTTTTTTTTACGTTCATCTTGTATCCTATCATCTTTCTTAACTCATTTATTGGGTACAGGAGTTTTTTGGTAGATTATCTTTTAGATTTTCTATATAGACAGTCATGTCATGCAGACACAGGAAAAATTTTATTTCCTCCTTTCCAATTGGTATGCCTTTTATTTTCTTGTATTGCCTTGTTGGACTGACTAGAACTCTCAGCGCTATGTCAAGTAAGAAGGGAGGGTAGACATCCTTGCTTTGTTCCCAATCTTAGGGGGAAAGTGGTCAGTCTTTCACCATTAAGTATAATGATAGCCTGATATTCATTATCAGGTTGAGGAAGTTACCTTCTGTTACTATTCTTCTGAGAGTTTCTGTCCTGAATGCCTGTTGAATTCTGTTAAATGCTTTTTCTTAATCAATTAATATGATCATGTGGTTTTTTCCTCCCTTATTCTGTTAATATGGTGGATTGCATTGATTGATTCATAATTATTGAATCAGTTTTGCATCTCTGGAATAAATCCTACTTCGTTGTGGCCTTTTTAGAGGTTGTGAATTATATTTGATTACATTTTGTTAAGGAATTTGCATTATGAAGAATATACCCTGTAATTTTTTTTTGTACTGTCTTGTCTAGTATCAAAGTAATACTAGCTTCATGAAAAGAGGTGGGAAATGATCTCTCCTCTTCTATTTTCTGTATAGAATTGGTATAAATTCTTTAAACGTTGGCTAGAATACTATTCCAGTGAAACCATCTGAGCCAGGAAATTTCTGAGTTTTTAAATTTTGAATTCAATTTTCTCTATAGTTATAGGGCAACTCAAATGATCTGCTTCATATTGGGGGATTTGTTGTAGTTTATGTATTTTGAAGAATTGGCATGGTTATTCTAAGTTGTCAAATTCCTGTGTGTACTGGTGTTTTTAGTGTTCTCTTACTGTCCTTCTGATGACTATAGGGTCTGTAGCGACATCCCCAGTTTTATTTCTGATTTTGGTAGTGTCTTCTCTTTTTGTCTGTCAGACTTGTTAGAAGTTTGTCAGTTTTATTGTTTATTGTTTATCTTTTCCAAGAGCCAGCACTTGGTTTTATCAATTTTCTCTATTGTTTTTCTGTTTTCAATTTCAGTAATTTCTGCTCCTATCATTATTATTTCCTTCCCTCTGCTTGCTTCGGGTTTATTTTGCCCTTCTCTTTCTGGGTTCTTGAGGTAGAAGCTTAGATTATTGATTTGAGATTTTTTTTCTTTTTAAATGTGTACGGATAGTGCTGTACATTTCTCTCTTGGCACTGTGTTAGCTGTATCCCACAAATTTTGATATGTTGTATTTTTCATTTTCATTCAATTCAATGTATTTTTTTTTAATTTCCCTTGAGACTTCCTCTTTGACTTATGGATTATTTAGGAGTGTGTTGTTTAGTTTCTAAGCATTTAGAGATTTTTTTGGTATTTTTTTGTTATTGCATTTGTTTCCATTGTAACTAGAGAATGCACTGTATGATTTCAATTTTTAAAAATTTGTTGAGGTTTGTGTTATTGCCCAGGATATGATCTACCTTGGTATATTTTCCACAAGCACTTGAAAAGAATTATATTCTGTTGTTGCTGAGTAGAGCATTCTATAAATGTTGATGAATTCCAGTTTAGTTGATAATGATATTGAGTTTGTCTATAGCCTTGCTAATTTTTCTATTTAGTTTTTCTGTCAATTCTTGAGAGGGGGGTGTTATTGTCTCCAATTATAATTATGTATTTGGCTATTTCTCCTTTCAGTTCTATCAGTTTTTGCTTCACATATTTTACAGCTCTGTTGTTTGATGCATACACATTTAGGATTGCTGTCTACTTGGTGAATTGACCCTTTTATCATTATGTAATGTTCAGCTCTGACTTGTAATTTCCTTTGCACTGAAGTCTATCTGGTATTGATATAGCCGCTCCAGCTTTCCTTTGATTAATGCTTGCATGCTATTCCTTTTTTCATCCTTTTATTTTCAACCTCAGTTTATAATTATGTTTAAGGTTCTTGTAGATGGCATACATTTGGGTCAGGTTTTTAAATCCAATGTGTCAATCTCTGCCTTCTAATTGGTATATTTAAACCATTTGTATTTATTTAATGTAGTTATTGATATGCTAAGCCTTAAGTCTGACATTTTATTTTTTGTTTCTCTTCTGTCTGTTTTCATTTCTGTCTTCTTTTGCCTGCCTTCCTATGGGTTACTAGAACTATTTTTAGAATTCCATTTTGATTTATTTATAGTGCTTTTGAGTGTTTCTCTTTGTATGGCTTTTTCAGTGGTTGCTCTAGGTACAACAGTATATACATATAATTTATTACAGTCAACCGGTGTTATCATTTCACCAGATCAAGTAAAGTATAGCTACCTTACTGCCCTCTCTGTTCCTTTGCTTTCCCCTATTTATAATATAATTATCTTAAATATTTTCTCTACATACATTTAAAACCACATCAGTTTTATAACTTCTCCCTCAACTATCAAACATAATTTAGAAAACTAAAGAGGAGAAAGAAGGTGTATTGTATTTACCCATACTTTTGTTTACGGTGGTGTTTCTTTCTTGGTGTTTTGTTCACATCCTTTTCAACCTGTTTGCAAGGGAAGGAGTCCCACCCTAGGATTTGGGGATGGCCAAACATACAACACCCAACTCTGAACAGTTGATTTTAGCAGCAGTCTATTTGTCGTGTATACTAAAGCCCAGGAAAGGAGAATACCACCTGTCATGTAGGTCCAGGTGGGGGTTACACTTGGGAGCAGAGTGAACAGCAAGGGCTGTGGGAAGCAGGCTTTGTAGCAACAAGAAGATGAGGTTCTTGCTAGTTTCCATAGGAGGATTTGATTGGCTTGTTTGAATAATTCTGTGGACTGGCAGGGAGGTGAAAGCCATCAGGTTGAGAGAAGGGTGGAGTGCAGCTGGTCCAACTGAAAGGGGAACTAGCTGGATGAAGATCCTTTCCTACTGGGTGGGGGGGGCATATCTGGCAAGAACAGGGGAACTCACAGTTAGGCTTTTGGGACCCTATGAGGTTCAAAGATGTCAAGGCAGCACAAGAAATTTTAGGCCTTAACAATACACAAGGTTCTTTCTTTTATCATTTCCTTTCTGATTAGAGAACTTCTTTGAGGCATTCTTTTGGGGTAGGTCTATTGGAGACCAGTTCTCTTAGTTTTCCTTCATCTCTGAATGTCTTAATTTCCCTTCATTATTGAAAGATATTTTCTCTAGGTATGGGATTCCAGGTTGACAATTCTTTACTCTCAGCACTTGAAAAATATGTGTCATTCCCTTCTGGCCTCCATGATTTTTGATGAGAAATCTATCATTTGAATGATTTTGCCCCTATAGACAAGGCATCATTTTTCTCTGTCTTTTTTCAAGATTTTTTTGTCTTTACTTTTCAGAAGTTTAAATATGAAGTGTTTTGGTGTGGATTTCTTTAAGTTTATCATATTTGGAGTTCACATGGGTTCTAGAATCTGTAGATTTATGTCTCATGCCACATTTGGGAAGTTGTCAGCATTATTTCTTTGAGCACTTTTTCAGTCCCACCATATTTCTTCCCTTGGACTTTGATGACATGAATATTAGATCTTCTGTTCAAGTCCCACAGGTTCCTGAGGCTCTGTCCATTTTTTTTTTTTTTTCAGTCTATTTTCAATGTATTTTCTCTTATTGGATAATTTCTATTGTTCTACCTTACAATTTACTGATTCTATCCTCTGTCCTATCCGTTCTATTGTTGAACATATCCACTGAGCTTTTTATTAGGTTAATGTAATTTTCAGTTATAAAATTTCCATTTGATTCTTCTTTATATCTTCTATTTGCTGACACTTTTTAGTTCTTTGCTGAGGTTTTCTGTGTGTGTGTGTGTTTAATTTATTTCAAGTATGTTTGTAACTGCTTGTTGAAGCATTTTTATGATGCCTGCTTTAAAATCTCTTTCAGGTAATTCTAATATTTTTATCATCTCAGTATTAACACCAATTAATTATCTTTTTTCATTTAGTTTAAGATAGTCCTCATTCTTGAAACGATGAGTGATTGAAGTCTGGCTGTTTTCATAGTTTGTTATGAGACTCTGGGCCTTATTTAGACTTCTGTTTTAGCTGGCTTCCTATGACACCACTCTGGTAGGGAGAGGAGGCAGGAGTGCCACCTTGTTACTGCCAGGTGGAGATACAAGTCCGTGGCCTTTATTGCAGACTTTGGGGAGGGGGGTTGTCTCCTCATTACTGCTAGGCAGAGTGGAAGTTCTGGCTTCACACGTGATCTGCACTAATACTGCAGAGGTGTGGCACCATTACCAGACAGCAGGGATGAAAATCCTGGCTCTCCACTAGGCCTTCGGTGAAACCACCCCTGGAGAGGGGATTGAGGTACCTCATCACAGCCTCATGAGGGTAGAAGTGTAGGCTCCAACTGTCTTGCTAGGCTGCCGCTTTCCTGGTCCTTTGATGAGAGAGTGCAAGCTTTTGTGAAGGCTTTTTTGTTTGCACCTGTTGATGCTTCTAGGTTGTCTACATATTTTTATTGTTGAGTTGTATATATTCTGGATACTAGACCCATATCAGAAATATGATTTGCACATATTTTCTCCCATTCTGTGATTGTCCAGGGTTTTTAGTTGTACTTAGCTGGAGAAACAGGGAAAGTATGCATACTCAATCCTTGTGGAAGTGGAAGTCCCCCAAACTAGTTTTATACTAGCTTTTGGAAAGACCAAGGTGTACTTCATTGCTTAAAATTCAAAGTGTTTAAAAGTCAATGTGGGGAGGCGGGGCAAGATGGCGGACTGGTGAGCTGTATGTTTTAGTTACTCCTCCAGGAAAGTAGGTAGAAAGCCAGGAACTGCATGGACTGGACACCACAGAGGAATCTGACTTTGGGCATACTTCATACAACACTCATGAAAATGTCGAACTGCTGAGATCAGCGAAATCTGTAAGTTTTTGCGGCCAGGGGACCCGCGCCCCTCCCTGCCAGGCTCAGTCCCGTGGGAGGAGGGGCTGTCAGCTCCGGGAAGGAGAAGGGAGAACTGCAGTGGCAGCCCTTATCGGAAACTCATTCTACTGATCCAAACTCCAACCATAGATAGACTGAGACCAGACACCAGAGAATCTGAGAGCAGCCAGCCCAGCAGAGAGGAGACAGGCATAGAAAAAAAAAACACAAAAAACTCCAAAATAAAAGCGGAGGATTTTTGGAGTTTTGGTGAACATACAAAGGGGAAGGGCAGAGCTCAGGCCCTGAGGCGCATATGCAAATCCCAAAGAAAAGCTGATCTCTCTGCCCTGTGGACCTTTCCTTAATGGCCCTGGTTGCTTTGTCTCTTAGCATTTCAATAACCCATTAGATCTCTGAGGAGGGCCCTTTTTTTTTTTTTTAATCCTTTTTTCTTTTTCTAAAACAATTACTCTAAGAAGCCCAATACAGAAAGCTTCAAAGACTTGCAATTTGGGCAGGTCAAGTCAAGAGCAGAACTAAGAGAGCTCTGAGACAAAATGCAATAATCCAGTGGCTGAGAAAATTCACTAAACACCACAACTTCCCAAGAAAAGGGGGGTGTCCGCTCACAGCCACCATCCTGGTGGACAGGAAACACTCCTGCCCATCGCCAGCCCCATAGCCCAGAGCTGCCCCAGACAACCCAGTGTGACGGAAGTGCTTCAAATAACAGGCACACACCACAAAACTGGGCGTGAACATTAGCCTTCCCTACAACCTCAGCTGATTGTCCCAGAGTTGGGAAGGTGGATCAGTGTGAATTAACAAAGCCCCATTCAGCCATCATTTGAACAGACTGGGAGCCTCCCTACACAGCACAGCAGCCCAGAACTGCCCTGGGGGAACGGCACTCACCTGTGACATAGCACAGTCATCCCTCAACAGAGGACCCGGGGTGCACAGCCTGGAAGAGGGGCCCACTTGCAAGTCTCAGGAGCCATACGTCAATACCAATGACTTGTGGGTCAGTGGCAGAGACAAACTGTGGCAGGACTGAACTGAAGGATTAGACTATTGCAGCAGCTTTAAAACTCTAGGATCACCAGGGAGATTTGATTGTTAGGGCCACCCCCCCTCCCTGACTGCCCAGAAACACGCCCCATATACAGGGCAGGCAACACCAACTACACACGCAAGCTTGGTACACCGATTGGACCCCACAAGACTCACTCCCCCACTCACCAAAAAGGCTAAGCAGGGGAGAACTGGCTTGTGGAGAACAGGTGGCTCGTGGACGCCACCTGCTGGTTAGTTAGAGAAAGTGTACTCCACGAAGCTGTAGATCTGATAAATTAGAGATAAGGACTTCAATTGGTCTACAAATCCTAAAAGAACCCTATCAAGTTCAACAAATGCCACGAGGCCAAAAACAACAGAAAATTATAAAGCATATGAAAAAACCAGACGATATGGATAACCCAAGCCCAAGCACCCAAATTAAAAGATCAGAAGAGACACAGCACCTAGAGCAGCTACTCAAAGAACTAAAGATGAACAATGAGACCATAGTACGGGATACAAAGGAAATCAAGAAGAGCATAAAGAAGACATTGCAAGACTAAATAAAAAAATGGATGATCTTATGGAAATTAAAGAAACTGTTGACCAAATTAAAAAGATTCTGGACACTCATAGTACAATACTAGAGGAAGTTGAACAGCGAATCAGTGACCTGGAAGATGACAGAATGGAAAATGAAAGCATAAAAGAAAGAATGGGGAAAAAAATTGAAAAAATCAAAATGGACCTCAGGGATATGATAGATAATATGAAACGTCCGAATATAAGACTCATTGGTGTCCCAGAAGGGGAAGAAAAGGGTAAAGGTCTAGGAAGAGTATTCAAAGAAATTGTTGGGGAAAACTTCCCAAATCTTCTAAACAATATAAATACACAAATCATAAATGCTCAGCGAACTCCAAATAGAATAAATCCAAATAAACCCACTCCGAGACATATACTGATCACACTGTCAAACACAGAAGAGAAGGAGCAAGTTCTGAAAGCAGCAAGAGAAAAGCACTTCACCACATACAAAGGAAACAGCATAAGACTAAGTAGTGACTACTCAGCAGCCACCATGGAGGCGAGAAGGCAGTGGCACGATATATTTAAAATTCTGAGTGAGAAAAATTTCCAGCCAAGAATACTTTATCCAGCAAAGCTCTCCTTCAGATTTGAGGGAGAGCTTAAATTTTTCACAGACAAACAAATGCTGAGAGAATTTGCTAACAAGAGACCTGCCCTACTGGAGATACTCAAGGGAGCCCTACAGACAGAGAAACAAAGAAAGGACAGAGAGACTTGGAGAAAGGTTCAGTACTAAAGAGATTTGGTATGGGTACAATAAAGGATATTAATAGACAGAGGGGAAAAATATGACAAACATAAACCAAAGGATAAGATGGCTGATTCAAGAAATGCCTTCACGGTTATAACGTTGAATGTAAATGGATTAAACTCCCCAATTAAAAGATATAGATTCGCAGAATGGATCAAAAAAAATGAACCATCAATATGTTGCATACAAGAGACTCATCTTAGACACAGGGACACAAAGAAACTGAAAGTGAAAGGATGGAAAAAAATATTTCATGCAAGCTACAGCCAAAAGAAAGCAGGTGTAGCAATATTAATCTCAGATAAAATAGACTTCAAATGCAGGGATGTTTTGAGAGACAAAGAAGGCCACTACATACTAATAAAAGGGGCAATTCAGCAAGAAGAAATAACAATCGTAAATGTCTATGCACCCAATCAAGGTGCCACAAAATACATGAGAGAAACTTTGGCAAAACTAAAGGAAGCAATTGATGTTTCCACAATAATTGTGGGAGACTTCAACACATCACTCTCTCCTATAGATAGATCAACCAGACAGAAGACCAATAAGGAAATTGAAAACCTAAACAATCTGATAAATGAATTAGATTTAACAGACATCTACAGGACATTACATCCCAAATCACCAGGATACACATACTTTTCTAGTGCTCACGGAACTTTCTCCAGAATAGATCATATGCTGGGACATAAAACAAGCCTCAATAAATTTAAAAAGATTGAAATTATTCAAAGCACATTCTCTGACCACAATGGAATACAATTAGAATTCAATAACCATCAGAGACTTAGAAAATTCACAAATACTTGGAGGTTAAACAACACACTCCTAAACAATCAGTGGGTTAAAGAAGAAATAGCAAGAGAAATTGCTAAATATATAGAGACGAATGAAAATGAGAACACAACATACCAAAACCTATGGGATGCAGCAAAAGCAGTGCTGAGGGGGAAATTTATAGCACTAAACGCATATATTAAAAAGGAAGAAAGAGCCAAAATCAAAGAACTAATGGATCAACTGAAGAAGCTAGAAAATGAACAGCAAACCAATCCTAAACCAAGTAGAAGAAAAGAAATAACAAGGATTAAAGCAGAAATAAATGACATAGAGAACAAAAAAAACAATAGAGAGGATAAATATCACCAAAAGTTGGTTCTTTGAGAAGATCAACAAGATTGACAAGCCCCTAGCTACACTGACAAAATCAAAAAGAGAGAAGACCCATATAAACAAAATAATGAATGAAAAAGGTGACATAACTGCGGATCCTGAAGAAATTAAAAAAATTATAAGAGGATATTATGAACAACTGTATGGCAACAAACTGGATAATGTAGCAGAAATGGACAATTTCCTGGAAATATATGAACAACCTAGACTGACCAGAGAAGAAATAGAAGACCTCAACCAACCCATCACAAGCAAAGAGATCCAATGAGTCATCAAAAATCTTCCCACAAATAAATGCCCAGGGCCAGATGGCTTCACAGGGGAATTCTACCAAACTTTCCAGAAAGAACTGACACCAGTCTTACTCAAACTCTTTCAAAACATTGAAGAAAATGGAACACTACCTAACTCATTTTATGAAGCTAACATCAATCTAATACCAAAACCAGGCAAAGATGCTACAAAAAAGGAAAACTGCCGGCCAATCTCCCTAATGAATATAGATGCAAAAATCCTCAACAAAATACTTGCAAATCGAATCCAAAGACACATTAAAAAAATCATACACCATGACCAAGTGGGGTTCATTCCAGGCATGCAAGGATGGTTCAACATAAGAAAATCAATCAATGTATTACAACACATTAACAAGTCAAAAGGGAAAAAATCAATTGATCATCTCAATAGATGCTGAAAAAGCATTTGACAAAATCCAACATCCGTTTTTGATAAAAACACTTCAAAAGGTAGGAATTGAAGGAAACTTCCTCAACATGATAAAGAGCATATATGAAAAACCCACAGCCAGCATAGTACTCAACGGTGAGAGACTGAAAGCCTTCCCTCTAAGATCAGGAACAAGACAAGGATGCCCGCTGTCATCACTGTTATTCAACATTGTGCTGGAAGTGCTAGCCAGGGCAATCCGGCAAGACAAAGAAAAGGCATCCAAATTGGAAAAGAAGAAGTAAAACTATCATTGTTTGCAGATGATATGATCTTATATCTAGAAAACCCTGAGAAATCGACGATACAGCTACTAGAGCTAATAAACAAATTTAGCAAAGTAGCGGGATACAAGATTAATGCACGTAAGTCAGTAATGTTCTATATGCTAGGAATGAACTAACTGAAGAGACACTCAAGAAAAAGATACCATTTTCAATAGCAACTAAAAAAATCAAGTACCTAGGAAAAAACTTAACCAAAGATGTAAAAGACCTATACAAAGAAAACTACATAACTCTACTAAAAGAAATAGAAGGGGACCTTAAAAGATGGAAAAATATTCCATGTTCATGGATAGGAAGACTAAATGTCATTAAGATGTCAATTCTACCCAAACTCATCTACAGATTCAATGCAATCCCAATCAAAATTCCAACAACCTACTTTGCAGACTTGGAAAAGCTAGTTATCAAATTTATTTGGAAAGGGAAGATGCCTCGAATTGCTAAAGACACTCTAAAAAAGAAAAACGAAGTGGGAGGACTTACACTCCCTGACTTTGAAGCTTATTATAAAGCCACAGTTGCCAAAACAGCATGGTACTGGCACAAAGATAGACATATAGATCAATGGAATCGAATTGAGAATTCAGAGATAGACCCTCAGATCTATGGCCGACTGATCTTTGATAAGGCCCCCAAAGTCACTGAACTGAGTCATAATGGTCTTTTCAACAAATGGGGCCAGGAGAGCTGGATATCCATATCCAAAAGAATGAAAGAGGACCCCTACCTCACCCCCTACACAAAAATTAACTCAAAATGGACCAAAGATCTCAATATAAAAGAAAGTACCATAAAACTCCTAGAAGATAATGTAGGAAAACATCTTCAAGACCTTGTATTAGGCGGCCACTTCCTAGACTTTACACCCAAAGCACAAGCAACAAAAGAAAAAATAGATAAATGGGAACTCCTCAAGCTTAGAAGTTTCTGCACCTCAAAGGAATTTCTCAAAAAGGTAAAGAGGCAGCCAACTCAATGGGAAAAAATGTTTGGAAACCATGTATCTGACAAAAGACTGATATCTTGCATATATAAAGAAATCCTACAACTCAATGACAATAGTACAGACAGCCCAATTATAAAATGGGCAAAAGATATGAAAAGACAGTTCTCTGAAGAGGAAATACAAATGGCCAAGAAACACATAAAAAAATGTTCAGCTTCACTAGCTATTAGAGAGATGCAAATTAAGACCGCAATGAGATACCATCTAACACCGGTTAGAATGGCTGCCATTAAACAAACAGGAAACTACAAATGCTGGAGGGGATGTGGAGAAATTGGAACTCTTATTCATTGTTGGTGGGACTGTATAATGGTTCAGCCACTCTGGAAGTCAGTCTGGCAGATCCTTAGAAAACTAGATATAGAGTTACCATTCGATCCAGCGATTGCACTTCTTGGTATATACCCGGAAGATCGGAAAGCAGTGACACGAACATATATCTGCACGCCAATGTTCATAACAGCATTATTCACAATTGCCAAGAGATGGAAACAACCCAAATGTCCTTCAACAGATGAGTGGATAAATAAAATGTGGTATATACACACGATGGAATACTACGCGGCAGTAAGAAGGAACGATCTCGTGAAACATATGACAACATGGATGAACCTTGAAGACATAATGCTGAGCGAAATAAGCCAGGCACAAAAAGAGAAATATTATATGCTACCACTAATGTGAACTTTGAAAAATGTAAAACAAATGGTTTATAATGTAGAATGTAGGGGAACTAGCAATAGAGAGCAATTAAGGAAGGGGGAACAATAATCCAAGAAGAACAGATAAGCTATTTAACGTTCTGGGGATGCCCAGGAATGACTATGGTCTGTTAATTTCTGATGGATATAGTAGGAACAAGTTCACAGAAATGTTGCTATATTATGTAACTTTCTTGGGGTAAAGTAGGAATATGTTGGAAGTTAAGCAGTTATCTTAGGTTAGTTGTCTTTTTCTTACTCCCTTGTTACGGTCTCTTTGAAATGTTCTTTTATTGTATGTTTGTTTTCTTTTTAACTTTTTTTTCATACAGTTGATTTAAAAAAGAAGGGAAAGTTAAAAAAAAATAAAAGAAAAACAAGGAAAAAAAAAAGATGTAGTGCCCCCTTGAGGAGCCTGTGGAGAATGCAGGGGTATTGGCCTACCCCACCTCGATGGTTGCTAACATGACCACAGACATAGGGGACTGGTGGTTTGATGGGTTGAGCCCTCTACCATAGGTTTTACCCTTGGGAAGACGGTTGCTACAAAGGAGAGGCTAGGCCTCCCTATGGTTGTGCCTAAGAGCCTCCTCCCGAATGCCTCTTTGTTGCTCAGATGTGGCCCTCTCTCTCTGGCTAAGCCAACTTGAAAGGTGAAATCACTGCCCTCCCCCCTACGTGGGATCAGACACCCAGGGGAGTGAATCTCCCTGGCAACGTGGAATATGACTCCTGGGGAGGAATGTAGACCTGGCATCGTGGGACGGAGAACATCTTCTTGACCAAAAGGGGGATGTGAAAGGAAATGAAATAAGCTTCAGTGGCAGAGAGATTCCAAAAGGAGCCGAGAGGTCACTCTGGTGGGCACTCTTACGCACACTTTAGACAACCCTTTTTAGATTCTAAAGAATTGGGGTAGCTGGTGGTGGATACCTGAAACTATCAAACTACAACCCAGAACCCATGAATCTCGAAGACAGTTGTATAAAAATGTAGCTTATGAGGGGTGACAATGGGATTGGGAAAGCCATAAGGACCACACTCCACTTTGTCTAGTTTATGGATGGATGAGTAGAAAAATAGGGGAAGGAAACAAACAGACAAAGGTACCCAGTGTTCTTTTTTTACTTCAATTGCTCTTTTTCACTCTAATTATTATTCTTGTTATTTTTGTGTGTGTGCTAATGAAGGTGTCAGGGATTGATTTGGGTGATGAATGTACAGCTATGTAATGGTACTGTAAACAATCGAAAGTACGATTTGTTTTGTATGACTGCGTGGTATGTGAATATATCTCAATAAAATGAAGATAAAAAAAAAAGTCAATGTGGGAGAGAAATCTCATTCGACGTTTGATTTTGTTGTTATTATTTAAAATTTAAAAAATATTTTAAAGTCAATTTAGGGGATAGTTTTTATTTTAATGCATGTTTTTCTATGCATTTTGTGCCTTCCCTCCTTGTATGTTGGGACAAAGCTTCCTACCCGAAATGTCCCTTCAGCCTTCTGGGTTGCATCAGAGCCTGGGGCAACGCAAACCCCAACATTTTGTATAAATGGTATCATTTACTTGTATACTATGAAGTAAAAAGAATTGTAGAGTCCTGATTAAGAAAGTACAAGAGTGACCTTACAGCACAAGTAAGACTAAGGGTAAGGTATGATTTTAAGCTCTGCGGTCAGAGCTGTGGAAATAGACAGAGGAATGAGTGAGCATTTCTCATTTCTTGGCTAAAGAGATGGATCTTTAATCTTTTCTTACCAAACAACAAGCAATTTAGAGTTAATCACAAGAAGTCAAGAATTTCGTGATGTCTCCTGTCTTCACCCTAGTCACTTTACACTGAGTTCTTCAAAGACTGATATCTTCTTCCTGGGTAAAAATTAATTTTTGTTCTTGTACTTCTGGCTCTGCTTCTCTTATAAACTCAAACCCTGATATATAACCATGGCTAGAAATCTCAGAATTATTGTGAACCTCAAATATTTCTTTTTTCCATAGGTGCCCGAGTATATGTATATTACCAGCTCCCCAGCCTTGCCAGACTGTGCCATGAATGGATTATGCTTCTGATGAAATCCCTGACAGCATTTTGTTCAGTCGGCACCACAGGGTTCTCATGTATTCTCAGCACTCCTCTGGGTTCCTACTCGGCAGCACCACAGGCTGATTAGGGACACTTTCCACACCACAGGGCTGTCCCTTTATTAGTCCCCTACAATCTCTCATTGCCTGTATTAGCCCCTCATTTCAATCTAACTTCATTTTCTTTAGCTTTCCAAAATTCTGTATAATTTCTCCACTTAGTCTTTTCTAGCCTTAGTTTTTATTTTTTAATTCTTTTTTTTTTGTTACCTCCGCATGAACCAGTCATTTCCTTTTTTCTTCTTTAGTCTTTACTGTTCCTGAATATTTGCTAATTGCCTTGATCTTAAAGCACTCAAACTCATTACTTACTAGTTACTCTGTTCATTTTTCTTTGGTATTGAATTAATTCTGTTTCTTATGTCAAATGAAGAAATATATGTGAAAGCCTTTTACAAACCAAAAATCATTATACACACATTTATAACTTATTGAGATTAACAAAGGACCACTGTGCCTCTTTTCACTCTTTCTGCCCCTTCTGAGCCAAAAGAACTTCTCTTCAGAGAAGGGAGATATTGAAGAAAAATAAAGCAATGGAATTGTCTCTTAGCAATTGAGTTCATGCCTTATAAGTCCTACCCATTTTAGATGACTGCTCCTTAAAATAACTTGCTTTTTTTATTGGCATGGTACAAATAATGTTATTAAATTGTAGGAAAGCAATGGAAAAGATCTAATGAATAAGTCACTCAATTCATTGATTGTGCTCTATCTTTGCATAGCACTATTGATGCAATTAGGTTGTGTCACTCTCGGTTCTAATTATAAAACTTTTGTTATACATCTTTTGTAGCAACTTAAATTGTAAGTTAAGTAGAAGCTAAATGCCACCTTATATATTTCTAGGTCACCTGAGGCCTGAAATAGTATCGGTCATATATGTGGCACATAACATATATTTTATATAAATCACATTCTGCATGGTTTTAAAAATCAGTTGTACAAAAATTCAAACCAAATGTGGTGTGATTATTTGTATTATAAAATAATTCATTATAAGCATTCTTCAAATCGTAGATCTTCATAATATATTTCATTTAGCAAATATTTTTGAGTGCTTCCTATGCTAGACAATGGAAGGGACACTTTGTGTGTGTGTGTGTGTGTGTGTGTGTGTGTGTGTGTGTCTGTGTGCATGTGTGCGGATGAGTGTATAAATAGTTTTGGACTTTCGGTATAGTAAGTTAGATAAGATGTGCACACAAATAAGGCAGTACAATGATAAATGTCTTGGGAGAAGTAAACTGAATGCTGTAGAAGGTTAGAGGACAAAAGACCACTTCCTGCTGGTTGAGCTATTATGATTACTTAGACAGGGTGACATGTTAGAGAACTGGAAAGATTAGCAGAGAGGTTGTCAGGTTTAGTAATTAAGGCAAGATTGAAGAGGCAGGTAGATTGGAGGGGCTTTCAGTGTCAAAACAATGAGTTTAAACTTTGTTCAGTAAGCACTGGGGAGCCACTGACATTTTTAATCAAAGTCTTATCTAGGAAAATTTGTTGGCAGTCATTTGTAATTTCAATTTTTTTTTAAAATTGTTTGCTGTTAGTCTTTTAGTCACCTTACTTTTGTAAAAAACAAAGATGTGTTTATAAATAAATGAATTTTAAAATTGATTCATTTCTAGTGTTTCTAAAATGGTGCTCAATAAGTTATTTTCAGATGTAATTAGAATTCAGTAGGAAAAGCTGCTTAGTTAAGATATCAGCAGTATATGAAATGGGATAAAATGCCACTTTTCATGCTTTCTAAAATCACTTTTAGGGATTTTATGTCTCATTTCTCCAAATGAAACAATGCAGTTCTACCTGGATAGAATGAATGTCTATAATGAAAAGAGCTTTATATCAACAGTCCTTTTAGATTTTGTTCTTAATTTTGCCAAATATTTGTATAACTTTGCAAAAAACTCTATTTCTCTGCCTTCTTCTGTAGTAGAGAAAAAACAAAACTAACCAGTAGGAGTGACAGCCTACCTCACAGGGTTGTTGTGAGGCTCTTCCAATTCCAATATGAAGTGCTATGTAAATATTCTGGAAATGTTGAGTACACAGCAATGGATTTTTTTACTCTTTGTTAGTAGAAACTGCTATAGACTAGAAATGCAACTTTTTAAATAATAAAGACTATATATAATAAGGTTGGCTATTGTTTTCCATGCGTAGTATGCCTTAGGGAATTTAGAGCATAAAATGGTTCCCACCTGCTAGTATTAATGAAGTACAATATTTACCTCACGGTGAAATCATGGTTTTAAAACGGCACAACTAGAGAAGCAGTGTGTTCTTCTGAGCCATATGAGAAACCAGGAGGTTGGGAACACTAATTCTGGCATAATTACTAACTGTGTCACTAGGCAGGTCAGTAATCCTTTTTGTACCTCCATTTTCTGACTAGACTGCCCAAAGCTTACCTAGCCAAAAGTAAGGAACTGCAGCATTCCACAACATGAAAATATGGGAGACTAACCAAACGCTACTGCATAAATATTTTAAGAATAAGATTGTGAGAACATGAACAACATACTGCTCTGAGTTGTGATTGAGGGGTGGGGGGGAGTAGAATATGTGTCTAGGAAGAATTTGTGGTTTCCTTTCTGGAGATCTGGTCACATCTCAGGTCGTTTGCTGTCTGAAGAACCTACAAAAGATCATATTTGGTTCTAATCCTTGTTTTTGGTGATATTTCAGCCTCTTCTGAGATGTACTCAGCATCTCTTAAGGAGGGTTAGCCTTCTGAGCAGCCCTGACGGCCTTCATCTCTCTCCGAGGTTTTGGAAGGATATAGTCTGAGTCTAGGACTATAGAGACTTTTCCTTTCTCGTCCTGATTCAGAGACTGTGTGTCTTAGGAAAAAAAAAAATACTCAATGGAATTTTATTCCATGATCAATTTGTTGTAAAGGTTTAATAATAATAAATATAAGCAAGTTGTTTTTCTTGTGAATGCATTTTGGGGTTCAGAGCAAGGATTTCCTTTCTCTGCTTTTGACTCAAATGTGAAGGAAGATTCAGAATAGTCTTAAAAATATCAGTTTATATCATTAATTAGAAGCATTTCTTTTATCAGAAGTTGGGGCTGAATCTGACTAGATCCTTTCAGGGCTTAAAAAGTTATGAGCACAATTTCACAAATGAGAAATTACTTTGAATGCTTTCCCTTTTTTCTATACTTTTTATATGCCAGAGAGAGCTTGCTGTGTTGAATTGAATCAAATCAAAGCATGCCTAGTAAAAAAATAATAGCCCCTGACTTGAGAGCTAGAATTTAGTTCATTTGGAAACCAGAAGATCCTGGCTCAGTTTTAATGTATGAAAACTCTCCAAACCACCTTGGCTAGAACCTCATATTATAGAACCAGACTATAAAACATGAGGACCAAGGACTCTCCACAGTGGTGAGATCTGCTGTTATTTCTCAGCAAACCAATCCAAGGTGAATTGTAGTCTACGGACTGTGTGGTCTAGTTCAGGCTGCAACATCAGCATGAAACACCAGCATGAATGGTGGAAGACCAAATTCAGGAAAGAGGGAAACCACAAAGACAGCCGAGAGGAAGGAGTTGCTTGAGTAGTCACCAGGGCACATTTTAGACATTCAAACATTCCTCTCCATGTCTTCTCCACAAAAAGATCACAGAGGGATCAAAGGAAGGGGGAAACTTTGACTCAAAAAGAAAAAAAAATTAATATAAAATGATCATCCATACTGCCTGGGACTTCTAAAATGTTTAATGGGTATGTACACCAGCTTAAACACATTTGACCAAAACATTTCCCTCATATCTTTGTCTTTTAATGATACTATATAATCCAAAAGACTATTTACTCCCTCTGGCCCATTTGCCTACTGTCTAGAATCCCATAGGAACAGGATAGGAAGGCTTAGAGAGTTCTTGTTCTCCAATCAGCTTTCATGGTGCTACTTGTTTACTTCCATTTAAAGTATATCTAAAAATCTTTATTCTCTTTTTAGGTAACAGTATGACTAAATACACTGAGAAACTAGAAGAGATCAAAAAAAGTGAGTAAATGCGATTGCTGGTTTGGGAAAATGGAATTCTATAGTTCTAAAATCTGGGTATTTTATTAGGAACCCTAACTATACACTATAGCTAACGCACTCGCTAGCTGTGGGGCCCGAGACCTGAAACCATGGCAGAGAGTTCTGGGAGTCACATGAGCCCAGAAGGATGTGGGAAACACTGTGTATCATCCTGGCAAGCTCTTAAGATTGTGGCTTGTGGTTCTGAGTTCTTCCCGACATACGTCCAGTGGGAGATGTGAACACTGGAGTGTGGAGGGAGGTCCGCTGGAATGAGCTCTAGCTAAGCAGTCAGACCCCAAGCTTCTAGTTTCATTGCACTACAGCTTTCAAGGCCTTTCTCAAGGTACTTAATCTTTTCTTTCTATTTTCTAATACCTGAGATGTTACTTTATATCATCCTATGAATGTAAATTAGGGAATATTCAGGAAAGACATTGGGGTGTTAGAAAGAGCTTTTTCTCAAAGAAGTATTATGCATTATCAATTCACTGCAATGTGGTTTTCTTTTAATTAAAAATCATATTTCATGCACATCCTTTTTTAATTAATCTTATGCAGAGATATGCTCCTAGTCATTGAGTGCATTGCCCTTGCACAAAATCAAAATTTTTCAATCTGCTTTCAAAAGAGAAATAAAATGTAAACATCAAAGCCAGAATTAAAGAAGTAGAAACATCTGTTTTCTAAAGACAAATTTGTTCATATCCTAAGTAGGAGACCCAATACTAGGAGGGTATTTAGCAGATGGTAGTAAAGAGGTACTCTGATAGCAGTTCAGGACTTGGCTCTGATAATAGACTTTCTCTTGGAAGAGAAAACCACAAGTCCAGAATATGCCCAAACTTTTTCGTATACAGCAGACTTTTTCATCTAAAATGATACTGTTTCTGTTCTTTTTGAATTACTGCTGTATTGGGAAACTCCAGACAATAGATGTGGACTGAGGAGCAGCTTTAAGCTGACTCTGTTTTTATTTGCCACTTTCAGTCCATAAGGGCTAATCCTATAGACATTTTTAAAAATGCAGAATGTCCCAATATCTTTCTCTTTTCATCTTATACATTTTATAATATATGTAAATATATATAATATATACTACATTTTTTAACTGTGTAAAAAATCTTGTTTACTCACTTCTGTTTTATTGTTGTCGTTCTTAATTAATCCTAGGCAGACAAAATTCAGCTGGCTGCTTCTATTATGGTTTGTAGTCGCTTTCAGCTCCCATCCATTTGTAGCTGAGTGTGAGCTCCATTACACGCACCAGAACCTTGCCTCATAAAAATGTCCTGTTCCATCCAGATTGCCAAAACCCTGTTTAAAACATTTCTTAAAATTACAATGTGGTTTCTTTAATATCTAAACTTAAAAGGGAAATTATCTTCCCAAAGAAATACCTTTGGAATAAAGTCTTTGAAAATGCTCACTTCACATTGCCTTTTTAGAAGTTACGGTCTTTCTTTTAGTAAGACAGGAGGTCCCTGTCTCCTTATTTCACATACTTTGTGCTGATTCCCTGACTAGAATTACTTCACACTCTGGTTTGGGGTCTACATTTTAGAAGATATTTCCCTCTCACTTCCCGCTTTCTGTTCTAAGTGTTCTTTTGGGTAGAAAGGGAAGAGAATATTGTCTTGTTTCACGACACCCTAGACCCATCATTGAACTCAGATTACCTTAGGTGCTATGTCTGTCTGTGAAATCACAAACATTGTTCTGTTACCTCCTTTGATTTGTCTTCCACTGGGAGCCCAACTTCCCTTTGCTAATAACGTGTTTTAGCAGAACTCTGAAAACACAGAAAAACTCTGTAATCTGAATATTCTTTCAACTCTGCCTGGGGAAAATAGACACTGCATCCATTGACTGCTCACAAAGCCTATTCTTGATTTCTGGTGGTTAGGTGACACTAGTTGGACACAGTATGAAACATCCTAGATAGTCAGGTCTCTGTCCTTACAGTAACTCGAGAGAGACAGACTTAGACCCCGGATTTACTGGAGAAGCAAAACTTGATAACATATCTTAAACTAGGATTGTCTTCAACACAGAGTTTGGGAGAAGCTACGGTAGCAGAAGCCACATTCTTAAAGCTCTGTGCACTCTTGCAAGGACACACAGACAGAGCTTTCCAAGTTGTCCTTTTTATAAAATTTAAAACTTACTGTAAAACGTTTAGTTTGATCTTTTATCTCTGAGTAATAATGTCAGAAAGTCCTAATGATGGCTGTCCTAAACCAGAACCAGGTATGTAGAGTTCAGGCTTAAATGTGCAGTGAAATTTCTAGTGTTGGTGCAGAGGACCTTAGACATGCCAATTATTAGAAAATAGCAAAGGCTGCTTTTTGTTGTTGTTGTTTGTTTGTTTGTTTTTTTGTTTTTACGGTAATCTCTATTTAGTTAATGGGGATTTTAACATGTACGTTTTGTTCTTAGTATGTGAAGAATTGGAGAAGAAGGATTTCAAACTATATATACATACCAAAAGAATATCACTGGATAAATGTCGTAGTACAACTGCTTAAAAGCATAAAGGCATTTATGTTGGCTTTTCATTAGTTGATGTTTAGCCATTTTTGTTTACATAAATGCCTTTTGGTAGGCAAGTTGGTGTCAGTTGAGTGGAAGACAAGTTATTCAGTTGCGCTTTTTAAAACTCTGCTCAGCCTATTTGGATTTGCTTCCTGGCAGGCTTTAGAAGCCTTGTTGTGTGCAGAAGAAGTTGCTCTAAGAATTTTCTAGAAATTTTCTGGTCAGCTATTGGCCAAACTGTTCTCTTTAAGATATTTTAGAACAGAGAATCCTTGATTCTCTGTAAAAAAGAACCTTGATATATTTACAGGAGGCTGATTTTTAAGGTAATATAATTTCCTGAATCTGAGTTTTAGGGTATTTGGTAAACCAAGCTAAAATTATCCTACAAAGAAGCCATCCAGTCTATGCTGATTTTTTTTTTTTTTTTTTGGAAAATTCATGGAAATGATTAGTTATACCAGATAAATAATCTTAAATACCTTTAATCCTTTGCTTTGTTGCCAGGAGTCTTGATTTATGAGTTATTTATACTATAAAGGCCATAGCAGTTGTCCAGCCAACCTTCAGTAATTCTGAAATAATGAGGCAGTATTTAAGGAGTCATGGTCACCAATATAAAACGTAGAAGAGGAGTTGAGGGTTGAAGGGTGGGACAGAGTTCAGCACTAAAAACTCTTCAGAATTGGCAGTCATCTTCAGAAAAGTTATAAGGAAGCTAACCCTCAACATGCAGCGATGGGACAGATACTAGATAAAGTGAGATTGGTTCCATTTTTTTAAACTGTTTAACATGGTAGGAAGAATTATTAACACAAACGAGTGCAGAAGTACCTCATTTCAGTTATGTCTCAGAAGTATAAAGGTAGCACTGAATAAATACAGGTTGATTTTTACTGAAGTGGAGCTGAAGAGAAACTGATAGGAAGAGGTTATCAGGACCGAAGTAACTTATAGTTTTATAGCCCTCGAAAAAACTGTTGTCCTGTGTAACTAGCATGGTTTGTCATTTCAGGAATATTATTGCTCTCTTTTCAGGCTGGAATCAGAACAGTAGGGTGTAAAGATCTTGCCAGCTGTGTGACCTGGGGCAATTCAGCTTCTTTGGGTTTCTGTCCTCACTCGTAAAATGCAAACATTTATTCCCTGCTTTGTTTCGGAAAGGATTCTAGGCATTTACAAACATGCATGCAATGTAATATGGTAAAAGTGGAGATAACGTAGTAAAAGGGAAATGTTAGACTGATAAAATGCAGGTTGAGGGATAAAGTCGCTATATGCGAAAATGTGGCTTACAAATTCAACTTTAAGCTTCTGAATGGCCAAAACAAGGGGAAAAAATGAAGAGCTGATAATAATACCTGCCACATCAAATCTTGAGGGTATCATGAAGATCAAATGAGATAATATACATAAAATCATATAAATAACTGAAAAATATATAACTCGATGACTAAAAAGAATTAATAGCTCTAAGAAAGTCAAATAAACCTAGAAAAGTATTTGTCCTATCCTGTTTTTCAGACTATAGATACAAAAAAGATGAACTTTTCAAGAGACTAAAAGTTACAACTTTTGCCCAGCTGGTAAGTTTAATGATCTTCCACTGGAGGAAAGAATTTCTAATTTGTGTTGCTTCTTGTGAGTATTTCTAAATTTGATTCTAGATAATGTTTGCAAAGGGGTTTCTTCTCATTCTTTGTATTTCACCTATGGAAAGATTAATTGGTTTGTGGTATGTGTTCACACTAGGGCGGTACAAAGATTTTTTCTTTTCTTTGGTAAGAATTCTGTAAAGTAAAATATTATGCATTCTACTTATAATTCATCAAATTTGTGGTTTAGATGTCATTTTTTCCTAGTACCTTTAATTAAATATTTAGAATCTAGAATTCCAGGTTCTGGATTGTTTGGACATTTTTTTCTTTGTGAAAACCAAGGGATCTCCCTTCTTCTATAAATTAGCTCTTTTCCAGGTCATTCTACCTTGGGATATTTTCTTACTTTGGGCAAATCACATTATTCCTTCATTTAAAACTGTGGACTTTCTAGCCCCCAAACAAGAGTTACATTGGTATAACTCCACGTGGATCCTGAGTCTTGGGAGTTAAGCTGTGCAAAGTGCTTTAAAAATAAAAACTGTGTGTAGATATAAATAATGCTGTAATCAGTATATTGGTAATTACATTTATTTCTTCATCGCATGAAGAATTGCTGATGCAATTCTGTGTTATTACTGTAAGTCAGGATTGCATTTTCAAGAAATGATGTGTTGTGTTGGGACCAGAATACATACAGATGTACTTTTAAACTCTTATTCATGTTCTCCTAAATTATCCTTTTGATTTTTTAAGTTTGTTTGTGAAGCTTTTAAATTAATCTTTTCTTCTGTAATGATCATCTGCAGTGTAATTACCACCACCAAAGTAAGGGGGCCTGAGATTCAGCCTACAATTGAGGACACCAACAGCCCTTTAAAACAGGAGGATCTTTGATGCTTGTTGTTTCCTCATCTTTTACAAAGGACAAAACTGCCTCTATCAAAAAACAAACATGTACACATTTCATCCTTTTTCTATCAGGTCATCCAAGTTGCTTCCCTATCCGATCAAACACTGGAAGTGACAGCTGAGGAGATTCAAAGACTAGAAGGTAATGAGAATGGTTATTGAGGATGTGGGGAAAATAACAGATTAACCATTTGAGAAAGGACACGCAGTTCACATTTGCTGTTTTGTTCACAGGGGCTTGGGACTTTGATGTGCCTGTTTGTAATTATATTGCTACTCTCAGAGAAATGTTATCTGGTACTTCAATTGTTAAGTCTTATTTCTTTACAACAGCCATCCGGTTTTCTGGCTCTAAAGTTTGTAATTTTGAATGTTTTAGATGTTTCACTTACTGATCACTTTTTTCCAGCAAACATTTTTAATACCTTCCGTGTAAGTACAAGTCACAGTATTTGGTGCTATGATGCTACATAGATAAAAACAAAAAAAACAAAAAAAAACACAGCTCTTCTCACATGGAGGTTGTAGTCGTATGTGTACATGCACACATGTGTGGAGGGGTGGGGTGGGTGTGGGTGTTGGGTGAGGAGAGTGATGACAGGAACATGAAATTACATGGTATGGGATTTAATAATGGAGGTATGGAAGGGAACTGTCATTTGTTGACTATATTGCTAGATACTTCACATAGGTTTTCTTATTCAACCTTCTCAAAAACTCTAGTAGGAAGATGTTAATTAATTAACAAATTAATTAACAAATAATTACTTGCTCAAGGTGGTACAGCTAATAAGTGATGGACTTGGAATACAAATCCAAGTGTCTCCGGTAGCAAAATCCAGTGTCTTCTCACTACCTACTTTGCCTCCCTAAGGGATTCTGGAAAGTGCCTTTAGAGAGATGCTGGGTGCTGTGGGAGTTCCGAGGAAGGAGAAGGTACTTTCCAGTTAGGAAGCTGAGGTAGACTTCCTCAAGGAGAGCGCTTTTGACTTGGCCTTGAAGCGGGAGTAGAATTCAATAGGTGCAAGTTAAGGGTGAGGCCCTTGCAGGGTGAGGCCCTTGCAGGCTGAGGAGCAGCCGCGCAAAGACATCAAGATGAAGGCGTGCCGAGCAAGTTTGGAGAATCACGTAGTCCAAGCTGGCTGTGGTCCAAGGCAGGAGTAGGTATTGGGGAGGAGATAAGGCTCAATAGATAGGTAGGCTCCAGATTCCCTTGCTTAAATACCGAGTTGAAAATAAAACCTCTTCGTTGTACTCTCATGAAAAGGATACACAGAATTAAGGTCTTTATTTAATCCTCAAGTACCCGACAATCAACGTGTGGCTGTGTATTGAAGGGGAATGTGTTGTGTGAGGGTTGATGTAGGCCAGGAATTTGACTTCTGATTTCAAGACAAGTTTCTCAGGAAGTTTGAACACTGGGTTTATGCAACTCAACTGTCATTTCCCTGGGCTGGTTTTTGTTAGGGAAGATAAAGAGAATCTGGAAAAGACAGGAATTTATCTTTGACAGATGCCTCTCACCTGGCAGAGAAATAAGGGCTCTTTGTAACAGAGATAATTGAGTCTCCTCATACAATTTTAGCCCAGTTATATAAGAACCTGGATTTGGGCTTTTAATTCATTGTTGAGATTTGCAAGCAGCAGAACATATGGGCACATGCAATTTTCTCTTCTGAGATAAATGTGCACAGCAAAATAGGCTCTTTTAAAGTAGGACACCATAATGTGTGAGTAATATTAGTGTTTTTCTAGTGCCCTACGCAGAATAATAACTCACTCAGGAATGGCCTGTAGAACATATTGTTGTCTGTATGCATTTTGACTATCTTTGAAGGAATAAAAATTATTTTTATAATGTTTATTGTGGAGTTTTTTCCTGATTTAACAGTATGTTTATAGAAAATTTTAAAATGCAAAAAAAATATGATAAAGAAAATTGAGCTAACTAATAACAGTCCTCTTTCCCCCATCCAACTCCCCACCCCAATCAAATCCATACTCTTTATATATTTTTTCACTAACGTTTTATCATGCCTACTTTCCTAGGTTATTAAAACAGATTTCAAAAGCATATCGTAAAGTTTGTATTGTCTTGCAATGTCTATCCTTTGGATATATCATATTTTAAAAAATTATTCTATGGGTGAGCGTTACTGTTTTTTCTGGTTGTTCACTTTTATAAAATAATGCTTCAGTGTATAGACAAAGTTTTGTGTGATTCTGGTTATTCCTTGAAGATCGATTGCTGCAGATGGTCAGAGCCGGTAACCCTGGTAAGACCCTGGATGCTTATTGCCACAGTAACCCCCAGCATGGTGACACCTGTCACACGCCTGCACAGAGTGGGTGAGAATGCCTGTCTCCCCACCCCCAGCCAACAAGGAATAATCACCATGGTTGTCAATATTTGCCAAGTTGATAGCTGAAATATGGCATCTCCTCGTTTTGATTCGGATTTTTTTGATAAGGAGGCTAAGCCTTTCGATTTGTCAAAGCTCTGTATTATTAGGGTACATTTATACAATGGAAACCAACACAGCCTTGAAAATGAGTGAGATAAATCTTCTCTGGCTGATTTGGAACAATTTCCAAGCTATATTATTGATAACAAATAAATAAATAAATTTGTCTTGTAAAACAAAACAAACAAAACACCAAAGTATAGAGCAGCATGCATGGGATGCTCCTGTATAGGTGAAGGGGGTGGGGGGGTCGGGCAGTAAAATATATGCAGAAATATATTGTTGTATTTTTGGAAGGAAGAATAACTGTGTGACGGTGGTTCCCTTGAGGAGGAAGCCTGAGGGCCTGTGGGTCTGGAAGGGGAAGAAGACTTCCTTTCTGTATTGACAATTTTATCTTGATTGCATGTTTCCCTTGTGCACATGGCCCTTTTTCAATTAAAGAGCTAGTTAATTAAAAAACTCTTTGTAAATTAAATATCCTAACCTTTTCTCATTCATATATGTTACAGATAATTTTCCTTATTTGTTAGTCACCTTTTAATTTTCTTTGTGTTGGTTTTTGACATATATACGATTTTTTCATTTTTACATGATGAAATCTATTAGCCTTTACTGTTGTATTTTTCATATTGTTTTAACCTCAGAAAATTCAAAGTAAGATAAATTACTCTGCTGTATTTTCTTGTATTGGTTGCTTTTGTTTTATTTGTCTTATTTTGTTTTACATTTAATCCATGTTTTCCTTGAAATGATGGGGTCACTTAGTTCATTTTTGAGAAAATGTCTGTCAGATACCAAAATCTAAGTAACCATAGTTTTTCCTATCAGTGTTTCTT
The DNA here is from genome assembly GCF_015220235.1 of Choloepus didactylus. Lineage (NCBI taxonomy): Eukaryota > Metazoa > Chordata > Mammalia > Pilosa > Megalonychidae > Choloepus > Choloepus didactylus. The sequence continues at coordinate 61,814,023 of NC_051311.1, forward strand.
CCAAGTAGAAAGGATGGTCACAGAAAAGTCATTAGTTCAGTTCGCAATTCAACTCTCACACTTGTGCTTTTCCTTGAGAGACATACCAGGTCCTTTTGTGTGCAGCAAACTTGCTTTATGTGTACTTCCCATTTCTTCACACAGAATATTAAAATGACAGGAACTTAAGGATGGGATTTAATAAAATTATGAATTTTTACTGCTTCATCCAGGGCATTTTTTTAGTGAGACTGGCATATTGTTACGGTGAGTGTGTGCATGATGGTGAGAAATACAGGGCTTACCTTTTAATACCATTTGGTGCCACTGCCAATTCTTGCTGAGGCACCAGCCGTTTTATCCACCATTTCTTTTGCACCAGCACAAGTATCAACACTTGTGTTGATTCTTACTGTGAAAATAGTTTTCACATTGTGGACCCCCAGAAAGGATCTTGGGGGCTTCCTGGGGACCCACACACTACATTTTGAGAACTTATGCATTAGAATTTCTAGAACAATTTAATAACAGTGCTAGAATTTCCTTTTCTTGACCTAATTTCAATGGAAATGCCTAATAAGAGAATAAAAATCCTGAGATCAAATTATTCATTCGTTTGCCAATTTTAGACAATGATTCTACAACTTCAGACCCTGATGCTGAACTCACTGCCAGGACCAATGGGAAGGGGAGCCCTGGTGAGGAGCCGCCTAGTCCTGTCCAGTTCATAAACAGGGCAGGAGCCGGGGACTCCAGTCGCTCAACGCTTCAGAGGTACTCTAGTCCGACTCGTGTGTTCACTAACATTTTACCTTCATGATCATCTAGAGCCCAATGTCAGTGATTTAATAACCTTAGAAATAGAACTGGCAGTAGTGAAGTTCCACATTTTAATCCCAGCCTTTCTACTTTGTCTTTATATAAATGCCACCTCCTGAGTTTTTTCACGGCATTCTTAATCAGTTAATGTAAAAATATATTAATAGGAGAATATTCATTTTCACTCCTCAGTTCCATTGTTCTCAGCCTTCTGACATGCAAGTTTGCTATAAGGGTTTTGCTTTACAACTACTATCTTTTGACTCAAAGAGTATGAATTTTTCTTTTTCCCTTTTCTGTGCCGCAGCTTGTAATTACCCTGTCTAGAATCAGAAAAATACTTCCACTGTCGCACACGGTGCTCTGCTATTGAATAGGTGCAAAGGAGAGTGAAAGCAGCCCTCTGCTTCTGCCCTTGGTGTTGATTGTAAGACCACAGTGACTGGCCCTTCTTATCCCGTGGACTAGGATGCAGCATTTTCTCACAAATATTACCTATTGATTATAAGACAATGCTGACTTTCAGCACATGCTAGAAAAAGAATTGCTATCATCAGTTCCACTATTATTATTTTTATAGCTTTCTTTGTGAACTCTAAAATTACATTCAAGAAGAGGTAAGTCAACAGGACTTCCACTGAGGATACAGCTTCCTATCTAATGGATTTCCTTCTCCTTTGGTTCAACAACATATGCACTACACAGCATGTAGTTATCACGTTTATCAGATTTACATGCAGAAGTTGATTTGCCGTGATGGGCATGGAACTGTGCTACCTATTAATCTGTGGTTTGGCATATGTGTCTTAATATTTGTCTAGGAAAGTAAAATCATTTTCTCATTCCAATACAGATACTCCATTACTTGGCCTTTTGTTCATGACACCATTTCTTTGATTCACTTTTTTACCACATTTTGCATAAAATACTAATATGGTGACCATATCACAACAAAATCTTATAAACAAAAGTGGCAGTTGCAAAACCCCACATTTTAATTCCATCTCTTTCCATGAATGCCACCAAATCTAAAAGCCTCTCCAAGCCTCAACTTTTTAACCTATAAAATGCAAGTAAATTAGTACAAATAACATTTAAGGTTCACTGTCCATATTGGATAGATCACTATATAAGTATACGGAATATATTAAAATGTTTTTGTTATTTTATATTACATATAATGTACGTATAAACACCTTTCATTTTTCCTGTCCTAGCAACCTTATTCTTTCCCCCTTTGCTCTACTTTCTTATACGTCTCTAAATCCCCTTGGATTAGCTGTTCCCCTCTTTCTTTCTCCGGATGCTTCTCCGGATGCTGGACGCAGCATGTGCTCTTACGGTTTCTTACGGTTTCTAGCTTCTCAACCATGCTGATGACCTAGCATGCCTTCTCTGAAGAGTAAGTGTGGACATGTGGGTTCCACTTTGAGGTCCAGTGTGATTGAATAGGAATCTACAGGATCCTGCATTCAGAGCCAGAACCGAAACACTATCCATTTCTCCTTTTCTCTTCAAAAGACATTGAGCACTCATCTCACTATTCTGAAGAAACATTTGCCGTTTAAGCCACCAACCCCTGACTGGTTTCTACTGACCTACTTTTTCATTTGCAGCGTCATCAGTGGTGTTGGAGAGCTGGATCTAGACAAAGGGCTAGTGAAGAAAGCAGAGCCCAACACCAAAGACAGACCTTATCCTGACTGCCCCTTCCTGCTGCTAGATGTACGAGACAGAGATTCTTACCAGCAGTGCCACATTGTTGGAGGTAAGAGAGAGAAGGTTTAATAATGTCTTGCTCCCAAGACATTGAGTCCAGGGGTACTTGAAATACATCCCCTGGTTAACAGTTAAGGAAACCATACATTAGCTGGATCCATTATGGCTCTACTATAAGGCTCTAAGAGAGGCCGGAGATGTTCTCAGATGGCTCAGGGGCCCAGTGCTAAAACTCAGAACAGTGAAGCGAAGCTTCATATTTTGTTCATAATGTCCTCTTTCTTTTCTTCACAAAACTGTTTAAGTTTGTGGCATGTCAGTTTTGAAGATGTATTTCTTTAGCTCTTAGATCTTAAACCAGCTGGGAATTGGAGCCAAATTGTACTAATGGAACTATAGACTTCATAAGTTTTTTCTTCTCTTTGCAGCTTACAGTTATCCAATTGCAACTCTATCTAGAACAATGAACCCTTATTCAAATGATATTCTGGAATATGTATCCTTTGTTGCATTTTAAGGAGTTGGGTGGTATGAGGATTGTGAGAATCAAACTTACCATGCATCATGTTCCTGTAAGAAAACTCTGTGAAGGACCTTTCATATTAATCAGCTTCACATATTTTAGAATTTGCTGAGAATCCTGATTCTATTAAGGCAGATGCTTCCAGACCATACTACTTTGGGCAGAAAACATTAGGTTAACGGTTATGATTCACTGAAAGTTAGTCGTAAGACTTTTTTTTTCCAGAAAGCTTTCCCAGGTAAAACTTAAGAAGTAAACCATTTTCCTTCTATTTAAAATTTTTTTCTTCTTGAAATTTTAATTTGTTCTGCTCATAAAAATCACACAAGTAGAAAATTCAAATACTGAAAAATATAAAAAGGAAAATCGGAATCTCTTATAATCTCACAATTGAGAAGCAACTCCTATTACATTTTTGGTATGTTTTATTCCAGACTGTCTTCCATGTGTTTTGTTAAACAAAGTTGAGATCATCCTATAAATAAATATAATTTAGTGTCTTGCTTTTTTCTACTTCATATTAGCGTGTGTTTCCCCATGGTAACACAAGCTCTTTATAAACTTCATTTTTGATGCTGGATCATATCTCATCTTCAGATTTACTGTAATTTATTAAGCCATTCCTCTGTATTGGATTTTAGGTCATTTCCATTTTTTTACTATTATAAATAAGGCTGCAGTTGGGCACATTGAATACCAAAGTTTTTCTGTTTCCTCGTCTGTAAAATGGGGATTGTAACAGTTACTTTCTAGGGCTGTAAGGATAAACGAGCTAAATGGTGTAAAGCATCTAACTAGTGCTGTCTAGGACCATAGTAATATTTGTTTGAAGAAGAAGAGAATACCAGCTTGAGTGGTTTCCATGACAAGAAAAAAATCCAATAACTGCTAGCGTAATGTGTAAAGGGGGCTATTCGCCATTCCTCCGAACTGAGAAAGGTGAACTTGACAGTGCCTTCTTCCTTGGGGATCTCTTATAGTCTAGAATCGTTAGCTCAGTGCTGTCAAACCTTAACTAATATGACTCTTTAGAAAAATGCCCATGGCAAGATCATCATTCTGTACGACGATGACGAAAGACTGGCCAGCCAGGCCGCCACCACCATGTGTGAGCGGGGATTTGAGAACCTCTTCATGCTCTCTGGAGGTGAGCAGGCTTTCATTCTTCCTAGAACTGAAAAAAGATATTTGGACTCACAGCTTTTCAATCCCAGTTCCATCACCTTCTTCCTTTCAGTGCTCAGAATTTAGTATTCTAGAAAGAGAGAAAACCATGCTGGCTGATAGGAGTCAGGAGTTAGGAGAAACTTCCATTAGCTCCATCAGCACATGTTTTTAATTCCTGAAATAATGATGTTGCTTTAGGACTCTATAAGAAATCCTTGATGTTAAATACTTGAGCAAAAGGATTTTTGGAAAAGCTGGTATCTTCTGGTGTAATTTGCTTAATGATGGAGCAGTTAAGAAAAATTTTAGGTCCTTATAATTTTGGCCTCTACTTGGTGACCATAGATTAGAAGTAGTACTGGCTTCTTTCTGGGTTTTGGCTTGGCCCCACCGTTTTAATGTGTCTTTTTCTGATGATCTTCTATACCTAGGTCTAAAAGTCTTAGCTCAGAAGTTCCCAGAAGGACTGATCACTGGTTCCCTGCCAGCCTCTTGTCAGCAGGCCCTTCCTCCTGGTTCTGCTCGGAAGCGATCCAGCCCCAGAGTGCCACCCTCACCAGCTGAGACTAAATGGAGATTTACCCCAGAAGACTTAAAAAAGATAGAATATTACCTGCAAGAGGATCAGGGTCCTGCAGAAAATCCTAGTAAGAGATTTTGACCCTTAGAGATGTTTTCTGTGGAACCTGAGATTTTAAGCTTTGAACATCACTGCATCATATGAGAAGCTTGATCTCTTATAATATCTTCAGATTCTTAAAATATTTGGGGCCTGTGCATGTGGTACAAATGCTGTGTGGGTGGAGGTGATGCCAAATAGTGGCAAGAATTAGGTGTTGAGCACAGACATAGAAAGAGAAGAGCGTTTTGTCAATCAAATTAAGTGTTTATCTCAGGCATAGTTGAGGAATGAAGCATAAGACATTTGGATTCCTTCTTGAAAGGTTTTTGTGCCCTGCTGCTGCTTCTGAGTGCATTTAAAGAAAGCCCTCATGGTTTCTCTTCCCCCCTTATCTTTGACCCACTACTTTATATTCCCTGTCCTCTAATCTGTGCTCACCCTACACCCCTCTCTACCAAAGAAGGAATGAAAGACAGGCTAGGTTGGTTGGGGATGATGGAGAAGGGAAAAAAAAAGGCTATCTCGGTTTCCTTCTTCTATCTCCACTCCCTTCCCCACCTTCAAGCTGATGTCAAGGATGAGGAGTAGGTCATCATTAGCCTAAAGGAGATGCTGGATAGGACTTCACTAGCTGAAAAGTGGTTGCAGAATAAGCCTTCATTAGCTTAAAAGTGTTCTCGGCAGGCTGTCCCTGGAAGCGTCCTTGCCGCTCTGCTCCCTGCTCTCTTGCTCTCTTCAGGTCGACTGAACCAAGCTAACTCCTCTGGAAGAGACTCCAAGGGTGGAAGAGACTCAAAGGTTCCTGGTGCCCGCGGCGGGCAGAGCATGCCCGCTGGGGGTCCCGCCAGCCACCCGAACCCCCGCTCACACAGCAGTGGCCACCTGCAAGGCAAACCCTGGAAGTAAAGACTTTGTCTCTGTTAGGCAAATAAATATTTCCTCTCCTTTCGGAACCCCTGAGCAGCTCCCAAGTTGGTCATTTTCAGAAACTGCTGCAGAGGAAAGACCACAACATGCGGGCTAGGCCCTCTTCCCTCTTCCTGCCTCCCGCCCCCTCCCCACATCCGAGTCAAGAAGGATTTTGAGAAGTAACCATGGAAAACAGAGCTGTGGCAGGCTCCAATATCCTCCCTATTGTTTACAGAATATTTAAGTCTTTGAAACTGAATAAGGGGAAAAAGGTCTGATTTTTTTAGGTTTTTATTACTTTTTTTTTTAATACAGTCCAGCTTGTTTGTTCTCTCTCCTATGTTGTTTTGTAAATACTTCAGTCACATCTGCTGGTGTGTTCTTCCCAAGCAGTTCTTTTTTGTTCACTGTTCTTGGTTTTTACGAAGGATTCTCCAAGCAGGCTTTCCAGATGATTGCCTCAGAAGCTGTCCCCGAGGGTGTCGATGATTTTTAGGTTTCAGCCAGCCAGCAGGCCCCACACCAGACGCAGGCTGGCTTACCGAGGAGCTATCTTCCCAGCGCACACTGCAGGCTCTGTTGTGCATGTGGAGGCCAGCAGCTGAGAGCATTGCTCAATTTTAAGATTTAGTTGAGTAACTCTCACGCTTGCTGATCCTCCATCTCCCTCAATGTTTTCTTGGAGCCAGCAGAGGTGATGGTGTGTGCTCCGCTGTCTTAAGGCAGGGAACAAGGGGCTGGAACCGGAAAGCCCTGTCCATTATATCAAGGGCTGTGTTGAGGGCCGTTTGAAGCCCACCGGAGCTGACCCTCCTCTGCGGTTGGTTTACCAGCTGTAAATTTACATTGCTCAGCTCCGGTTCATACATGTTCTATGGGTAGAAATTATGGCCACTTGAAAACATCAGCTTTGGTTGGGCAACTGCAGGCACACAAGATGCAAAGGACTACACAGTTCTTTGTCAGAGCTGACAACCCCTTAAGCCCTTGCTTTAAAATACAGTATTAGTCTAATTGAGTAATTAGTGCAATTTCCTGCCTACTTTTCATTCTCATGACCCAGCTGTGATTAGGAGATTGTGATTATAGATTCTGGTTTTGGCCGGAATTTTGAATCAGCATTAATTGACTTGCCTAGATGACTGACATTCATCTCATTTAATTGGGGGAACAAAAGACCTCAGGTAAGGATGAGGAACTCTGAAATTGTAAGGAAAAGGAAAAGAGCCTTGTTAATTTTTATGGTCTGTGATCTGTAGCTGTGATGACGGACTAAGGAATAAATTGTGCTCTTTGTCATGGCAACCAGCTTCTGAAAAACCAACTGAAAATTGCCTATCCTTAGGTGGTTACCGCTGCTGGGTAAGATTTGCCTTAACGGTACTATTTTCTCGCCACCAAAAAAAAAACAAAAAGCGCCACAGTATTTCTAGCATGAGGGGCTGTATTTATAAGAGAAATAAAGGTAATAAATAGCTCCTAGAGACATATGGAAAACTAACTTTCTGATTCAGCCTAGCTCTGTTTTAGGGTATGTTTATTCTTCTCCTCTACTTGATTTCCAAAGTGCAACATTTTCCGATGCTTTAGAAATCAAACAAACCAGGGACATTGTTCAGATGTCAAGCCGTGCCCAATTTTCCACAAGATTCAAGAATCTTGTATAAAATTCAGCCAATGTACACATAGCATTAATGAGGAGCCTGTCATGTTTCCCCATAAATTTATTGCCTGAGAACTTAGTTCAGCCTTTTGCTAGTGCCAGAGTGCTGTGGCCTTTTATTTTTCTTTAGAGCATAGGTTAAAAAATGCACGTTTTTCCACACTCAACTTTCCTCTAGCATAGACAAGATTTTCAGCCATTTTGGACACATGAACCTTTTTAAGAAAAATTCTTTTTTCTCTGTAACAAAATTCTGATTTTGCCATTTTAAAGTTTACTAATCAGGAGTTTAGCTTCCCCACCAGATTCTATTCTGAAAATAAATGGTAGTCCCCCTTCGTTCCTATTCTCTGTGTTCACATCACAAAACAACATGAGTGTTAGAGACTCTCGTATATACGTGGAAGTCAGTTTAGCCAAACTGTTGACTAGAATTGCGGTGTATTTACCTGAGAGGTTCGGCAGGTGGAATATATTTATGTGTATTTCTCCATAGTGGTTAGCCCTGTTAGTAAGGGTTTTAAATAGCCACTCCTCAAAAGACTTGTTCTCATTCTGCACTTTGTTAACTATGACATTCAGACATTTTTTTTACTGCTTTTATTGTTCTACTTTCCAAAATCCTTCATTAGACTATTTGGCATGTATTATTTAAATGATCAGCGATTCTTTGTGCAATTATGAATGTTGAAGATTAAACTTACAGTCCTTTATTTGTTGTTCGCTATGAATATGCTGAACTCTGCCAAGCTCTTCCTTCCTCTCTGTGGAGATGATTTGGGGAAGCTGCATGAGAATGGTGTGATTTGAAAGAGAGCCTCTTTTGCTGCATCTCCCAGTAAGGGATATACGCTTGGTATAAATGAATGAGGAAATAATTCCAGTTAGGGGAAGGGAGCTTAGCTTTCTAGTCAGAAGTCCCTGTTTCTTTTCGTGCTCTGGCAGGGACCGACTGCCACCTCACACAAATGGCACCGTGGGTTTCTGTCAGTGTTTCAGGGGTTGACAGGCTGCCTTTGCCTGGGAACTTGATGGAAGGTGCTTTATCCATGTACAACTACAGCTGCATCTCAGCATAGCGAGGGTCAAATTTTAATTAATAAGTTAAATGCTTTAAAGGGGTATGTAATTAAGAAAGGAGGGAAGGAAGGGAGGGAGAAAAAGAAAGGTGAAGAGAAGTAGGAAGGGAGGGAGAGAGAAAGAAGCTACATTACTCATTCAAATATAAAAAGAACATCCTGGGCTGTAATAATGAAAGGTTTAACCTACTGAAAGGTACAGAATGATTCAAAGGCCTAAAGGTAATTTTATTTTTTACCTTTGATAGAAAATCTAAATTGATACAATCATATCGGACTTGGTATAAATCAGAATTTAAAGAGAACAAATAATGTTCGTTAATTGCTCAGGATTTAATCCATAGTACTATTTAGATATACAAAAATTCTTAAGAATTTGGACTACTCATCAGGAAAACAGAACAAAACAAAAAACTACTTTTCTCTAATCCAAGTCCTGGACTAAGAAGAAACATGTAGGTAATTTCTCTTGTGCTGGTTTTGGTTTCTTTCATGTTACATATTGGTAATAGAGTCTGCCTTTTATGTTACCTTTTTTGGGAGGGAAAATTAATTTTCTCCACCCGGACTTAGAGCCATGACCACCCTCTTGCTCTAGTCTGAAATAGTCATTAAGAACCTTCCTTTCTCCAGTTCCAAAATATTCTCAGTGTCTTTAGTGCATCTTGCTTCACAATTCTTTCAAAGACGTAACTCCCATACTACTTTTTTTTTCACAAAAAATCAAAATATTTGGATTATAATTCATCAGTTTAATTGCATGGGCATGTTGAGTGCTTATATGAAGTCAATGAATTTTTTAATTAACAAACTTATTTTTCATATAAAAGCAATAAGTAAGACATGCTGTGCCTCCAGAGTATTCAGAATACATTTGAGTAGTAATACTTTTCCAGAATTGTAGTAATTATTTGAAATTATTATAGTGTCCTTAAAGTGGTACACACGTCAGTTACAGCATAAAATATGTCAGGGTGGACATTTGTCAGCTTCGAATTCTGACAGAACAGGACACAGTGCGTAATTTTATATTTACAAAACTGTGTTTGTCATCCTGAGATCCCCTTATGGTCTCACTTGCTGATGCCAATCCTCTTTGTCCTGAATGCAGACGCAAATTCTCTTTGCCTGTGGGACATCCTGTGGCACCTGGTAAAATGTTCAGCAAATAGAGGTCACTTATTAAATGCTGTTGACTGACAGATGGACTACATTTTTTCAAGGATGTAAATATGTCTTCTATTTGAGATTATTTTGACTATAAGCTCCCAGAGGGTGTAAGTCACAACTACATTACAGGGGCCCTTAATAAGTATCTGCGAATAAATGAATCGAAGTCCAGATGTAATGCCCGTTGTGGTGACCACTTAGTAGCGTACCTGGACACCAGGAAAGCTCATCGTCGTCTGTCACCTGGTATGTTCTGCTTTTGTAGGAGAGGCAATTACAACCCTGAGGTTTATAGATCACTCTCCACAGGAGGTGCCTGGGGAGTTGTTAGGGACATTATTATTACCCTGGCCGTTGGCAGTCCCTCCAGCCTATTTTCACAGTTTCTTTGGGCTGGAAATGGCCTTCGGGATTCATGAAATACAGGTTACCCACCATCCCCATCAGAGAGTGGGTTATTTTTCTCTTTCGTTTCAAATCTTTGAAGCTTTCCAGATAATAATCGTAGCGAACATTTACAGGGAGCTTACCATGCACCCAGAATGGTTTCTAGATTCTTTATTACACAAGTTGACCAATCTGAGTCTCACAACAAGCCTTCATCTTCAGATGCGGAAATTGATGTTCCTGTGGGAACTAAGTGCCTTGCCTTGAGCCAGGAGGTTGAAGAGCCAGATTCCAGCCCAAGAGTTGTGGCTTCACAGCACGTTTTTTAGCTGCTCTGCTCTGTGCTCCCCACTCTGGGCAGGCACAACCCTGTTCTCCCTTGACAGTGCCTCCACTTTATTAACAAAAATATAACTTTCCCTTGCTGTTAGCTTCACTTCCCTCCTCTTCACCTGAATTCCACTTAGAGCTTTCCTCTTCTGCTGGCCCAACAGGCAGCATGGACTCAGTGATTGAAACACCTATTCCTGGAAATGCATGTCTCCCTACTCCGTTGTCTGTGTGCAGTGTTCGGTCTTGAAAACAAGGTGCTCCAGGATCTCTGAGTTGTGTTTTATTAATGGATACCTAATCAGATAGGACTTCAGGAATGAGAGTTACAAACCTATAATTAGATTGTAGGGGAAAAAAAGGAAACTGTTTTCTTGATAGGTTGAGCTATTCATTCACTAAACCATGCTGATGTGTGTGTCTGATCTTTTATTTCCTGTGTGGTGATGTATCTGATTTACACCCAAGCATAAACTGTGTGAGTTGGCTGACGGCCGCAGACCTGGGTCTCACAGGCTGGGTCAGAGGCAAACCTCTGTGCCGGTCCCTGTCAGCAGAGCTCCGATTCCATGGCACTCGTCAAAAGGTTTGCTCAACACCATTTCTCCGCTTAAGCAGAAGACTTTTAATTTTCTGCTTTTCACTTAGCAGCAAACATTTTGGCAGTCTCAGTCTCTAGGGTTGTTAGATGATGCTCAAGGTTTGAATTGCCAGATTAAGGTGGCTCCTGAAAGATTTGGGGAGAATTCATTACCTGTTGACAGTTTTTCAGATGTGAAGGGGCTCAGTGCTTTTCACAGAGCTCCTCCTTGATCTGGCCAGTTTCAATGTTCTGGTCGGTCATAGTTTCCTCTAAGTAGCATCTAGGTCTCTGTGTGTCACAGAGTATTTCTGTAGTCCTTAGAGCACCAGTCCCCGTGCACCTTCAAATTCACCTTGTCCCCTGCCCTGGCAGAACAATTGCCGGGATGATGAGTAGTCATTCATCATCTGTCTGAGGTACCAGTGAAGTCATATCTGGATTGTTTTCGATGACATTTCGATCTTAACTTCAGGCCAAAGACAAAAAAGCGAGGCAAGCATATCTGAATGTTAATTTAAAGACCACCAGAAGGATTCTCTCATGGACCACCAGTGGCCCACAGGCCACATTGGGAATCATATGTAATGGTCTAAGAGAAAAACAAAATGAGTTCATTTTAAAATAAAGGTTTTTGAATGGCCCTGGAGAACAGGCATTAGCATAATCAATTCCCAAGATTGCTATGGAAACAATGTGAACAGAAAGAGCTCAGGATTTTCACCTGTGCTACCACAGGGTGCTTAGGGGGTGGCTCCCACTGGGGGTCCTGAGCAAGCCCTTCCCGTGCTATTAACACCGCTGCTTCCAGCTCTGTCTGGAGTGCTAGTGTTTTCTGAAGATTAAAACAAACTCCTGTGTTCTGGGAGGAGATGATGAAATATAATGCCAGGGTGGAAGAAATGAGTTTAGGCAAATTATACAAAAGTATCTGGGCAAAAATTAAACTGGTCATTTAGATGTTTGATGATGATAATATGTTGATATTAGGTAGTTAAACATAGGTTGTCTGGTGTGTTTGAAATAGCATTACTGTTGGGTTTTTGTTTTGGTTTGGTTTGATTTGTTTTTTGTTTTTGTGTTTTTGTTTGTTTTTTGTTTGTTTTGTTTGTAATGAGCAATATATGCTCATTACAAGAAATTCAGAAAAGTTATAAAGAGGAAAACTACCACCACCACTACCTAGGGTAACCACAACTATAATTTGGGTATATATTCTTATATTCTTAAAGGCATAGTATGTGTGTGTATATATGTGTGTGTGTGTGTGTGTGTGTGTGTGTGTGTGTGTGACAAAAATGGAATTCATACACAACATACTGTTTTGTAGCCAGCTTCTTTTTTTGTTTTAAATAACTGTTATTGAGGTATAAGTCACATACCATAAAATTCACCCATTTTAAGTGCACAGTGACTTTTAGTAAACTTGAAGAGTTGTGCAGCCATCACCACAATCCAATTTCCATCATGTAGCCAGCTTCTTTCACTTAGTATATTGTGAAAAATTTTCCTTATCAACACAGACCTTAATAGCTTCATAATATTCCATTGCGTGAATGTGTCATAATTTATTTTAACCACCTCAATACTGATATTTATTTAGGTGGTTTCTTTTTTTTTCTATTACAATTTTATTCATACATATTTTTAAACTTGTCCAAATATTTTTATAAAATAAGTTGTTGCAAGTGAATTTTCTGTATCAAAGAGGCAATACATTTAAAATTTTGATTTATATTGCCAAATAGCCCTCCAGAAAGGTGGTGCAAATTTATACTGTCAGCAAGTATATGCCAGTGCTTATTTCTTTAAACCTTTGATAACAGAGTTATCAGTCTTTTTATTTTTTGCCAATCTGATGAGAGAAAAATGTTATATTTTTCCTTAGTATACGAAAAATCATATGGAAGATCAGTACTTTTTCGTATGTTTATTGGTTCTTTGTTTTCCTCTTTTGGGGATTGCCAGTTTTGCTTTTGAAATGTTAATCATTTTTTAACCACTTTTATATTTAAGAGCAGTTTTCCCCCTCAAAGTTGTTAATACTTTTTCATATATGTTGCAATATTTCCCAAACTATTTTTTGTCTTTTAGCTTTGAGTATTTATCTATACATTAAATTTTTTTTGCCTCATAGATTTGTAAAATTATGTAGCTAAAAAGAAAATGTAAAGCCCATCTTATACTTGGAAATACCAATGACAGCAACACAAAATATTAACAACTTCCATGTGTCCATTTAACAAGTTTTTATTAAGTACCTACTCGATGCCAAGCACTTGGCCAAGCAGTGGGCATTAAGCGATGAGCAATACAGCACAATCCCTGCCCTCCTGGAATTTGTATTCTCGTGCTTTGTTCTTTCACTTTTCAGCTTTCTTAAGACTTACTTGCTCAGGGCCTTACTTTCTAAACTTCACCTCTGGGAATTCAAAATAACTTGCATGGGTATTTTCAGCAAGCCTACAATATAAGGATTATAAAATTTAAAATTCATTTTAAAAAGTAGAGGACATTCAAAAAATATTTACTGGGCATCTACATGTCAAATACTGTTGATGGTTTTGGAGATTGAATGCCAAACGAGGTGGTCCCTCCTATCAGGGAACACAGTTTATTTTAAATTAAGCAATTTAATATCGAGGTCTAGGCAACCCAATTTTGTAAAATTCTGTGTTGCCTTACTTACTTAGTATCTTTCTCTTGTCAGTCTTTATTAAACAAAAGATAAAATGATCAGCTCCTACTTACCAAAACTGAACAGTTAACATGGGTTCCAGCTTATCTACAATCTCTTGTTACATGGGTTGAAGGAAAATGTTTTGCAAAAGGGAGTGTTATCAAATCTTCAGATCATCTTTCTGTACTTAGAGACTGGAACACCATTTGATCTCATAAACTTATTACATATGTGTGAGTCAATGTGTACTATATATATAGTAAATCTCATTTTTTTAGAATGTTCGGTAGCAAAAATAATATTAATATAAAATAAAATTCCAAGATGAAAATTCCCCACTGTCTCTGAAAAAAAAAAAGAAGGCATTCTGATCTGAAGGCTATTTTATATAGAAAAGATAAGAGTCTTCCATCAATGGAGCTGGATGCATCATGAATCCCGACTTGGCTGATACAGGGACAGGCAGCCATCCTCACCCCCAACATCCCTGTGTGGGGAGCTACCAATCCCCACACCCACTTCCCCAGTGACTACTACTGAGGGAATAACCCCCTACCACACATTCACATTCTAAGAGATTTGGAAGAAATGAAAGGTGGATTCTGCTTTGAAAAAAACTGGGAGCACTTATGTATGGCCATGCTCATCACTAAGTATATCACAGCCATCAGAATCACCAAGCAAAGGAGGGAAAACAAATGCTAGGAGCTGTGGAGGGTGTTAGCCAGAGAGCCTTACATGTGAGACCTTTTGGGAATGGTGAGGAGCAGTGGTAGGGGGAACAGAAGAGGGAACTGAGACATGCACAGAAGATACTAGGAAGGGATGTGGCGAGTGAAATGTGAACTACGTCTATCCCCAAAGGCAAAGTCTTAGTGATATGCTACAATTAATAGAATGTCCTGGGATTGGCATTTGTTCTTCATCTTCAGTAAGTTATTTAATTTAACCCAATTGTTTTCCTCCAATTTAATTCAGGAGTGGGAGACCATATTTTGCTTTACAGAAATTTGCTTTACTTGGCTGAAACATTTCTTTTGAATTGCAGTGGCCACCAAGATTATTCTATTTCATACTCTAGGTTATTGCTTTTATAAATGAATGACTGCAACTAGCTAGACTATTGTGCAAGCTGAATTCCTTGCCGCCATGGGCTGCCTGGCATTTGGTTAGCAGCTGTGGCTGCTGCTTGCTGCTAAGGTATGAGCAAATCACTCCACTGGAGAGCTGGGCTCAGGGTGGTCTAATTAAAACAGATGCCACTTGGATACAACTTCACAGGACCTTGGAATGCAGGGAAATTTAGGGGTCATCTAGTCCCACCACCCACACATTTCCAGCGAGGCCTGCAAGAACTAAATCACCTCTGCCCCAACTTGAAAAGGCAGGCACACCACACTCATTCCCACACATAAGCCCTCAGATTCTGTTCGGCATACAAGCAAACTTTATTTGGTTTCCTAGGTGGAGTCAGAGAGGAGGAAGAGGTGGGTGCTGATGGGCCAGCTCAGTAGGGGTTCTTGTGAGCATGCTCCATAATGGTCAGCAGTGCCAGCCACGTCTCTTGGGCCGTGGGGATGATCTGGGCGGCCGGCAGGAGGAAACCGTAGCGCCCGGTGTCCCGGAGCTCAAAGGTGAAGGAGTACTTGATGCCCTGGCTGTAGGTCCAGTCAACGGTGTTTCCACTCGCTTGGTCTGGGGCAGGGACAAAAACAGGGAAGAACAGCAGTCAATCACTTTGGAAACATTTACATGGGCAGGTTAGTGCTCAAAAGCAGCAGAGCCTTGTGTGGTGCTGAGCAGGGAGTGAAGGTCTGCAGGGTCTACTTTTGACTGGGTGGCTTGACTACCCTGCAGGACACTCCTGCTGAAGGGTCTAAACCCAAGGAATCCAGAGAGGCTGACCAGCAGTGGTTCTCCTATCCATTAGGAGTTGTGAGCAAGTTTCTGCAAATGCTAAAGCCCCACTGAAAACCGCCTCCATCCACTAGCCACTCCAGTTAAGCCTCTTAATAAATCAGAATTGCACCCTTGATGAAAACCTGGATTTGCTCCTCTGTGGCTCTCATTTGCAGGAGAAAGTGCAAATCCCCTTATCTTTCTAAAGGAGGAGACTTTGCCCAGATTTGCAGTAAATAGTAGGTATTGAAGGGCATTGGAGAAGGAGTATTTTTTAAGTTGAACTTCCTGGGGACCTACAAATTCCAACAGGGCTACCCAACCCATCCATGCATGAAAACAGGACTTCACTCCCAAACAAGGGGAAAGAGTTCTCAAAAGAACTCATATATCTGTATAAAGTATCAAAGGCAGTGTCCCTGCCAGGAAAAGGCACTGCCTACCCCTCCCAACAGCTGGAGCCCACTACTGTGAGGCTCCATCAGTGCCAGTCTCATCAATCATGTTTCCAGAGCTGGGAACCCAAGGCTATTTCCTTCCAGGAGGGTTTCTCTCTTGAGCAGGAAAAGGCAGCTGAGGTTCTTCCCAGGGCCACCAGGACAGACTGTGCAGCCACTTACAAATTGTGTCAATGATGCTCCCATACTTGAACTCGGTCCCATATAGAGAAGCCAGGGCAGTCACAGCAGACTTGGCCAGCTGATCCTGGAGAAAATGCCAAGCAAGACCACTTGTCATGACCAGTGACACCAGGCCCCCAGGGCCAGGGGAGACTGGGACTGGCAGAGTGACCCAGCAACATGCACCAGGGAGAAGACTGGCCTGGAAGGGAGTGGGTGGGCTTGCTCGGCCCTGCAGTGTCAGACCCCAGAGCGCAACAGTCCCCCACCCCCAATCTTCTGACAGTGCAGGCACTCTTTTGCCAGCTCTTCTGCAGCCCCCAGTGTGATACCACTTCAAAGTCTAATCACCCACCCACCTTGCTCTGTGGTATGACAGCAGTGACTCAACCACATTGTGCCTCAGTTTCCCAGATAGAAAATGAGGCTAGCCTGCCATGCCATTCTCCCAAGTCATCAGGGGTCCATGGGAGAATGGGGGTGCTAAGCAGTCTGGAGGCACGCATGCCTCAAGAAGGCCTACCAGTGAGAACCAGGCCTGCCCAAAGCTGCTCCGGGGGTACGTGGGCAAGTAGTGGGGTCAGCACATACCAGCTCTGCTTGATCAGGAGCTGCTTCTTGTTTGTAGCCATAAGGATAGAGGAGGAGCTGGGAATAGCTGTGGATGGAAATGAATGCCCTGATCTTCCCATGGGCCTTCACAAAGTCCACGATGGCTTTGACTTCTGTTTCAGAATTGGCAGACTTGCCGTGATAAGTCTCTGCGCAGGGGTTGCTGCTGGCTCCAGGCACTGTGGGCGGAGAGGCAGTAGTTGCATTCCCTACACGCCAGCCACGGGGCTTCCACAGCTTGAGTCTTTGCATGGAGTTGGGGGGGCGGGGAGGGCACACCCTCTTTCCCCCTATTAAGGAAAAGCCAGAGGGCAACCTCCATGGCCAGTTTGGGGCAGAGCTAATGGACGTGCCCAGGGAGGTAAGATAGACTCCTCAGTCGAGGCTAGTCCTCGCAGTGATAGTGGGCAAGGAGGGAGAGAGTTGAGGTTAAGTTAGAAAACTGCTAGCTAGGCTTTCAGACCTTAGTTCCATTTTGGAGGAACTTCCTTTTTAAGGATAAGTGACAACGAACCTCACAGTACAGCCTCCATCCCCGAGAGCCCTTGAGGGTGGATCTGACATTCCCCCAACCTCCTCTCCCTGCTGGCGCCAGGAAGAGGGCGAAAGTGATGGGTCAGGGAGGATAAGAAGCCATTAGGGGTTGTCCCATCCTTGCTCCCCGCATTCACACTGGGCCTTACACCCAAAGCCAGCGTCCCAGTTCCTGTTGGCATCCACCCCGACACAGGCAGAGCCTGACATGAGGGATCGGGTCTTGCGCCACAAGCGATTCTGTGGAAGAAAACATGATGAGCCAGCCCACGGTGTTAGTTGAGCCCAGTGCCAGCCTGGAGTTCAGAGCCTGTAGAGCAGTGTGGGCTGGGAGAGGCCAGGAGGCACCCTGGAGGAGGCCACAATCAACACAAGATGCCTTAATTCTAGAGCCGCGGTATGGGCACAGAGTGGGATCAAAAACCACTTTCAACTGGTTGTCAGGAGGATTCACAAAGCGGGCTCTCAGATGAAGGTCAGTGGAGAAGACAGTGGGATGGCATTTGGCCAGTGGGTTTCTAGTGTGGAAAGTGAAGAAGACATGAGGTGCACCGCCCCCGCCTCCCTTCCCTGTTTGATTGGTAGGATGCCGTAGTCACAGTAATAAGTAGGACCCGGAAGGTCAAGTCTGGGGCAATGGTTCTCACTGGGGACAATTTTGCCCCCACCCAGGGGACATTTAACAATGGCTGAAGACATTTTTTAGTTGTCACAGCTGGGATGGGGGTGCATCTAGTGGGTAGAAGGTCAGGAATCTGCTAAATATCCTACAAGGCACAGAACATCCCCCACCCCAGCCCCCAACAAAGAATTATCCAGCCCAAAGTATCAATAGTGCTGAGGTTGAGATTCCCTGGTCTAAAGAGACAGGCCTGTTTGCCCCTCCCCTAACTTCTAGGAGTTGAGATTAGAGGTAGACAGCTTGTGGGGCTCAGGTAGGATCCCAGCCTGTTTTCCCCAACACCAGGAGCAGGCCTTTACCTGGCTGTGTGTGAAGTAAAAACCATCAGGGTTGGTGACAATCTCCAGGAAGATGTCCATGCTATTAAGAATGGCAGTGAGAACTACATCCTGGCCAAAGTCCTGTACAATCTGGTGGGGGGATTTGAGAGGCAGGGGGTCAGAATGGGCTAGGCCAAGTGCCTGCCAAGCTAGGGCAATGGACACCTTCCCTTGGCTGCCCTCTGCGGTCACAGTCTCTGGATGGGAAGGAGCAGCCAGGGCTTCTGCGGGCTTGAACACCAATGCCCCACCAGGTGAGAGCCCTCCTCACCTCCCCAGGCTCACCTTCTTTGCAAACCAGACCCCACTGGCCTGGGTGATCCACTCCCGGGAATGGATGCCCGTGTCGATCCAGATGGCTGGACGGCTGCTTCCCCCAGTGCTGAACTGGAGGAGGAGAAGCAGGGCAGTGAACCAGAGGCACCTACTCCACAGCGGGGGTCTCACCTCGCCTCCCTGACGGGAAACCAACCCCGAGGCAGAGGCCACCTGCTCTCTGTGCATCTCAGGTAGGGACTGCAGTTTGTGGGGCCATCACGGAGGTGGGATGTGGGGGCTGAGGGCTGGACAGGGCTCCTGCAGAACTTGGTCTCCTGCCCTCAATCCAAGCTGGGGCAAATATGACTCAACCAGACTTCCAGGCCAGGCGCCTGTCCCACTGACCATACATAGTGGGAGGCCACAAACAGAACATTCTATCTGGACTACCCAGGCTCCGCAATAGTTTCCAAAATATGACACTTGATTGGAAACACTTGGGTCACCTAAGCGTTTACATCATGTGTGAGTTGTATGTGTGTGCACGCAGATGCATGCACACAGACTAGCATGGAAATCCAAACCCTCCCAGATGTCTGCCTGGGGGACACAGTCCTGGGCTGCCACCCATCTATGGGTGCACACGTGTGAGCTGATTCTTGCATAGATGCCCGTGTCTGCCCACACGCAGGCGCCCGTTACCTTCAGCACGTAAATGGGGCGGCCTTCATAGGTATTGCCTATTTCGATCTTGCTGACAAACTGTGGGTTCTCAGCCACCAGCAAGTCCAGGAAGTCATAGATCTGAGAAGGGAGAGGAGGAAGGAAAGCCCTCAGGGCTCCCAGGCACCCAGACCCTCCCCTAACAGCTCCATCCCCCAGGCCTTGCCCACCCAGCCAACATGGACACAGGGATGGGCCAACCCCAGCCAGGCTGGCCCTGCTCAAGCCCACGCCGTGCCAGCCATGATGAAGAGCGTGACGCTGGTGGGGGGCAGCTGCCAGGGGTGCCCTTACCTCGTCCAGGGTGTGGTAGGTGGCGTAGTTGAAGGTGTCCGTGGAGCGGGCACGGGCCTGGAAGGCGAACATCTGCTCCTGCTCCCGGTCCAGCAGCGACTGCACATCCTCGATCATAATTGTGTAGCTGATATCGTGGGCCTCCAAGAAGATTTTCACAGCCTGGACGCTGGGGAAGGGCACTCGGATGTCGATGGGGGATCCGGGCCGGGCGGGGCCCCGCCAGAAGTCCAGCTGAGGAAGACAAGGGCAGACCCTGTCACAGCAGGGCTGGAGGCACCAACCGGAGAGCCAGCTGGGAGAGGGCCCACCTGGGAGGGGATGTCGGCACCAGACTTTCCCATATAATTAGAGATGGGCCCCTGGTGTTAGGGGCAGAGAAAGAAGGGGAAACTGGGGACAGGATAAAGTCAAATGTGCTTAGGGCAATGGCCCAGGAAGTAGAGTGGAGAGACTTTGAGTAAGGGAGAGAGACGTACTGGGAAGGGGTGCTGGGGGTTTCCTAACAGGGGTCCCATGTATTCTTTCTTGGAAGCTGGGGAGAGAGAGCCCAGGCACCCATCGGCCTCAGCAAGTATGGGGATCAGTGGTGCACCCAGTTGGGCTGTGCTGGGGGGTTACCCTTCCCCTGACCTGCAGGTGCTCCAGCTCCTCCAGCTCCTTCACCTTCTGTACCTGGGCTTCATCAGCTGCAGAGATTCGGAGCACCTGGTGCCTGGGCAGAGCAGGAGGGGAGACTGAGTCCCTTGGGAGGCCCCAGGCCTGGCCACACACACTGCCAAAGTGGGGAGAGGGCAGCGGCAGCCTGGAGACCAGGCCTCAGCTTGGCAAGCAGAGAATCGGGCAGGGACTCCAGGCCTCCAGGAGCCCATCTTACCTCCCTGGGCATGTCCATTGGCCCTAGGCTGAGCCAGGGGATGTACAAGGGGTCCTAGCAGTGGGAGGCCTAGGCTCCTTCAGCCCTTCTGTTCCCTTCCTTGGAACCTCTAGGACACTGCTGTCCCCATCCCAGTTGAGACTCTATTTCTCTCTCTCCAAAGCCAACCCAGGTCTCCTCCCTCCACATCTCCCAAAAATTCCTCCTCAAAGTTTGAGATTTTTCCAGGGCTCGAGAGACCATCCTTGGAGACCTGACCTCTTCTCAGCCCTGGTCCCCCAGTCTACCCCTCCAGGGTGGTGAGACTGCTTCTCTCTGGCCCCTGGTGTACCATGCGTCTGTCTGTCTGCCTCCTCCAGACTCTGGCTGGGGTCCAAGTCCTCCCCATCTCCCATCTGAGCACTCACTCCTCCCCGCACCCCTACCCCACAAAGTCCTCTTTGCCAAAGACAACCACCAGCAGCACACTCAAAATCAGCAGCCCCCGCATGATGCAGCCAGTTGGGAAGGTCAGCTTGAGACTGAGAGAAGCTCCTGGAACTTTTTAAACCCTCCAGGACTGAGACCTCCTGGCTGTGCCCAAGTTTTGTTTTCCACATGCACCTGTGCCCTGTCCCACGGGGAAGGAAGGGTAGGAGTTCTCAACTCTGATAACTTCTCACCCTCCTTGATAAGGCTACAGGGAACTGGGCAGCTGGAGAGATAAGCTGGGTCCCAACCCCAGGCCATGAGGGGCCAGCCCGGGTGGGAGGGTCAGCAGGGACCTGAGGCCAATCAGCTGGGATCCTGCCTGCCCACAGCCCTTGGCACCCACAGCCACTTGCTGGCCGAGCATTGTGGAAGGAGCCAATCATCTGGGGTCTCATGTGGGGCGCCCCCTTCTCCCACGTCCCTGAGCTCCAGCTCTTTTGTTCCCATGACAGAGTGACCTGGGGCCCTCCACCCCCGCTCAGCTCCTGCACCTGCCCGGCTCCTCACCACGCCGGATTTTCTACCATGCTGCCCCTACCCTGTGCGTGATCGATCCTTCTCTGGAATATGGGCCACTGGAAGGGACTTCACAGCCCCACACCTTCCTGGCCTTGGCAGCCTGGTGGGAGTCAGGCCTCTCCCGCCACTCCCACGGCCCATCGGCCAGTTGTTTATGCTGTCGGTTTCCGGGATCAGGGTTGTCCTTGATGGAAATTGTAACCAGATTTCATGTGAATGGAAAGGGTGGTGGTGGGAACCAGGTCCAGACTCCTGCTGGGCTGCACAGTGTAGAGAAGAAACTGGAACTCACAAAGGGGAATTCATTCCAGCTCGGGATGC
Organism: Choloepus didactylus; assembly: GCF_015220235.1. NCBI lineage: Eukaryota > Metazoa > Chordata > Mammalia > Pilosa > Megalonychidae > Choloepus > Choloepus didactylus. The sequence continues at coordinate 61,835,780 of NC_051311.1, forward strand.
TGATCTCATTGCAGAGACATCTAACACAAATCCCTCCTAATCCTCAGGGGCCCCCAGGGGCTTCCCGGCACCATCTGGGGGACCTGCACTGTGTCAGAGCCTCAGGCTTGGGCACCAGTGACAGGCAGGGGGTCCCGTTCTGGTTTATATCTGTTCCCTCTGCCTTCCGCCCACCACCACCACCACCTGGTCAGCCCTCCCATGCCATGGCCAACCAACCCTATTATATTTACCATCAACTCTCTCCTGAGTCTAACTGTAGGAAAATGATAAAAACCCTCAAACAACACTGAACCTCCAGGAAGTCTCCTCCTCTCCTCTCCAGGCAGCTCTGCCTGCCCTCCAGACCCAGGACAAGGCTTCCTTCCCTCCCTTAAGCGTCCTCTGGCTGTGCCCTCTCTATCACTTGTGTTCCCCTTCTCTGAATGCTTGTCCCTTTGTCATTCACGTAACCAACAGTCATTCTTCTGGGCCAGGTACCGTGCTCCACACTGGGACCAAGTCCAAGACAGAGTTGTCCCTGATCTCAGGGAGCTCAGGGTCTAGTGGGAAAGATGGCAGTAACCAACTAACTGGTGTCCATTGAGGTTCTCCAAGAAGCTGTCACCAACACAGGATTAGATGGGCAAGAGAGTTATTGGGAGAAACACCTATGAAGAATAAAGGGAGAGGAGCAGGAGAAGGCAGAAGAGGCTCCAAAGCACAGCACAGGCTGGACACCTGTAAAGGGAGAGGGGGAAACCAGGGGGATAGGGTGGGAAGAGCTCGGACTGCATCCGGGTCTGAAAGTCTGGGCTGGGCTGATGCAGAATCTTTCAGCCAAAGTTGCAAGGTGGAGGCGTCCTGCATCTGGCAGGAATGGCCAGCCCCAGGGCCCCTACTGTGCTCAGACACAGCCCATGGCGAGTGTGGCCCTGGCAGTGGTGCAGAGGGGCAGCAATGTCCCGTTACAGAAAACCTGAGCAGCACATTATCCATCACATGGAGCAAAAAAGTGCCACTATGGAGCCAGCACTGTGGGCACATAAAGGCAGGTCCGGAGAAGACTTTACCAAGAAGGTGACTTTGAGCTGAGTTTAAAGATAGGATTTTGCCAGGCAGCGCAGGAAAGGGGCATTTAGCACACTAGGTAGCACTTGAACACAAATGCATATTTATTTCTCCTTAATTGTGTGTGGAGTGCTATCTCTGTCCCCCCAGTGAGAGTATAAATTTGCTTGGGTCAAGAACTATCTCACATATTCCTCATCTTCTCCCTGAAGTCTTAGTGCCCTGCAGTGTTCCTGAGCTTCTGTAATCTCTTCCCTACCAGGAAAGAAGATTTTGCCAAGTTTACTTTCTTCTGTTTGCATTATGAAAACAGTATGTGTATATATATATATATACACATACTTTTTTTTCTATTTCTGAATATAAAGCTGCCCTACAATTTGAATATGTTTCACTCACACTACACATGTCGGGGGTGTTGGATAGTTTTTGGGCCTCTGCAAATTCCTTCAAAGAAAAACAAGCCCATTGGAAAGAAGGGGGTGGGGAGGATGGTTGTGGGAAAGGAACACACCCTCACCCAAGGAGCCTCTTTCTACCCCAGTCAGCCTTCTAAGATGTAGAAGAATCATGTAACCTATTTTCTTGCAAGGTTAGAAAAGATGAATTCAACACTGCAAGCTGAAATTAGGACCAGCACTGGCAGGAAGGTGGAAAGCAAGAGGAATTTGGGTCTCAGGTGGAGGCTGAGCCTAATCCCTGAAAGGTGAAAACTACCTCTTTGTAAAGAGCCAAAATGTAACCCTGGGCAGGGGCTGCAGTTCTGCTTTCCCACCCCATGTGATTTTTTCACATTGGTCCCAAGCAAGGGCAGATATGTAGGCCAATCAGCTAAAGGCTGGGGGAATAGGAAGAGAATCAAGATCTGTTAACCACAAAAAAGAAACCACCAGGCTGGGATCAAGATTCAAGGACCTGAAGTGCCTGATTGCAAATAGCCAGGAGGCCTGCTGTGGCCACACTGAATATTGTCCACATATAAAGTTGCCTATCAGAGCCTTTATATGAAATGGAGAAAGGCCCCCTCGAGCCCTTCTTGACAGACATAATCCCTCACCTTCTTGGCAGGATGCCTTTGTGCAGTGCACAAACTGGACAACTATCCATGGCAGCCCTGATGCCAGAAAACCTCCAAGCATGGTAAACAGAAGCTCTAAGGCAATGCTTAGAGACACCCAAATCAAAACCCAGAAAATGGGAAGAGCAGGGCCCGTCAGCAGCCTCCTTCAGTGCTGTTTCTAACCAAGTGCCCAGTGGAGCCTGTCTGTTGTTGGTTTGCTTGCTTGCTTTGAAGCTGCAGTTCTGTCATTTTAAAGCGACTAGTGGTGTTCGTCTTCAAAAGTGAAGGCAGAAATTTTCTTTACAGGAAGTTGCCTGAAGAGAGACGCACTCCAGTGGGACTTTAGGAAATGTCAAGTTAGAACCCAAATCCTGGAAAAGAGGCCTTTGGAAGAATGAGGAGCTAAGCAGGAATGTACCATAATGTAAAGGGGGAAAGGGGGAGGGGCTTCTTGTGAGCCTGAGAGGAGTTGGGGAGCATTCGGAGGGCACTGCCGTGGGGGCAATGGGCTGACCCCTGCAATGTGGGAGCAGACAGAGAGCCAAGAAGAGCAGAGGCCTGTATGGTCTAGCAGCGATATCTAGCATCGGTTTATATTATTTTATTTTCTACATTCTATTTCCCTTCAGTGTTCCCCTGTCTTCAATGCAATTTTGTGTACTGTTACTCCCTGGTCTTAGCTATGAGGTTGGGAATGGAGGGAGGTGAGGCAAGGGCCCAGAGGGGTGGATGGAGAGCCGCAGAGCTTGGCGAAGCTGCTTGGGAGACGGCAACAGGCCAATGGCAGACCCTAGGGCAGGAGGCTTGCAAGGGACAAGCCACACAGAATGGCCTTGTGGGACATGTTATTATTCCCAAGGATTGTCCAAAAGTCTCAGAGAACTGCTGAGGCTCAACAGGCAACCTGGAGGTGTCCTTCAGGACACCCCTTCAGAAGAAAATTATTTGGCCCCCCAAACTCAAAATGTGAGGCAGGCCACGTAGGGGGAAGGGCGTGGAGGCTAGCAGAGCAGCCACTGTGTCAGGGAGCCCACGTGAGTGGGGCCCATGACTGCATCCCAGGAAACGGCCTTCTTGCCAGGATACACCGTTCAGAGACCACCCCAGCATGCACCAGGGATGGACTGTCTCCTACATGCCCCTGCCCTGGCAGCAGGGGCCAGGCCCTCAAAATCAACAAAGTGACAACAGACAGCATCAACGTACAGCTGTGATCAGTTTGCAAAGCTCTGTGAGCCCACTGCTCGCTGGATTCTCTTGCATCCTCATACTAAATAGCTGTCTGGGCCTTCTCATTTTTCAAAAAGAATTTTTTTTTTTTTTTTTTTTTTGGTGAAGCCATTTTCTCTCTGGCCCTATCTCTCTTTGGAGTGGTCAGAGGGGCAGCTGGGAGGAGGGTGAGGGAACTTAAACGGCACCTAGTCCAACCCCCTGGATCCCAGCCATTAGCCTGAGTCCCAGACGCTGCATGCAAGCCCATCACCAGCAGCCTCTGCCCACCACCCTGCCTGCACACAGAAGTCTTTCACATTCCAAACGGCCTGCCTGGTTTGTTTTTTTAAGAAAGCAATAACCGCAGTACATTCACTGTGGTTCTTTATGGCTTTCCATATGTATAATCGCTCTTTCTTCAGTTTTTCCAATGTTTTTTCTTTTAAATAAATGCTCATAAATTTTACTGGTGAAAAGGATGAAAAAACATACCTAAAAAGAGCAGTTTGTTGGAAAAGGGAAAAAAAATAACCAAGCAGATGTAGAAAAACTGAGCTCTCTATTTAGTATTTTATACCTAAGAAAATGAAAAAAACAAAGTTCAGGCTTTTTTGAAAAATAAATTATTCTGTACATGTCTAAGTCTTGAACATTTATTTGATAAACTTAAGCCTCCATCTATCCCGCTGGGCTTCCTGGGGATACCTGGTCAGGTGGCCCCTCCATCCTGGGGAGGAGCCACAGTGAGCTGGCAACAGATCAGACACCTGGCTTTAGTCTTCTCTCAGCTGTAAGGTTCATATGGGGACTTGCACGTGATCCAGAGGCCCCCAGTCTTTATAACTGCAAAATGAGGGGTCAGACTAGAAGCTTTTAAAAGATCCTTTCATCTGGAAAGTTCTATGACTTTATGATTAAGTCAGTTACTTGATAAACTAGAGCAAGGAAACCGATTCAAAAGATACTTCAGATTTCCCCACCCCACCCCATCCCAACACCCCAAGAAATTCTAGTGGTTTCTGTCTCCCATCCAACTCTATTGGAGTTCCAACAGAACCCTGATTTTATCTGGGGCAGTGTTGTGCCAAGCTCTAAAGCAATTTCCCAGCCTCTCTTGCAGCTAGGCATAGCCATGTGATAGTTCCAACCAACAAGATACACACTGAAGTCCATGAATGGGGATTCTGAAGATGCTCCATGAGTGGCTGATATTTTTCCTCCTTGCCCTTCCTGCATGGAAACCAGTCATATATTGGAGATAGAGCAGCCATCTTGCAATTAGAGATCAAAATGATGGCTGAGTGGCAGAACAGAACAGGTCAGAGGGGTCTGCAACCTGGTACATTAAGGGATCACTGAACTAGTCCTGGACAGTCCACCTCAGGACTCCTGTTACAAGACAAAAATAAAAACCCTATCTGGTGAGTTTCTGTTACATACAGGTAACCAATAGGTACTAGCTGAGAAGACACAGTCCTTCAACAAATGTTGAGTACCTACTGTGTGCCTATTGGCAGAGCCCCAAAATATATGAAGCAAATATTGACAGATTTCAATGGGGAAATAGATGGTTCTGCATTAATAGTAGATTTCAATATATCATTTCAATAATGGATAGAACATCTAGACAGAAGGTCAATAAGGAAATAGAAGACTTAAATGATACTTTAAACCAATTAGACATAACAAACATATACAGAAAATTCACCCAACAGCAGCAGAATACCCATTCTTCTCTAGTGCATATGGGTCATTCTCCAAGATAGACCATATGTTAGGTCATAAAACAAGTCTCAACAAATTCAAAAATATTGAAATCATACAATATACTTCCTCCAACCATAATAGAATGAAGCTAGAAATCAATAACAGGGAGAATGGAAAATTCACAAATATTTGGAAATTAAACAACCAATGAGTCGGGAAATTAGGAAATATCTTGAGGTGAATGAAAACAAAAACTGACTGGATGCTGCAAAGGCAGTGCTTTCTTTTTGAGAAGAAATATCTCAAATCAGTGACCTATCTTCACATCTGGAGGACCCTGAAAGAGAAAAGCAAACTAAACCCGAAGTGGGCAAAAGAAAGGAAATAACAAAGATTAGATCAGAGATAAATGGAATATAGAATTTTTAAAAAAGAGAGAGTTAACAAAACCAAAATTGGTTCTTTGAAAAGATCAATAAAATCAACAAGCCTTTAACTACACTGACAAAGAAAAAAAAGAGAGAGAACACAAATAAATAAATCAGAAATGAATGGGGGGGGAACATTACTGATTACTCCATAGCAATAAAAAGGACTATAAGAGGGTAATATGAACATCTGTTGTGCTGGTTTGAATCTATTATGCTCCCCACAACAGCCATGCACTTTAATGCAATCTTGTGGGGACAGACTTGTTAGTCTTTTGATTAGGGTGGAATCTTTTGGTTAGGTTCTTTCCATGGAGATGTGACCCACTCAACTTTAGGTGAGAATTTTTTATTAGATCATTTCCATGGAGGTGTGGACACTGCCCATTCAGAGTGGGTCTTAATTAGATCACTGGAGTCCTTTAAGAGAGTCAAGGAGAGGAGAAGTTCAGAGAAGCTGAGAGAGACGTTTTGGAGAGAAGCTAAAATATCCAGAGTTTGCCCTGGGAGAACAAGCAAAGATGCACAAGAGCTAAGAGGTAAAGCCCAGGGTTTTCCCTGGAGAAGCTAAAAGAGGACTCCCAGATGCTTAGAGAGAAATGTCCCAGGAGTACCAAGCAGAGAGCTGAGAAAAGCTAAGAGAAACAGGAGCCTAGAGACTTGGAGAAAGCCATTTTGAGACACAACCCAAGAGCAAAGGCACAGCAGACACCAGCCACATGCCTTCCCAGCTGACAGAGGTGTCCTGGATGCCATCAGCCTTCCTTCAGTGAAGGTATCCTCTTGTTGATGCCTTAGTTTGGACACTTGTATGGCCTTGGAACTGTAAACTTGTAGCCTAATAAATCCCCTTTATAAAAGCCTATACATTTCTGGTATTTTACATAATGGTAGCTCTAGCAAACCAGAACACCTGTATACCAATGAATTAGATAACCTATATGAAATGGACAAATTTCTAAAAGCCCACAAACTACCTACACTGACTCAAGAAGAAATAGAAGCTCTCAATGGACCAATGACAAGTAAAAAGATGGAATTAGTTCATCAAAAAACTCCCAACAAAGAAAAGCTCAGGACCATATGGCTTCACTGGTCAGATTTACCAACCCATTCCAAAAAGAATTAACACCAATCCTGCTTAAACTCCTCAAAAAAACTGAAGAGGAGGGAACACTCACTAACTCATTCTGTAAGACCAATATCACCCTAATACCAAAGACATATAAAGATACCAAAGGAAAAGAAAATTACAGGCTGATATCCTTTACGAATATAGATGCACAATCCTCAACAAAATACTTACCAGACCAAATGCAACAGCACATTAAAAGAATTAGACACCATGATCAAGTGGAATTTACCCCAGGTATGCAAGAGTGGTTCAACATAAGCAAATCAATTAATGTAATACACCACATTTAACATAATGAAAGAGAAAAAACCACATGATCATCTCAATTGACATTAAAAAGGCATTTGACATTATCCAGCACCCTTCTTGATAAAAACACTTAGAAAACTAGGATTAGAAGGAAACACTCTCAACGTGACAAAGGGCATATATGGAAACCCACCACTAACACCATACTCAGGATCAAGACAAGGATGCCCTCTGTCAACTTTGTTATTCAAGATTGCACTGAAGTTCTAGCCAGAGCAGTTAGGCAAGAAAAAGGAATAAAGGGCATCCAAATTGGAAAGGAAGGTGTAAAATTTTCCCTACTTGCAGATAGCATAATTCTATATATAAAAATCCCAAAAAGTCTACAACAAAACTACTAGCATAACTAAACAAATTTGGCAAAGTGGCAGAGTACAAGATCAACACACAAAAATCCATAGCATTTCTATACACTAGTAAAAACAATCTGAAGAGGAAATCAAGGAAAAATTCCATTTAAAATAGCAATAAAAAGAATCAAATATCTAGGAATAAATTTAATCAAGGATGTAAAAGCCTTGTACACAGAAAACTAGAAACACTGCTAAAAGAAATCAAAGAAGACCTAAATAAACAAACAAATGGAAGGACATTCCATGTTCATGGATAGGAAGACTAAATATTGTTAAGATGTCCACTCTACCAAAAGGATTTACAGATTCACTGCAATCCCAATCAAATTTCCAATAGCCTTTTTACAGCAATGGAACAGCCATCATCAAATTTATATGGAAGGCAAAAGAGGGACCCAAAACCAGAATAGCCAAAACTATCCTGAAAAAGAAGAACAGAGTTGGAGGATTCATGCGTACTGATTTCAAAACTTATTACCAAACTTTAATAATCGAAATAGCATTGTACTGGCACAAAGACAGACATACAGACCAATGGAATCAGATTGAGACTTCAGAAATAAACCCTCATATCTACGGACAATTGATTTTTGACAACACTGCCACATCCATTCCATGGGGAAAGAATAGTCCTTTCAACAAAAGGTACTGGGAAAACTGGATTTCCATATGCAAAATAATGAAGGTGGACCCCTACCTCATGCCATATGTGAAAATTAACTCAAAATGAAACAAAGACATAAATATAAGAAACAAAACTATAAAGCTCCTAGAAGAAAATGTAGGGAAGCATCTTCAAGACCTTCTGTTAGGCAATGGTTTCTTAGACTTTACGCTAAAAAGCATGAATGAAAGAAAAAATAAATAAATGGGACTTCTTCAAAATTAAAAAAATTTGTGCATCAGAAGACTTCATCATGAAAGTAAAAAGAAAACCTACAGAATGGGAGAAAATATTTGGAAACCATATATCCAATAAGGATTTAAAATCCAGAATACATAAAGAAATCCTGCAACTCTGCAACCAAAATATGAACACTCAATCAAAAAATGGGCAAAGGATTTCAATAGGCATTTCTCCAAAGAAGATATTCAAATGGCCAACAAGTGCATGAAAAGATGCTCAACATCATTAGCCATCATGGAAATGCAAATCAAACCACAAAGAGACTGCTTCACACTCTACTAGGATGGCTATTATTTAAAAAACAGAATGCGGAAAAACATTCTGAATGTGAAAAAAAATTCAGAACATGAAGAAACAGGATGTGGAAAGATAAGAACATTTGTTCATTGTTGATAGGGATGTAAAGTGGTACAGATGCTGTGGAAAACATTTTGGCAATTCCTCAGAAAATTAAGTATAGAATTACCATATGAACCTGGAATACTACTTCTCAGTATATACCCAAAAGAATTGAAAGCAGGGACTCAAACAAACATTTACACACTGATGTTCATTGTGGCAATATTCATGACTGTCAAAAGATGGAAGCAACCGTAGGTCCATGAACAGATTAATGGATAAACAAATGCGGCATATACATACAATGGAAAATTATTTGGCTGTAATAATGGAATGACATGAGTCAGGGCCAGGTGGCAGCATAGGGAGGTGTGGCATTTAGTTAGTCCTCTGGAACAACTAGCATATAGCCAGGAACATCTGGTAAATAGTCTGGAACATCTGTTGGGGGATATCTGTGACCAAACACACATCATATACCAGTCTGAAATGGGTGGAATGGCTGAGATTGTAGCATAAGAACTGTAAATAAAGCTCCCCAAACTGTGGAGCTGGCACCCCTCCCCACCAGCATGGCAGGGTAAGCTAAACACTTCCCTATGGGAAAAAGAAGTCTACTAGGAGGGAGGGTAGGTAGCTCAACCAAGCTCCAACTGCAATTTTAGTTAATGAATTTGGACTACGGAATACAGGCTACAAGCATAAATAAACCAGGAGCAAACAGGAAAGGAATCTGAAGGTTTCTCCCAGCAGAGAGGAGGCAGGGCTGATGGGGAAAAAAAATACAAAAATAAATTAAAACAGGCTTTAGGAGTTGGCTGATCTCAGATTACTGAAAAAGGGCTGTGTGCCAAGAAAAGGGGCACAGAGAACCAGGCACCAACTCTGGTTCTTCACTGGTAACTAGGGGGTTGGAGACTGGCTCTGAAAAGGAGATTTCTTTCTTTTTTCCTATTTTTTCCCTCATTCTAAGTAGCTCATTAGAGAAAGCCTCAGGCATTTTCAATTGTCAGCACTTACCCAGGCAAGGGTGGAGTTAAGACAGAGAAACAAAGGAAGAAGTCAAATGTAGGAGATAAATCCCTAAAGGGCTTATCTTCTCTAAGAAAAGGGGAAGGCAGGGCCCAGCTCAAGTGGCTGTCCTCCCTTAGAGAACTCAGACTGTAGGGCCTGTGGGAGGGGGGAAGAAACAGCTTAAGATTGGCTTCTCATACTCTCAGCCCCTGACAGCGATAGGGTCTACTGAGAATTAAAGGTGATGCACCTCTTTATGCTGTTGGAGAGCTGTGGGCTGACAAGCACCATCTGCTGGACAGATAGGAAAAGCACAGAGTTGAAAGGCATCACAGGAAAGTCTAACTTTCTGGGTCTCATCCTCAGGGAAACTTGATACTGAATACACCTGTGCCAGTTTGAATGTATTATGTCCCCCCAAATGCCATTATCTTTGATGTAATCTTGTGTGGGCAGACCTATCGTGTTAATTAGATTGTAATTCTTTGAGTGTTTCCATGGAGATGCACCCCACCCAACTGTGGGTGATGACTCTGATTGGATAATTTCCATGGAGGTGTTGGCTCACCCATTCAGAGTGGGTCTGAATTAAATTACTGGAGCACTGTATAAGATCAGACAGAAGGAGCAAGCTGCTACAGCCAAGAGGGACACTTTGAAGAATGCACAGAAACTGAGAGAGTAGCTGCAGATGAGAGACAGTTTGAAGATGGCTGTTCAAAGCAGACTTTTGCTCCGGAGAAGCTAAGAAAGGACAAATGCCCCAAAAGCAACTGAGAGTGACATTTTTTGAGGAACTGCAGCCTAGAGAGGAACATCCTGCAAGAAAACTACTTTGAAACCGGAACTTTTGGAGCAGATGCCAGCCACGTGCCTTCCCAGCTAACAGAGGTCTTCCGGACACCATTGGCCATCCTCCAGTGAAGGTACCTGATTGTTGATGTGTTACCTTGGACACTTTATGGCCTTAAGACTGTAACTGTGTAACCAAATAAACCCCCTTTATAAAAGCCAATCCATTTCTGGTGTTTTACATTCCAGCAGCATTAGCAAACTAGAACACCACCCTCTTCCTGAGACCTGGGCCTGTCTAGTCTGGGAATATCTGATTGGGGTAATGAAGGAAACCAGATGCCTAGGCAACAAAAAAATTATGATTCAGACTAGAAAAAAACAAAGATATGGCCCAGTCAAAGGAACAAACTTACACTTCAAATGAGATACAGGAGTTGAAACTAATTAAAGATCTTCAAACAAATATGCTAAATCAATTAAAAAATAAAATCAATGAGTTGAGGGAAGATATGGCAAAAGAGATGAAGGATATAAAGAAGACATTGGGAAAACATAAGGAAGAACTTGTAAGTTTGAAAAAACAATTGGCAGAACTTAAGGGAATGAAAGGCAAAATAGAAGGGATGAAAAACACAGTGGAGACATCAACAGCAGACCTGAAGAGATAGAAGAAAGAATTCAGGAACTAGAGGACAAGGTATCTAAAATCATATGCAAAAAAGAATAGATAAATAAAAGAATGGAAAAATTAGAGCAGGGTCTCAGGGATTGAATGACAACATAAAGCACATGAATATACATACCATGGTGTCCCAGAAGGAGAAGAGAAAGGAAAAGGGGCAGAAATGATGACAGAGGAAATAATCACTGAAAATTTCCCATCTCTTATGAAAAACATAAAGTTGCAGATCCAAGAAGCACAGCAAAGCCCAAATAGAATAGACCCAAATGGACCTATTCCAAGACACTTAATAATCAGATTATCAAATGTGAAAATCAAAAAGAGAATTCTGAAAGCAGCAAGAGAAAAGTTATCCATCACATACAAAGGAAGCTCAGTAAGACTACTGCATATTTCTCAGTAGAAACCATGGAGGCAAGAAGACAGTGGCATGATATATTTAAGATACTGAAAGAGAAAAACTGCCAACTGAGAATTCTATATCTGGCAAAACTGTCCTTCAAAAACGAGGGAGAGTTTAAAATATTTTCAGACAGACACAGAGAGTTGTGAACAAGAGACGCGCTCTGCAAGAAATAGTAAAGGGAGCACTACAAGCAGACAGGGAAAGACAGGAGAGGTTTTGAGAAGAGAGTAGGAATGAAGACCATCAGTGAGAGTAAAAAGAGAGACAAAGAGAGAGAGGGAAAATAAAATAAAATAAATAAGATATGACATATAAATTCCAAAAGTCAAAATGGTAGACAGTAGATGAATGAAATTAGCCAGAAACAAAAGGACGGGTACTCTATGGACTCACTAATATGAGCTAACATTGATGAGCAAAACTTGAGAGTTAAAGTTGAGAACAGTCGAGATAGAGAGAGGTTAGAAATTGCGCATTTGATGCTGAAGGAGTACATAAGGGTAAACAGGATTGATTGTACAGATCCAGAAATGGATATCATAATACTGTGTGATGGTAGCACAATATTGTAAGTACTCTGAACAAAAATGAGTGTGATTACAGTTGAAAGAAGAAAGCTAGGGGCATGTATGACACCAAAAGGAAAGATAGAAGATAAAGACTGGGATTGTATAACTTAGTGAAACCCAGAGTGACCAATGATGGTGATTAAATGTACAAATACATGATTGTTTTTAAAAGAGGGGAACAAATGAATGTCAACATTGCAAGGTGTTGAAAATTGGATGGTACAAGAGAAAAAATACAATCAATGCAAACTAGAGTCTATAGTTAATGTTTAATATTATGAGGTGCTTCCATTCATTGTAACAAAAGGCAGTATACCAAAGCTAAATGTCTTTAAGAGGGAGTTTTAAGGAGCGATATGGGATTCTTGGTGGTGGTGGGGTTTTCTGACCTTTTCATTGAATTTTATTTTATTTTTATTTTTCTTCTATCTTTCATATTTTTATTCTTCATTTTTTTTCTTCTTCTTTTCCTCTTTCTTTGCAGAAGAAATGGAAATGTCCTCATATAGGTTGTGGAGGTGAATACATATCTATGTGACTATACTGGGAATCACTGAATGTTTACTTAGAATGGATTGTATGGTGTGTGAATAAAACTGCTTAAAAAATAAACATAGGGATAAAAGTACCGGAGAAAATGTGGAGAGAGAGATGTACCTATTAACTGTTGGTAGGGAAGTAGAATGGTGCAGCCCATCTGGAAGGCAGTGTGGTGGTTCCACAGGAAGCTAACTATGGAGTTGCCATATAGTCCTGCGACCCCATTATTGAGTATATAGTTGGAAAAACTGAGAGCAGGGACATGAATGGACATTGCACACTGGTGTTTATGGTGGCAGTATTCACAATTTGCAACGGATGAAAGTGACCTAAGGTACATCGACTAATGAACAGAATAATGAACTGTGGGGTATACATTCAATGGAAATTGAACAGCGTCAAGAAGAAATGAAGTTGTGAGGTATGCAACGAGATGAATGGACCTTGAGGACAGTATGTTGAGTGAAATAAGCCAGAATTGAAAAGATAAACAATATAACACCTTACTAATATGGACTAACTATAATGTGCAAACTCTGAGAATTGAATCTGAGAGCATAGGTTATCAGGAAAAGGCTTATGGTAAAGGTTCCTAGATTATAAGCTCCTACAGCAGTCACATCTATTCATGAGTTGCAGTGGTTATTTCTAAATTCTGAGATGATGAGCTGTTTGTGTGTAACCCTGGTCAGTCACTGGAAATTCGGGTATCTGTGTGATACCTGAGACTCAAAGCCAGGGCTCGGTAGCTATGAGTGTCAGCATTACCCCATACAGCAAATGTTAAAGAAGCTGAAAAAGAGATCAGACTTCAATTAGAGATATGAACAAAATGGACTTGGTTAGGACTAAGGTAAACCAGACTAAAGGGAAAAGGATGATAGACTGTTTTAAAACTTCAACGTCTATATGAGACCAAAAGAAGAGATGTTTATTTGGTGGAAAATCTTTATTTTCTGCAGCATGCTATTTAATTTAACTCATATGGTCAGTTTATTCAAGCACCATAATCACATGGAATGTTAAATAGGGGTTGAGGTCTAGTTGGTTTGTACAGGTTAGCATGAAACCCCTATACATTCCAGAGTAATTTTAGCAGAGAAAAAAATACATGTTTGCAAAGCCCCCTTGAGGGACTAGGGAAAAACTGGATATATTAAACTCCCCCCGCCCCGGGTAATTCCTGATATTCTTGCAAGCACTGGGAATTACCATTGTAGTAGCCCAAGCCCTCGATCTTGGGGCTTGCCCTTATGAAGCTTGTTACTGCGAAGGAGAAGCTAAGCCTACTTATAATTGTGCCTAAGAGTCACCCCCAGAGAATCTCTTTTGTTGTTCAGATGTGGCCTCTCTCTAAGCCAACACTGCAGGTAAACTCACTGCCTCCCCCACTATGTAGGACATGACTCCCAGGGGTGTAAATCTCCCTGGAAATGTGGGACATGACTCCCAGGGATGAGCCTGGACCTGGCATCATGGTATTTAGAAAGCCTTCTTGACTGAAAGGGAGAAGAGAAATGAAATAAAATAAAGTTTCAGTGTCTGAGAGATCTCAAATAGAGTCAAGAGGTCATTCTGCAGGTTATTCTCATGCATTATATAGATATCCCTTTTTAGTTTTTAGTGTATTAGAATAGCTAGAAGGAAATACCTGAAACTGTTGAACTACCATCCAGTAACATTGATTCTTGAAGATGATTATGTAACTATATAGCTTATACAGTGTGACTGTGTGATTGTGAAAACATTGTGGCTCACACTCCCTTTATCCAGTGTATGGACAGATGAGTAGGAAAAAGGAAAAAAGTAAATGAATAATAGGTGGGGAAAAGGAGTAGGAGATGTTTTGGGTGTTTTTTTGCATTGTTATTTTTATTCTTATTTTCATTTTTATTTCTTGGAGTATTGAAAATGTTCAAAAAATTGATTTTGGTGATGAATGCACAACTATGTGATGATATTGTGAACAACTGATTGTAGACTTTGGATGATTGTATGGCATGTGACTATATCTCAATAAAATTGTATTTAAAAAAAAGGAAAGACATCTGATGCATGCTACAACATGGATGAACCTTGAAGACATCATGCTGAGTGTAGTAAGCCAGGCACAAAAGGACGAATATTTTATGATCTCATCAGTATGAAATAATTAAAATATGTGATTCACAGAGTCAGAAACTAAAATACAGTTCACCAGGAGCCAGGATGGGTGTAGGGAGTGGGGAGTTAATGCTTAAGTGGTACAGAGTTTCTGTTTGGGGAAATGGATAATTTTGGTAAAGGGTGGTGGTGATCATAGCACAACATTGTGAATATAATTAACAGCACTGAATTATATATTTAAATGTGCTTAAAAGGGGAAATTTTAAGTCATATAAATGTCATTAGAATAAAAATTTAAAAAACAAATATGAGACTGTACAATACAGTGTGCCCTGTTGTAAACTATGGACAATAGTTAATATTATAATTCTAACAATGTTTGCGGTCGCAGTTGATTCGTCTGGGGGGGGGGGAGGTGGCGGCCGGTTACCAAATCCTAGGCTCTCAGGATTGCCCGGAGGGTACCGGCGGCGGGGGCTCTTTCCCGGAGGCGAGGGCGAGGCGGGGGACTGGGCCCGGTCCCCGGCGTAGGTGTGCAAAGTATGGAGGGCGGCGAGAAAGGAACAGGCGGGACACGGTTCTTTTAGGGTGAAGAAGCCAAGAGAGAGTTTATTAGGGGAGAGTACAAGCTTATATTGGGCGTTTAGAGGGCGGGGTAGCTGTAGAGGTTAAAGGCTTGGATTGGTTCTGAGAGGGCGCGGAGGTTGATTGAAAAGGGGCGAGAGTTGCTCCGGTAACGGTGTCTGGCAACAATGTATGCGCACTGGTGGTGATGGGAGTTGCACTGGCAACGGGGAGTGTCCGGGCAAGATAAGGGGGTGGGGAAAAGGCGGTTCCCTCCGGCAAGCCTCCCCTAACAGTGGTATTTTGGGTGAGGAAATGGGGCCTGCCTCCGGCCTCACTTTCCCAGGCCCGGGGGGCTGTGGAGGGTGCTGTCGCCCGTGCCCACCACCCTCCCCAGGGGCTGATCAGGTCCCCCAGCCCAGGCCCGCCAAGTTGAAGCACGTAATCAGTGTCCCGCATTTCCCCCTTCTTTTCTAATTAAAGGAAGAAGCTTACCGGAGAGGCCCGCTAAGGGATGAGGGAAGGGGGAGGCCGGGGAGGGGAAAAAGGGGTTGACGGTGGCTCAGCGAGGCTGGAGCTCGGCGTTGGTGTGGCGCCCGGGCGCTCGACAGGGGCCTTGCTGCTTGTGTGATGGATGAGGGTGGGGGGTTTAAAGTTGGAGGTTCAGAGAAGCTGGAGCTCGAGGTTGGTGCGATGTTCAGGCGATCGAGAAGGGCCTCGCGGTCGGCGGGTTGACCGGTGGCGGTGAGGTCGCGGAGGGTTGGTTGTCATCTCGGAGTAGGGAGTGTCAGAGGTGGCGAGTCGCTGGTACTGGACTTGCACGAACGAGGAGAAAATAGCATTCGTTTGTTTCCTTACAAGCTGGACAATTCTTTCGAGCGCAGGTTTCTTCGACTCTGGAGACAAAGGTGGCGAAAGGCTCGCTCGGCTCCTGGAAGAGCTTGGTGAATTTATTAGGCCGACAGGCGGAGCAGTTGGCAAAAGCTCGCAAGGCGATTACCTGAAGGATAGGCCAAAAGGTGGCAGGTACATTAGTATAAGCAGATGCATTTATAAACGCTCCCGTGCCCAAGTAAGCTTCGGGGTGATGATAGACTCCAGTGGCTGCGTCTTGCTCGCTTTGCCTAGCTGCTTCTGCCTGGAAGTGGGCACGCCAATCAACAAACTGGCCGGGGTTAAGAATGGAACGGGCAAGCGAGGCCCAGTCTTGGGGGATGCAAAAGTCCATGCCGAGATCCTGCAGTATTTGGGAAGCGTATGGGCTACCTAACCCGTCCTCCTTGACGGCCCTGCGAAGCTGCTTGATAGTATCAGAGTTAATGGGATACCAGTTATACGGTTTCTGTGGTGTGGGGGTAAGGTTAAGAGGAAAGCAGCGAAAAGCACGAGAGAAAGGAGGACGCGCCTGCAGAGGGCTTGGCGCGGGAGTGGGGGTAGGGGGAGCGTTGCCCCAAGGGTTGCCTTGAGGTGTAGAAGGCAGCCAGGGGTTGTTAGTCGGCAGGGTGGGAGGAGCGGCGGCAGCTGCCGGTAGCGGCTCCGAGGGGGAGCTCGCCGGAGGGGGAGGCGGAAGTGGGAGGCCCCAAGCGTCGCAAGACGGCGGCGCGGTGGGAGTGGCTAAGGCATAAGATGGTGGACCAGCTCCGCCCTGTGAAAGGGCGGGGTAAAGCGCTTGCGGTTTCCGGCCCAGCTTAGGGCTGACGTCATCGCCGGAGCACTTCCTCCCCTCGATGGAAGAAGATGGAGGAGGAGGAAGTTCGCCATCTTGACGAGGCTCAGTGTTATTTTGTTTTTTGGGAGTCACTTCGAGCGCGTTGTTAATCTGCTCGACTAAGGACTCTGTGTCCGAATCGTGGTTTACATTAGTATCGCTGTCTGAATTTGTTGACTGGGTTGATAGGGCCTTCTTGGATTTAATGGGGCCTCGATCAGGGGGGAGGGAGCCTTGAAGGCAGGAGCGGACGGTTATTAAGGTGGGGAGCAAGCCGGGAGGGAAGCGCTTGCTTTCATGTTCCATGGCGTTGGTGACTCGATTAATAAGGCGATTATAAGTAACAGGGTCCCAAAGATGGCAAGTGGTGAGCCATGGGTTAAAGGGCAGCAGGAGGTCTCAGTATACTTGCAGCTGCCGGACAGACACCTTACAGCGATGTGTGTCTAGGAGACCAGCCAGAGCACGAACTTGGGGTGCTTGGCGTGCAGATAGACGATTACCCATAGCGGAGTGAGAAAAGAAAAAAGGGGGGTTGATTATTGAGTAAAGAAAATGAGGTAAACCGAGGAAACGGTGAGAATAGAAGGCAGGAGCCTCTAGTAGCGAGAGCAGTTTGGGGGGGGGCGGTCGCAAAGAGGCACACCACGCGAAACAAAGAAACAAAGACACAAAGGACCACAGCAAAGTAATGGAGAGGAAGAGGGAAAGCTACTGGAGGAAGAGTGTTAGGAGGAATGGGGGGACATAGGAAGAGAAGACGAAAGGTAGTCGGGGGTAAGAGTTAGGTTAACGTGGGAAAGGAAGAGCGGCCCGGGCGCGGAGCGGCGTGGGAGAGGCGGCTCCGGACGTGGAGCGGCGAGGGAGAGGCGGCTCCGCGGGGCGGCGAGGGAGAGGCGGCCCTTACTTTGCAGGCGAGGAGAAGGGGAGCTGGAGAGGCGTCCGGGCGAGCGGGTGGTTTTACTGGACCGCTGCGTGGAGAGGACTTTTAATTCCAGGGGCCCCACGTTGGGCGCCAGTTGCGGTCGCAGTTGATTCGTCTGGGGGGGGGGAGGTGGCGGCCGGTTACCAAATCCTAGGCTCTCAGGATTGCCCGGAGGGTACCGGCGGCGGGGGCTCTTTTCCGGAGGCGAGGGCGAGGCGGGGGACTGGGCCCGGTCCCCGGCGTAGGTGTGCAAAGTATGGAGGGCGGCGAGAAAGGAACAGGCGGGACACGGTTCTTTTAGGGTGAAGAAGCCAAGAGAGAGTTTATTAGGGGAGAGTACAAGCTTATATTGGGCGTTTAGAGGGCGGGGTAGCTGTAGAGGTTAAAGGCTTGGATTGGTTCTGAGAGGGCGCGGAGGTTGATTGAAAAGGGGCGAGAGTTGCTCCGGTAACGGTGTCTGGCAACAATGTATGCGCACTGGTGGTGATGGGAGTTGCACTGGCAACGGGGAGTGTCCGGGCAAGATAAGGGGGTGGGGAAAAGGCGGTTCCCTCCGGCAAGCCTCCCCTAACAGTGGTATTTTGGGTGAGGAAATGGGGCCTGCCTCCGGCCTCACTTTCCCAGGCCCGGGGGGCTGCGGAGGGTGCTGTCGCCCGTGCCCACCACCCTCCCCAGGGGCTGATCAGGTCCCCCAGCCCAGGCCCGCCAAGTTGAAGCACGTAATCAGTGTCCCGCAAATGTTGTTTCATCGATTGTAACAAAGGCACTCCACTACTGGAAGGTGTTAATAAAAGGGAAAAATATTGTGAGAGGGTATATGGGAACTCTGCATTTTCTACATGATCTTTCTGTGTTCCGGTTTGCTAATGCTGCCATTTTGCAAAACACCAGAAATGGATTGGCTTTTATAAAGGGGGTTTATTTGGTTACAAAGTTACAGTCTTAAGGCCATAAAGTGTCCAAGGTAAGGCATCAACAATAGGGTACCTTCACTGAAGGATGGCCATGGGCGTCTGGAAAACCTCTGTTAGCTGGGAAGACACATGGTTGGCATTTGCTTACTCCCAGGGTGTATTTCAAAATGGTGTTCCCCAAAATGTTTTTCATGGGGTGTTTTGTCCTCTCTTAGCTGCAGCTCCACTTCAAAATGTCACTCTCAGTTGCTCTCGAGTCCTTCTGTCTGTGAACATCTTTTTGACTCCAGTGACCCAATTAACACCCACCCTGAATGGGCAGGGTAACGCCTCCATGGAAATTATCCAAACATTTCACTCACAGTTGATTGAGTCACATCTCCATGGAAACAGTCAATCAAAGAATTCCAATCTAGTCAACACTAATATATCTGCCTCCACAAGATTGCATCAAAGATAATGGCATTTTGGGGGGACATAATACATCCAAACCAGCACATTCTGTAAACCCACAACTTCTCCAATAAAATATTTTTTTTAATTTTTTAATTTAAAAAAAAAAAAAAGAATGTTCCATACTGAAGGAGCAGCACATGCAAAGGCCAGCAGTAGTCTGGAAGGAGTTTTAGCATGCAAGGAACTGAATGGAATCCAGTTAGGCTAGAGCTAGTGAGCAAGGGGGTGAAAGATATGAAACAAGGTGGGAGGTGGGCAGGGCCTTTGAGCTGGATTTTAAGAGCAAGGAAAAGCCTTTGAAGGGTTTTAAGAAGAAAACTGCCTTTAAGGAAGACCCCTATCCAGGAAGCAGTTTCAGTCTCAGCCTTTGCGAGCCTGTTGGCTACACGGACATCTTGTCAACCTGGCTAGGAGAACAAATTGCTCGTTTCTGGTCCTGAGAGGCAGTGGATGTGGCTTGGAAGACAATTGTGTGAATGCCAGCCCCAGCCCTTGATTTAGTGACTGTGTGCCCTGTAGCTACTATCGTCTCTGAGCTTGAGCATCCTTATCTGAAAATATGGACAGTAACAGTTCCTACATCTTCTTGCCGTAACAGTATCTATTGACCTCTTACCTAGAGCTGCAGAATATGTTGAATTATGCAATGCCCTTGGAACAGTGCCTGGCACCTAGTAAATGGTATAAAAGAGTTTATTACCTTTGCTGTCACTGGCAAGCCCATCAGAGTCCAAATACTCCCGTCTCTAGGCCATTGCTTCTCAAATTTGGCATCAGAATCACCTGGATCCACCCCCAGAGATTCTGACTCAGTAGGTCTGGATGGCTCAGGAACTTGCATTAGTCACCAGCTCCCAGGTGATGCTCATGCCTCTGGTCTGCAGCCCACACAGCTTTAGGCTGGGGTCAAGGCAGCCCCTGGGAAATACTTTGGAGAACCATGACTGGCCTCTCTGCTTTGGAGCTGCCTCTAGCCCTAATTGACAATGACGGAGGGCAGGAGAACCAGAGCGTCAGCTCCCCCAGGAAGATTTAAATGCATTCTTTCTGGAGGCAGGAAAGCAGGGATCAGTGGTTCTCAATTTTTAAGTTGCCTCACAACTCCTTGGATGGATGGTAAAAATGCAGATTTTGGTGGCCCATCCCCAGAGATATTTGGGACCCAAATATCTTTCTGTTAAACACTGGCCCGTGTGATTCCACTGCAGATGGGCCACAGGCCACACTTGGACAAATGGTGACACAGTGGTTTTGGAGTTAGACAAACTCAAGTTCAAATCTCCCTCAACAACTTTCTATGTGGCCTTGTATGGCCTTGAAGACTTCTCTAAGTCTTGCTTTCTTTATCTGAAAAGTGAGCTTATTAATACAAATTACACCTTCCCCATGAGGATTAAATTAAAATATTTGTGTAGAGGGCATAAAAGTTACAATCAGTCTCCAATGTGCAAAGGTACAACTTGCTTTATTTATCTATAGCTTATATTAACTTAGCCCGTGACTTCTTATTTCCACTAATAGCCAAAAATTTGAGCTTGGAAATTCTAGCTAACACAGACCACTTCCAGCTAAAAAAAAAAAACAAAAAAAAAACAAAAAAAAAGCGCAGCTCTTTTGGAAAACTGTTCAGCCAGAATTGGGATTCTCTTCTCCTCTGTTGCTGGCTCTTGCTCTGGAGATGAACGGGTTTTTCAGGAGCCAATTACCCTGACTTCCTCAGGGCTGACACACAGGGCAGCTGGTCCTGGGCATTCCCAGCTGATGCTATTGTGTGGTGGTGGCTGCTGGTTGCATGTACCAGCTTGGCCTTCTTGCCTGTACCCTAGGTCTCCTCACCTGCCAGCCCCTCATTTCTTTGCTCAGAGCTCTCAAAGGTTGCACCACTGAGGTGCCTCTAATCACCTGTCCAGACCTCTTCCTCAGCCACTGCTAATCTCCTGCTCGGATACAGGGTTTACCTGGGGTTTTGAGCACCTCCTCCCAACCTGGAATTTTGATCACTTCTTATTCCCTGCTTCCAGCAACTGGCTGAACCTCTAACTCCTTTGTCAGGTTGGGTGGAATGGGGGGCTCTGTTCTTACTTCACCTTGCTTTCTTCCCTGTCTGTGATTTGTATTAAAACCCTGTCCTCCAGAGGCCGGCTCACTGGTACCCACAATTTTTTTCTCTCTCAACAAAGCTGACTCTTACAAATCAAAGACTTGCTCTCCAGACTACTGTTGCTGCCTCAGACTTACACAAACCCATTCAGCAATTCAGTTGACTTCCTGCTTCTAGAATGTGCCTCGCCTGAGTGCAGGGCATACACACCCACTGTTCCTGCTCTCCAGTGATGCCGAAGGCACCTCGTTAGTATCTTAAAATATTACAGTTTTATCTCTCTTAGATAAAGTGCTTACTTAGTGCACAGTCTGGCCTGGAGTAACTGTTCCATAGATGACAACCATGGCAACTACAATGAAGAGGAGGAAGAGAGAATTTCTTCTTCCTAGATATGTGATGCTTTGCTGTCCCAGCTCTGACTGGCTGTGCTCCCAAGACCAAGGGAGGCTATGGTCCAAGGAGCAGGTCCCAAAACAGCGACGAGTTTACTTTAGGTGACTGGGCACCTCTGACGCTCCCCAGCATGGCACACGTGGAAGCTGCATCCACTTCTTTAGATTAAACATCATCCCCTCCAGGGTCACTGGAAAATGTAAATAGCCCTGGGACAATGTGTGTGTGGATAGCTCCCGGGGGTGAGTTCATCTGTTCTGGGCCCTGAGAGCACTGCAGAGAATAGGTGGGGCCCATTAGGCCCCTCATTTTCCTGAAGGTAGATGCGGAGTGAAGAGGATTCCCCAGGTATTTCAAGCTGCCTCTCAGGGGTGAAGGGCATGATCCCCCTCAATGTTAGGTGCACCCACCCCGCAATGCTGAGCCCAAAGGGCTGACAGCCAGCACCTGAGCCAGTGAAGAATTGTTCAAACTCATTTTCATTTTCTGAGGGTTCAGGGCAGGGGTGTGACGAGAGGGACGCAGAGTTTGGGTTTGAGGAGAAGTCCCACCCCTGGCCTTGGTGGAGGAGACAAAATCCTTCTGCTCTGCGCCGGGATTGTGTTGCTCATAGGGGTTCTTGTAAGTGTGCTCCATGATGGTCTGAATCGCCATCCACGTCTCCTCGGCCGTGGGGATGATCTGGGCGGCCGGCAGGAGGAAGCCGTAGTGCCCGGTATCCCGGAGCTCAAAGCTGAAGGCATACTTGATGCCACTGTCGTAGGCCCAGTCAACAGTGATCCCACTGGCCAAGTCTGGAAACAAACAGACCAAAGCATGCCCCCGAAAGCAAGGAGGGGGTGTGGCCGCAGGGGGCAGAGGCATCCTGAGTGAAGAGTGGGTCCTGGGGTCAAACTCCCACCCATCTTCCCTCCTCCACCTGGGCCACACCCCACCCTCACAGTCCACTCTCCACCTCTGCAAAAAGAAAACTCCTTGAGGGCACCAGACTTAGGATCTTTTCTTAGTACTGGGAGCTGGCTATTTAAAGTCGCAAAGAAACAGCTATCTGGGGTAACACCCTTCACCCATCTACCCGGATGTGGGAAACAGTATAGGCCCAGCCTGCGGCAGACCAGGCCTGCCTGTTATCTCAGAGCCTGCACCTGCCCAGCCTGAGGTGGGTGTGAGGCCTGAAGCAGAGGCGAGGGAGGGCTCACTCACAGAGGGTGGTGCTGATGCTGCCATAAATGTATTCGATCCCGTGGACCTCGTACAGGGCCTTCACTGCATCCTTGGCAAGTCTGAACTGTAAGATCACATCCGGAGGGTAAGAGGCTGGGCCTCAAAGTGGACCCCCACACACCCGACCCTCACCAGCCAGTGAGAAGCATGAATTTAGGAGTCCCGGAAGTTGAAAGTCCAAATGTCTCCTGTGAGGAGGGAGCACAGCGCCTCTGGCTTTGAACTTGATCACATGTGAGAATGACAGAAACCACCCACACACACAGACACACATACACCCATCCTTCCTGCCATGGAGTCCATGGGTCTAGACCCTGGTTTTCAGAGTGGGAGTCTGCCCTGGGGAGAGGCCTCCTTTCTTCTCCTTTAAACCCTCAGCAGCCAATCTCACCAACTCCTCATTGTTTGAAACAGGCTCCAGGGTGTGGCCGTATGGGTACATGAGCATCTGGGAGTAGCTGTGAATGGAAATCAGGGCCTTGATGTTCCCATGGTCTCTGATGAAGTTCACAATAGCGGCCACCTCTGGCTCTGACTGAGGAGCAGGCCCGTGATAAGTCTCTGAGCAGGGGTTGCTGTTAGAACCATTGCCTGGAAGTAAAATTAAACCACTTAAAGGGTTAGAATTCCCAAGCAGAGCAGAGACCCTTAGTGCTCACAAAATATCCATGTGTCCTGTGCCTTTTTTTCCCAGCCTCCTTTGCAGTTTTGTCAAAGCCAAGTGACCAGGTCTGACCAAGTCAAATGTGAGCAGAAATGATGAGCTGCTTCTGGTTTGAGGCTGTTAAGAGGAAGTGTAAGTTTTCCACTGAATTCTGTGTGGCTGGAAGTGAAGGACTCTCAAGAGAGGAGTTACAAGACAGAAGCATCCTGAATCCCTCTGCCACCATTGGAAGAGAGCTGCCAAGGAGATTCAACTACCCACTCTGGACTGTATGTGCATGAAAAATAAACCCTTATTGTATTAAGCCACTGAGATTCGGGTACTACTGTTCCTGTTGCATGCCCTAATCTAATACAACAGAGGAGGATAGCTATGCCATGAGTTAGCAATTCTGCAGCCAGGCAGGCAGCTCCCTCGGCTTCTCCTTTGGTTAAGTCCTGACCATGGTTCCATTAGAAAAGCAGAACTGCTTCAGAAGTTGCATCCAGAGGAAACTCTAGGTCTCTGTCCCAACCCCAGTTCCTGTTACTCAGCAGGGACCCCTTTGGGCTGAACTTTCTGCTGCTGACCCTCCACTGCCAAGAGGAAGACTTGGTTTCACTACTGGTTGAAGCTCTCCTTCATGTCTGCTCAAACTTTGCCATGGCTGTGGCTTCAGGAGTTCCAAGGACTCGGGGACAGGAAAAGAGAGAAATGATCCCCATAAATGTGCAAGGCTCGTCTGAGAACCACAGATGCAAAGAGGTCTTTGAAAATTCTTTTGGGGGAGCTAAGTTGGGCAAAGAGGAGCTATGCTTCTATTTATTTCACAAGTTTAACTTGCTCTAATCTCCTCCTAGATTTTTTGTTCCCTATCTCTTTTCTTTCTCTTTCCTCCCTCTTCTGTTTCCCTCCCTCTCTCCAAGAGCCATGTCTTGGAGACTGGGCTGGGCTGGTCAAGATTCGTGGGTTAGGGACACATTTGGAAAGTGTCATTCCAGCTCCTCCTCTGGCTCCTCCACCCTGAAATGACAGCACACAAGCCTGGTCCAGAGGCCAAGGGATCACCCCAACTTCTGAAGCCAGAGCACCAGCGCTGACTCCTGGGGCAATAGGCTGGCCAACGGACCAGTTCAGATGGTGCTCTAGGGCTGCAGCAAACCAGTCCTCCCCAAGAGTGAAGGGAGGGCGGCACGGATGGTAGGGATGAGATACAGATTACCCATTACACGGCAAATCAATTAAGGCAATAATAAAACCATAAACAAAATCTCCCTGCCTGAGTCACCAGCCCAGACCCAGGCTATTTCTGGTCACAGCAGGCACAGAAGCAGCCCTGTCGTCAGGGAGCACATCCCCTCTTGGTTTGTGGGTCCTCACTGGGGGAGGGAGCCTTGCTCAGAAGGGGGTGCACCTGCAGGGAGCGAGGGGGTGAGGAGTAGGCCCACAGGCTGGAGTCTGCCCGGCTCACAGGGGCCCTGTTTGTTGTGTCTGCTGGGAGCTTCTGCACCTGCTACACTTGATGAATGACAAATAGCAACAGATGAGCAGAGCAGGGGCGGCTGAGAGCTTTGTCTGCGTTTGCAGCCCACGCACAGAAAGCCGTTCCCCTGCCAACGACCAGGTGGCTTTGCCCAAATATGGAGAAACACTTCAAGCCGTTAATTCTGGTTTGAGCTAAACAGAATGAACTAATCTTTCCCTGACCAAATGGGAATTAGCTGCCTGCTTCTCTTTGACGTTTGCAGTCAAGGTCCTCTGAGCCTGCATGTTTCACAAGTACCTGCTAATAGATTCATTAGCTATTTATTTTTCCTTTCCTAAAAATGTAATTTGTAGCAAGGGGATAGCTCTGGAAGGAGATGGTAAATTATTAAAAGCAGTAATCTTTGGTAGTGGGATTATAGGAGCTTCCCCCACTCCCCGGGTTATTTTGTTTGTTTGTTTTCCACAATTTTGTTTTACATTGTGGATATACTGATATTTTTTTCCTATGGAGAAACCCACAAAAGTTATTTTCTTTAAGAGGTAATTATTTGTCTTTCTACCAGTCAGGCTATCTTGGGGTTCAGGGCACTCACTTCAGGCAGTTGTGGGGGACCCACATAGACATCCAGTTGGGTCGAGCCTCTGGTCATCGGGAGATGAGATCCCTATTTTTGTGTGGTCATGTTCCCTTACACAAGCCTTTAGGTACCAGCCCCCAATCCTTGGGCAACCCCTGCATTGTGAGCCAGGGGCCTTGCTCTGGATATTTCAGAGACATCTTCATTTTACAATGAGTTCAGACTCAAAGAGGCCAAATTTTCAAAGCGAGGGGCATCCAGATCGAGAATGCTCTATCTCCTTGGTTTGGTCACCAGCCTGTGGATTTGCTTTTCAACAGCAATGCCATTGCCCTCTGTGGAGACAGACGACACCAAGCCTGGGGATCGAGGGTTCTCTAGGTG
Organism: Choloepus didactylus; assembly: GCF_015220235.1. Classification (NCBI taxonomy): domain Eukaryota; kingdom Metazoa; phylum Chordata; class Mammalia; order Pilosa; family Megalonychidae; genus Choloepus; species Choloepus didactylus. Next base: position 61,861,773 of record NC_051311.1, read on the forward strand.
ACCCCTGGCTCTGAAACATCCCATACATCAAATTGTGCTCTCCTGTGTCCCAATCTCTGGGAATTCCAGATGCCGCAGTTTCCCCATCTAGTCATTGTTTCCCTGGCATGGAAGGGAGACAATTTCAGGGAAGAAACCAAGATGCTCAGGAGAAAACTACCCACCCTGTCACTGGTATCGTGCAGCTGTGCAGATAGGTACCAGCCCATCATCCCAGGGTTATAAAGTAATCAGGTCAAAAATTAAAACTGGGCTTGGGCAAGTCAGCTTGATGAGGAAGAAGGGGTTTATTTTACATTTGAGCTATTTCTCTGGTTTCTGCAAAGGGGAAGTTTCAGGTCACAGTTCTCAGGAAACGAATTGAGAGGCATTTGCTTGTGGTGTGCTCCCTTTGAGAAAGGGCAAGGGATACTTGGGAGATACCATAAATGCTAGGTTTTGAACAACCAGTAAGCTACCTTGTACCTCCTTGAGCCTTTCTCTGCCATATTTAGGATTTGACCCTTGCAGTTAGCTCCCATTTCAGGAGCTGGTGGTTCCCCTGAATGTCTTCCAAGAAGGCTCAGCATGTATATATTTAACATACATGTGCAACCTCTCCCCGCATCCCATGGCCAATCCCTGTTCTTGGCCCTTGCTCACTCATATTTTATGAGGCCCCATGCCTCCCAAGTTATGAATCAATGTCATCTGACTGTGTGGGACAACCTGCCAAGGACCAACAATTCCTTCTCCAGCCCTGCCCCCAGGTCCAGCAGGTTGCCATACCTCCAAAACCTGACTTCCAGTTCCTGTTGAGATCCACGCCAATGCAGAAGATTCCAGGTCTGGTGGACTTGTTCTTCCGCCATAAGCGGTTCTGAGAAAGCCCAAGTCAGGTGACCTCATTATCTGGGCCCATTCACAGGAGTGGAAGCCTCTTCCTGACAGCCTGACCTATGAAGGGGGTCTGGTGGGGCAGGGAGGAGCCAAGGGAAGGAATCCCTAGAAAAGGATGTGGCTGACATGGGACTGGGCCAAGGCTGCAGTCAGGTACTTTATGGGTAAAGTTTGGGTACAGGGAGAGGCCTGAGCTGAGACTGCATACAGTGGCCTTCCCTGAGCAGCAACAAAGAGGTCAGAGGGCAAGAACCACAGCTGCCGTATTTGAGCAGTCCTGGCTTTCAGTGATGCTCTCTGCAAGGAGCTCCTGAAGAGGTCAGCTTCCAAGGAACCTGGCCTCTCTCGCTCACTCAGGCCACAGTGACCTTTCCTCCCCACACCCTCCCCCCCAAATCCACAAGCTGACCCCTCATGCTCTTCCCCTAGCCATCCCCAGGTGCCCTCACCATACTGTGTGTAAAAGCAAACCCATCAGGGTTGGTGACAATCTCCAAGAAGATGTCCATGTCATTCAGTATATCTGTCAGGATGCGGTCTTTGCCGTATTTACTGACAATCTGCAAGAAAGAAGGGAGTAGGTGCAGGGTGAGAGATGGGTAGCCCTATTGTGCTCTGCTCAGAAGTGGAGCAGGGCATGTGCACAGCCAGTGGCTGCAGGGAAGGGTGTCATCAGGCCATGAAGTAAACCCCTTGTGCAGAACCAAAGACTTAGATTTTAGACAACTATAAGGCAGAGGATACATATGAGCCAGAGCATGTGGTAACTGTTCCAAAGGGCAGGAAGGCATACGGCACCCTGAATTTAAATGAGCCAAGTATAATTTTTCAACTGAAGGTGCCCTTAAATAGTGAAACAGCCCCCAACCCACCTATCCCCGCCCCATGGCTACCCCTTAGCTATATATAGGTCTGTGCTGACCTCCCTGGCCATCCAAATGCCAGTGGCATGGGTGATCCACTCCCGGGCGTGAATTCCAGTGTCAATCCAGATGGCTGGGAGCTGAAAACCTCCAGTGCTGAACTGAGAAAAAGAACCAGGCACCAAGCAGCAGGTCACCGAGATAGCTACAGTGCTATCCCTGGGCTGCCTGGAAGAATGCCCCAGACACATCCTTACTGCCTGGGGCAGCTCCAGGTCCAAGTGTGCTTTGCCCAAGAGATGGCATGTGTATGCAGGTCCCTGTGCGTGTGCCAATGAGAGTGCATGTGAGTGGGCCCTGGTGATATGGTGGCACTCCTGGAAAACAACGTGGTCCAGTCAGAAACACAGAATTTCCCAGGCTCGACAGTATCTGAGACCAGTGCTTCCCGAACTTTAATGCACACACAAATCACCCAGAGATAGTACTAAGATGCAGATTCTGGTTCAGTGCATCTGGGGAGGGGTCTGAGATCTGCATTTCTAACAAGCTCCCAGATGAGGCTGCTGACACAAGGATCACCCTATGAGTAGTGAGGTCTTAGAAAGTGAAGAGAGAAGATGGGAAGCCCCTGGGGGAGAGGCAAGAAGGTAAACTCAAGTCCCAGATTAGGTAAGACCACTTGACTATTTGGAAGAGCCTACAAGGACTTTAGAGCAGCCATGCCTGTCTTTCCTGTCAGCTCGATGTCCAATGCCCTACATCATCCATGCTATGAGTGCCCTTTAAGGCCCTGTCTTGGTTTCCCAGCTGATAAAACAAATATCATACACTGGGCTGGCTTAGCAACAGGAATCTATTGGCTCATGGTTTTGAGGCTAGGAGAAGTCCAGAATTGAGGTGTCAGCAAGGCAATACTTGCTCCCCAAAGACTGTAGTGTTCTGCGGCTGACTGTTGGTGATCCTTGGTCCTTGGCTTTTCTGTCACATGGCAGTGCATATGGTGGTGTCATCTCCTCTCTCTTCCGTGTTCCTTTGACTTTCAGCTGCTGGCTGCTCCCTGTGGCTTCCTCCTTCTGTGTTCAATTTCCTTTGCTTATAAGGACTTATCAGAGGGCAAGAACCACAGCTGCAGTGTGGAGCAGTCCTCTGGGCCTTCAGTGACGCTGTCTGCAAGGACCACCTAAAGAGGGCAGCCTCTGATATGGTAGGCTAGCTTAGCAACAGGAATTTATTGGCTCACAGTTTCAAAGCCAGGAGAAGTCCAAAATTGAGTCAGTGGAAAGGCGATGCTTTCTCCCCAAGACTGTGGTGTCCTGGGGCTGTCTGTCTGCAATCCTTGGTACTTTTTGTCACATGGGAATGAACATGGTGGCATCTTCTCCTTTTTCTTCAGGATTCCATTGACTTCCAGCTTCTGGATGCTCCCTCTGGCTTTTTTCCCATATCCAATTTCCTTTGCTTATAGGGACTTCAGCCACACAGGATTAAGGCCCACCCTCATTCAGTTTGGGCACATTAACTAATAACATCATCAAAGGTCCTATTTACAAATGGGTTCACACTCACAGGACCAGGGGTTGGGACCTGAACGTGCCTTTGGTCGGGGACAGGATTCAGTCCCCAACAGGCATGTATTAAGAATTGTTTTCCAGTGTTGGGTAGACATGTGAGCTCCACAGTCACCTATCATGCCTCCTTCATGACCAAAGGCACAATAGTTCCCAAGTTTGCTAAGACTATGTTTCCAGTGGCCCTTGTGAAAGTCTGGGAGGTCTCGTGCATAGACCCAGGTGTCTCTACGGGGCTACCTGAGCCTGACAACCTTAGTCATTTGCAAATGAGGCTTCTGTGTGTCTCTCTTCCCATTTAGCAGATGAAGTATCTGAGGTAACAGGAAGAATTCTGGCTCACCCAAACCCACACCTCAAGTCCAGGGTGATGACTGCCATGCCACAGCTCCATCTCCTTAGCAACCCTCCCACCTACTTCCTGACCAAGGACATGCCAGGTCACTGCACTGTCACCTGTCCACATCTACAAGGGTTGGATGGATCCCTGAACTCCACAGTCCCAAAACTTATGGGTCACCTCAGGACAGGGTTATATACATCCTCCCTCTCCCCTAAAACTCCCACCCAGCCATTACCCCATATGAGCTCCATCTTAAGTCAGAAGCTCTCACCATAGTCTACCAGTTAACACTGTGAGCTCTTACCTTCAGGACAAGAATGGACCGATTTTCAAAGCTGTAGCCAATCTGAATTTTTGAGACAATATCCGAATGTTCAGCTACAAAGCTGTCCATCCAGCTATAAATCTGGACGGAATGACATTTATCAGACTGGCAGTTAAATAAGGAGAGGGGCAAAACCTAGGACTTCTCAGAATGTTCTCCTTCCCCTATCACACCCTCCCCATTGCTTTCCTACCTCCCTTGCAGGGCTGAGGACAATGAATGTGGCCTGCCTGGATTCCCAGGCTTCTCTGCAGAGCTAAGCCTTGGCCTGAAGAACATGTTCTAAGCCCACTCAAATCTCCAAGGTCTGCTCATTCTGGTTGGAAACTCTCTCTTACCTCCATTCTTTGGGCCTGTTCAATCCATGACAGACCTCATAGACCTTGTAATGTTGTTTTTGGTCTTATGGCCAAAAGGGAAGAATTGTTAGACTCTAAACCCCTGGAAGTCAGGATTCATGTTTTATTTATCTCCAGCATCAATAGTGACTATATTAATCCATTTTCTTATTCTTTCAATACATATAATTGAATTAACAAAGATATGAAAGAAAAATGGATCCTCTGTTATAAGCCTTGTGAAGTGACAATAATAATAGAATGGACAGTATCAATGTTATGTACTTTTTATGTGAAATGGGACCTGTGCCTTGCATTTGTTTCTGGGGTGGGCATCCCTGTGCCCTCTTTGCATATTTCCTTTATAAACAAATCACACCAGTCATGCCTGCCTTAGCTGGCTATAACTGTGATCATGAAATTTTCAATATGTGAAGCTAACTCGGTTTTGTTCTACAAACATGACTCTCCAATATGATTGGTTTCTTAGCTCTGCCAACCTCTAGTACCCACAGCTGGGGCTGCTTAATTCCAGGACTTGTTTGGAGAAGTCAAGACCACTGGATCCCTAGCCAGAGGAATGGATATGAAGGCAGCTTCCTATCTGCCCTGTTCTGGCCAGTAACTGGTCCCTGACTTAATGTTGTGCCTAACAAACCCCTTACTTGGGTCACTGGTCCTGCCTTGCCCCTGTACCTTTCTAGGACTGTGTTATGGAACTGAAGTTCCCTCCATCCAAATTCTGGGTTCTGGACCTGTTTGAAGCTGACTGTCTACCTAACAGACCTTCACCTAATGTCTGCTCTGCACACCTCAAGTGTCAATCATAGTCTCTTGTAGACCCTAGAGACCATCACTAGTCTCTGACTGAGGGTGAAGACAAACCCCAAGGGGCCCAAAGGGACAACAAAGCCCAGAATTTGACCAGGCAGTCCTACCTCCTCCAGGGTGTGGTAAGAGGAATAACTGAAGCTACTGGTGCTACGCTCCCGCCGGCGGGATTTTGCCATGGCTTCTCTCTCCTCATCTAGCAGCACCTACAAGATAGTAACACATGTTGGAAGGGAAGGGGAGGGCAGGTCAGCCACGTGCCTCAGCTGGCTGTACACAAACACAGCATCACCACAGGAGCATGAACCACCATGAGTGTGAGTTGCACAGCAGAAGGAGGTTCTGGATTGCTGGGTGATTTTGCTGCTTGGCAGCTGGCATTCATGCTGCCATCTCCTGAATGAGAACAGGGCAAGGAGTTTGCACAGCTGATTTCTGCCTCTGCCATTAATTTGCTGTATAAACTTGGCTTTAGTTTCCTGTACTTGAAAATTGGGACAATACTTGTCTTGCCCATCTCATAGGATAAAATGTAATAATGGATATTAAAGTGTTTTGGAAAAGATGCTCATGGTCTATAGCCAACATTGCATTTGCCCTCTATAAATATTCCATTGAGACAGGGCCCAAGCTGAACCATGTACATTGACAAACTGGGGTGAGCAGAGGGCTCCTCTAACCCCAGAAAGTAGCCTAGGCAACTGGTGTCCAAGCCATTCAGAAAGCCAGGTATGAACAAACCCGGTCTGAACTATTATTACTGACATGCCAACACACTTTGGCTCAAAAAGTTAACTGCCTCCTAAACACAAGTATAGGTGAGCTAAAAGCAGTGTCCTGGGACATTGGAGTTGGCACCCATTTCTCACATGGTACTTCCCAAGGACCATAGAGAGGGCAATATAGTGCCTGGGTTGGGTTGAACACTCACTGCTCAGACCTCCCACATTTCCTGGGATATTTTTCCCCAGCATGGGTCACAGTGAGGTGGGCAGGTGACTTCACCCCAACCTCATACCTTTACATTGGCACCCAGGGGCAGAGGAAGCCTAGATCCGGTATCAACTGCCCAGCATGGGGAGTGCCTGGGCCCTTCTGCCAAAGAGGACGCTGGGAAAGCAGAGGACCTCAACCCAAAGTTGCCCCTTGTGTGCAGCTCTGAGTCACATGTAAGTCTTACGATGCTTTGCTTTTGGCCAGAGGCTTTTAGTTTACCAAGTATCTTTATCCTCAGTATCTCATCTGATCTTGTCAGATGACCAGTTGACAAGGCAGGCATTAAGTATTCCTGTTTTATAGATAAGGCAGTTAGGAGAGGTGAAGGGACTTAACGGCAAAGCTAAGGAGTGGCAGAGGATAGGTAAGAACCCAGATAGCCTAGTTCATAGCCTTGGCTTCTTAAGATGGGTATCAAAACTAAAGGCTAAACTTGGCAGGTGAAATCACTGCCCTCCCCCCTATGTAGGATCTGACACCCAGGGGTGTAAACCTCCCTGGCAACGTGGAATATGACTCCCAGGGAGGAATACAGACCCGGCATCGTGGGATGGAGAAAATCTTCTTGACCAAAAGGGGGATGTGAAATGAAATGAAATAAGTTTCAGTGGCTGAGAGATTCCAAAAGTTGCTGAGGGGTCACTCTGGTGGGCACTCTTACGCACAACATAGACAACCCTCTTTAGGTTCTAATGACTTGGAATAGCTAGCAGTAAATACCTGAAACTATCAAATTACAACCCAGAACCCTTGAATCTTGAAGACAATTGTATAACAATGTAGCTTACGAGGGGTGACAATGTGATTGGGAAAGCCATGTGGACCACACTCCCCTTTGTCCAGTGTATGGATGGATGAGTAGAAAAACGGGGGCAAAAAAAAAAAAAAAAAAGCACCCAGTGTTCTTTTTTACTGTAACTGTTCTTTTTCACTTTAATTTTAATTCTTATTACTTTTGTGTGTGTGGTAATGAAAATGTTCAAAAATTAATTTTGGTGATGAATGCACAAGTATATAATGGTACTGTGAACAGTTGATTGCACACTTTGTATGACTGCATGGTATGTGAATATATCTCAATAAAATTGAATTATTTAAAAAAAGATCCTAAAAAAAAAACCTAAAGGCTAACAGTAAATATATATACATATCTATCTCAAGCTAAAGAGAGTGGATGTGAAAATGTTAGCTGAAAAGGTCATCATACTTTGCTTGCAATTAAAAAATTTTTTAAAATAATGAAAAAGCAAATATCCCCCTCTAAGCATAGGAAAAAAGGACACTGAAATGCAAAAATATATATCAAAACAGTAATTATGCCTGTTAGAATAGAAAGATGATGATTTTGAGAAGTTTTTTCCTTTCTCTATTTTTACATTTTTGTGATGTGTTTACACTATTTCAGTAAGAACTTTTAAATGAATAAATAATACCAAAAACAAACAAACCAACCCCAACCTAATGACTAAAATGAAGTAGCAGCCACAGAGTCTGCAAATACCAGAGCCAAAGAGAGGCCCCACCTGCCGGCTGCAGAGAAGCCACTGGCCAGCAACTCACTCCTTCCCCATGACGAAAGTCAGCTTGTTCATAACCCTCAAGTTCATAGATTTAAAAATGGGACTGGAAATAGATGTTTGAGGCTCGTTTTCTTTTATTTTTGAGTGCTGACTACATGCTAGGCCATTGGAATTGCAAAGTTTTCTGGCTGAACTGGCTGGGTTGGGGATTCACACCAGGGCAAAGCTGGGATGGTCCTTTAAATTAGATATGGCCGAGGGAGTCCTGATCCCTGTGGGCACAATCACCACCCCCGGAGGCTCCAATAAAAGGAAATTGTCTTCTCCCCAGGAAATCAACCCAAATCTCAACAGTCCACCATGACAGATGTACAGATGTGTGCCCATTGCTGAGGGGCAGGTGCTGCCAGCTGTTATGAGCAGCTGCTGAGGAAGGGAGCAGGCCTAAGTCAAGGAGTCAGAGCTGGTGGAGGGCCTGAGGGTGAACGAGGGATACAGGGGTACAGGGAAGAGATACTGGACAGCAAGGATGGGGGGAGAGCTAATTCTTTCCACGCAGCCTAGGAACACAGGCAAGAGACACACTGTGCTCCCCTGAGGCTGTCCTTTGTTCCACCAAACAGCTTGGAGGCACATGGGAAGTGGGCACCAAACTGTAAATAACTTTCCAAACACCTCACAGCTGGTGAATTAGGACACCCTCTTACAAATTGGGAATGCTCGGCCCTCATAGCTGGGCCCCAATTCCAGGAACACTGATCTACCCAGGCCTGAAAACTGCACAGATGTTTGCTTCCTTCACAGGACTGCGGGTGAACTAAGGAATGCAGTCTTGCCTGCAGCTCAGAAATGCCTAATTACAGACCTGTCAGGCTTCTCAGGGGAAAAAAAAAACCTCTGAAGTAAGCCATTTGCCTCCCTGGAAGCTGTACCTGACAGGGAAAGTAATACCTTGGTGTGAATTAATTTATGACAGGGGTAAGGAAGGATGGAGGCGTGAAGCAAAGAACAGCATCTCCAGGATGGGGGAGGGGAAGTGCCCGAAATGGGTGACGTTGAGGCCTGAAGGGAGCTGGGCCTCTTGACTGGTAGCTGAACTCCAACCGCAGAAGAAAAACGGAGCAGCTGATGGAAGAGCACGGAGCCAGAGACTGGCTCTGACCCCAGCTCTGAGATGACCGTGGTCCGCTCTCTGGGTGCACCCTCTCTTCCAGGTCTAACATTTGTAATAGCAGCTATGTGTCTGTGGACAGCAACAGTCCATGCCCACGTGGAGTGGCCTCAGATCTGAAGCTGTTAGAATGGTCACCCCCCACCAGAGGTCAAGGGTGAACCTGGCTTCACTGAGTGAAAAGCAAAGTGAAAACACCACACAAACCACAGTGGTGACCACAGGTGAGGCCGATGGCACCACCGCAGACTGCAGGTTCTGGAGCCAGCCTGTCTCAGATTAAATCCTGACTCTGTCACTTACTTAGGTACATTACTAACTTCTGTGTGCCTCAGTTTCCCCCAACACAAAATGGGGATCACATTAGCACATACTTTAAAAGGTTCTTGTGAGGATTAAAAAATCAGTACAAGTAAAGTGCTTAGAACATTGTCTGGCATGCAGTAAATGCTAATAAATGATAGTTATGATGATGATGATGATGATGACAATGAAGACAAGGACAATAATAACCCTTGGGGTGACTTTGGGTTCTGTGATGGAACATTCATTACCAGACACGACCAGGAAATCCATATTCCTCCAGAGGGAATATGGCATTGTAGGACTTGGACAGCAGACTGCCTCCATTAAAGGTCACGTGGCTGAGTCAGACAGAGCCTGCCCCTCATGCAGACTGGGAGAGGGGCCTGCTCATTCTTCCATCTCCAACGGCTTGGTGCAGCCAGACTCTGCCTCTCCCCCAGGGCCTTGCCCAGCATTGCTCCTTTCTTCCCCTGCCTTCTCCCACACTCCTCCCTACCTGTCCTCCTCTCCTCTTTAGGGCTGCCACCCACAACCACCCCAGCCAACCGTGCTTCCACTTTTAAAACTCTTCTACTCAGCAAACAAGCATTTGTTGAGGACACACTATGTGCTGGGTACTAAAGATATGGCAGCCAACCAAACAAAACTTCCTGCCCCCATGGAGCTTACACTCTAGTAGGAGAGACAGACAATAAACAAGATAAAGAAATTATATAGTCTATTAGAAGGCATAGGTGCCAAGGAGAAAAGTGAAGCAGGGAAGGGAGGAAGGGAGTTGGGGAGAAGAAGGGAACATTTAAAATAAGGTGAAAAGAAGATCTTTGAATAAGATTTTGAAAGCAGTAAGCCACAGAAATAGCTTCAGGAAGAACATTCCAGATATAGAGAGTAGCAAGTGCAAAGGCCCTGAGGTGTGGATCAAGTCAAAGGCCCTGAGGCAGGAATGGATCAGACAAATTTGAGGAACATCAAGGAGGGCCATGTGGCTGGAGCAGAGTGAGCCAGGGGACAGTAGTCTGTGATGGGGGTGGGGGATAGATCATGTGAAGCCTTATAGATATTTTAAGGACTTTGGCTTTTATTTTGAGTGAGCTGGAAAGCCCCTGGAGGGTTTAAAGCAGAGGAGGGACAGGATCTGATTTGCATATTTTTAAAGGATCCCTCTGGCTTCTGTTTTGAGAATGGGCAGGAAGGAGAAAAAGGTGGAATCAGGAAGAGCAGTTAGAAAGCTACTAGAATGACCCAGATGAGGGCTAATGGCACATTGGCCCCCGCTGGTAGTGTGGGATGTAATAAGACATATTTTGAATGGACAGCCAAAGGGATTTGCTGATGGATTGGATGTGGGGAGTGAGTTAAAGAGAGGAGTCAAGGATGACTGCAAGTCTCTTGTCTGAGGGACTGGAAGGACGGCGTTGCCATTTGCTGAGATGGGGAGGTTGTGGAGGGACAGGTGGAAGAGATGGCGGAGCTCAGTTTGGACCTGTGAAGTGTGGGGTCCGTTAGACACACGGGTGGAAATGCTGAGTGGCAGTCAGATACACAATTCTGGAGTCCAGCAAAAAGGTGCTGGTTGGAGATTAAAGGTGGGAGTCATCAGGAGATAGAAGGTGTTTAACGCCATGATCCTGGATGAGGGTATCAAAGAGAGGTCCAAGGACTGAGCTAGGAAACAGGAAAACAGCATGCAAAAATCAGCCAGCGTGGTGGGAAGACCTGAGAGAGTGTAGTGTCCTGGAAGTCAAGTGAAAAGACATGTTTTAGGGAGGAGAGAATGACCAGTTGTGCTGACGAAAGATGAAAGAAAGATGTGCAGTGAGAATTGACCATCAAGTTTGACCTAGTTGCTGCTGGTGACATCGTCAAGGGCAATTTTGGTGAAACAAGGGACAGAAAGTCTATGGGAGGACAGGGATTAGAGATGGCAAATATAGGACAGTATTTCCAGAAGTTTTGCTATATGGGAAATGGAGAAATGGGGTGATAGCTGGAGAGTGGGTAAGCAATCAAGAGAAAAGTATTTAGGAAGAAATAACTATATATTTATATGCTGATGGGAATGATCCAGTAGAGAAGGGGAAAGTTGGTGAAGCAATATTTATACTAAATGGTATTTCTCTCTAGCTTGTCGGAGCATGGGTGATTTTTGTTTTCTTCTTTGTGCTTTACCCTATTTTCCAAATATCAAACATGAATATTTATTAATTTTGTAATCAGAAAAAAGCTATTAAAATCCACAGAGCTGACTGCTCAAGTGAAGCTTTTCCATGGTGACTCATCCTAGAAAAAAAAAACCAAAGGGCTGAAAAGAATGAGGAGGTGAAGGAAAATTAAATGCAAATAGAGCTCACTCAGAATCAGATAATTTCTTGCCTGGCCCACTGCAATTTCCTCACCACCCTTCTGCCTGTCAGTCTCTCCCTGCCCCTGTCCCCTCCTCAGCACAGTCACGATGCAGTCGTCAAAGTGATTTTTCTCAAATGCAAATCTGATCATGTCAAAATCCTTTGATGGCTCCCCATGGTTTTCAGGATAAAATCCAAACCCTTCAAATGGTAGAAGATGCCCTTTGTGATCTGGTCCAGCCCCATCTCCAATCAGGCCCCCCCTTCCCGCTCCCTGGCCCCCTCTTTGCCTGCTCTTCAGCCGCACCGCCCTGTAATTACCACCTTCACAGAGCCCAGGAGCAGTGCCTCTTGTATTCGCTCCCATAGCAACCTGCTCTCACTCCATCACAGCACTCATCCACTCCATTGTAATCACTGATTTACTCCTCTGCTCCCCCATCCCACCCCCACCCCCACCATGACCCTCCAACTGCCCTGGATATGGGAATGAGATTATTTAACTTTCTCTTTCCAGCATGTTTCCCCCTACCTAGCACACAGTAGGTACCTCTGTATCAGTTGGGGGAATTATGGAGCCCACTGCATCTTTCTCTAGCATCCCTCTGATTACAGGGACTGAGCCCTTCCGTTCCTCAAAAATCTCTGGTGCCTTTGGTCAAAACAAAAACCAGTATTAAGGTTTTTCTGTTTCTCTCTCAGCCTGGGCCAAGAGAGCAAACACAGCCTCTCCTCTTTCCTCTCCTTCTCATGCCTATTAACCTGACCAGCATTTATTAAGCCCAGACTAAGTGACAGGTCCATCGTAGGTACTGGGGTAAAGATGACAGGTATGATCCTGGGCCTTGAGGGGCTGAACGAGGGGGTTCAGGAGACAAAGATAGATGTTCCAATAGGGGCTCTCTCTGGACATGCTCATCCTGGACCTGCCAACAGGTAAATTCATTCAGCAGACAACTGTCCAAGGCCCGGCATGCAGAAGACACTATACCAAGCACTGGGGCTAAGAAGGTTCATAGGACGGGGTGAATTCACGTATGTGCATCGATTACTAAAACAGGTGACTGGGTGCCAGCTGGCTGAGTGGTTGAAGCCCTTCTGTTTCTCTTTGTGCCTCTGAGTTTTCCTCCTCCTGGACACTTTCCCCATCATCACCACAAGTCAACACAACACAAGAGCCTCTTCCTGCGCCCAGTTCCCTCTAACCAAAATTCAGTCTCAAGGATGAGAATCCGAGCTTGATGCATTGCAGACAGGGTGAGTGGGTGGTGAAAATTCTGCCTGGCTGGGTTAGGGCTGAGAGTTCAGGGCATTTTACTGAGAGGGAGTGCTAAGCCAGAGGGAGGAATTTGGGAATGGAGACATCAGGAGAGGACAGGCTGAGGAGAATGCAGCCAACCAACTCCAGATGAGCCATGAGGAAGGTTCAGAGGAGAATTTGGGGCCATTCCTAATGTACAGCAATCAACAGAAAAGGTTTTAGAGACCTAGCAAGTATCTGTTTGACAAATGTTGCAGGGTTCCCAGGGCAAAGCAAAAGCAGGGAAATGCAAACTTCAAATTAGAGGTATGGGCTAAAAATGAGAATGAAGTTTGACTTCTTTTGATGTGGTGGCCTCTCTTGTCTGTACAAGTTTCCCCAATTTTGTTCGAGGGAATTTAATAAGAGAAACGTCCCACCCCCACATGTTGAGTGGGGAAACAGATGTGCCTGATGAGGGGATAAAGGCCTTTGAATGGACTGAAGTACCACAGCCCTGTGCTTGCATGGGAAAGGAATGCCATCTAATGCGTTTACCCCCTTGGCATGCCGTGTCAAGTGTGTGCGCTCCAGGCAACTGTGTTCCCACACTCAGAAACCTTAGAGATTAGCTGACGCACATGTTTGGGAATGAATTCATGTGGATACAATTCTACAGGTACACAGCTACACAGAGCAACCACAGAAAGGTGCAGCCAGAGAGGCCTAACGGATGAGGGGTGCCCAGAGAAACTGTTTTAGGAGAGAGGCTATGCTGTCAGCAACTTTCAGAGGCAACTTGGGATATCCTTGAAGACAGAACAATTGAAGTAAAATCTGATGTTCAAAAAAGAGAAGACTGAATGTATATACATAAATTAGAAAGGTATAGCATCAAGTTGGGGGGGGGGGTGGTACCCAGGATGTAGGCTCCCTTCACCCTACTCAAGGGATGAGTCTGCAGCCACTTTTCCCAAGGCTGTTCCTGTGGGATAACCATTCCTGGGAGAAATACCCGGTATGGACAGCTCTGCAGTGGAGGTGATGGGAGGCTCCTTTCACCTCTTGCAGCTCCTTGGGAGTGAAAGAATTCCACCTGAGATTAAATGGTGAAGACACAAAAGGGACAGGAGGATGCAGTTGGAAAAGCAAAGGAAGCTATCCAGAGCTGCCTACTTACTGCAAATTCCTCCCTAAAAGGACTTGTCCACGAGCAGCCCTGCCATCACCACTCCCTGAGTGCCCTTCCCCCTATGAATGTCAGCCTGTATTTAAGTTTTCTCTAAGAACTGTGAGGTTCAATTCCTTCCCCACTATGTTCACAAAAAGGCAAATAGAGCTCCAGAAACAAGGCTGTCCACTCTACTACTAGCCCTAGATGTTTTCCTCCATGTTGGGCAAAAATCAGAAAAGTATGCAGAAGGTGAGAGCCAAGTTACGGCAGTGGGGCGGGACCTTACCTGGATGTCTTTTATCATGACACTGTAGGCAAGCCCATGAGACTCCAAATAAGCTTTGACATTTTTCAGTTCAGAGAAAGGAATTCTCATGTCCACAGGGAGGCTAGGCCTGGCTGGGCTGCGCCAGAAGTCCACCTTGTTGACAAAGGAAAGAAAAATGGGTAGGTTCAGTGCATATCGTTACACGCAATCCCACAGGGCCCCTAGAGAGTCAAACGATCTTCTTCCCAAAATAGGTAAGAGGGCCCTAGTTCCATAATGAAAACTCTAAGGCAGGGAAGAAAGACTGGGACCAAAAACAAAACAAAACAAAACAAAACAAAAAACCCTAAGTCACTGAATCTCTCTCCCTAATATCAACACCTGTCTTTCTCAGCCTCACACACACATTGCACCTTCTCCAAGACCCAAAGGCCAAAGAGCCCTAAACAGTTCCAAGGGTGGGCCCAGGCACCAACTAGGACATTAGAATGGACAAGGCCCCTGGTCAGAAGAAGGAAACCTCATTGCCCTGACCCCTGGAGAAGTAGGAGAGGTATGATCTGTGTCCCCACATCATCTTAATGCTAAGTCTACTTTTCAGCTTGTAAAATGGAGAGAATTATTATAAAGAATTAGGAGTCCTGGTGCACTGGGACACTCACAGAAATAGGGATGAGGGCTTCAGGCCCCAGTAGTATGTGGTTGTTTCCGCAGCCCTCAAACAAACCCCTTCTATTATAATGGTTGAAGAAAAGGTTTTCTGTCGTGAAAACTCATGGTGGGCAAATGCTATTGTTGGAAACAACTGCTCAGGCTGACAGAGGTGAACCCAAATAACACACTGGTCTGCCAAACTAAGCCATTTCCATTGCAAAACAGATGTGTGCAGTCGGCGTGCTACATGGCATCCACCCAGAGACATAGGTACCACCCATGAGGCTTTAGGAAATGCCAGCTGTTTTCAGAGCGGCCTCCCTGATGGGGCCTGCTCAGCAGCCTGGGACAGAGGGGAAAGCCCAAGGAGCCACAGCCTAAGAAGTGCCACCTGATCTTCTGGGCAAGGGGTCCCAACCCTTTCCTGAAGAGGAGCCCTATTTGATTTTTCCACCATTTTGTGATCTTTGGCAGAGCAGGGAGGTCACGGAGGGTGTGAGCCGCCAGGAGGGAGGGGGACCGCAGGCACCCCAAGCCCTGAGGAGTCCTCACCTTCTGGGGCTTCAGGCCCTCCAGGTCCCTGAGAAGGGAGAGCTGCCTCTCGTCTTTGGCCAGGACTCGAAGAACCTGGTCTCTGGAAAAACACAAGGAAGGGCCAAGGGAGCTACTGAGAGAGGGGTTCCTGGAAGGCTGTGTGGCTTGGAAAAGACCCAGGGGAGGACAGACTGGGCAGAGGAAACCTGGCAGAAAGGCCGGGAGACGCCATGTGACCGGGACCCAGCATGTGACGGGGTGGCTGAAGGAGCCTGAGCAGGAGGGACCTGCAGTCTGGGAAGCACACAGGCATTCAGCCTGGGGTCAGCAGTCTCTCCAGCCCTGAGATGAAACTGCCAAGGGGCTAAACAACTGCCAAGGGCTTGTCAACACTGCAGACAAACCAAAAGCCAAGACAGGGAAAGAAGGATGGGAAAGGAATTGGGGGATGGGGGTAAGGGCTAATTTATTTACGAATCTGAGGTAAGCCTATGGACCCTTCTTCCAGAAAAATATACAGACACACACATTTTTACATATGACTTCAGGGGATTTGGAGGGCCCTGCAAGATTGCCCATTGAGCCCGGATTAAGAACTCTGGATTTGGAAAGGGACAATAAACAGCTGAAGGGCCTGGTCTTGAGCCTGAGAGTGAGGTTATGGCTGGAAGTGGGTTCAGGATGGGAATAGAAGTCCTGACTCCCACTCCCTTAATTAGATCCCACAGTCAGCCCCTGCCCCACCTTGGGACTCCCAAACCCCTACCCACCCACCCCTACCAGTCCCCACTTCCTGCTGCAGGGCAGCCACTCACCCTGTGAAATTCATCTGGCCCAAAGCTGCTGCCAGGATAAAGCTGCAGACCAGGAGAGTCCGCACATCCACAGGGGACAGCCCGGGACCCATCCCTCCTCCGGGATGCCCTGCAGGCTTCTTCCTCCAGGCGAGCTTCAAAGGCTTTCCTCTCACTCAGGCATGGCTGGGGCCTCAGGACAGGGCAGCACCTAAAGGCCGGCAGGCCCGGCCTGAAAATGGGCGTTAGCTCCTCTCTGGGGAGGTCCAGCGTGTGACTCACAAGCAGGGCCTTGGGAGAGCTTGGCCACCCCTCCCCACCTCTAGACAAAATCCCTTGTGGGAAGGGGAAAGGGAGGACAAGAGGCCGGAAGCAGAAGACAAGGTCCTTAGCTTCTCTTTCCTCCCTAGAAGTTGGCTGGGTCAAATCCCCCATCTCCAGAGAAAGATGAAGAGCAGCTAGTGGCCCTAGGAAACCATTCCTTTCCTCCTTCTCCTGTTAAATCTTTTCTTTGGCTCGTTTCCCTCCCAATCCACTCACACTTTCCCTGAGCCATACCCTCCTTACACATAAAGGTGTGGACACCACTGAAAGAGCACTGGGCTTAGAGACAGAAAACCGGGTGCTCACTTCCTATCTAAAAGACCTGAGGCAATTTACCTTCTCTCCCTAAACCTCAGTTTACTCATCAGTGATGTGGGGTTAGTAATCTCTTCCCTCCCTACCTCACAAGATTTTGGGGGGATACTAGATGAGACAACTGGGGTGAATGGGCTTGGCAAATCATACAAGCCTGCAAAGTGCAATGTATTATTATTTCAAAGGCATCAACTCAGTCACAGCTGCATTTAGGTCAGTTCTCCAGTTGCCAGGGGAGGAGAAGAGAATGGAGAGGGTTACAAAGGAAGAGAAATATATATTGTAGGAGAAAGAGTTCAGTGAAGATTCCCTTTTCTCTAGCTCCAGGTAGTCACCACAATGCTGTGACAGGTAGTGCATTTTCTGCTAGACATGAGGTCTCTGCAGTCATTATTATAGCTCTCAAGGGCTTCAATACAGCAGCACCATTTTTTCTGACCCTGTTGAAGCCCCACATGGTCCTCTTTATAGTCTGAAATAGTAGGAATAAAGCCAAGGCCAGCACACAAAGCAGGCATATTGGAAGGATAAAGTGAAAGATGATGCCTGAATGGTAAATGATGAATCTAACAGAAAAGCCACAGGAGGTGGGGGGGAAAGCAGAGGACGTCAACAAAAGGCCACTTAACTGTCACCGCCGTTTTCTCCGAAGGCCCCCTCCTCATCCATACCTTCCCAGAATGGCCAATTAACTGGCTATGTGTGCAGAGAGGGGAGCTCTTTTATTGTCAGAATGCCCTGCTCCCCCACCCTGCCTGCCCTATTCCATTATTTCATGGTTCAGCTGTTCAGACATGCCAAACTCTCCTAGAACCCTGGCTTTGGGAACTTTCAGACAATAATATTAGCAAAGGGTTTAAGGACCTAGAAAAGAAAGCAATTATGCTTTCAGCCCAAGTAACATTCAGCGTTAGTAGCAATGGGAATAAAAGAGTGTACTGGTAGACAATAGCTCAGAAGGTTAATAGAAAAAAAGTGGGGATGGGGCTAGTCACTAAAAGTACCCAGCATCTTGTTGCTCAAAAGCAACATTTTTATGTCACTAATGAGACAACTGTCTCTGTATTTGGTTTAGGGATGAGGAGAGAGAGAAAGCAAGAGTGAGAGCAAAAGTGAGACAGAAAAAGAGAGAGGGGAGCAGTTAGGTATTCTCAAGAATTCTATGGCAGCACTTCCAATAGAACTTTCTGTGATAATGGAAATGTTCTATGTCTATCCTGTCCAATCCGGTAGCCACTAGCCACTTGAAATGTGGCCAGTACAAATGAGGAACTGAATTTTTAATTTTATTTCATTTTAATTAATTTAAATAATTTAAATAGCCACATGTGACTAACGGCTACTGTGTTGGACAGCACAGTTCTACGGGAATTCTCTGACCTCAAAAGCACCATCTCTAATGGCTGAATTTGAAGCGGACACCCACAAATATGCCTGACCTAATACCTAATATTGGCTTCTCACTCAAAATTAATTATTAATTATTCATCTAATCATTTACTCAATAAATATCAATTATTCAATAGATACTTAATACCTCTTATGTGCTAGGTAGGCACTGTGCTAAGTTAGGTCTGGGGATAAAGTAGAGAGTGACCTTAGACCTGGCCTATCTACTTCTAATGGGATTGGTAGACAATGAATTCAAAGATCATACATATCTTTAAATATAAAAATGTGGCTGGTAAATGTGTTTTGAGAATATACTGTGCCATGAGAACAGGTAACAGGGGCTCCATGTATACTGAAGAGAAAGGGAGGGTTTCCCTAAAGAAGTTTTGCTGGAGGACTTTTGTTTCCTGGAGGTGGGTGGATTAGATACCTAAACAATCATACCCAAATGAAACAACTAAAATGCTATATGAAATATTTTCATAATAACTTTTTAAACGTACCACTGGATTGGCATGAAATTATCCACAGAGCCCTGAAAGAAGTAAAAGCAAGACACCTAAGAGGTAAGCAAACTTTCCCCACGAGGATTTCTCTGAACCCTGGAGTTCTTATACTTCCTCCCAGAAGTATGTGAGGGACTTGGCAGGGGGGTAGGGGGGATGGCAAGAAATAAAGCCTAGAGCACATCCAAGGAGGAGAATTTCATGGGAAACCCTGCATAAAGGCACAATCCTAATGGAATATATTCAGTCTTAAGTAAACAAGGAAATAAAAACATGTGGAAAAGCAAACAAGAAGGAATCTTGCCTATTTCAATCTTGGTATTGAATGATGCAGGGAAAAATATCCCCAGAGAATTCATAACCACAAGTAAGTCCCCACATGGGTTTATGGTCTAAATTTATGCTATCTGTGCAGCCCCCCCAAAAAAATCTCAAACAAATAATTTTAGGGTAGCCTCAGGTCATTAGTGCAGAAGTAAATGCAAATCCTCTCCAGAGGAACTCAACTTCAACCCAGGCCTCAAAAGACTTGAAATAATGTTCCAAGGAAAATGGTGGGCTCACAGACAAACAGAACAAGAAAATAATACACCATGAGTGAGAAACAGCAGAAACAATAAGCAGCAGAAATAGATTTACAAAGTCTTTGGGTATTGTAATTACCTGACACAGAATATAAAAGGACCTTTAGAAGTTTAAAGAAACAAACAAGAAGTTTTAAAATAGATAAGAAATTCAATTCATTTGGGCTTTAGAAAGAACCAAGTAGAACTAAAAATGAAAAACAAATAGCATATTTTATTGACAATAAAACACCATTGATTAAAAGATGTATCATAATTTTATATGCCATAATTTTTTGTACCACCAAACACTGGTAATTATAATTGCAAAATGCCATTGATTATAAGATGCATCCTGATTTCAGATGTGTTAAAACGTGAAAAAAATGTTTCAAAATCAATGCACTTAAATTTAAAATTTAGCAGATTAAATTGTAGATTAAACTCAGCTGAAGAGAGAATCTGTTAACTAGGATAATGAAACAAACAATTGATACAATAAATTACCCAGAATGTAGCCCAGAAACAATAAGTAGAAAATATAACAGAATGGTTAAGAGTCTTGCAGGATAGAATAAGAAATCCTAACATATATCCAATCAAAGTTCTAGAAGAAGGCAAAAGAATGAAAAAAAGAAACAATGTTTAAAAAGGTAATGTTTGAGGAAATTTTTAAATAGCAGAAAGACAGCAATCCCCAGATACGGAAATCCAAATGAATCCCAAGCAGGATAATCTAAAGAAATCTATGTCTAGACACACTATGGTATACTGAAGATTACATGATGATAAAACTGCAGAATATCAAAGGCAAAGAGAATATCTTCAAATCATCCAGAGATGAAAAGAGATCATCTACTAAAGAATAGTAAATAGACGGGTTACCTTTCAACAGCAAAAATGAGAGCCAGAAGACTGTGCCTAGAATTTTATACCCAGTAAAACTTTCTTTCAGAGGCGGGGCAAGATGGCAGACTGATGAGCTGTATGTTTTAGTTACTCCTCCAGGAAAGTAGGTAGAAAGCCAGAAACTGCGTGGACTGGACACCACAGAGCAATCTGACTTTGGCATACTTCATACAACACTCATGAAAACGTGGAACTGCTGAGATCAGCGAAATCTGTAAGTTTTTGCGGCCAGGGGACCCGCGCCCCTCCCTGCCAGGCTCAGTCCCGTGGGAGGAGGGGCTGTCAGCTCCGGGAAGGAGAAGGGAGAACTACAGTGGCAGCCCTTATCGGAAACTCATTCTACTGATTCAAACTCCAACCATAGATAGACTGAGACCAGACACCAGAGAATCTGAGAGCAGCCAGACCAGCAGAGAGGAGACAGGCATAGAAAAAAAAACAATACGAAAACTCCAAAATAAAAGCGGAGGATTTTTGGAGTTCTGGTGAACATAGAAAGGGGAAGGGCCCTGAGGCGCATATGCAAATCCCGAAGAAAAGCTGATCTCTCTGCCCTGTGGACCTTCCCTTAATGGCCCTGGTTGCTTTGTCTCTTAGCATTTCAATAACCCATTAGATCTCTGAGGAGGGCCCGTTTTTTTTTGTTTTGTTTTGTTTTTTTTAAATCCTTTTTTCTTTTTTCTAAAACAATTACTCTAAGAAGCCCAATACAGAAAGCTTCAAAGACTTGCTATTTGGGCAGGTCAAGTCAAGAGCAGAACTAGGAGAGCTCTGAGACAAAACGCAATAATCCATTGGCTGAGAAAATTCACTAAACACCACAACTTCCCAAGAAAAGGGGGGTGTCCGCTCACAGCCATCATCCTGGTGGACAGGAAACACTCCTGCCCATCGCCAGCCCCATAGCCCAGAACTGCCCCAGACAACCCAGTGTGACGGAAGTGCTTCAAATAACAGGCACACACCACAAAACTGGGCGGGGACATTAGCCTTCCCTGCAACCTCAGCTGATTGTCCCAGAGTGGGAAGGTTAGTAGAGCAGTGTGAATTAACAAAGCCCCATTCAGCCATCATTTCAGCAGACTGGGAGCCTCCCTACACAGCCCAGCAGCCCAGAACTGCCCTGGGGGGACGGCACTCACCTGTGACATAGCACAGTCATCCCTCAACAGAGGACCCAGGGTGCACGGCCTGGAAGAGAGGCCCACTTGCAAGTCTCAGGAGCCATACGCCAATCCCAAGGACTTGTGGGTCAGTGGCAGAGACAAACTGTGGCAGGACTGAACTGAAGGATTAGACTATTGCAGCAGCTTTAAAACTCTAAGGATCACCAGGGAGATTTGATTGTTAGAGCCACCCCCCCCCTCCCTGACTGCCCAGAAACACGCCCCATATACAGGGCAGGCAACACCAACTACACACACAAGCTTGGTACACCAATTGGACCCCACAAGACTCACTCCCCCACTCACCAAAAAGGCTAAGCAGGGGAGAACTGGCTTGTGGAGAACAGGTGGCTCGTGGACGCCACCTGCTGGTTATTTAGAGAAAGTGTACTCCATGAAGCTGTAGATCTGATAAATTAGAGATAAGGACTTCAATTGGTCTACAAATCCTAAAAGAACCCTATCAAGTTCAGCAAATGCCATGAGGCCAAAAACAACAGAAAATTATAAAGCATATGAAAAAACCAGATGATATGGATAACCCCAAGCCCAAGCACCCCAAATCAAAAGACCAGAAGAGACACAGCACCTAGAGCAGCTACTCAAAAGAACTAAAGATGAACAATGAGACATAGTACGGGAGATAAAGGAAATCAAGAAGACCCTAGAAGAGCATAAAGAAGACATTGCAAGACTAAATAAAAAAATGGATGATCTTATGGAAATTAAAGAAACTGTTGACCAAATTAAAAAGATTCTGGACACACATAGTACAAGACTAGAGGAAGTTGAACAACGAATCAGTGACCTGGAAGATGACAGAATGGAAAATAAAAGCATCAAAGAAAGAATGGGGAAAAAAATTGAAAAAATCGAAATGGACCTCAGGGATATGATAGATAATATGAAATGTCCAAATATAAGACTCATTGGTGTCCCAGAAGGGGAAGAAAAGGGGAAAGGTCTAGGAAGAGTATTCAAAGAAATTGTTGGGGAAAACTTCCCAAATCTTCTAAACAATATAAATACACAAATCATAAATGCTCAGCGAACTCCAAATAGAATAAATCCAAATAAACCCACTCCGAGACATATACTGATCACACTATCAAACACAGAAGAGAAGGAGCAAGTTCTGAAAGCAGCAAGAGAAAAGCAATTCACCACATACAAAGGAAACAGCATAAGACTAAGTAGTGACTACTCAGCAGCCACCATGGAGGCAAGAAGGCAGTGGGACGATATATTTAAAATTCTGAGTGAGAAAAATTTCCAGCCAAGAATACTTTATCCAGCAAAGCTCTCCTTCAAATTGGAGGGAGAGCTTAAATTTTTCACAGACAAACAAATGCTGAGAGAATTTGCTAACAAGAGACCTGCCCTACTGGAGATACTCAAGGGAGCCCTACAGACAGAGAAACAAAGAAAGGACAGAGAGACTTGGAGAAAGGTTCAGTACTAAAGAGATTCAGTACGGGTACAATAAAGGATATTAATAGACAGAGGGGAAAAATATGACAAACATAAACCAAAGGATAAGATGGCCGATTCAAGAAATGCCTTCACGGTTATAACGTTGAATGTAAATGGATTAATAACTCCCCAATTAAAAGATATAGATTCACAGAATGGATAAAAAAAAATGAACCATCAATATGTTGCATACAAGAGACTCATCTTAGACACAGGGACACAAAGAAACTGAAAGTGAAAGGATGGAAAAAAATATTTCATGCAAAGCTACAGCCAAAAGAAAGCAGGTATGTGTGTAGCAATATTAATCTCAGATAAAATAGACTTCAAATGCAGGGATGTTTTGAGAGACAAAGAAGGCCACTACGTACTAATAAAAGGGGCAATTCAGCAAGAAGAAATAACAATCGTAATGCCTATGCAACCCAACCAAGGTGCCACAAAATACATAAGAGAAACACTGGCAAAACTAAAGGAAGCAATTGATGTTTCCACAATAATTGTGGGAGACTTCAACACATCACTCTCTCCTATAGATAGATCAACCAGACAGAAGACCAATAAGGAAATTGAAAACCTAAACAATCTGATAAATGAATTAGATTTAACAGACATATACAGGACATTACATCCCAAATCACCAGGATACACATACTTTTCTAGTGCTCCACGGAACTTTCTCCAGAATAGATCATATGCTGGGACATAAAACAAGCCTCAATAAATTTAAAAAGATTGAAATTATTCAAAGCACATTCTCTGACCACAATGGAATACAATTAGAAGTCAATAACCATCAGAGACTTAGAAAATTCACAAATACCTGGAGGTTAAACAACACACTCCTAAACAATCAGTGGGTTAAAGAAGAAATAGCAAGAGAAATTGCTAAATATATAGAGACGAATGAAAATGAGAACACAACATACCAAAACCTATGGGATGCAGCAAAAGCAGTGCTAAGGGGGAAATTTATAGCACTAAACGCATATATTAAAAAGGAAGAAAGAGCCAAAATCAAAGAACTAATGGATCAACTGAAGAAGCTAGAAAATGAACAGCAAACCAATCCTAAACCAAGTACAAGAAAAGAAATAACAAGGATTAAAGCAGAAGTAAATGACATAGAGAACAAAAAAACATAGAGAGGATAAATATCACCAAAGTTGGTTCTTTGAGAAGATCAACAAGATTGACAAGCCCCTAGCTATGACTGACAAAATCAAAAAGAGAGAAGACCCATATAAACAAAATAATGGATGAAAAAGGTGACATAACTGCAGATCCTGAAGAAATTAAAAAAATTAAAGATGATACTATGAACAACTGTAGTGCAACAAACTGGATAATGTAGAAAGGAAATGGACAATTTCCTGGAAACATATGAACAACCTAGACTGACCAGAGAAGAAATAGAAGACCTCAACCAACCCATCACAAGCAAAGAGATCCAAGCAGTCATCAAAAATCTTCCCACAAATAAATGCCCAGGGCCAGATGGATTCACAGGGGAATTCTTACCAAACTTTCCAGAAAGAACTGACACCAATCTTACTCAAACTCTTCAAAACATTGAAGAAAATGGAACACTACCTAACTCAATTTATGAAGCTAACATCAATCTAATACCAAAACCAGGCAAAGATGTTACAAAAAAGGAAAACTACTACCGGCCAATCTCCCTAATGAATATAGATGCAAAAATCCTCAACAAAATACTTGCAAATCGAATCCAAAGACACATTAAAAAAATCATACACCATGACCAAGTGGGGTTATTCCAGGCATGCAAGGATGGTTCACCATAAGAAAATCAATCAATGTATTTACAACACATTAACAAATCAAAAGGGAAAACTCAATTGATCATCTCAATAGATGCTGAAAAAGCATTTGACAAAATCCAACATCCCTTTTTGATAAAAACACTTCAAAGGTAGGAATTGAAGGAAACTTCCTCAACATGATAAAGAGCATATATGAAAAACCCACAGCCAGCATAGTACTCAATGGAGAGAGACTGAAAGCCTTCCCTCTAAGATCAGGAACAAGACAAGGATGCCCGCTATCACCACTGTTATTCACATTGTGCTGGAAGTGCTAGCCAGGGCAATCCAGCAAGACAAAGAAAATAAAAGGCATCCAAATTGGAAAAGAAGAAGTAAAACTGTCATTGTTTGCAGATGATATGATCTTATATCTAGAAAACCCTGAGAAAATCGACAATACAGCTACTAGAGCTAATAAACAAATTTAGCAAAGTAGCGGGATACAAGGTTAATGCACATAAGTCAGTAATGTTTCTATATGCTAGAAATGAACAAACTGAAGAGACACTCAAGAAAAGATACCATTTTCAATAGCAACTAAAAAAATCAAGTACCTAGGAATAAACTTAACCAAAGATGTAAAAGACCTATACAAAGAAAACTACATAACTCTACTAAAAAGAAATAGAAGGGGACCTTAAAAGATGGAAAAATATTCCATGTTCATGGATAGGAAGACTAAATGTCATTAAGATGTCAATTCTACCCAAACTCATCTACAGATTCAATTGCAATCCCAATCAAAATTCCAACAACCTACTTTGCAGACTTGGAAAAGCTAGTTATCAAATTTATTTGGAAAGGGAAGATGCCTCGAATTGCTAAAGACACTCTAAAAAAGAAAAACGAAGTGGGAGGACTTACACTCCCTGACTTTGAAGCTTATTATAAAGCCACAGTTGCCAAACAGCATGGTACTGGCACAAAGATAGACATATAGATCAATGGAATCGAATTGAGAATTCAGAGATAGACCCTCAGATCTATGGCCCGACTGATCTTTGATAAGGCCCCCAAAGTCACTGAACTGATCTCATAATGGTCTTTTCAACAAATGGGGCTGGGAGAGTTGGATATCCATATCCAAAAGAATGAAAGAGGACCCCTACCTCACCCCCTACACAAAAATTAACTCAAAATGGACCAAAGATCTCAATATAAAAGAAAGTACCATAAAACTCCTAGAAAGATAATGTAGGAAATCATCTTCAAAGACCTTGTATTAGGCGGCCACTTCCTAGACTTTACACACCCAAAGCACAAGCAACAAAAGAGAAAATAGATAAATGGGAACTCCTCAAGCTTAGAAGTTTTCTGCACCTCAAAGGAATTTCTCAAAAAGGTAAAGAGGCAGCCAACTCAATGGGAAAAAATTTTTGGAAACCATGTATCTGACAAAAGACTGATATCTTGCATATATAAAGAAATCCTACAACTCATGACAATAGTACAGTCGGCCCAATTATAAAATGGGCAAAAGATATGAAAAGACAGTTCTCTGAAGAGGAAATACAAATGGCCAAGAAACACATTGAAAAAATGTTCAGCTTCACTAGCTATTAGAGAGGTGCAAATTAAGACCACAATGAGATAACCATCTAACATCGGTTAGAATGGCTGCCATTAAACAAACAGGAAACTACAAATGCTGGAGGGGATGTGGAGAAATTGGAACTCTTATTCACTGTTGGTGGGACTGTTTCAGCCACTCTTGGAAAGTCAGTCTGGCAGTTCCTTAGAAAACTAGATATAGAGTTTACCATTCGACCCAGCGATTGCACTTTCTCGGTATATACCCGGAAGATCGGAAAGCAGTGACACGAAACGATATCTGCACGCCAATGTTCATAGCAGCATTATTCACAATTGCCAAAAGATGGAAACAACCCAAATGTCCTTCAACAGATGAGTGGATAAATAAAATGTGGTTATATACCACACGATGGAATACCGACGCGGCAGTAAAAAGGAACGATCTCGTCAAACATATGACAACATGGATGAACCTTGAAGACATAATGCTGAGCGAAATAAGCCAGGCACCAAAAGAGAAATATTATATGCTACCAACTAATAGTGACACTTTGAAAAATATAAAACAAATGGCTTTATAATGTAGAATGTAGGGGAACTAGCAATAGAGAGCAATTAAGGAAGGGGGAACAATAATCCAAGAAGAACAGATAAGCTATTTAACGTTCTGGGGATGCCCAGGAATGACTATGGTCTGTTAATTTCTGATGGATATAGTAGGAGCAAGTTCACAGAAATGTTGCTATATTAGGTAACTTTCTTGGGGTAAAGTAGGAACATGTTGGAAGTTAAGCAGTTATCTTAGGTTAGTTGTCTTTTTCTTACTCCCTTGTTATGGTCTCTTTAAATGTTCTTTTATTGTATGTTTGTTTTATTTTTAAATTTTTTTTTCATACAGTTGATTTAAAAAAAGAAGGGAAGTTAAAAAAAAAAAAAAAAAAAAAAAAAAAAAACAAGGGAAAATAAAACAGTGCAGTGCTCCCTTGAGGAGCCTGTTGGAGGAATGCCAGGGGTATTCGCCTACCCCACCTCCATGGTTGCTAACATGACCACAGACATAGGGGACTGGTGGTTTGACGGGTTGAGCCCTCTACACAGGTTTTTACCCTTGGGAAGACGGTTGCTGCAAAGGAGAGGCTAGGCCTCCTATGGTTGTGCCTAAGAGCCTCCTCCCGAATGCCTCTTTGTTGCTCAGAGTGGCCCTGTCTCTCTAGCTAAGCCAACTTGAAAGGTGAAATCACTGCCCTCTCCCCTACGTGGGGTCAGACACCCAGGGGAGTGAATCTCCCTGGCAACGTGGAATATGACTCCCGGGGAGGAATGTAGACCTGGCATCGTGGGACGGAGAACATCTTCTTGACCAAAGGGGGATGTGAAAGGAAATGAAATAAGCTTCAGTGGCAGAGAGATTCCAAAAGGAGCCGAGAGGTCACTCTGGTGGGCACTCTTACGCACACTTTAGACAACCCTTTTTAGGTTCTAAAGGCATTGGGGTAGCTGGTGTGGATACCTGAAACTATCAAAACTACACAACCCAGAACCCAGGAATCTCGAAGACAGTTGTAAAAAAATGTAGCTTATGAGGGGTGACAAGGGGATTGGGAAAGCCAATAAGGACCACACTCCACTTTGTCTAGTTTATGGATGGATGAGTAGAAAAAAAAGGGGAAGGAAACAAACAGACAAAGGTACCCAGTGTTCTCCTTTACTTCAATTGCTCTTTTTCACTCGAATTATTATTCTTGTTATTCTTGTGTGTGTGCTAATGAAGGTGTCAGGGATTGATTTGGGTGATGAATGTACAACTATGTAATGGTACTGTGAACAATCGAAAAGTTACGATTTGTTTTGTATGACTGCATGGTATATGAATATATCTCAATAAAATTAAGATTTAAAAAAAAAAAAAAAAAAAAAAAAGACATAATGCTGAGCAAAATAAGCCAGGCACAAAAAGAGAGATACTGTATGTTACCATTAATGTGATTCTGTGAAAAATGTACAATGTTTTATACTGTAGAATTGTAGGGGACCTAGAGATACCAATTAGTGGAGGGGGAATGATAATCTAATAAGAACAGATAAACTATGGAGGGTATCTCAATGTTATGGGAATGCTCAGGAATGATTATGGTTTGTAAACTTTCTTGGATATAGTAAGATCATGTTGGAAGCAATAATAGAGTTATTTTAGGTTTTTTTTTTCTCTTTAGTCCCTTTGTTTTCTTAGGGGTTGTAATTTTCTTGGGGTATGGTAGGAACATGTTGGAAGCAATTGTAGTTTATTTTAGATTATTTGTTTTTCTTACTCCTCTGTTTGGACATGGTTTATTAATTTTCTTGGAGTATGGTAGGAACATATTGGAAGCAAGTAGTTATTTTAGGTTATTGTTTTCCTTAATTCCATTGCTTTGTTTGAAATGTTTGTGGGGGTTTTTGGTTGTTGTTTGCCTGTTTGTTTTTAATTTTTTGATAAACAAAGTTAAAAAATTGAAAAAAATCAGTAGAAAAATGGGAGTAAAAACTAAATGACAAATAGGGTGGGATGGGGGGATGGTTTGGGTCATTCTCTTTTCCACTTTATTTTTTTATTCTTATTCTGATTCTTTCTGATGTAAGGAAATGTTCAGAAATAGATTGTGGTGATTGAACGCATAACTATATGATCATACTGTGACAGTTGATTGTATACCATGGATGACTGTATGGTTTGTGAATATATTTCAATAAAACTGATTTAAAAAATAAATAAATAAATAAATAAATAAATAAATAAATAAATAAAAAACTTTCTTTCAAGAACAAGAGCCGAAATACTTTCAAATAACTAAAAACAGAATTTCACTAAAGGAAATTTAAAAGATTATATTCAAACAAAAGGAAATGGTGAAAAAAATATGTGAGCAAGTTTAAAGAAATATTGACTATATACAACAACATGAATAAATATATGTCTAATGGGGAAAATAGACTAGATTTTAACCACTGTCATAACAACATATTATGTGGAAGGTGGGTAATCATAGTTGAAATGTTTTAAAGTCCTGGAATTAAGAGAAGGATAGATAGCTGATAACTTTATTTAGTTCAAATAGCTAAAGTTAACAAGTAAAAGACTAGGCACAGAGCGTATAACTTCCAACAGGTAGAAAGGGTAAAAGATGAAATGAGAAAAAGGAAAAATAATAAACCAAAAGAAAGTGAAAAAAAGAAAAACGTGAATTTTTTTAAGTGGGACAAATAGAAAGGCTATAAAAAGAAGAAACTTGCCTAAATGTATTGGCCAATCATACTAAATGTAAATGGATTAAACTCTCCAGTAAAGGAGAAAAATTATCAAGAATAGTTTTTTTTTAATCTATCTATATCTATTCATAAAAGACTCACTTAAAACATAAGAACAAAGAGAAACTAAAGTCAAGGATGGAAAAAGGATATTCCAGGCAAATACTAAACAAATAAAGCATCTTTAGCTTTATTAATATAAGATACAATAAGATAAATTCTTTAAGGCAAAAAGAATTATCGGAAATAAGAGGATCACTACATAACAATACTACTCTCAATTTCCCAAGCATACTTAAGTCTATTCTTGCATGCAACTAATAATAAAGTCTCAAATATGTAAATCAAAACTTAGTAGAAATACAAGAGAAATTGACAAATCCTTCACTAGAGTAGCATTTTTACACCCACTTCCCTCAGGAGGCATGGATCAAGTAAACAAATAAACATCACAAAATTATTTAAACATATCAATTAAGCCTGACCTAATGGACATTCATAGAACATTACACTCAACAATTAAAGAATACACATTTCTTTTTAAAAACACATGAATGTGGATGATTGTATGGTATGTGAATATATCTCAATAAAACTGGGAAAAAAACACATGAAAATTTACAAATGTTTGCAAAACTGACAAAGTACTGGGCCATAAAGTTAGTCTCAACAAATTTCAAAGGATCACACTGACCACTCTTTGACCACAATGCAAATTCAATCAGAAATCAATAACAAAAATATAAATTTCAAAAATTCTATCTATTTGGAAAATGTTAAAACATACTTTTAAATAATTGGTAGGATGAATGAAGAAATCATAATGGAAATATAGAACTGAATAATAAAAAAACTTGGGGAATCAAGTTACCTTGATTCCTGAGGATGATTGTATATCTGTGTAGCTTGCACAGTGTGACTGTGTGATTGTGAAAACCTTGTGGCTCGCACTCCCTTTATCCAGTGTACGGACAGATGAGCAGAAGAATGGGGACAAGAATTAGAAGAAGAGGAGGGGGGGATGGAGGGGGTGGAGAGTTTTGGGTATTTTTTTTTTTTTTTTGCTTTGTTTTTATGTTGGAGTAAGGAAAAGTTTTAAAAATTGAACCTGGTGATGAATGCACAAATGTATGATGGTGCTGTGAATAATTGATTGTACACTGTGGATGACTGTAGGGAGTGTGAACATATCTCAGTTAAACTGTATTTAAAAAAAGTAAATGAACAATGTGGGGGAGAAGGGAATGGGATGTTTTAGATGTTCTTTTTTATTTTAATTTTTATTTTATATTTTGGAGTAATGAAAACATTGAAAGTTTGACTGTGGTCATGAGTACACAACTATATGATGATACTGTGGACAACTGATGGTACAGTTTGAATGATTGTATGTTATATGATTATATCTCAATAAAATTGCATAAAAAAAACTTGGGGAATCAGCTAAATGGTTACATAGAGGGAACTGAATACCCTCTAGTGCTTAGATTAAAAGGGGAGAAAGGCTCAAAAGTGATGACCAAAACACCCAATTAATAAGCCAAAAAAAATGCAAAATAAACCCACAATAAAGTAGAAAAATGAAAAAATTGGAAAAGCAAAACAAACAAGAAACAAGATTAGAATCAAGAAAGCCCAAAACTAGTTCTTTAAAAAGACCAATAAAATGAAAATGACAGAAAGGACAAATAACCAATAACAGGAATTTAGAAAAGGATACCAGTATACATGCTAAGGACATGCTGCTGACTTCCAGCTTCTGGCTGCTCCCTGGGGCTTCCCTCTGACTCACTCTGCTTATAAAGGACTCGAGTGATCCAGATTAAAGCCCAACCTGATTCAACTGGGCCACACTTTAACTGAAGTAACATCTTGAAAAGATCTTATTTACATGGGTCCACACCTACCTGAATGTGGTCTGTGACCATGAACATGTCCAAATTGGGTACACAATTCACTCTACATCAATCAGTTTGAAATCTTGGATGAAATGATCAAATTCTGAGAAATATATAACCTAGTAAAGCTGTAGGTGGACTACAATAATGGTGGGAGACTTCAATACACCACTCTCTTCTATAGATAGAATAACTAGACAGAGGACCAATAAGGAAATTGAGGACTAAACAATATGATAAATAACTTAGATTTAATACACATATATAGATTGTTACATCCCAAAGTACCAGGTTATACATTCTTCTCTAGTGCCCATGGAACATTCTCCAGGATAGATCATAAGCTAGGGCACCAAACAAGTCTTAATAAATTTAAAAAGATTGAAATTATTCAAAGCACATTCTCTGACCATAATGTAATGCAAATAGAAATCAACAACCACCAAAGAACCAGATCTTTCACAAATATATGGAGGTTAAACAACACACTCCTAAACAATCAGTGAGTCAAAGAAGAAACTGCAAGATAAATAGGTAAATATCTAGAAACAAATGAAAACAAGAACACAACATATCAAAACCTGTGGGATGCAGTGAAGGTGGTACTGAGAGGGAAATTTATAGCTCTAAATGCATATATCAAAAAGCAAGAAAGAGCTAAACTCAAGGACCTAACTGAAGAACTGAAGAAACTAGAGAATGATCAGTAAACTAACCCTAAAGCAAGTAGAAGAAAAGAAATAACAAAGATTAAAGCAGAAATAAATCAGTCGGAGAACAAAAAAAAACAACAGAATAAATAAAACCAAAAGTTGGTTCTTTGAGAAGATCAACAAGATTGACAGACCCTTTGCTAGACTGACAAAGTCAAAAAGAGAGAAGACCCAAATAAACAGAACCAGAAATGACAAGGGGATAATTATTACAGATCCTGAAGAAATTTAAAAAAAAACATAAGAGGATACTATAAACAACTGTATGCCAATAAGCTAGACAATTTAGAGGAAATGGACAATTTCCTGGAAACACATGAACAACCTAGACTGACCCAAGAACAAATAGAAGACCTCAACAAACCAATCACAAGCAAAGCTATCCAATCAGTCATCAAAATTTACCTATAAATAAAAGCCCAGGAGGATGTGTGCAGCTAGCTCTCATATGTTCAGAAGACAGAGCAATAGATGATGGAGGATAGATAAGCAGGGAGGGAGGGAGGGAGGGAGGGAGGGAAAGAAATAATGGTGTAACAACATGCTGAAGTTAGTGGATCGGGGTATTGGGAGGGGTCAGGGAATGCTGGAGTTCTGTGTATGGGGTTTGTATTGGTTTTGCAACTGTTCCTATAACTTTGAATTTATTTCAAAATAAAATGTAAAAAAATAATAATAATTTTAAAAAAAAGCCCAGGACCAGATGGCTTCACAGGGGAATTACACCAAACTTCCCAAAAAGAATTTACACCATTCCTGCTCAAACTCTTTCAAAAAATTGAAGAAAAGAGAACACTACCTAACTCATTCTATGAAGCTAATATCACTCTGATACAAAAACCAGATAAAGGTACTACAAAAAAGGAAAACTATAGGCCAATCTCCCTAATGAATACAGATGCAAAAATCCTAAACAAAACACTTGCAAATTGAATCCAAAGGCACATTAAAAGAATTATACACCATGACCAATTGGAGTTCATTCCTGGCATGCAAGAGTGGTTCAATATAAGAAAATTAATTAATATAATACAGCATATTAATAAATCAAAAGGGAAAAATATCTCAATAGATGCTGACAAAGCATTTGACAAAATTCAACATCCCTTTTTGATTAAAAAAAAAAAAAACTTCAAAAGGTAGGAATTGAGGAAACCTTCCTCAATATGATAAAGGGCATATATGAAAAACCCATGGCCAGCATAGTACTCAATGGTGAGAGGCTGAAAGCCTTCTCCCTAAGACTAAGAATGAGAGAAGGATGCTCACTATCACTTTTATTATTCAACATTGTGCTAGAAGTTCTAGCCAGAGCAATTCGCCAAGACAAAGAAATAAAAGGTATCCAAGTGGAAAAGGAAGAAGTAAAACTGTCATTATTTGCAGATAATATGTTCTTATATTTGGAAAATTCTGAGAATTCGATGACAAAGTTACTTGAGCTAATAAATAAATTCAGCTGAGTGGTGGGATATAAGATTAATGCACATAAGCCAGTAATGTTCCCATACATTACTAATGACCTAACTGAAGAGGCAATAAAAAAAATTCCACTCATAATAGCAACTAAAAAAAATCAAGTACCTATGAATAAACTTAACCAAGGATGTAAAACACCTCTACACAGAAATTTACAAAACTTTACTAAAGGAAATAAAAATGGACCTAAATAGGTGGAAAAATATTCCATGCTCATGAATAGGAAGACTAAAGACATTAAGATGTCAATTCTACCTGAACTCATCTACAGATTCAACACAATTCCAATCAAAATCCAACAACCTTCTCTGAAGACTTGGAAAAGCTAGTTATCAAATTTATTTGGAAGGGAAAGGGGCCTCAAATTGCCAAAAACATCCTAAAAATGAAGAACAAGGTGTGAGGACGTATACTTCCAGACTTTGAAGCCTACTATAAAGCCATAGTGGTCAAAACATCATGGTATTGGGGCAAAGATAGACATATTGATCAATGGAATCGAATCGAGAGTTCAGAAATAGACCCCCAGAACTATGGTTGATTTTTGATAAGGCCCCCAAATCCACTGAACTGGGACAGAATAGTCTCTTCAACAAATGGGGCTGGGAAAACTGGATATCCATATCCAAAATAATGAAAGAGGACCGCTACCTCACACCCTATACAAAAATTAACTCAAAGTGGATCAAAGACCTCAATATAAGAGACAGCACAATAAAACTCTTAGAAGATCATATAGGGAAACATCTTCAGGACCTAGTAATAGGAGGTAGCTTCTTAGACCTTACACTCAAAGCACAAGCAACAAAAGAAAAAAATAGATAAATGGGAACTTCTCAAAATCAAAACCTTCTATGCCTCAAAAAACCTTTGTCAAAAAAGTGAAGAGACAGCCAACAAAATGGGAGAAAATATTTGGAAACCATATGTTTGGTTTGCTAATGCTGCTGGAATGCAAAAGACCAGAAATAGATTGGCTTTTATAAAGGGGGTTTATTTGGTTACACAATTACAGTCTTAAGCCCATAAAGTGTCCAGGGTAATGTATCAACAATCGGGTACCTTCACTGAAGGATGGCCATTAGTGTCCGGAAAATCTCTGTTAGCTTGGAAGGCACATGGCTGGTGTCTGCTTGCTCCCAGGTGGTGTTTCAAAATGGCATTCTCCAAAATGTCAGTGTCAGCTTCCAACGGCCGTCTTCAAAATGTGTCTCTCAGCTACAGCTACTCTGTCAGCTCCTGTGTGTTCTTCAAAGTGTCCCTCTTGGCTGTGGCAAGTTCGCTCCTTCTGTCTGAGCTTATATAGTGCTCTACTAAACTAATCAAGGCCCACACTGAATGGGTGGGGCCATGCCTCCATGGAAATTATCTAATCAGAGTTATTACCTACAGTTGGGGGGGTCGCATCTCCATGGAAACACTCAAAGAATTACAATCTAATCAACACTAATATGTCTGCCCACACAAGATTGCATCAAAGAATATGGTTTTTTCTTGGGGACATAATATATACAAACCGTCACACCAAATATCTGATAAGAGACTGATATCCTGCATATATAAAGAAATCCTACAATTCAACAACAGTAGTATAAACAGCCAAATTATAAAATGGGCAAAAGATAAGAAAAGGTATTTTTCTGAAGAGGAAATACAAATGACTAAAAAAAACATGAAAAAATCTTGGTCTTCACTAGGTATTAGGGAAATGCAAATCAAAACCTCAATGAGATACCATCTCACACCAGTAAGAATGGCTGCCATTTAGCAAACATGAAATAATAATGCTGGAGAGGATGTGGAGAAATTGGAACTCTTATTCATTGCTGGTGGGGATGTATAATGTTATAGCTGCTGTGGAAGATAGTTTGGCAGTTTCTCAGAAAACTAGACATCGAATTACCCTGTGATCTCCATATATACCAGAAGATTGAAAGCAGTGACATGAACAGACATTGTACACTGATGTCCATAGCAACATTGTTCAAATTGCCAAGAGATGGAAACAATCCAAGTGTCCTTCAACAGACAAGTGGATAAACAAAATGTAGTATATACATATGATGGAATACTATGCAGTAGTAAGAAGGAACAAGGTTTTAAAACATATGGCAACATGGATGAACCCTGAAGATATAACGCTGAGTGAAATAAGTCAGGCACAAAAAGTGAGATATTGTATGTTACCACTTCCATGAACTCCCTGAACAATGTAATATCTATGTCTTATAATGTAGAATATTGGGAACCTAGTGATAGACAGAAGCTAGTGGAGAGTGAATGATAATCTAATGTGTCCAGATATGTTAATGGTGGTGAATTCAAAATTATGAGAATGGATAGGAGTGATGATTGTTTGTTAATTGGATTATAAGTATCAGAGCTGTATTGGCGGCAAATAGGATAGGGGTTGTTTAAAGGCATATCTCCCGCAGATTAGCACCACAAATATAGATAGGTGCTTGCATGATGTACTTCTAAGTATGACACTAGTAGAGAGAGTTGACAACAGAAGGGCATATGGGGAAAAAATCTACCTATTGCATACTAGGGACTATAATTAATAGGAATACCTTACTAGTACCACACAAATACTAGGGACAAATAAGTAAGGACTGACCAAAAAAAAAAAAAAACTGACTCAAGAAGGAAAAAAAATCCTGAATAATCCTATCAGCATTATGTACTTAAATCAGTAGTCAAAATCTTTCTACAAGGCAAACTGCAGGCTCAGGTAGCTTCACTTTGCTTTGTTTTACCAAACATTCACAAAACATTACAATCTTAAACAAATTCTTCAAGAACAGAAAAAGAGGGAACATTTCCCGACTCATTTTATAAGACTTGCATAATTTTGCTATCAAAACTTTACAGAGTACAAGAAAGAAAAATTACAGACAAATCTCACTCATGTACACATATGTAAAATTCTAAAGAAAATGCTAGCAAACAGTCATATATAAACATAGAGAGAGAAAGAGAAAGAGAGAGGATGACAGAATATCACATAAGTGATTGTTTAAGGTTGGTTCAACATTTTAAGGTTGGTTTAACATTTTAAATCAATTAATTAATTCAATACACCCAGAAATTAAAAGAAAATAAACATATCTGAATACCTGCAAAAAAATCATTCCCGATAATATTCAACATTTATTCATGATAAAATGTCTTGTTAGTTCTGAATAGGAGAGCACTTAATTTACCTGCTAAAAAAGCAGCTTCTAAAAACCTACAGCAAAGGTCAAACAACAGTTAAATGTTCACTTTAATATCAAACATTCACTTTAAGATCAAGCAAAGATGCCCTCCTCCCTACTTCCATTCAATGTTAGTATTAAACATCCTAACCAATGCAATAATACAAAACAAAACAAAGTACAAAGAGTATAAGGATAAGAGAAAAAAAATCATTAAATGCAGGTGATATAATTTTCTCTGCAGAATACTTCAGTCTACACAGAAACTATTAGAATCAATAGGAGAGTTTAGCAAGGTTGTCATATGCAAAAATCAATATGTAAAAGTCAATATCATTTTTGTTCAACAACAATCAGTTAAAATACATAATTTTTAAAAGCTATTACATATTATATAAAATACCTAGAATAATTCTAACAAACAATGTGTAATCCCTTCACAGAGACAATTATAAAATCCTATTGAAAAATGCTAAA
The DNA here is from genome assembly GCF_015220235.1 of Choloepus didactylus. Classification (NCBI taxonomy): domain Eukaryota; kingdom Metazoa; phylum Chordata; class Mammalia; order Pilosa; family Megalonychidae; genus Choloepus; species Choloepus didactylus. Next base: position 61,898,987 of record NC_051311.1, read on the forward strand.
GTTCTAAACAAATCTAAAGATATACTGTGTTCCTGGATAAGAAGACTCAATACCATATGATTATTTATTCCCCACAAAATAGGTCCTTCAGTCTAATTACAACCAACAGTTCCACAAAATTTCACAGGCTGATAAAATGTGTTTGAAAAAGAAAAGGCCTTAATAATAGTGGAGACAATCCTGAAGAAGGTGGTAGAACATTCTATACCAGACTTCAAGACATATTATAATGTTATAGTAAATAAGACAGTGCAGCATTGGCAGAGGCAGACAACTAGACTACACAGAAACAAACCCAGGCATATTTGGAAACTTCATTTCTTGCAGACTTGGAAGTGCAGAGCAATGCAGAAAAGAAAAACTATTCAAAAAATGTCAGTGGGAAAATTGTAGCTCCATATGAGGGAAAAATGAAATTAAATCTCTACCATACCACATACAAAAAACAATGCTAGGTAGATTAAAATACTTAAATGTAAAAGACAAATCCATAACACACTTAGAAGACATTATAGAGGATATTTTTGACAATGGGGTAGGAAATAATTTATTAAATAAGACACAAAATGAAAAAAAAACATAAAAGAGGTACTAATTCAACTACATTAAAATTAACAACTTCTGGTTTTTAATGCATTTTTTATTGTGAACTTTAACATATATACATAACAGTATTAACTTTCAAAGTATGATTTAACAGGTAGAGAGCAAATTTCAAAGACTGTCATGGGTCACAGTTCCACAACTTCAGCTATTTCCATTACTGTAAAATATAACATACATACAGAAAGGTGTTAACTTTCAAAGTACAGTTCAACAAGCAGTTATATAGGTAATTTTAAAAATTATTATGGGTTACAGTTCCACAGTTTCAGCTCTTTCTTTATCATGAAATATAGGGTATACACACAAAGGAGAAGACTTTCAAAGCACAATTCAATGAGCAGCTATAGGGCAAATTTCAAAGGATGTTATAGGTTACAGTTCCACCATGTCATTTACCTTTTTACTTTACCTTCTTCCAGCTATTCCAACACCCCAGCATCTAAATATATATATATATATATATATATAAATATATATATATATATAATATATATATATATATATATAAATATATATATATATATATATAATATATATATAAAGTTTCAGTATTCATAGACCTTTGTTAAATCTTGTTTGTAGCTACCCCTTCCTCTCACTTAATCTCTTTCTCCATCTTCGGTGGTGTCTAGGCAGTGACCACCCTAACTTGTTCATATTGAAAGGGGGTGTCGACAGTATGGGGAAGGGGGCTGCATCTGATTGTTGTTCTTAAAGAGGCTGTTGCCTCTGGGTTTTAGGACATGTCTGGCATAGGAACACTCTGGTGGATTTAAGTTTCTGAGAGATAAAACTTAGTGAATGTATCGTTTATGGAATCCCAGGTAGGGACCTAGGTATTTGGGGATGACTTTTGGTAAGGACATGACATACTGTGGCCATTTGGGATGTCTAGCTGGAGCTTGCAAGAACTTCTCTTTTTAAGACACCTGGAAGAGAATGGAAAGCAGGCCTCAAACTGGGAACTTATATTTGCAACATATAAAATGGGCAAAGCATTCATAGATCCTGGATATATAAAGAATATCTCTGCATCATTTTTTTTAATTTATTGAGATTGCTCACATACCATACAATTACCCAAAGATCCAAAGTATACAATCAATTGTCCATGGTACCATCATACAGCTGTGCATCCATCACCACAATTAATTTTTTTTTCCATTTTTAGAACATTTTCATTACTCCGGAAAAGAAATAAAGGCAGACAAAAAAAGGAAACTTGAATCCTCCCATACCCCTAACCACCCCCAAGTCCATTACTGATTCATAGTATTAGTATAGTACATTTGTTACTGTTGATGAAAGAATGTCCAAATACTACTAACTGTAGTATACAGTTTGCAATAGGTATAGATATTTTTCCTATATGCCCCTCTATCATTAACTTCTAGTTACAGTGTCATACATTTGTTCTAGTTCATGAGAGAGATTTCTGATATTTGTATGGTTAATCACAGACATTGTCCACCACAAGATTCACTGCTCTATACATTCCCATCTTTTAACCTCCAACTTTCCTTCTGATGACATACGTGACTCTGAGCTTCCCCTTTCCACCACATTCACACACCATTCAGCACTGTTAGTTATTCTCACAATGTGCTATCATCACCTCTGTCCATTTTCAAACACTTAAGTTCACCCTAGTTGAACATTCTGCTCATAATAAGCAACTGCTCCCCATTCTTTAGCCTTGTTCTATATCCTAGTAACTTATATTTCATGTCTATGAGTTTACATATTATAATTAGTTCATATCAGTGAGACCCTGCAATATTTGTCCTTATGTGTCTGTCTTATTTCACTCAATATAGTGTCCTCAAGGTTTCTTCATCAACCCATTTTTTTAAGACAGTTTTGTTCACACCCTATACATTCCATCCTAAGCAAACAATCGATGATTCCCTGTATAGTCATGTATTTACGTATTCACCACCCTCATCACTATCTATATAAGGACATCTCCATTTCTTGCAAAAAGAAGGAGGAAGAGTTAAAGAAGTTAGAGAAACAAAATAAAAATAAAAAAGAAAGGAAAAAAGAAAACAAAACAAAACATGACAGCTAGGAACAATAAAAGGAAAGATAGCGTTAAACTAAAGTAGAATAAAGAGTCAGACAACACCACCAATGCCAAGAGTCCCATACCTTTCCCCCATGTCCTCCCCACCATATGCATTTAGCTTTGGTATATTGCCTTTGTTACATTAAAGGAAGCATAATACAATGTTTCTGTTAATTATAGTCTCTAGTTTGCATTGATTATATTTTTCCCCCAATATCACCCTATTTTTAGCAGCTTGCAAGGTTGACATTCATTTGTTCCCCCTCATGGAAAAACATAATGTGTACCTTTTATCACACTTGTTGAGCACTCTAGGTTTCACTGAGTTCTATAGTCCCAGTCTTTATCTTTCCTCTTTTCCTTCTGGTGTCCCACATGCTCCTAACCTTCCTCTTTCAAACATACTCACAGTCATCTTTGTTCAGTGTACTTACATTTCTGTGCTACCATCACTCAAGATTGTGTTCCAAACCTCTCACTTCCATCTTTTCCTATCTGTCTGTAGTGCTCCCTTTAGTATTTCCTGTAATAGAGGTATCTTGTTCACAAACTCTGTCATTGTCTGTTTGTCAGAAAATATTTTAAGCTCTCCCTCATGTTTGGACAGTTTTGCCAGATATAGGATTCTTGGTTGGTGGTTTTTCTCTTTCAGTATCTTAAATATATCACACCACATCCTTCTTGCCTTCATGGTTTCTACTGAGAAATCTGCACATAGTCTTATCAAGATTCCTTGGTATGTGATGGGTTGCTTTTCTCTTGCTGCTTTCAGGATTCTCTCTTTGTGTTTGACGTTTGTTATTCTATTAAGTGTCTTGGTGTAGGCCTATTCAGATCTATTCTGTTTGGGGTATGCTGCGCTGCTTGGATCTGTAATTTTATGTCTTTCATAAGAGATGGGACATTTTCGTTGATTATTTCCTCTTTTATTGCTTCTGCCCCTTTTCCCTTCTCTTTTCCTTCTGGGACACCCATGACATGTACATTCATGCAGTTCATGTTGTCATTCAATTCCCTGAGCGTTGCTCATATGTTTAATTCTTTTACTTATCTGTTCTCTTGTGTGTAGGATTTCAGGTGTCTTGTTCTCCAGTTCCTGAGTGTTTCCTTCTGCCTCTTGAGATCTGCTGTAGTATATTTCCATTGTGTCTTTCATCTCTTGTGTTGTGCCTTTCATTTCCATAGATTCTGCCAGTTGTTTTTTTGAACTTTCGATTTCTACCTTATATTTGCCCAGTGTTTTCATGATATACTTCATCTCTTTTGCCATATCTTCCCTAAACTTTTTGAATTGATTTAGTATTAGTTGTTTCAATTCCTGTATCTCAGTTGACGTGTAAGTTCATTCCTTTGACTGGGCCATAACTTCATTTGACTGGGCCATAACTTCATTTTTCTTAGTGTAGGTTGTAGTTTTCTGTTGTCTAGGCATCTTGTTTCCTTGGTTACCCTAATCAGGTATTCCCAGACCAGAACCTGCTCAGATCTCAGAAGGGGGCAATATTCAGTATCAGGTCTCCCTGAGAGTGTGTCTTAGAAGATTGACACACCTTGTGAGGCCTCAAGCCACTGTGCTTTTCCTAACCTGCCTAGCAGGTGGTGCCTTTCAGCCTGTAGCTCCTGACTGGTGTAAGGAGGTGTGGCCTCCTTAATCATTAGTTTCTGTTTGGCTGTTTTCTCCCAGGCTCTGGGGTCTGGTTCTGAATGGGAAGCTGGTAGTAGGACCGGGCACCACCTCCTTCCTTTTAGGGAAGAGACATCCCCTAGGGGGTTTTCATTTGCATTTAAATAGGCTCTTTGTCTCTCTGACTCTGCTATCTCCACTCTTGTCTGGGTCAGAGAGCTGCGAACTGAATATGGCTGTGGCTTTCTCCACTGAGCCACCCAGGTTAAGAGAGAGAAAAAGGGACAGAAAGCCCCCCTTCAGGGCCAGTCCACAATCCCCCCAACTTCACCCACCGGCCAGAGATAGCATCCAGCACAGAGAAAATTGCCAGCTCTTTAAAGTCAGTCATCACTAAAAGCCTTTGTCTGCTTGTTGGGATTTGTAGCTTGTATTGAGTAGTCCACATTTTTTAATTAAAACCCCAGTTGGAGCTGGACTGAGGTATCTTCACTTGTTCGGAGAGTGCTGCTCTGTATCAGAGAGATTTTGTGGTTCAGGCTGCCATGGGGGAGGGTCTCTCGGCACGGGTCTGCAGTCTTTACTTACAGATTTTATGCTGCAATCTCAGGCATTCCTCCTAATCCAGGTTGGTGTATGATGTGTGGACAGTCACAGTTGTCCCCAGCAGTTATTCTAGATTATTTACTAGTTGTTCCTGATTATTAGTTGTTCCAGGAGGACTAACTAACTTCTACTCCTCTCTCTGCCACAATCTTCTTTCTCCTTGACTTTTAAACTTTTGCCAATCTGGTAATTTCATTGACATTTTAATTTACTTTTTCCCTATTGCTAATTACTAACTTTTATGTTTATAGATAATTTTGAGTCATCTTTCGTGAAGTGGGCTTTCATGTTTTTGGCCCATTTTTGAAAGTGAGTTTTGTCTTTCAAAAAATGATTCAGGGAGAAGAAGATGGTGGCATAGAGAGGAGTGGAAGCTAGTCAGCCCCCCTGGAACAACCAATAAACAACCAGGAACAACTAGTAAATAATCTGGCATAACTGTGGGGGGACAAACATGACCATCCACTCATCATACACCACTGGAATTGGGAGCACTACCTGAGATCACAGCATAAAATCTGTAACTAAAAACTGCAGATCCAAGCTGGGAGCCACCTCCCCCAATGGCCCGAATTGCAAAGGCTTGCAGTGCTAGAGAGCAGCACTCTCCGGCAAGTGAATATAGCTCAGCTGAGCTCCAACTGGGGTTTTATTTAACAAGCCTGTACTGCTCACTACAAGTCACAAATCCCCAACAAGCAGACAAAAGCTTTTGATGATGACTGACCTTGGAGAGCCAGAGGACCTTTCTGGGAGGGAGGGGAAGCCCAGAGGACCGGGTGCTGTCTCTGGTGGATGGATGAAAGTGAGGGTGTCCACAGAATGACCCTGAAGAAGGGCTTTCTGTTCCTTTTTCAGCTCAGTGGAGAAAGCCTCAGCCATTTTCAATTCCCAGTGCTCAGACCCAGACAAGGGTGGAGATAGCAGAGTCAGAGACTATTCAAATGCTAATGACCTCTCCCCAGGGGAGTTCTTTACCCTAAGAGGAAAGAGGTGGTGCCAAGCTCTACTACCCACCCTCCATTCAGAACCAGACCCCAGAGCCTGGGGGAAAACAGCCACATGCCATACCTCCTTACACCAGTCTGGAGTGATAGGCTGACAGGCACCACCTGCTGGGCAGAAAAGCACAGTGATTTGAGGCCTCACAGGGTGTATCAATCTAAGACACCGTCAGGGAGATGTGATACTATTGCCTCCTCCTAGACCTGAGCCCTTTGGTCTGGGAAAACCTGATTGGGGTAACCAAGGAAATGAGATGCTTAGACAACAGAAAACTACAACCTACACTAAGAAAAATGAAGTTATGGCCCAGTCAAAGGAACAAACTTACACTTCAACTGAGATACAGGAATTTAAACAACTAATACTAAATCAATTCAAAAAGTTTAGGGAAAGTTTAGGGAAGATATGGCAAAAGAGATGAAGTGTATAATGAAAACACTGGGTGTACACAAGTGAAACTGAAAGTTCAAAAAACAACTGACAGTATCTATGGAAATGTAAGGTACAACACAAGAGATGAAAGACACAATGGAGACACACAACAGCAGATTTCAAGAGGTAGAAGAAAACACTCAGGAACTGGAGAACAGGGCACCTGAAAGCCTACACACAAAAGAACAGATAGAGAAAAGAATGGAAAAATATGAGCAATGTCTCCAGGAACTTAAGGACAAAACAAAACACAGGAATGTATGTCATTGGTGTCCCAGAAGAGGAAGAGAAGGGAAAAGGGGCAGAAGCAATAATAGAGGAAATAATGAAAATTTTCCATCTCTTATGAAAGACATAAAATTACAGATCCAAGAAGTACAGCATACCCCAAACAGAACAGATATGAATAGGCCTATGCCAAGACAGTTAATAATCAAATTATCAAACATCAAAGACAAAGAGAGGATCCTGAAAGCAGGAAGAGAAAAGCAAGCCATCACATACAAAGGAAGCTTGATAAGACTATGTGAGGATTTCTCAATAGAAACCATGGAGGCAAGAAGGACGTGGTATGATATATTTAAGATACTGAAAGAGAAAAACCACCAACCAAGAATCCTATATCTGGCACAACTGTCCTTCAAACATGAGGGAGAGCTTAAAACTTCTGTGTAAGACCAAGGGAAGAGATGTTTATTTGGTGCAGGATCTGTATTTCATGTAGCACACTAAATAATTTAACTTGTATGGTCAGTTTATTCAAACACCATAATTACACGGAACTTTGAATAGGAAGTGAGATCTGGTAGGTTTGTACAGGTTGGCATGAAATCCTGATAACATCCCAAAGTAATTTGGGCAGGGAATAAAAATGTATTTGCAGGGCCCCCCTGAGGAACTGGGGAAAAATGCAGAAATATTAAACTTCCCCACCTGGGTTATTACTGATGTTCTTGCAAGCATTGAGGACTACCAGTTTGGTAGGCCAAGCCCTCAATCTTGGGACTTGCCCTTATGAAGCCTGTTACTGCAAAGGAGAGGCTAAGCCTACTTATAATTGTGCCTAAGAGTCTCCCCTAGAGAACTTCCTCTGTTGCTCAAATGTGCCCTCTCTCTTTAAGCCAATGCAGCACATAAACTCACTGCCCTCCCCTCTACGTGGGACATGACTCTCAGTAGTGAAAATCTCCCTAGTAATGTGGGACATGGCTCCTGAGGATGAGCCTGGACCCTGCATTGTGGGACTGAGAAAATCTTCCCAACCAAAACAGGGAAGCAAAATGAAACAAAATACAGTTTCAGGGGCTGAGAGATTTCAAAAGGAGTTGAGAGGTCACTCTGGAGGGTATTCTTAGGCGTTATATAGATATCCCTTTTTAGTCTTTAGTGTATTGTAATAGTTAGTAGGAAATACCTGAAACTGTTGAACTGCAATCCAGTAACCTTGATTTTTGAAGACAATTGTATAACTATGTAGCTTACACAATGTGACTTTGTGATTGTGAAAACCTTGTGGCTCACACTCCCTTTACCCAGTATATGGACAGATGAGTTGAAAAACTGGGGACAAAAATTAAATAAAAAATAGGGTGGGATGGGAGGATGGAATGTTTTGGGTGTTCTTTTATACTTTTATTTTTATTCTTATTTTTATCATTTTTTGGAGCAATGAAAATGTTTAGAAATTGATTGTGGTGATGAATGCACAATTATATGATGGTACTGCGAACAATTGATTATACACTGTGGATGACTGTATGGTATGTGAATACATCTCAATAAAACTGAATATAAAAAACATTATGTTTAAAACATGGAATTGGAAGGAAGGAAGGGAGGGAGGGAGGAAGGGAGAGAGGAAGGAAGGAAGGAAAAGAGAGAGGAAAAAGTGGCAATTGAGCTGGGGTAGATAAGATGTGTAGGAGTTAATTAGTCAAAGCAGGGTGGGAGGTTGCAGGAAAGCTGATTCCTGCCCTGAAACCCTTCCTAATTAAAGATAATAATTCCCAGTTCTGGTTAGGGACCACACTGAGGGTCTCCAAAGATCTCTGAGGTGCTCCAACATTTGCAAATGAAACTCCCAAACTGAGTTATGTTTAATCCCCACCCCACCCAAAAAAAGTCCCTTTTATGTGCTTTATGAAAATAAATATACCAAATGTAATCTTAAAACACAGAGAAACAGGAGAGTCAACATTCACAATTCAAAAAGATTCTTTGATGAACAAGAAGATTTACCACACAGTTTCTTAAAATAGCCGCTTCCTCCATATACTCAAAATGTGATTTCATTAACAAAATCAGGTTTATCCCAGCTTCCAGAAATATGCCAAACAGTTGCTTTCAGAGGTAACAGAGTACTGAAAATCCAAAAAACAATGATCCACCAAAAACTGGGTTAATGTTGCTGTAAACTCAAGGTTCTAGAACCACTTAATCACTCAAAAACCGACTCTGAGGCCACCCCCTGGGGGAGGCTGTAGCTGACAAAGCTCTCCCCAGTTTAGCTGATCATGCCTTGTTTCTCCCTCTAATCACACACACATTAATAATTCTAGTTGTTTACAGGTGTCTAACATACAATAAACTCCTTGTGGGCAGGGGCTAAGTCATATTCTTCTAAGTCACCCCAGGAACCCCACATATAGTCCAGGCCATTGCCCAGGACCTGCTTGTTGAATAAATGAAAGACTCTCCCAAGCTTAGTGCAACAAACCCTCACTTCCTAGGCCTATGCCTGTTTTGCATCCATCAGTTTAGAGCTCCTAAATCTTTGCTCTGTCCTGCTCCCTGTTTTGAGTTCTTGAGCCTCACTCTCATCCCCCACAGGCCAAAGACCTCACCTGGTGTCCACCTTAGGGTAAGTCCCTCCAACACTGGGTCTTGCCCTCCTCTTCCCCAGGACTGGTGTCTCTCTCCAAACCCAGGCCAGAAGTTAATGACCAGCTCTCAGGTCAACCTCTGCCACATGGCCGTGTCCACCTGGGCACCCACTTCAGCTTCCTCCCAACTGAATGACACCCAATAAATCCAATGATCTCCAAAATGAGGCATTTATTCTTATGGGAATGAAGGAAGAAATTATTAAAACTTTACTGTAATATTTGTTTTTATCTCATTCATTTTTAATTCAACTTTCTTTTGTTTTATAACATCATAATATGTGTACAATGCCATTTGTGCAGAATTTAAAAATACAAAATTACATATATTGGCTGTGACATGCTAAGACTTTTTTAATTACAGAGGTGGCAGGATAAAAAAGTCTGAAGAATGCTGATCTAATAAACCAGCACCAATTTATTTTGAAAGGCTTCAAACTGTCATTCCTTTGTTTCTACAAGTACATCTTCTCTCAAATAGTGTTGGGTGGCAAAATCTAATTTTTTTTTAAATTAAAATTCATTTAAATCAATGTTGATAGACATCAGAAAATTTCATATACTTGAAATTAATGTGTTATGAAAAGAAAGACCTTTACCGAGCACTATTATGAGCACAGTTCTGACTTTGGAAACTGCTGTCTGATTGGGATTTTAAAAATTTGCTTCTCCTTTCTGTCACACAGAGTCAGCACCAGCTTCTCTCATGGCAAGCCCATGGGAAAAGAATTTTAAAACCACCATTGGATCCTTGTTGCCTTCAGGCTCTCCTTGAATTTCAAAAATTATATACCTTACTTGACTTCATCTAAAGAGCAGTGTCTGTGCATTTCACACGTGATTTACAAAAATTAGTGGAAAATGAATAAGCAAACTCATAGAGTCAGAATGTAGAATATAGGTTACCAGGGGAATCGGTGTAGGGAGCTGGTGTAGGGAATGGGAAGTTAAGGTTTAAAATGTACAAGATTCCTGTTTGGAATGATGGAAATGTTTTGGTAATGGATGGTGGTGATGGTAGCACAACATTATGAACGCAATTAACAGCACTGAAATATATATCTGATTATGATTAAAAGGGGAAATGTTAGATTGTATACATGGTAACAGAATAAAAATTTTTTAAAAGTCCATGGAAATACACTACGTAATTAGTGAACCCTAAGTTATACCATGGACTTAATTAATAGTACAGTTATTAAAATGTGCTGTCATCAATTGCAACAAATGTTCCACACCAATGCAAGGTGTTGGTGGTGGGGTGGTATATGGGAATCCTGTATTTTATGCATGATTGTTCTGTAAACCCATAACTTCTCAAATAAAAAGGAAATTTTAAAAAATTAGTGGAAAACGGTGTGCCGGTTTGAATGTATTATGTTCCCCAAAACGCCATTATCTTTGATGTAATCTTGTGTGGGCAGATGTATCAGTGTTGATTAGATTGTAATTCTTTGAGTGTTTCCATTGGAGATGCGCCCCACCCAACTGTGGGTGATGACTCTGATTGGATAATTTCCATGGAAATGGGTGGGTCTAAATTAAATCATGGGAGCCATATAAATGAGCTGACAAACAGAAGGAACTCAGTGCAGCTGAGAGTGACATTTTGAAGAGGAGCTACAGCTAAGAGAGACACTTTGAAGAATGCACAGGAGCTGAGAAGAGAGAGTAGCTGCAGATGAGAGACAGTTTGAAGACGGCCGTTGAAAGCAGACTTTTGCTCCAGAGAAGCTAAAAGAGGACAAACACCCCAAGAGCAACTAAGAGTGACATTTTTGAGGAGCTGAAGAGTAAAGAGGAACATCCTGGGAGAAAGCCATTTTGAAACCAGAACTTGGAGCAGACGCCGGCCATGTGCCTTCCCAGCTAACAGAGGTTTTCCAGACTCCATTGGCCATCTTCCAGTGAAGGTAACCAATTCATTACCTTGGACACTTTATGGCCTTAAGACTGTAACTCTGTAACCAAATAAACCCCCTTACAAAAGCCAATCCATTTCTGGTGTTTTGCATTCCAGGAGCATTAGCAAACTAGAACAAATGGAAAACTGAAACTATTAATGCCAATGATGGGACAACTGAAATAAACTTAATACAACTAGAATAAAGGTGGAAATAAACATGCTGGAAGTAAATCTTTAGCTTCCCTTGAACAATCACTGGATTAATCCAGGTTGCTGGGCATTTAGCTAAGTGGAGAAGAATAAACTATAAAGTATTTTGTCAAGAACGGTGAAGGCTCTAAGACTTTACCCTACTTGCAAGCTAACAAGTTAGCCTGCCACAGTTTCATAGATGCTGACAGAAGACACAAAATCCTAGGTTAGAGACAAAGGACTTTATTACTCAGCAAAATCAGCATTTGTACCCCTTCCCCAAGCTCCAATTTCCACAGGGCAACACAAAGCCAGGTGACACCTGCACAGGTAGTAGATTGAATTACAGGAGAGAATTCCAAGCCTAGGGAACCCAAATCGTAAGTGATTTCTATTCTTTTGAATTTGTTAAAGTGTGTTTCATGGCCCAAGATATAGTCTATCTTAGTGAATGTTCCAAGTAAGTTTGAAAAGAACAGGTAATCTGCAGGTGTTGGGTGGAGTATTCTAAAAAGCGTCAATTAGATCAGTGCTGTTCAAGGCAGCCATATCCTGATTTTCTACTGCTTCATCCATCAAGCAAGGAAAGAAAAGTGTTGACGTCTCCAACTATAACAGTGGGTTTGTCTATTTCTTCTTGTAGCTCTATCAGTTTTTGCCTCATGCATCTTGATGCTCTGTTATCGGGTGCGTACATGTTAAGGATTTTATGTCTTCTTGGAGCACTGATCCCTTTATTGTTAGGTAATTGTTCTGGTTTCTGCTGACTTCTGGCTTCTTCCTGTGGCTTTCTCTGACTGTCAAATTTCCTATCTTTATAAGGTCTCCTGTAAAATGGATTAAGGCCCACCCTGATTCAATCTGAACACACCTTAACTAATAAGAACATCTTCAACAGGTCCTTATCACAAACAGTTCTCACCCACTAGAACACCAATTAAGATTAAGAACGTATCTTTTGTGCGGGAACATGATTCATTGCACCATACTTCTCCTTCATCTTTCTCCCTCTTGTTCTGCCTTCTCTGGTTTTAATTGAACATTTTATATGATTCCACTTTATCTCCTCCCTAGTACATCAATCATATTTCTCTGATGAATATTTTTAGTGATTACCCTAGTGTTCACAATATATATTTTATTATTCTAAGTTCAGTTTAAAATTACACTAGACTGCCTCACATGTAGTACAAGTACCTCCCTCACATTCTTTATGATACTGCTGAATTAACTTCACTTATCCATATGCTATCGTCACCCAATACATCATTACTATTATTACTTTAAACAATTCTTTCTTAGATCAATTAAGAATAAGAAAAATAAAAGATTTTGTTTTGCTTTAATTTATTCTTCTCCAATGTTCTTACTTTCTTTGTATAGATTCAAATTTCTTACCTATATCATTTTCCTTCTCCCTGAAGAATTTATTTTATCATTTCTTGAGGCATATGTCTACTGGTGATGAATTCCCTCAGTTTTTGTCTGAGAAAGTCTTTATTCCTCACTCTTAAAGGATAATTCCACTGGATATGTAATTCTAGGTTGGTAGTTTTTTCTTTCAATGCTTTAAATATTTTAGCTTTGGAAATTATCCCACAGTTCTTGGATGCTTTGTTCAGGTTTTATGTTTCACCCCCATTCTTTTTTCTCTTTGCATTTCTGTTTGGGAAGATCCTATTAATATACCTTCAAGCCCATTGATTCTTTCCTTAGCTATGTCCAGTCTACTGATGAGTTCTTCAAAAACCTTCTTCATTTCTGTTAGTGTTTTTTATTTCTAGTATTTACTTTTTATTCTTTCTTAGAGTTTCTATCTCTCTGCTTACACTACCCATCTGTATTGCATGTTGTCTACTTTTTCCGTTAGTACTTTTAATGTATTAAGCATAGTTATTTTAAAATTCCCTGTGCAATAATTCCAAAATATGTCATATCTGAGCCTGGTTCTGATACTTACTTTGTCTCTTGCTTACTCTGTCTCTTACTTTGTCCTCTTTATTTTTAGCATGGTTTGTAATTTTTTTGTTGAAAGCTAGACAAGATGTATCGAGAAACTGGATCTCAGGTAAATAGACCTTTAGTGTGAGGTTTTATACTAATATGGCTAGAAGTTGGGCTGTGTTTAAATGTTTGCTATACCTGTAGGCACCAGAGGCTTCAAATTCCTTGATGTCTTTGTGTTAGTCTCTCCTATTGTCTTTGGACTTCCCTATATATTCCTTCTCAGAGAGAGTCTGAGCCTTGTGGCTCTTTCAGCTAGAATCCACTATTATCATACTGGAGCCCTTGTGTTTCGGGCTCTGATAAGTTGGGAGGGGGGCCAGGGAGGGATGGATCTTATGACTAAGTCTCAGTCTTTTAGTGGGCTTGTGTCCTTGGGCTATGTTTCTTTGTTTGTTTGTTTCTTCCCTCTGGTGAGGCAGGAAGGTTAGAACTAAAGCCAGGGACATGCCCTTCCCTCAAGTCAGATAAGACTCTGGTAAAGTTTTTCTCCCAGTAAAGTCTTTATTATGGAAAACACTCTGAGGGTGTTTCAAAATAGTTAGCTTGCTCCTCCCCCTACCAGAAACATGAGAGTTTTTTCTTTGGCTCTTTACCATGAAAACCTGGTGGGATCCTAGAGGTAAAACCCACAAAAATATAGCCCCCCACCACCACCACAACCAAGATGTAGTCCCCACGAATTTCTCACTTTCATGCTAGTCCACACTCAGCCTCCAGCAATCTGTCAAAATTACCATTCAAGAATTCCTACCAGTTTATGCCTCCAGTGGTTTCCACTCCAGGAGGCAGATCTTGGTTGTGATTCTTTGGATTTGCCTGTGTCTCCAGATTTGGGGATGGCAGTTTTCCCCATGACCTTGATTCTCTGATGGATCCAAGAAAAAGTTGTTTATTTTCACTTTGCTTAGCTTTTTTCTTATTGTAAGGATGGGAGTAATGACTTCTAAACTCTTTACATGTCAGAGTCAAAACTGGAAGTTCTCAAAACTTTTATAATGGACAGTTAGCTGACCTGCCCATGGTTCCAGAAGGAAACATTTTTATTATATTGTAGAATAAATAATCCTTGCTTGATCTCTTACTGCACTCCGCACCCCCTGCCCACAGCTATCGCTGCATTCTTCTGTTCCCCTGTTTAGCAAAACTCCTAGAAATACTGATCTATACAAACTGCACTTTGCGCCAGATGGAAACATTTTCTCTATTTTCCAAGGATGTTTGTTGTACTAACATCCTTGAAAAGATAATCTGGAATAAAGGGCAGTCAGTACCTCTGCTCACTGGATGTGCAAAACCACAAAAGATCCAAATAGAATTGTCTCCCAACAGATGTATGAAACATTGGGAAAATGCCACTGAAGATTGGGTTTAAAACAGTGATTATCAACCTTGGCTGTCCATCAGCATCACATGGGCAGACTTTGGGAAAAAAAAAAAAAAAAAAGATGTCCAGAAATTCTGTTCCCCAAGCATCAGTAGTTTACAAAACAGCCCCACCATTCCCACCCCACTCCCACCACCCCCTACCCCACCCCCTACCCCCCGTGATTCCAATGTGTAGCCAGGATGGAGATCAGCTGTCTAAAAGATGATGAAGTGAGGTGTAATTGGTAATATATATCTTTAGCTCAGTGTCTCTCAGACTTTTGCTAAGCATATGAACTACCTGGGAATCCTGTTCAATGCAGATTGTGATTCAGTAGATCTAAAATGGGTGCAGAGATTCTTTTCCTGACAAGCTCCTTGGTATTGCCTGATGCTGCCATTCCACTTTGAGTAGCAATGTTTGGCTCAAAATAGACTTTCCATTATAATCAGTGTCTACTGCTAAACTTTCCTACTTTAGGCTATTACATACATGTTCAGGAATACATCATGTATGAAAGGAGAAGGCAGCCTGTTTCTGGAAGGTGGATCCTGCAATAAGAGTGAGGCCTATCCTTTCCCAGAAACACAGAAACACCCTGAGTGTTGAGATCATGAGGATTTCGGGATGTTGAGAAACAGAAAACAGAGTCTTTAAATCCTGACCAACAATATCTCTGCAACTTACATTGCTAAAACATTGATGGTAGCAGTTGGATCCAAGTGCCAGAGAAATAAAAATGAAAATGCTGGCATTGCTGGAGTAAAAGCTTCATCAGGTATGAATAACCTAGAAAAGCACTGATCAAGTTATTGTTTCTCCTTCTATTGAGAATAAAGGAAATCCTCTCCAGACAGCCTCCTATCAATCTCCTGGTTTAATTTCCGAAGGTCATGATACCATTGGTCTCTGAGATGGCAGAGCTGTTGCCCGCACCACCCCTTCCACCTCCCTGCTGCACTGGCAGGGAGTGGGAAGGAAGCGACCCTCTTCAAGGACGAGTGCTACTCATTAAGAGGCCTTCTCCAGCCCAGCAGGCTGTTTCTTTTCCAGATTGCACAAGTATATTTTCTGGCCACACGAGTCCTTCATTTATTTTCCAGAGCAAATTGAAGACTGCCAAGTGCCTGGGAGCTCAGAAGACACATAGAGACATGCTTGTTAAATATTGATCGTCTTGATGGCCCTGGGGGAGGAAGAATGAAGGAAGATCTGGTGCCTCCTTCTTTGACATGCCTCCTTAACCAAGTTAATACCTGCATACCAGACAGCTGCCTCTGCAAGCATTTTAGAAATAGCACTTCACAATGATGACACAGGTCAACCTTCCATTCCCAGCGGGCCTGGCTTCTCTGAGTTTTCTAATACAGATTTGCTGGCACTGGAGCAGGTCTTTGCTTACCCTTACTTCTGTGTTACTCACATCCATCAGAAAAAAACAATGCCATGACAAGTTACTAAGAGCTGAGGAAAGGAGCCTGCCTCAGCCAGTGAGCTAAGTGAAGGAAGACACTAGGCTCCTTTGGTCAGATGTGAAATTGACACTGCTGCAGATATTCCTCCAATAGACCTTTATGATGTATCATTATGTGCTTAGGTGCTGGAGATCCAAAAATAAATAAAACCTGGTCTCTATCCTTGATAGGCTTGTAAGCCCAAAACCTGGGTTAATGATTTTCTAGGGTTAGGCCTAATTATTTAAATACTCAAAGAGAAAATATCTATTTGCCTATTGAGAGAAGTGGTCATTTTGTGATCCAAGGTTGAGAGAAGCCAATAATTAAAGATGGGAGTGGCTGGTTCTAGGGATGGTAGCCAATCCCCATGAAAGGGCATGATGTCCCTAAAGGATGGAAATAGAGTTTGTACCTATTCCAGATGTTTCATAATAATTATAAGATTACTCCAATTTCTTCCTGAATGGCAATCCTCAGCACAGGCCCATGGTAAAGTGCCCGTAGGAACCTCACAAGGCCCCTCAATCAGTGGTAGTCTTCAGTCATCCATGGCTGCAAAACTCACTGAGCTTCAGGGGCCAGCAGGTAATGCAGGGTGTGAAACCAGAGTGACTGGAGGAATGATATGAATTTTAAAGGCAATCAAATTAAAAAAAAAAAAAATCAACAAAACATGCACTGCCCCTTTGCTTTCTCAGCAACCATTTGTAAAGCTGGGCTTGAGAATCTGCTCCACCATTTCCATCTGTGTAAGTGTGGGCATGTTACTTCAACTCTGTAAGATTTCTATTTCTCATCAGCTAAACAGAGATGATAATGCCCAGCCTGAATTTATCACCAGGTGGTTGTGATAACTTAATTATCCAATATCTATGAAAGTATATTTAAACTGTAAATCAATACAAAAATGCAAGCAATGTAATCAAGATCGTGTCTTCCTTATCTCTGAATGTTTAATTTATGTTCTGTCTCTCTTAGAACTTAGAGTGGAAAATTCCAGTCTATTTTCCAGAATCCCACTGATAATTTTTGTCAGAAAAAAATACCCTTTTCCTGCTGCCCTAACTTGTTTAGAGCATGGCTTCTGTGATTGTTAAATTACTGCCCTACAGCAAATCAAATCAACAAATATTTACTAGCTGCTGAGCCCAGCCTTGTAGAACGTACCAAAAAAAGCCTTGTAGAAGGTACCAAAAAAAGCATTAAAGGAGCAAATTGCCCAGCTGCACTGGTTCCCATATATTCTGGAGGAGGGAGAAACAGCTCCAATCCACCTGGAGCTTCACTTCAAATACAAGAAGCAGCTGGTCTTCTTGATTTAAGGTTCAGAACAAATTGTAGAGAGAATTTATTTTACAAGCTCTCTGGTTGGCAGAATTTCAAAATTCATCAAAAGAAAGATAAGGATGATGAGGATGATAAAAATGATTCTACATAGTTGGTCTTTATATAGTAACATAAAAGAAGTACAACTACATAGGACATGCCAGAGCTGGAACATACCCTCAATTTCACCCAAAATGGATTTATATCAAGGCCTACCCAGAACCTGTGAAAAACAGAGGGGACCACTCCCCCCACCCCCCACCATCACCATATGCTTGACATGGGTTGCTCTTGGTCTCATGCTGGACCTGTGAAGATTTCAGGTAATGGTAGTTTGTATTAATCCAGTCAGGGGGCAGCAATGCCTATTTAACATGGGAGAGCCTCCAGAGAATGAATCCCAATATTTCAAAACCTGAATGATACTAAAAATGACAACATCCCGATAGTTCTTTTCTGTGAACTGTTGAGATTTTTGTCATAAAGTCTCATTAAAAGTCTAAAGCAAATAAGGGTCACACTTTGGAAAAATGCTAATGACCTGATTCATAAATGAATTTCCCTCAACTTGGCAAAAATAACAATTCTAGCTAACATGTATTGAGCTTCTACTGCCAGGTAAGGTACTGAGTATTTTAATACATTAGCTTATTTAATTCTCTTGATGAGCCATTGTAGATTCTAAGATTTTTCTCATTTTAAAATGAGGTTAAATCATGGCCCAAGGTCGTATGGCCAAGTGAAGGAGTTGGGCCATTGGCTGCTCCCTACCATCCATGACGCAGAAGACAGAAGTGGATGTAGTCTGCCCACCAGTCCCCAGGCCACTGAAGTTCAATGAGTGGCTTCTGGTAGTAAGTAGACAGCATGTGGATGTTAGCTGATCTATCCACAGCCAAGGACTGCACCCCTCACCCTGTCAGCTCCTTCAGAAAGGTCTTCTTTTGGTCCCAAACAGGACTAGGTGTAAGACTTGGAGACACGAGTCAGTGAAACCCCATTCTCGTACTGCCAAAAAGAGGACTGAAAACACTTATACCCACTATTGAAGGAGTATCCCTTTTCCATCTTCATTGATGTCCTTATTAGTGAGAAGTCCCATGGCAACCAAGGTACGAAAGCCTTTCAAACTTACATATGTGTGCCGGTTTGAATGTATTGTGTCCCCCAAATGCCAATGTCTTTGTAGTCTTGTAGGGGCAGACGTTTTGGTGCTGGTTGGATTTGCTTGGAATGTGCTCCACCCAGCTGTGGGAGATGATTTTGATGAGATGTTCCCACGGAGGTGTGGCCCCACCCATTCAGGGTGGGCCTTGATCAGTGGAGCTATATAAATGAGCTGACTCAAAGAGAGGAAAGGGAGTACAGCTGGGAGTGATGTTTTGAAGAGGAGCAAGCTTGCTAGAGAGGAACGTCCTGGGAGAAAGCCGTTTTGAGGCTGGAGCTTTGGAGCAGACGCCAGCTGCCTTCCCAGCTAGCAGAGGTTTTCCGGACGCCATTGGCCATCCTCCGGTGAAGGTGCCCGGTTGCTGATGTGTTGCCTTGGATGCTTTGTGGCCTTAAGACTGTAACTGTGTAGCGAAATAAACCCCCGTTTTATAAAAGCCAATCTATCTCTGGTGTTTTGCATTCTGCAGCATTAGCAAACTAAGACAATATGTTTCAGAAATTTAAGTCATGCCCATGAATGTTTATGGCTCAAATTTTCTGTTTTACTAGTGGAGTCTTTACTTAGTGTGTGGTTGAAATATGTACCCCAACAAAAGACATGTTCTTAATCTTAATCCTTGTCCCTGTGGGTGGGAACCCATTTGTAAATAGGACCCTTGGAAGATGACTCACTTGTGAATAGAATCTTCTAAGATTCTGTGTAAGTGTGGTCCAACTGAATCATGATGGGTCTTGATACATATTACTGGAGGCCTTAAAAGAGAGAGCTACAGAATGAAAGAAGAGCAAATACAGGAGAAGACTGAAGACATTGCCATGTGACAGGAGGCACTGATGCAAGCCAAGGAACTCCAAGGATTATGTCAAGCTAGCAGCAGAACTCTACAAACTTTGGGGAGAAAGCATGGCCTTGCTGACACTTGGATTTTGGACATCTAGCCTCTAAATCCGTGAACTAATAAATGCTTGTTGTTTAGGCCAACCCACTGTGTGGTATTTCCATAATAGCTCTACCAAACTAAAATACTTAGAGAACAGCACATATTAATTATTTGTCTTGGGTAAGAATCATACTGCTCTTGAGGTTTCCCTTCCATAAAATGTGGATAATAACATCTAGCCCACCTTTTTCATGTGGTTTTGGGGGAGTACACAAAGATTACAAACACAAAAGTTGTGAATAATTTATCCTGCAAGCCCAAATGCCATCCTTTCTACTGTTCCAAATTTAGAGAAGTCCCACTGCCACCCATCATTCTGCTTACATCAGCCTATTTTATTTTCTTTATAGCAGTTCTTATCACCTAAATTAACTTTTTTCATTTAACTGTACTTGAGTGTTTCCTCTCTCTCCGACTACAATGACATCCTATGCAAGAAGGAATTTTGTTTTCTGATTTGCCACTGCATTGCCGGTATCTAAAACTGTGCCTGGCAAATAGTAGGCACTCATAATTGCTTGAAAATGGTAAACTTTCGGTGTTAAAATTTTTATCTTTAGAACACTTTTAAAGTTGGATTTCAGGTGCACAGAAATAAATTAATCATAATCCTTGCTTAAAGATACTATTATTGGTGATCCATGCATGGCCTCTTCTAATTATTTAGCTGTTCAGTTTTTTTAAAAAATCATATCATAAACAACTGAAAAAGCAGAACCTAAAACAAAAGCTAGGGCCATCTAACCAAAGGGTCCCATTTCCTGACTCATCCTGCCTCCCCCCTATCTGATGTAATCATCATTCAGAATCCCAGATCCTTCGTTTGAGTTGTCTTAAATCCATCTCCCTGGAAGTAGAGGCTAAGATGGGCAGGGATGTGGAATCAGCTGGAGACTGGCTTTAGCCTGGGGAGCCCTGGAGCACACACTGCATCACAACGTTGGCCCTGCCTTGAGGCAAAGGACTAGCTGGTACCCCTGAGTGAGTCAGGCATTGGCTGACACTTTGAGGCCATGTAAAAGAAAGCAAGTGCGTAGCCTCCTGAGAAAGGCAGCCCCCATTTGGCCAAAGGCAATTCTCCAGAGAGGGGTGGAAGCATGAGCTGTGGATAGCCAGCACTCGGAGCAGTTGGGATCAGTGCACTCAACCAGGGAAAGAGGTCTGGGCATGTCTGCTATGCCTTGCTTCCCTCTTTACATAGTTTTACCATTATTTGTTAAGTCTCCTTAAAAGTGTGTGTGTGTGTGTCTGTATATATATATATGATATTTTAAATATATTTATATAAATACACATAAGCATTTTAAAAGGATTATACACCATGACCAAGTGAAATTTATTCCAGGAATTCAAGGGCTGTTCAATACATGAAACTCAATGTAATACACCACATAAATAAAAAGAAGGAAAAAAACACACGATTGTCTCAATTAATGCAGATGTTTGGAATTTTATAGAAAGGATATCATACTAAATATTGTTTTAACTGCCATATAGCATTTCGGTGGGTGAATATACAATACTTTATTCACCCATTCTCCCGCTGATGGACTTCTGAGTTGCTTTTAGGTTTCTGCTTATACAAGCAGTGCTGCTATGAACATTCTTGTATGTGTTTCCTGTGGGACATGTGCAAGAATTTCTTGAGTGTGTGACTGGAGGGGAATAGTTGGAGCATAAGGTGTGACCTTTAGAAGATAATGCCAAATTGTTTTACAAAGTGGTTTTACTAATTCACACTCCCAAAAGGAATGTATGAGATCTTGTCATCCACATCCTCTCCAACCTTTTGATTTTTGTAAATTGAATGAGTATAAAATGGCATCTCACTGCAGTTTTGATTTGTACTTCCTAGATCATGAGTCACCTCTTCATGTTTATCAGGTATACCTATTTCCTCTTATGTAAAATACCTGCTCACATCTTTTGCCCATTTTTCTATTGGGTTGTTTGTGTTTTTCTTATCAATTTGTTGGAGTTTTGCATATGTCCTTTGGCTGCAGTGTCTAGTATAAATATTGTGAATATCTTCTCCAAGTTTGCAACTTGTTTTATCACTTTCTTTATGGTGTCTCTTAATGAACAAAAGTTCTTAATTTTATTGTAGTCACAGGTATAGGTCTTTTCATTTCATGCTTATGTCTTGTTTAAGAAATCTTTCCCTTAAGGAATCTAAGGGACAAACTCGATCTGAGTGGGGGGTGGGGGGGTCATAAATTGAGCCAGGTAAAAGACAAGTCACAGAGGCAAGCACTGCCACACCTGCTGAGGCACTGTCTAGTCCAAGGCAGCCCTGACTGGCCAGCACAAGTGACCAGCTGGCTGGCTGCCAGGTGTGTTCTGGTTGTAGAATTGGAAACATCATGCTATTAGAACTGAATGTCATTAAAAATTCTAATCATAGACTGTAATTAACTTTCCTTGCTCTGACGCCCCGCTCACTAAGCAACCTTCTGATTATAATTTGGCTTCCCATGTATCTTACCTACAGGGAGAGAATGTACTGTTCAGACTACGTGAGGATTCAATCCACTAAACAGTTATATGCCATGATGTAAATTAATAAATTTGTATTCTGATTTTATCATAGGCCTTATTTGAGCTCTGTAAGCGTGAGTCAGCATCCCTGAGTCTAATCAACATGGACACCAAAAATATCAAGCTGCTGAGCTGAAAAACTAAGAGCCAGACCCAGGACCAGATTGAAATCGCTACGGTAACACTGCCCCGGAGGCCCGTTGGCCATCGGAGAAGGCCTCCCTACATATCATGCGATACAGACAGGGATTAAAATTGACTTTTGACATTATAAGGACCTGTATATTCAAAACCATGCCTTGATTCTGTTCAGGTGAAAGTGAAGAATGGGAAATGATCATGAGACTTATATTGAACATTTATTGGCTTATGAGTACATACCAGAGGCTGCATAAATCCTAGACAGAAGCATAAGATATACAGACACGTTAAAAAAAAAAAAAAAGGGCAGACAGTACTTGCTGAGGAGCAATAGAACAAGAGGAGTCTGACAGATGAATTCCTGTTCCACTTAGATGCTCATGGTCCAGCGGAAAAACAAAACCAGAAGGAAGCACAGGGTACGCTAGAGCACAAAAAGGAATGTGCCAAGATAGTGAGATTATCCAGGACAGAGGAATGATTTAGGACCCGGAGGGTAAGGGCAAGATCTTTGAAGTGAGTTCAGAAGGCAAAGCCTATTAGGACCACTGGGGATAATTCAGGAATCACCCGCTATTTAGCTCAGGGGTCCATCCCGGTGAGCAGCACCTATGACACATCCCTTTCTGGCATCCCAGTTACAACGAATAATAAAAGGAAAACTGATAAGAACTATAGTATCTGGAAATTCTTGACCCAGTGATGTGAAGTAATCCTCTATCTTGTATTTGGACTCCTCCTGGCAAAAAAAAAAAAAAAAAAAAAGGAAGGCCTATACTAGATGACCTTAAAGGATTTGTTGCTCAAAGAAAAATATGTTCACGAAAGAGTGAGATGGATTAAAGGAAGTTCTGCGTCATCTCTGTCTCCCACAGCACAGGCCCAGAGGCCCCTAGCAGACCAAGGTCACTGGTTTGGATAGATGTGGATGAGGCTAGAGAACCATCTCAAATGTTGTTTTGTTCTAAAAATGAGGTAGAGGTGTACCACGCAGTAAGGAACAATCCTAAGTGTGGCCTGCTCAACCAGCTGTGTGGAAGGAGAGAAACACAAAAGGCTCAGCAAAACAGCAGGACCAAGATATAGCAGGGTTGGCAGAAGCCCCCTCACAGGTGCACTGCCAGGATGCACAAACTCCAGGGAGTGGTCATGGAGAGGGCTGACCTGTGTTCTTAACAAAGCCATACATCAAGGCCTCAGTGTGCGTGTATATTTGGGTATAATTAAATAAAGAAAGAGTGGGGTTCCTTGTCTAGTAGAGATGGTCCCGTACATGCTCCATGATGGTCTTCAGTCCCAGCCAGGTCTCCTCTGCAGTGGGAATGATCTGGTTGGCTGGCAGGAGGAAGCCATAGTGCCCAGTATCTCTCAACTCAAAGGTGAATGCATACTTGATGTTGTTATCATAGGCCCAGTCGATGCTACTCCCACTAGCTGGGTCTGTAAGTTAGAGAAAATACTTTTGAAGCCGGTTACCTTCAGGGTTAGATATGAAGGGCCCAGGAGCTCTGCATGCCTGTTGTCTCTTGGGGATTCAGAGTTCTTTCTGCAAGACATCAGGCTTATAAAACACACACAGACATTGTGTCTGTGTACCATTGGCCTATTCCACATGAATTAGGCTGTCCTGCACCATGAGGACTTAAAACAAGAGATTTCAAATCTGCATTCCCACCATGTCACTAACCCACTTTGTAGACTTCTGCAGGTCACCCCAAACCAATCTTTACAGAGACAGAGTGTGTGGCAGGCAGCTTCCGAGAGGCCCTTCAATGATCCTGTCTCTTGGTCTTTGTCCCCAGTGTAGTCCCCTCCTACAGTGAACAGGGCTGACTTGACCTGGGTAACCAACAGGACAGTACAGAAATAAAGATGTGTGACTTCCAAGCTGTGTCATAAAAGATGCTGTGGTTCAGCCTTGCTCTCTTTTGGATCACATGCCCTGGGAAAAGCCAGCTATCATTTTGTAAGGACACTCTAGAAGCTCTATGAAGAGGTCCATGTGGTGAACTGAGGCCTCCTGCTAATAATCAGCATTAACTCACCAGGCATGTGAGGGGTCACCATAGAAACAGCAACTCCAGTCCCAGTCAAGCTTTTAGAGGACCATAGCCTGGAAGACATTCTGACTGCAAACTCACGAGAGACCCTGAGTCACCCAGCTACGCTCCTGAATTCCTGACCCACAG
The DNA here is from genome assembly GCF_015220235.1 of Choloepus didactylus. Classification (NCBI taxonomy): domain Eukaryota; kingdom Metazoa; phylum Chordata; class Mammalia; order Pilosa; family Megalonychidae; genus Choloepus; species Choloepus didactylus. The sequence goes on from NC_051311.1 coordinate 61,923,443, forward strand.
AAACAATGCGAGAAAATATATATATATATATTTAACCACCTAATGTCCAGGTAATTCTTTATGTAGCAATAGATAACTGATGCACAGGGAGAATGAAGCACAGCCCTTGGGACTCCCCTTTGCCAAAGGCTTGAGACAGGCAAGATCCCTGCTTTTCTGCTTCTTCCCAGTCAAACTTTACTAGAGCAGAAATCGGCTAAAAGTGCAAAGTGTAGATGTTATTGAATAAAATGATGTCAATAGCAGCTATCATTAATTGGGCATCTGCCATGAGCCAATCATTACACTAAAAACTTTACATTTATGACCTCATTTAAACTTTACAAAACCCAATGAGGTGGGTATTTTTGCCTTGTTTTACACATAAGGAAATCCAGGCTCAGGATGGATAACCTACTTAAAGAAACCGAAGGGAGACAGATGGGTGAACCCAGGTCCATTTGATGATGGCCCATGCTCTTTTCAGCCTACTTAAGGACCATTCAATCTAGGCCCTGCCTATTAACTGCAAATATGGGTCCTTTTGTTTTTTCATCATTCCTGAGGGTTGTTTCCCATGATACCATTTATGATTTTTCTATAGATGTTGCTTCCACTAAGATTATATACGTGCTCCCTGACTGTATGGAACAGGCTTTCCTATACCCCAAAATTCCTGTGTGACTCTCAGGGCCCTATGGCCTTTCTCTACCCTGAGAAACTGTTGAACAAACAGCTGATAATGGTACCAGAAGTTTCTGGATGTTATTTATATAGCAAGGTCAAGTATTTCAGAACATACCTAAAATTCAGGAAGGAGGAAAAAGGGTCTCTGCTAAACAAAATGGCCACATTCATAAACTTCACTTTATATGGGTCCCTGCTCAAAGCTTACCCCCTTTTTTTTAAAACACAAGTGAGAACATACCATAAACACTCTTCTGCACACTGCATCTTCTCAATTAACAATTGAAGATTATTTCCTATTAGCACATATAGAGCCACCTCATTGATTTAAGGGCTGCATAGTGCTCCATTGTATGAATGCACTAAAATGTGTTTAACTGGCACTCCCCTGATGGACATTTACATGCCTACCAGTATTTTGCTAATATAAACAACATTACCATGAACATCTTTAATACTTGCCATGCATCCACAAGTCAAACAAGCCCAAAGATCTTGTTTCCAAGCCCTTGGTAGATCAGAATCAGTGAAGAGGAGGGGAAAGGGTTGCTAGAGGCAGCTGGTCTGAAAGCAGTACAGGCTACCACTATCTGATAGGAAGGAAACATACAAACTCCCACAAGCAGACACAAGAACTAAAGAAGCGAAACAGGCTGGGGTAGCATAGGAATCAAACAGTCCCATGAGGCACAGCCAGCCTTCAGGATATAATAACTGATGTTCAGCAGATGATCTAATCTGAAGAAAGGGGCTTAAAGCTCTTCTACAGGCTCTGTTTAAGAAGGCAGGAAAGTGTGAAATCCATTTTGGAATTATTTTAATCTAAAATGGTAATATTAGAAAAGTTCCATGGGGGGAGAGTCTTATTATGCAAAAACTGATTACTTTTTTGGAGAGCATGGAGGGCAGACAAAGCCCATAAGGAACACAGATGATAAGCCCTTGAAATAGGTAGGAGACTTTACGCCTCCTAGACAACCCTCAGGAGAGGACTCCTCCTCTTCTGTTGGAGGAATCTAATGCGTATCTCTTTGTTGGGCACAACTCACACTGGGGAGAATGTGTTTGGAGGACAAGACCATTGTTTAAACTAGTGTTTGACCCAAAAGCTGAGAGCCTGGTGACCCACAGAGATCTTTTGGGAGGACCTCTAAATTCAGAGAGCTGGTACCAAGCCTCTTTTAACTCTCTTTGGTCCCTGACTCAGTTGTGACTAATTAAGCAGAGGGTGGAGAAACTCGCCTGATGTGCTCTCTGAAGAGCTCCCATCTAACAACAGTAATAATGATAAACCGTGAATAATTAATGGATTGTTGCTGCAATTAACAACACAAACACCAGCATCATGCCAGCCACTTCAGGCAGCCTAGTGGCATGTGAAACCCAGAGGCGGGCATCCAGATCAGACACCCAGGGGATGGGGTGGGGAGTCTTCTCAGAAGAGGAGGACTGAAGGGAACAGCTAGTGTAGAGGGGGAAGGAAGTAGGATGGGAGAGCGAATTATAGCACTGAAGAGGAAAGAAAAGCCAGCAAGCTTGCAGGGGCTCTGCAGGTGGGCCTATTGTTGGAAAACTATTTACAAAGGAGGCACAAGGGAAAAGAAGGGATCAGAGCTGTGCTTCCCATGTTGGCACTACATTTCCCATTTACAGCATGGATTTTAAAGAATGATCATATTTTTTCCAAAGGAAACATTTAAAGACAGACTCAGAGAATAAGAGAACTGGAAGTATCTCAGCAGGAACACTGGGAATTGCTCAGATGAAACATTTTGGTGAAAAACCAAAACAAAGGTGAAGTTGTGGGTAACAAGCCTCAAGATCAGGCTCAGGTTTGACGGTTTTGGCAGTTTGGGAGTGGTTTTATTGTTGTTGTTGCAGTTGTTGTTTTGACTGATTGGTTGATGTCAGCCACTGTTGGGAGGGCCTCCTGGCCCAGCATGCTATATTCCAACACTCATTTACTTCTGATAGGAATGCCAACCTCTCCCTCCCCCAGCACCACCACCATGGATGTGCCAATCCAAAGCTGACTTCCCTCTGAAATGGAATGGGCTTGAGGAAGTTTTGATAAATGATGTCAGGATCCTTAATGCAAGGTAAAGAGAGGATAGGACTCAACTAATCACAGGCTCATGGTAAACCACCTGGTGGTGGTACTGGTGGTAGTGGTGGTGATGTCAGAGACGGCTGCAACAGCTATTATAACCCAGGCTTGACATAAATTCAATCTATTCCTAACAACAAAAACAAATCAGATAGCAACATAGGATGTCTAATTTGCAGCTTTCTTCCCACTCCATTTCAAGTTTCCTCTTACAGCATTTTCTAAGGACTAATGAATAAAGCAAGTACTCACAGACAGTCGTGCAGGTAGGACCCACTTTGTACTTAGTGCCCTGCAGTGAAGCCAGAGCTTCGGCCGCACGCCTTGCCACCTCATCCTGGGAGGAGGGAGCCAGAGAGTTAGAAAGGAGGATCCCACCAGCCTGACATTCCTCAGCTGTTCTGCACTGCGATGGTTTGGAATTCTCAGCACCTCCCCTGATTTTCCCCTCTGGTCTCTTCTTCTTTCCCATCCAACCAGGGCCAAAGCTTGACTATAAACAGAGGGAAATGGAATGGTTCCTCCAACTCCTTCTCCCACCACATCCTCAGTTCTTTCCTTCCAGTTGGGGAAGCTGGTAGAAGACGGTAAAGGGGGAGGTAGAAGAAGACAGATAAGCCCTCCAAAAGCATGTGTACTGTATACTCAAACTGAAAGAGTCATATTCAAGTTCTCCAGAGATCTGGAGGGCTGCTCATCAATCCATGAGGAATATAGTAAAGCCACCATCATCTTTACCTATCCTAAGGAAGGGGAATGTCATGAACATAAGGGAAGGCCACAGAGTGACCTCAGGGTGGAGGTGGACACAGGGTGGCCACATATGGGGTTGCCTTGCACACAGCTTCTGCCTGAGAGGGCCAGTGGAGGCCAGAATCTAGCCCACAGTTAGCCAAGAGCCCTGGGTGGGGCTGCCTCTGCCCAGGGATTTACGGGCTAGAGGTAGCAGGGGAAGAGGTGTGCCCTCAAGCAGACCAGCACAGAGACAGTGGCCCAGCAGTCACCCTGCAGACGTCACCTCCTGCTCCAGCAAGTCCACCCCTAAGTGTGTCACTACATCTGGGGGTGACTCATTGTATGTGACACAAGACACACAGCCTCCCCTGGCTGTGGCCTACACCCCCTAAAATAGAGTGAGGAGCATCTGCCCCTGCCCACCACATTGTCAATCACAGCTCTTGTCAAGCAGTAGGCTGTTGATATGTTTCCATCAAACACAAGTGAGAAGGAAAGGCCAGGAGTGGCTCCTAGAACTCACAGTAGACACAGAAGTGAGGGACACAGTCTTTCTGTCCCCAGTAAGCCTGATGGCTCATCCCAAAAGCCAGAGAAAGAAGATTGGGCCCTTAAATGAAACAAGCCCAGATTTCTGGACTTTGCCCATAAAGCTGCTGAACAACTTAGGCAATACCCAAAGGGGAAAGCAGACCCAAGGCTGGGTGGAAGGCAGCCCATCACTTACCAGCTCAGCAGCATCTGGGACCTTGTGGACTGTGTACCCATATGGATACATCAGCAGCTGTGAATAGCTGTGCAGGTCAATGAAACATTTGAAATTCCCATGTTTTTGGATGAAATCTACCACTGATTTCACCTCTACTTCTGAATTGGCATGGGGTCCATGGTATACTTCTGAGCACGGGTTGTTACTGGCTCCCTCTCCTGCAGGGGACAGCCCAAGTAGAAACATCAATCCATGGAACAAGAAAATAGAAATATAAGACACACAAACCAGAGGAGATAGTTGAAGGTATTGGCAAAGGGCAGACTACTGCTAGGTGCTATGGAGAACCTGGTCTGTGGTGGGTGTATACTTGCAAGGAGAGCATGTGAGAGGAAGCTTGAGGTATCGATATACTACAACAGAGGAAGAAAATTGCTAGGACTCCTGTAAATGGATAGAGTTGACCTTGGGTCTCACCAATAACAGTTGTTATAAATACTCAATATCATACTCGACAACGAGTTGTTAATTAACAAGTATTCTAGATAATTAACGTGAATATCTATAAATAATGAAAATGTTTCCATTTATACTGGTATCTGCTCATTCTCTTGGTTCAGATTATACTGGCCAATGCTGCCCCAAATAATCTACTATTGTGATTAAAATCTCTCGATTATTTGACAGGTATTTAGAAATACTGCCATCTGTGTTGCTTCACAGTATAGCTCCCTGAGGTATCTGGCGTGTGTGTGTGTGTGTGTGTGTGTGTGTGTGTGTGTGTGTGTGTGTGTGTGAGTGAGAGAGAGAGAGAGAGAGAGAAACAAAAAAACACCCCAGTTTGGGGAATATCTGGCTTATCTCTGATATCCTCGGGCCCAAATCTGTATCAGCTCCTTTTCCACAAATACTTGCATGGTATTTCTATGCAAGTAAAAGAAGTACACCAAAAACCAAAACATCAGTGCAGCTGTGGAATAGTGAAAGAGAATTATTTGGAATTGGAAGGTAAGTTTAGATTTTAACTCTCATTAGCCATATGATTTCAGATTGTCTCTGAGCCACTATTTTCTCATTTCAGGTAATAAAATTCACTTACTAGGTAAGAAGAATAAAAGAATTAATACATGGGAAGGTGTGGGGTACATAAGTGGTCCTTCTGCAGGGGATGGTTTTTAAATAGCTTGAATTCAAAACCCAGGTCTCCTAATTCTCATTCTCATTCCGTGACATCAAACTGCTGAGGGTAACAGCTAAGGGCAAACTGCTAGAGTTTAATCTTCACAACACATATTGCCTCTTAGGGAACTGTAGATGCCGCAACAGTGCATCCTCTTGCTGTATAGCGGATTCAATTATTTGCTATTTGCCATTACTCAACTGTATCCAGCAGCAACTCTGTGGGCCCTGACTGTGTGGATGCGGCAATCTATAGTGGTAATTGCCACCAGCGGCCCTTCCATCCACCCACAAACTTGCCCAGGAGAAGCTGGTGTGGCCAGGGATAAGAAAGCCTCTTGGATTTGTACATCTAAGACTAGAGCAGTTTATAAAATAACAATGTAGGCTGTAATCACAATGTAAAAAGGCTCTGTCCCACAGTTTGCTCAGGAGGGCATGAATTACTAAATCATTCCCTTTCAAAATTACAAAATAAAACCAAACAGCTAAAACCAAGCTCTAGAGGGTATAAGGAATTCACCCAAAGTCTCTCGGTGAATCCGCAGTGGAGCTGGCCTGGGAACTCGGCCCCTCACTGCCAGTTCAGAACATGGAGGAGCAGTCTACTCGGGTGTAGCTGGATTTAAAACTGTCTCCCTCACCCACCTGCAAAACTGGCATTCCAATTTCTATTTGGGTCAACACCAATGCAGGGGCTTCCAGGATTTCTGGACCGTGTCTTCCTCCAGAATCGATTCTGAAAAAACCACCAAGGAAGGACAAACATCCCAAGAGAGGTCAGGGCACAGGAGAGGTGAGGGTTTGCTTTAAGGCCCATGATGGAGATGGAGTTCTGCCTGGAGGGTCTTCTGGGCTCCATCCTTGCTAACTGAGCAGTCTTTTATGCCCCAGAGAGAGGAGGTTTAGCCCTCTCTGGCCTTAAGAAAGGGTCTCCTCCAGATTTCCCCAATGAAAACTTTGTAACGCAAGAACCCGGCCAATACCACCTGAACCCACTGTCAATTTTTGGCTTCTGGTAAAAGTGAGACAAACGGATATTATGTGCCGCAATCATCTCTGATGTGCTAAGAAGTACACGGCACCTGTTTTATTCTTGCCCAAAAAACTGAACCTGAAGCAACTCTAAACCTCCAGATCTGACAGCCAGTGTATAGGAAATACAAAGAATAAGGGAACAAATTAAATGGCATGGTAAAGAAACCATCAGACAAATTCAGAATGTGAGACATTCTACGGACAAATTACTTGGTTTCCTCCAACAAATGAATGGCATTATACAATGGGTAGGGTGAGGGGCCTGTTGTAGAACAAAAGAAACTTCAGAGACACAACAAACAAATATAGCAGGAAGACCCTGTTTGGATCCTGATTTGAAGAAACTGACTCCTAAAAGACATTTTCAAGACAATTAGAAGCATTAGATGATATTAAAGAACTTCCGCTAATTTTTTCAAAGGTGACAGTGGGGTGATGTTTTTAAAAATAATCATCAGCTAGAGAAGCATACTAAATTATTTTGGGGTGAAATAACATAATGTCTGCGATTTGTTTCAAAATATCTCAGGAAAAAATGTGTGGGAGGGAAACATGAAAAGAAGATTGGTAAAATGTTGATAACTGTTCCGGATAGATTGTGAGGATTCATCAGACTATTCTCTCTAAAAAAAAAATATTCCCTGATGATTCTCAGCTCTGAGAATGACTGGAAAATGAAATCGCAAGGAAACTTGTGATATGCACATCTTTTCCAGGATCATGCAATGATTTAGTGGCAAAGCAAGGAATTCAACCAAAAACTCTTAACTCCAGCCCATTTGGTGTTACTCACTTCAGTTTGAGTGTACACATATCCATCAGGATTGGCCACAGGCAACAAGAAAATATCCATTTTCTCCAAGATGGAGGTGATGGATGGATCCTTCCCGTAATCAGATACAATCTATGCAAAGACAAAGCGCCTGTCAGCTATACCGATCACAGGCGGAGTTGCTAGGTCTAAGCCATGTATCTTCCCCAGATGCCCTGCTCCTAAAACAGTATCCACACTCTGAAGCCTCCCTGCCACCCTCATCAGTGCGGCTCCCAGTGAAGCCTTTTGCACACTTCAAAACCTGGGTGGAACCTGGCTCCATAAGCGACATCTTCTGCAATCAGTCCTGGGGTGGCTGGTTTACTCGCTCCTTCTGGAGGGTGAGACGGGAGGCTGCCTCATATCATAGTAGTGATTGGGAATTTTATCCCCCATTAAAGGGGCATGGAAGTTGTAGCCTCCACAAGCACCACCCCTCCCCTCCCAGAGCTGGCTCAAAACAGGCTTTCCAGAGGGGGGGGGGGGGGCAGTGTGAGGTCCCTGAGGGCCCGTGGGGCTAGGAGGGGCATGTAGGCAAAGCTCCTGGGCGTTTTGCTGCTAAGAAGGCTCTGGTCCCTTCTTGCGAAGACCACTGCAGGTCAGCATTTTAGGCCTACCTCTGCTGCTTAATAGCTTGTTCACCGCCATGAACACCCTCTGCCATTTCGCGCCCCTGGGCTGACCAATGGGCCTTGATTTTTTTGAATCTCTAACCTCAAATGGGCCCTGGCCTACTGTGTCTGTGCACAGTGTCTTTCCACCTTGTCCTCTGGGCCCAGCCACACGGACGCCATGGGGGCATCCCGAGCCCATCAAAATTCTTGGCTAATACCAGGCGACATGACCTTGCTCGCCATCCAGATCCCTGTGGCCTGAGTGATCCACTCGCGGGAATGCATGCCAGCGTTGAGCCAAATGGCTGGCCGCTTCTTGCCTTTTCCAGTGCTGAACTGCAGAGGGAAAAAGAAGCCAGAAAATGACCCTCCTGCTCTCATCTCCTGCTCACCTTTCCTCTCCCTGTCTCGATCCTATTCATTTAATCCATTTAAGATAATTCAGAGACCAAATGTTCCTCAGGGTACCATCTATTTACCAGGCTTATCCATGACCAGGGAGCTTAATCGGGTGGCTGGCAGGCCAAGCCGCAGCTCCAGGCAGCATGAGACTCTTCAGCATTTGAAGCAAGTGTGAAAGGGAAATGAATGCCATTGTGGATAATAATGACAGTGTGATTAGAGATAATATTATTTCTCTTGAAAGACCTAAAATGGCATCTCAACAGAGAGACACAAGAGTGCGTGAACAAGTCTTCTCTAGTTGATGCAATAAATGAGTCTGGTTTTTAAATCAGGAAGGGGCGTTCACTATGGCTCTTTGCAAATGGTATTAATGAATTCTAATTCATGCCTTCACCAGACAGTTCAGTCAGAGTTGGTGCTAATGAAGCCAGGGCCTCCATCCAATTGGCAAATAATCTAAACATATTTATTTTAGAGAAACCAGCTCAGGGGCAGGTATCCTCTCACTAGAAATTTGCCCACTGCTGTAAGCCTGGGTTCTTCAGGGCTTATATGGTGCTAAGGATTTAGCAAATTCTTAACACCATCAGTTGTTCTGTGGTTCATATCTCCAAATTCCTTTTTATTCATTTGGCTAGATTATTTATGTAATACATCCTTTGCTGATATAGACCTGAATCTGTTAGAAATAGCTGGAAAATAGGCTTCTGCAGCCAAGGATCCAAGATTACATCAACCCTAAAATTAGCTTCCTGGGTTGCTTTTCCAATAAGCACCACTAAAAGCAGAATAGAGTTTATAGACCTATCCCAATTTGTCTTGCTATTTACAGAAAGATGGGAATGGAGGCAAAAGACTGAGGACCCTCTGAGAGATTCCTGGAATGCTAACCACTCTGCACAGATCCTACTTTTCAGACAAAACTTGGTCTGGGATGTGCACATTCCAACTCCCCCCATGTTAAGCAAAAGCAAGGGATTCTCTGTCAGACCAAATTCTAACTGGGGTAACATGTCCCCGACATCACTCTCCTCCCTTAAGTCAAGGAGATCCTGAAAAGCCCTCCTTCAGAGGGCTGAGGGCTGTTCCTGGACATGAGGAACCAGGGGCCTGAGCTCTGTCAGGATCCCTCCAGGTACATGGAACCTCACCTTCAGTACATACAATGGCCGGTTTTCAAACGAATGTCCAATCTCCAGCCTGCTCACAAAGTCAGGAAAATCTGCAACAATGCTGTCCATCTCCTGGTAAATCTGTAGCATGAAAGAGTGAACCCAAGGGCATTTTATTGTTCAGCTCTGGGTAGGTATCTGTGACTTCATCTTGTTGGTCTTAATGATATCTCCCTGTCCCTTTTCCTGGGGTTGACAATATTATTGGCATGGAATGTTTACTCTTGAGGAAGTGCCTTAAGAATTCTTTCCTACAATTTTCTAGAGAATGACACATTTTATTTGTTCACAAAATTATAGTCCACTAAACTAGAATAGAGAGACTTAAGCAGATATTGCTCCAATAGCTGCAGCCCTTTACACAAATAATAAACTAGATCAACAGCAACACTTAACCAAGGTTCTTGAAAACAGTGTTCTCCAAACCTTTTTGATCGCTTTCTCTAAAAGTAAAAGAAATAGTTAGCATGTGCCATGTGTATATATATAGAGAGAGAGAGAGACAGAGACAGAGACAGAGACAGAGAGAGAATATTATAAAAACAAGAACAGAAAAATCAAAATGAAAATAGGTTGCATTAATAATAAATATATGTAGAAATATAAATAGAAGTTATAATAGTTTCTTCCTCCATCCCAAAGGACCATCTTGCTTACATCCTGCTATTCAGGCACTCCACTCTCTAAAGGTTTTGTGAGAGCAACTGAAAGTTGTAAATCATAGCTAAGAATGCTTCCATTTGCTTTCAGCAAAAAAGATTTGATTTAAATAGAGCACATCCATATTAGTCGCTTGAGCCTTAAGAAGGATGTTGCTCAAGAAGGAAATAAAGAAGTTAATATTTAGTCTTTCAAACTGGAAGAAGGAAAGCCCAGCCCCTTGAAGATGGTGGAAAGAGATGATTCAGGGCTCCACCGTCCCACAGAAGCTTTGAAGAAGTATCTAAACTGGCAGATATATCTTTCTCAAAGCTCCAGAGAACAAAGGACTCAGTAACAAGGCAAGCACCAGATCAAGAAAAAGGTTACTTAAAAGTGATGGAGTCTCATGGCACCCTGGCCCCTCGCCCACCCTTCACTGGCATGGCATGGAGCTGGTACATGTGGATCCCTGGTCCCAGTTCTGAAGGGAGCAGAGTAACCCTTATGCACACACTAGGAGCATATATGTCTGGCCCGATGTGTCTGGTGGTGGCCTGAGGGACTCGCTGTCCCAGAACTTGCCCTGCATGTAGAAGTCTGCTCACCAAGTTCTCCTACACAATGCTGCCAGAGAGCAATCAAGTCATCCTGCCTGGGGCAAGGGACTGCTGGCTGTATGCCATACAGTGCAATACCCAGGTCTGTGAGGCAGCTGTTTCCTAGGGACAAGGGGACATTTGGAACCATAGGAATAGGGGAATTCCTACAGCCACATGCACATGCCCAACACTAAAGGCTTGCAGAAAGGAAGCTTCTATGCTTTGACTTGGAGCTATTCGCCAAACTCATTATATGGATATGCCCTGAAGGAAGAACACTCAACGCAGGTTGATCTGCAAAGACTAGGAAAAGATGTTTTCCTTTTTTTTGGTTAGCTCCTGGCATTCAAGGAAAGCTCTGTTACAACACTAACTGGATAAAAGCTTAAGATACAGACACCTCAGAGTATAAATTCCAGTGATAAGACACTAAAATATCAAAATGTCCAGGTTTCGAAAAAGATTATAAAACATACAAAGAAACAGGAAGTGATGGCCCAGGGAAAGGAGAAGATTTAAGCATTAGAAACTATCCATGAGGTGGACCAGACCTGGAACATTCCATATAAAGACTTTTTTAAAAATGGTCCTAAATATGTTCAAAGAGCTAAAGGAAAACATGAACAAAGAACTAAAGGTAATCAGGAAAATGACAGATAAACACAAGGAGAATATCAATAGAGAGATGGAAATTACGGAAAGACACCAAACAGAGCTAAAGACCACAGTAACAGAAATTTAAAATCCCTAGAGGAGTTCAACAGAAGATTGGAGCTGGAAAAAGAAAGAATCAGTGAACTTGAAGATAAGACAATTGAAATCATTCAGTCTGAGGAGCAGAAGGAAGAAAGAATGAAGAAAAGTGAACAGTGCCTGAGGAAACTGTGGGACACCATCAAGAGTACCAATATACACATTGTGGGAGTCCCAGGAGGAAAAAAGAGAGAGAAATGAGCAAAGAGACTATTCAAAGACATAATGGCTGAAAACTTCCCAAATTTAACAAAAGACATGAATATATACATCCAAGATGCTCCATAAACTCCAAATAGGATTAATCCAAATAGACCCATAACATACCATGTTATAATCAAACTGCCAAATAACAAAGACAAAAGAGAGAATTCTGAAAGCAGCAAGAGAGAAGCAACATGTCACATACAACAGGACCTCAATAAAATCAAGTGTCAATTTCTCATCAGGAACCCTGAAGGCAAGAAGGCAATGGGAGGATACATTTAAAATGCTGGAAGTATAAAATTGCTAATGAAGAATTCTTTATCCAGTAAAACTTTCAAAAGTGAGGGAAGAGTCAACACATTCCCAGATAAACAAAAGCTAAGGAAATTTGTCACCACTAGACTGGACCTACAAGAGATGCTAAAGGGAGTTCTGAGGTTGAAAGGAAAGGACAATAGACAATAGATAAAAGCTGCATAAAGAAATAAAGATCTCCAGTGAAAGTAACGACATGGGTAAACATAAATGCCAGTATTTTTGGTTTATAACTCCACTTTTTACTTCCTACGGGATCTAAAAGGCAAACACATAAAATGTAATGATAAATCCATGGTTTGGGACTCATAATTAATAAACATGTATTTTGTGACAAGAACTACATAAAGGTGAAAGGACAGAAGGATATAAGAACATAGTTTATGTTTGTTAATGACATTATTAAGTTGGTATCGAAACAAACAAGATTGTTATAGATTTAGGATATTAAATTTAAGCTCCATATAACCACAAAGTAAACATCAGAGAACATGAAAACTTATAGAGACAAAAATTAGAGTACAGGTTACCAGGGGTGGGAGGAAGGGGTATTGAGGAGTTAATGCAAAATGAGTATTTTGGGTGTTAATGCAAAATGACTGTTTGGGGTGAAGGGAAAGTTCTAGTGACAGCAGGTAGCTTTGTAAATGCAACTTTGGTATGCTTGGGAGGGAATGGGATAGGAAGATATATGTTGTATATATGTTTCCACAATTTAAAAAAAAGAAAAGAAAGGTAAACTAAAGAGATAAGGACAGTTAAATGAAATACATGATAATGGATGGGACCTAATAGTGGAGTAGAAAAGATTCAAAAGGACATTATTGGAATATAAGAAAATATTGGTACAGAGTATAAGCTTTATATCAACATTAAATTTTTTTAACTTGATAACAGCACTTGGGGTGACTGCATGAATGAATATCCTTGTTCATAGGAAATGTACATGTAAGTATTATGTATTCAAGAAATATGATGCATGCAACATGCGCTCAAATGTTCATAAAATTAGATAAGCAATAGATGATTGATAGGAAAAAAAGAGAAAGAAATAAAGGAAGTAAAAAACAAACAAAAGAAAGAAAAAGAAAGGAAGGAAGGAGAGAAAGAGAGAAAGGAGAGGAAGAGAGAAAGAAAGAAAGAAAGAAAGAAGAAAGAAGAAAGAAAGAAAGAAAGAAAGAAAGAAAGAAAGAAAGAAAGAAAAGAAAGAAAGAAAGAAAAAGAAAGGAAGGAAGGAAGAAAGTAAGAAACAAAGAAAAAGAAAAATATGGATGGCCAGGGTGGTGGGGCATTGAAGTTGGTGGATCTGAGTGGATGGGCTGGGGGCTGGGGGTATGCCAGAGTTCTTTGTATGGGGTTTGTGTACTGTTTTCCTGCAACTTTTCTATGGGTTTGAGATTGTTTCAAAATAACAAGATTTTAAAAATTGGAAGAAGTAACTATACAGAGGAGGAAAATGTACAATCCATATAGAATAAAATCAAGCTAAAAGGGTTTATCAGACTTGTTGTCAATATGGCAGACTGAACAGAAGCAAGAAACCACTCCTCCAATACATAGACAAGCCACAGAAAATACAATGAAAATGTTTCAAATACATAGCCAATTTAAATGAAGAAAAAAAAAAAAAGAGCAGAAACGATAGGTGCCAGAAATGAAGAATTTAGTACTAAAGTAGAGCACGAGAGATAAAGCCACAGGATCATGTATCTGCCTTAGAGGCTGAGGGTTTATAGCAAACCAGGAATAGAAATAAAGGACATAGGACCCAGTGTAGGGCAGGGAGCTGGAACCGAGACCTGCACATTAAGCTGAGAGCTTGGAATTGGCCATTCCAGCCATGAAGAGGGCCTGGAAAATTCTATCCACTGACCCTAGAAAGCAAAGCAAAGGCAGGATGCTTGCCTTAAGCCTTGATAGAAAAGAGAGCAACTCAGGAAAAGCTAGAACACCAAACTGTCCAGATGTGGAGTCTGAATTCACACTGCCAGACTCAGGGGAAAACTGACTCAAGAAACTAACAAAAATAATGACCACTACAACAGCCACAAAGGTCTGGAACCAGAAAACTTGGCAAGGAAGTTCCCACTAGAGACCTAAGAAATCCTGAGTGGTTGTAGGATATGAGCTCTTGAAAGCTGTTTCTACAAAGCGCTGAATATTCTCAGCCAGGAGGAGATGGCATACCAATCCACAGCAACAGGCCTCACAGGGAGGAAGAGGAAGTTGTAAACTAGATTGCAAAAGGCACCTAAAGCCAGAGAAACCAGAGCACGTATTTGGATGAGAAAGTGAGGCTCCAGCAGCAGGCAGGTAAGGGGATGTGACCTCCCAAGTCTTTGCTGATATTTGTGACTGGTTAGTCTAGCTGGGGAGTGTTCCATGTTATGGGTTTGATCCCCGTGTGGGCCCATTAGCTCTGCTTTCATTCCCAGACTGAACTCCTAACTTTATCCAGCTGTTTTGCAGATGTATGTCATTGGTCACAAGTGGAATCAAGGGGCAGTATGGCTGGAAGTGTGTGCAATAAACAAAACTACCTACAATCACAGGAAAGAAGTGAAAATAGTTGGTCAACCTTTGAAATATCCCCTTGCCTAAGAGAAAACAACTCAAAATACATGACGCATGAAAAGCAAGGAGCACCATTTCTGTATACAAAGAACAATGTGTATTAAGGTATGTGAAGGAGAATACCAATTTACATTGGGATGTGTTCCTGAGCTAGCAAAGAGTCTGCAGACTAATGAAGAAGATATTGAGGGACATAAGAGAACACTATTCTGCATGTTGCAGCTCCATTCTATAGTCTCTCTTGATTTCTCAGGTTCCAATATCATATTAAATTATTCGGCTCCAAGTTTTTCATTTGAAAGGTTGGCTTACCTTGAAAGTCAGTCATTTATATAAAGTGATTTCTAACTAAATGCGGAACCAAAATGCATTATGGAACATATATATGTTATAACTAGTCATGATAAATGAGTGGAAATATCTGGTTAACCTTGGAAATAATCACTTGTCTACTTGCCTGGAATAAGTAACATTTTATTCTGAGTGAATAAAGTAGAGAGATTATGGTGGGGCACAACAAAGTTGAATTACAAAGACTGGAAATGATTGCAATTATTTCATGGTTTTCCTTAAAGAGTTCTTAAGAAAAGAAGGATGCATATCGGAGAAAATGTCCACTTTGTGTTGCACTAGGCTCTTGGGTGCTGGTGGGAGTTAAACAACCCAAGAATCAGAAAGGAACAGAATGAAGCGCACACATTTTCTTGCCCCTAAGCGAAGTGATATTGTGCTAAGGACTGATGCCTTCTGGAAGTAGGGAGAGGGCTTACACAAATCCAGGAGGCAGACAAGCATGATATTGACCTTCTGTGAAACACTTACAGCTTCCAGAGAATGGTAGGCTCCATAGTTGAAGTTATCACCACTCCGTTCTTTCCCTTCATTGTGTTGCATTTCCTCATCTTCATCATCTAAAAGGGCCTAAAACAAGCATGACAACATTGTGAGGGAGGTCCATATCTAAGTAGGTCCATGTTTTTTCTGCCATATCTTGGAGCATGGGCTGACCAAGATGGCAGCACCTTCAGCACACATATCAAGCAGCACAAATATTAGGTTTAGAAAGGGATCAGGTTTCTTCCACATATCTATAAAATCTTACTTCTTGGCACCCAATTTACATCACTCCATTCAAAACCCACTTACTCCCTGGAAGCAACATATGTGCTCTTTGGTTATTCTATACTACGAATTCTCTAGACATCAGCCTGCATCTGGTATCCAGTGCCTCTGAAATACACAGCTTGGGAAACCATTCGGAAACAAAGAAATTCTTATAACCACTCATACTTTGAAGGTTCCTGGCAGATGTCTGTGACATGTGAGGATGATTAATAAGCTCACAGCTGCTCACGCCATCAGGAAACTCCAGGGCCAAATCACCAATTAGTCCATAACCTACCTCGCTGAAGGGGAGAACAGGAGCCAGAATCTGTCCTGCTGTTCAGATACAGGTCATAAGGCTGGTGTCTGGCTGGGAGGGTGATGTTCCCTCTGCTGGGGGCTGCTGGTGACACTCCCCCTTTCCCAAAGGGTGCTTTTTATGACTGGTTTCTGACACCCTCCCTGCCCCCCCCCCCCCAACACTCTGTTCTTGTCTCCTGGCCTCAAATAAGAAAAGAGAGAGGGACTTAGTATTTGTGGAGCATCTGTGATACACCCAGGCACTGTCAGACATTTGACTTACGTTTAATCACTTAATCTTCCCAATAATGTTATGAAGCAGTTATCACCATTACCATTTTACTGACAAAAAAACTGAGGCTCAAGAGGTTAACAGCTTGTCTGAAGTCACACAGCCAATAGTTAGTCAAATCAGGATTTGGATCCAGATCTGCCTTGGTTCCATAACCAATATGTGCCCTTTCTATGACATGTTCCTCTGACAAGTTGCTTTGCTTTTATGTCCATCTACCTCAATGTCTTCATCTATAAAATGGAGAAGGGAAGGACAAGAACTTGAAAATATCTCAGGTCCACTCTGGGTGGGCTGCTTGATCTTATGCAAGACCAGCAGGGGGCCCTGGCCTACCTACCTGCAGGTCTTTAATTGTCACTGAATATTCTAAACTGTGGGACTTCAGGAAGGATTTGACTGGATGCAGACTGACAGCTGGGACCAGGACATCTGCAGGATCACCTAAAGTGGAGGGAAGTTTCCAGAAGTTGAGCTGAAGAGAAGAGAAACAAAACGAGATTAAAGGACAGTTCAGGTAAAAGGCACAATGAGCTCATGCTTCTGGAACCATTGCCAAAAGCCAGGGTGATCCCTGAGGGGCAGGGTTATGCCCAAGGGTGAATTTTCCCATTTTACAATTGTATCTGCTCATGCCTGCCCAGCAAGCAGCACCTGGCAGAGTCTAAGAACCAGTAAGCATACGGTAGATAGAAGGATGGAGCCCACTACTCAGGCCTCCCACCTCCCAGGACGGCATTACTGATCTACAGCACTTCTTCCCCATCAATCCTCCTAACTGTACAAATGGCATGTTAATAATACAGGGTTATTTACAGTAAATCTTCAGGAATATGAAAAAAAAAGTCGGTGGTATAAGAGTCCTCTTCCACCAACGTTAGAAGATACCCGAGAGACTAAGAACAAGGTACCGTGAAGTTGTCTGAATTCACCAGCTGACTCAGTTTGCTGATCTCATTTTCATTTCTGACATTAATCCTAAAAACTTGGTCCCTGGAGGAAAAGCAAAAAAGAAAAAAAAAGAAAAAAAAAAAGATAAACCAAACTTACTATCCCAGATATAACTGGGCCAAATGAGAAGAAATGGTCTAGTCTTTGATTATTATGTATAGCCCTTAAAAATAAGACGACATGGCAAATATGGAAAAGTGCTTATGGTATAACTTTAAGGGAAATAGTAAGTGAAAGAGCAGGACACAAAGTTGTATGTATGCCATGATTACAAGTATGGAAAAAGCAGCTGCTTGGAAGAAAAACAGACAACGGAAATATACCAAATGCTGACAGTGCTTATGTTCAGGTCGTGGGATTACGGATAACTTATTTTTTTTCCTGGTATCTGTTTTCTGTAATGTGATCATATTACTTTATAATGAAAAACATATATATTTTACAGAAAGGAATGTTCCTGAGTTACACGCCAAGTTAACTTAAGACATAAAGAGGCACTTCTTCACTGTCAGGGGCAAGGACTGAAACTTTGGCAGAACCTCCATGCTAGGAGGAGCTGGAAAAGAAAGCAGACCCCTTCTATCCTTGGAGCTTTAGCTATTTATCCTCCTGTAGAAAAGATGGGAGATGCTGGGTGCTCTCTCCATCCCTTCCAGCTCCAGAATCCTAAAAAATGTGAATTACAATGGAAACTGAATAAGGCTAAACTTGGGATTTGATCTGCCCGATAGAGCCCTGAGAGGACCCAGAAGGGAATGCCAGTCTCGATCCCCCTTTGTTGTTGGTCCTGCACTTGTTTCCTATACACGATTTAGCTTCCGCAGCAGCGGCAGGGGTAGAGGCCCCTGAAGTCTTGTGTGTGGGTGGGAGAAGGCCGAGCCTGAAAAGCTGCCTTTGTGCTCTCAGCCGCCTCAGGGAGTCAGGCGAGCCATTAGGCCCGTTGCTAGGTGACAGCTCGAATGCATCTGCACTTGACGCTGTCACATACGTCATCCCTTTGACAAGAGTGAATGCAGGAAGAGCCTGCTGGAGAGGACTGTGGGCTGAAGGACCTGTTGACAGAGAAAATGATTTGGTCCCAGGGAACTAAACATGCAGCCTCCCGTGGCAACTCCGCATCTCCTTGTCAGGAAACCGGCTAGATCCGGATGGACTCTCGAGATATAACTTTGTTCTGGGAGGATTTGGGGGCCTTTTGAGGGTGAGGTGTCTCAGCCAGCCCCAAGGAGGCCGGGGCCACTGCAGGGGCTCCCATTCCAGGTGGCAGGTCTAAAGGGAATGCCAGTGCCAAAGGCTCATTTTCCCCAGATGCCTCCTGGGAGGTAGGTAGCTAATGTGCATCCTAGGAGAGTTGCTGAGGGTTTCCTGGAGAAACTACTGGCCGGGCAGGTCTCAGTCGGAACCTGACAGGCTTGCAAAGGACAGGACTGCAGCTCTGGGAAGAGAGGGCGTCAAACCACCATTTCCCTGACACGAACAAGCAGCCTTGCGAAAAAGGGCCGGGTTTAAAACTGAAGGGAAATCCTTACTCCTGACTAACAGGGCAGTCTGTCAAACTCAGGCTCTGCCACAACCTACCCCCAAAACTTCAGAAAAAGGGGCACAGTAAAAAATGGATGTCCTAGAAAGAGCCTGTGTTAGTGTCTCTCTTCGTAAAACTAGGTATCCTTAAAAATACAGCATTGACCAGAATAATAACAAAGAAGGAGGGGAGGGAGAAGGAACAGGAAGAGGAAAATGAGGAACCTAAGGGGAAAAAAGCTCTTTCAAGTGTGAAAATAATGTTACACATTCACCTGGAGCATGTATTTTACTTTTCCCAAAGTGATGACTCCATCAAAGAACTTCCATACTCCTGGGCACAGTCTGTGACCATGGATCACAGTAAATCTAACTGGCCCAGATGATAATTAAATCCACAGCCCATTTCATTATGCTCCAATCAGTCAAGCTACAGAGGTTAAAGAAACCCTGCCTGTGGGCCTGGCAATCATCCCACCCAGTCTTTACCACCTAACCCGCATTGTCCATGAAGCTTTCCCTAATCAGAGGAGGCAGAATTAGGAACGGTCTTCAGATGGTGCTAAAAATTAGGAGGAGATGAGGAGAGTCTAACATTATTCTTATAAGCATAAGCACATCAATACTTGAAAGCAAAGAGAAAATAAATTGGGGTGCTATGTGAAGGGCAGCCATTTTCTTGCCCTCACGTCCTTGTCTTTGATTAGAAATGCCTATTCCAGGTCAGGAGAGTGTAGACAGTTGAGTACAACTTAGCTCCACTCTCTGGATATTAATCCAAAGACCCTGAGATCTTTCTGAAGATGGAAGACTGGCCTGGAGGCAGGGAGGGCACATTTTGGGATGTGCAGTTGCCGTGTCCACTCTTCCTAGCTTAGAGGGGATACATACAGCTCTTCTTAATTCTGGCCCTTATGGCTTCTCGCCCTTTTGGCTAAAATCAAGCATAGTAACTCCAGCCCTCTTCCATACCCAATGCTGTCCAGTGCTACCAGTGCAATGATTCATGATATCCTTGCACTCATCCTCAAATTGTCCCATATTCTGGGTAGTGAATAATCACCTCGGTGACTGAGCGTCTAGCCTCCCGTAAGCAGCCAACCAGCTTGTTCTTTGAGCCCTTCTCACATGTTCTTTGAGCCCCTCTCACATGTTCTTTGTGTTTTCTCACCTGCAACCCCAGCAAGACTTAGCAGCCGTGAGTGTAGAGAGATGGTTTAGCAGAACCCTTAAATTTGATGCTATAACCAGTTCTCCAACTACTTCCTGTCCTCTGCCTGCCCCACATCTCTAGGCACCCCAGCCACGGTCCCCTCCTTAAGATGAGTGAAGACCAGGGCATAAGGCACCAGCAGAGTAAGAGACTGAGAAGGTGGTGAGCTGGGGGGAAGGGAAGGAGACTGGGTGCTGGGGAGAAACCACCATTCTCACCTCCGTTGCCACTGCACCCCTCAAAGCCAATCTAGGTCCTAGCTTCCTGACCAGTTGCCTGCTCAGAGGCCAACCTTTCTTGAGCTGGGTGTCTAGGACATGCCTTTGGGCCCCAGAAAGGATTCCACAACCTTGGTGGGTTCCCTCCTGTGGGGTGAGTACAGATTTGGGGCTAAGTAGGACACTATTGGTTAAAACCAAGTGCAATTAGCTCAGGCACACAGGCCCTTCTGTGCAAAACTCCCGTGGTGAGCACTCTGGGGCCCAGCCCAGCTGCCTAAGGCCAGGTGTCTGCTGCAATGTAAGAGAGGTCTGTATCCTGAGGGTAGAGATGTTTCAGCCACGTGAATAGCTGCAGTGGGTGCCTGACAGCTCTGTGTGTCAGCCCAGTCGGCAGTGAGGGTAGTCATTACATACATACTACTGAGCTGCATGAAGAAAAATCTCCTTCCCGGCCACCTGCTATGCCTAACCCCTCTGAGCTATTTGGCAGTAGAGACACAGGTGTGAACAGAAGTCATCACCATAAAAATTACTCAATCTCATATAACTAATTATCTCAATAAACAAGCCCAAAGTCTCTTTAGCCAGGTGGTATAATAGGGTAAGCTAATAGATATAGATGAGTGAGACAAGAGGATTCTATTTGGAGATTAACTTGTATTATAGCAGGAGGGTATGGGTTTCACATTCAAAGTTCCAGCTCCCCTGCTTACCAGGTAAGTGGTCTTGGGTGGGTTCCTTAACCTTTCCAAGGCAGAAATTTTTCACGTTTAAATTGAGGAAAATAACACACCTGCCTGGCAGGGTTGTTGTGTGATCCAGAAGATAATGTACATGACAGCTCTTTGCAAATGGCAAAGCATTATGCAGTAATGAGTTATCATAATTCAATCTTCTAGCAGGGCACCGTGGCATCCTTTCATCTCTCCTACCTCCCAAATGTCCTCTACTTTGCAAACCTCAAAGGATATACTGTTTGGAGCGTGCTGAGCATGAGTGTGCATGCATACATACACACAATGTACAGGTGTGTCCTTGCATGTCAATTTTCATAGCTCTTGCTCAGCAAGACAAATCAAATCCCCAAGTCCCAGAAGCTGACAACAAAGCACCAGCTCTACAAAGCCCTCATCATTAACGGAAAGGTAAAATCAAAGAGCCCAGCTGGGACCAAGGTTTTCCCTTAAGCATGGTAGATAGAGACAAATAATTTCTGGTAATTCTTGCTAATCAATAATATAGGGGTAAGAAAGTAGAAGAGGCCTGGAACCAACATTACAAATAAGAGCTAAGAAGAAAAAGATTTGGGAAGAGATGAAGGAGCTGGGAAGGGACCATGGAGACCATCTAGTACAGATTTCCCAGATGAGAAATTGAGCCTCAGAGAGAAGTAACTTGTCCAAGAAGACACAGTGGCAGAGCTAGGACAGGAGCCTAAATCTTCTTTTCCCAATGCTGTCCTGCTTATGGTATCACCAACTGCTCATTTTCAGTTTTACTTGGCTCCCATATTTCTGAACTAACCAAATAAACAATAATAATAAGTCTAAGAGGAACTTACCCAAAAAACTTTTCTCGGCCATAGACACTGGGCCCAATAAGGGCCCCAAAGAACAGTATCCACCTCATGTCCCAAGGGGTGTCATTCATAGAGTGGCTGAGTCAAGCTGTATTTATAGGAAGTCTGAAGCAGACTCATGTCCTCAAAAATGCTAATGCTACTCCCAAGCACCCTTTCAACTCTGACGGTAAGTCAGGCCGGCTCCTATCAATGCCTCTTCCATTCCTTTCAAGTGATAAAGGACAAGCCACTTGATTTACTAGTCAGGAACTTGCTCCACAGGCTGGAAAAGTCGGTGCCAAGGGTGCCAAATTACTCATCCCCTGGCATTTAAATAGTGTTTTTTGAGTAAATAGGAAAATCCCACAGTGAAGGATGGAGTTTACAGAAAAGGCCTGATTATGAGCCTGGGACAGAGTACTTCTAGAGTAATAAAAAAGTGAAGAGTATCAAAGTAATCCCAAGCCAGTTTCCAAGACCACATGCTTGTCAAGGCCTGTCAGAATTTCACCAGAGTGGGTTATAATGGGGAGCTTGTGGCTTCTGTTATGACTTTGAGGCATGATTCTTAGGACTCCACAAAGAAAGAGGAGATATCTGAGGTTAACAGTACAGGAAGAAAAAAATCACAAGTTTTCCTTGGGGTCTGAGCTAAAGGTAAGGCTTAATGATACTGGTGATAATAAGACTATCTTACATATGCTAGACTCTGAATTTGCTTCCTTTCCACCAAGTCTGAACAGAATAAATAGAAAACATTCATGATATCCAGAACTGCTTCAGGAGCCCTGGGGTCTTTGAGTTTATCCCAGAAGGCCCAAATCCCACAAACCTCCCTCACCCCATGATCCCCATTGTCAACACTCTTTCCACACTTGTCCAAGGAGAGTAAGCACAAGCAAGAGTCATGTTGGGAGTTGTGGACCTGGGACCTCTATCTCCTCTTCTTCCCTCAGGGTTCCTTTGTCCTCCCAGCACGTAAACTGAATTTCAGTGCCCGTCCTGGTGTCTGCAGAGGCTGGACTCTACTTCACTGAGAGAGATTTCAGCTTTGAAGTTAGTAATGAGAAACTGAGATCCAAATCTGCAAGGGATGGGAGGTTGAGAATCAAATACCCAGAATTCCAGGCAGATTCATTTCCCACCTTTCTCTCCCAGAGAAAACCATCAACATAAAGAAAATCTAAATGCCTTCTGGAAGTGAATGTCTAAGGAGAAATTGTGAAGAAGCTGAGACCCAGACTTGATGGGGCAAGCAGGAGAAAGAAGTGTTGTTGGTTTGGGTTCCCACCAGTGTTTATGATACAACATACCAGAAGACAATGAGAACTAGAAGATCCAACACCTGGCACAACGCCTCCACAGTGGAGTTGCTTAATTAGTATTTATTGAATAAATGAACTCAAAAATCCCTTTCTAACTCTAAAATGTTGCATGATTAAGATGAAGGGGTACAGCACAGTGACTCGCTGTGTTTTAGGGCAACATGACAGGGAGAAATGGTGCTCCAGATCAGGATTAGAAAAAGGAATAATCACAACCCAACTCTGCTTCAAACCAAAGGGATTTTAATGGTGTTTGTTTATTCCCCTGAGCCCTAATATGGGTGGTCTCGCACATGCTCCATGATTGTCTTTAAGCCAAGCCAGGTCTCTTCAGCTGTAGGCAAGATCTGATCAGCTGGCAGGAGGAAGCCATAGCGACCAGTGTCTCTCAGTTCAAAGGCAAATGAGTATTTGATGCCCGAGTCATAGGCCCAATCAATGCTTCCTCCACTGGCTTGGTCTGAAGGGCAAATAAGAATAAAGTCTGGTTATGCTCAGCCCCTACATGTGGACCATGAGAGCAGGGATAGGTTAGTAAGGGGTCAAGCTTATGAAAAAATACAAGAACAATTCTGAAAGCAAAAGGTGTTATTCAAATGGACACTCTACTTAGCCCTTCTCTGGGGTTCCTAGGAGCCTCTGGCTTCACCACCCATTTGGAATCCTGCCTCCTGTCCTAATTGGCATGTTCTACACCTTAGAGAGGCTGCAGTACTTCCTGAATCCCTTCTTTAGACTGATGCTAGCCTTAGACATTGTTTTCTCCAGTGAGGGTTGGAGGGATGACAAACTGAGTAAGAGATTTGCCCCCTTGCCCTCAGCGGCTTTCAGTATAAGAGTAGAGCAGGCTCTTCTCTATTATCAAATAATGTTTCCTGCACCTGTGTGTGATGGGTTAAACCAACACAGCAAATGTGCACCTGAGACATGCATTGTTGCTGCTGACATGACAGCTGATGAAAGAGGATGGCGTTAGCCTAGGAAGGCTTGAGGCAATGATGACTGTGGAGAGGTGAGCAATGGACCAACCCTAAGGCCTCTCCCATGGAGGGCAGGTAGAGGGCAGATAGAGGGCAGGTAGAGGGCAGAGCTGGAACAGAGATGGAGGAAGCCACCTAGTCCCTAAAGAATGGGGCTGGGTAAAGGGGAGGAGCAGGGAGGCCATACCAGGGAGATTAGGACTAGTAAATTGTTAATATTGTGAATTAATACTGTGAGCTACTGTGAATTGTGCCTTTGGTTCACCCACAGCAACTATGGTAACACCTGGTAAATAACAAAGACTAACTAGTTGCTGACGTGAACTGAATCGGCCCTGGGTACCAAAGTACTAACTTATACCTTTGGTGTGGCTACAGGACACAAGGATCCCACTAGAGATCCATATTGGACAGAATTCTGTCTTCAGATTGAATTGTGACTCTGCAAATCATTAGCTGGGTGATCTAAGGCAAATCATTTAATCTCTCCGAGGCCTGAGTGCTTCATCTGTCAAATAGAGATAATAACATGACTTATTTCACATGGCAGTGAGAATTAAATGGGAAAATATAATGGTTATAATTATAACAATTGTTGCATTCTTACTAAATGTGTTAGGCATTATGCTAAACACTTACTGTAAATTGGTTTATTTAATCCCCACCTTGGTCATGAGGTAGGTAGGTGCTAATATTATTCCCACTTTATAGAGGATGAAACTGAGATTTGGAGAGATTAAGTGAAGGAGCAGAGATAATGATGACTATCATTATCAAATAAATGGCTGGAATCCTATCAAGAAGATTGGATCATGTTAAGGGTGAGAGGTTTCTGGAGGAGACCAATTCACTGGGGAAACTAACATGCATAATTTATACACTGCTTTAGAGTAAGCAAAGACTTTTATTCTACATTCTATCTTTTGAGCCTCTTGACAACCCATTTCAATGATGACCTGCCCAAGGTTACTTTGTCCCAAAGTAGCAGAGTTTTATATCAAACCCAGGCCTCTGTCCCCAAGGTGTGTCCTCCTCCCCCTAACCCACTATGACAACACACTAGAATTAAATTCTCCTGGACCAAACACCTATCATAGTGCAGCTCCTCAAGCCTGTTTCAGACGGGAAACAGCACAGGAAATGTCTTGGGCACCACAGAAGCAGAGCCACCTCTTGGGTGGAGTGAGGAGGCAGGTGTTCATCTCAGAACTACATACAAACCTGGGGCAGAAGACAAAGAGTACTTAATTGGAACTGGTTCTTAGAGGCAGTGGTTGTTCAAATTGAAATGAGGCCGGGGAATAGAGTCAGCTCTGGGCATAGATGCATCCAGAACTTGCGTGACCGTTAGTGGTCAGGTTCCAAACCCCATCGCTAGTCTGAGTTTTGCCTATTAGAAAGACCTTCAATTCCCTCTACTCATCTGTGACCCTACCAAGGAAAATAAACTAAACCTTAGCCTTCCCAGGTCTACCACATAGGTAAATACCTCCCAGTAAAGAGGGTGAAAAACTAGATGTATGAGACCCCTGTGAGGGTCTTGGGGGGTATATGGTGCCATCCTGCTAACATTCTGGACTCCAGCCTCCACTCAGTGGCTTCCAGTCATAGACAGCCACACTGTCCTCAGCCTGAAGCTGCCATTGTGGTCTCAGGCTTGGAGGTAGGTCCATTCCTACCTCTCCACCTCCACATTCAGAGGGCTCTCCTCCCTAGGGATTCCCCCAGCTGAAGGGAAAGTCTATCCCATATGGAGGATAGGCAAGTGTAAGGAAATCAGACTTCCCAGAGAAAAGCCTAAAAAGTATGCAATAAGAGCTACAAAGCTGTTTTTGCTATTTGACTTGATAATCTTGCCTTGGGAATATACTCCAAAGAAATAACATAAAAGAAAAAGGAATCTACACAAAGATGTTCATAGTAGCACTATTTAGGAAAAATGTGGAAATAATCCACAGGCCCAATAACTGGGATATTGCAATATAAAGGAAAAACAATTGCCTGGACTATAAATACCTACAACCTTATAGGAGACAAAGTTAACTGAAGAACAGCTGGTCACAAAATAGAACACAGACATCAATAACTACTAGATAAATGTACTTGTATTCACCGACAAAAGTAATAAATGAGACAAGAATTGTGGGAAGATAGCGTAGGAAGCTCCAGGAATCAGTCCCTCCACCAAAACAACTACTAAACAGACAGGAAGTGTCTAAATCAACTATTTCAAAACTCAGAAGTCCAGTAGAATACAGTATAGAATCCAGGGAAGAGGGGGAGGAAGACAGTGGCAAACTACTGTCAAATAACAGGAAACTGTTATCTCCATGTGGCAGTTACTGGCAACTATACCAGTCCCATGGCAGGCAGCAATGGTGTCTGGCCCATGGCATGGCTTGCTGGTGCCAGAAAGGGACATAAAAATCCAGATCCCCAAGACTAGGGGTGGGGGAGTGATTGTAGACCAATCGCTGATCACTGCTTTTGTTTAGCTACTTTGGATCACTGGGTGCCTGGTTCTGAGGGCAGCCGTTGTTCCAACCTGCCCTGGACAAAGGCAGTGGCAGAGGCGACTTAAGGGCAGTACTCTTCCTCAGAGCCATGGAGGTCTGTTTCCTGGGAATTAGAGGGGACATTCAAACCCCTGTAAACAGGAGAAATCCTAAGGCCATTAGCAAGCACAACCCTGGGACAAGACATACGTTCAGAAAAGACAGTGAGGATCCTGCACTTTGCATTCACTTTGGGGTGACATTCCTGATGGAGAGCCACACTCTGACAGCAAACAGCTGCCAATGCAAAGCCAATTTGCAAAGATGGTGAAAGGTGTGTTTTGCTTAGGTTTGCCTGGTTTTGTTAGCTCCTGACACTCAAGAAAATTCTGTCATATCACCAGCTAGTTACAAATTCAAGAAAAAGACTTTTGAAGGAATGTACACCAGAGTTAACATTTTAAATTTTTAAAAAGTTCAGTATGCAACAAAAGATTACAAGACAAACAAAAAAACAGGAAATGATGGCCCAGCCAAAGAAAAAAGATAAAAATCCAGAAAACATCAAAGAAGATGACAAGATTGTGGACATACCAGAAAAAGACTTTAAAAAAAATGATATTCAAAATGATCAAGGAGATGGAGGAAAACACAGAGGAAGAAATAATGGCTACCAGGAAAACAATGAGTGAACAGTACGAGAATCTCAATAAAAAGAAAGAAGTTTTAAAAAGGAACCAAACAAAACAACTAGACTTGAAGGCCACAATAAATGAAATGAAAAATTCCTACAGGGGTGTTTCAACAGCATATTGGACCTGGCAGAAGAAAGAATCAGTGAATTCGAAGACAAGACAATTGAAATGATTCAGGCTGAGGTACAGAAAGAAAAAAGAATTATTAAAAGCAAAAATAGCCTGAGACACCTCTGTGACACCATCAAATGCACCAATATACACAGTATGGGAGTCCTAGGAGAAGAAAGAGAGAAAGGGGCAGAAGGAATAGTCAAACAAATAATGACAGAAAACTTCCCAAACTTAGCAAAAGATGTGAATATTCACATTGAAGAAGCCCAGAGAACATCAAACAGGAAAAACTTAAAGAAAAATATGTTCCATCACACACCAATCAAACTGTCGAATGCAAAGGACAAGAAAAGTGTTCTGAGGGCTGCAAGAGAAAAGCAATGTGTTATGTACAAGGCAGTCCCAATTAGATTAAGTGTCTATTTCTCATCAGAGACCATGGAATCAAAAAGGCAGTGGGTTGAAATACTTAAAGTGCTGAAAGAAAACATATACCAGCCAAGAATTTTAAATCCAACGAGACTTTCTTTCAAAAACGAGGAAGAGATTAAGACATTCCCAGGTGAACAAAAGCTGAGGGAGTTTATCACCACTAGACCTTCCCTATAAGCCATGCTAAAGGGAATTCTTCAGACTGAAAGGAAAGAGCACTAGACAGTGGTTCAAAGGAGTACAGAGAAATAAAGATCTCCAGTAAAGGAAAACATTAGGATAAATAGAAATGCCAATAATACTGTATTGTGTTTTTTGGTGTGTAACACCACTTCTAACTTCCTACAGGTGCTAAAATGCAAATGCATAAAAGCAATAATAAATCTATGGCTTTGAACATACAATATCACAGATATAATTTATAAAAAGTACAAAAAAAGGTGGGGAGGTAGAGGGACACAGGAACACTGTATACGTATGCTATTGAAGTCAGGCTGGTAATCAATCAAATATAAGTGTTATATATTTAGGATGTTAAATTTTAACCCCATGGTAACCACAAGGAAAATGGATGAAAAATACATCCAGATAGAAATGAGAAGGGACTCAATATGGTACAATACAAAAAAAACAAATAAATATGAAAATAGTCATTAAAGGAGAATTGAGGGACAAAAAAGGTATAAGAATTACAAAGACTAAATAGCAAAATGGCAGGAAAAAGTCCTGCATTATCAGTGGTTACTTTAAATGTAAATGGATTAAACTCCCAAGTCAAAAGGCAGAGATTGGCAGAATGAATATAAAAGCATTACCCAATTATATGCTGTCTAAAAGAGACTTACCTTAAATTCAAAGACAAAAGTAGGTCGAAAGTGAAAGGATGGAAAAAAAATACATACTATGCAAGCAGGAACCACAAGAGAGCTGGGGTAGCTATACTAATAACAGATAAAATAGTCTTTAAGTAAAAAACTGTTACCAGGGTCAAAGACAGTCATCATATACTGATAAAAAGGTCAACTCAGTAAGAAGATGTAACAATTATAAATGTATATGCACCTAACAGCAGAACTACAAAATATACAAAGCAAATACTGACAGATCTAAAGGGAGAAATGGATAGTTCTATATTAATAGTAGGAGACTTTAATATACCACTTTCATTAATGGATAGACCATTTAGACAGAAGATCAATAAATAAATAGAAGATTTGATCGATACTCTAAATCAACTAGACTTAATAGACATATATAGAACACTTCACCCAACAACAACAAAATACACATTCTTCTCGAGTGTACATGGATCATTCTCTAGGATAGACCACATCTTAGGTCACAAAACAAGTATCCATAAATTCAAAAATATTGAAAGCATACAATGCATCTTCTCTGACCACAATGGAATGAATCTAGAAATCAATTACAGAGAGAGAAATGGAAAATTCATAAACATGTAGAAATTAAACAACATATTCTTTAAAAACAAATGGGTTAAAGCGGGAATCACAAAAGAAATTAGAAAATATCTTGAGGTGAATTAAAATGAAAATACAACATGCCAAAACATATGGGATACAACAAAGACAATGCTGGGAGAGAAATTTACAGCTCTACATGCTTACATTAAAAAGAAAAAAGACTTCAAATCAGAGACCTAAAATCAAAACTGTAAGAAGTAGAAAAAGAAGAGCAAACTAA
Organism: Choloepus didactylus; assembly: GCF_015220235.1. Taxonomy (NCBI): domain Eukaryota; kingdom Metazoa; phylum Chordata; class Mammalia; order Pilosa; family Megalonychidae; genus Choloepus; species Choloepus didactylus. The sequence goes on from NC_051311.1 coordinate 61,952,880, forward strand.
ACCCAAAGCAAGCAGAAGGAAGGAAATAAATAACAAAGATTAGAGTGGAGACTAATGAAACAGAGAATAAAAAACATTAGAGAGAATCAACAAAACCAAAAGTTGGTGTGGTTCCTTGAAAAGATCAATGAAATTGACCAAACTCTAGCCAGACTGATGAAGAAATAGAGAGAGAGGACACAAATAACTAAAGACAGAAATGAAAAGGGGGACAGAACAATATCTCTTATGAATATAGATGCAAAAATCCTCAACAAATACTAACAAATCCAATCTAACAGCTCATTAAAAGAATTACACACCATGATCAAGTGGGTTTTATCCCAGGTATGTTAAGGATGGTTCAACATAAGACAATCAATTAATGTAATACACCACATTAACGTAATAAAAGAAAAAAAAAACCACATGATCTTCTCAATTGATGTAGAAAAGGCATTTGACAAAATCCAGTACCCTTCTTAACAAAAATACCTTAAAAACTATGAATAGAAGGAAACTTCCTCAACACATGAAAAACTCACAGCTAACATCATTCTTAACAGTGAAAGACTGAAAGCTTTCTTCCTAAGATCAGGAACAAGACAAGGAAACCCACTGTCACCATTGTTACTTAATATTGTACTGGAAGTTCTAGCCAGAGCAATTAGGCAAGAAAAAGACATAAATGGCATCCAAATTGGTAAGGAAGAAGTAAAACTTTCACTATTTACAGATGACATGATCCTATACACAGAAAATCCTGGAAAAAAAATACACAATAAAGATCCCAGAGTTAGTAAATGAATTCAGCTAAAGTTTCAGGATACGAGATCAATACCCAAAATCAGTAGTCTTTCTATACCCTAGTAATGATCAATCTGAGAAAGAAATCAAGAAAAAAATCCCATTTACAACAGCAACTAAAAGAATCAAATATCTAGGAATAAATTTAACCAAGGATGTGAAGGACTTGCAAACAGAAAACTGCAAGGCATTGCTAAAGAAATCAAAGAAGCCCTAAATAAATGGAAGGATATTACATGTCCATGGATTGGAAGATTAAATATTGTTAAGATGTCAATTCCACCCAAAATTATTTACAGGTTCAACACAATCCCAATCAAAATTCCAACAGCCTTCTTTGCAGAAATGGAAAAGCCAATCATCAAATTTATATGGAAAGTTAAGGGACCCCAAATAACTAAAGCCATCCCCAAAAAGAAGAACGAAGTTGGAAGACTCACACTTTCCAATCTTTAAACTTATTACAAAGCCACAGTAATCAAAACAGCATGGTACTGACACAAAGAAAGACAAAAAGACCGATGGAATTAAAGTAAGAGGTGACAAAGTCCACTCAATTGGAAAAGAATAGTCTGTTCAACAAATGGTGTGGGGAAACTGGTTCACCATTTGCAAAAGAATGAAGATGGACCCCTACTTCACACCATATACAAAATTCAACTCAAAATGGATTGAAGACCTAAAGATAAGAGGCAGAACTATAACACCTCCTAGAAGAAACCTCCTAGAAAGCATCTTCAGGACCTTGTGTTATGCAATGGCTTCTTAGACTTTACATTCAAAGCACAAGCAACAAAACAAAAAAAAAAAAAAAAGATAAATGGGACCTCATCAAAATTAAAAACTGTTTGTGCATCAAAGAACTTCATCATGAAAGTAAAAAGACAACCTACAGAATGGGAGAAAATATTTGGAAACCACATATCCATTAAGGGTTTAATATCCAGAATATATAAAAAAGCCCTTCAACTCCTCAACAAAAAGACAAACAACCCAATTAAAAAATGGACAAAAGACTTGAGTAGACATTTCTCCAAAGAAAATATACAAATGGCCAAAAAGCACATGAGAAGATGCTAAACATCATTATCCATTAGGGAAATGCAAATCAGAACCACATGAGATAGCATTTCACACTTACCAGTATGGCTACTATTTAAAAAACAGAAAATAACAAGCATGGAGAGGATGTGGAAAGATAGGAACACTTGTTCATTGTTGGCAGGAATGTAAAATGGTGCAGATATTGTGGAAGACAGTTCAGTGGTTCTTCAGAAAGTTAAGTATAGAAATATCATATGACCTAGCAATCCCATTCTAGATATATCTGAAAAGAATTGGAAGCAGGGACTCAAACAAATATTTGCACATCGATGTTCATAGTGGCCTTATTCGCAACTGCCAAAAGATGTAAGCAACCAAAGTGTCCATCAACAGATGAATGGATAAACAAAATGTAGTATATACACACAATGGAATATCAGTCAGTTCTAAAAAGAATGAAGTTCTGATACATGCAACAACATGGTTGAACCTTGAAGACATCATGAGTGAAAAGAGCCATACACCAAAGAACAAATATTGTATGATCTCATTCATATGAGATAATTCCAATAAGCAAATCCATAGAGTCAGAAACTAGAATATGGGTTACCAGGGGTTGTGGCAGAGGTAGAGAATGGGGAGTTAATGCTTAACCAGTACACAGTTTCTGTGTGAGGTAATGGAAAAGTTTTGATAATGGATGGTGGTGATGGTAGCACCACTGATATGAAATAATTAAAGTAAGCAAACTCCTCGAGTAAGAATTTAGAATATAAGTTACCAGGGCTGGGGGTGGGAGTAGGGAATAGGGAGTTAAAGCTTAAAATGTACAGTTTCTATTTAAACAATGGAAAAGTTTTGTTAGTGGATGGTGGTGATAGTGGCACAACATTGTGAACATAATTAACAGCACCAAATTATATATTTGAATGTGGTTAAAAGGGTTGCATATGTTACTGGAATAAAATTTTAAAAAAAAATCCATGGAACTTCACAACACAAACAGTGAATCTAAATTAAACCATGGACTATAGTTAATAGTACAGTCATAAAAATGTGCTTTCATCAGTTGTAACAAAAGGACCACACTAAAACAATTATTAATAAAATAGGGTAGTACATGAGACGTCTTTAATTTAAAAAAAAAGTGAAATTTAAAATGATAGTAACATATGATGATTACTAGATTCTTTTTTTCCTTATAATGTCTTAAAATGCATCATAATAGCAAAGGAAGGAAGGAAGGAAGGAAGGGAGGGAGGGAGGAAGAAAGGAAGATAGATAATTGGGGGCAAAAAAGACACCTTTGTGGTCTGTAATATTACCAGATCAGTAGGCTTTTGCACTTTCATTAAGCGACCCTAGTTGGCGTTCTGGATAGGGTGAGTAAAATATTAGTCCTCTGTTCTCCAAGACTCCCATTAAGCAAACTATTACTAACAAGTGTGCATATCCTCAGATTCCCACCACCACCCCTCCTACAGATACTATATCCATGCCCACGGCACATATGAAGACACATTCCTCTTGTTCAAGCCTTATCTACCCACCTCTGCCCAACTCTGTCCATCTATGCTTATTCCCTTCTTGTCCCTTCTCTCCCCTGCCCTAGAACTTTACTTCATTGGTCATCCCTTCTCTTTCCTATACCTTCTACCTCTCTCTATCGGTTCTTTCCCTCAGTCAACAAATATCTCTCTCATCTCAAAAAGAAAGCCTTCCATTTGTCTCTGTCCTTCCCTTCTCACACTCCTCCTCTAAAAAGCAGCCTACTCACCCTGCCTCCACTTTCTCCCCTACCATGCAATCCTCTAGCTACCCTCTCCACTCTTCTGAAATTGCTCTGGTTAAGATCATCAATAAGCTACTGATGAAAATCAAATGGTAAATGTTCTGTCCTTGTTTTATTTGACCTTCTTGTGTTCTCCCTCATTTTTAACAACTGCTCCTTTCCTGGTTTCTGAAATAATCCAGGGTTCTCTGCCTCTCTTCTGAATCCTGCTATGGCTCCCTCCCTCACTGATAACCCCTTCTGCTGCCTAACACCTTGCTCCCTCCTCCACCCATGGCTTTTCCACTTCATATATTCTTTTGCTCTCCTGTTCCCATTACCCTCTCTATGTCAATTATTCCACAGAATCCCAGGACCACCTAGCCCAGAGCCTACTGGACATCACTTGAATACCCCACAAGTATCAACCTCAGTATGTCCAAAACTGAACTCTTTATCTCTCCAAGCCCAACCCGTGTTCACCTTCCAGGATTCTCTCTTAGTTAGTGACATCACTCAATGCCATTCAATGAGAAATTCTCCATTTCCAATAAATGACAAAAGCCTTTTGGTTTTACCTCCTAAATATCTTCCCTCCATCCTTGCCATCACCCCTCTAGTTGGGCCATCATCTCTCAAATGAACTCTTCTCCCTCCTCCAGTGGGTCATCCCTACTTCCAGTGGATCATCACTCTAACCTCCACATTGCTACTAATGTGTTTTATCTAAAACGCTATGCCTCAATTCTCCCTGCCCTGCTGAAAACTTGCTAGTGTTCCAAAATGGCTTCTAGAATCATTTGGTAAAATATCTAAACTCCTTAACATGGTGCACAAAAGCCTTAACTCCTGCCATTCCTCTCCTTACCACTTTTATTCCAGCAGTTCCAAACTTACTTGTAGTTTCCAGAACAATTTCACACCTCTATGACCACTTGTGATGTTAACTAGCCAGAATGCCCTTTTCCCCTTCTCTAGCCTCCTAGTGATCAACCTTCCTATATGAAGCTTTTCCTGACTATCTGCAATTATCAAATCCCCCCAATTTTCTAATACTTTTGTACCATGTCTACTACTGCACATATACTAAGTTTCATTTGTTTTCCTATTACTCTCCCAGATTATACAATGAGTTCTTTGTGAGTTCATTGTGTCCCCAGTACTTGGCATAATGTTTAGCACATAGTACATGCTTAATAAAAGTGTGCTGAACAGAATGGGTGCCTGCAAGAGGCATTTGTTTCCAAAGGATCTCTGGGCATGAGAGCCCTAGGGCATTTAACTGTGGGATCCTGCATTTCTGATGTTGTCCATGAGGAAGGGTTTGTGCCTTTGGGGGATTGAGAAAATGCAGGAGAGTACATTCGGATTTCCCATAGCACTGCAATACCTTCCAGTTTTGATAACAATCCACTGCTATCATGAGAGGGGAGTCTCAAGAAGTTTGAGGGTGGGCTCCCCAGACGTATTGCTGACTTTGCCCTTATCCCAGACTCGTCCTCCTTGTCTCCCATACTCCCACAGACAAGTGGCTGCAATAGAGTCTACCCACTGAACTATGTGGACCCATTTAAAGAGTTACAACCATTCTGTCCCCAGGCACAGTTCATGGGATTACTTCGGGTATAAGCCCCTCAAGCCAATGAAGGAAAAATTAATAAAAGACCATGAAATAAGTCCAAGTGTTGTTAAAGGCCCACCTTTGGGCAAAGAGAGTCCACTTAATGAGAGTGAGCTGTAAGGATTTGGACAAATGTAGAAGAGAGCCCAAAACACAAATATTCAGGAAATTCTTCGTTTTAGATATCACATAGAAAGTTTCTCATGGATACCAGCTTCAATTTGGGAAACTGGGTAAGGTTGGGTTCCCTGCACAAAGGCCTATGACTTTGACATCAGGGCATTTAAAGGCTTTGGTCCAAACTCATATGGTGCCTGCCATCTCAGTGGATCATTTATAAAAAAACAAACAAACAAACAAACAAAAAAACCCAACACACTTAATACTTACATATGACTGAACAGATAGGTCCCACTGTGTACTTGGTGCCATGCAGGCTTGTCACAGATTTGGCTGCTTTTTGGGCTACTTCATCCTACAGTAAGAGAACCAAGGAAAGGTGGATGGATAACACTTATCTAGTGGGAGACCAGGCACCCAATAGCAGAATTTAGAATGCAGTGGTATGGTTAACCAAACTCTGTGGTTAATGGCGACTCAAGTACAACACCCTGTTGGTTTCAACCATTTTCACTAAGAAGTAAGCACAAGTTCACTTTTGCTATCTTTGAAAATTCAAGATAAAGACCCTAGTTGTTTATTTGATCATCCAGGTGCTAGAAATACTTCTTGTTTGGAATATGGATGGAAATAGGGTGGGGGTAAGAGGCTAAATAGAATGTGTCTGACCCCAGGATGTACCCAGGAAGTTGATTTTTTAAAAAATAGATCCCTACATTGGCTTATTTCCCTGTGATTATCTTTTTTTTCCAAGAAGCAGAGCTCAGGAAAATGTTTTCCATTATATGAGGGTTCCAATTTTTACTGACTGAGGCTTTACTGTCCTTGCTAGGGATAAATGTAAGGTCTTGAACTTGGGTCCAAGAAAACAACTGTACAAATACCAGATGGGGGAAACCTGGCTCAGCAGAATCCTCGGAAAGCCTGGGGTTTCAATTGTCAGTGAGCCCAACATGAGTCAAAGGCACGGTGCTACTGCCAAAAAACTAATGTGACCCTCAACTGTATTAGCAGAGGTGCACTGTTTGGATGAGGGCAGTTATGGTCACACTCTGCTCTGTGCTGGTTAACCCACAACACAAGTTTTACATTCACTTCTAGGAGCTACCCTCGAAGAACACAGACAAACCAAGGCATTTTCGGAAAACAGCTACCAGAATGGTGAGGTAACTTGGGACCATATTGTGAGTGCTTTAAAGAGCTTGGGATATTTAGTAGGCATAAGGAAAGACTTAGGAGAGGTAGGTTCCTGGTCTTCAAGTAATTAATGGATTTGCCTCTCAAAGAGAAACATACTTACTCAATGGAGCCAATCAATAAACCAGAGCTAGTAAGTGAAAACTATGGAGAGAAGGTGACAGCTCTCAGGAAGGAGGAAGTCTAACCTCCTTCAAAGCTTCAATCAAACCTGCACCGATACGGAATATGCTCCCTTGGAGGCAGGAAGCTGTCCATGCTTGAGATAGTCAATCATAGGAAGATGACTATCTGGCAGGGATTGAAGCACAAAATTTGGATAATCTAAGCTCATCTAGGTCTATTTAAACTACCTTTTAGGGTTCCATCTGACCCTGAAATTCTTTTTCCCTGATTCAACCTTGAGTGACAATAATCACCATCAAAACCCTGACGGGCTAAAAATCCAAATGATGAGATGGAAGATATACCTGAATTGGAATAATCTATTCCATTTCTGCCTGGGGCTTCTGGCAATAATGTATTTGAAAGTAAAACTGACCAAAAGGCCCCAAGTGAGGGTTTATTCCTAACAAATGTGTTTCAAAAACAAAACCTAAAAGCCAAATTGGAAATATCTGCACATATTCTTCAGCTGGGGCTAGCTCTAGCTCAATTGTAAATAGCCCCTGGAGATGTCACCATCTGACCTAAGGCTGCCACCAATCTGCATACTCTTGAAATGGGAAAGATGATGGAAAGCATCAAGTTAGAGAAGTCAGCGTTTTACACCTGACATCATATACTAGTGCATCATGATGGCAGGTCAGAGAGCCAAAGACACCAAGAAAGTATTAGGTAAGGAGCCGGGACAAGGCACTGACAATAGATCCAAATAGAGCATCTGACAATAGATCCAAAATCCTCAGGTCCAAATCCAAGTCATTATTTCCTAGGCAAAAGAAAGCACATCCTGGCAACTTATGTTCTAAGGCAGGCTCCAGCTCATCTAGATTAAGAAACAATAATTTCATGTACTCTATGTCCCAAAGAAGCCTAATTTAAGAAAGCCCATAACCAGTCTTTCAAACACTTGCCTGCATCACAGCCTTCTCAATGGTTGGACTTATGTCCCACTCATCTTTGTAACTTATCACTCATACACCCCCACCCCAATATCTAACTTTATGACTGAAACTTTTCTGTCTACACATTGGACATTTGTTGCTGAGCTGAAATTAAGTTTCAGAAACTCACCAGTTCATCAAAGTTATCTAACCTGGTACATTTATACCCATAGGGGAACATCAGCAGCTGGGAATAGCTGTGGAGGGTAATGAAGGCCTTGACTTTTCCATGACTCTGGATGAAGTCCACGATGGATTTCACTTCAATTTCAGAGTTGGCCCTAGGTCCGTGATATGAATCAGAGCAAGGGTTGTTACTGGCTCCAGGTCCTGGTGGGATGCAGAAAAAGCCCAGTGACACCAGTGAGCTTTAAGAAGACACTGCATGGAGGTAGGTACCACACATCAAGTTCCTCCTCTGGAATTTAGAGCAAGAGCGTCATTATATTAGATCAAGTTACTACCAAAGCGTTAGTCAGGAAGCCTTACTGAAGTTATTCTGGCCACATCTCTCTTCTAAAAAAAAATATGGCTCCTCTATAGGGCAGAAACAGCTATCAAATTAGATCATCTCCTCTCTGTGGGAGTTGTTGGAAGAGAAGCTAGATTTAATATAATGGACGGAATTCCTGCATTGGGTGGGAGTTCAGCAAGTTCATTTCTGGGATCTCTTCCAGTTCTTAGAGTCCAAGAGAAGATTCTCTGCATCTGTACTTCTAAGTTACAAAGCCACAAATCAAGGACCTCTGACACCTTTTCTCTGGTGAGGAAATTACAACTACATTTGACAATAAAGCCACTTTTAGGGTGATGGGAAGTTCAGCCTAAATTCTCTCAGCACTAGAGTTGTTCATGACCACTGAAGTGGGTTCACTGTAGGCCTGGTCCGGGCTGTGAATGCTAGAGACCCTCTGAAACAATGGGTAGAGGCTGGGATTCCCAGGGTCTCTAAGTGATATGGACAAGATGTAGATACAACCTCTGTCACCATATTTTAAGATTATTTTATAGAAATAACAACATTTCAGGACAATTTTTGACATTGACTTGCTGGGTATTTTCAATATTTTGGATCTGACTGATGCTTTGATTTTTTTTTTCCTACACTAAAAACTTTTTTTGCAAAAGCAATGAATGAAGTTGACACTCATCCATATCCTCTCACAATTTCCTAGTGTGTCCTTTCTTGGTTCCATGACACTCATTAATTCATTTGTTTTACAAATATTTAGTGATTGCCTTCTATCTCTCAAATACTGAGCTAGATGTTAGGAATTTAGAGTGAAAAAGATACAGCTCCTAACCTCACTGATATCATAGCCATGTGAGGAAAACAAATTTCAATGCTGTGATTAGTGAAACACAGGGGTTTTAACACGGTGCTTCAAAGAATAAAGGAGGCACACTAGCCAGCCACTGAACTCTGAAAAATAACAAAGCCAGGGCAGCAAGAAAATATTTTATTTTCAAATCTATTTTGAAAATCAATTTCTTAATCCTATTTGTGATTCTTTTTAGTTGTCTTTCTCGAATCAACCATAGATGATGTAATGCTTCTCCTATGAATAGATCCTAACCCCCTCTAGTGGTTGGTTCAGGGCTTCCTGAGGCCCCTCACCATTGCATAAAGTCCTGCTCCTGCAGCTCAGAAGCTGAGCCAGGCTACAGCTTGTGGGAAAACCAAGATGTGAGACAAATATATTAAACGCTGCTCAGAGTCTGTGACAGCACTGCACGCCTGTGAAGGGAATTTAGTTAAGTGTTTTTCAAATAGGTTTTTAAATGACTTGAATCCTGAATGGATTTAGCAGGCTGACAGCACTGAAGAGCGATACAAAATATTGTGGCTAGTTGGCCAGACAACAGGTCTGGCCATCCCTGGAGCAATTCCTTAGGCTCACCTCCAAAACCTGCATCCCAGTTCCGGTTAGGATCAACTCCAATGCATAAGCTTCCAGATTCCTTGGACCGGGTCTTCCGCCACATACGATTCTTAAAAATCCAACCGAAAAAGAATAAGGAAAAAAGAAAGCTGGTCATTCGGACGGACTGAGGAGAAGGTCCCTTTAGAATTCTGTTAATTTCCCTTGCTCCCTCCCAAGAAGGCCCCTTTGGAATTGCACTAATTTCCCTTGCTGGCAAGAGGTGCCAATTGTCCTTAAACATGGTCCTGTCTGGAGCGTCTCTGCCGCCTGAATGAGAAAAGAAGTGGACATTCCCCCATCTCCTCAAGAATACTTGCCAAAACATGTTCCACAGAACACTAGTTCTGTTAAACGTTAACCAAAAAAAAAAAAAGCAGGGAGTGGGGGGACACGAGGCTCTGTGATAGACTATGTATTTTGGGAAAACAAGGGATTAAGCAGGTTAATTTATTTCCAAAACAAAGAGTTTTTAATGCATTAATGTTTTTTATGAATCTCCAAGAAAGGGATATAGTGGATAGTATTTCCCAGACTTGATTCTTAAACCCTTTATTCATAGAGAATCTCATGGGATTATCACTAGCATTAGCACAAGATTCTTTGAAAATTTTACCATAGTAAACTCTCCCCAAAAATTAAACATGAACCTCTGACTCACTCTAAATATGCGTGGGGTCATTGTCGCCACAATGATGTTTTGTAACAGGATTTTAAAGGTTAAAAAAAAAACACTACATAGCTCCTTTTAGTGATATTACAGAGGATTTCCACTACAGATTGTGAGTGAAATGTTAGTTACATTGTACTGCCTACCTAAATCCTACTACAATCTAATTGTCAGCAGGTAACATCCGCCTCCTCTTTTCTATCAATCCTACCATGAAAACGCAGAGATATTGGAACAAATCTCCTAGGTGACTCATGGTAAACACTGAGCTCTAATAGCCCAGCATAACAGCTGAATTGGGCTCTGACCCAGGCAACATGTAAAGTTATCGTGTGTTGGAATAAGAAGTGATTATAAACTCTACTATATGCCTCAATTCAAGGCCACTACTGAGAGATTAGGGCAAATCAAGAACAGAAAAATTACTCTCATTTCATTTTTGAAGCACCTGCACATCTCCTTAGACCCTTGTTGAAGAAAAGAAAAAGTAAAAGCTTACTGTGGTTTGAGAGAACACAAATCCATCGGGGTTTGTGACAGGCAGCAGGAAGATATCCATCGTGTCCAAAATGGAAGTGATGGATGGATCGTTTCCATAATCAGAGGCAATCTGAGAAGAGAAAATGTATATGCCAACCTCGCACACCACTTTAGCCAGGGAAGACAGGGATAGCATATTAAGGTGATGCAACTTTTTTCAAAATATGAACTAGAGATCACTGCTGGTACAATGCAGTCCCATCTCCTGTAGTTTCAACAAATGTAATATGCCAGTGTCTATACTTTTATTTCTGGTCTGAATAAATTACTTATATTAATAAAAATCATATACTACTTATCCATTCTCTCTCAAAAACAGCAGCATTCTTCCTATTAATTCTGGGGAGGCATGTGGCAATGGTGAGCAATGGTGTATGTGGCTTAAAGGGATCTTTGATAACACCCAAGAACCAAAGAAAATTTTTAGTTTTCCTTAATCACTACACAGGATAGCTTTCCAAAAGATCTCACAACCAACACCTGATTACTTAAATATGCCAACACTTTTCTAAAGATACAGAGAACCAGTTAAATTCCATTTGGGGAATTACATTTACTTGCAATCAATTGCAGTAGTTGAAGTTTCTGCTGGGTTAAAATTTATTCATTTCCTGTGCTCAGCCATCCTAAGACATTATTATTCAACTGTTAAATATCCATTTCATAATACCCTAAAGGTAACTGCATTTTAATTGAAGGGAAAAATGTATCAGTCAGTATGCACGTGGTTGCACATGCTTGAATGATCTGATGTGAATTGATTTCCTTTGCTCATGAATTAACATTCTGATTTATAGCATGTCATTTTTGAAATACTGAAGAAATACCAGACTAGGTCACACCCAGCCCTGTGTCCTGACTCTAATTCCAAGGAATATATTGAAGAAAGAGGTTGCTACACCCTGACTTCAAAATCAACTTTGGGAAATTTTCAAAACAACCCAAACACCCTTAACTAAATCCACTTTGGATTTGTATGTCAAAGTAAACCCTTCTTGAACCTGTTTATATCTTCCCTCTGAGTCCCTTTTGTGCTTCTATAGATTTCTAACATCATGCCTCAGCTCTGAGTTCTGGATGGCAAAGCAATTTTTCTCTTGCCTGTTCTTATGCTGAAATCTTACTCCTGGGGTCCTTACTTGCCACCCTCCTGATTTCTTCCAGTTCACTGTGCCTTTTAAGCATGCACAGAGTGGCCGGCACAGGGATAGACTGACAGGGGACTGGGGGTGGGGTGGAGGGCGGAGGAGACAATACCAAAAAGGGCTGGATGGGTCTATCTCTTACCGTGTGACAGGAGAAGGGCTAGTGGCTGAAAGCGTTGGACCATTAAGACCACAAGTACTATTGTGTGATCAGATGGGTCCTGACCCAAGAAAGAAAAAACGATCGAGGAATTTTAGGCAAAATGACCTTATTTGCTGTCCACAATGCAGTAGCTTGTGTAACCCACTCGCGAGCATGGATCCCAGCGTCTAGCCAGATGGCTGGCTTGTCTCCTCCGGTGCTGAACTGAAAAACAAGCCTCAAAATGTGAATGGCTCCACTGCCGTCCCCTCCCCCATTTTTCTCTGTTCCCCTCCCTGTATTTGATGGGATTGAGAGAGAATGAGATTCAGTCTCCTGTCAATTAACTCTTCTCATTTAAAGTGATTTTTTTGTTTCCTTCTTTAATGTAAAATTAAATGCAGACTAACAAGTGTGGCAATAGACTTTTTCTTCTTTGATGTTCGTAAAAAATCACTGCAAATAATGTAATGACATGAAAATATGTTCATCATATGTTGTAAATGGAAAAAAAAACAGGGTACAGAATAGTATTGATGCCATTTTTATTTTTTTAAAGACTAGTTCATATATATGTATATGTATATCTATACATAAATACACACACACATATATGTCTATATACACACATGAGAGAAAGGGAGAAAGGGAGGTAGGAAGAGAAGAAAGGAGAAGGCAAAAGAAGTAGAAAGATAGAAAATAAAATGTTAATAGCTATTATCCCATACTTGTGGAATTAGAATTTCAGGGATTTTTTTCCCCTTTTGGATGTGTGTTTTGTTTCTCTATTTTCCAAATGTAAGCAATGAGTGTGTTATTTTTGCAATAAAAAATGCTCATGATAACCTAAAAACAGGATTGGAAGATTCTGGAGGTGCTTTCCAGACTTCAAATTTTATCATCTAAGTGACTTAGTTTTATTTGGAACGGTGGCTTTGCCAATTGGATCAGTAAATGTGGAGGAAAAGATTATTTTTGCACCATCAACTTCTATCTCTGTTCAGCATTCTAAACATAACAGTTAAGGTAAATGAGAAATGCAAATCCTAACTAAAATTACAGTTCATAGGTTTGGAGAGTTTGGTTCAAAGTGCCTTTTCCTCCAAAAAAAGCAAGGAACTTTCAAAAGCACTTAACATTCTCAGTCACCGAACCACCATGGAAAAGGGAAAGCCAGGAAAATCCAAGGGAAAGGAAAATCTGGGCTTTAGTGATCCAGTTGTAGGAGAAAAAGGGAATTTAGGAAATAAAAAGAAAGGACTGACAGCAATAAACATTAGCAAATGTATCCCAGTGTCAAGAAGCAGGCAAATCACTCCTCTCAGGCCTGCTTTGGGAAAAAGCTCTCGAGAAATCCATCTGTCCCAATGAGTCAGTTGGTTCCCAGCCATAAAGTTTCCAAATTTAGCTGGGAGTTGTGACAGTACCTCTTTTTTTTTTTTCCTTTAACAAACTCTTTCTAGGAAATCTGGAGAAATAGTTTTCCTGGCAGTGTAAAAAAGCTTGAAATTATCAGCCCTAAGACTGTTAGTCGTTACAAGTTGGAGTAAAACCTTAACTTTTTTTCAGCTATCGCCTTTAGAATGCCTGGGTTTCAAAACAGGTAATAAAAACTATTGCTTTCCCTTTCCGGTTTAGCCTCCAGTCTTCCTTCCGCACACTGCGGCAACTCTACTTTTATTTAAATACGGCTCAAGCAGGTACTCGGCGCTTTTTTTCCCACCTTCTCTCGGTTTAAAAAAAAAGGAGGAGGAGGAAAGAAAATATGTCAAAGAAAGAAGGAAAAAAGGCACAAAACTCCGATCTTGATTAATTACAAAATGCCTCCCCACCCCCTCCTGTTCGCCCCGGGGCCTGCACCACCTCCCCCCGTCCTCGGCTCCTATTGGCGCGTTAGCTTCGCGTTCTCCGCAAGCCAGTCTATCAAGATGGAAGCACTCATTCTCGCCGGCAGACTCGCGTCAGCTTGCGCAGGAAGAAGGAGAAAGAAAGAGGGGAGTAAGAAGGTGGACGGGCAAAACCAGCGAGGACCGGTTAGGAAGGGGGGGAGGGGGAGCCGCGCTGCAAGAAGAGCGCGGACAGAGGGCCCGCCTGGGAGCAGCGGGATTCTAGAAGCATCCGGAGGAAAAACCGGCTCTGCTCGCGCGTACCTTGATCACGTTCATGGGCCGGTTTTCAGAAGAAGAGCCAATGTACACTTTGCTCACTAGTCCAGGGTACTCAGCCACGAGGTGATCCATTTGTTGGGAAATCTGAAATGTTTAAAGTGAATAAATAAGCATTTTAAAATTCATCCATTAGGGACTTTTTTTTTCCTCCATTTATATTTCCTCAGGAAAAAGTGGAGAAGGCAGAGCTGGCTGATACCTTAGGACCGGGGATATTTTAATCAAAGCTAAGAGATGATGAGTCATTCGGCAACTGCAGGAGCTGGAAAAGAAGCCATTTTGCGGCAGCAGAGCAGGCTCTTTCCAGTTTGGGGCTTAAAACAAAAGGGCAGTTTTCTGGTTTGCCCAAGACTTTCCCCAACCCAGCAATGAGATGGAGCGCCTCAAGCCATAAAGTTCTTGACTTCACTAGCAGAGGAACAGAAATGATAGTGGCACACACACAGACACACATAAAAGTGAGTTTAGAGGCAGGCGTTATAAAATGCATCAGGTCTGCTAGCTCAGGCCTGGAGACGATGGAGTCTCTGCCTCAGATACATTTCCCTCACTGGCTGCTCAGGCTCATCTTTTCAAGGCTACTTGAAATTCCGTGCATCAGGGGCACCCAAGCGGTGTCCATTGCTGGGATTGAAGCATGTCTGGGCATATCTGGAGAGTTAACAGGATGAAATCAGCTCCCTAGCTTTTACCAGCATTTGCTCTTCAGTGGACACAGATGCCAGTTTGTGGGGCCAGGCAGAGGAGAAAGAGAGCATCTTGTTTCCTCTCTTTTTTCCTTTGACTCTCTGTGGTGGTTCACTGCCCCTAATGAGAAACTCTTGGGGCCATACATATTTCAAATTCAGAATTTTGGGGGGATTTTAGAAAGGTAATTGGAAACATATATTGTATATTAGACAGATGGCACTGTTCCATATTCAAACACATTAATATATCTGGCAGTGAAACAGATGAGTAGCATGGCAGTTCAGGTCAGATTTTGTCCCCAAATGAGTTCGGATCGGGTCAGGTTTTATCACCAAATAAATTTGGGGAAAAAGTTGTTTTCAGAGCTGTTTGCATTATGTGTCACTAAGGAGCAAATGCAGGACTGCCCAGGTGACAACATGTGACTCAGGTGGAAGAAGGGGGCATTCTTCACAGAACCAACAAAACAGGAAAGACAGAAGAGACTACACAGACTAAGCTACCAGAAGGTCCTGGAGCCTCTGGCAGGTTGGGAAGCCCCATCTTTGGCTGAAAATCAGAGTTATCAAGGTGGTATAAGTGGTATAAGTGTGCTTCATGGTGGCCATCATCAGTGGCTGCCATGAAGCACAACTCTCAAATGGCTTCGTGAACAGCACAGGTCAGACATCAGCAAGGAACTCGAGGAGAGTGGCATGAGCATGAGAGGGCTATTTGTATGCTCACTTAAAAGACTTCCAAAATAACTGGGTGGGTGGCTGTTGGGGTAGGCAGGTCCTGCAACTAAGCAGGAGTAGGCATGAAACCAGTGACACTGACATAGGCTGTGAAATCCTAGAGAAACTTGGAAAAGTTAGGAAATAAGATGAGAATAATTTCTAGGTCATTGAATGACTAGTGAAAGTATAGGCCTTGTCGCAGGAAGAGAGAATGGCCCATTTTTCTGATGTTCGTTTTGAAACACTTACCTCTTCCAAGGTGTGGTAGGCCCCAAAGTTGAAGTAATCATTTCGTTCTCTTCTCTGATTAAATAGCATTTCTTCATTCTCTTTGTCCAACAGAACCTAACATAAATAATCTATAATTTATAGCAATCCATTTCATTCTACAGTTGTGAAGAAATGGTGACACTCAGGTCTCTCGTACCAAGCTTTCCTCTTTCTGTCATGCACACTTTGGGGTCATGCCTTTTCCTTATTCTGGCAGAGCCCTGATCAAACTGCTAAGAATTATTCCAAGAAAAGTATTCTGATCCAAAAGGGACTGAAGCATTAATTGGGGTTCTGGCCAGTCAGATGCTGCAGATGTAAGACGACAGTCAGTCCCATGGTGGGCAGCAGGCACAGGTGGGGTGGCCTGACATTGTCTTACGGTTCATCCTGCCTTTCTGGGAACCTCCAATTAAAAAAAATAAAGAGCAGCTTGCTTTTCCCTGCTTTGACTAACACCCTTCGGGTTGCACTTTATATTTCATGCTATAGCTTCTCCTCTGCCCTTTCCTCTAAATTGTTACCATATTCCAGTTGTGCCAAATGCAAAAGAGAGAGGGACATTGCCTCCCTGTCCACCCTGCAGTAGCCTAGACCATAGCTAGGCCCTGGTGGCATCCACAGGTCCCTTCCCTGGCAAATGGTACCCATGGATAAAAGAGAATGGACCTTCAGTTCATGTGGACCAGCAAGCCTCTAGAAGAATGATTTGAGGGGTAATTACCTGAACATCTTCAATCATAATGGAATAAGCAATTTCCTGGGACTCCAAGAAAACTTTGAATGCCTGGACACTGACGAAGGGAACTCGGACATGAACTTCCTCACCTGGAGTGGTGGGTGATTTCCAGAAATCAAGCTGAAAAGGATAAAAAGGCCAAGCGAAGGCAATGAACAGGGAACATTTCTGGGGAAATGAACAGTTCAGTATTGATATGTTTTAAGAAATCATTTGCATCAATTTTATCTTGAGCCCTCCAAGACCAGAATCACTGTGGAATCACTATGATATTGCAACCAGAATTTTTAAATATCCAGACATTGGCATATGTTGTATTTCTCACCACCCCATCACTGGATATTAAAACTGGCTGATAGTTTTAAAAAACTATGGCAGTTTTTTAAAAAGCTTACATTAAAGTGATCCAATTCATTTGATAATAGAATATTAATACTATAAATTATTTAGGAGGGAAATAATGCATTAAAGGTGCTCAAAGTAACTCACATTTGATCTCTTTATTTTTACAATAAACGTGTGAATCAGATAAATAGTATATTTATCTCCATTTTACAGAATGGAAAAATGAAACACAGGGAAAGTAGGTGACCTGCCCAACATCACACAATTAGGATTAGAGCCCAAATCTTTTGAATCCCAGCTTCATGGGTTAGCATTCCACGCTACATCCATGGAGATGAGATTCAGTTCGAAGGAAGACATCTTAATCATCATGTCTAACAGTGTTTACCCTGGGAAACAGAGACCCCCTACCAGGACAGATACCTGAAGATGTTCTTCAGCCTCCATTTCCACCAGATTCTTAATTTGTTCTTCATTCCTTGGTATGATCTCAAGAACCTGGTCTCTAAAGAATATTGAACAACAGACATGACGTTACAAGCAAAATTTCAACACTGTTTCCTGTTACTTTCTGCTCCTAGTAGTCTCTGCATGTAAAAAGTTAATGCAATAATTATTTCCTTTGACAATCCAGAAATAATAGTGTGCTGACCCAGATCCCCAGAATGAGGAGTTGGTAAAATGGATTAATTTTCCCAAAGGAAATATCTAAATAATAATTAAGAAGTGTGTGAGCTCCTAGCAGGAAGCTTGCCATTAAAGTTATGTTTCCTTAACTGATGATTATTTGTCAGATAACACCTACTGCTCATAAAGCATTGGCCTTTAAAACTTGTATGTTCCTGTTTTTCAGAAATAAGGTTTTGTTGTTGTTGTTTTGTTTTGTTTTTAGTGGAATAATTGGTTTGGTGCTTGTAAGAGGAATCAAATTCACATCTGAGTAGACCTTGGGCTTTTTTTGTCAACTGAAGTATCAGATTTCCATCTCCAAACCCTATTCATGCAGTCCAAACTGGGGATAATGCTGGGGTATGGCTAGGGACAGCTGGAACCCACACAAAGCATGGTGTGCCTTTCTTTGTGTATACACACATACATACACTTATAACGGGGACTAAAGAATATCAAGGACATCTTGATATTCTTGGCAGGAAACAGAAGGCTCAAAACAAGCAAACAGAGAAGAGTTGGGCAGTAGAGCTGGATTCTTAATAGCCTTTTCCTTGGTCACAGAGGTTTTGCCTCTATATGTTTCTCCTGAGTTACTGCCTGGTCCATTGGCGCAGTAGGGAAAAGATTGGTACGATGAGCCATATACAGGGACAGAATCCAGATCTTCTGAAACCAAGCCCCATGACATTTTCAGTGAACTCCAGTGGAATACACAAGTGATAGGATGGGAGATCTTCAAGGGTCTCTTTCTTTGGAGTCTCGACCTACCACAAATGGTCTAAAAATTTTTCCATTTGAGTTTCATTCCTTTTGGTTAATGCATGGACTCCAGGAGTCCTCTTTTACAATGGGAAGACACTGACAAAAGTTAGGCTACTGTTTCCTAATATGTTCAAAGGAATAATAACCCTTTGGGTGGCTGTGCAAAACTTAAAAAGGGATGGGAGGAGTTTTAACGATAAAACAAAAATTGTGTAAACGCTACTATCTAGATCCCCTCTTACAGATTTACAATGCACATGATAATTTAGTAAAAATTCCTAGAAATCCTATAGTTTGCTTAATCCTTTGATTCCCAAATTTGACTACAGTAAATAAATTTGACCACCTGCCTTTTTTTGGACCAAATTTATTTGACTACTTTGTTAGTTCGCTGGAACACTCTTCAAGTAATACTGTCTAAAGCCATTCACAGAATCTTGGAACCAAAGTACTCTGGAGCAAGAAAGATTTCTCATACTGGCCCTTAAAAAGCCACGAGACGAGTTTGGCTGAAATTTGCAGCCCTGTTCCTCCCTCTCTGTGATGTTCTACCACCTGGGCACAAACAGCTTCCTTTTCACTGATGTCTATCATCCTACATTCTGATCATCAGAGGGAAAAATAAGTAAGGACAAAGGGAGATGGGGTTATGTGTGTTTAGTTTTCATTTTTGTTTTTTCCCTTAAACATCATTCATGTCTTTTTTTGATCACCCCACCCATATTATTTTCACTACCCACCCCCTAAACTCTAAAAGAACGTCTCTGAAAATGCTGAATACTTACACCCATTATTCTGCAATAATCAAGTGAGAGGCTCCATGAATCAGGTAAGCAAAATTCAAAACAGGCACCAGAAAGCATAACTTACCCCACAAATGTTTCTCGACAGTAGATATGCCCAAAAAGGGCACCTAAAAACAGGATCAACCACATGGTCAAGAATTTTCCCAAAGTCCAGAAGTCAGAGTCCCTTCTGAACTTTATTTATAGGGGCCAAGGCTGATCCGTTGGCCCTCTGAGAACTCAAGTGAATTCCCACCTGATAAAATTCCCACCTCATGTGCAATTCTCAAGGCTATAGATACCCACCTGTGTGATATCACCAATCTGTACATTTTCCATTCCCATGATGTGATAACAAACTTCCATGGAAAGAAAAAATTGCTAGATTATGCCAAGGGCAAATCATATATTCATGATTTAGAACATGAAGTGCCACTAGCTCTACCCAGTGACAGAAATCAGATTAATAGACCTAAAGGTTAAACTCCTTTCTGGGTCTCTGACAAAAAAAAACGGCACAGCAGTTACAGTAATTACTCTAGCATCCTGTCTATCACATTCCATTAGTTTGCTCATTTGTTTATTTTTATAATGTTTACCCTGAAGCACTGCAATCACTCGGTCCACATCTGCTGAATCTCCCTAAAGGTATGGTCTTTTCCAGACCTCACTCTATATTAAAACAAAACAGAAGGTCTTTTAATATTCAATTTTGGATTGTCTCTAAGGTGATCCATCTGCATTTGCACAAAATTGATATCCTTGTTTTTGTGCTTTTTCCCAAAATGAAAATGTCTTTCTGATTATAATAGTGAAACTGCTTATTATAGAAAGTTTGGATAAAAAGGAAGTGTTTTATTTAATCATCACTAATTCCTCCACCCAAAGGGCACCATTTGGTATATTTTTTTCCAAATTCTTTTCTATGCTTTAGTGTTTTTTCTGAAGGATTAGACCATATTGTATATACTGTTTTTTTTAAACAAATGTTCTTTTTAAGCAAAGGTGACCTTCTTTGTCAATAAACATAGATCTACATTAATCTGACTTTGTTCTTCATTGCATATGGAGAAAATACACCTACCTATTTTGGGAGTCAGAGTGAAGACAAATCAAGAGACAGTGGCCGTAAGTCATCGTCATATCCCCAGCATCTAACAAAGAAATAGCCAAGTTAAATGAAACCAATGTACTTGGAGAGTCTGTAAAAACTTCTTGGAAGAGACAGGGCTTGAGCTGATCTTAGGACAGGTAGGATTTGCCAAGGCAAACACAAGGAAAGCCTGGATTTCTAGTGGCAGAGAAACATAAAAAAGGTAAAGGTCTGGGAAAGTGCATGGTGCGCAGTTGGGATAAGTAGGAAACTTACCCCACTTGAGCAAAGACTCGACACTAGGTGTAGTGGGAAAGATAAAATAAGAGAAGGTGCAGCTAGCTGGTAGACAGCCTCAGGACCCCAGCAGAGGAGTTTAAACCTGATGAAGTGGAGAAATAGCCTGAGAAGTTTTCTGAGCAGGTATTAATTGATGAAGACAGTGTTGAAAATGATGAATCTTTCAAGATAAGTTGCAGTGGAGAGAAGCTGTAAGAAGCGAGCCAAGTGAGGAGCCTCCTGGAAAAATCTAGTTTCGAGATGATACATCTGGATGAGGTGGTGGCAGATGGACTCAAAGGTATTTCAGTGGAAGAATAGAATCACAAGTCTATGGTGAGTAACTTGTACCTGACTAGGTATAGAAGTCATTGTGGTGGGTGTTAAAGGAGAAGCAGATGGCTGCTTCCATGGCTGCCCCCCAACATCTCCCCACCCAATTGTTACACTCTGTGAAATTCCACTTTAAGAGTTTGTTTTGATTATTTCCATGACAGATGAACTTTGAAAGAGGAATTATTGCTAAGAGATACTATCCAGTGAATTGAATTCACTGTAAGTGTTAGGGACATGATTGCTCCCTTTTCTTAATGAAAAGGAAAAGTGAGGATGAGCCTGGAGCTGCAGTGGGGGAAGAGAACAGAGAGGCAAAAGGAAAGGGGAAAGAGATCCAAGAGAAGCTTTGCCCATCTCACTCCTGATGTTAAGGTCATCAGTCTGAAGAAGAGAGGGGATCCAGGAT
Organism: Choloepus didactylus; assembly: GCF_015220235.1. Taxonomy (NCBI): domain Eukaryota; kingdom Metazoa; phylum Chordata; class Mammalia; order Pilosa; family Megalonychidae; genus Choloepus; species Choloepus didactylus. The sequence continues at coordinate 61,974,208 of NC_051311.1, forward strand.
GATGCCTGAGATGAGGAAAATAAACATTCCCTGCAGTGAATGAAAACAGTAATTTAAAAATATAAATAGAAGTTGGAGAAGGAGAAAGCACAAGCCTTAGTAGGAGTCTGTAGTGAAAACTCCAGAAAGCACTATTATTTCTCCGTGATACAACATAAGCAGATCCATATCAGAATAGGGCATCATCCCTTCTAACTAGACAATACTTCTATGCCAGGTATCATTATAGAAGCTGGGTAAATCTGTTTTTTTTTAAGCAGCTTTATTGACGTATACATGACATGCAGTAAACTGCATATATTTAAAATAGGTACTTCGATAAATTTTGACATATGTATACATCCATGAAACTATCGCTATAATTAATATCATGAACATAACTATCATCCCCAATAAAATCTGTTTTTGACAATCACCAAGAAACTATCCAGGCAGCAAGAGATCATTGAAGCCCCCTTGTTTTGCAGATGAGGAAATGAGGCCCCAAGAGGGGAAGTGATTTACGCAAAGCCTCAGGGCTGGTCAGGGGTGTAGCAGGCACGAGAAGCTCCATCCTCATTCTGGATTGTCCAGTTATCCAAGGTAATTCTACTCAGCTGGAGGAAAAGACCATTTTAGCCAAACACTCCTTTATCAACCTGTCCCTAGGGAAGCTGTAGGTCAGAAAGAGAAAGATGATAGCTCTCTTTAGAAGAGTGCTTTAAAGGCATGTTATTCCCTCTGAGGAAGACTTTAGACACACTTCTCACTTTTGCCCTTTAACCCCAGAAAGTGAAATAGCCTAAAAGGGAAACTAGAGCATTATATGGAATCATAGGAGAAACAACTAAAAATTAAAACCTTCAGTAGAGTTACTGGATTCCAAAGCACTTCTAGACCAAACCTCTTTGCCTGTAGAAACATTGTTATTCATACTAAAATGAGTTTTACAGCTCCAATAATAAACTATAAATAATATATTTCAGAATATTATGGATTAAATAAACTACTGTGCTCTGACCAGGAAACATACAAAATCACAAATTCTCTTAAAAAAAAAAAAAAAAAAAATATATATATATATATATATATATATATATGCTCCAAATTACAAACCTTAAACAAAATTTTGCATCACAGAAAGATGAAGTTATATCCGCATTGCTTGCTTCTCTGCTGCACGTGAACAATGCACCTTTCTTTGTTTTGAGAAATGTACCATAGTTATGTAAGATGTTAGCATTAGGAGAAGTTGGGTGAAAAGTAGAGAAGAACTCTCTGTACTTGGCAACTTTTCTGTATATCTAAAATTATTACAAAATAAAAAGTTTATTTAAAAAAATAAGACCTTATGGGAAGCCACATGCAAAAACAATTAAAAAGGTAAACATTATACAAAGGAAGAATATTTGTAGCAGCTATTATAAAGGGATAATATCCTGACTACATAGAGAACACTTAGAAAATTCTACAAGAAAAGTCTACAAATATTCCAATAGAAAATAGACAAGGATAGACATAGGTAGGACACATACACATATACAAATATAACCAAACATATGAAAAATGCTCAAAATCTGTAGTAAAAAGGAAATGTTGTTTAAAACAATGAGATTCCATTTTTTTCACCAATCAGATTAGCAAAGATGTTGGATTTTTTGGTTGTGATAGTTTTTGTTGCTGATGTTTGTTTGTTTTTTATTGTTACCCAAAGTTGGTGAGGGTTTGGGAATATAAACACTGCTGTAAGAGTGTATACTGTTACTAACTTTCTAGGGAAATTCAAATCCAAAAACTTATAAATATGGACCACTGACTGACCCTATAATTCTAGTTTTAGGAATTTAAGGAAATCATCATGGATACATACAAAGATTTACTGAGTATTTATTGTAGCACTGTTTAAAATAGTGAAGCATTACAAAAATTCTAGTGTCCTCACATTGGTGATTAGTTAAATCAATCAGAGCAAATGCACACAACCAAAGATGTGATCATTTAAAATGATAACGTAGATCAAGATGGCAGAGTAAGAAACTTCAGGACTCCATACCCTGACAGAAACCTTGAACAACCAGCAAGAACTGGCAGCAATATCTTTCTTAAAGCTTCAGAAAATAGTTAAAGGACTGCAGTAACTGGCCGAGCACCAATTTAAGTAAAAAACAACTGAAAAGCAGTAGAAACTCATGGCACCCTGGCTGATCCTACCCCATCCCTGTCCAGCTCAGTGCACTGCCTGCCCATATACCCAGTGAAGATACCTAGTCCCAGTGTGGAGGGAGCAGGGTAATCCTCATGCATACACTAGGCTCATGTGTGTCTGGCCCAATCTGTCTCATGGTGGCCTGAGGGACTCACTGTCCCCGAACTTGCCCTGCGTGTAGAAAGCTGCCCACCAAGCTCTCCTACAGAATGCACTGAGAGAGCAGTCAAGTCATATGACCTGGGGCAACTGCCTGGGGCAGTGCCCAGCGTCCGGCGCTGCCCCGCTCGGTCCCCGGTTCCCGGCCGGCGAGGGGAAACAGGGAAGGAGAGAGAGAGATGCAGACTGCGCGAACTAACCTGGTCATGAATCACGACTCGAACCACACGGCAGTTGTGAAAGCAAGCCCTTTACTACAGCTAGATGAACATTCTGTGTTACTGGTTCCCACACGGGGCACGGCGCCTCGTGGGAGAGCAGCCTCGATGTGGCCGTCAGGCACGGCTCCTTGTGGGCTGTCTCACCCTACCCCGTCCGGGTAAGACCTTTTATACACAATTAACAACCAATAAGCTTCTAGGCTAGTATCGCGTATACAGGATTTCGATTGGTAGGAGCGGGTGGCGGATACATGCGTCACTATGCGGAAACAGGATGCAGGCGCCATCTTGGCTCACTCGATGGGCGGGGGTAACTCTAGAGCAGGCTGCAGCGCATACGCTAGGCCCGATTCGGGAGGCGGCTTTCCACATCTCCCCCTTTCTTATTTATTTTTGACCCAGTGTCTCCAGTGATGAGCGTGCTCCCGTGAACCCAAATGGTTCACAACCTCTTTGGTGCTTTGGGGAGTCTGGACTAGGCCTCAGCCATCCAGCGGCGGAGCCTCTAGCACCAACCAGAATGCTCACGTCATATGGAGACCGGAGAGTCCGTAAGCTGGAAGCAACGTGACTCTCCCTGCAGTGCTTTGCCTGGCAACTGGGGAACAACGACGGGGGCAGGAACAGCAGTAACCAGAGTCGGGGGTGTCACTAGGTGTCTCTGTGCAATGGCTAGGGTCCAGTCTGGCCACAACTAGGACTCTGCCCTAGAGACCCACCTGAGACAAATTATGACTACTGGTGTCGCCTTTTACACCCGAGAAACAGCCATGCGATTCGCTACAAATTTTGCTCCAAAGCGCCCCACCTGAGGCGACCAGGAAGGGGTATGGTTAATAAATCGGTCACTATCGGGGGTAACAGAGGTGGGAGTCATAGCCATCATAGTGGTAACACGCAATTGCTGCAGCGCTTGAAACAGGCGTTCTAGCAAACATTTAACAACGACTAATCCCACCAATAATCCCACTGCAATGAGGATCCAATTAGTTAAATTGGGCCAAGAGAACCAGGAAGAAACACTGTGCAATAGTTTCTGTAGAACCTCGCCTAACCCGGAGAGATCGACTTTAACGGGTTTTAACTTGATCCCCCCAATTGTGTCTAAACTAGATTCCACCTGTTGGGAGAGATTAACAAATTCAGGAAAATATGACCTTTTCAGCCAATCAGAGACTCTGGAAATGCTTCCGGTCACGTTGGCCCTGACAGGAGTGACACAGAGTTTAACCGTAAGCCACCGGGTGTCACATGTTTGCTGAAGCACTCTCCAGAGTCCATCTATTTCCAGTCCAAGTTCATCTATCTCCGCTTGGAGTTTCTGAATGGCCTGGAAATTTAAGTTCAGCATCTGATTGTGGCGGCGTAGCACGTCTCGGGTAAGGTTGACCAAGCCATTTACCGTTTCCATCGTTATGGCGAGCTGCCGATCTGTCCATGCTTGTAGCACAGCCTGCCCGATCGTTGGGACAAACAAAGAGGAAGCTACACTGGCAGCATTCGATAGCCATTCTTTTATGCCTCTTGGACGCCTAGACTTAGAGAAGGGGATATTGTTAAGTGAAACAACTTGAGAAACAGGGCCAACCCAGTCGGTTGCCTTGACGGGGAGCCAGACATAACTTGGGCGATACACTAGGATAGCGGGGCGGCGAGGCATCCGGGTCTTTGGAACGGTTGCAGACTGTAGGAGCAAGCCCTGGAAGGAAAAGGCACCTTTGAGTCTCCTTTTTACTCAAGATCCCTTCACAAGACTGGCGGCTCTTCCCTGTAACATTAAGAAATTCAAGCAAGACTCCCTTACTTAACTCGCCATTACCAGTTTCACAAGTAGCATTCGCCGCAACTGTGGTGTTGACAACCTTGACAGAGAGGTTAGCAAAAGAGAGGATCAGTGTGTCATTGGTGAGGGGGAAGGACTCGTTGAAGCTTGTGGAGGAAATATAGTTCCACTAAAAAGAAAAAGGCAGATTAGAAGGATTGCTATAGGAGAGCAAAGAACAGAGTTACCGATCCTCTTTTTGGGCAACCGCGGGGTGGTCAGTCCTACTATTATCGTCTTGTCGGTCGTCGCCATCATCAGCAGGGTCGGAGGCTTGGTCTAATGGTTCAGGTTGTATATTCGTTGGCGTTTCTGACAGCTGTTCCTTGGCTTCTTCAGGTGATGTCACGGTTCTCACCAGTCTTTCCGGAACCCACACTGGTTGACGTCCTGGTTCCTGGGGAAAAACACAAACAGAGCCTCTGGCCCAGCTGAGCACCGGGTCAGGGCCTTTCCACTGCCCCGACAGGACATCCTTCCAACGGACTAGACCTCTATGCGGAGGACTCGGGGTGGTGTGTTGCAGGGCAGGTGTCATTCCTTGTGAATTTTCGTTTAAAAAATTATATGTGAGCAAGGCTACAGACAGTCGAGCTTTTGGGGACAGGCCGTGGCCTATACCCTCTTTCTGTTTTTTAAGCAAGTCTTTGAGAGATCTGTGCGCTCTTTCAATGATTCCTTGCCCCTGAGGGTTATAGGGGATGCCATGTTTTAATTGGACATCCATGTTGTCACAAAATTTTTGGAAGGATTTACTAGTGTAGGCAGGCCCGTTATCCGTCTTTAACGTCTTTGGCTTACCCCAAGCTGCCCATGCAGCAAGGCAGTGTGCAATGACGTGGGAGACTCTTTCTCCTGGTTCAGCAGAGGCAAATAAAACTTGGGAGCATGTGTCCACCGACACATGTAAGTACTTGATCTTACCATACTCTGAATGATGAGTGACATCCATCTGCCAAGTATCCCCTGGGGTGAGACCCCTAGGGTTGACCCCAACCGAGGGGACTGCTCTCTGCTCTGCACAATTGTTGCAGGCTCGGACAATATCTCGAGCAGCTGCACGTGGTATGCTGAACCGCTTAGCTAGGGTACCTGCATTGATGTGAAACTTGGCATGGAATTCTCGGGCTTGTTGATACGGTACCAGCGTCGGAAAGATGTGCAGCTGTCGAGTGGCTACATCTGCGCTATGGTTCCCCTGGGCCATAGGGCCAGGCAAACCTGTGTGGGCTCTAATATGGGTTATGTAAAAAGGGTGTTGCCTGGTCCATATAACCTCCTGTAGTTTGGCAAAGAACGTCCTTACTGTAGAGGAATGTTTAACAATGCCCACCGTTTCTAAAATTTGTACAGAGTTCACAACATAAGCAGAATCCGAGACGACATTTAAGGGCTCGGAAAGGCTTTCCAGGACTGCAATGATAACCTGCAGTTCTACCCATTGAGGCTTTTGTGGTTGGAAGAGCACTGTTTTAGGAGTGTCCCCCTCCACACAATACGCCCCTGTTCCAGAGCTGGAGCCGTCCGTGTATACGGTGGGGGGCGCCTGCTAGTGGCCTAGGAGAGGTTACTTTGGGAAAAATCACTGGGTGCCGGGTGACAAACTGCAAGAGAGGAGCCTTAGGGAACTGATTGTTAATGGGACCAAGAAATGTACACCGGAGAATGGCCCATTGATCTATGCATCCGGTGAGTATCTCAAGCTGCTGGGAAGAATAAGGCACCCTGAGATTTTTGGGCTGCTGACCGAAATGCTGCACAGCCCTTTTAATGCATTCTAGGGCCAAGTCTGCAACCGCTGTAGGATAGTGCTCTAGGACTTTTTTGGGGGAACTCCAGGGTGGACCCAGAGCAGCGGCCCCCGCTGCCACAGTACCGCAGTGGGCTGTAATTCTGTCGGCAGCACGCAGGCTTCAAAAGGCTCATCAGGGTCTATTCTCTTCAATGCAGCGCCACTGAGCGCCTGTTCCACCTGGCATAGTGCTCGCCTTGCCTCTGGAGTGAAGCTTCGAGGTGAGTTTATATTAGAATCCCCCTTCAACAGGTCGAACAAAGGTGTTAGTTTGACATTGGGTATTTTTAGGTATGGACGGATCCAATTGATATCCCCCATGAGTTTTTGTAGATCATTGAGAGTGTGTATATTGTCTAGCCTGAGAGACACCTTTTGGGGGGAAACATGAGTGGGTGCGACTTTCGCCCCCAGGAAAGTGGTAATGTCAGTCATTTGGATTTTTTCAGGGGCAATCTCTAGGTTAGCTTCTCTAAGACTAAGGACTAAATGTGACAAAACTGTTTTAAGAAGATCTGTGTCTCTATGGGCTAAGAGAATGTCATCCATATAATGGATGATTTTCACTTGAGGGAACTGCTGCCGAGTGCTAGCTAGCTTCGCAGCGACATACAGCTGGCACATGGTAGGACTATTAGCCATGCCTTGGGGCAGGACTGTCCATTCAAAGCGTTGACAGGGCTCCTCTTGATTACTAGAGGGCACAGTAAAGGCAAACTTAGGGGTGTCTTCAGGGTGGAGCGGAATAGAAAAGAAGCAATCTTTCAGATCTATGATGAAAATCGACCAGTGCTCCGGTAATGCCGAGAGGAGGGGCAGTCCCATCTGAACGGGCCCTAAAGGCTCCATGCAATCGTTAATAGCTCTTAGATCATGTAGCAGTCTCCATTTACCAGATTTCTTTTTTATTACGAATATAGGGGTGTTCCACGGTGACGTGGAAGGGGCGATATGGCCCTTTTCTAGTTGTTCTGATACTAGGGCGTGCAACGCTGCAAGTTTTTCCTGTGGCAAGGGCCACTGAGGCACCCACACCGGAGCCTCGGTTTTCCATTTTAGTTTTATAGGTGTGGGTGGGAATCTCTCCTCAGTGGCCCCTATGAAAAACCCAAGCCTCGTCTGTCAGACTTGGGGGCAGCTTGTATAGGCTCCGCACGTCCGTGCAGTGAAGCTCCTAAACCCTTGCCGGGGGTATACCCCATTTCTTTTAGCAGTCGCTTAGAGGTTGGGGAGTAGCCGCTAATTAAAGTAACGTCCATTTGGGTCAGAATGTCTCTTCCCCACAAAGACACAGGCAGGGCTAATACATAAGGCTGGAAACTGCCTTGGTGTCCTTCTTCATCGGCCCAATGAAGGGCAGCTGCACTGAGCATGGGCGCTGAAATTTGGCCTATTCCTCTAATGGGCTCTTCCGCCCTGCTCGTTGGCCAGGTGGGGGGCCATTCTTGTTGTCTTATGATAGACCGATCGGCCCCTGTATCGAGCAGGCCCAAGAAAGATCTGCCTTGCACCTTAATGGTTAGCATAGGTCGAGACTCCAGGGACATATGGAGTCCCTCAAAAATCGCTCCACTGGATCCGAACCCTTTTTCCCCTCTCTGTCTGATTCTGCTTGGAAAGACTGCATGTAAGCTGGGTAAGAGCAGGAGCTGCGCCAGCTTATCACCTTCTGCAATGACTAAGGTGCCCCGCTGAGATTGAACCATAACTTGGGCACGGCCTGTGAAATCTGAATCTACAAGTCCTGGTATAACTGTTAATCCTTTCAGGGCCGTGGATGCTCTTCCCAATATGAGCCCTACAGTACCAGCCGGTAAGGGCCCCTTGAAGGAGGTCCCTACTAACTGGACACCCATGGAGGGGGTTAGTACGAGTCTGGAGGTGGCACAGAGGTCCAGTCCTGCTGAGCCGGGGGACGCACGAATTTGATCGGATCCTGTGTTGTCGAATGGCATGCAAGGGGGTCCGTCGAAAGGGCGGACCCCCTCTTCCCGTTTTTTGGAATCTGCTCGGGGCGGCCAGAGAGGCGTCTACCCTGCGCATCGAAAACCGATTTACAGTCTTCTGCGCGGTGGGGGCCTTTGTGGCAACGGCCACACGGCCTGGTTGCTGCACCTGGTTCGCCAAACCGTTGAGTGGCAGGGGGTTGACGTCTATTGGGACAATCTCTCTTAAAGTGCCCTGATTGGCCACAGCCATAGCACCCGTTAGACTTTGCCCCTAAGGTTCTCGGGCTTTTTGTAGCCACCTGTAGGGAGCTGGCTAGCATGGCAGCTAGACCTGCATTAGTTAAAGGGCTGCCAGCATCTCTACAGAGCCTGACCCACTCTGTCAAATTTTTTGCTCTGTTTTGTGCCAGGATAACTTTGCACTCCTTGTTGCACTGCTCAAAAATCATTTGCTTAACCACAGTCTCTGCTACTCCTGGATCTGAGAAGATTCTCTCAGCTGCGGTTTGCATCCTGGCTACAAAATCCGCAAATGGTTCTGTGGGGCCTTGGTGTATATTGCTGAGTGAGGCCTGAGCCTCTCCCTCACCTGTTAGCTTTTTCCAGGCACCCACAAAACAGCGGAAGATCTGGGCATAGACCTCTTGTGGGAAACCCGTTTGGTTCTGGGCATGGGCGCCTCTCCCCAACAGCATGTCAGCATTCCACCCGCCACGTCTCCCCGCCGCATTCCTTGCGGCCTGCTCTTCAGCTAACTCCTCAAACCATGCTTTCCAATCTATGAATCGGCCTGACGGCAAGCAAGCACGGGCTAGCTGAAAAATATCTGCGGGTGTATGATTTAGAGCAGAGAGGTTCTCGATCATGTTCAAGGTATAAGGGGCATTGGGGCCATACTGATGGACGGCCTGCCTCAATTCCCTCAATAGTTTGTAATCATATGATTCGTGCCGATTGCCACCTTGGGGATTGATAATAACCGGGTACATTTCTGAGACTGGCTGCGGCTCAAGTGGCTGGTAGCCACCCAGCATGCCAAAAGGTCTAAATGTTGTGAAAGGGTTCCATCTCCAGAAATCTCTCCCACCACTACCTAATGGCAAAGGGTCCTGAGGGCCTGTATACTCGGGCGGGGGGTACGGCAAAGGTTGCCCCTCCCCTGACTGACCCATCGGGGTTTCCGGGTCTGGCAGCAAAGGATAATTACATTTACTGGGCATGGCCACTAGAGGGAGCTCTCGGCAAGGTCCTTTGGTGGGACCGCCCAAGGCGTCAGTTGGGAGCTGGGGTGTCCCTGGGGGTGCAGCGGTAGACATTGGCGGGGCGGAAGGCCGCACGGGTGTGGCGGGAGGCTCCTCCCACTCAATTAGCGGGGATGCTTCCGCCTTCTCGTCAGTATCGCTATCTGACTCTGAGTCAGAGTCACTGGACTCCGGCGGTTTGCCCTTACAGGAGCCGTCCGCTGACGAAACTGACTGGGTTTCTTGGAGCGCGCACCGTGCTTCTTGCAAGACAGAGGACGGGCTTAGGCCGGTAGCCGATTCTAGTTCAAGGACCGCACGGACGGTCTCCCATATGGGTACTAGAATCGGGTCCATACACACGCCCGTCTGGCGCGCTCGGTCTATGTCGCGACCGAGCTTCATCCAAGAGGGTAGGCTAAGGCTGCCGGTGCAGGCAAACCAAGGGGCAAAAGTATCAACATCATCAAGAAAACGCTGAAGGGAGCTTTTCCTGACCGAGATACCCCGTTGTTTCAAAAGGTTCTTTAAGGGAGCTAAGAGAGGTGAACTTCCGGACTGCCCCATGATTGCAGTCGGCACTATACTTCAGTCACTCGGAGAGCTCTTCCGAGTCCCCCGGGGTCACCTGAAAACCCACGGGCCCTAACTATCATGTAATAAGACGCACTCACCTTCTCGCGTTGATCAGGCGCGGGAAGTCCGCCGTAAGCTCGACGCGCAGCGCTGCTCTCCTCACAGAGGGACCGTCGAGAGCGAGGCAGGAGGAGGAGCTTCCCCGTACGGGCCACCACTCGTCCGGCGCTGCCCCGCTCGGTCCCCGGTTCCCGGCCGGCGAGGGGAAACAGGGAAGGAGAGAGAGAGATGCAGACTGCGCGAACTAACCTGGTCATGAATCACGACTCGAACCACACGGCAGTTGTGAAAGCAAGCCCTTTACTACAGCTAGATGAACATTCTGTGTTACTGGTTCCCACACGGGGCACGGCGCCTCGTGGGAGAGCAGCCTCGATGTGGCCGTCAGGCACGGCTCCTTGTGGGCTGTCTCACCCTACCCCGTCCGGGTAAGACCTTTTATACACAATTAACAACCAATAAGCTTCTAGGCTAGTATCGCGTATACAGGATTTCGATTGGTAGGAGCGGGTGGCGGATACATGCGTCACTATGCGGAAACAGGATGCAGGCGCCATCTTGGCTCACTCGATGGGCGGGGGTAACTCTAGAGCAGGCTGCAGCGCATACGCTAGGCCCGATTCGGGAGGCGGCTTTCCACAGCCCAGAACTATGAGGAAACTGTTTCCTAGGGATGGAGGGACATTCAGGACTGTGTGAATAGGGAAATTCCTAGGGCCACACATGCATACCCAAGACTAGAGGTTTGCAAATGATCAGGGAGGACTTTGCATTTTGGCCTGGAGCTATTCTGCAAACTCATTATATAGATAAGCCATGAAGGAGAATACTCACACAGGTCTATCCACAAAGATTGGGAAAAAGAGTTTTCCTTTTTTATTGTTGTTTTTTGTTTTTTGTTTTTTTTGTTAGCTCCTGGCATTTAACACTAGCTGGATAAAACTTTAAGGAACAGAAGCTTCAGAGGCTACATTCCAGCAATAGCACACTAAAATATCAAAATGTCCAGGTTTCAACAAAATATACAAAGAAACAGGAAGTGAGTTTTAAAATGGCAGATTAGGAGAGACAGGACAAAAAAAGTGTCTCCATGGAAAACACTAGATAAAAGACAGAAAATGCTCCAGAATACCAGTTCCAATGAAGCACTGACTGGACAAGTCTGCTAAATCCACAGGGACTGTGCACTTGAAACTGAGAGTCTGCATTGTGAAATGAGTGAGTGAGCCTGCTGGAGAACCTGCAGCCATGCCACAGTCAGGAGAAACGGGTATGGTGTTTGGAGACAGATTAGTTCAAAAATCCAAAAGCAGCTGTGGATCTGGCAGTGAGAACCACAGTCCAGCGCAGCAGGAAGGGCTTCCCCCAACTTGCACACACACCTCAGTATCTGGCATGGGCAATAGCCTTTCGCACACCTGCAGCTAACTGTCCTAGAGCTCGGAACGCAGAGGGCCAAGAAAAGGGAGAGATTACCACGTCCCATACAGCCATCTTTTCAGCGGGCCGGGAATGCCCCTGCAGGGTGCCACAGCCCAGAGCTATGCCACACAGACCAATACGGCAAGAGTGTTTCCCACAACTTGCACAAACGCCTCAGTATCTAGCGCGGGTGATAGCCTTTCACACACCCACAGCTAAATGTCCAGGAGCTAGGAAGGCAAAGGTCCATGAAAAAGGGGGAAATTACCATGCTCCGTACAGCTATCTTTTCAGTGGGTTGAGAAGGCCCTTGAACGATGCAGCAGCCCAAAACTTCCCTTGGGGACTGGGCTCACCTGTGATGCAGTGCAATCTTCCCTCAGTGGAGGCCCTAGGAGGGCAAGGCTTGAAAGAGGGACCCTCATGGAAGTCCCAGGGACCATACACCAATACCAGGGACTTGTGGGTCCATGGCAGAGACAGACTGTGGGGAGACTGAACTGGAAGTCTGGAGTCCTACAAAAGCTTTAAGCCTCCAGGAACACCTGGGAGATTTGATTACTAAAGCCACCCTCCATTCCTAACCACTCAGACACACACCCCACAACCCCCCACATTCAGGGTGGGCAGCACCAAATACGCATGGAAATTTGGTGCACCAATTGGACCCCCACAAGATGCAGACCCCACTCACCACAAAGACAAAGTTGGGGAGAACTGACTTGAGGGGAATAGGTGGCTTGCAGATGCCACCTGCTTATTAGTCAGAGAAAGTGCACTCCACCAAGCTGTAGCTCTGACAAATTAGAAATAAGTGTTCAAATAAGCATGCATATCCTAAAAGAACCCTAACAAGATGAGGAAATGCCAAGAGGCCAAAAACAACAGAAAATTTTAAAGCATATGAAGAAACCAGAAGATATGGATAACCCAAACCCAAACACCCAAATCGAAAGATCAGAGGAGACACAGTACTTGGAACAATTAATCAAAGAACTAATGACAAACAACAAGATCATGGCACAGGATAAAGGAAATGAAGAAGACCCTAGAAGAGCATAAAGAAGAAATTGAAAGAGTAAATTAAAAAATAGACAATTTATGGAAATAAAAGAAACTGTCAATCAAATTAAAAAGATTCTGGATACTCACAGTACTAGATTAGAGGAAGCTAAGCAGTGAATCAGCAACCTTGAAGAAAACAAAGTGGAAAGTGAAAGAACAAAAGAAAGAATGGGGGAAAAAATCAAAAAAATCTAAATGGATCTCAAGGATATGACGGACAATATAAAACACCCAAATATGAGTCATTGGTATTCCAGAAAGGAAGAGAAGGGTAAATGTCTAGGAAGAGTATTCAAAAAAGTTGTTGGGGAAAACTTCCCAAACATTCTAAACAACATAAATACACAAATCATAAATGACCAATGAATACCAAACAGAATAAATCCAAATAAACCCTCTCTGAGACATATTCTGATCAGATTGTCAAATGCTAAAGAGAAGGAGCAAGTTCTGAAAGCAGCAAGAGAAAATCAATTCACCACTTACAAAGGAAACAGCGTAAGTCTAAGCAGCAACTACTCAGTGGCCACCATGGAGGCAGGAAGGCAGTGGCATGACATATTTAAAATTCTGAAAGAGAAAAATTGCCAACCAAGAATTCTTTATCCAGCAAAGCTCTCCTTCAAATTTGAGGGAGAGCTTAAATTTTTCACAAACAAATGCTGAGAGAATTTGCTAACAAGAGACCTGTCCTACTTGAGATACTAAAGGGAGCCCTACTGACAGAGAAACAAAGAAAGGAGAGAGAGAGATGGAGGAAGGTTCAGTACTAAAGAGATTCAGTATGTGTACGTTAAAGGACATTAAGAGAGAGAGGGGAAAAATATATCTGACAAACATAAACCAAAGGATAGGATGACTGATTCAAGAAATGCCTTAACAGTAATAACATTGAATGTGAATGGATTAAGCTCCCCAATTAAAAGATATATATTGGAAGAATGGATTTAAAAATATGACCCATCAATAGGATGCATACAAGAGACTCATCTTAGACACAGGGACACAAAGAAATTGAAAGTGAAAGGATGGAAAAAATATTTCATGCAGGCTACAGACAAAAGAAAGCAGGAGTAGCAATATGAATCTCAGATAAAATAGACTTTAAATGCAAGGATGTTATGAGAGACAAAGAAGGCCACTACATACTAATAAAAGGGGCAATTCAACAAGAAGAAATAACAATCATAAATGTTTATGCACCCAATCATGGTGCCACAAAATACATGAGAGAAACACTGGCAAAACTAAAGGAAGCAATTGATGTTTCCACAATAATTGTGGGAGACTTCAACACATCACTCTCTCCTATAGATAGATCAACCAGACAGAAGACCAATAAGGAAATTTAAAACCTAAACAATCTGATAAATGACTCTGAATTAACAGACATACATAGAACATTACATCCCAAATCACCAGGATACATATTCTTCTCTAGTGCACATGGAACTTTCTCGAGAATAGATCATACGCTGGGCCATAAAACAAGTCTCAATAAATTTAAAAAGATTGAAATTATACAAAGTACTTTCTCTGATCACAATGGAATACAATTAAAAGTTAATAACCATCAGAGACTTAGAAAATTCACAAATACCTAGTGGTTAAACAACACACTCCCAAACAATCAGTGGGTTAAAAAAGAAATAGCAAGAGAAGTTGCTAAATATATAGAAATGAACAAAAATGAGAACACAACATATCAAAACATATGGGATGCAGCAAAAGCAGTACTGAGGGGGAAATTTATAGCTCTAAATGCATATATTAAAAAGAAAGAAAGAATTAAAATCAAAGAACTAATGGAGCAACTGAAGAAGCTAGAAAATGAACAGCAAACTAATCTGAAACCAAGTAGAATAAAAGAAATAACAAGGATTAAAGCAGAAATAAATGACATAGAGAACAAAAATAACCATAGGAAAAAATAACTCCAAAAGTTGGTTCTTTGAGAAGATTAACAAGATCGACAAGCCCCTAGCTTGACTGACAAAATCAAAAGGAGACAAGACCCAAATAAAATAATGAATGAGAGAGGCAACATGACTGCAGATCCTGAAGAAATTTAAAAAATTGTAAGAGGATACTATGAACAACTGCATGCCAACAAACTAGATAATGTAGAGGAAATAGACAATTTCCTGGAAACACATGAACAACCCAGACTGAGAAGAGAAGAAATAGAAGACCTCAACCAACCAATCACAAGCAAAGAGAGCCAATCAGTCAGCTTCCCACAAATAAATGCCCAAGGCCAGATGGCTTCACAGGGGAATTCTACCAAACTTTCCAAAAAGAATTGACACCAATCTTACTTAAATTCTTTCAAAACATTGAAGAAAATGGAACAGTACTTAACACATTTTATGAAGCTAACATCACTCTAATACCAAAACCAGGTAAAGATGCTACAAGAAAGGAAAACTACAGGCCAATCTCCCTAATGAATATAGATGCAATAATTCTCAACAAAATACTTGCAAATCAAATCCAAAGGCACATTAAAAAAATCATACACCATGACCAAGTGGGGTTCATCCCAGGCATGCAAGGATGGTTCAACATAAGAAAATCAATGTTTTACAACACATTAATAAATCAAAAGGGAAAAATCAAATGATCATATCAATAGATGCTTAAAAAGCATTCAACAAATGCCAACATCCTTTCTTGATAAAAACACTTCAAAAGGTAAGAATTAAAGGAAACTTCCTCAATATGGTAAAGAGCATATATGACAAACCAACAGCCAGTATAGTACTCGATGGCAAGAGACTGAAAGCCTTCCCTCTAAGATCAGGAATGAGACAAGGATGCCCGCTGTCACCACTGTTAATCAACATTGTGTTAGAAGTGCTAACAAGGGCAGTCTGCCAAGACAAAGAAGTAAAAGGCATCCCAATTGGAAAGGAAAGGGTAAAACTGCCATCATTTGCAGATGATATGATCTCAGGTCTGGAAAACCCTGAGAAATTAATTGACACAGTTACTAGAACTAATAAACACATTAAGCAAAGTAGTGGGATACAAGATTAATGCACATAAGTCAGTAATGTTCCTATACACTAGAAATCACCTAACTGAAGAGACACTTGAAAAAGATTCCATTTCCAATAGCAACTACAAAAATCAAGTACCTAGGAATAAACTTAACCAAAGATGTATAAGACCTATTCAAAGAAAACTACATAACTTTACTAAAAGAAATAGAAAGGGACCTAAAAAGATGGAAAAATATTCCATTTTCATGGATAGGAAGGCTAAATGTCATTAAGATGACAATTCTACCCAAACTCATCTACAGATTCAATGCAATCCCTATCAAAATTCCAACAACCAACTTTGCAGACTTGGCAAATCTAGTTATCAAATTTATTTGGAAAGAGGAGATACCTCAAATTGCTGAAAACATTCTAAAAAAAAGAAAATGAAGTGGGAGAACTTACACTCCCTGACTTTGAAGCTTATTATAAAGCCACAGTAGTCAAAACAGCATGATACTGGCACAAAGATAGACATATTGATTAATGGAATCAAATTGAGAATTCAGAGACCCCAGATCTATGGTCGACTGATCTTTGATAAGGTCCCCAAAGCCACTGAAGTGGGACATAACAGTCTTTTCAACAAATGGGGCTGGGAGAGTTGAATATCCATATCCAAAAGAATGAAAGAGGACCTCTTCCTCACACCCTACACAAAAATTAACTCCAAATTGGTTAAAGACCTCAATATAAGAGACAGTACCAGAAAACTCCTAGAAGATACTGTAGGGAAACATCTTCAAGAGCTTGTATTAGGCGGTCACTTCCCAGACCTTACACCCAAAGCACAAGCAACAAAATAAAAAGTAGATACATGGGAAGTCCTCAAACTTAGAAGTTTCTGTACTTGAAAGGAATTTGTCAAAAAGGTGAAGAGGCAGCCAACTCAATGGGAAAAAATATTTGGAAACCATGTTTCTGACATAAGACTGATATCTTGCATATATAAAAAAATCCCACAACTCAACAACAATAGCACAGACAGTCCAATTATAAAATGGGCAAAAGATATGAAAAGACAGTTCTCTGAAGAGGAAATACAAATGGCCAAAAAAACACATGAAAAAATGTTCAGCCTCACTAGCTATTAGTGAGATGCAAATTAAGACCACAATGAGATACCATGTCACACCAATTAGAATGGCTGCCATTAAACAAACAGGAAACTACAAATGCTGGAGAGGATGTGGAGAAATTGGAACTCTTATTCATTGTTGGTGGGACTGTATAATGGTTCAGCCACTTTGGAAGACAGTCTAGCAGTTCCTTAGAAAGTTAGATATGGAGCTACCCTTCGATCCAGCAATCGCACTTCTCAGTATATACCTCGAAGATCTGAAAGCAGTGACATGAACAGATATCTGCACACCAATGTTCATAGCAGCAATATTCACAACTGCCAAGAGATAGAAACAGCCCCAATGTCCTTCAACAGGTGAGTGGGTAAACAAAATGTGGTATATACACACGATGGAATACTATGTGGCAGTAAGAAAGAACGAACTTGTGAAACATATGACAACATGGATGAACCTTAAAGACATGATGCTGAGTGAAATAAGCCAGGTACAAAAAGAGAAATATTATCTGTTACCACTAATGTGAACACTGAGAAATGTAAAATAAATGGTGTATAATGTAGAATGTAGGGGACCTAGCGATAGCTAATAGTTAGGGGGAATGATAACCTAATAAGAACAGAGAAGTTATCATGGGTAAATTTAACATTCTGGGAATACTCAGGAATGACTAATGTTTGTTAATTTCTGGTGGGCATGGTAGGAACAAGTTCACAGAAGTGTAGTTATCTTAGGTTATCTGTTTTTCTTATTCCTTTGCTGTATTATATTCTGTATATTTTCTTGGGGTAGAGTAGGAACATCTTGGAAGTAATATATTTATTTTAGGTAGTTTTTTCTTATTCCTTTGTTTTGGTTTTGGTTGAAATGCTTTTTTTATTGTCTGTTTTTTTTTTATTTTTTTATAGTTAATTTTTTTAAAATGAAAAAAAATATGCAGAGCACCCCTGAGGAGCTGGGGGGAAATGCAGAGGTGTTGAGATTCGTCACCTTGATGGTTGCTGATGTTCTCACAAACATTGAGGTCTCACGGTTTGATGTGCCAAACTCTCTATCATAGTAAGAAGCCTGTTACTGCAGAGGAGAGGCTAGGCCTGCTTATAACTGTTCCTAAGAGTCTCCCCCTGAATCCCTCTTTTTTGCTCAGATGTGGTCCTCTCTCTCTAGCAAAGCCAACTCAGCAGGTGAAATCACTGCCCTTCCCCCTACGTGGGATCTGACACTCAGGGGTGTAAATCTCCCTGGAAACACAGAATATGACTCCTGGGGAGGAATCTGGACCTGGCATCATGGGATGGAGAACATCTTCTTGACCAAAAGGGGAATGTTAAATGAAATGAAATAAAGTTTCAGTGGCTGAGAGATTCCAAATGGAGTTAAGAGATCACTCTGCTGGGCACTCTTACGCACAATATAGATAACTTCTTTTAGATTTTAATGAATTGGAATAACTAGTAGTAAATGCCTGAAAATGTCAAACTACAACCCAGTAAACTTGAGGCTTCAAGATGACTGTATAATAATGTGGCTTACAAGGGGTGACAATATGATTGTGAAAGCCTTGTGGATCACATTTCCCTTTATCCAGTGTATGGATGGATGATTAGAAAAATAGGGGCAAAAAACTAAAGGAAAAATAGGGTGGGGAGGGCAATTTGGGTGTTCTTTTTTTACTGTTTTTTTTATTCTTATTTTCACTTTTTCTGGTACAAGGAAAATGTTCAAAAAATAGATCAGGGCGATGAATGAACAACTATATGATGGTGATGTGAATAACTGATTGTATACTTTGGATGATTGTATGGTGTGTGAATAAGAAAAAAGAAACAGGAAGTGATGACACTGGCAAAAGAAGGAAAAAAAAAAGAATTAGAAACTATCAATGAGGAGTTACACACCTGGGATGCACTAAAGACATTTCAAAACTAGTCCTAAATATGCTCAAAGAATTAAAGGAAAGCATGGATGAAGAACTAAAGAAAAAAAGAAAAATAATAGATGAACACAAAGATAATATCAATAAAGAGATGGAAATAATGAAAACAATCTAAGCAGAGCTGAAGACCACAGTAACAGAAATTTGAAATTCCCTTGAGAGGTTTGAGGGGTTCAAAAGCAGATTGGACCTGAGAGAAGAATCAGTGACTCTGAAGATAATTGAAACCATCCAGTCTGAGGATGAAAAAAAAGTGAACAGAGGCCATCAAGAGTACTGATATATGCATTGTGGGAATCCCAAAAAGAAAACGAGAGAAGCTCTGGAGCAGAGAGAATATTCAAAGAAATAATGGCTGAAAACTTCCAAATTTAAGGAAAGACATGAATAGATACATCCAAGATGCTCAACAAACTTCAAACAAGATAAACCAAAATGGATCCACAATATGACATATTATAATTAAACAATTAAACGCCAACATAAAAAGAAAATTCTGAAAGCAGCAAGAGAAAAGCAACATATCATGTGCCAGGGATCCTCAATGAGATTAAGTGCCAATTTCTCATTAGAAACCATGGAGGCAAGAAGGCAGTGAGAAGACATCTTTAAAATGCTGAAAGCAAAAAGTTGCCAACCCAGAATTCTATTTCTGGCAAAACTGTCTTCCAAAAATGAGGGAAAGAGTAAGACATTCCCAGGTAAAAATAAATAAATAAAACCTGAGGGAGTTCATCACCACTAGACCAACCCTACAAGAAATGCTAAAGAGAGTTTTGCAGGTTGAAAAGAAGGGACAATAGACAATAGATCAGAGCTACATACAGAATTAAACATCTCCTGGAAGGGCAATGACATGGGTAAATATAAATGCCAGTACTATTGTACTTCTGGTTTGCAACTCCATTTTTTACTTCCTACAGGATCTAAAAGGCAAATGCATAAAGTGTAATGAGAAATCAGTGGTTTTGGACCCATAATGTATAATAACCATGCACTACATAAAAGTGGAGTGATAGACAGGTATAGGAACATAGTTTGCATATGTCATAGAAGTTAAATTGGTATCTGTGCCAGTTTGGATATATTATGTCCCCCACCCCCAAAGCCATATTCTTTAATGCAATCTTGCAGGGGCAGATTTATTAATCTTTCTGATTAGGGTGTGATCTCTTGATTGGATGCTTCCATGGAGATTTGACCCCACCCATTCAGGGTAGGTCTTGATTAGTTTACTGCAGTCCTTTAAAGGGAACTCACACAGAGAGCAAAGAGGACAAATTACACCCCAAGAGATGCTTACTGACACTTAGAGATGCTTGGAGAATGCCATTTTGAAATGCAACCCAGGAGCAAAGGAAGAGTAGATGCCAGCCACGTGCCTTCCCAGCGACAGAGGTGTTCCAGATGCCATCAGCCATTCTTCCTTGAAGGTATCATCTTGTTGATGCCTTACTGGACTCTTCTTTGGCCTTAGAACTGTGACTTTGTAACCTAATAACTCCCCTTTATGAAAGCCAATCCATATCTGGCATTTTTGCATAACAGCAGTATTAGCAAACTGGAACAGTATCTAAGCTAGCAAGAGTGTTACAGATTTAAGATGTTAAATTGAAGCCCCATGGTAACTACAAAGAAAATACTAGAGAATATACATATACAGGCTTATAGAGACAGAAAATAGAGTATGGGCTGCCAGGAGGAATGAGGGATTAATGCATGATGGGTGTAGATTATCTGTCTGGGGAAACAGGAGAGTTTTAGTAATGGAAGGTAGTGAGGGTAGCCCAACATTGTGAATGTGATTAAGCCCAATGAATGGTATGCTCAGGAGTGGTTGAAATGAGAAAGTTTATGTTATATATATGTTCCCACAATTTAAAAAAGAAAAAAAAAGAAAAAAAGAAAAAGCAACTGTTCCAGTCTGCTAATGCTGCCATTATACAAAATACCAGAAATGGATTGGCTTTTATAAAGGGGTTTTATTTGGTTTCAAATTAACAGTTCTACAGCCATAAAAGTGTCCAAACCAAGGAATAAACATGAGTATACCTTCACTGGAGAAAGGCCATTGGTGTCCAGAAAACCTGTGTTGGCTCAGAAGGTGTGTGACCGGCATCTGCTTGCTCCCAGGTTGAATTTCAAAATGGCGTCCTCCAAAAGGTCTCTAGGCTTAGCTTCTTGGGGCAGACTCTGGGCTAGTATCTCCAAAGTTTCAGCAAAAGTCGGCTTTCAACAGCCGTCTCCAAAATGTCTCTCTTGACTACAGTAGTGAGCTCCTTCTGTCTGAGCTCTTATAGGGCTCCAGTGATTTAATTAAGACCCACACTGAACGAGTGGGCCAGACCTCCATGGAAATAATCTAAACAAAGTTATTACCACAGTTGGGTGGGTCACATCCAAAGATAATCCAAATATTCCAACCTAATCAACAGTAATATGTCTGCCCCCACAAGATTTCATTAAAGAACATGACATTTTAGGGGACATAATACATTGAAATCGGCACAGCAACTAAAGAGAAAATGACAGAAATTCTGGGGAATATGGCAGAGTAGGGAAATGCTGGGTTCACTCTTCCTCCAAGGACAGCTAGTAGAGAGGCAGAAACTATGTGAAACAACTGCTCTGAGGCTCTGGAGACCAGAGGAGCACTGTGCAGCAGAACAAAATGAAGAGTCTGAGAAACTGCAGTAAAAGACTGTGAATAGCTTGCTCTGCCATGGCTTCTGGTGCCTGTGCCCCACTCTCAAGACAAGCAGCTGTGGGTCTGGTCCCTGGATCACTGCTGCAGAGAGGGAAGTGGAAGCCCTCCTTCCCAAGAATGCAAGGGAGGAGATGGCCAAGTACAGATCATGGCTTTTGGTCCACAAATTTAGACCACTGGGTCTCACTGTTTTAGCATACACCAGACAGGGGCCAGCAGACCATTGTTTTGACACCACCTCTGACAGAAACAGAGCCAGCAGACATTTAAAAACACACTGCCTTAGGACTGTGGGAACATTGGCTGGGCAGGCAAGATGTACAGCCTCCAAGAGCCAACAAAAGGTCAGACCTACTGTGGGTGGAACCTTTTGGTTAGGCTATTTCAATAGAGATGTGACCCAGCCCATCAAGGTGGGTCTTAATCCTTTACTGGAGTCCTCTTGAAGAAGGTAACAGACAGTAAAAGCACAGAGAGAAATGCTGAGAGACATTTGGAGACAACCATTGAAACCAGAACCTGGAAAGAAGTACCAGCAAACCTCACCATGTGCCTTCCCATGTGACAGAGGAACCCTGGATGCCAGCAGCCTTTCCTCAGAGAAGGTATCTTCCTCTCAAAGCCTTAATTTGGACATTCTCGTGGCCCTAGAACTATAAATTTGTAACCTAATAAATCCCCATTGAAAAAGCCAACCCATTTCTGGTATTTTGCATTCCAGCAGCTTTAGCAAACCAAAACAACAATCTATACTCAAGTGTTCAGAAAATGGATTGAAAGACAGAATGAACAGATAACTATATGGATGGATTGACAGACTGATAGACAGACATACAGATAGAAAGAATGGCAAATGTGGCAAAATGTTAAAATTAGTAGATCTGGGAATCTGGGAGTATAGGAGTGTGCTATAGCTCTCTGTATAGGGTTTGTATTATTTTTGTAACTGTCCTGTAATTTTGAAAGTATTTCAAAATAAAATGTTTTTTTAAGCTTGAAAAGGGATGTTGTATAAGAATACTAAGACTATTTAAAGACATGGGAAGATATTCACAGAGTATTAAATTTTCTAAAAAGCAAGTGTGCTGGTTTGTATATATTATGTCCCCCAGAAAAAGCCATATTCTTTAATGCAGTCTTGTGGGGGCAGACATATTGGTGTTGATTAGGTTGGAACATTTGGATTGGGCTGTTTCCATGGAGATGAGCCCCACCACTGTGGGTGATAACTCTGGTTGGATGGTTCCCATGGAGGTGTGGTCCCACCCATTTAGCGTGGGCCTCGATTGGTTTACTAGAGCACTCTATAAGCTCAGACAGAAGGAGTGAGCTTGCTACAGCCAAGAGGGACACTTTGTAGAACACACAGGAGCTGAGAGAGTAACTGGAGCTGAGATAGACATTTTGAAGACAGCCGTTGGAAGCTGATGCAGACATTTTGGAGAATGCCATTTTGAAACGCAACCTGGGAGCAAGCAGACACCAGCCACGTGCCTTCACAGCTAACAGAGGTTTTCCAGACGCCACTGGCCATCCTTCAGTGAAGGTACCTGATTGTCGATGCATTACCTTGGACACTTTATGGCCTTAAGACTGTAACTGTGTAACCAAATAAACCCCCTTTTATAAAAGCCCATCCATTTCTGGTGTTTTGCAAAAAGGCAGCATTAGCAAACAGGAATAGCAAGTTACAAAACAAAACATGAATTCAAAATGTGATATACCGGAAGAAATAGACCAAAAAGTTAACCAGCGATTGGCTATGCAAATTGCCAAAATCTGTGTGGTTAACAGTAACTTTAATTTTTCTCTTTTGGCTTATAATTTACAAAAGAAAAAAAGAAGAGTAAATCTCCCATTGAGGTGGGATGTTTTTATGGATTGAATCACCTCCCTTACAAAGACATGTTCAAACTTTAAACCCCAGTCCTGTGGATATGAACTCATTTGTAAATATGATCTTGGAAGATCCTATTAAGATGAGGCCAAACTGAATCAGGGTGGGCCTTAATCCAAAATGACTGGAGTTGTTATAAACCAAGGATTTTTAGACATGGAAGTAGGAGTGAGTAGGAGTCAGAAGGATAGAGTTTGCCATGTGACAGAGGCAGAGATGGAGTTATGGACTGCCAGCAAACCACCACCAGAACACTACAGACTTAGAGAAAGAATGGCCTCCTGACACCTTGATTTTGGACTTCTGGCCTCCCAAACTGTGAGACAATTCCTGGGTTTAAGCCAACCAGTCTGTAGTATTTCTTATAGCAGCCCTGGCAAACTAAGACAGATGGAAAACCATAGATTCCTGACATTTTTCCTTGCACCTTTGTCCCAACCTGGTTTGGCTTCCCTCTTGATGCTGTGATTTCTAGCCTGGCTTTCCTCTTGACTCATGAGTTCCTGGTTTGTGTTTACCCTAATACTCCATTTTCTCCACCCACACTCTTAGAACTGAGGAGTGGCCCCAAGCGTCCTTTGGGGCTCCCCAGAACTCACCATCTTAACAGCTCTCTGCTGCTCCCTCCTACCATCAGCAGACAACCACTGGGTCAATCCAGCTGGAACCAGGCTACGTGGGGCTTATGCCTTCTTGTTCCAAAGCCAGCCTTTGCAAAGATGCTCCTATTAACAAACTGCTTGGGTCCAAAAGACCATCAGACAAATTCTTTTTTATATTCCATCGGTTGGGAAGAAAAAACAGACTCTACAAATCATTTTGCTGTTGGCAATAGCAAGCTCAAAAGATCTCTAAGTACAACTATTTGTCCCACTTCAGATAGTGGTAGAAAGGAACAACTGACACCATGTTGAGAAGGTCTGTCTTCTCATCCTTCTCTTTCTGCATCAGTTTCCCATTCTAGGGGACCCCAGTCCAGGATCCATGAATATATTCCGCATTTATAGAACACCTATTATGGGACAGGAACTAAGTCATAGGGCTCATAGATGAATAAGACAGCTTTTACCTGCCAAGAACTCAGTGTCTAGACCAGCGCTGTGCAATGGAACTTTCTGCGATGATGGAAGATCTGACAGTGAAGATATGGACTACTAGCCACGTGAGACTATTGAACACTTGAGATGTAACTAATGTGATGGGGAACTGATTTTTTAAAAATTTTGTTCAATTTTAATTAATTTTATTTAAATTTAAAAACTGAAGCAATCTAAAATATTTTTCCTTTAAACACACCTAATTGTTTGGGTAGGGTTGTTTTGTGTGTGTGTGTGTGTAACATATATACAACATAAAATTTCCCATTTTAACCACTTTGAAACATACAATTCAGTGGCATTAATTACATTCACATGCTGTGCTATCATTACCACTGTCCATTACCAAATTTTTAAATCACCCCATTGTACCATTAAGTAATGACTCCCCATTCCGCTTACTCCACCAACCCCACACTCTGACACTGTATACCCCCTACCCCCTGTCCCTGGTAACCTGTACTCTACTTCTATCTCTATGAAATTGAGTATTTTACTTATTTAAAAAAAGTAAAGTCATATAATATTGTCTTTTTGTGTCTGGCTTATTTCTCTGAACATGAAGTCTTCAAGGTTCATCCATGTTGTAGCATGTATGAGAAGGTCAGTCCTTTTTTATGGGCTAAATAATGTTCCACTGGATGTATATTTGGTAGAACATTTTAACTATTGGAAATTTAGCATCCAATTGAGATAAGCTGTAAGTGTAAAATATATACGAGATTTCAAAAGCTTAGGATGAAAATAAGAATGTAAATATCTTAACAATTTTTATATTCATGATACATTCAGATGATATTTTGTTTTATTGCACAAAATATATTATTAAAATGAATCTTACCTATTTCCTTTCACTTTTTAAAAATGTGGTTACTAGGAAATTTAAAATTATATATGTGGCTTGCATTATGTTTCTATTGGACAGCACTGATGTAGAGGGGAAAAAAATGATGTCTAGTCTGCTACTATCTTACATAACTGATTCCTGGAAACATATACAAAAGTCTAATGCATAAAAGTTAAACAATAAACTTACCTGATAAAACCAAGTGGGGATGTTAATTCTCAAGAGCTAAAAAAATCATAAAATCCCAAATTTCAACATGTATTAAATAATAGCCTTTTATCCCAATTGCAATAGTAATTTATGCTGCTTATTAAGAATTAAAACATTACAAAAATCACTCAAAAATTTAAGGTATCCCTAGACAAATTACCATTAAGAGTTTGATCTATATAAAAACATAATGATATTATTGGTTATTTTTGTAAAAGTGGGATTATACTTTATTTTGCAGAGAGATGAATTGTATTCCACTATAAGAATGTACTATAATTTATTTAACCAATCCCTTATTTGTGGCATTTGAATTATATCCAGTTTTGCACTATTTCAAAGTATATTACAAAGAACATTGCTGTACATACCTTTGTATACTTCTTATATATTTTTTCTGCTTCTAAAAGAATATTCTCATAGAAAAAACATTTAAACTTTAACCCTACCCCAATCTGTGCCTCTGATGATAGTTAACAGTTGGGAGTACATATTAACCAGCTTATCTTTTCCTTTTACAAAATTTTAGTCATACCATACATACTATCCAGCTTACTTTTTAACTTAAAAATATTATTTAGATGTGCAGAATGTTTAACTAGGTTGAACTTAAACCTTTGGAAATGGATAAAGGTGATGGCAGCACGTTGTTTTGAGAATAATTAACAGTGATGAATGGTGTGAATGTGATGGAAAGGGGAAGTTTAGAGTCATGTATGTCACCAGAAGGAAAGTTGGAGATTAAAGCATGGGAATGTACACAGTCAGTCTTGTGGTGGACAATGTCTATGATTAACTGTACAAATATAACAAAGTTCTTTCATAAACTAGAACAAATGTACAATATATTTGCAGGGAGTTAACAATAGAGAGGTATATGGGAAAAAACGGACCTATTGAAAACTATGAACTATAGTTAACAGCAATATTTTAATATTCTTTCATCAACAGTAACAAAGGTACCACACCAATACTATGAGTCAATAAGGGGGAAGAGGGTTGGGGAAGGTGATAAGGGGTATAGGATAATTTCAGTTTTCTTTTTTCTTTTTATTTCTTTTCTGGAATAATGAAAAGGTTCTAAAATTGATCATGGAGCTGTATGCACAACCATGTGATGATACTGTGAGCCAGTGATTGTATACTTCAGATGGTTTCTATAGTGTATGAATATATCCCAATGAAATTGCTTTAAAAATATATTATTTGGACACCTTTCCTTGTCAGTACATATACTTAGGTTTCCAATAAATGTCCATTAATAAGGAACTCGTTAAATAAATTATGATATGTCTATACAATGGAATAGTATGCAGCCATAAAAAGAAATGAAATAAGATGTATCTTTGTCAACTAATATGGAAGAATGTTCAAAATACATTTATAAGCAAAAAAGGCAAGTTGTTGAATAGTGTAAATTACAATTCAGCTTTTGTAAGAGAAAAAATATTTATACAATTATCCCTGGCTATCCAAATCTATTTGTTCATATAGTAAGAATTCAAGTTTGGATAGTGAATTCAGATAGTGAAGACACTAAGTTTTCCAAATGTATTCACTCCTAAGTTTCAGACAGCAAATAGCAACAGTTTGGATAAGGAGAAATATATCTTACAACACCTATCTGAATCTATTCATTTCCTGAGTTTGGAAAATGAGAGTTCAGATTATTACATTTGTTTATGCACAAAAATGGTCTGGAAATAATATGCATAATTGTGTTATTTGAATATCTTGCAATAAGCCTGGGTACGTATAATCAGTAAAATGATCCAATATAAAAATGTAACTTTAAAAAAGTGGATTTGGGGAATCTGGCAACTTTGCACAGACAATTCTATAAAGAATATTGTTAGTTGTGTATCTATCTTTTTTGGGCATCTGAAAAGATATTTCTGTTGAACAAATTTTTAGTAAAGGAATTGTTGAGTCACAGGTGGTGAACATGCTTTTTTTTTCCAAGACAGGCTAAACATTTTAATTAACTTGTAAAATTTGAAAATTTCAGAACATTAATTTTCTTTCCAATTTAAAGTTAATACCTTAATGAAGCCTAAATACTTTTTTCCATTTTTTTATTGTGAACTTTAACATATATACATAACAGTGATAACTTTCAATGTATAATTTCACAAGTAGTTAGAAAGCAAATCTCAAAGAATGTCATAGGTCACAGATCCACAACTTCAGCCATTTCCATTACTGTAAAATATAACATACATACAGAAAGGTGTCATCTCTCAAGTACAGCTCAACAAGCACTCATATAGGTAATTTCAAAAATTGTCATGGGTTACAGTTCCACAATTTCAGTTCTTTCCTTATTATGCAATTCAAGGTATATACAGAAAGGTGAAGACCTTCAAAGCACAATTCAATGAGCAGCTATGCAGCAAATCCTAAAGTATGCTATAGGCTACAGTTCCACCATGTCATTTACCTCCTTCCAGCCATTCCAACACCCCAGCATCCAAAAATATATATATAATTATATAAAGTTCTAGTATTCATAGACTTTTGTTCAGTCTTACCTTGTTTTTTGCTATTATTTCCTCCCATTTAATTTTTTCCTCCATCTTCAGGGGTGTCCACGCACTGAGCTCCCTAACTTGCTCATATTAAAAGGGGGTGTGACAGTATAGGGAAGAGGGCTGCTCTGATAGTAGATCTTAAAAAGGCTGTTGCTTCTGGGTTTTAGGACTTGTCTGGTATTGGAACACTCTGGTAGATTTAGTTTCTGAAAGATAAAACTAACTGAGTGTATCTTTTATAGAATATCAGGTAGGGACCTAAGTATTTGGGGGCTACTTTTGGTAAGGGCATGGCATGCTGTGGCCAGTGGAATGTCTAGCTGGAGCCAGCATAAGAGAAACCAAGATAGCCTCTCGACTATATTTGGGATCGCTCAGCCACTGTGACCTCAGCTTGTTCCCTTTCTTTTTCCCCTCCTTTTGGTCAAGTAGGGATTTTCAATCCCTCACTGCCAGGCCCAGGTTCATTCCTAGGAATCATGTCACCAGGGAGATTCATTCCCCTGGAAGTCATGTCCCTCATGGCGGGGGAGGTTATGAATTTATTTGCCGAGTTGGGCTTAGAGAGAGAAAGACCACATCTGAGCAACAAAGAGTTGCCTGGAGGCACCTCTTAAGCATAATTATAGGAAGGCTCAGCCTCCTATTAACAATCCTAAACTTCACAAGAGCAAGTCTCAAGTCCAGGGCTTGATTTATTAAGTAGTGGGTTCCTAACTTGACTTAATATATATTCTATTCCAAGATAAACAGTTTCTTACATTATCTTCACTTGGTTGTACAATCGTCACTCTCAACTTAAAAAAATTATCATAACATAATACATCCCAGAGCTCTTATCAGCTGTTAATTATTTATCCCTAACATTAGTATAGAGTTGGTAAGATACTCCTTTTAAATATAGTCATTAATACAAAACGGGTAGTTTTTTTCATACCACTCTTCTATTAACCCTCTGCAGCAGTGTCATACCTTATAAGAATATTCTGCTAACACTTATTTAGTTTTGTGGTATTATTCTGTGGGTTACTTGCCTTTAAACAACCATTTGTAAACATGTTGACCTTCAATGCGTCACTGATACTTACAATCCCATTAACATACCATAGTCACTCCTGAGCATTCCCATACCGTTAAGCTCACCCTCATTATCACATCTGTACATGTTTGACTATTGTTCCCCCTTCACTAAGTTCTGACTATCTCTAGGTCCCCTATATTTTACATTGTAAGACACTTATTTTACATTTTTCACAGAGATCACATTAGTGGTAACATACAATGTCTCTCCTTTTGTGTCTGGCTTATTTCACTCAGCATTATGTCTTCAAGGTTCATCCATGTTGTCAAATGTTTCACAACCTCATTCCTTCTTACTGCCATATAGTATTCCATCGTGTGTATATACCACATTTCGTTTATCCACTCATCTGCTGAAGGACATTTGGATTGTTTCCATCTCTTGGCAATTGTGAACAATGCTGCTATGAACATCAGTGTGCAAATATCTGTTCATGTCACTGCTTTCAGAACTTCTGGGTATATACCAAGAAGTGAAATTGCTGGATCATAGGGTAAGTCGATATCTAGTTTTCTGAGCAACCACCAAACTGCCTTCCAGAGTGGCTGGACCATTATACAGTCCCACCACCAATGAATAAGAATTCCAATTTCCCCATATCCTCTCCAGCATTTGTAGTTTACTCTTTGTTTAATGGCAGCCATTCTGATTGGTGTGAGATGATATCTCATTGTGGTTTTGATTTGCATTTCCCTAATAGCTAGTGAAGATTAACATTTTTTCATGTGTTTTTTAGCCATTTGTATTTCCTCTTCAGAGAAATATCTCTTCATATCTTTTGCCCATTTTATAATTGGGCTGTTTGGCTATTTGTACTATTGTCGTTGAGTTGTAGGATTTCTTTATATATGAAAACTATCAGTCTCTTACCAGCTACATGGTTTCCAAATATTTTTTCCCATTGAGTTGGCTGCCTCTTTACCTTTTTGACAAATTCCTTTGAGGTACAGAAGCTTTTAAGTTTGAGGAGTTCCTGTTTATCTATGTTTTCTTTCGCTGCTTGTGCTTTGGCTGTAAGGTCTAAGAAGTGACTTCCTAATACTAGGTCTTGAAGATGTTTCCCTACATTATCTTCTAGGAGTTTTATGGTACTGTCTCTTTTATTGAGGTGTTTGATCCAATTTGAGTTAGTTTTTGTGAAGGGTGTGAGGTAGGAGTCCTTTTCATTCCTTTAGATATGGATATCCAGTTCTCCCAGCTTCATTTGTTGAAGAGACTGCTATATCCCAGTTCTGTGGTTCCAGTCGACTGTAGATCTGGGGGTCTATTTCTGAATTCTCAATTCCATGCCATTGATCAGTATGTCTGTCTTTGTGCCCATACCATGCTGTTTGACCACTGTGGCTTTATAGTAAGCTTCAAAGTCAGGAAGTGTAAGTCCTGCCACTTTTTCTTTTTCAGAATGTTTTTAGCAATTCAAGGCATCTTTCCACTCCAAATAAATTTGATAACTAGCTTTTCCAATTCTGCAAAGTAGGTTGTTGGAATTTCAATTGGAATTGCATTGAATCTGTAGATCAGTTTGGGTAGGATTGGCATCTTAACAATGTTTAGCCTTCCTATCCATGAACAAGGAGTACTTTCCCACCTCTTTAGGTCCCCATCTATTTCTTCTAGTAAAGTTCTGTAATCTTCTGTGTAGAGGTCTTTCACATCCTTGGTTAAGTTTATTCCTAGGTACTTGATTTTTATAGTTGCTATTGAAAATGGAATCTTTTTCTTGACTGACTCTTCAGTTAGATCATTTTTAGTGTATAGGAACATTACTGACTTTTGTGCATTAATCTTGTATTCCTAATTTGTTTATTAGCTCAACTATCTGTGTCATTGATTTCTCAGGGTTCCAAATATAAGATCATATCATCTGCAAATAATGACAGTTTTACTTCTTCCTTTCCAATTTGGATGCCTTTTATTTCTTTGTCTTGCCGGAGTGCTCTCACAAGAACTTCTAGCACAATGTTGAATAATAGTGGTGACAACTGCATCCTTGTCTCATTCCTGATCTTAGAGGGAAAGCTTTCAGTCTCTCACCATTGAGGATTATGCTGGCTGTGGGTTTTTCATATATGTCCTTTATCAGATTAAAGAAGTTTCCTTCAATTCCTACTTTTTGAAGTGTTTTTATCAAAAAAGTATCCTGAATTTTCTCAAATGCTTTTTCAGCATTTATGGAGATGATAATTTGATTTTTCCCTTTTGATTTGTTAATGTGTTGTATTACATGGATTGATTTTCTTATGTTGAACCACCCTTGCATGCCTGGAATGAACCCCACTTGGTCATGATGTATGATTTTTTTTAATGTGTCTTTGGATTCGATTTGCAAGTATTTTGTTGAGAATTTCTGTGCATTCATTAGGGAGATTGGCCTATAGTTTTCCTTTCTTGTAGCATCTTTATCTGGTTTGGGTATTAGAGTGATGTTGGCTTCATAAAGTGAGTTAGGTAGTGTTCCATTTTCTTCAATTTTTTGAAAGAGTTTTAGCAGAATTGGTGTCAGGTTTTTTTGGAAAGTTTGGTAGAATTCCCCTGTGAAGCCATCTGGCCCCAGGCTTTTATTTGTAGGATGCTTTTTGATGACTGAGTGGATCTCTTGCCTTGTGATTAGTTTGCTGAGGTATTCTTTTTCTTCTCTGGTCAGTCTAGGTTGTTCATGTGTTTCCAGGAAATTATCCATTTCCTCTAAATTATCTATTTTGTTGGCATACAGTTATTCAAAGTATATTCTTATGATTTTTTTTTCATTTCTTTGGGATCCACAGTAATGTTCCCTCATTATTTTATTTGGGTTTTCTCTCTTTTTGAATTTGTCAGTGTAGCTAAGGGCTTGTCATTCTTGTTGATCTTCTCAAACAATGAACTTTTGATTTTATTTATTCTCTACTGTTTTTTTGTTATCCATATCATTTATTTCTGTTTTAATCATTTTATTTCTTTTCTTCTACTTGGTTTAGGATTAGTTTGCTGTTCATCTTCTAGCTGCTTCAGCTGTTCCATTAGTTCTTTGATTTTAGCTCTTTCTTCCTTTTTAATATATGCATTAGAGCTATAAATTTCCCTGTCAGTACTGCCTTCACTGCATCACATAAGTTTTGATATGTTGTGTTCTTGTTTTTATTCGTCTCTAGATATTTCACAATTTCTCTTGCAATTTCTTCTTTGACCCACTGACTGTTTAGAAGTGTGTAGTTTAACCTCCAGATATTGGTGAATGTTCTAGATCTTTGATGGTTGTGGACTTCTAGTTGTATTCCACTGTGATCAGAGAATATGCTTTGAATAATTTCAATCTTTTTAAATTTATTGAGGTTTGTTTTATGCTCCAGCATATGATCTATCCTGGAGAAAGTTCCATGAGCACTAGAGAAGAATGAATATCCTGGTGATTTGGGATGTAATGCTCTATATATGTCTGTTAAGTCTAATTCATTTATCACACTGTTTAGGTTCTCAATTTCCTTATTTCTCTTCTGTCTGGTTGATCTATCTATAGGAGAGAGTGATGTATTGAAGTCTCCAACAATTACTGTGGAAAATCTATTGCTTCCTTTGGTTTTGTTAATGTTTGTCTCAGGTATTTTGGAACACCTTGATTGGGTGCATAAACATTTATGATTGTTATTTCTTCTTGGTGAATTATCCCTTATGTCCCTCTTATGACATTCTTCCATTTAAAGTCTATTTTATCTGAGATTAATATCACTACCCCTGCTTTCTTTTGGCTTTAGCTTGCATGCAATATTTTTTTTCCGTCCTTTCACTTTCAAATGTCTTTGCATCGCTGGATCTAAGATGAGTGTCTTGTAAGCAACATATTGAAGGTTCATATTTTTTAATCCATTCTTCCAATCTATATCTTTTAATTGGGGAGTTTAATCCATTCACATTCAATGTTATTAGCCATCTTATCCTTCAGTTTTTATTTGCAGATCTATTTTTTCCCCTCTCTCCCTTTATTTAAGGTACCCTTACTAAAACTCTTTAGTTCTGTGCCCTTCTCCAGACCTCTCTCTCCTTTATTTTTTTCTCAGCCAGTGTGCTAGCTTGGTTGTATTGTGTTCTCCAAAATGCCATGTTCTTTGATGCAATATTGTGGGGGCAGACACATCAGTGTTGATTAGGTTGGAACCTGTTGACTGAGCATTTCCATGGAGATGTGACTCACTCAACTGCCAGCAAGAACTTTGACTGGATAATTTCCATGGAGGGTTACCCCACCCATTCAGGGTGGGTCTGAATTAAATCACTGAAGCCATATAAAGAGCTGACAAACAGAAGGAACTCAGAGCAGCTCAGAGTGACATTTGCAGAGTAACTGAGAGTGACATAGAGCAGAACAGCTGCAGTGAAGGGAGGACAAAACTCCCCAAGAGCAACATTTTGGAAAACACCATTTTGAAACGCCACCTGGGAGCAAGCAGACACCAGCCACGTGTCTTACCAGATAACAGAGGTTTTCCGATGCCAATGGCCATCCTTCAGTGAAGGTACCCAACTGTTGATGCCTTACCTTGGACACTTTATGGCCTTTAGAGTGTAACTTTGTAACCAAATAAACCCCCTTTATAAAAGCCAATCCATTTCAGGTATTTTGCATAACAGCAGCATTAGCAAACCGTAACAGCCAGCATAGCTCCCTTTAGTATTTCTTGTAGGGCAGGTCTCTTGTTAACAAATTCTCTCAGCATTTGTCTGTGAAAGTTTTAAGCTCTCCGAAGGAGAGCTTTGCTGGATAAAGAATTCTTCTCTGGCAATTTTTCTCTTTCAGAACCTTAAATATGTCATACCACTGCCTTCTTACCTCCATGGTGCCCACTGAGTAGTCAGTCCCTAGTCTTCTGTGGTTTCCCTTGTATATGGTGAATCACTTCTCTCTTGCTGCTTTCAGAAGCTTCTCCTTCATTTCAGCATTTGACAATCTGATCAGAATATGTCTCAGAGTGGGTTTATTTGGATTTTTTCTATTTGGAGTTCATTGGGCACCTCTTATTTGCATATATATATGTCATTTAGCAGGGTTGGGAATTTTTCCCCAACAATTTCTTTGAATACTCTTCCTAGTCCTTCACCCTTCTCTTCCCCTTCTGGAACACCAATGATTCTTATATTTGTGCACTTCATGTTGTCCACCATTTCCCTGAGATCTATTTTGAATTTTTCAATTTTTTTCACCATTCATTCTTTTCTGCTTTCACTTTCCATCACACTGTCTTTGAATTCGCTAATTCATATCTCTACTTCTTCAAATCTGGTGTTTTGTGTCTCAAGAATCTTTTTAATTTGATCAACAGAATCTTTTATTTCCTAAGATCTGCTATTTTTTTTAATTTACTCTTGCAAATTCTTCTTTATGCTGTGCTAGGGTCTTCTTCATGTCCTTTATATCCTGAGCCATGATACTGATGCTTGTGAGTACTTCTTTGATTAATTTTTCCAAGTTCTGTGTCTCCTCTGGTTTTTAGTTTGCGCATTTGTGTTATCCATATCTTCTGGTTTCTTCATATGCTTTATAATTTTCTGTTGTTTTGGCCTCTTGGCATTTACTTATTTTGATAGGGTTCTTTTAGTGTACTCAGACTTATTTGAACATTTATCTACAATTTGACAGAGCTACAGTTTGGTGGAGTGCACTTTCCCGGACCTACCAGCAGATGGCACTCCCAAGCCACCTCTTACCCTCAAGCCTGTTCTCCCCAACTTTGTCTAGGCACTGAGTGGGGCCCCAAACCATGTGAAGTTCCAATCAGTGCACCAATTTTCCTTGTGCAGTGGGGACCGCCATCCCTGTGCAAGGTCAGGGTGGGGGGCATGACCTGTGCAGTTTGGCAGGGAGTCCACTCCAGGACACATGGTCCTGGCAATTCCCAGAACTGCGGATGGAGTATCCTGGGGCTGCTGAACTGTGCATCTCACCTTCCCGTTCAGATTCCCTATAGTCCCTCTCTGCCATAAGCCCATGTGTCCCCGGGATTGGGGGAGGGCTCCTGGCACTTCCATGCAGCACCCCGCCTCTAGGCTGTGCATAGCGGGGGCTTCCGTAGAGGAAGAGTAGGCACCATCATAAGCCCACTGAATCTCGAATTCCCTCAAGGAAGCTCTAGGCTGCGGTGCTGTGAAGGGTTGTCTCCCAGCCAGCTACAAAGATGACTCCTCAGGGCATGGAAACTACTCCCTTCCTTGATCATTTGCCTGCTCCAAAGGCCAGTCCCTGGCACGGGGGCTCTTGTGTGGGTCTGCAGAGGGTTATCACCCATGCCAGGTACTGAAGAGAGTGCCCAAGGTGTGGAATGGTACTCCCCACCGCGCTTGGCTGTAGGTCCAGCTGCCCATTCCCCGGCAGCTTTCTGGGCTGAACACTCACCTGTCTCCAAATGCAGCCTCTGTTTCTCCATGTACACGCTCACTATTGGTGTAGCAGTCCCTGCCCAGCAGGTGGAACCCTGGAACTGCTGTTCTGCAGCGCTTTCTGTCCTTTATCTAGTGTTTTTCAAGGAGGAGAATTTTTCTCTTTCTCTCCTAATCTGCCACCTTGGATCCACTCCACCCACCCCACCCCCCAATGAACATTCTTGATACTCCCAGGTTGCCCTCCAAAGAAATTATACCAATTTGCTTTCCAAAAACATTTGAATGGCCTGCCTCCCACATCTTCCCAATATTGGTATCTTCAAATATTGGGTCTACACCAATCCAAAATGAGAAAACTATTTCATTGTTTTATTTTGTATTTGTGAAGTTGAGTATCTTGTCATGTATTTATTAGTTATTTGGAATTCTCCTGTAAACTTACTATTCACAAATTCTGCCCATTTTCCTACTGTTTGGTTTTAAGTTATTTTTAAAATTCTTTGTATATTAGGGAAATTAGGTCTCACCCCAATTTTGCTTTCCAAAATTTTTCCCAGTTTTTCTTTGCTTTATTTACAGACTGAGTTTTTCTCTCTCTACAGAAATCTAAATATTTTTATGCAGCCCAAAGTATGAGTCCTTTCCTTTAAGTGCTCTGGATTTTACTTACATTATGCCTGGAAAAGTCTTCCCTACTTCAAGATCAGGAAACTTTACTAGTGTTTTTTCCTAGTACTTTTATGGTTCGTTCTCTTATGTTTCAATTTTGTTCCATCTGGAATTGATTTTTATGTAAGGAATTAGTTCCCATCACCTTTTGGATATATTCTTCAAAGATATATTTTCAACGTTTTATGTGTACTTCAATTTTGATCTTTCATTTTTCTACAAATGAACAGAGTCAACAGGCTTATGTTCAAACATGTGACTGATGCTAAAATGTACCATTTGCAGCACGTCTAATGATTTCTGGCTTTGTCTCCACTTCACTAAGTTTATGAGATTTATTCTTATCGCTAACATCATGCTCTTTTTGCCATGTATAAAAATAACTTAAGTTCCAAATATTCAAATAGATGTACAAACACTGATGCACAAAGATATCAATGCTGTTGAAACTAAATAATGCAGTCATTTAAGTGTTCATTCATGAGCTCAAGTACAAAAATCCAAATTCTGGGAGTTTAGGGTTGTTAATAGATAATATCCATAAATTCCAGTTATTTGGACTTCAAACATATGAGAGAAACTGCCTTTCATTAGAGTAAAATGTGATCACTTCTATGACAGGGGTATGAGCTATGGGAACCCAGCTTTCCTGGGAGATCACAGAAAATTTTACAGAGAGGTGACTTTTGAGATTGGCCTTAAAAATGAGGAGGAATTCAACATCCAAAGATTTGGAGGCTGGCATTTCAGACAGAGGAACCAAGTAGGTGGCTGGGTTAGAAAGGGCTCCTTATTTTGGTCCTGATATATTTCGCAACCACTCATACTGCCCCCTCATCAAAGCAGGGAAGGATACAATACCAGTGGCTTTACTCTTGATTATTTGTCCTCATTCACAATGAAAACTGTTACTTCAACATTGCATATGCATTTTAGACCTTCTTATCTTATCTCTTTATAATAAAAGGCTTTGCCTTGGTTAAAGGAACTTCAAATAAAAGCAAAGCAGGTCAGAAGGTTTTACTTGAAATGGCCTGGTTTAGATGGCTGAAGGTCTTAATTCAGTCCTTCGTTGGTGAGGTAGCCAAGAAAACCTGGTAGCCTATGACTCCTCACCCCTAGAATGCCCCTCCTCACCTCAAGAAGGTGATAATCTCTTTTTTTTGTTAAGGCCCAGAGTCTGCCCTCACACAAGATACCTTCTTCTTCACTCCCAGCCTCTTTCTTTTCCTTGGTACAAGCCCCCTGCCTCCCTTATATTCCCAATATATACAAAAGCATTATACTGAAAAATTATTTTATTATGATTAAAATCTTAATCCCACTTCCTCTACTCCATAAATCCAAGATTCTGCACATTTGACATTAATTAAAATATTTTTATACCAGAATTCCCAATTTAGCTGCCATCAGTATGTATCCCTGAATCTCCCATATAACTTAAGAGATTTTCTGAGAAGTGTGTTACATGTATTCTTTAGGAAATGGTGTGGTGGAGCTGTCTCAGGCCATCTTATCAGGACGACACGCTCATTTCTTCCCATGTCCACCTTCAGTGACTTCACTTTGGTAGCCTGAAGTAAGTGCTAGTGGGAGTATTTGCATTGTGGAAATTGGAAAATGCTACAAAATCAGGGCTTTTCTCTCCTAAAGAGTCAATTGTTAAACATTTACCAGCACACCACTGCTTTAGAGATTCTTTTGGTTTCAATTAATAGAAAACCACTTGAGCTAGCATAAGCAAAAAGGATGAATTTATTGTTAGACTATTCATAGGTGTCATGGACTTAGGAATGAACTAGAACCAAGAATTTGAGAAACATCAGAGGTTTCCATCTCCTGTGTCTGGCCCTCTCTATGCTTGTTTCCTTTTTACTTTCAGTTACAACCTGCTTTCTCTGGTTCACAATTAACATGGTGGGCACTGAAAACTCTTGGTCCAGTCACACAAAGACAGACTGTGGTGGTTTGAAACTGTATGTACCCATTACTGTGGGTGAAAATCTATGGTAAACAGGACCTTTTTGACAGTTTACTTCAGTTAAGGCATGGCCCAGGGTGGGTCTTAATCCTCTTACTGGAGTCCTTTATAAATGGGATGAATACAGAGAGAAAATGAAAGCCACTGAAGCAAGAAGCTGAAAGTAAGGAAACCAGGAAGTGTAGGGACAGACCAGTCGACACCACTACGTGCCTTGCTACGTGACAGAGGTGTCCAGGATCACCAGCAGCCAGTCTTCAGGAAGAAAGCACCATCTTGATGATGCCTTGATTTGGACATTTTCACAGCCTCAAAACTGTAAGTTTGTAAGCTAATAAATTCCCTTTGTTAAAAGTCTACCCATTTTATGATATCTGCTTTTTAGGCACCTTAGCAAACTAAAACAGAGACTGATCTTTCTTCTGGTCCAAAATCCCAATTCTCTGGAAGGGACTCAAATTGGATGAGAGTCCCACCCTAATCAATGCCTGGTCAGGGTGAGGGTGGGGTGGGATCAGGCAGGATCACACCTTACCAATATTCATGAAAATGGGGGGAAGAAGAGGCTCCTAGAAAAGAAGGGGCACCAACCCAAAAGTCCACAATATGTATAAAGGCCCTTTCCCACCACAGGCAAAGACACAGGCCCCCATCAAGGGAGTATACACACTTTATTCAACATTTAACACCTCAAGCATTATAAAGCACCTTAACATAAAAGGAGCTGCTCTAGAAATTATAAAAGAAGATGACTAAGTAAGGAAACCAGGGAAAAATAGAAACAGTTGCAAGAAACAGAAAAACCAACTTACAATGCTTAACCAATAAGGGGAATTATCATGTATAAAAAGAAATCCGAAAATAGGATGCCTCCAAAATATTTCAATTCAGCAGCTCAGGATCCAGTCTTTTCCTCATGGACACAAGATGGCTGCCACAGTTCCAGTCACCATGTGCAGACTTAGCAACATTCACCATGTGCATGCCTTTTTTAAGACTGAAGAAACTTTTCTTCAACAACCAGTAAATTTCCCTTCAATAACCAGCAAATTTCCCTTCCCAGAATTAGATTACATGCTGTGCCAGTTTGAATGTATTGTGTCCCCCAAAACACCATTATCTTTGATGCAATCTTGTGTGGGCAGACATATTAGTGTTGATTAGATTGTAATTCTTTGACTGAGTGTTTCCATGGAGATGCAACCCACCCAACTGTAGGTGTTAACTCTGAGTAGATAATTTCCATGGAGATGTGGCCCTACCCATTCAGCTTGGGCCTTGATTAGTTTACCAGGGCACTATATAAGCTCAGACAGAAGGAAGGACACTTTGAAGAACACACAGGAGCTGAGAGAGGAGCTGTGGCTTACAGAGACATTTGGAGATGGACTTTGAAAGCAGACTTTTGCTGTGGAGAACCTAAGAGAGGACAAACACCCCAAGAGCAACTGAGAGTGACATTTTGAAAAGGAGATGCAGCCTAGAGAGGAACGTCCTGGGAGAAACCCATTTTGAAACCAGAACTTGGAGCAGACACCAGCCACATGCCTTGCCAGCTAACAGAGGTTTTCCAGACGCCATTGGCCATCTTCCAGTGAAGGTACTCGATTCTTGATGTGTCACCTTGGACACTTTATGGCCTTAAGACTGTAACTGTGTAACCAAATAAACCCCCTTTATAAAAGTCAATCCATTTCTGGTATTTTGCAAAAGACGGCATTAGCAAACTGGAACACATGCCTATGCTTGAACCATTCATTGATCAGAGGAATGGTACCACCATGACTGCCTTAGACCAATCAGGACCTAACTCTAACTCCTGTAAGGGAAAGGGGACAATGGAGAAAATAGGGAACTCCAGAAGGGAAGAAAGGAAACAATCAACAGTGGCTACTACAGACCCTTTCTGCAACTAAAGGGGTGAATCAGAGAAAATAGACAAAAATATCCAGGCTCTAAGTGCATTTCTCCAAGCCCTTTTATCTCTTACTCAACTCTCTGACCTGCCAGTCAGTCTTACTAACCCTGGCTGCAGACCTTTCCAGTGGACCTGGTTTTTATCTCACTGCCTGCCCCACTTTTGATTTATACTAATTAGTAGCAGAGTTGGCTCCCTGCCTGCTGTTCTCACTGCTAAATCAAGATTTTGAACATATGAAATTTCATGGTGATAGAGGGCCCTAATAAGCAAAGACAATTACAGACAACAGGCCCCTGTAATAAGGCAGCTTGAAGAACTGCCTATGAAAGGGGCCAAGCTCAGAAGATTAAAGAACTAGAAAACAGTATTGCTCAGATTATAAAAGTTTTGTCTAAAAAGTACTTCACGTATTTCTATTTTGTGCATCGAGCAGAAATATGTAACGAGAAATAAGCTATTCAAATAAAAGGCAAGTTCAATTTTATTTGTAATACATCTTTCCTTTGCCAACTTCCGCAGGCCTCTCTAATAACTTCAAGTCTAAATACAAAAAAGTTCAATTTTCTATTTTCAAGTACATCTGTAGTTTTCTTAAATTTAGATCTGAAGTGCAGCTCTTCTTTACATCATAAAGCACCTATAATTATTCACTTGGCATGTAACGGATACTAAAAAAATAAAAAGCACACATTTTCTTCCTTTGTCTTCCATCACCAGCTCTGCATGTTTGTGCCTGATTTGTATTTCCCCTCATATTCCCATCCACCCCTTTGACTACATGTTCATGACAGATAGAGAATATCCAGGTGGCCTGGTACTTGGAAACTTGTCAGATGTTATTCAAGGCAGTAAAGAACGCGTCATACAAGTCTTTGGTATACTGTTACAGGGAAACCCTGTTTAGAATTCAGTAATTGGGAATTTGTGATAATTTGAGGAAGGGCTGGCTAAGGTTGACCCTTGCACTGTCTATGAAAAAAGAGAGTTCACTGGAGTTCTGAATAGTGTAAACAAGATTGGAAGGGGAATAATTATCTACTTAAAAGAACCAGTTGTTTTGAAAGGCTTTAGAAGTATCCTTTTACATACAACAGGGTAATTATGATTTAAACAATGGCTGGCCTGTTTCTTAGGCTTCTTTGAAATGTCAATTACAAATTACTCTTGTCTATTCACCAAGGCAAAACCCACCCCTGTGTACCAGACAACAGTAGGTTAGCTTGCTTCCACTTATTCTATTTAAAAATAATAAACCCAAAGTTCTTTTAAAGTAGTATAATTTAATTCAAGCTTTTCACTCATCTAGACAGTTGGGTCATCCTATAGTCTGAGTGAGGTTTTACTAATTACTAGTATACAAGAATCAGGAATTCATGGAGTGACTACTTCCTTCACTAATTTAGTGCTACAGCTGACTAATAGAGAAAATTGACGAAGAAAACTACTCTAGAGCAGAGGCTTTTGTTTTTCATCTCATGCGTAGTACAAAAACACATTTTGCATTGAAACGCAGTACATGTACACTGAAACAAAAACACTTACCCTTATTACGTGCAATGCTTTCTATTCATCTTTACAAAGCTCTAAATTGATTTCACAATCTATTAATGGGTCGCCATTTTGAAAATTTCCCACTAGAGCATATCAGGAGAGTATTCCTTCATAAGAGAAAGGGGTGGCACTGGAGAGAGACTGATAGTTGCCATCTGGTTTTCTTCATGATGCTCAGCTTGGTGCAGTGTCAGCAGGAACCAGGCTGCCCTGGGATAGAGCAGGGCACCCCCCTCATACAAGGGGTCTCACTGTCCCTGCTTGCCCATTCTGAAATTGGATCCTCTTCCGATTCTCTCAAACCCTTGGCTATCAACTTCACTGCTGAAGTCACTACTGCCTCTTGTTTATTGATATTCAGTGCAAGCATACTGCCACCCTCACCAACACTTCCTACCAAGTTTTCATCTTTAATTTCCCTCTTTAGTGTCTTCAGATCACCCTGGTATCTGCTTGACCTACTCTTAAGCCAGCCACTGCAGATGAGGCAGGCTGATGCTTTAAGGCCTCGCCACTAAACAGTGTGAACCAGCTCCTGCTCACTTCTGACTCTCCTATCACTGCTCAGTTTCTGATTCTTGGCTCCATTTTCCATTAACAGTCTTCCTCTGGTCTCTCTGGATTTGACTGGGTATCTGTTCTCCCAAGCTTTTCTCTAATTGTTCTTCATATCTCCATACATTGATAACATATCATCATCACAGTAAAAACAAAATTGCTGTGGTCAGACAAGACCCAAGCTCCAGCTCTCCCCCACTTACCAGCTGTATGAACTTGGGCATGTTATTTAATTTCCTTTAATTGAGAAAATACTTATCTCACAGGCTTGTGAAGTGTAGATAATCCTTATAAAATGTTTGCCTCAGTGCCCAGCACATGCCAAGCACTCCTTAAATGTTACCTTTTTTTAATCATTATTATTGTTGCTGTTATTATGGTTTAGATTTAACTTATTGGCTTATCTCCTCCCTCCAAAACCTCCTCAAGAGCAGACACCTGAGCTGGTTTCAAGTTTGAAACTGTCTCCCCTATAGCCCATATGGTTCCCTGTTGCCCCATTCCCAACCCCTCTCCAAAGACTTCCTTCACATATATTCTCATTCTTTGCTGCATCCATCTTGGTTGGACCCTTCCCTGCATCCCACAGTTTCTTTGCATCCCAGTTCCTGATAAGAATTCTGATACTTGATGTAGGTGGGTAGACAGTGCCACAGAGCTGCATGGATGAGCTACAGAGAGGAGGCAAGTCCAAGATTCCCATGCCTCACCTCAAGCAAGCCACCCAAACAGGTTACGGCCTTCTACCATAAAAAGCAGAGAAGGCTAGTCTTATCCCATTCAAATAGGAGAGATTGAAATATAAATGACTCCTCAGATAATAGCATCATTGGTTTATATTCTAGACCACAAGCAAAGCATTCCCGGCATGGGCCCTGTGGTGGTTTGAAGCTGTCTGTACCCCAGAAAAACACGTTCTTAAATCTAATCCATTCCTGTGAATGTAAACCCATTGTAAGTAGGATCTTTTGATGAGACCACCTCAGTTAACATGTGCGCCATCTCATTCAGGATAGGTCTTAATCCTATTACTGGAGTCCTTTAAAAATGGAATGATGAGAGAAAGAGGGAAAGAGAGAGAGAGAAGGAGGGAGGGAGGGAGAGAGAGAGAGAGAGAGAGAGAGACGAAAGCAACAAAATCTGCATGAGAAGACAGATACCAGCAGATGCCATCACGTGGGCAGAGGAGACAAGGATCAGCAGCAGCTAGTCTTTGGGAAGAAAGCATCGCCTTGATGATGCCTTGATTTGGACATTTTTCAGCCTCAAACTGTAATTTAATAAATTCCCATTTTGTAAGTCAACTCATTTCATGGAATCTGCTTTGAGCAGCCCTTACTCTGCTAACTAAAAAGCAGCCATGATCCTCGTTTTCCAACAGACCCTCATGAGGTTGTATCTGCTTTGATATCATTTATGGCTGTATGGAAAGTGGTGATTAACTTTCCTTGAAATTAGTATCTTCCATCTTCAGAGAATAACGGTTAAACCCAAAATAATTAAGAGCCTGAAATCTGAAGCCAGACAACTTGGGTTTAAATCCTGTCTCTGCAATTTACTGTATTTTGAGCTTGTTTTCTTTGGTTCTATTTAGATAAACAGGATAATTTAAACATCATCTTGATCATATCAAGCAGAATCATTAACCAAGTTTTGGATATTGGCCTCTGCCCTGCTTCCTCTGCCTTTAGGTTCCCAGGTCCTCCCTTTTTCATTCATGAATCCATTTGTTATTGATTCCACTGCATTATTGATCTGCAATGTTGTCTGGCACTGTGCTAAGACACAGAGATACAAAGATAACAAATCACAGACTCTATCTTTAAAGGTGGATAAAGACATCCAGGGGACAGAAACAGATTTGCAAACAAAGACATTCATTAAATTGTTAAGGATGCTTAAATAGAGAACATATCAGGGTACACTGGGTCATAAGGGAAGAAAAGGTGAGTTCTGCCTGAGGGAACACATGGAGGAGAGTG
The DNA here is from genome assembly GCF_015220235.1 of Choloepus didactylus. Taxonomy (NCBI): domain Eukaryota; kingdom Metazoa; phylum Chordata; class Mammalia; order Pilosa; family Megalonychidae; genus Choloepus; species Choloepus didactylus. Next base: position 62,018,145 of record NC_051311.1, read on the forward strand.
TCAAGGAATAAGGAAAGTCTTCATGGAAAAGCTCAATGTTTGAGCTGAATCTTCAAGTTCTCCTGCTTCTCACCTGCTACCTCAGACCCATTCCAGTCCTGAGACAATTCCCACAAATAGGTTCAGAAATGTCACCCCACATCTTGGATTTTAGTGGCTTAGTCTCAATGGTTGGGGCTCCCACATTGCTCCCAGATCTCTTTGCTAAAATCAGTTAAGGAATCTGCTGTTATCAGAAAGATTCCTGGGTTCCAAATCACAACTCTCTTGTCTCTCTCCTCACTCCTTTCCATTATTTCCCATGAAAGGATCAGTCCTTAGGCTTTAGTCTAATCATATAAAGTACCCAAGTCCTTCCCCAAGACTTAAGCCTTTCTCTGAATTCTAACCCTGTGACTCGAGTTCCTGCTGCTTTATCTCGTCCCTACCAGGATTCTTCTTTGGGATCTGGATCTTGTTTTGCAACCCAGCTAGGGTCCTTCCAACCATAGAATGATCTCCAGAATGGCCTGAGGTCTATCTAGGCTTGCCTGAATTCCACACAGCCAGGGTCACCACTTATCCATAACTTGCCATATCCTTTGGGTAACAACCTTAGACGGCCCATAGCCCAGCTTCCCCTCTGAGTCATGTTGCCTCCCCAACTTGGTCTACTCTAGGAATTAGATTTTACTCCAGGCTCTCAGTCTCCTTGTCCTCTCACCAGCCCATAGCAGATACCTGTACAGAAATTTAGTGCTTGGCGAGTCACCTGAAAATATGACACTAGAGAGGATAGACCAGTTCAATTCCAACTAACTTCTTCTAATTCATTCATTCAATCAGAACACCAAAATATATAATTTTAAATAGTTTCTCAACATAAATAATGTATTTGCAAAGAGCTTCCTTATTTGTATAATTGATATAAACAAAATAGATACTCTCAAGGCATAAAATATCTGTCTTGTGCTCTTTTGAATAAAAATCACAGTGGATGCAGATGTTTGATGCTCCAGTGGTGCCACAAATTCACTAGCCTTTTTTCTTTTGACAGAGAGCAGTCTGAAATTTTACCCAATGGGTTCCAAGTGTATTTGTTTTTTGAGAGACTTAATTGTAGAAGCCTCCTCACAGCTCTGGTGATTTTTCATGTTGTATTCATCACTGTCATTTGGCTTCAAGTAAGGTAAGTACTTAATAAAATTCAAAATTTACTAAATTTTGTGTTAATGTCAGGTACAGAATTTTCCTCTTGAATATCTGCCTTCAGTGGGGTTGTTGATAAAGTGTTCTGAAGGAAATGGCGCGTCAACCACTCATTGGTTCTCATGGCTTTGCAGTGGAGGCAGGGCCTCTCCCTCATTTGGTAACTTCCCAGATTCTTTTGCCTCTGAGTTAGTTTTCTCCTCTTAATACTAGCTGGTGATGGGTGATGTTCACTTTCACTCTCCTTCCACGAGGAGGTTCCTGAGTTAGATTCTTCACTGTCATATTCAGTAGTATCACTGTCAGGTTGACTCTGATTCACCTGGTTGAATTGAGAATGGCACCTGGTTCGTCTTTGTTCAAGATAGGCATTGACCAAAGCCACCTCTGAATCTGTTACAGGGGTAAATTGGACACACTTTGGTTTCTTCGTCATTTGTAAAGAGTCCCAGACATCATCTTTGCTTGGCCGCTTATAGGAATCATCTTTGCTTGCTAACAACCAACAAAATAAATGAACAAGTTAGGTAGATTGTTGGTTACTATAACCTTATATTACTTAAGGAAACCTAGTGCACGTGTGGGCTTACTCTTAGTGGCCAGTTGCTAAGTCACTGCTTTTCTCCAGTCATATGTAAGTGTTGGTAGCTGACTGCATTCTCCAGTACTACACCCCACCTCCTTCAGAGCATGGGGGTCAGATAGATGCTTGACATATATCATTTAAGTTTTGGAGAGGCCTGATAAGAGATCAAGGGGCAAGGTCTCCAAGCTTTTCCAAAGAAGGACCTTTTTTTCCTTTGTCCTGATTCAAGTGTATGTATGAACATGATTTGGGTGGCAGTAAACTAAGAACAATCTTTATGCAGTGGTGCACTGGAGTTGGTTTGTATTGGATCACAAGAGATGACTGTTATATTATCAGGAATTTTGTGAGATGTTCGTTAAACACAGACATTATTAAAAGTTAAATTATACAAACACAATTAAATGAAATTTGTTAAAAAGGTAATAAGTGCTCAATAAGGGCTGTTTGAGGTGGGAGACAATTGGGAGAGTAAGTGCGTTAATGCATTTTGAGTATATTTTAAAATTGATTTTTCAAAATGCCAGAGTTATTTTTACAAATATGCCTTTTGGAATATCTTTAAAAAGAAGGCTTGCTATGGATTTTTTTAATTTATGATTCGTGTTATATTCAGAATTAAAATAAATATTTTCAAAAACACTCTTATACAAGCAAAATATAGAGTGAAAATGAATGAAATATGAAAAAAAATTTCCTTAGTATTTTACCACATTTTCTTATGATTTATGCTCTTGAAGTTATTCATATCTATTGTATCTGGATGGTGGAAATACCAAGTAATGGTGTGCTACTATGTATCTCTTCCCAAGTAAATGTTCAGTGATATCATATTGGTAGCATGAAATCAGTCTTGGTGGGAATATTTACACCATGAAAATCAGCCAAGACTAAAAATTAGGGCTTGATTTCTGGTTTTTTTGATTGTCTAGTTTTAAGTGATGAAGAACATGTTACTAATGCAGATTACATTTGAAAGTGTCATGTCTGTAGCCACTACATTGTTATTAAAAAAAAAAAAGTGATGAAATAGTCTCCTGATATTCTAAAACTATTATCCGATTCAGCTGAGAAGTCACTTACATCATTGACAACTGAGTTAAGTTCTAATACACATCTTCCTATTTTACTTTCATCTTATTCCTTAATTTAATGAAAAATAACCTTCATGTTAGAACTGCACTGGCTTATCAATTTGCAGCCAGAGTTGGCTAGTGATGCAAGAATTAGATAAACATCAAGGAAAGCATTTTATGAGTATGAATTAGCTATACAGAATTTACCATAACGAATATTGTATATTTTATTTGTAAACTGTGTGATATACATCCTTAATATCAGCAAAAATTTGATAAACATATGTATATATACACATACACATATTTTTGAAGTTGTTAAAAATTTACCAGCACACCACTGTTTATAGGTTATTGAAAAAGATGTCATCTGCAGCTCATAATCCTGTAGTAATGCTAACAATAAAGGAGTGAAAGGGCAAGCTTTGTGAAGAGAAAACTTGAACTCTGCCTTCCAGTCATTCATAACCTCCAACTGCTCTGCGAAAGCAGCTAAGCTGTCCTGCCCTAGGGAGAAGAAAAGCAAGGAGCTCACCGCTTCCACCCTCACCCCATCGGCCTCTACAAGTCCTAAAACCTCTTGGCTGTTAACTTCTGTTGTGTGCTTTCTACACTCAGCACATATTTCTCTCATCACAGATCAATACTAAACATGCACTGGTTCTCACCTTGACTTACTGAAGCACTTGTGTCACTGTCTTCATCCTTTCTTTTCTTCAACATCTGTGTCAGAAATACAGATTATTAATAGTGATTCTCAGTTGGTTGTTTTACATGGACATTTTCTTGTTAAAAAACACTATTGCCCTAAGTCCTTTAACAATGTCTAATTTTAAACACTTGGAGCAATTCAATAAGTATTTACTGAGTTCCTGTTATAGTTATCCTGCTTCTGCTGCCCAAGAGGAAATCCAACTTTTGATCACAGAATCTACCAAAATGTTTTGAACCAAGCAAAACAGAACAATGTCTTGAGAGAAAATAATTCTGATAAGAAGCTATAGGTTATAAAGTTTTCCAGAACTCATTTACATTCCAGAGCGATTTGATTTAAAAACTGATGATAGTACTCCAAATTACTTTAAAATTACCTTTGTAAGGATATTTGATCAGGTCACATTACTGATAGTTCTTTAAGATATCTGATCTGAGACATCCCTATTCGCTCTAGATCTTGACCTGAATTCATCGACTTAATAGCTCTTAAATCCTTCAGAAAGTTTCCCCCAAAAATGTAAACATAATGTATTATCTGTGAATATGGCTATGAGAAGAAATAGATTTCTCTGCATAGCTCTGATTTCAAATAGCCTGCTCCAATACTCCAAAAATACATTTGTCCGATTCTTTGGATCAGTGTTCCAAATTCTGAAGCTGAAAATAGTTATTCCAAAAGATACAAATTAAAGCAACTCTTTTAGAATGTATCAAAAACTTGAGAAATATTCAAAATATCTTTGACACATAACTCTTCTTCTGGGAATCTAACTCCAGGAAATAACTCCTAAAAGAAAGCTTTGTGCACAGAAATATTCATCACAGTGTAATTAGGATAATATAAATTCTAAATTCAGAAGTAGGCAATGGTTAAGTAAATTATGGTACAATCACATAATCATATAATGTATAGTTGTAAAAATTATTATAATAAATGTGCGTCATAACATGAGGAAATAAGGGTGTTGCAATATTAAGTTAAAAATAAAGTTGCAAATTTGTGTAGGCAGTATATCACAATTTAGCTAAAAATACGAAAAGAAAAATACTTTAAGGAATGTACACCAGTGTTAGTGGTTGGCTTTGAGTGGTGAAACAGTGATTTTTTTTTCCTTCTAATTTTTCAAATTGTCCATAATTAGGGGAAAAAATGAGTTTATTTGGAAAGGCAAACTTCCTTTGGGTTGAAAATTTCCATACTTGGGTATTCATAACTGCAATTTAGATCCTTGCTCTATTCCTTTCTTAATAGCAGACAAGTATCTCTAAAGAGGTACCTCTTGTTTTTTGGGTTACTGCAACCATTCTGTGAAAACCTTAGAAGTGGAGTCCTTTTTTAAGATACTTCTTTTTAAAATACGCTTTTTTGGGGGGCTTTAAATATTTTTAATTTAGTATGCATAGAGATGATTATTAAAAGATTGGAAGTTTATAAACCTAAAAGTTAAGAGTAGTTGTTATTTCTATACAATCTGGAATGATTTTTAATTTGTTCTTTGTACATTTGTATAATCTCCACATTTTCTGTAAGGCACATACTTTTGTAATCAGGCAGGAACAAGGTGTTTAAAAACACTTATTAGGTTTATGTCATTTTCACAGAAAATAAAATAAAAAATATAATCACTAAGTCAAAAGGAAGCAAAGTGGAATCATATGAACTGGGGTTACCAAAAGCTTTTTATTAACTGTCTTTCTATGTGACTTACTGAGTGAAAACAACAGAGTAGACAAGTGCAGAGATCTGGACTGTGGCTTTTTCTTTCTGCTTCTAAACAACTCTTACCAAGCCACTCAATACCTCCTAAGCTCAGTTTCCACATATGCAAAATAAGGAGTTTGGACAATATTGTCTGGAAAAATACCTGGCACTAGCAGTCTGAATACTACATAGCATTTACAGTCTATAAAATCAAAAGGACATCTTTTAAAGTAGCAAATCTAGAGGAAATCAGTTTGCTTCATGTTTGAGGATAATTACAACCACATTTCCATCACTCTTTTACCATTACTTCAAGGTTTACAAATAAAGGCTCACAGTTGAGCAGAGAAAATAAAGAAGTTCAAAGTAAAGGAAAAATTCCATCCTCCTGATTAGCAATCATGAGTCTCAGATTTCAAATCTGGGACCTTTCAGAAGAAGCAGTTCAGCCTATTGTAGCTGCCATAAGGGTAGAGTGAAAGATGAAACCTCTAAGGCAATTAAGGCTTTAATCAGTACTGAGGAGATTTAACTCAACATTTCAAACTGTACTTTGAAACAAACAAATAATATGGCAGGAAACCTGAGTCCATTCACCCTTCTGCCACTAACCAGTTGTATGACTTTGGACAAGTCACTCAATTTCTGTGGGCATTCTCAAAAAAGAGCACATGGTATCTTTCTTGCCTACAAACAGGAGGCTGGACCACATGCTGTGTTGAGATCCTTGCAGCTCAGGGCTCTGTGACTGTAAAGAGCTGATGCAAGCAAGGGAGCAGAAGAACAGTTTAGACCTCTTAAGTGGTCTTCATGGTGCCATGATCAATTTCAATTTTTTGTTAATTTTCTAAAGTAGTTTTTTTTTTTTTTTTTTTTTTTTTTGCCAGGACAAATTCAATATACTTAGCTAAGGAGTCTAAGATATGTATAAGCTATCTCTATTCTAAATCTTCTTTTGGCAAAGTATCTACCTGAAGAAGCATTTAGACTTTACATGAAACCTCTTGCAGGGTGGGGTAGGGTGTGTCTTTGATTATTAAAATGGAATCCAGCTGGCAGAGATAATAACTCTTCTCTCCATCAAGAGCTGAAATAGCACTCAGTCTAGCTGAGCCATTGCCAGCCCAGCGCTGTGGCTATAATGTTAAATGATGGTAGTTTGATTAATCATCAGCCTGGTATCAATGACCAGGAAGGATTCTACATCAGCAATTTATAAGAGCTCAATTACTCAAAATAATGTTGGGGCATCACTGTCCTGATAAAGTGGGCTATCTCATATCTAAGACATACCTGATAGATTAGCTGCTAGTAGGTGGTCTAGAGTGGTGCCTTTAATTCTGTTTAGTTTAGTCTGTGTTTTATTCTATGCAGAGTATATCGCCTCTTCCTAAAAAGCCTCAAATCCAAAGACAAGTGTCCTATAAATATGACAACTTTTGTATTTTTGATCAGAGTTACATGGCTACAAAAGGAATTCAGATTCAGTAACCAGTAGAGAAATTTATCCCAGCATTACACGGCATATGGACAAACTGCAAACAACCTAAATGACTCAAAATTGCATAATTTAAAAAAATTATGGTGCAACCACAAGACAGAAAAGTATGTCATCATACAAAGTGCTGCTGTGTGAATATAATTTGGGGAAGGGCTTACAGCATAATAATGAGTTTAAAAAAATATACACTATAATGCTAACCATGTAAAATCAAAGAGAGAGAAATTAGCATAGAGTAAAGGGAAAAAGCTAGAAGGCTATATGCCAAAATGTTAACAGTGGTTATCTCTGGGTAATAGGAGTACAGTTAATTTAAAATTTTCTTCTTCATACTTCTCTATATTCTTGGATTCTCTAGAATGAGACTGAATTATTTTTTAAACCAGAAAACTTTTAAAAAGAGTAGTTTCATCAAAAAAGAGTGGATTTATTTTATGGAAAATTCCCTAGTATACAGTAAACATATTATTTAAAATGAAAAAGTATATCCTACCCCGACAAAAGCCCGAGAGAAGAACATCAGAATCAACAGAATGACAAAATACCAAAGTAGGAAGCTTCCTGTTGTCCCACAGGATTCATCCTTCCCACATTCATAATCCTGATTTGGAATGGTAAAAGGTATAGGTTTGGGGGGAGGGTCCACCTCCCTAAATAAAGATAAAATGTCTCCCATGATGGCTTCTTGCTTAGAAAATAATAAAACATGCTAAAAGGGATGAGGAAGACTGGAAAGTACTTCACTCCAAGATGTATGACAACTTCCTTGGCGACCTATTATGACATACACTTTAGCAACTGTGGCAGGAACTGACAAACACTTCTTGGATTTCTAAAAGCTTTTGGAAGAATTTATCTAAATTATATCTATAAGTTACGATACTCCGCCCCCAGCCTCCTTACCCCAACCGCTCATTCTGCCTTAATCTTTTTTTCTCCTGAAACTTGTGTATATTGTATTTTTGTGTCTCTAAAATCTGAGTGTCTGAGGTATCAAATCATTTTTTTCAGTCTTTTTATTATGTATAATACCACTGTAAATTAACATACACATTTCTAATGCCAACCATAATCAAATTTGGTTGGGAGTGGCTTTTTAAAGCCTTAAATAGATGAACAATTTACAGATTACATTAAAAGAGAAAATACAGATGTGCCTGTTATGAATTACATCAAACATACGCAATTTTTTCTAAGGAGAGAAACATGGGGGAAACCTGGTATTCTAATTTTGACTATAGAGGGACTCTTCTATTTTGGACAATTTTCAAATTAGTTCATCTCTAGGTCTAAACCTAGTACAGAACACTATTGTTGTTAAGGCAATCTTAAAATAATAAAAATCTCACTTTTCTTTTTTTTTAAACATGCTAGACCTTTAAGAGCATAGCATACCTGAGATTTTCATAAATTTGCAATACCCCGCAGAAGCTTCATTTTCTTCTATGTGAGCTTAGAAGCATTTTAGGAACAATTTTGGTCACTGGGATGCAACAATCCACCAGCTGACTGTGACATGGCGTGGTATTTTTATACGGGTACACTTCTCCGTATTCAGAATGACTAGTCCCCAGGGCCTTGACGTACCAACAGTTGGAAGTTGCCTCCTCCAGGAAGCCCGTGGGGAAGCCGGGAATGGGCTGGATGGGCCTCCTCGGGGGGCCGCCCCGCCTCACCTCACCTGCTCTCCTAGTGTACCTGGAGGCCTTCCCTCCACAGCTGAGCATCTCTGGGGAGTAACCTGGAAACTGTTTTTAAGCTCAGCGCCTGGCCCAGTTGTACAGTTACATATTTGCTAAATAAAACCAAACTGAACTCCCCATTGAGCCTTTTCCTTGGGATTAGACATTCTGTCAAAGAGTATCAGGGAAAATAAAGTTGTTTTGTTTTTTTTTTTTTCAACCTCAAAACCACAAATTAACAACAAAGCGAATTTGGAGATTTTGGGTTTTCTTGTTATTCCTGTACCCTCATTTCACGGATATTTAAGAATTTACAGCCGGTCAGAACACATGATTTTTTTTTTTCTTTTTAAAACACAGATGTTTAGAAATGCTTTGTTATTGCTGTTGATCTGGACACATTAGCACTAACTCTGTTACCCTACAATTAGCCACCCTACTTAATAAAACCTGCGAAAAATGTGAGTCCATAAATGCTCTAAGAAAATTAAAATTATATTAATATATACAAAATTCAGCTTGTTACGGTTATTACGTTTTACTGCTGGTCCAGAATCAGGTCTGAATAGTGCTGCTCAGCTTCTTTCTCCCGAAGCTGAACAGGAGCCTCAAGGCCGAGAGTCGTTTCCCTGGTAACATTCCCAGCTCCCGTCCCTCCCCTCCATCTCACTCTCGCGAGAAAAGGAAGCTCGATCTTTCCGGTAATTGTAGACCGGTAAACGCAGCGCCTCCGCCTTACTGCTTGGCTTTGCACATGTGCAGTAGAGAGTGGTGTGAGCCAGCGACTTCCCGCCGAAGAGTATGGTGCGTTTTCCGGGGTCATCTTTGTGCTTTCCGGACGCGGAATCCACGCGGGCTATGGGAGTTCCACTCTTCTTGATCTGTCCGGGGCTCAGTTAAGGGAGGATTTAGTCAGGCGTCCCGCTAGAAGAGAGGCAGGAAATTTGCTAAAATTTGTGCTGAGCGAGCCAGGGAAGGAAGTTCTCTGGACTGGGGAATTTCGATGCGGGTCCGGAATGGCGGGAAGGGTACTGTTCTCTAGGGAATGCAGCTCCGTATAGCTGAAAGAAGTTTTACGTTTGTCGGCAAGAGTTGAGGCTTAACAAAACAAAGGAAATACAAATTCTAATGTGGATCCAAACTGAACGCACACTCCCCAGTCTCCCTCGTATTCCCTTCGCATCATGGATACCTGGCCTTCCTAAAACTTAAATGGATACTTTGCCAACAACACGAAACGGAGATCCCTGGTGTACACCGGTCGAGTGCAGAGTTGTTTAGGGTCGTAGACAGTTAATGGCTTCTACATGTGGATGTAGGAGTTGGTTTGTAGCTTATATGGAATATTCTCTCTCCATGGTTGGTACCTTTAGTTTATTAAATTAGCGCCTGGACTGGTCCTTGTGACATAGTCCAAAAATAAATAATAGTTGCAGATATACTCACCAGGCCCTGCATTACAAAATAAGACATTTTTATTTATTTGAAGTAGTAAATAATTCTCTGAAGTAACCAGCCAGTTCTCTCTTAATTACACTGGTGCCAACACAGGCATAATAAAAAGGGTTCCCTTTTCAGATGTTACTATTAATGTGTAAAAAAAAAAAAAAAAAGATAGACATTTTAAAGATGAGGAATAGTTATGTGCTAATTTTAGTTACCTTTATAAATGACCCCAAACCTGGATTTCTTAAATGGGCAAATAGCTTCTTTTGATTAATTCCAGTGCTTTTTCTTTGAATAGATGCAAGGGGAGTCAAACCCTAGTGCTTCCCTTATTGACAGAACCATCAAGATGAGAAAAGAAACAGAAGCCAGGAAAGTGGTCTTAGCCTGGGGACTCCTAAATGTATCTATGGCTGGAATGATATATACTGAAATGTAAGTTAATTAACAACAACAACAAAAAAGTAAAAATTTAGAAATCAGTGACTAGTTCCACAGATTGTTCTGTTTGTTTCTTGGTTTAGATATTGAAAAAGGCTTTCTAATTTTTTCAGGACTGGGAAATTGATTAGTTCATATTATAATGTGACATACTGGCCCCTCTGGTATATTGGTAAGTAAATTTTCACTGTAATTTAGATTTATTATCAATGAAAATTTGTGTTCAAATTTAATTCAGCTTAGTATTAATTCCTCATTCAACAAAAATTGGGAATACAGTAGGAAGGGAGCAAGAAAAAAACCCTGCCCTCATGTAAGTAACATTGTGCTAGAGGAGGGAGACATTCAAACTAATAAGCAATAGAATTTCAGGTAGTCATGAGTTCTGTAAAGAAAAAGAAAGGTTTGGGGTAGTGGAATTTGTGCCTGTTGTTCTCCCTGAAATGCCCTCCTTGCTTCTCTGCCTAGTGAATAGCTTTACATATTTCAAGACCAGCCCAGTTATCTACTCCATTGATGCCTTCCACAATTTGACTCCTCTCCACTCTTCTGCTCATCCATAGTCCTTGGATATAAAGAGAAGTTATGGATGCTAAAATATATTCCATAGTCTAATACATGTGTTAACCTAAAGTTTGTGATAGGGAGATGATGTAGCAAATGGGGTGACAAGTGGAAGAATAAGGGTTTTGGAATCTGTAGGCCTGAGTTAGAATTGTGGCTTCACTAACTAGCTGAATAATCTTGTAAAAGTCATTTGGCTTCTCTGAAACTGTTGATTCATCTTTAAAATGAAAGTGATAATACTTATCTACTTATCTTACAAGATTGTAAGGGTTAGTGATAATATTTTGAAAGTCACTAGTAAATTTCCTGTACATAATAGACATTCATTAAATGATAGCTGTTACAAGGAATAAGGTATCCTCTATTAAAACCCTCCTTTTTTTTTTTTTTTTTTTTTTTTTTTTTTTTAAATAAATTGTTCTCTTCCAGAGCTTGCCCTTGCATCTGTCTTCAGCCTGAATGCCTTATTTGATTTTTGGAGATATTTCAAATATACTGTGGCACCAACAAGTCTCATTGTTAGCCCTGGACAGCAAACTCTTTTAGGGTTGAAAACAGCTGGTATGAGTTTTATATCTTGTAAAATGGGGGGTTGACAATCTTTTTCGATTTAATTTTCCATTTTCATAGACTCAGAGCTGGGAGTGTCTTCTGAGGTCACCTGGTTCGGCTATATTAAGCAGGTCTCAATAAGTTATTTAACATCCTATCATTATTCGTCTTTGTATAAATTGAATGGATTGAATGGAAGTAACATTCAACAACCTTGTGGAAGTTTTTCCGTTGTTTAATTACAATTAAAATTTAATGACTAACTCTTGCTGCATTGAAGACAATTGTTAAACTTTCAAAATCTGTGAAAATGATAAACAACTAATGTCCTTTGGTAATGATGCTTCATGAAATTTAACAACCAAGTTACTCCTTTACTTTTCCTTTTCCTGAAGAAAAAGACTCAGTTCCTTAAATCTGTTTTCATAAAAAATTATATACATTTATTTATATGTATATATACATATATATATATATATTTTTTTTTATTTTTTTTTTTTTTTTCCTTCTAGTTGTACAGACTACTCCTCCACATGATCTGACAGCAACCCAAATCCCTCCCTCTCCACCTTCTCCTTCAATTCAAGGTCAAAGTGTATTGAGTTATAGTCCATCTCGTTCACCTAGTACCAGCCCCAAGTTCACCACCAGCTGTATGACTGGATATAGCCCTCAACTGCAAGGTCTGTCATCAGGTGGCAGTGGTTCTTATAGCCCTGGAGTGACCTATTCACCCATCAGTACTTACAATAAGGTAATAACTCTTTTCTCTTGGCCAGTCACATTATTTTGGAATTGGGAAGTGCCTTGAAAATTTATCTAGTGAGTTGAAACTTCTCACTTTATAGGTGAGGAAACTGAAGAACAGTAGGTAATTAACTTGTTAAATCTTCCATCTAGTAAATAGCCAAAACTATTATGCAGATTTCCTGACAACTAGTCAGAAGTTCTTCACACCACGTTAAGTTCAACATCTAGATTTTCAGCAGGTCTCTAAAACAAGTTGAAACTATGAGGATCTTTTACATTAGTTTCCTTTACTCGTGTTTTCCCTCTTTCTCTTCTGCATGTGAAGCCATTGCCTGCCCTTATTGAATTTTAATGCTTTTCATCATGTTGGAATATCTTCTAAGTTGAAAACTGGTGTTGTCATGTAGTTTGTCTCTTGAGACCCGATACTTTCCATCAGATGAGTAGAAACTTTCATTCTGCGGTGTTTTCATTACTTCATTCAGTAATGTGATCTTTTGTTCTAATTTATAGGCTTGATAGAAGCCAAAATGACAGATTTGAAATTGTGACTTTTCCCTGAAGCATGAAACTATTAGAGGAGCACTGGAAGGGGGGTGGCCACATTTTCAAATGCTCTCAATATTCTGTTGAATAACAGAATGTTAGTTAAATGTTAAAAGAGGAATGTCTGGAAATAAAACTGACATACTAACTGCCCTTACCCTTTTTTTTTTTTTATCTTCATTTTATTGAGATATATTCACATACCATGCAGTCATACAAAACAAATCGTACTTTCGATTGTTTACAGTACCATTACATAGTTGTACATTCATCATCTAAATCAACCCCTGACACCTTCATTAGCACACACACAAAAATAACAAGAATAATAATTAGAGTGAAAAAGAGCAATTGAAGTAAAAAAGAACACTGGGTACCTTTGTCTGTTTGTTTCCTTCCCCTGTTTTTCTACTCATCCATCCATAAACTAGACAAAGTGGAGTGTGGTCCTTATGGCTTTCCCAATCCCATTGTCACCCCTCATAAGCTACATTTTTATACAACTGTCTTCGAGATTCATGGGTTCTGGGTTGTAGTTTGATAGTTTCAGGTATCCACCACCAGCTACCCCAATTCTTTGGAACCTAAAAAGGGTTGTCTAAAGTGTGCGTAAGAGTGCCCACCAGAGTGACCTCTCGGCTCCTTTTGGAATCTCTCTGCCACTGAAGCTTATTTCATTTCCTTTCACATCCCCCTTTTGGTCAAGAAGATGTTCTCCGTTGCCCTTACCCTTTTATAATATTTTTTTGTGGTGAAATTCGGTACTACCAGTTACCCCATATTATATCTAATTTTGGGAGGCAATAGAGGTTAGAGAATTTTGTATAAATTAAATATGAGGAAGTGGGTATGTAGTGGTAATTCTTAAATCAAGGAAAATAGGACTTTCTAATAGCTTTTTTTTTTCATGAGAAAAGTACTTATATGGTCCTTATAGAAAATTAGAAAAGTAAAATAGAAGAAAAATCATTTATAGTCTTACCACCCAAGCATAATCTCTGTTTAATGACTACTTAATAGTCATCCAGTGGATATACTATTGTTTAATCTTAAATATTTAAGCTATTTTCATTTTTAAGAAACTTAATAGTCTACACTGAATAGCTCTGTATATGGAGTTATTAATAAATTTGGGACAATTTACATTGTCACAAAAATGTATAAGAATATTCATTTTACCACACTCTTACCCATCATTAAGTTAATTATTTTTTATAAATCTCTAATATGAAAAGTGAAAATAGTCTGTGGTAGCTTAACATCTATTTCTTGTAAGGCCAGTTAACTAAATTAAGTTCTCATTCTTTGCCCACTTGTCCTTTGGGTTTGTATTCTCTTTGACCACCCCCCTACCCCCCAAGTTGCTATTTTAATTATGGGATTAAAAAATTTAGAAGTTTTTAATTTTAGTAGTCAAATCTTCAAATCTATGTATCTTTTCCTTGTGGTTTGTTCTCTTCTAAATTTAGAAATTTTCTCACTTTGAGAATTAATTTTGTTTTTCCTCTGTGATGTAAGATGGAGATTTTTTCATTAAAATTAATAACCAGATGTCCCAGTGCCACATACTAAATAATTTTTACCTCCTTCATTGACTTGTGATTCCTCCATCAAATCATATATAATCTTATGTATTATAAGGTCTTTTTCTGGGCTGTTACATTTCCTTGATCTGGCTCTTTTAGTGCTGTGTATAGTAGTTCCACTGTAGATTGCCAGTGTTAAAGAGTTAACAAAAAATGATCAGGCACAGTTTTTTGTTTGTTTGTTTGTTTCAAAAATGGGTAAATAGTAGCTTATATTCTATCTGTATGAAAACAATGACACCTACTATGACAATATCAAGTAAAATGTTTATTTTTAAAGAAACTGTCTTTCCTCACTTTAACTTTTTTTCCATCTTTTCTTTTCTAGTCATACTTCTGCCTTGTACATTGTTCCCTTTTACAAATTAAATGGAAAAAATGATGAATTGAGAATTTTCTTCTTATTGACCTTTCTTGTTTTAAAATTTAAAAAGATGTATCAAGAAAAAAGCAAGGAAGTAAAGGTGACAAAGATAAAAACAAAAAGTGATGGTGGCAGTGTTATCAAAGTAACTTTAAGGGAGATAGCATTAAATGGGACTAAAGGTCTTTTTAAATTGATGATAGAAATAATTGATAAGATTCGTATATATTAAATAATATAGTATCTTAAAATGCCAGGTAAAATTCTTTAGAAATATAAAGAGAAATTAATAAACATAATTTTAGTGGAAGACTTCAGCATTATCAATCTATGTCCGAGAAAGTAGGCAGTAAATAAAGACAAGATGTGAGTGATAACAATTAGTAAGACTACATCAGCAATTATATTGAATATTGTACTCTGCTTTTTTTAAATGTTCATGAAATTATAAATACTATTTTCTGACCAAAACACAAATGAAACTAGAAACCAAAAATAAAGGTTTAAAATCCTCACCCTTAGAAATTTAAAAAATACTCTCCTAAATAACTATTTAGTTAAATAAAAATTACTATTAAGAAAACGAATGCTTGAATACTAAAACTTATGGATATAGGAAAAGCTATGCTACTGGCAAATTTTTAGCCTGAAGTGCTTTTGTTATTATAAAAAAAGAGAGTGAAAATAAGGGTACTCAAAATTAGAAAACAAATAAAACATGGAGGAGATGGAAAGAATAATGACACATATATGCTACAATAGGATGAACCTTGAAATTGTGTTCAAAGAAGCCAGTCACAGAAGACCAAATATTGTTTGATTACATTTATATGAAGTGCCCAGAATAGTTAAATTTATACTCATTGGTTGTATAGCACTAAAGTGTGGAGGGGTATGTGGGGATTGACTTCAATGTTTTTTTGTAGGGTGGGCAAAAATATTCTAAAATTAGATTGTGGTAGTGGTTGTACAATCCTGTGAATATACTAAAAAGCACTGATTTTGCTTTAAGTGGATGGCTTGTATGGTATGTGAATTATATCTCAATAAAGCTATTTTTAAAAATAATGGTAAAAGCGGATATTAATGAGCTGGACTCTAAGCTTTTCTGTGTTAGTGAGGAAATCCAATAAAGTAGACAAATCTGTCAAATCAAGGAAACTAGGATTCAAACTTAAGGAAAAATTGCAAAGGGGATTTGATTTAGTAAAGGATACAGAGGAGTTTAAAATGTAAATGGGTGTTTTTGTATTTTTTGCTAATAGCCATAAGGTTTCACATCTCTTTGCTCTTATTAATCATTTATGTTATTCTTTCTGCTCAAAACATCCACACTCTCATCTTTCCCTTGATTCTTTGTACTTGAGGGCTCACTTCATTCATTATCCCCTCCAGAAAGTTTGAGAAAGCAAATTGGGATATATATACTTCTCTTGTATTCTGCAAATTTACTTCTTGGACTTAGCATAATCTTTTAAAATACTCGCTTAATTGTCTTTATTCTAGACTGTAACTTCCTTTAGCACAAGGATTATGTGTTTGTATTCACCTTTGTTTCTTTACAGTATTTCTTTACAGTGTGTGGAATGTAGAATGTTGTACTTCTTGGACTTAGCATGACCTTTTAAAATACTCGCTTAATTGTCTTTATTCTAGACTGTAACTTCCTTTAGCACAAGGATTATGTGTTTATATTCACCTTTGTTTCTTTACAGTGTTTCTTTACAGTGTGTGGAATGTAGATACTACATTAAGTGCTGAGCCAAACTAATAATTTTGGGAAATTAATGAAATGAATAAATATTTTTGTGGAGAAAATGCCAAAATTGACTAAGAAGTACAAAACTTAAATAAATTAAGGAAGAAAATTATCAAACTATTAATCAAATACCTCCCCAAAAGACTTTGAGGCCCTAAAGTTTTACTATTGAGTTCTTATAAATTTTCAAGGAACAGTTGCTTTTCTTTTTAAACTTTTTATTATGGAAATTTTCAAACATAAACAAAAGTGAAGAAAATAGTATAATGATTTTCTCTGTAATCTGTTACCCGCCTTCAATAGTTATCAACACTTTGCTGCTCTGTGAATAGTTAATTCTGCTCCAGTTAAGCAAAAGTAAAAGCATAAACTCTAGACTCAGAGAACTAAATGGAAATCCTGTTATGATTTTGACACAAGTTATCTAAACCCTCACATATAAAATAATACTGTAATGTTATTTGCTCATTATTGAAGATGAAATGAAATGATGTATATTTAGCACAATTCACACAGTGCCTGGCACATGTATGATAACTGCTTAATAAATGTTTAATGTTTACTGTATACTACCAAGTATAGGAAAAAGTGAGAACACCACTACTCAGTTCACTTGTTGATTTATAATAAAACTTTAAGAAAGCACAAAAGAGAAAATAAGATAATCTTATTTATGAATATAATGTGAAAATTATAAAATAAATAGCATTTAGTCTTATTCAACATTTTTCAGTTAGATACAATAGGGATTTCAAAATTCTCGTTCAAATGTATTAAAACATAAGATCCCATGATTAACCTTTAGAGCTATGTAGGTCCTATATGAAGAAAAATATTTATTCTAAGAAACATAGAAGATATTAATTGGAGACATTTTCTTGGATAAAAAGATACTATAACATTTTCTTCCCATGTTAATCTATAAATTGTATGCAATTCCATTCAATCTCAATGAGATTATGGGGAGGTGGGGTCACTGATTTTTTAAGTTTATCTAGAAAAACAAATGAGTCAAAAAATATTTTAGTGAGTTGGAATACATCCCCATAGATGTTAAATCTTAATAATTAAAATGTTAAGTCCCTTGAACAAGAATAGACCAATTAATGAAACAGTACCCCAGATAAAGTTGTAGTATATATAAGGATTTAATGTTAACTAAAAAGAAATAAGAGAAATCAGTGTGGGAAGAGTATTAACATTTTTATTTTCAAACATTAAGCAATTACATCCTCAATTTATTACAAGCTAATATGAATTGATAGTGAAAACCCCAGTAGAAAAAAGTTGTCAATGGCCTCAAGTAAACAGTTAATAAAATACTAAACACTAATACCCAAAAATTGTATTTTTAAAGAATTTGACATCATAAATAAAAGGAAATTCAAAGTAAATGTACATTTTTAAAAATTTTGTGTATCAAGTAAACATTTTAAACAGTAATGCTGATGGACATATCCCAGATAGACACCTCTTTTTTTGTGTGTGTGTTTTTTCTTTTTATGGTAGTATGCTTTGGTACAGCATTTTCATCTAGGAGAATGGCAATGTGTTTTGAAACTATTCATATGCTTTGACCAAATAGCTTCAGTTTAGGAATCTGTTCTAAAGGAAGTCATCAGAAATTCCAGAAAGATTTATGTACAAAGATGTTCATCATGATATTATTTACAGTAGCCAAAAATTGCAGGCAATCTAAATGTCCAGAATGAGAGAATGTAAAAATAAATTGTGGTAAATTTGTACAATGAAATATTACATATCCAGTAACAGTCTTTGTAAAGGATTTTTACAGGAAAATGCTTAGTTAACTGAAGGAATATAAAGCTAAACAGGATTGTTTCAATTCCTTAAAAATATATGTATTGATATTGATGTAACTGTATATTTTAAAGATTTGAAAATATATAAAATGTGAAAAACGATGTATTATCTCTGGGTGGTGAGGTTATAAATGTTACTTTTTTTCTTAATACATTTGTTTTTCATTTTAGCTATGTATATGTTGCTTTTATAGTAAAAAAAATCAAAAGTAAGAAATTTCAATTAAAAAAATAAAATAAAGTTTTATTTTATTTTATATAGTTGGCAAACTATAGTCCCTCTCCTTCATCTTCATATCCTACCACTGTTGGACCAGTGGAGAGCAGTGGATTGAGATCACGCTACCGTTCTTCACCCACTGTCTATAACTCACCCACTGACAAAGAAGACTACATGACAGACCTACGAACTTTGGACACTTTTCTTAGAAATGAAGAAGAGAAACAGCATAGAGTTAAGCTGGGTATATATATTTTATTTAAATCTAATGTACATATTTTTGGTGTCATTTTGCATAATCCTTAACCTATTATTTTCTTTATTTTGATAGTTGTATATAAATTTTTAAGTTTCTGTTGCTAATAGACCTTTATGTAGCTTAGGAGAGAAATACATTTTGTTTTACTTTATGTGCAATAGATGTTTTATGCAGTTAGAATTAAGGAAGAAAAATATTGCCAAACTAACTGAAACATTTTTGACCTTTCATCTAAAATAAAATTTTTCATGTAATGTTAGTTATAATTTCTATTTAAAAGATATGGCTCTAAATTAATGTTTCTGAAGTGGTATGTAGCAATGATTGTTTAAGCGATAGTTTTCTCCTTTCAAGTAGCGGTTTGGAAACTTGGGATGGCAGGGAAAGATGAAAGAAAGAGCATGTATTTACTCTAGAAGTGATGCTGTTTTTCAGAACTTTTTGAATTTGTCTTTTAGTGCTTCCATAAAGCCTATTGTTTCTTGGGAAACAGTGTTAGAAAATCTTAATCTATTTGGGGTGGATTTGATTATTACAAAGTCAATTACTTGAAACCAAATCAGGTTATTGAGCTGAGTAACGATTTTTCCCCCTCAGGAACTTTGACAGAAATCACCTTATGTGCTAAAGCATGGCTGCGATGAGGAAGACATTTATTGGACCATGGCTCTTTGTGTCACCTGAAGTCTCCAATTACTTTTTATTTAATTTTGCTTCAACGTGCCACAAATGTCAAAGAAACAAATCAGCATTATCTTTACTTGTTATTTTTGATATATGTTTTTCTCTTCTCTTTTAAATTTTGAAATATTTCAAAGTATAATACAAAGAACAACCGGTGTGTACCTTCTGTACATCTTTGTCATCCAAATATTCTGATTTCCACTTCTATTTCTTTTTTTGACCATGAGAGCTATGTAAAGGTACTGTTGTTGGTATTTAGAAGTATTGTTGCTTTTAATTTTCAAATGCATGAAAAGGCTTGATTATCATTTGTTTTTTTTTTCCTTCCTAACTTAATTATACTGTGGTTAGTCTAACCTGTACTCTATGAATTTTTTGGCATTTTTTTAAAAACTTGCTCTCAAGCCTGCTATGTGATCCACTTTTGTAAATGTAGTCCTTAGTACATTGAAAAGAATGCCTGTTCTCTACATTTTGGGCTCCATATTTGTCCACTGAATCAAGCTTCTTGATGTTATTCTTAAATTCTTTACCATACTTTTATCTGCTTGATCTATCAGTTACAAAGATAGTGTGTTAAAAGCCCCCACTGATTGTCTCCCACTAAATTTTTCCTCATAATTTTGTCAAATTTAACAAAGTGCATATAAATTAAGTTATTATATCCTGCTGGTGAATTCCTCCATATATATTTTTATGTGGGCTCCCGTCTCTTGGACTTTTTGCTTTAAACTCTATTTTGTCTGAAATTAACACAGCTATACTAATTTTCTTTTGGTTAATGTTTGCCTAGTATATCTATGTTCACCCCTATATTTTTAACCATTTTGTGCTCTTAGAATTATTTTATACAGATTAATTAGTAAATAATTAGTAAGTATTTTGTGAAGAGCTACTTTGAGACTATGTAAGTATTCTGTTCTTCATCAAACTTTCACTTAGTAGTTTAAACATTCTTTGAAGATTATTTTCTAAATTAATGAATACCATGCTAGTTGTCATTGTAACTTTTTAATTCAATCATTCTTTAAATATTTATCCCTTTTACATTTATTGTTGATATCCTACTATAAGATAGAGTTTCTTCTCCCCCATTTGTCATTTGTCCCAGATTTGGCTAGTGGAAGCCTTTTTTAGCTGGCTCCTGTGTTCTTTTTTTTTAACATATTTTTTCATTGTGGGATATAAGAGATATACATAGAAGTGATAACTTTCCAAGTGCAACTTAACAAGTAGAGAGCAAATTTTAAAGAATGTTATGGATCACAGTTCCACAGTTTCAGTTGTTTCCTTATTGTGAAATATAGCATATATATGAAAAGATAGTATCTTTCAAAGAATGATTTACCAAGTAGTAATGTAGGAAATTTCCAAAAATGTTATGTTACAGTATCATAATTTCAGTTATTTCCTTATTGTGAGATATATGTAGAAAAAGGTGATACCTTTCAAATTACAATTTAACAAGTAGCTATCGAGCATATTTCAAAGAATGCTATGGGTTCCAGGTCCACTGTTTCAGTTCTTTCCTTCTAACTATCCCAATACCCCAGCAACTAAGAAAAAGAAAGTTATATAGAGATTCAGTATTCATAATATTTTGTTAAATTCCTTTTTGTCTGTTGCTACCCCTTCTTCTAGTTTAATCACTTTCCCAATCTTCGGGGATGTTTAGGGAGTGACCACCCTAACTTGTTGATGTTGAAAAGGGGTGTCAATATTATGGGAAAAGGGGACACATCTGGTTGATGTTCTTGAAGAAGCTATTGCCTCTGGGTTTTGGGACTTAGCTGGCATAGGAGTTCTCTGGAGGATTTAAGTTTCTAAAGAATAAACTTAGTGAGTGAAACTTTTATAGAGTCTCAGACAGGGACCTGAGTATTCTTTAGGTTTCCAGGACTACTGTTATCTTGGGCTTATTATACTGTGGCCATTTAGCATATCTAGCTGAAGCTTGCATAGGAGTAACCGCCAGGACAGCTTTTCGACTCTATTTGAAATCTCTTAGCCACTGAAAACTTATTTTTTGCCTTTCTTTTCTCCCTTTTGGTCAAAAAGGCACTCTCAACCCCTCAATGCCAGGGTCAGGCTCATTCCCAGAATCCATGTCCCACGTTGCCAGGGAGACTCATTCATCTGAGGGGTCCAATCCCATGTTGGGAGAAGGTGATGAATTTATTTGCAGAGTTGCACTTAGAGAGAGGAAGTCCATATTTGAGCAAGAAAAGAAGTTCTCTGAAGGTGATTCCTAGGCATTATAGGTGGACTTAGCCTTCCCTTTACAACCCTTAGTTTCACAAGAGCAAGCCTCAAGATCGAGGGCTTGACTTACAAAGTAGGAGATTCCTGATTTCACATAGCATATGTTCTGTCCATGATAATCTATCCATATCTCATATTAACATCACTTAGTTGTACAGTCCTCATCACTCTCCATTTTAAACAATTCTCATGACCCAAAGCACTCCATAGCCCTTTTCAGCCCTTAATTATTTGTCGCTAGTATTTGTGTGGTACTAGTAAAGTATTTCTATTAATTATAGTCCCTAGTATGGAATAGGTAGATTTTTCCAATATACCATTCTGTTGTCAGCTCTCTGTACCAGTGTCATACCTTAAAAGTATATCATGCAAGCACCTATCTATATTTATAGTGCTAATCTTTGGGATATATGCCTTTTAAACAACCCCTATCCTATTTGCCTTCAATACAGCTCTGATACTTATAATCCCATTAACTCTATCTACTCCCGTACCTTTTAATTCACCTTCATTAACATATCTGAACATATTAGATTATCATTCCCCCTCCAGTAACATCTGTCCATCACTAAGTCCCCGGTATTCTACATTATAAGACATAGATTTTACATTGTTCGGGGAGTTCATAGTAGTGGTAACATACAGTCTCTCCTTTTGTGTCTGACTTGTTTCATTCAGCATTATATCTTCAAGGTTCATCCATGTTGCCTTATGTTTCAGGACCTCCAATTCACTTATCCTTTCTTCTGCCTCTTCAAATCTGCTATTGTGTGTCTCTAATATTTAATTTTTAATTTGATCAACAGTATCTTTTATTTCCATAAGATCTGCTATTTTTTTACTCTTTCAAATTCTTCTTTATGCTCTTCTAGAGTCTTCTTGATGTTCTTTATGTCTTTAGCCATCCCGTTGAAGTTGTTTTGAAAGTTTGTATGGATTTCTTTAGTTAATTGCTCCAAATTTTGTGACTCTTCCAGCTTTTTAATTTGTTTGACTTGTCCGTGTCTTCTAGATTATTGAAGTGCTTTATGATTGTCTTGATAAAGTTATTTTGGGAAATGCAGGATCATTTGAGCATTTGTATATATTTTGGCAGAGGTACAGCTTGTTGGAGTGCAGTTTCCGTATCCTACCAGCAGGTGGAGCTCTTGAGCTGCCTTTTACTCTCAAGCCAGCCTTCCCTGAACTTCTCCCAGAGCTGAGCAGAGTCTAAACCCAGTGGGGAACCAATCAGTGCACCAGTTCTCTGTTTTCACTAGGGACTGCCTGCCCTGGGGGTGCCATGTGGGCTCTGTGCAGTTTGGCAGGGAAATCTGCTCAAGGGCGCTGTCTAGCTCAAGCATGCCCCACTCCCTGCCTGCCATGTGCCCACGAGCCTCTGGGGTATGGGAGGCCCCTCTCATGCATCTGTATAGTGCCCTTTCCTATCCCTCCTTCTTGCTGGTGCACTCCCCAGACTTCCATGGGGGGAGAAGAAATGCTGCCTCCCGGGTTCCCTCACGGGAGCTCCAGGTCATATGACTATGGAGGATCACCTCCCCAGCTAACTGCCAAGGTGGGTGCATGGGAGTGGAGGCCGCTGCTCACTCCCTTGCCTGGTGGCCCCAGGAGGCAGTCCTGACTGAATCAACTCACCCTGTTCTTCCAGGCACTCTCTCCATGCTTTTGTCCACGTCCCCACCACATACCGTAGAGTCCCTCTATGGCCGGTCACACCCTGAAACTGCAGTCCTGTGCATCCTCTTGGCCCCTCTCTGTTTTCTCTCACAGAAGAAAGCCCACGCTACCTCAACCACTTCACCATCTTCCCCTCCTATGTTCTTTTTTTTTTTTTTTCTGTCTTGTACCCTTTTTTTTTTTAATTTCAGTTTTATTGAGATATACTCACATACCATACAGTTATCCATGGTGTACAATCAACTGTTCACAGTACCATCATGTAGTTGTGCCTTCATCACCCCAATCCATTTTTGGACATTTTCTTTACACCCAAATCATCCCCCCATCCCACCCTAGTCTTCATTTAGTCCCTGTCCCCATTTTTCTACTCATCCATCACACTGTCACCCCTTGTAAGCTACATAGTTATACAATCGTCTTCAAGAGTCAAGACCACTGAGTTGGAGTTTGATAATTTCAGGTATTTACTTCTAGCTATTCCAATTCACTGAAACCTAGAAAGGGATATCTATATGGTGCATAAGAATGTCCACCAGCGTGACCTCTCGACTCCATTTGAAATCTCTCAGCCATTGAAACTTGTTTCATTCCACTTTCCCCTTTTGGTCAAGAAAATGCTCTCAATCCCATGATGCCGGGTCCAGGTTCATCCCTGGGAGTCATATCCTGTGTTGCCAGGGAGATTTACACCCCTGGGAATCAGGTCCCAAGTAGGGGGGAGGGCAGTGAGTTCACCTGCTGAGTTGGCCTAGCTAGAGAAAGAGGGCCTTCTGTGTTCTTTTATAGGCACTTTTTTTTTTCTTAAACTTTCTGGCACCACAAGATACTCAGGTCATCTTGTACTTTTTCCTCTCTGTGGAATCAGTCTGTTTCTTTAAGGAGCCCTGGATTCTTCTAGTGCAAAATGATATTTAAAAATTAATGTCTGGGTACTGGATATGATAATTTTTACTGGGGTGTCATTGCTCCTAGGCCCTCTGGGGAAGCTTGGAAGTAAATGTATGTACATAGAGACAGACAGTGAGAGACACACATACATTTGTATTTATTTCCACATCTATCCTTCTATAAATATTCAAAACCATTAGTTCATACTGGTACCTCCAATTCCAGTCTATCTACACAGGGTGTATTCTAGCCTGTCTTTCAATGTTTGTTTCTCCTTTCTTCAGTATGGAGAAAGCAGGCTCTCATAATCCTCAGGTTTTCAATTATATGTTTACTCCCCTTGGGAGTAACTAATCTCTTGGCCAGGTGGGCCTGTACACCCTACTTTTCTGATCTTCTCTTTATTCTGTGTTCTGCAGTTTTACAATGATGTGTGTGCATATGGCTTTATGATTATTTTACTTTGTGTTTTTGCAAGTATTTTATTTTCAATTCAATTCATTCTTAGATCTCTTTGAATTTAGCCTCTTTCCCATCACACTGTTCTTTCCCTTCTGGAATTCCTATTCATCATATGTTGAATCTTCACATGTTATTTTCCATATATTTTAACTCTTTTATTATCTATCTCTTTAGATCTCTGTGCTTTATTATGGGTAATTTCCTTGGATCTACCTTCCAATTCACAAATTCTTTATTTAATTTTTTCACTTCTCTTTTTAAAAGTTTCAAATCTAAAGGAGAGTTGAAAAATAGTGCAGTAAGTATCTAGAGTAACCAAGTGTTAATTTTTTGCCACATTTGCTTTACTACTATCTATATACTCTCTGAGTCTCTTCAAACACTTACACATTTTTTTTGCTGATCTATTTGAAAGTTGCAGACATCATGCCACTTCACCCCTAAGTATTTTAGCATGCCTCTCCTAAGAACAAGGGCATTTTTCTTTATAACTATAATATGATTATCTTAAGTAGGATACTACTGTTACTCATATTCATATATCCCCATTTGACCCAATAATGACTTTTATTTCTTTTTTTTCCCTCTTTTTTTTTTGAGCCAGGATCCAGTCAAGAATGATCACACATTGCATTTAGTTCTCATGCATCTTTATCTTCTTTAGTCAAGAACATTCTTGTGTTTTTGTTTTTGTTTTGTTATGTTTTATTTGTCTTTGGTGACATTGACATTTTGAAGAGGTCAGGTGACTTGTTATGCAGCTTGTCCCTCAATGAAAATATGATCCTTTGAGATTCCTGGTCCTATGCTTGAGGTGGGGGGAAGAAGAAAGGTCCCAACCCAATTCTCTAGCTCTCTTGTGTCCAAATCCTTATCTTTGTTTCCCACTTGGGGACTGAAATCCAAGGTCAGTCTTGGATTTCCCAAGGTCTACAAAATTCTCCACTGCAACCATAGCTTTGGTTCACAGGCCATTCAGATTTGCAGTTCTCTATTTTTAGCCACTAGCTATTCCCCTTACTCTTTGTGAGCATCACTATTCATTTAAATAATGTTTGTTTTATTTAATTAGCAAGTGTAGATATTTGTAGGGAGAAATATGTTAAGTTATCTGTGCTGCCAGAATTGCAGATCTCTATGTGCTTTGATTCTTCGGTCCTTGAGGTTCTCCACCTACAGATTTTGTGCTGTTAGGTTGGCATTGATCATCACACATATGTCCTATTTTGTCACTGCTTGCAATATATATCTTATTTTACTTTGGTTAATGCATAACATATTAAAACTTCCTATTTCTATTCATCACCTAAAGCCTGTTTTCTCAAGTTCAAGTTTTCTCTCAGTTAATGATGAATAAAATTAGGACAATAACTTTGGGCTCTAACATGACTGTTTCTTAACTTCCTTTTTTATTCTCTATTAAAAGTCTTCTGTGTTGATTTAAAATTTGTTTTCTTTACATAATTTCACGCCTGTAAGTCAATTTTGTCAGAAGTCCTGCTTGGAAATTTAACTTCACACAAAGTGTGATAATTCTTTACTGTATATAACTATTTATTTTTATGCCAGCAGGAAACATACTATTAATCACCAAAAGTACTAGCTTTGACTGGCTAAACTTCAAAGTTTTGATGCTGCAAATTAAAATGTCGCCACATATCCCTTTTATGGTTTCTCCTCCTTTGTGCCTGTAAACATCACCAGAAAACCGCTTTTAGTATTTATAGTCACTCCTTCTAGAAATTCTGCTAAGATTAAAAAAAAAAATCTTCGGTTTCCATTCATGATCTGTGTGTGTGGGTGTGAAGTATTAATTGATAATTTTAATATTTGTTAAACTCTGAAAAAACTAATTTAAGCCATTCATAACTATCATATAATTGTCATTGAAAACTTTCTATTTATCAGGTACTATGCTGATGCTAGGGGGAGAAAATGTTCCTTGTCCTCAAGGAGTTCAAATTTTATTTGGGAAAACAGACAAACTATAATCTTAAATTGTGATGAGTACTCTGGTAGAAGCCTCTATTAGAGTAGATTCCTAAATGTAACTTTTTTACAATTCCCAAAAGTAAATCTATAAATTTAGACATATATGACCAGCAGATAGTCTTTTAATATAATACAGTGAAATTGCTACAAGCTATTAAATAGAACACATTACAGTACAGGGATAAGTAAGTTTATCTTACAGGCTAGAGAGTGATTTGTTAACAGGAGGCTGTAGTTACACCATTCAGAAGGAGCTTGTGAAAATTCAAGCAAGGAACTGCTCAGTCTGTTTATTCCTTAAGAAATTTGTTTTTTGCTTCTTGCTAAATTAATCGACATCTGGTTATATCCCCACTGGTAACTTCCCCTTAAAAAAAAAAAAAAAGCCAAATTCTGTCAAGGGAAAAATGGACAGTGAAATGAGTTAAAGGGACAATGAAATGAATACTATTGCAGATTATTTCAAGTGTGGGAGAATAAAACAAGATTACTTTTTCAACAAAAACAAACGCAAATCTACACTTATGGTTCCTAGGGCTCATATTGATACTACTCAGAAAATGTTCTTTAATTTTTAACACAAGCAGTCCACGTCTAAAGAAAAGATAATACAGGAGGAAGGTGGGAAACAAATTCCTTAGGGCTTTGCCTTCTCTTTCGTTGACTGTCATTGCCTAGGAACCTGGATACCCACCGTTCATGTGTTAACTCTAGATGTAAAAATTACTACAATGAACTGATATTCTTTAAATTAATAATTGTAGGGAGCCCGGATTCTGCCTCTCCTTCCATCAGTCCTACTTTTTGGAACTACAGTCGTTCTGTGGGGGATTATGCACAAACATTAAAGAAGTTTCAATATCAACTTGCCTGTAGGTCTCAGGCCCCATGTGCTAACAAAGATGAAGCTGATCTCAGTTCTAAACAAGCTGCAGAAGAGGTAAAAGGAAAATAGAAATGACTATTGATATTTATGAATAATAGGTGGTTAGAAAGTCTTTTCTACTTCTGGAACATTTTTTCTGAACCTCTGTTTTTACTAGAGAGCAACAAATTTGGCACACGTTAAGTATTGGAAAGGTTCCTGTCTTACTTTGTTTATTTAATACTGAATTATATTGTATATTTTATTTATTATGACACGTAGTTGACATGAGTGTCCTGCCTAAAACATTTTTCTGTACTCATTTTAAAAAGGCTCTCAAGTGTCTAATATTTAGCATATATAAGACTCTTGCTTTTAAAATTCATTTGGGTTAGAACATTTGGCAGTCTGGAGCTTTATCAGTATAACAGCAAATACAGAATTTTAATTTTGTTCCGAAAAGCATGAAGAGTGTCCTTTAATATACCTACATCAGGTACTTTTAAAGATATCTGTGCATAAACAAGAATCATAAATGGGTAATAAGAAAATTACTGCATAATAGTTAGATAAATATTGATGTTTGCTAAGTTTTTTCTTAAGGTTCATCAAATATCTTTGAGGGTAGGGGAAAGAATGATTTCTTGTAAATTTTTCCTTACTAATTGTTCATTTTAAACATATTTTTCATAGGTTTGGGCAAGAGTGACCATGAATAGACAACTTCTTGATCATATGGATTCATGGACAGCTAAGTTCAGAAATGTAACTTCTGACATTACTCTTTGGACAATATTGGTGTCTCTTGATATGCAAAATATGTTACTCAAATATTAATTAGCATTATTTATTAATTCAAATATTTAAATTATTCTAGAAATGCAATATGAATAATATACATATATAAGGATAAAAATGACATTTGCCTTACAGTATACATTTTCAAGGGTTTTTTTTTCCTCCATATTTAATAAATCATTGTGTTTAGTTACTGAGATCTTCCTTTCTTCCCTAACTTATCCATTTTTTTTCAAAGAGCTTTTTCTGTCAGAGTCAATTATGTGACTTAAAAGAGATAAGATAGTATGTGCTTGAAGCTACTTCAAAATATGTATAAATTATTTGATTTTTCTGAAGGGACCCTCTAAATTTGGACTAGAAGCTAGACCTCTTCCATATACAGAGTTAGTTAGTTCCTTTGATTTCAGCCCTACCTCTTTATCCCAGGTTCTTTTGGGCATATTGGCTCCCTGCACCACTGTAGGTAGTTCCACTTATATTTTAGGCTACCGCGTCCTCTGTTGTTTCATCCTTCAACACTCCTCCATCCACTCTACCTATTTTAGAAATTTATGGAAATCATTTTACTCCACCTTGTTTATTCTTTTACTTAATTAAAATAGGGTATCAAGAGAGAGGTGTGAAAAATGTAGTGCTGAGCCTGTTTCCTTAACCAGAAGCCTAGGCAGCTTTTTTTTAATTCAGTTTTATTAAGCTATATTCATATACCATACAATCATCATGGTGTACAATCAACTGTTTATAGTGCCATCTTATAGGTGTACATTCATCAACCCAATCTATTTTTGAACACCAGAAAGAATCAGAATCAGAATAAAAAATAAAAATAAAAAAAGAACACCCAAATCACCCACCCCCATCCCACCCTATTTTTCATTTAGGTTTTGTCCCCATTTTTCTACTCATCCATCCATACAATGGATAAAGGGAGTGCAATCCACAGGGTTTTCACAATCACACTGTCACCCCTTGTAAACTGCATTGTTATACAGTCATCTTCAAAAATCAAGGCTACTGGGTTGGAGTTTGGTAGTTTCAGGTATTTACTTCTAACTATTCCAATATATTAAAACCTAAAAAGTGTTATCTATATAGTGCGTAAGAATGTCCACCAGAGTAACCTCTTGGCTCCATTTGAAATCTCTCAGCCACTGAAGCTTTATTTCGTTTCATTTCGCATACCCCTTTTGGTCAAGATGATGTTCTCAATCCCACGATGCCAGGTCCAGATTCATCCCCGGGAGTCATATCTTGCATTGCCAGGGAGATTTACATCCCTGGGAGTCAGGTCCCACTTGACCTGGGGAAGGACAGCGAGATTGCCCATCAAGGTGGCTTAGTTAGAGAGAGAGGGCCACATCTGAGCAACAAAGAGGCACTCATGGGGAGACTCTAGGCACAATTATAAGAAGGTTTAGCTTCTCCCTGCAGCAACCAGCTTCATTGGGGCCAGACCCAAGGCAGAGGGCTCAGCACATCAAGCCCTCAGTCCCAAATGTTTGTGAGAACACCAGGAACAATCCAGGTGAGGAAGTCCAACACCTCTTCATCCTCCTCCAGCTCTTCAGGGGAGCCCTGAATATATATTTTTATTCTCCACTCAAATTACTTTAGGATGTATTGTTATCTCCTTCTGATCTATACAGACATACCCATAACTCACGTCCTATTCAAGGTTTCTTGTATTGTAGTGTTTTGAACAAACTGACTATAGAAGTTATATTGTTTAGAAAATATAGATCCTACAACAAATAAATCTCTCTTCCCTTGGTCTCACATGGAAGTTGAAGATTTTAAAAACACATTCAGTATCGTTCTTACCCTTTGGCCCGATTTGCCTTAGTCTGAACCAGATCTGCTTTATTCATATCTCTAATTGAAGTCTGGACTCTATTTCACAGCTTTTTTTTTTTTTAACAGTTGGTGTGTGCGTTAATACTGATACATTCGTATCTCCCGAGCTCTAGCTCTTGAGTTTCAGGTGTCACACAGATACCCATGTTCCAGTGACTAATTAGGTTATACATTAAGGGATCAACATCTCAGAGTTTGGAGATAGCCATTACAATTCAGGAATAAATTTGACTGCTCTAAGAGTTTATAATCTAGGGACCATAACAATAATCATTTCCCTGATAGGCTGTGCTCTAAGATTCGATTCTGAGTTTACACATTGTAGTTAGTCCATATTGGTGAGGCATTATAGTGTTTGCCTTTGTTTCTGGTGCATTTCATTCAAAATACTGTCTACAGGATCCATTCACCTCATTGTGTGTCTCACAGCTATACTCCTTCTCATAGTTGCTCAATATTCCATTGTATACATATACCACATTTCACCATTGTGTTCCTCTGTCAATGTACACTTAGGCCACCTCCACCCATTGCAAATCATGAATACTGCTAGGCAGCTTTTTAAAATTCCTGGCTTCCAACCCAGAACTACTTGATCTGAATTTCTGGGTGAGGCCCAGATCTCTCCTTTTGGGCACCTTAGGGTAATTTGTTGCAATCAAAAAGTGGCTGGCAAGTAGAAGCACTGAAAGAGTATTAGAAAAATGAATGACTGAAATGTCCTGGAGCTGTATTCTTTTATTTCCACCTATAGTCTTGTCTAAAACTGCTGATATATATTTAAAACATAAAGTCTTGGTCAGGAGTATTAGCTCCTTAGAAGAAATATAAACATAATCCCTTATCTGAATGCCTTAGACCACAGCGTTTTGAAATTCAAAGTTTTTTGGAGTTTTCGAAAAGCAATATGTAAATATATATTTTGTAAACACCACCACTGGGATCTCAACACCCACTAATCAAGCATCTTAATATTTCTGCAACAAAACATATAATCACCTAAACAGGACATAGATTATAATAGCTTCATGTGAATTCAGTTCAGGTCTTACCAACAAATCAAATTTTTCTTGCCAAATGGATTTAAAAACTTTCGGTTTTTGGAAGTTTTTGAATTCAAAATTGGTTTTAAGGAATTGTGGACTTGCATTGCATCTGAAACTTTTTTTCATTCTTTTACTTTATAGTTCATTAAAAGCATGGAAACAGAACTGGTAGTTCTTGCTACCAACACACACGTGAAATACATAACACAAACAAACCAGACTGTGTTTCCTTTGGCAGTCTTTTCACATTGCAGAAGTAGTTTGAGATTAGCCATGGAAAATAGCATTTGAAATTCTTGATCCTCAGGTAATATAGTAATATTCACAAATGACTTTCAAATGTAATAAATCTGTTTTCTGCATGGTTGAGGAATTGGGTGAGCCTGCTGAAAGTTAATCATTTATGTTATTTTGAAAAACTATTTTATGATCCAAACCAATATAAATAGATGTGTGAATGCTTATCCTAGAAGTGTAAACTGAAAATTTATCTACCCTTTAGCTAAGTATAATAATCATAGATAGAAAAACTTAAGAACATATAACTGAAAGTTTTATATTTTCTTCAGAAAAAACACGCACATATGGTTTAAGAACATAAATTAGTTAACTTACGCTCTCATAGCATAGTTACTTAACTCTCTCTAGACTTTGGCTGGTTGCTACTTCTATTCTTTTTCACTATACTTTATGACTCTATTAATGCTCAAGTGCAAGACAATAAAGAAATTGTAAAAGAGTTGCATGTAAAAAAAATTATTTGAGAAATGCTTTGAAATACAGTATACAAAATCTATACCTCATTTCTTCCTAGTGGATTAATGAGACAATATTAGTGCCGCTTGTACAAGAGATTGAATCTGTCAGCACACAGATGAGAAGAATGGGTTGTCCGGAACTACAAATAGGAGGTATGTGAAAATGGAGCCAAACATTTGACTTTGCCTTCATGTGGAAAATTCCTTCTTGTAAAGGACTATTTTATAACTTCTTTTGTTACCTTGAGGTAAAGAAAGAAACCTAAATATCTGTAATATATTTTTTTTTAAATGTAACAGCTTAATCAACATATAGGTTCACATACCATATAATTCACCCACTTAAAGTGTACAATTCAGGTTTTTGTTGTACAGCCACCACATCAATCTATTTTAGAACATTTCTTTCACCTCTAAAAGAATCCCTGTTCCCTTTGACAGTCACACCCACACCCCAATATCCCCATTCTCCCCAGCCCCTAGGCAGCTGCCAATCTATTTTATGTCCCTATAGTTTGGCCTGTTCTGGATGAGACATTTCATATAAATACGTTTATACAATATGTGGCCTTTGCTGACTGTCTTCTTCCACTTAGTACATTGTTTTTCAAGGTTCATCCATGTTGTAGCATGTATCAGTACTTCATTTCTTTTTATTGCAGGATAATATTCCATTGTATGAGTATACCACGTTTAGTTTACCTATCAGTTGATTGACATTTGGGTTCCCACTTTGGGGCTATTATGAATAATGCTACTAAGAACAGTCGTGTACAAGTGTTTGTGTGAAACTGTTTTAATTTCTCTTGGGTATAAATATACCTAGGAGTGGAATTTCTGGATCATGTCATAACTCAGTGTTTAATCATTTGAGGAACTGCCAGACTGTTTCCGTAAGGCAGTTATGCGTTTTACATTTCCAATAGCGGTGTATGACAAATCCAGTTTCTCTACATTCTTGCCAATACTTGTATGATCTCTCTTTTTGATAATAGTTAACCTAGTGAGTATGACCTCATATTTCATTGTGGGTTTGATTTGCTTTTCCTGATGACTAATGATAGTTGAACATCTTTTCATGTATTTATTGGTTATTTGTATATCTTCTTTGAAGTCACTTGCCCATTTTTAAATTGGATCATTTGTCTTTTTTATTATTGAATTGTAGGCATTCTTCATATATTCTGCATACATATCTCTTATCAAATATTAATTACAATTGCACAAAGAATTAATACATGTAATAATACTATTTAAAATCAGATATTTTCAACTTGCTCTGCTAAAAATAAAATTGTTGTGGTACTATATAGTATAATTTGTCTAGAGATACCCCAACTTTAGTGTTAAGTAAATACCTTCTTTTTTTTAGCTTAAGGAAACAGTAGTTTATTGTTTCTTAAGATAATGTGAGTGACTCAGAGTTCTAGTATTTTTAAATACATTTTCTATTGTGAAATGTAACAAATATACAAAACAGTGATAACTTTCAGAGTACGGTTTAACTAGTAGTTAGAGAGCAAATTTCAAAGAATGTTATGGGTTACAGTTCTACAATTTCAGTTATTTCCTTATTGTGAAATACAAGATATATACAGACAAGATATGTACAGAAAGGTGATGACTTCCAAAGTACGATTTTACAAGTAGTTACATAGGTAATTCCAAAGAATGTTACGGATCACAGTTCCACCATTTCCGTTACTTCCTTCTAGCTATTCTAATACCCTAGCATCTAAGAAAATGTGTGTATACATATATATCTATATATATGTAAGATTCTATATTCATAATCCTTTGTTGAATTCTATCTTGTTTGTTGCTGACCCTTCCTCTCGTTTAATCACTTTGTCGATCTTTAAGGATGTCTAGTGATGTCTAGGGATGTCAGTGACCACCCTAACTTGTTCATATTGACAAGGAGTGTCAACATTATGGGGAAGCAGGATGCGTCTGGTTGATGTTCTTGGAGAGACTATTGCCTCTGGGTTTTGGTATTTATCTGGCATAGGAACACTCTGAGGGTGTAAGTTTCTAAAAAATAAACTTAGTGGATGAAACTTATAGAGTCTCAGATAAGGACCTAGCTATTTCAGGACTACTGTTTGATTAGGGCTTGGCATACTGTGGCTGGAGCTTGCCTAAGAGTAACCTCCAGGATAGCTTCTCAACTCGACTTGCAATCTCTTAGCCACTGTAACCTTGTTTTGTTACCTTTCTTTTCTCCATTTTGGTCAAGAAGGCATTTTCAATCCCTCGATGGCAGGACCAGGCTCATTGCTGGGAGTTGTGTACCATGGTGCCAGGGAAAAACACTCCCCTGGGATTCATGTCCCATTTGGGGAGTGGAGGGTGGAGAGGGGCTAATTTATTTGCAGAGTTGGGCTTAGAGAGAAAAAGGCCACATCTGAGCAACAAAAGAGGTTTTCTGGCAGTGCCTCTTAGGCATAATTATAAGTAGGCTTAGCCACCCATTTATAGCCATAAGTTTGACATGTCAAGATCCAGGGCTTCAAGTAGGAGGCTCCTAATTTCACATAGCATATATTCTGTCCAAGATGAACGATAGGTGACTCACATTATCTTCACTTAGTTGTACAATCATCATCACTCTCAGTTTTCAATGATTAGCACAACACAAAACACCCCAAAGCTCTTATCAGCCCCTGTTCATCCCTAGTATTAGTGCAGTACTGGTAAGGTATTCCTATTAAATACAGTCTATAATATGCAATGGGTAATTTTTCCTATATACCACTCTGTTGTTAACTCTTTGTACCAGTGTCATACCTTGGACATTATCATGCAAACACTTATTTATATTTGTAGTGCAAATCTGTGGGATACATGCCTTTAAACAACCACTCTCAATGATGTTTGCCTTCAGTGCAGTACTAATACTTATAATCCCATTAATGAACAATCATCACCCCTGTACATACCTTTAAGTTCATCCTCATTACCATCTGTTCCAATTTGGTAATGCTGCCTTTTGCAAAATACGAGAAATGGATTGGCTTTTCTAAAGGGGGTTTACTTGGTTACATAGTTACAATCTTAAGGTCATAAAGTATGCAAGGTAAGGCATCAACAGTCAATCGGGTACCTTCACTGGAGGATGGCCAGTGACGTCCGGAAAATCTGTTAGCTGGAAAGTCATGTGGCTGGCGTCTGCTCTGGAGTTCTGGTTTCAAAATAGCTTTCTCCCACAACATTCCTCTCTAGGTGTCTGCTTGCTCCTGAGTTGTGTTCTCCAAAATGTCTCTGTAAGCTGCAGCTCCTCTCTCACTTCCTGTATGTTTTTCAGAGTGTCCCTCTTGGCTGTAGCAAGCTTGCTCCTTCTGTCCGAGCTTATATAGTGCTCTAGTAAACTAATCAAGGCCCACGCTGAATGGGCAGGGCCACACCTCCATGGAATTTATCTAATCAGAGTTATCACCTACAATTGAGTGGGTTGAATCTTCATGGAAACACTCAAAAGAATTACAGAATAATCAACACTAATATGTCTGCCCACATAAGATTGCATCAAAGATAATGGCGTTTTAGTGTACACAATACATTCAAACTGGCACACCATGTCTGTACATACTAAGTTATCATTCCCCCTTCACTAGCTTATGTCTATCCTAGGTCCCCTATATTCTGTGTTCTAAGACACTTATTTTACATTGTTCAAGGAGTTCACAATAGTGATAACATACAATATCTCTCTTTTTGTGTCTGACTTATTTCACTCAGCATTATGTCTTCAAAGTTGATCCATGTTGTCATATGTTTCAGGACCTCGTTCCTTCTTACTGCTGCATAGTATTCCATCGTATGTGTATACCACATTTTGCTTATCCACTTGTCTGTTGAAGGATACTTGGATTGTTTCCATCTCTTGGAAGTTGTGAACAATGCCACAGTGAACATTGGTGTGCAAATGTCTGTTGTGTCACTGCTTTCAGAACTTCTTGGTGTATATACCAAGAAGTGGAATTGCCAGATCATAGGGTAACTTGATATCTAGTTTTCTGAGGAACCACCAAACTGACATCCACAGCAGCTGTACCATTATACATTCCCACCAGCAATGAATAAGAGTCTCAATTTCTCCACATCCTCTCCAGCATTTATTGTTTTCTGTTTGCTTAATGGCAGCCATTCTTATTGGTGTGAGATGGTACCACCTTGTGGTTTTGATTTGCATTTCCCTAAAAGCTGGTGGAGATGAACAACATGTGTTTTTTTTTTTTTCTTTTAAATTCAGTTTTATTGAAACATATTCACATACCATACAATCATCCATGGTATACAATCAGCTGTTCACAGTACGATCATATAGTTATGCATTCATCACCACAATCTATTTCTGAACATTTTCCTTACATCAGAAAGAATCAGAATAAGAATAAAAAATAAAGGTAAAAAAAAGAACACCCATACCATCCCCCCCATCCCACCCTATATGTCATTTAGTTTTTATCCCCATTTTTCTACTCATCCATCCATACACTAGATAAAGGGAGTGTGAGCCACAAGGTTTCACAATCACACTGTCACCCTTGTAATCTACATTATTATATAATCGTCTTCAGGAGTCCAGACTACTGGGTTGGAGTTCGGTAGTTTCAGGTATTTACTTCTAGCCATTCTAATACATTAAAACCTGATAGGTGTTATCTATATAGTGCATAAGAATGTCCACCAGAGTGACCTCTCGACTCCATTTGAAATCTCTCAGCCACTGAAACTATTTCGTCTCATTTTGCATCCCCCTTTTGGTCAAGAAGATATTCTCAATCCCATGATGCCGGGTCCTGATTCATCCCCGGGAGTCATATCCTGCATTGCCAGGGAGATTTACGCCCCTGGGAGTCGGGTCCCACCTAGGGGGGAGGGCAGTGAGTTCACCTGCCAAGGTGACTCAGTTAGAGAGAGAGGGCCATATCTGAGCAACAAAGAGGTACTCAGGGGGAGACTCTTAGGCACAATTATATGCAAGTTTAACCCCTGCTTTGCAGTAATGAGCTTCATAAGGGCAAGTCCCACAATCAAGGGCTCAGCACATCAAACCACCAGTCCCAATGTTCAACATGTGTTTTTTAACCATTTGTATTTCCTCTTCAGAAATACCTTTTCATATCTTTTGCTCATTTTATAATTGGACTGTTTGTACTATTGTTGAGTTGTAGGACTTCTTTATATGTGCAGGATATCAGTCTCTTACCAGATATATGGTTTCCAACTGTTTTCTCCCATTGAGTTGGCTGCTTCTTCACCTTGTTGACAGAGTCTTTTGAGAGGCACAGAAGCTCTTGATTTTGAGGAGATCCAATTTATCTGTTTTTTCTTTTGTTGCTAGTGCTTTGGGTATAAGATCTAAGAAGCTACTTCCTGTTACTAGGTCTTGAAAATGTTTCCCTATATTATCTTCTAAGAGTTTTATCGTGCTCTTATATTGAGGTCTTTGATCTACTTTGAGATATTTTTGGTATGGGGTGTGAGGTAGGGGTCTTCTTTCATTCTTTTGGCTATGGATATCCAATTCTCCAAGCCCCATTTGTTGAAGAGACTGTTCTATTCCAGATCTGTGGATTTGGTGGCCTTATCAAAAATCAGTCGACCATAGATCTCAGGATCTATTTCCAAACTCTCAGTTCGCTTTCATGATCAATATGTCTATCTTTGTGCTAATACCATGCTGTTTTGACCACTGTGGCTTTATAGTCTGGAGATGTATGTCTTCCCACTTGGTTTATTTTTAGGATATATTTGGCATTTCAAGGCCCCTTTCCCTTCTAAATAAATTTGATAGCTTGCTTTTCCAAGTCTGCAAAGTAGGTTGTTGAAAGTTTGATTGGAATTGCATTGAATCTGTAGATCAGTTTGGGTAGAATCACATCTTAATGACGTTTGGCCTTCTTATCCATGAGCATGGAATATCTTTCCACCTATTTAGGTCCTTTTTAATTTCTTTTAGTAAAGTTTTATGATTTTCTGTGTAGAGATCTTTTACATCCTTCATTGAGTTTATACCTAGGTACTTGATTTTTTTTAGTTGCTATTGTGAATGGGCTTTTATTTGTAGATAGGTTTTTTTGTTTTTTTTTTTTTATTAAAATCAGTTTTATTGAAATATATTTGCACCATGCAGCCATCCATGGTGTACAGTCAGCTGTCCACAGCACCACCACACAGTTGTGCATTCATCACCCCAATCCATTTTTGAACATTTTCCTTACACCAGAAAGAATCAGAATAAGAATAAAAAATGAAAGTAAAAAAGAACACCCAAATCATTCCCCCATCGCACCCTATTTTTCATTTAGTTTTTTGTCCCCATTTTTCTACTCGTCCATCTATATACTGGATAAAGGGAGTGTGATCCACAAGGTTTTCACAATCACACTGTCACCCTCGTAAGCTACTTTGTTATACAATCGTCTTCAGGAGTCCAAGGTACTGGGTTGGAGTTTGATAGTTTCAGGTATTTACTTCTAGCTATTGTAGGTAGATTTTTGATGACTGGATCTCTTTGCTTGTGATTGGTTTGTTAAGATCTTCTATTTCTTCTTGGGTCAGTCTAGGTTGTTCATATGTTTCCAGGAATTTGTCCATTTCCTCTAAATTGTCTAGTTTGTTGGCATTCAGTTGTTCTTAGTATCCTCTTATGATTTTTTTTTTATTTCATCGGGATCCATAGTAATTATCCTGCTCTCATTTCTGATTCTGTTTATTTGGCTCTTGTCTCTTTTTTACTTTGTCATTCTAGCTAAGGGTCTGCTTCCTTCAGTTTTGCCGATGTTTGTCTCACGTACTTTGGAGCACCTTGGTTGGGTGCATAAACATTTATGATTGTTATTTCTTATTGGTGAATTGCCCCTTTTATTCATATATGGTGCCTTTCTTTGTCTCTTATGACATCTTTGCATTTAAAGTCTATTTTGTCCAATATTTATATAGCTACCCCTGCTTTCTTTTGGTTGCAGCTGGCATAGAATATTTTTTTCCATCCTTTCACTTTCAGTCTCTTTGTGTTGCAGGGTCTAAGATGAGTCTCTTTTAAACAGCATATTGATGGGTCATACTTTTTAATCCATTCTCCCAGCTTGTATCTTTTAATTGGAGAGTTTAATCCATTCACATTCAGAGTTACTATTGTGAAGGGAGCTCTTGAACCAGCCATCATATCCTTTGGTTTTTAGTTGTCAGATCTATTTTTCCCTCTCTTTTTTTTCCTTTAAGTTACCTTACTAAGTGACCTTCTCCAGATCTCTCTCTCCTTTCTTTTTTTCTCAGCCAGTATAGCTCCCTTTAGTATTTCTTGCAGGGCAGGTCTTTTGTTAGCAAATTCTCCCAGCGTTTGTCTGTGAAAATTTTAAGCTCTCCTTCAATTTTGAAGAAGAGCTTTGCTAGATAAAAAATTCTTGGCTGGCAGTTTTTCTCTTTCAAAATCTTAAATATGTCATACCACTGCCTTCTCACTT
The DNA here is from genome assembly GCF_015220235.1 of Choloepus didactylus. Lineage (NCBI taxonomy): Eukaryota > Metazoa > Chordata > Mammalia > Pilosa > Megalonychidae > Choloepus > Choloepus didactylus. Next base: position 62,057,677 of record NC_051311.1, read on the forward strand.
CCATAGTGCCCACTAAATAGTCAGTCCTTAGTCTTCTGTCATTTCCCTTGTATGTGGTGAATCACTTCTCTCTTGCTACTTTCAGAAGTTTCTCCTCCTCTTCAGCATTTGACAATCTGATCAGTATATGTATCACAGTCAGTTTATTTGGATTTACTTTATTTGGAGTTTGTTGGGCATCTTTGATTTGCATATTTATGTCATTTAGAAAAGTTAGTAAGTTTTCTCCACTGGTGTCTTGAAACACTCTTCCTAGCCCTTTTTCTTCTCCTTCTGGGACACCAGTGATTCTTGTATTTGTTAACTTCATGTTATCCATCATATCCCTGAGATTCCTTTCAAATTTTTTTATTTTTTTCACCATTTGTTCTTTGGTGTGTTTGCATTCCATTGCGCTGTCCTTCGGTTCACTTGTTACTTCTGCCTCTTCAAATCTGCTGTTTTGTGTCTCAAGCATGTTTTTAATTTTATCCACAGTGTCTTTTATTTCCATAATATCTGCTAATTTTTTTATTTATTCTCTCAGGTTCTTGTTTATGCTCTTCTAGAGTCTCCTTGATGTCCTTTATTTCTTTAGTCATCTCGGTGAAATTGTTTTAAAGATTTGTGTGTACTTTAATTAATTGCTCCAAATTTTGTGTCTCTTCCAGCTTTTTAATTTGTTCATTTGGATTGTCCATATTTTCTAGATTCAAGTGCTGTATGATTTTCTTTTGGCTTCAGGGTCTTTGCTTGTCTTGATAAGGTTATTTTGGGAAATGCAGGATTATTTGGGCATTTATATATAATTTGGCAGAGCTACAACTTGCTGGGTTGCAGTTTCCCTATCCTCCCAGCAGGCAGCGCTCTTTAGCCGCCTTTTATTCTCGAGCCAGTTTTCCCGGAACTTGTCCTATGCACTGAGTGGAGTCCAAACCGAGTGGGGTTCCATTCAGTGTACCAGTTCTCTGTGTACACTGGGGACTGCCTGCCCCTGGGATGTAATGGGGGCCCTGTGCAGTTAGGGAGTCAGTTCAAGAGCACCTTCTGGCTCAAACATGCCCCACTCCCTGCCTGCCATGTGCCCACGAGCCTCTGGTGTGTGGGAGTGGCTCCTGTTGCCTCCATATAGTGCTGTCTCCTTTCCCCACTTCTTGCCGTTGCGCACCACAGACTAATGTGAGGAGAGTAAATGTTGCCTCCCAGGTTCCCTAATGGGAGCTCCTGGCCGTATAGCTCTGGAGATCACCTCCCCAGCTAACTGACAAGGTGGGTGCACTAGAGTGGAGAGCCGCTGCTCACTCCCTTGCCCAGCAGCTGTCTTCCCACTGCCTGCCCCAGGATGCGGTCCCAGCCAAACACACTCACCCCATCCCCACCATGTACTGTAGGGGTCTCTCTGTGGCCATTCAAGCACTGACACTGCAGTCTCTGGTGTCCTCAGCTCCCTCTCTAATTTTTTTCACAGAGGAGACACTGCTCTGCCTCATCCACTCCGCCATTTTCCCAGAAGTCCCCAAGATCTGCTTTTATTTTATTTACTTGCTCTTTCAGATACTTCTTTATCCTCTTCTAGAGTCTTCTTGATATCCTTTATGTCCTTAGCCAACTCACTGAAGTTGTTTTGGTGATTTGTGTGTACTTCTTTGGTTAATTGCTCCAAGTTCTCTTCTTCTCCGGCTTCTTAATTCATCGTTTGGCTTGTCCATATCCTCTTGTTTCTTCATGATTTTCTGTTGTTTCTTTATGATTTCCTGTTGGCTTCACCATATTTTCTTATCTTGGTAATATTATTTTGGGATATACAGGATTATTTGAACATTTATCTATAATTTGGCAGAGCTACAGCTTGTTGGAGTGCACTTTCTCTGTCCTCCCAGCAGATAGCACTCTTGAGCCACCTCTTACTCTCAGGCCAGCTCTCCCCCAGCTTCACCTGTGCACCTGGCAGGGTCCAAAGCAGATGGAAATCCAGTTAGTGCACCAGTTCTCTTTGTGCTCTGGGGACTAGCAGCCCTGTGGATGAGGGGCGGGTCCTGTGCAGCAGTTTGGCAGGGAGTCTGCTCCAGAGCACAGTGGGTCTGGCAGTTTCTGGGTCTCTAAGTGGACCACTCTCGTGTTGCAGGGCTGTGCATTTCACCCGCAGCTCAAATGTGCCCCATACCCTGTCTGCCATGTGCCCACGAGCCTCTGGGTTTGGGGAGGGTCTCATGGCACTTCTGTGCAGTGCTCCTGCCTCTCCCTGCCTCCTGGCTGTGCATGCCATGGGCTTCCTTGGAGGAATAGTAAATGTGGTCACCACAAGTCCACCAAATCCCAAGTTTCCTCACAGAAGCTCCCCACCATGGGGCTGTGGAGGGTTATCTCCCCAGCCAACTGCTGAGATTAGTGCATGGGGCATGGAAAGCTGCTCCCTCCCACACTAGGTGGCCGACTCCTGCTGCCAGTCCTGAACACACTCACCCTGACCTTTGAAGTGCAGTCTCTCTGCCTTTCCATCTAAGTCCCCACTATGTGCTGTAGAGGTCTCTGTCCAGATGGTCAGATCCTGGAACTGCTGTTCTGGGGTGCTTTCTGTCCTTTATCTAGTCTGTTTCACGGAGGAGAAATTTGCTCTGCCCCTCCTAATTTACCCTCTTCCCAGAAGTCTTCAGTAATTAAGTTTTAGGATGAATTAGGAAGTTATGTTCCAGGTCTCCATTCCCTCATAGAATCATTGAACAACTAGTAAAAGCTGACAGAGCCATCTTCCTCAAAACCCTAGAAAACAAAGAGTTACAGTATCAGGGCAAATGCCAAATCAAGAAAACACAACTTAAAAAGGTTGGAGATACTTGTGGCACCCTTGCTGGCCCCTTCTGCACTTCCCAGAACACTGTAGAGCCAGCCTGTGTTCCCATTGTGGTTCCCTAGCCTTGTTCTGGGGAGAGCAGAGTAACCCCTGTATGCACTGGGGTATCTGTATGTCTGCCTATTTTATGGGTGCCTACAAACTGAACCAGGGCACTCCTCTGTGGCTTACCCTCCCAGAACTTACCCTGCAAGCAGAAGAAGTGCAGACAGCTCAAGTAGTATAAGAAACGATTCAGTCAAAGCAGCCTGGGTCAAAAGATTACCGGCTTTAAGACATACAATAGAACACTTGGTAGGGAGGGAAATTCTACTCCATAAGGAGTAGAGGGGGCATCCGGATTCCTGTAAATGGCGGCATTCCTAAAGCCATTAGCAGGCCATGCCTAGGACAAGATATAGGAAAAGAAAAGATGGGTAGGAACCTGCACTTTAGCCTCAGACTGGTCTTGATGTCTTTAAGGAGAACACCAGCCACCATAGAGCCAATATGCAAAGATTGTGAAAGGTGTTCTTTATATTGCTTTGTTTTTGTTCACTCTTGGAACTCAAGGAAATCTCTTTCCTATCATTTTCTGGATACAAACTTAAGGAACAGACAGCTCAGATTCTAAATCCCAGTGTTAAATTCTTAAAATATTAAAATGTACAGTTTGCAAAAAAAGATTATAAGACAAAGAAACAGGAAATGTTGGCCTGTCCAGAGGAACAATACAAAAATTTGGAACCCATCAATGAAGACTTGTCAGCAGACAAGGACTTTAAAAAAATTATCTTCAGTTTACCAAAAGAGATAAAGGAAAAGGAAAATATGGAGAAAAAACTAAAGGATCAGGAAAACGATGAATGAACAATGTGAGAATCTCAATAAAGAGACAGATTTTTAAAAGGAACCGAACAGGGTGACGTCATCAACATGGCAATATAAACAGCTACTGGAAACTTCTCTCCAGAAATTCAACGAAAGAATTGTTTGAAACTCTGGAGGAGAATCCAGATTGGAGAAAGATCCTGCAAATGCCAAATTGAAGAAAGAGAAGAAATATCAGGTAGGAATCTTCCATCCAAAACCAGATAATCCTCTCCCCTACCCCTCACTCGGTCTCCATATGAGAAAGGCATGTAATCAGCACACAGGACCCGTCACACCTGGGACACAGATTTTAAAATCTCACAGAAGTGAAAAATCCCCTCACTGTTTGAAGACCTGGTAGACAGGGGAGGACATTTCAAGGCCCAGATCAGTGAAGGACAAAGAATCTGAGAAAACATGGACAGACTGTTTCCAGCCCTGGGTCTGAAAGCCCTCCCCCACCATTGAGGGAAGCAGCAGCCAGAAACCATTTCATTGCCTTGGAGACAGCCGGAGTGTTGCAGGAGTACTTTGCCATAGGTGGGCTCCACATCAAGTCTGATTTGGGCTGGCAAAGAGAGGGCATAAGAATCCTGCAGTTTCAGCCCTGCTGGGTCAGACACAGCCTGTGCTCAGAGGCAAAGAAGCCTCTGAGGAAGATTAAGCTACTGAACATCGCCATCTGCTGAACAGTCCAGAATATGCAAAGGAAGTAAAATACTTTTTAAAAGACATTTCAGACCCTTTCTTAGGAACACAGGAGCTGGTCTACATGCCCTGTATGGAAATCCAGCCCAGTTTTGTCTGAGAAAACAACTGTTAAAGCAGGGCTCCAAAACAAACCTAGGTCTTGCTAGCCAGTGGAAAACAGCACTGCTGGAAGCCAGCAGATCTATATTACCACACACAGTGAACTTGCTGGGGTGCCCAGTGTCTACCTTCCATCTCTGTGGCATGCCATGGTAGGCACCTGATTTTGGGGGTAAGACTTGAAGGCAGAGCCTATCTGACAACTGGCCAGGGAGAGAAACAAAGAAATGATAGAGGTTAAAGACCACCAACAAGAAAACCTTAGGCCAAAGAGAGAAAACAACCTCCAAAATAAACCAATCAAGAAAATCAGATGCCTAGACAGCAAAAAATCACAGGGCACATCAGGAAATGGGAAGATATGGCCCAGTCAAAGGAAGAAACTAACGCCTCAACTGAGATTCACGAGTTGAAACAACTAATTATAGATGTTCAAACAAATCTTTTAAATCAAATCAGTGAGTTGAGAGAGAATGTGACAAAAGAGATGAAGGATATAAAGAAGACACAGGGTGATCATAAGGAAAAATTCATAAGCTTAAAGAAACAAATGGCAGAACTTATGGGAATGAAAGGCATTACAGAAGAGATGAAAAACACAGTGAAGGCATACAACAGCAGACTTGGAGAGGCAGAAGAAAGGATCAGTGAGCAAGAGGACAGGACATCTGAAATCCTGCACACAAAGGAACAAATAGAGAAAAGAATGGGAAAATATGAGCGGGGGTCTCTGGGAACTGAATGACAACATGAAGCACATGAATATACGTGTTATAGGTGTCCCCAAAAGAGAGGAGAAGGGAAAAGTGGCAGAATGAATAGTAGAGGAAATAGTCAAAGAAAATTTCCCAACTCTTATGAAAGACATAAAATTACAGGTCCAAGAAGCACAGTGTACCCCAAACAGAATTGATCCAAATAGACCTACTCCAAGACACTTACTAGTCAGATTTTGAAATGTCAAAGACAAAGAGAATTCTGAAAGCAGCAAGAGAAAAGCAATCCACATACAGGGGAAGTTCAATAAGACTTAAGTGCGGCTCTCTCAACAGAAACCATGGAAACAAGAAGGCAGTGGTATGATATAATCAAGATACTGAAAGAGAAAACTGCCAACCAAGAATCCCATATCCACAAAACTGTCCTTCAAAAATGAGAGAGAGTTTACAGATAAAAGGACACTGACAGAGTTCGTGAACAGGAGACCTTCTCTAAAGGAAATACTAAAGGGAGATAGATAGGAAGAGACAGAAGAGAGAGATTTGAAGAAAAGTGTAGAAATGAAGCTATCAGGAGATAGAAAAAGGGTCGAGATCAGGCATTTGAGGTTGAAGGCATTTAGAATGTTGTAGAGGATGATTGTATGGATCCAGAAATGGATAGCATAATACTGTGTGGTGGTAGCACAATGTTGTAAGTACACTGAAAAAAGATGACTGTGAATATGGTTGAAAAAGGGAGGTCGGGTATGTATGACACTAGAAGGAAAAATAGGAGATAAAGACTGGGACTGTATAACTTAGTGAAACTTAAAGTGGTCAATGAGTGTGATTAAATTTGCAAATATAGGAATATGTTTGCATGAAGGAGCAGCAAGAAGGCATGAATTTGTGAGGTATGCAACTAGGTGAATAGAACGTGAAGACAGTAGGTTGAATGAAATAAGCCAGAAATGAAAAGACAAACTTATAATGCCTCACTAATATGGACTAATAACATTGTGCAAACTCAGAATTGAATCTGGGTGCATGGGTTATCAGGGGAACGCTTATGTAAAAGTTTCTAGATTGTAAGCTCTTACAGCAGTCACATCTGTTCATGAGGTTAACAGTTATTTCTAAATTTTGAGATGCTGAGCTGTTTGTGTATGACATGGTCGGTCTGTGGAGCTTCAGGTGTCTATGTGGCACCTGGGACTTGACAGAGTTCAGCAGCTGTGTGTGTCGGCATTGCCCCATGAATCAACTGTTAAAGAGGCTGAAGAGGAGATCAGACTTCAGTTGGAGATGTGAACAAAATGGACTTGGTTGAGATTAGGGTAGATCAGACTAAAGGGTAGAGGATGGTATTAACTTTGTTTTAAAATTTTGACTTCTGTGTGGGACTAAAGGAAGAGATGTTTATTTCATAGAAAATCTATGTTTTCTGTAGCATACTATATAATTTAACTTGTATGGTCAATTTTCTCAAATACCGTAATTACATGGAACCTTGACAGGGAGAGAGGTTTTGTTGGCTAGTACAGGTTAGCACGAAGCCCTGATACAACCCAGAGTAATTTGGGCAGAGAATAAAAAGTATTTGCTGACTCTGCTCAAAGAGAGAGAATGAGGCATATCAAGCATCTTGCAAAGAAAGATTCTTCATTGAGGAGGAAAATGGAGTTCTAGCTGCCCAGGCTATACTTGTTGACAGAGAACCTAAAGTTATCAATCAAACACTGTCAAAGGCTGCCCAGTCTGGTCGATGGAAATATGCCCAGCATGCATGCTTCTGTCAAAAACAAGGTTCGGGAAACATCTGGGCATATGGATACTCTGTTCGTGTACCCAAGCATGAAGAATCTATGGGCATATGGATACTCTGTTCGTGTACCCAAGCATGAAGAATCTATAATGAACCTAATTCAGAAGGAAATGGAGAAAGGTGACTCTCTGAGTGGTTTTTTTCGTCATAATGAGTATGGCTGGGGGCACAGGAGCAGGGCTAGGAGCCTTCATTACCCAGAATTTATAAGATCAGTACTCAAACTCTTTGAGAATGAATCACATTATATGGCCTTATGGAACTAGAAAAGTTATTGTTCAGAACTACAACTTCATTTTGACTATTTCTCACTTATACCTATCTTCGGATGCCCTCCTTGTTCATGAGAATGATGCTGTTCATAAGATCTGTGCAAAACTGATGGATAGCAGACAAATTTCTTTTGGCGATATGAATCAAGTCCTTGCACAGCAGCTGGGAAGTGTGTTCCAGTGTACTTACTCTGCAGAAGGCGCATTTCACTACAGAAGAAATCCTTTAGGAGACTTAATGGAGAATTTAGTTCCCCATCTTAATTTCAAGATGCTGGGTATTCGAAACATTCCTCAAATATCTGAGAACTCAGTGGCATACAGCACGTTTACTTGGGCTGACCTCCTCAAGCATTTGAGACAGAAGCTCATTTCTAATGTGAAAATGGAATAAGGGATTGATTGGCAGATACGGCCTCCTTTATCAGGACTTCCTGATCTTGGTAAAATGCCTCTGAACAAGGAACTTCATTTTAACACTTTCATTGCTAACTTAGTCATCCTTCGAGGGAAGGATGTGCAAAGTGCAAATCTGGGTGGATTTGACGATCCAGCTCTCTATACTTCTTGATTAGAACTTGTTAATGCTTTCAATATATGGAAAACCCAGCGAGCCTTCAGCAAATAAGAGAAGTCGGCAGCATTGGTCCGCAATAGCCAGTTCTTAGTAAAACCACTTGATACAATCGTGGGCAAAGCATGGAATATGTTTACTTCGAAGGCCTACATTCATCAGTACACAAAATTTGGAATTGAAGAAGAGGACTTTTTGGACAGCTTCACATTGTTAGAGCAGGTTGTTGCCAGCTATTGCAACCTCTGATTTTGAACAATGGGCAAAAAGTACCTTAAGGTGCTTTTAGACTAAAATATTTTCAATACTACTTTATCTGTAAAGTTTTCAAAGTACTAGCTGTTAAAGTAACAAAATGGAATGCTGATTCCATTCTGCATACTATTCCCCCCAAAAGGGGGGGGGGTTAAACTGGAGATTGGCATGTTTTCAATGAAAACATCTTCTACTTGGTATTTCATTTGTAAGAAAGAAAGTGGTACTCCTGTAAGGAACTTTGAAAACACCTTGATGAGATGTTGGAAATCTGGAACTGTACAGGCAAAGGGCATACATTGTTTTGTCTCCATATTCCTAAATCTTCCCTCTTTACTTGAAATTCACTAAATATGAAACAAAGTTTCACAGTGCAATTTTAAGCTAAGAGAATTCAATTCTGTATTTAAATATGTTCATCTTTGAAATGAATGCTTTCAACCACAGGAGGAAGCTGTGTCAAATGCTACAGTGTGAACGTCTATTTTGAATATTTAAATTTACCCATACCGGTAAGATTTTCCACTTAAGCAGTTATTTAACATAAATGTGAAGATTTTGGTAATAAATGAATACCATGCCTAAAAAAAATGTATTTGCCAAGCCCCCTTGAGGGACTGGGGGAAATGTAGAAATATTAAACTTCCCCAGCTAGGGAATTCCTTATATTCTTGCAAGCATTGGGGTCTACAGGCTTAGTAAGCCAAGACCTTGATCTTGGGGCTTGCCTTTATGAAGCATGTTACTGCAAAGGGGAGGCTAAGCCTACTCATAATTGTGTCTGAGAGTCACCACAGAGAACCTCTTTTGTTGCTCAGATGTGGCCTCTCTAAGCCAACTCAGCAGGTAAACTCACTGCCCTCTCCCTACCTACATGGGGCATGACTCCCAAGGGTATAAATCTGCCTGGCAACATGGAACGTGACTCCCGGGAATGATCCTGGACCCTACATTATGTGGTTGAGAAAGTCTTCTAGACCAAAAGGGGGAAGAGAAATGAAACAGAATAGTTTCAGTGGCTGAGAGATTTCAAATGGAACTGAGAGGTCATTCTGGAAGTAACTCTTATGTGTTATATAGACACTCTTTTTAGTTTTCAGATTATTAGAATAGTTAGAAGGAAATATCTGAAACTGTTGAACTGCAGTCCGGCATCCTTGATTCTTGAAGGCGAGCGTATAAATATATAACTTATATGGTGTGACGTTGTGATTGTGAAAACCTTGTGGCTCGCACTCCCTTTACCCAGTGTATGGACAAATGAGTAGAAAAATGGGGGAAAAAAGTAAATGAATAATACGGGGAGGTGGGGTATGGGATGTATTGGGTGTTCTTTTTACTTTTATTTTTATTCTTTTACTTTTTGGAGTAATGAAAATGTTCAAAAATGAATTGTGGCAATGAATGCACAACTATATGATGATATTGGGAACAACTGTTTTGCACTTTGGATGATTGTATAGGTATGTGGATATGTTTCAATTAAAAAAAAGAGAAAAAAAGGGACCAAACAGAAATACCAGTGATGAAGACTATAATAACCAAAATTAAAAATTCCTTAGAGAGTTTCAGCAGCAGATTAGAACTGGAAGAAGAAAAATCAGTGGACTCTTAAGATAAGACAATTGAAAGGATTTAGACTGAGAAGCAGAAAGAAAAATAATGGAAAAAAAAAAAGTGAATCAAGCCTAAGAGACCTATGGGACACCACCATGTATACCAATAAAAGCATATATAAATGACTCCCGGGGAGGAATGTAGACCCGGCATCGTGGGATGGAGAACATCTTCTTGACCAAAAGGGGGATGTGAAAGGAAATGAAATAAGCTTCAGTGGCAGAGAGATTCCAAAACGAGCCGAGAGATCACTCTGGTGGGCACTCTTACGCACACTTTAGACAACCTTTTTTAGGTTCTAAAGAATTGGGGTAGCTGGTGGTGGATACCTGAAACTATTAAACTACAACCCAGAACCCATGAATCTCGAAGACAGTTGTATAAAAATGTAGCTTATGAGGGGTGACAGTGGGATTGGGAATGCCATAAGGACCAAACTCCACTTTGTCTAGTTTATGGATGGATGTGTAGAAAAGTAGGGGAAGCAAACAAACAGACAAAGGTACCCAGTGTTCTTTTTTACTTCAATTGCTCTTTTTCACTCTAATTATTATTCTTGTTATTTTTGTGTGTGTGCTAATGAAGGTGTCAGGGATTGATTTAGGTGATGAATGTACAACTATGTAATGGTACTGTAAACAATCGAAAGTACAATTTGTTTTGTATGACTGCGTGGTATGTGAATATATCTCAATAAAATGATGATAAAAAAAAAAGCATATATAAAAAAAAAAAATTCAGAGCACAAGAAGACAAGAAAGAAGACGGAAAAACAAAACTAAAAACCAGGACAAATAGCACAAAATAAGAATAGAAATAAATCTAACTCACTCAATAATTTTCAGTATCATATAAATACAAACAAACCAAAATGTACTGCTTTGTATTGAAAAGACAAAGCTCGTCAGACTGGATAGAAAACAAAATCCAGTTATTTGCTTATTACAAAAAAAATTAAGGAGTTAGGTTAAGTGACTGCTAAAGTTCCTCCTGCTTTATCCAGCCAATGTGATTTTTCCATAAAGTCAAGCAGAACAAAGTCAGTCATTTCAGGAGCATTTGATAAAGGGACTATTTGCCTACATGGGCCGAATGTAAGGAAACCACAGGGGATATTCCAGTACCCTGGAACTAGGAAAAACAGGGCTCTGCTATCACACCAAGGCCTGAAGGGGTAAGACCAGGGAGAAGTTACCACATAGGTCTGGTTCTCTCCAATCCATTCTCCATACTGCAGCCAGAATGAGCTTTTAAAAATGTGAATTAGACTTTTTTTTTTTTTTTTTTTTTTTTTTTTTTGGTTTTTGGTTTTTGGATTTTTTTTTAGATGAAATTTTATTGTGATGTATTCACATATCAGATAATCATCCAAAGTGTATACAGTGGTTCATGGTGTCATCATATAGTTGTGCAGTGAATTAGATCTTATTCCCTGTAGGGGATTATATCATGCCCCCCACAAAATTGTGTTCAGGTCCCAATCCCTGATCCTGTAAGTGTGAACCCTTTTGTAAAATAAGAGTCTTAAAGATATTATCAGTTAATGTATGCCCAAAGTGAATGAGGGTGGACCTTAATCCAATATGGCTGAAGTCCTTATAAGCAAAGGAGATTGGACACAAAAGCTAGAAGTCGACAGAAAACAGAAGAGAAAGGAGATGATGCCACCATGTGCATTGCCATGTGACAGAAAAGCCAAGGGACCCCAAAGACTGCTGGCCAGCTAAAAGACACCCTGGGAGGAAGCAAGCCTTGTAGCCTCTGAAATTGTGAGCCAATAAATTCCTGTTGTTAAGCCAAAAAAAAAAAACCATTCTGAGAGTCCCAGAAAGAGAAGAAAGAAAAAAGGGCAGGAGGAAAATTCAAAGAAATAATGGCAGAAAACTTCCCAATTTTGATGAAAGGCATGAATATACACATTCAAGAAACCCGACTAACCCCAAACCTGATAAAAGTGAAGAGAACTGTGCCCAGACACCAAGTAGTCAGACTGTCGAATGCCAAGGACAAGGAGGCAGTTCTGAAAGCCACATGAGAAAAGCAGTGTGTTATATACAATGGAATTCTAATTAGATTAAGTGCCAACCTCTCATCAGAAACCATGGATGCAAGAAGGCAGTGGTATAAAATATTTAAAGTGCTAAAAGAAAATAGTTGCAACTAAGAATTTTTTATCTGGTGTGAGTGTCTTTCAAAAATGAGGGAGATCTCTCTCTAAGCCATCTCTGTAAGTATACTCACTGCCCTCCCTTCTATGTGGGACTTGACTCCCAGGGGTATGGAACTCCCGGGCAATGTGGGACATGACTCGTGGTGATGAACTTGGCCCTGGCATTGTGGGATCGAGCAAGCCTTCTTGGACCAAAAGGGGGAAGCAAAATGAAACAAAATAAAGTTTCAGTGGCTGAGAGATCTCAGATTAGAGTCGAGAGGTCATTCTGGAGGTTATTCTTATGCATTATATAGATATTCCTTTTTAGTTTTTAGTGTATAGGAATAGGTAGAAGGAAATACCTGAAACTGTTGAACTGCAACCCAGCAGTCTTGTTTCTTGAAGATAATTGTATAACTATATAGTTTATACTGTTTGACTGTGTGATTAGGAAAACATTGTGGCTCCCACTCCCTTTATATAGTGTATGGACAGATGAATAGAAAAATGAGGACAAAAAAATGAATGAATAATAGAGAGGAATAGGGGGTATGGGGTGTTTTTGGTGTTCTTTTCCATTTTAACTTTTATTCTCATTCTTTTTTGTGTGTGGTAATGAAATTGTTCAAAAATTGAATGTGGTGATGAATGCACAACTGTATAATGGTGCTGTGAACAACTGATTGTACACCAGGGATGATTGTATGGTATGTGAATGTATTTCAATAAAATTGAATTCAAAAAAAAAAAAAAAGAGAGCAAGAGAGTAAGACATTTCCAATACTTTTTACAGGTTATAAAATGGAAAGGCATAAAAACTAATGATATGTCTGTGGTTTTAGATACACAGTGTATAAATATACCATTTGTAAGAAGTTTAACAAAAAGATAGGGGATGGAGGAGGATAAGAACAGTATTTGTGTATGTTATTGAAGTTAAAACAAATGTGCTTATTAAAGCTTTAGGATATTACTTTATAATCCCATGATAATCATAAAGAAAATAGCTCAAGAATATACACATAAGGAAATGAGAAGGGTCTGAAAACGGTACACTACAAAAAGTCAAATAACAACAAAAGTAGGCATTAATGAAGGAATTGAGGGACAAAAAAGATATGACTTACAAAGGCCAGATAGCAAAATGGCTGGAAAAAGTCCTTCATTATCAGTACTTACTTTACATGTAAGTGATTACACTCTCCAGTCATAAGGCCAAAAATTGCAGAATGGGTTAAAAAAGTATGACCCAACTTATATGCTGTCTACAAGAGATTCATCTTAAATTCAAAGACACAGCTAGTTTGAAAGTGAAAGGGTGCAAAAAGATACTCTATGCAAATAGTAACCAAAAGAGAACTGAGGTAGCTAAACTAGTATCAGATAAAATATACTTTAAGTCAAAAACTGTTAAGCAGGACAAAGAATAACACTATATACTGATAAAAAAAGGTCAGTTCAACAAGACGGTGTAAGATTTATATATATGCGCCTAACAGCAGAGTCCCAAAATATATGAAACAAATATTGACAGATTTGAAAGGGAAAAGAGACTGTTCTACATAAATAGTATGAGATTTCAGTATATCACTTTCAGTAATGATTAAAGCATTTAGAAGATCAGTAAGGAAATAGAAAACTTGAATGATATGGTAAACCAGCTAGACTTAACAGAAGAATGTACAACTCTTTACCCTACAGCAAAAGAATACACATTCTTTAGTGCACATGGATCATTCTCTAAGGTAGATTAGATGTTAGGTCACAAAACAAGCCTGAACACATTTTAAAATACTGAAGTCATACAGTGTATCTTCTCTGACCACAGTGGAATGAAGTTAGAAATCAATAACTTAGGAAGAACTGGAAAATTAACAAATATGTGTAAATTAAACTACACACTTAAAAGCAGTGGGTCAAACAAGGAATCAAAGGGAAATTAAGAGCTATTTTAAAGCAAATGAAACCCAAACACAGCATACCAAAATTTATGAGATGCAAGAAAGGCAGTGCTGAGAGGGAAATTTATACCCTAAATGCTTACCTTAAAAAAGAAGAAAGATCTCATGTCAGAGTCCTAACCTTATATCTAGAGGAACGAGGAAAAGAAGAGCAAACTAAACTAAAAGCAAACAAAAGGAAGAAAATATCAGAGACTGAAGCAGAGATAAATAAAATAGAGAATAAAAAAAAAACAATAGAGAGACCCTGGCCCAGTCAAGATGGCAGTGAGATACTTCAGGGCTCTGTCCCCCCACTTCCAACCCAGAAGCTTTGAACAATCAGTAAAAACTGGCAGAAACAGCTTTCTCAAACCTCCAGTTAACTGTTAAAGGACTGCAGTAGCAGGGCAAGCGCCAAATCAAGATAAACGCTACTTAAAAGCGGTAAGATCTTGCAGCACCCTGGCTGGCCCTTCCTCATCCTTCTCTGGATTGACATGGAGGCAGCCCCTACTCCCAGGGTGGATTCCTGATTCCAGTTCTGGAGGGAGCAGTGTAACCCTCATGCATATACTGGGAGCATGTATGTTTGGCCCAGTAACAAAAGAGATTGATTCAAAAACCCCAACAAAGAAACACCTAGGACCAGACAGCTTCACTAGTGAATTTTACCAAACATTCCAAGAATTAACAGCAATCCTGCCCAAACTGTTCCAAAAATTGAAGAGGAGAGGCCACTCCCTAACTCACTCAGTAAGGTCAATGTCACCCTAAAACTAAAGTCAAATAAGGATATCACAAGAAAAGAAAATTACAGATCAATATCCTTTATGAATCTAGATGCAGAAATCCTCAACAAAATCCTATCAGGCTGAATTCAATAGTACATTAAAAGAATTTACACCATGATCAAGTGGGATTTATCCCAGGTGTACAAGGGTGGTTCAACATGAGAAAATCAATTAATGTAACACACTACTTTAACAAAAAAAGGGAAAAAAACACATGATCATCTCAGTTGATGCAGAAAAGGCATTTGACAATATCTAGCACTCCTTCTTAATAAAAATACTTAGAAAACTAGGAATAGAAGGAAACTTCCTCAACATGGTAAAAGGCATAGATGAAAAACCCACAGCTGATACCAAACTCAGTGGGGAAAGAGTAAAAGCTTTCCCTCTAAAATCAGGAACAGGACAAGAATGCCCACTGTCACCACTGTTACTCAACATTGTATTGGAAGTTCTAACCAGATGAATTAGGCAAGAAAAAGAAATAAAAGGTGTCCACATTGGAAAGGAAGGAAAAAAACTTTCCCTGTTTGCAGATGACATGGTCCTATGTATAGAAAATCCTGAAAAATCCACAACAAAGCTCCCAGAGCTAGTAAATGAATTCAGCAAAGTGGTGGGGTATAAGGTCAACACCCCAAAATCAGTAGTGTTTATATACACTGGTAATGAAAAATCTAAACAGGAAATCAAGAAAACAATTCCATTTACATTAGCAACTAAAAAAAATCAATTAACTAGGAATAAATTTAACGAGAATGTAAAGGTCTTGTACATGGAAAACTGCAAAGCATTGCTTAAAGAAATCAAGGAAATCCTCAATAAATGGAAGGACATTCTGGGTTCATGAATCAGAAGACTTAAGTATTGTTAAGATGTTAATTCTACCCAAAGTGATTTACAGATTCAGCACAATCACAATCACAATTCCAACAACGTTCTTTGCGGAAATGGAAAAGCTAGTCATCAAATTTATATGGTAGGGGTAAGGGACCCTGAATGGCCAAAACCATCTTGAGAAAGAAGTACAAAGTGGGAGGATTCATACTTCCCAATTTTAAAACTTATTCCAAAGCTACAGTAATAAAAACGATGTTGTATTGGTGCAAGGGTAAATATGTAGACCAATGGAATACAATTATGAGTTCAGAAATAAGCTCTTACATCTATGGCCAATTGATTTTTGGCAAGGGTGCCAAATACACTCAGTTGGGAAAGAATAGTCTTTTCAACAAATGGTGCTAGAAAGACTGTATCTCCGTTTGCAAAAGAATGAAAGTGGTCTCCTATCTCAGCCATATGCAAGGATTAACTCAGAATGTGTCGAAGATGTAAATATTATGACCAAAACTAAAACTCCTAGAAGAGAACATTAGGTAGCATCTTCAGGACCTTGGGCTAGGCAGTGGTTTCTTAGACTTTATACAAAAAGCACAATCAGCAACAACAAATAGATAAATGGGACTTGATTAAAATAAGAAACTTTTGTGCATCAGAACACTTTATGATGAATATAAAAAGTAACCTACAGAACTAAAGAAAATATTTGGGAACCACATATCCCATGAGGGTTTAATAACCAGAACATATAAAGCACCCATACAACAACAAAAACATGAGAAACCGACTCAAAATATGGGCAAAAGATTTCAATAGAGATTTCTCCAAAGAAGAGATACAAATGGCCAATAAGCACATGCGAAGATATTCAACATCATTAGCCATTAGGGAAATGCAAATCAAAATCACAATGAGGTACCATTTCACACCCAGTAGAATGGCTGCTATTCAAAAAATGGAAAATAAGTGTTGGAGAGGATATAGAGAAATAGGAATACCTGTTCATTGTTGGTGGGAATGTAAAATCATGCGGCCACTGTGGAAAACCGTTTGGGAGTTCCTTAGAAAGCTAAGTAAAGAATCGCCATATTACTTGGCAATCCTAATTCATGATATGTACTCAAAGGAATTGAAAGTAGAGATTCCAGCATATATTTGCACACCAATGTTCATAATGGCATTATTCACAGTTGCCAAAAGAGGGATAAAACCCATGTGTCCATCAACAGATGTATGAATAAATAAAATGTGGTATATACATACAATGGATTACTGTTTAGCCATAAAAAAGAATGAAGTTTTGATTCATGCAACATTAATGAACCTTGATGAAATCATTTAGTGAGATAAGCAAGACACCAGAGGACAAATATTGTTTGATCTCATTTATTTGAAATAATTAGAATGTGCAAATTCATGGAGTCAGAAACTAGAATAGAGGTTATCAGTGATTGGACTGGGGATAGAGAATCGGGTATTAATGCTTACTTGGAACAGAATTTCTGCTTGGGGTGATGCGATAGTTTTGGTAATTGGTGGTGGTGGTGTTAGCACAACATGGTGAATGTAATTTACACTAATGAATTATATAACTGAATAGGGTTAAAAGGGGAAATTTTATGTTGTATATATGTTACCAGAATAAAAGTTAAAAAAAAAAAAAAACCAACATAGAACTGTATAGCACAGTGACCCCTAATGTAAATAATGGACTATAGTTAATAGTATAATTATAATATCATTTCATCAATTGTAACAAAGGTACCACGCCAATGCAAAGTGTTAATAGCAGGGAAAACTGTGTGTGAGGGGAGTATATAGGAACCCTGTGTATATTTTCTGCATGATATTTCTGTAATCCTACGACTTCTCTAGTTCAAAAGAAAAAAAACTGATTTGTTGTTACAGAAAGCAAAACAGTGGTCCCTGGGGTCTCTGGTAGGGAAGATTGACTAGAAGAGGGCACAGGAGGAATTTTGGGGGTGATGGAAATTATAACTGTGGTGGTGGATACATGGATGAATTCATTTGTCAAAACTCATCAGTCTGTACATTTAAAATGAGTATGTTTTGTTTTATGTAAATATTTTTGTAAAAAATATATGTCACTTTGGATGATTGTATGGTATGTGAATTTATTTCAATAAAATTACGTTGAAAAAAGAATAATCAGTAAAATGACTGACAGAAAAAAAAGTCAATAAATTTTCTTAAAAAAATATATACACAAATAAGAAGAAATGGTTACATGACATGGAAAAGTTTTCCCCAAGGAAACCTGTAACTAATATTCATATTAAAGGTGTTCAGCAAAAGTTTTAATTAATTCTACCATATCAGAAGATAGATAAAATATAAATATTGCATTATGATTCATATGGATATTTATTGTAATGTTATTATAGCAAATATATTTCTGAACTATTGAAATGTCCATCGAAAGGGACTAGGTTTACAAGTTACGATGAAGCAGTAAAATGAATGGTAACTTTCTTTTCAAACACATAAGGAAGCTTTATATGATTTTGTGAAAAGAAATCCCCACGTTACAGAAAACATTATAAGAACAAATATGCAAGAACAAAATTGCAATATGCAATTGAGTCATATAAGTTATAATTTAGCTTATGTCTATTGTGTGCTTACCACATGACAGGCATTGAGCTACACACCTAGTGCCTGCATGTGCAAACACTATCACACTTAAATGTCTACACAGGCAGCAAACTTTTACCTTTGTAAAGTGGGAATAATGGAGTACAGGGCAAGGCGGAAGGAGAGAGAAGGCAGTTAGGGTGGTTTGAGATGAGGTGTTTCTACTATATGTAAAAGTATTGCTTGAATTTTTTTTATTATGAACACATGTTTTCTTTTTTGTTGGGATAGAATCTTTAAGAATATTTCCATTTTGAGAGGAAGAAAATTAGAAATGCAGAATATTTTATCAATTCTTAGAACACATTATTTTCACAATTTTAACTATAATTTTGATACTTTGTGTTATTTCTCCAAAGATGGTGCATTGTTCATCTTTGTATTCCATAGGGTTTCTTCATATGAGCAATAATTTCTTCACATGAGCAATAATTTCTTCACATGAGCAATAATAGGTGGCTCAACTGAATGATCAGTTGCTTTGATTAGAAACTCTTGGGAATGAGAATGTTTTGTAGGTTGGATTTAGTTCCCATTACATTAAGAAATTTAGGTTGTAAGGATGCAGGTTTTGAAAAATATGTATCTCTATAAAATACTTATTTCCAATAATAAACAAAAGTACAGTTTTAAAGTGAAAAATAAATAAGGAATAATTTTATTCAACCAGATCCTTGAAATATAAGTTCTTAGATTGTGTATTAGCACTTTCCATTTACTTTGGGCATCTTTTAATCAATTTCTATTCTCTGGACTAGAACAGAAATGTACATTCCTTAAGTGTCTTCTAGAAATAACACCTAGCTATTTATTTTGTGTCCAGGTGTTTCATATGTAAGTTGTACAACCTGCACATTAACCCTGAAAATTTGCTCTTATTGCCCCATTTTGTGGATGAGGTCACTGGGACTCAGGGAGGTTATGTAACTTGTCCAGTGTCACAGAGCAGTGATTTGAGGCCAGTTCTTTCTGACTCCAAAGTCAAATGGTTACTTTCTAAGTCTTGGTAATGTTTGAACGTGTGCTTTTCTAAGCTTTCTTTATAAGCTATAAAAATATGTTACCTTCACAGTATTTTACCAGTGTGATGTGATTTTTTAGAAATAACATTGTTTTGTTTTATGACTACAAATTCAGTATAGTTCATTGTAGAAAATTTGGAAATTTTACACAAAGAAGTATATCATCCATAATCCTGCTTCTAGAGATAACAGCCATCATTTTTAAGTTATAGTTACTACTTTGGGAGAAAAATGGATGACATTAACTATAAAAATATAAACTGTAAGTTGCACCATAATTTAAGAACATTAATGTGAATTTTTTACCTGCTTTTTTCCCCCTCCTCTTTCAGTTTTGTTGAATATTCTCCAGTACTATTTTTATGGCTAGATGGTATTTCTTCTTTTGTATATGTAAAATATATAATATATTTTATTTAAACATTCTCTATTATATAATTTAGGGTCTTTCCCCCTTTCAAAGTAATATAAATAATGCTGCAGTGAATATCCTTTTACCTAAATCTGTACACGTAATATTTGTTTAGGATAATTTCTTAGTAGAGTTGTCAATTCAACAGGTATTAGTATTTTAAAATTTTTGATACATGTTACCCTTCAAAAAGGTTACACCAGTTTATACTCCAGCAACCATGTCATATATAAGAATGCATTTTTTTCCTAACATTGGATATTACTGGTAAGATTGGCCATTTTGAAAATTTTTATTTTTTTAATTTCTTTGGATAGTTACCAGTTGCCTTTTATGATATGATGAGAAAAATCACTATTATAAGAAGTTTCCATTTGTCCCTGGCATAATGGATAACTTTTAGTTCAACTTGATTTTGAAAGCTATTATGAACCTTTTTATACATACTACATAAAACTCTTCTGGGTATTAGTTACTTATGATTTGCCATAATGAATTTGGCTCTTTCTTTTGAGTGTGTAAATCTGGCCACCTTACCTAAAATGAATAATAAATAGTAGGTAAGCTAAGTAATGCCAGTTTATTAAGATAAGCTATTATTGCTTTCATTCAATATCTGTTGAGTGTGTACTCTGCTATTCAAGATGATGGGGATACAACAGTAAACAAAATGACCAAAATCTCTGCATTCATTAAGTTTTCATTCTAGTGGATGAGATAGAAGTAAACAAGATAAATTATGTTAGTTAGTGGTTAGTGCTAAGGAGAGAAAAGCAAAAAGGGATGTTGTTATATTAATATTTGTGGAATGGGGTTAAAATTTTAGATAGGGTGGTCAGAGAAGATTTCACTGACTTTTGTATAAAGATCTGAGGGCTGTGAGAAAGCTAGCTATTTGAATATGTGGAGAAGAGCATTTTAAAGTTCTTTCTACCTGAAGAATAATCTGTGTTCTGTGTGTTTTGTTTTTAACAGAAGCTAGTATTACTAGCTTGAAACAAGCTGCTCTGGTCAAAGCTCCTCTCATTCCATCTCTGAATACAATTGTGCAATATCTAGACCTTACACCAAATCAGGAATACTTGTTTGAAAGAATCAAAGGTAACTATTGATTTGAAGGAAAAACAAGTGCTTTCTCACTACTATGAGACTTTATAAATATACAAGAGGAAAAAAATTTTTGAAAAATTAAAATTTTAACTGTATGATCTGTTCTCTAAATATGTATTTCATTATGGCTTAATTAAGGCTTATGCTTGGACAACTTTTAGATTTTATATGCTCAGAATTGTGAGAATAATGTAATTAGCATTGAATAGGTTAATTAATAATTTTAATCCATATTGGCAAACTGTTAAATATAAGGTAAATGTACTCAAGTGAATATTTCACTCAGTTTTCTACTCTTAGACTACCAGGAATAGGTACCACTGTGACATTCTTTACAAATTCAGCATTCTGATCCCTGTTTCTCTTAATTTTGATAATTTACGTTTAATATGTTGCTTCCTTATATTTCTGTTATATTTTTATTATTTGGGGGGAAAAGTGATCTGAGGAGAGTGACTTGAGAATAAGGAAATTTAGCCTCTCAGACACTCTTCCACACACTCTTCATGCCTCTATACTTAGGGAGTAATTCAAAAAGTTAGAATTTTTTTCTAATTTGGATAAACTTTGTAATGTGTTCTTACCACTAAAACAATTTTTGAAATAGTATTTCAATATTCAGATTGATCATAAATCCTAATTTGAAAATGTTATGGTGCTTCCCTTCTCCCCTAGGTTTGGATTGGGTTTCAGGAATAAACATGTTTTCATGACTTTTTAAAAATTTTTATATAAGGAAAATTTCAAGCGTATACAAAACTGGACAAAATAGTATGCTCAACTTTGTTGTACACATCACCCAGCCCCTACAACCATCGGTCCATGGGCATCCCTGCCCAATCTATACCCCCATCTACTTCCTTGTTATAGTATTTCAAGTAAATCCTATATATCATTATCAATTCATCTATAAATATTCCCACGTGTATCTCTAAAAGATAAGGCCTTTTAAAAGAATAACCACAATACCATTATCACACCTAATGTTTTTTAACCATTTCTTTGTATCATAACATGTCCAGCCTATGTTCAGATTTCCAGCTGTCTCATAAAGTGTAAAATTACTTTTTTGTATTGTTTGTTTGATTAGGATTAAAATAATATCTACATTTTTGTGATTGGTTGGTATCTTTTAAGTTTCTTTTAAGCTATGGTTTCACTCCATCTTTTTTTTTTAATTTGCCATTCATTTGTTGAAAGAACTCGACTGTCCTGTAGAGTTTCCCATGGCCTGGATTTTACTGATTGCATCCCCATGGTGTAGTTTTACATAATTTTCTGTCCTCTTTATTTCTCTGAATTCAGGTTCAGATTTTTTGGCAAGATTGCTTCATAGGTACTAGGATATTTGTATAGCCAAAAAAGTGTGTGTTTATGTTTGTGTGTGTGTGTACACATATGTACAAAATATATATAATGTATATCAAAGATACAAAAAGTTTTAAAAGAATGGTACAACGAGCACTATAACATCCTTCTAGATTGAACAATTGCCAAAATTGTTTATCTTTCTCTTTACATACACATGCATACATTTTGTTTGCTCTACCATTTGAAAGTAAGTTGTAGACATCATTACTTTTCAGCATGCATTTCCTAAAAATAAGAACATTCTCCTACCTAAGCATAGTACAATTATTACACCTTAAAAATTAACAATAATTCTGTAAGTATCATCTAATATACAGCCCATTTTAAGATTTCCCAGTTGTCAAAAAAATGTTACGTAGCCTTTTTTTTTTTCCTAACCAGGACACAGTCTAGATTTATACATTGTATTGTGTCATTTTATTTTTTAGCTTCTTTGTCTAAAACAGTTCTGCCACCTTTTCCCCCTCAGGATAATGACTTTTTGAAGAATCCAAGACAATAGTCTTGTCCCATATTTTGGATTTATCTAGTTCTTTCTTCATGTGGATGTTTAACTTGATTGTCTGTATCTTATATTTCTTTATGTTTGGGTGTTTTGATTAGGTTTTTAAGATGATATACTTCCCTCACTGTAATCCTTAGCTTCTCTCTCTCTGTTTTTTTTGTTTGTTTGTTTGGTATATTCTTAGCTTTTTTTATTTCACTTTGTTTTGCCATAGAACTCTCTCAGGGTGGCTGTATGAGTTCGTTTCGATGGAATAGAGGTAGAGACTTTAAAGGACGCAAGTGGGATACAGACCTGCCCACAGATTCTGCTGTAAGTCCCTAGTATTAATTTGTTTTTTTCAGGTTAACATTTTTGCTATTGGATTTATCTGTTTTTATTTTTCCATTATAAGAAAGTTTTTAAAAGAATTTAGAAACTGAAGTAGAAATAATTAATTTCAATAGTACCAGCATCTTATTAACCCAACAACCACTATTAATTTTTTGGTGTATTTTCTTTCTTGATTTATGTTTACTTAGATGATACTATTTTTAATTATGTTAATCATCGTTATTACATTTCTGTTTGTAAGATTTTATATCCTGCTTTTTTCACTTTTGCACGTTTAAGTATTATTTCATCATTATACATTGTCATTTAATGATTCTCCTGTATTGGACCTAAAAAGTTCAAGGAACTTGTGGTGGGGGGAGATCTTTTTATTTGTTTTTCTTTTTTAAACAAGGTTGCAAGGAATATCAGGAAGCATAGTTCTTTCTTTTTTGGAATCATCATTTTAGGAAAGAATCCTAGAATTAGATTTATGACATCAAAGAGTATGAAATTTTTGAGCACTTAAGATTTTTTCAAAATTATGGGTTTTTTTTTTTTTAATTTTTTGTAGTGACTGTGTGAAACTGAAGGTTTAAATTGAGAATTAAAAGTATGTATTATCTTGGTTTTGCTGTTAATTAACCATATGGATGTGAATGATCATCCATTTAACAGAAAACTAATAATGCCCTGCTGTTTTAAGACTGCTACAAAAAAACAAAAATGAAGATTAGATATTTAGGGAATAAAGGTAGCATTAAACACACACACACAATTACACACACATACAGATAATGTTACTTTGTAGTCCGGGGTATTTAAACTTTTTCTTTTCCAATTTGAAAAGGAAACCTCATCAGAATATAAACTGATTTGATGGCAAACGTATTTTTCTATGTTTGAATTGTGAATGGGTTGTTTGAATTAAGCAAACCAAATTAAGCACACTGAATTCTTTTAGGATATGGGAGAGAAAAATATTCTAATTAGTGAATTCCTTATTTCTATAGGAAATAATATTCTTGATGAATGGTTTATACAATCTGAATTATGGTTTTTTATATTTTCATTCTATAGATTTCACTTTGTATGTATAACCACTTGAAAGCATGTTTGCTAATTCTCTTTTTAGGGCAAAATTTTAAATTAGGAGTCATCATGAATACAAATGTTTTTAAAGGGCTATATCCATGATAGATTTTCATGCTGACTTTGAAAAATTGTTTCCTAATCTTCAGATCATCATGCATGTATTTTGCACCTACCTTGATTCCAGATTGCCTCCACATCCTAAGTACCCTGACGGAAAAACATTTACTTCTCAGCACTTTGTTCAGACACCAAATAAACCAGGTATAACCTCTCATAAAAGAATGAAGATTCTCATGTGAAGTATCTTTAGTGGTTTTGGTTTGTTTATTAATGTAAGATATTTCCTTTACAGATGTTACAAATGAGAATGTTTTTTGCATTTATCAGAGTGCTATCAACCCTCCCCATTATGAGCTCATCTACCAGTGCCATGTCTACAATCTTCCAAAGGTATTTCTATATGTAGACACTGCTGTTAGAGAATGTCATGGATGACTTGCTTTGATAACTTTTTAAAAATTAGATTCTCTTGTTTATGGAATAGGTACTTTTAAATTACAGAAAATGTGTTTCTTGTATATTCTTTTTTTAAACCATAAAATTAATATGTGCTTAAATTGGACAAGTATAAAAGAAGAAGAAGAAGAATCACTCTTTATTCCATTACTCAGAGGCAGCCACTGTTAACATTTTGGTGTATTGCTTTTTAATAAATTTCATTTTGATTTTTCTCTGTCTTTTTTTATGGGCTGAAATTAAACTACTTATGTGTGTTTATATCCTTTTAAAATTAGCTTTATAAACAGAGGTTTTCCAGACACCGTTGGCCATCCTCCAGTGAAGGTACCCGATTGTTGATGCATTACCCTGGACACTTTATGGCCTAAAAACTGTAATTGTGTAACCAAATAAACCCCCTTTTATAAAAGCCAAAAAAAAAAAAAAAAAAAAATTAGCTTTATAACATAATTTTTCATACTTTTTAATGGCTATTTTTAAAACTTCATCATAAGATTATAACATAATTTATTCAACCATTCCCCTACCCTTGGACATTTTGTATGTTTCTAATTCTTCACTCTTATAAATACTGCTGATTGTCTATCTTTATATTTATATATAGCTTTCTACATTTTGGATTATTTCTTTAGCCCAAAGTTCCAAAAGTGGAATTCTAGGTTACAGAGTATTTTCAAGGCTTTTAAAAATACGTATTTCATCAAAGTATTTTATTAAAAAAAAAAAAAAAAGTTATTGTACCAGTTTACAGTTCCATCCAAATATTTTACTTTTAATTGCAAAATCAGTTCTGTTGATGACCTCTATGGTTACTTTTGTTGCCAGCATCTTTACTGAGAAATTTTATGTTGGCTATAAGCATAAATTGTGTTCTCTGCCACAATCCAAGGAGGGGATATTAATTCCATTGTTTTCAAATTTGATACTGCAGCTTTGCAAATGTGTAAATATTTTGAGCCATTGAAGTTCCTGTTAATACCCATGGAAATCCTTTTTTCCCCCACAAAGAAACTATCCTTTAAAAATCATACAGCCTCAGATTCAAAATCAGATACCAAATCAGAGTAAACAGGTAAAAGTTAATCATTAAATTGAAATTCTAAATTAGGAGCTGTTTTTACAGACCAGCAATTACATATAATAATTTGGTTTAAGGACTAGGAGAATGCTTGCCTAGTAGTCCCATATAGATAAAATAAGTTTGTATTTAAC
Organism: Choloepus didactylus; assembly: GCF_015220235.1. Taxonomy (NCBI): domain Eukaryota; kingdom Metazoa; phylum Chordata; class Mammalia; order Pilosa; family Megalonychidae; genus Choloepus; species Choloepus didactylus. The sequence continues at coordinate 62,083,352 of NC_051311.1, forward strand.
ATGTTACTTATATACTAAAGTATACTGTAATATATTTTGATACATGATTAAAAACTCTCTTAATCCCAACACTCTGGTTTATGCTGTTAATTTTGGAATGGAATTTGTGTGTGTGTGTGTGTTTGTGTTTGTGTGTAGTATAAAGGGCACCAGCCTGAGAATATTTCTCTTCAAGCCTTTGTAAATGCTGTTTACCATGTGTGGACCCTCCCAGTCTGTTTATCTTCTGCTCACTTTTTAGGTATCAACTTAAAAATCTCTTCCCACAACGAGGCATTTCCTACCTCACCAGTCTAGGTTAGATCCTTCCTTTATGGTCCCATGACACTCTACACCTCCCTCTCTTGTCACATTTATCACACTTACTGTAATTCCTAGTTTCCTGTCTGCCTTTCCTTTGAGTACATGGGTGCTCTCTGTCTATTCACCACAATTCCCGCCTCCAGCACAAAGTAGATAGGCACTTTGTTTAACAAGTGAATAAAAGTCTGATTTAGATGGAATTCTGAGTTAATAGAATGTGAATTAGTAACCTCTGCATATACTTGTCAGATTGAATTTTTGGTTGGGTTTAAACCTTAACACTGTTTTTTGTCTTTGTTCCAGGGCAGAAATAATATGTTTCATACATTGTTAATGTTCCTGTATATCATAAAGACCAAAGAGTCTGGAATGCTTGGGTAGGTATTTATGCTTTAAAAACGCAGCTTATTTTATTTTCTGTTTTTCTTCCTGTGTTAAAATTCTGCAAAAGACAACATCCTATACTGAAAAGATTTGAAGACCGAACAAGAGATACAGCTCTAGTGCTAGCTGTAATCTACTTCTGTAATCTTGGGCAAGTCCATTACCCCTCAGAACCTCCATTTCCCTTGGTAAAAAGGTATTTGGACTACATCATTGGCTTTAAAATTGTGTCCCCCAGGGGAACAATTCTGAAATGGAGAATATATTATTATCTTGCCACTTGAAAATTTAAAAAAAACTTGGAGTCTGTTTTTTCAAGCCATTCTGTTTCAGATACAAAGTCTTCTGCAAAATGTGTACACTCCCAGAGAGATTGGGTCAGTACCTATTCTGTAATATAATTAAATGGGATGGAAAAATTATCAATTGAAATTGTTTACTTTCTTAGTAATAAAGCTCAAATGTTGTTAACAACAAATTCAGAAGTACTATATATTATTTTTATTATTCTGAATTTTATTGTGTCAAGTAATACTTGAGATGAGTGGACCACAGCTAAGGCTGGAGAATCTTCTGGTAATGTATGGTCTGCAAGTCTGAAAACCTGGGTTCTGATGCCAGCTCTGCCCTTCCTAAGTAACCTTAGACTAACAAAATGTAAACTGAAAGACTGGAGTAGAAAATATTTGGTCAGTTCCAGTTCTGATATGCTGTGCCCCTTTTTTAAGTTTTGTTTTGGTGTCCTGTTTGTAACTTAGAGGTTATCCATGCTCTAGAACTGCGCTATTCCAGTACAATAGCCGCTAGCCACAGGTGGCATTAAGCACTCGAAATATGACTAGTCCGACTTAGGATGGGCTCTGAGTATAAATGTATACACCAGGTCTCAAAGACCTAGTACAAAGAAAAGAATGTAAAACATCTCATTAATAATTTTGCATTGATTATATGTTGAAATAATATTTTGAATACATTGGGTTAAATGAAATCTGTATTAAAATTAATTTCACCTTTTTACCTTTTTAGATGTTTACTAGAAAATTTTAAATTGCATTTGTGACTCACATTATATTTCTGTTGGACAACACCGCTCTAGAGAAAGCAAAACTCCCTTCCTCAAACATATTAGATAACAAAGATTAAAACAGATATGAACAAAAATTTACAAACTAATATAAACATTTATCAGCTTCTTTTATCATAGATAACAGTACAACCGTGTATAAACTAGAAACTGAAAATTCGCTTCTTATCTACCTTTCAATCCCATTTCCTGGAGATACTCAATGTTAACAGCTTCAGGTGTATGTTTCCAGTCTTCTTTCTGGGAATAAGTTGATTTTGTTTTTTAAACAAAAGTGTATTGTTCCCAAACATTAGTCTGTGACCTACTTTTTAGTTTTATGGTAAATGTTGGACATTTTCCATGTCAGTACATCCAGATTTTTTTCTAAAATTTCTAGGAATATTTAGTTATAAATATGTACATATGTATATTTGAAAGGTGGAATATGCTATAAATATATTGTTTTGTAATTATTCTTCATGTAAACTTGTTTCTGAAAGCCTGTTTTGAAGTGATGAATTAAGAAACATTTTAAGTAGGCAGTGAATTTTTTGTTTTAATTGAAAATTTCTTTTCCTCTGTAGATTCAAATTCATATTTTGAAACAGAAGTGATTTATTATGATAACATGAAGCTTGTGTCTAGTGCCATAAACAATTTGTCATAGGCAGAAAAATGGAAAGACTTTAAAGTGGGGCAGTAATATCCTCAGAAGCCAAAAAAAATTGATAACAGTTTTGTTTTGGTTTTGGTTATTATATGTTTTTAGACTTTTCTTCTTATATTACTCTATATTTCCATATGCAGCTCTCTCTTGATTCTTGAGTTTTGGACATTTTCTGTTGATTTCTTATTTTGTTAGATGAGTGAATCTCTCTCTTACAGCCCTCCTTTTCTCCCTCGATACTTACTTTTAAGATGTATTCATAATGTACTATGTAAATTCACTAAAGCGTCTCTAATAGTAAATTACAAATTCAAGTGAAGTAGGTAAAATTCTCTAAAAGGGCTAGCCTCCCCGTATCTTTCATTTTGCAAATTTAATTTACACTTTAATCTTACTTCTTGCTCAGATCATTTTGTTAGCTCTATTATCTGGTGTATTGGCTCTTGAAGTCCACTAAAAAATTAACTTCAACACTAAATAAATCCATTGTTCTAAATTTGGGTTTAAACACAGTGTCAAGAAAGTAATTACTGTTACTAAAATTCACCTGATAAGCCCTGTGTTATATTATTCATTGCAGAATGCACCAGATGTCATCAATTAAGCATGTGTTCCTTAGAGACTCTTATTTTAGTTATTAGAAAAAGACTAACTGCTTGACAATCAGTTCCACTAAAACTTATTTTTTTCTCTTTGTAGGAGAGTTAATCTTGGTCTGTCTGGCGTGAATATTTTGTGGATTTTCGGCGAGTGATCTTTTAATTCCAAACAGTTGGACTTCAATTTGAACCAGAAATTGAATCTAAGCATCTTAGTCACTGCCTCTTCTGAATTAGATACATGTGTGTATTTACAAACTCTTTAGATTTAATGAAAAATTAGCTATTTGAAACTTCCTTGTGAAAACATGTCTGATATCTTCTTCACCAAGAGATAATACCTTCAATTTTATCTCACATTTCAGATGTTTTAGTTGTCAGAAAAACTTGCAACCCTTCAGATTTTTGATCAAAAATGGTGCTTTTCTCTCTCCTTTTTCATTGTAATCTCCAAATCAGAGTCATCCACCAGATTCTTCCACCACAAGATTTTTTTTTCAGTTGTGTTGTTTAGAATAAATACTTAAAAAGATACAAGCAAATTACTAATATAATATTTTTATCTCTATATTTTTCCAGTGTTCTGCAAGGCAGCCCAAGGCCCATATTCAAAGAAATGAGGTTAACTTCTAAGTAATTTATTAGCCCATGTGTGTTTTTAAATATTAAAAGAAGTTTGACCCTTATAACTGGCTCGACCGACCTCTTTAATTGCATGGTCAACTTCTCTGCAAATGCAGTACCCGCCCAGTGTGAGAGAGCCGTTATGATCTCTGCTGATTTCTGCTCTCTGTAGGTAAACCCTGAATAAAAGTTCATGTCTCAGAAAAAAAAAAAAGAAGTTTGACAGTATTGGTACTTAAAAAGTCAATTCTTGGGTTAAATTTACTTGGTATAAGTAAACTGGGTCTTAGTTCGAGTCTGAGAACATTGAGAGAAATATCACTGCTTTTGGTTTTAACAACTCAATTTCACTATTCCAAAATATTGTGTTATTTTAATAGTTCCTTTCTTTACGATCATAGTGATATCCCATCTGTTTAACTTTTTTAGACGTGTTTAAAATATCCGGAGAATGAGAAGTTACCAAGTTTGTAAATTTTATTTGGCTCCCCATCTTTAATTTAATTGTAGTATCTTTAATTGTTTATGTAGTTTCTCTAAGTCTACCTGCCAATTGCATGTGTATTTTTTGATTGATATATTAGAGACTGTTTCCATCACCTTATGTAAATGTAGAAACAGCTAAAGCCAATATCTTCTGGATAACTGTATATTGTATTTATACATATACAGTATTTTTATATATGCATTTCATTTTGTATAATTTGTAAATTATGTTTTTCAAAAAGTTGTTCCTGTTTTTTAAAAATTGGATGTCCAAAGGAAAGGAAGATGTCTTAACTTCCTATCTTTTAACTTCTTTTGATGTATGTTAAATACATTTATTATGTTATTTTAGAAGAAAATACCAATTAGCTGTATTAAATGTAAGAATATGTTAAAATCTAAGTCTCTTCTTTCAAAAGTTATTGAAGATGTCATGGAACAACAGTGGAACAACAATCGCTATGCTGGTAAACTATACAATTGCATATACTTTATTAAAAGCAATAAGGAAAAAAATTTTAACAATACACGAAAGGTATTTTTTTCTTTCTCAAGCTTAAGGTAACTTTTAGTCTAAGGATTCAAAGCCATAATATTAGTTTTTAAAGTGACTGTCAAAAAATAAGATATACTAAATACATATGTTAAAAAGACTAGGGAAACACACTAGAAAAAGGAAGGAGGTTTTGTTTGCATATTAAGTCAAGTGTGGATTACAGTCCTCTGATTAACTTTCTTATATTAACTTTTCTTTACAAAAGCTTGTACTTAAAATAGGTAATGTAGTTTTATAAAAAATCCTTTGGTGAATTAGTTTGAATTCACACTTCACAAAGACAGTGCACTGCAAATATGGTCAGTATTTTGGTCTTGGTGTTAAAATAAGTAGAAGACTTTTCTCTACTTAAATATTCTTCGTAGGATATTTGTCACAAGTTTTTCTTTTCATTGCTTGACTCATTGTTGGATCAAATCCATTAATCTTTTAAAGTATGTTCACTATATCGTTTACCAGTTTTTTCCCTCTATATCAGCCTTTACTTGAGCCAAGTTTGTTTTAGAGGCATACAAGGTATTTAAATTTTAATTTAGTCCCTATTGAGACATAAAAATGCTATCTTCCTTGGCTTTCTCAAACTGATATCTACTTTAAGCTGATATTTTAATGATGATGGCATGCAAATGTCAGCTAGTACTTCTAAACTTAGCTTTGTAATATAATTCCTTTAAATGTGTACATTCTTTGTACATACGTCAGTCTTTGGTCCTGTGTTTTACTGCATATGCTCTTCCTTAGAAATCTCATTCATTCTACAACTTCATTTGTCACCTTCCTGCATTTGATTCCCAAATTCATTACCAATCATGACTTCTCTCCCAAACATTAGTATTGTATTTCCATTTACCTGTTGGACACTTCCACTTGGATATCCTGCAGACTCTCTGTGTCTGAAACTGAATTCACATTTCTATACCCATCTCCATCTTCTAACATCCCTTTTTCTGTTCCTTGTTCTACCCACACTCAAAACTGTGCTGTCATCTTTGATTCCTTGAGCTCCCTGGGTCCCCAGTCCAATCAGGCAGCAAACCTCATCCATTCTTTCTTAACAATGTATCTTGCAGCTGTCCCTTTCCATTTCTGCTGCCACTTTGCTCATTTACACCCTTATCAACTCACACAGGGCTCCTGCAACAGCCTAATTAATCTCACAGCCTCCTAATCATCTCCATGTTTCCGGACTTTCCAATTCATCCTGCACGTTTCTCATCAAATTCATCTTCTTAAAACACCTGTTTGATCATTATATTCCCCTGACAAATTCCTTAGCCTGACATTTAAATCTGTCCACAATCTGGCCCAAACCTGGCCTTAGCCACCAAATCCTTGGCTCCAGCCAGTACAGGCTGCTCCTTGCTTGCTAGGCTCTCTGCTTGCTGCCTCCTGCTCATCCTGATCACTCTCTGGGGATCCCCCTTCCCATTCTCCAGTCTTGCCATTCCTTGAGACTTCTCTCTAATTAAACCTGCTGTTTGGAGCTAGTCCTGGCCACTCCACCTGGAAGTCATTTCTCCCCTAGAGTGATTAGATCTATGCCACTTCTTTGGCACCCAGCAGCCATATGAATGGATTCAGAAATAACTTCTAGTCTAACAGTGGGTTCTCACATCTTGTCACAGCCTCATAAAGGAACTGAATTTTTTTACTAGTCTGAGCTGTACTGCTGTTAAGGAAGACATGACAATGGCTAAAACTACCTTTTGGGAAAAGCCCTGCATCCTCTGAAGGCTGTGTTTTGAAAAGCCAGCCACACTGGCTTTTCTTTTGTGGCTAGGATAGGCCTAAGGAGGAGGAAGAATTCCCAGGCCTGGACAGCCACAGCAGGGGGACTGCTTAAAAAGTGAAGGTGTTAGGAAAATGGGTATCCAATTCCATGTACTCTTGGGGATCTTTCTTAATGACTTTGGGGTGAGGCCATCGTACCATGTGCAGTAGCACATTGTCCCAGATGCCACTGGGAGGGATGAGTTGCCCCTGGATTATCCTCGCCATAGTCCTGGAGGGTAAACAACAGAGGGCTGTGCTTCTGGGGAGGCTCTGTGGGGAGCCTTGCCTGCCTAGTTAGAATGAGAAGAATTTGCACAATCAGCACTTGTGCTTTTTGGACCACATCTAACTGGGTACGCCAGTAGCTTTCTCTTAGGTCTGCAAGGAGGTTAGGTGTTAGCTCTGAGCCACGTCTCTAATTTGATCCCTGGATAGTCATCAGTAATTCGATTTCAAGACTGAGTGAACTGCAGCAACCTCGGATGGCACAGGTTAGAGATGCTACACAGGGTGGCACGTCAGTCAGGGTTAGGAAGAGGAGTCCAGTGCAGCTGGATGGGGATGGAGGAGAAACCATACCCAGGACCCTATTCATGTAGGAATTCAGTGGCCCCTAAGATAGTTCTTAGCAAGTTCATATGCTATGGCTGCAGTTTAAAGATATACATAAATCCATTCATACCCCAAACCAAATTGAATACTGCAAGGTCAGTCTGTCTAGAAGAGCCGTGGACCTAAGTAAATTGAGACTTGGGAGGATTGAGCACTGCCCTTAAACGAGGCAGGGCAGTGAATCTTTTACGCTGGCATTTCTGATTATAAGATAAAGGTACTCTTCATAGCTTCAAGGTAGTTGAGAAGCTAAAAAGTGGAAATAATGGATGACAGTGCTTTTAGGTGAAGAAAAAAATGGCTTTAAAAAAAGTCTTTCAAAGTAACTTCTTAGTGTAAAACTAGAAAATGACCCCTTTGGCATTTTAAAGCAACTGTCACATTCTTGGATCACTGAAATGGGGGATCCACACGGCCTTGACACACTCACGCCCCACCCCAGCCATCCTAGCCCAGCTGCATCTGCCTCCTGTTCCTCTTTCCTTACCCTACCCCTGTCCTTGCCATCCTCCAGTCATAGACAGCACTGCCCTTGTATCCTGAAGGCGGTGCCTTCTGGTATACCAAAAAAAAACACTTGTCTTCTTCCTTTCCCATTTCTAAACTAGAAGGGAACAATAACAACACCGAATCAAACCCTTCATGAACTGCACCCCATAGGAGGAATATCAGAAAGTGGTCATCTGCTCCGTTGGGGGTAAAACTTGTTTTTTCAGGAGCTGCAGCCAAGTATGATTCTTCCTCAAACACAGTGTGTAGACTGGAATCAGGCAGCTCTGTGATAGTTTTGGCCCAGAATACAGGAATTAACTTACCAACAGAAACTCCAGAGAAAGATCCTTTGTGTTCCTCATGGGGAGGGGCTTTCGTCTGCTGGAAAGCTTAAGTAGTAGTCAAACTAACCTGTGAAAGACTTGGCCATCAGCCCCATAACCTAGTGGTTTGAGATTACATGGCTTCCATCTGAAGTTAGTTAACTGCCCTTAAAATTAAATTCAGTACAATGCTGTTTCCAGTTAAATGTTCTGCTTGAGTTCTTTAAATGCTTTTTTTTTTTTTTATGACATCTTTAGAAAATTCCTGGAGTTAACTATCTTAAAGTAATGGTTAGACTCCACTTAGACTAAGTGTCTTGGATAGAATTTGAATGCAAAGTTCACATCCTAGTGTACAGTGTCTCTTTAACAAGTAAGACACTAGATATTTTCTAAGTAGTCAGATAAATTATCTTTCATATAAATTGCTGTATCTCCCTGAATAAATTGCTACTTTTTTCCTGATCATATCTCCCTTTCACCACATTTACTCCATCTCCACTCACCCATCCCCAGTAGTTTATCTTGGTGAGGCATCTGCAACTGTCTCTGGTTTGCCCTTCCTGACCCTATCCTGACAGGTGCAGTGGTGGGGCAATGCTGGAAAAAATACCCAGGGAACACTGCAGGTCTCCCAGATGGATGAAACTCCCATGAATGATGGAGCTTCTTTTAGGCTGCAAGTTACGTGAGTCCCTTGAGAGCAGGTGCATGTTAAGTGTTCAGCAAATATTTTTTGAATTAATAAATTAGGCTAAATAAACATTGTTGACTTGAAAAGCAAACCCCCCCCCACACACACACACACCCCTTTTTTCCTTTGGACTGGAATTTTGTAGGGGTGTGCCTTCCACACTGAAAACCATGGAGAGCTCTCTGGCTGTGGGTATTGGTGTGGCAGCAAAAAAAGAAGCAAGAAGCTGGCAATGGAAGGCTGTAACCAAGAAGGGAAGGCCAAAGGGTCCCCTTCGTTTTTCCATGCATTCCTCTTTGGTGGGCTATATGAAAATTGACTCAATACTAAAAGGTATGTGTTTGGAGGGGTGGGAAAGTCATCTAGATATATATCTGCCAGACGTTTTCAGTAGGATGCAAAATTAGTGACATCTTACAAGCCCTCAGTGCTGGAGCTGTATTGGGGTGGTTGCAAGATATGAGAGCTGGGAATGCCCTGTCCTGGTCCAGGACCCTGTAATATCCCATTCCCTGAAACAACATTGTTTTCTTCAAGCGTGTGTCTAGTTGGACTGGAGGATATATATTCTGAGCTGCTTATCTGGACCTTGCTTTCTCTGATGAGACAGAGTCATAGGCTGTGTCTCCTGACCAGGACAATCTCACAAATGCTTACACTAGTTACGTATACTTCCAGCAAATGTACAAGTATTCACTGGGTGCCTACTATGAACAGGGCAATATGCTAAGAACTATGAGCAAGAATGCAGTGATGTACCCCCTCAAGGAACTTAGAGTTGAAAAATGGAGATGAGATTTAGGGAGTTTGGAATGAGTCCCCCCAAAGAGGCCAAGCTCCAGTGCTTGGTGAGGCTGTAGTGAATCTGCCACACCTCTCCATGGCTGGCGGCATTGCAGTGGGTGCAACCCTTTAGGAGTGCAAGATGGGATTACATATGTGTTCCAGTCACTCCAGCTGCCTAGCAAATTATGCCCCAAAACAATAATCATTGTCTCTCTCTGCAGGTTGGGAATTCAGACCGGATACAGTGGGGATAGTTTGTCTCTGTTCCATGTCTGGGACTGGAAGACTGAAGCACTTTAAAGCTTGTGCGTTCACATATCTGGCAGTTGATGCTGGTTTTTCACTGGCAGCCTAACTGGGTGTTCCAGTTTGCTAAGGTTGCCGTTATGCAAAATACCAGAAATGGGCTGACTTTTATAAAGGGGGTTTATTCGGTTACAAATTTACAGTCCTAAGGCCATAAAAATGTCCACCTAAGGCATCAGCACAGGGATATCTTCACTGAAGGAAGGCTGATGGTGCATGGAACACCTCTGTCAGCTGTGAAGGCACACGGCTGATGTCTGCTGGTCCTTTGTTCCTGGGTTGTGTTTCAAAATGGCTTTCTCCAAAATGTCTCTGGGCTCCTCTCTCTCAGTTCCTGTGCTTCCTTGCTTCTTTCTCCCAGAGCGTTTCTCTGTAAGCTTCTGGGAGTCCTCTCTTAGCTTCTCTGGGACAAACTCTGAGCTTCATCTCTTAGCTTAGCATCTCCAAAATCCTTTTGTCTGCAACTCCAGGCATCTCTCAGCATCAGCATCTGCGTAGGCTTTTAGCTCCCTTAAATACTAATCAAGCCCCACCCTGAACGTGGGAAGTCCACACCTCCATAAAAATAATTCAATTAGAGGTCTCACCCTTAGTTGACTGAGTCACATCTCCATGGAAACATTCAATCAAACGTTTCTACCCAACAAGATTGGGTTAAATGATCATGGCCCTTCTGGGGTCCATAACAGTTCCAAACTGGCACACTGGGGATGTTGGCAGACACCCACACATGGCCTCTTTATGTTGTCTCGGCTTCCTTATAACTTGATTGTTGAGTTCCGAGGGCGGGTGTCCTAAGAGCAAGCGAGGCAGGCAGAAGCATATTGCCTTTATGCCCTAACCTTGGAAGTTCCACGACGTGTCTTCCACTGCATTCTGCCCAGTTTCAAGGGGACGGAATATAGACCCCACCTCTCAATGGAAGAATGTCCCACATCACAGCCTGTGGGATGGGACATCTATTGCCATGGCCATTTAGGAAAATACAATCTGCCACAATGTGCAAAGCCCCCCAAAATTGTTAACATCCTTTGACCCCTTGATCCCAGAAAAATTTATCCTAGGAAAAAATTCAATAGGAAAAAAAAATGTTACGCCTAAAGTTATTCATTTGTTCATTTAACCATCCGTCCAGTAAGTATTGATTGAAGAACTTTGCTGGATGCTGTGAATACTAAGACGATGTAAGATGTCCTTCTTTCCTTTAAATAGCTTCTAGTCTATTACAGCTAAAACAAAACTCATCCAAATGTTCAGTGGTAGAAAGAACAGTTTAATGAATTACAGTACATCTACTCTGTGAGTTATGCCCTTGGATGAGATACTTCTAGGCTTTTATTTTTGACCTCTTTTTAAAACTCCTACAACTTTGAAGAGACTATGTGCAAAGATGGGGGAAAATGTTGGACAGAAAGGGAAACAAATCAAATTTGTATGTGCACTGTGATTACAATTATGTAAAAATATGCATGCGTATCGCCAAGGACTAGAAGAAAATATCCAAATGTGAACTCACTTGTTGAAATGGGAATATGGATGATTGTTTTTCTGTTTTCAATTTTTTTCTCAATGTTACATTTGCTTTTACAACTGAAAAAGTCCAGAAAAAAATTGGTGCAAATAAACAGAAAGCTCTGCTGAGTGTGAAGCTGAGGTGAGATATTTGAATTTCAGGGGGCAGAGGAAGAAGCAGGAGTCAAGATGAAGACGGGGGAAAAAAAAAAAAAGATGTCTTGGGAAGACCAAACGGAGAATCCAAAGAATTCAAACTGAGTGGGGTTTAGAGGAGCACAGGAAGGTAGGACTGGAGGGAAAGTAGGGTGCTGGGCTAAGGATTTCAGACATTGTTTGTAGAGGCTCAGAAATATTTGGGGCAGAGAACTGACAAAGCAGTGCTTTAGGAAGATGAATCTGACCATAGTCCTGAAAGCTGGACAGACGCTGGAGCAGCTGAAGCTAGGGGGGTCTGTGAGGAAGCTGCTGCCTAGACTCCAGGGGTGACAGGAAAGATGGAGAGCATTTGTGGGGGGAAAATGGACACAATTTTGGAATTTGATGTCCACAACACCAGAGTTTCAGTCTAAGCAATTGAAGAGATAGTAGCACATATAACAGAAATAGAACTAGGAAGAAATGCTGGTTTGGAGCAGAAGAAAAATTTTTAACATGTTGAGGTTAAGTTGTTTTTCAGATATCCAGAAGGAGAGGACAACAGATAGTTGGAAATACATGTCTGAGCCTTAAGTAGGAGAAACCTGCTTTTGACAAGACAATTTGTATCTTCCCTACCTGGAATGCTCTTCTCTCGGTGATCTGGAATAGCTCCTTTTCTCTCGCATTCAGATCTCTGCTCATTCCCTTTCTTGCCACCCTAAAATGCCACCTCCATCGCTCACTGTCCCCTTATCCTGCTTAGCTTTTTTTCATTGCACATATCACTATTTGAGATTATTCTGCTCCCCCCACTAGAATCCCCTTTAGAGATGGGACACTAGTCTCATTCTCCAGTTTGAAGAACTGAACATTAAAGCACAGCTATGCTAATTTACACATAAAGGTCTATTGTGAAATGACAGAACAAAATAGCTGTAAAAAGGAATGAAGTTCCTGATAAATATGACAACATGGATGAACTTTGCAGACATCATGTTGAGTGAAATAAGCCAGTCATAAAAAGACAAATATTATATGATCTCACTGATTTGAAATAATTAGAATAAGCAAACTCATAGAGTCAGAATGTAAAATATAGGTTACCAGGGGATGGGGTGGGGATAAGGAATGGTAAGTTAAGTCTTAAAATGTAGAGGGTTCCTCTTCAGAATGATGGAAATGTTTTGGTAATGGATGGTGGTGATGGTAGCACGACATCATGAATGTAATTATCAGCACCAAAACACATACCTCAATGTGGTTAAAAGGGGGAAATGCTAGATTGTATATATGGTAACAATTATTTTTTTAAATCCATGGAACAACACTATACAAACAGTGAACCCTAAGTTAAACCATGGACTACAGTTAATAGTACAATTATAAAAATGTGCTTTCATCAATTGTAACAAATGTCAACACCAATGCAAGATGTTAATAATAGGGTGGTATAGGGGAGTCCTGTATTTTATGCACAATTGTTCTGTAAACCCACAATTTCTCTAATAAAGAAAAAAATAGCATATGCTTTTCTATCTCCTTCAGGTTTTAGTCTAAGGGTTTAAAACTTTTGTGCTATGCCATAGCTCAAAAGTACAACTCAGAACAAAAGGCATACACCAGCTGTTTCTTTAAAAATGTTCCTGGATGATGGCAGACCCTTCCAAATACATACCATTGACCAGAATTGATCCTGTAGATTCATCTAGCTGCAAGGGAATCTGAGAAAAATAGTAGTTTTTGTTCTTCATGACCATGTGTCCAGCCAATGATCCTTACACTACAGAAGGAGAGAATGGATAATGGACAATGAACAGCCATCTCTGCCACCGCAGGAGACAGCTGGATAATCCCAGACAGTAACTATTGTGGATGTGGGGTTCATCCATGCTCGTGAAAGACTTAACTCTCTCCAAGAGATTACTTAGTTGGTTCACCCTCAACCCCTTCCCCAGACACTGAGAATGAGGAAATGTTCAAAATCTAATACCAAAAATCCTTTAAAGCAAAAACATTGTAGACACATCCACACTGTTTCTCCTTGACCATAGTTAGCCAACACTGACTATTTATAGGACCCAATGCAAAATGAAAACGCGGGGCCCCTTGTTCAGAAATCATTGTTCAAGACAACTGCAGAGCTTAAACCCAACAGGGGGCCCTTCTGAGAGAGGGATACTTGGTGACTGCCCAGGTTGCAGGCCCAGGTAGCCTGTCCCATGTTTAGCCTAGCCAAGGAAAGGTATGTATTGTGAAACACCACAAGCAAGTAACATTGGCTTTTCAGATTGCTTCATCTTTTAGTCAAGTTCTTTTGTTTTTTTTTCCATGTGTCACAGCTCAGACAAACTTAGAAGTGGTTTTGGGGACCAAACCGTTTGATTGCCTCATTTTACAGAAGACCTGGAAGCCCAGAGAGGGCCTGTGAGTGCCCAGGACAGTGCTTGTTGCTGGTATCAAAGAGTCCACCCTGGACGTCTGGGTCCTGACTCTGCTACAGCAGGACCCTGCGGAGGTGCCTCATCTTCCTCCAAAGGCCGACTCTGTGGTGCCAAGTGGTGGGCGACGCCTGACCCCCCCGCCCCCATCACCTGCTTGTGTTACACTAGAAGTGGAGGCACGAGGTGCCACTGGTCATGGAAAGGCCTGATGGAGACGTGAGTAAGGAGAGCTTGGCCACCGCTCTGATACTCTCTCTCCACAGACTCCTCCTAGCTGAGGGTCCTTCCCCTTCGTGTCAAGGCACTGAGGTGTTGGGGTGGATGGAGAGTTTATGGGAAGACGTCCCAACTGGCCCCCCAGCCTGCCTGCCAGATGCCAGGGTTCACCCAGTCACCCAGATGGAGGTTGGAGCAGGAGGTGGCAGGCTGGGGTGGGGGGAGGGGGCGGCTTGAGTAGAGCAGCAGCTGCAGCCGCCACAGGAACAGATGAATGTGTCACGGGGAGCCGGGTCGGACAGGCGAGGTGTCAGATGGGCACACTTCCCTCCAGGGGAAGGACGGCTGTGTGCGAGGCAGCGAGCGGAATGACTAGCAAGCAGAGAGAGTCACCCATCCCAGCCCCTTGGGCAGCCGCGTGCGCCCGCCGGCTCTCCTGGGTGTCCACTCCGTGCCAGGCCGCCCAGCTGGCCTGTGAAAGTGGCCAGGGTTCCTGCGGGACCTTGGGGGTGGGGAGCCCGGGTTGTAATGGCCACCTGCTCCAGGCTCGGCTCCAGAGTCCGCTGGTATCTCTGCCTCCGGGCCCTCGCTTGCCTCAGATGTCCTATTAGCAGGCCCTCTACTGCCGCCTGAATCCTTCCCCCAAATCCTCAGCCCTCAGTCCCTTCCCCTCCCATCTGCCCCACCACCACCACCATTTGCCCTCCATCCTCACACCCCACCTCGCACTGATTTCTAAAGAGCTTGGAGCTGGGAGGGACATGAGAAGCGGCCAGGATGCAGGGTTCTGGGGGACCAGCTGGTTCCCTTCCCTCCCCGCCCTCACCTGGGGACAGCCCCTGCCAGAGGCCCAACTACCACCCCCCTGGAGACCACGGTGCGGTGAACGCCCAGGCAGGAGCCACGGGGTCGAGCCCCACCCAGGGAAGCAGGGAAGAGTGCCCTTCTCTAGCCCAGTCCTGTCAGGGAAGGCCCCACAGGCAGCCATGGCCACCACCTGTGCGCCGTCTCATCAGCTTCCGGCCTGGCCTGTAGTTTTCCGGCCACATGGGGGAGTGGTGAGCAAAAATCCCAACGTCTTTCGTTCCCTGCCATGGACTCCAGGGCTGCGAGGACGTGCCAAGCTGCCGGGCCCCTCAGCCTGCAGGATCCCCACGCCCTTCTTGGAGTTGACGCTCCTGTCTCCTCCTCCCCCGCGTGGAACCTCGGTCGGCATCTTCCACTAAGAGCTCCGGGCTTCCGTGATGCGATGACAGCGGCCTGGCAGGGGCAGGGAGACAGGAGGAGACGGGGCCGTGGGCAGAGGGCAGTGAGCAAGGGTGAGAGAGCCCCCAGCGAGGGAACTGCTTGGAGCATATCCTGGACGTAGCAGCACCTCTCTCGGAGCCCTGAGAGGAGCTTCCATTCCTGAACTCTGCCTCCACTTCAGCTGTTGCTGACACGGGACTGAGATGGGGCTGTGAGTGGGAGGAAGGGAAAAAGAAGCAAACAAAAATCCAGCCTCTCCTCTACTCAAGCACCAGCTCTGCTGACTTTTCTGAGCTACTCTGTGACTCTGGGACTCTACTCTGGATGCCACATGCTGGCTCTTAGCCTTTCCATGGCTGTGCCAATGGCCCAGAGAAGAGTCATCCCCATCCTCGTGGTGGTCACCTATGTTTGCCCTCTCCTGCCAGAAGGTTCTCCGCCCTAGCTGCACCAGCAAGAGTCCACAAAGCTGTAGGCCTCCTCCCTCCTTGGCCACACCGGGAGAGGGAAGAGAGGGAAGAAGGGCCTCTGTGCCCCTGCCCGGCTGCCACACAAGGCCTAAGAAGTAGGACTCTCGCTTCCAACACTTCAGTGTCCTTTCCCTGCTCCTCCACATCAGTCAGCAAATGTATTGAACACTTAAGATGCTCAGGGCCCTGGCTGCTTTTACTTTGATCACTCTCCTTCTCCATATCCATTTCCTCCATCTGCAAAATGAGCTAAATCTCTGTGTGGAGGTGAGAGGCCCATTAGCAGCAGAACAGGTGAAGGAACTAAGGCCAGAGGCCACTTTCTTCCTGCACAGCTCTGACCAGCACGAGGCCAGCTTTCTCCACATGCAGGGAGTCGGCCATCCTCCTGACCCCTTGCCCACTCCCTGCAGAGGGCCAACTAGCTGGGCCTGGAGTCACAGATTACAGAGCCCTGCCATGGACCTCAGCCCAGGCCAAGGGTGAATGGGCTCCTGGTGTACTTGGAGTGTGTATGTGGTATATACTGTGTGTCTGATGTGTGTGTGGGGGGGGGGGGGTGTATGTATGTAGTGCTAGGTTGGGGGGGGCACTGCCCTGTAGAGTTGTCTTAAGCAAAGGACAAGTCGAAAATCCCTTCATTTATTTCACCTTCCTGGGGCTGCTCTAAAGAAAGGTCTTGGTTTGAGTTCCTAAAACAGTGATTCAAAAGTGTGGTCTGCAGACCCTCTTACAACAGAACCATGTGGAGCTTATTTAAAATGCCAATTTGGGGCCACCCCAATTTACTGAATTAGAACCTCTGGGGTTGAAGCCCCCAAATCTGTATTTTTAACAAGGTCCTATGATATTAAAGCATACGCAAGCCCAGAGAGGTTATTCCAGCCAAGTTGTTTAACGTGAACCCACCACCTGTACGGAGCATTGCACAAGGTCTTTACTGGCACTTCCCGATGCAGGCATGGGACCCTTGGTAGCAAAAATCTCCCTGGGTCGCCATCACCATTTGCATGCCAGGGGTCTTAAACTTTGAATGTCACACCCTTTTGAACCCTCATGGTTTATATACCATAAATAGTCACTGCTGCTGGGTTTGTTTTGTTCTCAGGTCATTTTGTGGGTAGAGTTGGGTTTCCCAACCATTTTATAATATCCTTGAGACCAGACACATTTCCTGTTTCTTTTTATTTCCTCTTTTGCTCTCCAGGGTCTGATGTGAGCTTCTGTACATAGCCAGTGCCAAAATAATACGGCAACAACTTAGAGAGGGCCCAGAGAGAGACTCTCAGAGTCCCGTGGGAGATACCGGAGCTGCATGGGGCGGAGGGGGGTGGGGGTGGTAGTGAGTGGTAGTGGATGGTGGTCCTCTCTGCAGTGAGCCATGTACCTGCAGCTGCCTCTTCAGCACCCACACCTGGCTGGGGCAACCCACCTGGCCTGCATGCTGCTGCGGTCTGGCCCGGCAGCCCTCATCGCTTTCACTAGATGAATGTGAACATGGGAACTGGGCTCCCTCTGGCAGACCAGAGCAGATGTGTGTGCAGCCAAGGCTGTGTGGCAGATGACCAATTTGGGCGGGAGGGCACATCCCCACCTCCGCTTGGTTGAGCGCTAGGTTGAGTGGGCACGAGCCCATGCGCCTGGCCACCTCAACCATCTCTGTCCCCAGCCCTTTCCAGGTCTCAACCCCGCCGCTTCTCCCGGCCCAGCAGAATTGAGCGTACCACTGCTGTCGGGTGCTGGAAGCACTTCTGCAGGGAACAGGCCCTGAAGTTGCACCTCATGGTTATGCCCCAGGCAGCAGGGTCTGGGGGAGGGGTACGAGCAATGCCCCTTCCCACGCTCATGCCAAGCAGCCTCCACCACCCCCAAACCCCTCTGTGGACAAAGAGGATTTCTGGGCTTTCATGGGCTCTTAGTCCCCCTTTCCCCCACCCCACATTCCCCCCATACCCAAGCTGAGTCGAATTTTAATTGAAGCCTGTGAAACACACAGTCCTACAGGAATGACTTCAAAGAATCTTCTGGAAAATAGGACTGACAACACTCCCTGAATGGAGAAGGATGAAAATAATCCAAGCACTCTGGGTAGTGTGTTCCCAGGGTACCCAGAGGGCAGCTTCCCCATCTCACTTCTCTTTGAGTCCTCCCCCAATCCCGATTTCACTGAAAGAGAACCAAAAAGGCTGAATTATTTGGCTCCCATCTGGCCTCAGAAGATTGATGGACTTTAATTGGTAGAACATTAAAAAATTAGATAACTTTCACAATAAGAAGGAAGCCACCAGCTGGCCTAGGCAGCCCCCTTGCTGAGTGGACAGGAAACGGAGCGTCCCAGCTGGGCAGGCCTTCCCTCCCAGGGATGAGCGATTTGTCCAAATCGACAACAGACATACTTCCCAAGTCAAGAAAGTTGTGCCCCAAACAGCTTATACCTAAAAGATCATTTGCTTCCTACATTCCACTGCTCCCACCCCCACCCTGTCCTTCTCTGTTTCCTATCCAGGTCAAAAATACCAATGTGGCATCTTTGGAAAGGGTTGACAGTCCAAGACACCTGTGGGGAAAAAAAAATATGGAAACGTCTAAAAGCAGGAAATAATGCCAGTAAAAAAGACAAGAATGAAGTTTCTAATTCTTCCTACAAACCCAAGTCTTGGATTTACCAGGCCTTTTTCCTGGAGTCATATTGCTCTCGTGGAGGAGAACCTGAACATAAATCTGAGAAGGAAAGACAGTGAACAAACTTCCCAGCAGAGGACAGTTGAGGAGAGAGGAGCAGAGAATTTGGTGGTTCATAGTGGACTTCTCTTTTTTCAAGAAGCCCCTGAGAGGAAGCCTAACTTTCTAGCCCTTTAAGGGCAGCCCCTAAATCTTAGAGTCCCACACATCCTCCCGTGGCAATGGCAGACTCTCCCCTGCCACCATCCTGTGTGCGAGGAAGACGAGGCCAAGGGGAGTGGGGCGGCCTGGCTTGGAGGCAGGACTGGGGCTCAGGACGCTGCCCTGGGGAGCGCTGTGAGGAAGCGGAGGGGTTGTTCTTGCCCAAGAGGGATGCAGAGGAAGAGGCAGCCTGAGGTCAGTCTCCCCACCTAAGGATACACTTGTGGCCTTGGGCCGCTTGGCTCGCGCCCCCCTCACCTCGCTGCCTCCTCTGGCAGGGGCGCCTGCGGGCCCGACCGCCTTCACCCTGCGCGGGCAGCACACGCAGGCCCCGGATGTCGCCCCCGCTCGGCCATTGGTGCCCTTTCTGAAGCAGCTGGCCGTGTCCTCCTCCCAGGGAGCACCCCGGGCTGGAAAGGGCGGGGAGGCCACACTGTGGTGGCTAGAAGTGGTGGTGAGGGGAGAGCCCATTCTCCCTGAAGCACGGGAAACGGAGCCGGGAGGAGACTCTCCCACCGTCAGCAAGAGCCCGAGTGGGAAGAGGGCTGAGCCGCGCTGCCATGTGCCTCGGGCCACGGCTTCTCCCAGGCGGTTAGAGGTGGGGCTTTCCAGGTTTATTCTTGTGCTTGATCCTCACAACCTGTTCTTTTTTAATTTATTATTTTTGTTGTGGTAACATATATTTATAACATGAAATTTGTCATTTTAACTTTTTTTTGTCTCCTTGTGTTTTTTTTTAATTTATTTATTGTGGAATATAATGTATATACATAAAAGTGGTAACTTTCAAAGTGTAATTTAACAAGTAGAGAGCAATTTTCAAAGAATGTTCTGTGTCACAGTTCCACAGTTTCAGTTATTTCCTCATTGTGAAATGTTATTTTAACTATTTTCAAGTGTGCAATTCAGTGGCATTAATTACATTTACAATATTGTGCTACCATTACCAAACTTTCATAACCCCAGACAGAAACTTTGCTCGCCCATTAAGCAATACCTTCCCATTTCCCTTCCCTAGAGCCCCTGGTAACCTCTATTCTACTGTCTGTCTTTATGATTTGGCATATTCTAGATATTTCATACAAGTGGAATTATACAATATTTGTCTGTGTCTGGTTTATTTCTCTTAACATAATGTTTTCATGGTTCATCCACATTGTCACATGTATCAGAACTTCATTTCTGTTATGGCCAAATGATATTCCATTGTACGGTGTGCCGGTTTGAATGTATTGTGTCCCCCAAATGCCACTGTCTTTGTAGTTTTGTGGGGCAGACGTTTTGGTGCTGGTTGGATTTGCTTGGAATGTGCCCCACCCAGCTGTGGGTAATGATTCTGATGAGATGTTCCCATGGAGGCGTGGCCCCGCCCATTCAGGGTGGGCCTTGATCGGTGGAGCTATATAAATGAGCTGACTCAGAGAGAGAAAACTTACTGAGTGCAGCTGGGAGTGATGTTTTGAAGAGGAGCAAGCTTGCTAGAGAGGAACGTCCTGGGAGAAAGCCATTTTGAGGCCAGAGCTTTGGAGCAGACGCCAGCCGCCTTCCTAGCTAGCAGAGGTTTTCCGGAGGCCATTGGCCATCCTCCGGTGAAGGTACCCGATTGCTGGTGTGTTAACCTTGGACATTTTGTGGCCTCAAGACTGTAACTGTGTAGTGAAATAAACCCCCGTTTTATAAAAGCCTATCCATCTCTGGTGTTTTGCATTCTGCAGCATTAGCAAACTAGAACATATGGCTATGCCACGTTTTGTTTATCCATTTGTCTGCTGATGGACACTTGGGTTTTATCCATCTTTTGGCTATTCTGAACATTGCCGCTATGAACACTGGTGTACAGGTATCTGAATCCCTGCTTTCAATTCTTTGGAGTCTATACCTACGAGTGGAATTGTCAGGTCATAGGGTAAATTTATTTTTAACTTTTGGGGGATGCTCACAACTTTTTGAGGGTGGAATTTCTCATTTTAGAGATGAGGAAGGCAAGACACAGAAGCTCACGTTTCAACTAAGTAAAAAAACCAAAACCCAAACCCATGTATTGTTTTTCCAGTCTTCAAAGTTGAAGAGGGGATGGATGCAGTGGCTTCTGAACCTGAGACCTTCAAGCCAGTGGGTCCAGGTGAGCACATGCCTTGGCTTGTCTTCAGCAAGGCAGGCTCTCCCCAAGCCTCACAGCCTCTCAGTTTGGCAACCCCAGTAGAAAGAACCTTTTAATTCTTTAAGAGAAAAGCTAACGTAGAGTATACCCATGTGCCTGCTGCCCACGTTAGTCATATCTTTCATTCTGCCTGGAAACTGTGTTTAAATTTTTTCTTTTTTAATAAAAAAGTTACAGGAACATCAAGAACACACCACCACTCAAGGCTTGACCTTACCATAATACTCCACTGAGGATATAGCCTTGCCCCGACATGTGGTGAGACGGATCCAGTGCTGAGCTGAGATCTGTGAGAACTGTGCTTATCACTAGCCTGGACGGCTTTGATTTTGTTCCATCTCGGGGTGCACACAGGTAATTTCACAGGCAGGCTGCAGCTCACACATGGCTCGCCAATCAGAGCACCCGTCAGCGTGGTTAGACACATCTTCCCAGGTGTCACAGGACAATTCAGCACCTGGCAGGGTAGCCCCCACCACCACCTGTCAGCTGCGCCTCCGCAGGTGCAGACAAGCCTCCACCAGCCTCAATCAGAGACTCTGCAAGACTCGGGAGCTCAAAGAACTTTTCCATTTTTCATTATGTCTCTGTGACACTGAACCCATGTCAGACATTCCACCAGTGTAATTCCAACTAGAATTCTCTCAAGATCTGTTGCCCCAAACAAATTTACAGTCTGACACATTTTTATACCTTTTAGAGGCCCTTTTTGCTTTGCTGACTCCAAGAAAGCTAATTATTTCAGACACCACGATTACATTGACATCGTGAGTAATCTGATAATTCTTTTCATGAAATTATCTCCGAAATACTAATTTTTCATCTTTTGAAACTCACTGTGCAAATTACTCTGAAGATTACCTTGTACCAGCTTTTGGCTTCGTAAATCTTAATGGCACTTTTTTGCCAAAAGCAGTAATAGCTGTCCTGAATTTATCTGGTCCATCAGGAAAGAGGCAGGCAGGCAGGAAATTGAAGGTGACTCACACTGCAAGTGGGTGTTTTGACTGACATGGAATTGTTGGAACTGTTGTTGCCGGTTAGATACAGCGAACCTAGCACCAATGACAGAAACAGTACCCTTATGAAGCTGATGGGCACACAGAGCCAGTTCTGGTCATTTCACAAGCTTTATTCTGTGAAGACAAGAGAGCTAAGGGGAGAAGAAGGGGTGGAGTTGGAGGTGGAAGCCCAGGAAGAGATTCGGAGACTCAGAGACTGCCATCAGCTTGGCATGGACACCTCCTGCCTCAGGTTCTGCTTGCACTGCTCTTGGGCTGGGCTGGACAGTTGGGACAAATATGCTCACCCCCAGCTCACCAGATTGGCATGCCCATGGCAGGGAAGGCAGAGGGCAGCCCTGAGATTGGAAGCCAACTGGATGTCTCCTGACACCCTGGTTCTGGACTCTTCTGAAGGCAGGTGACATCGAGTACATGCATGGTGACACATCTCAGGGTGTGGCTCTGTTGGCTGACCCTGAGTAGATCTGTAAGCTCCAGATTCCGAGCTATGGGCTTCCTGGCCAGATCTTTGTTCCCTGCAGTGGATCCAGGACCACAATTCCCTTGTTCCCAGCTTGCTGGGAGCCCTACTGCAGCGGTCCTGTAGCTAATGGATGGCATGCCTGACTCCCTAGCAGTGGTTGCCCCCCTGGCTGCACCTGGGGAGCATCTAAAATAAACTGCCAGGGCCCCACCCCAGAACACTTAAATCAGAATCTCTGGAGGTAGGGCCCAGGAACCTGTATTTGTTTACAGATCCCCAGGTGATTCTAATGAGCAGCCAGGGTTGAGAACCTGGGATCTACAGTATCTACAGCAGCGGCTTCTCAAAATTTAATATTCATACAAATCAACTGGGGGTCTTGTCAAAATGTGGATTCAGATTTCAGTCCTAACAAGCTGCCAGGTGAGGGTCTGAACAGATGGGACTGTGCTGGCTTTTATCCTCCTCTTCCTCCCCTGAGAGGCCTTCCAGGATGACAGCTGTCTGCACCCGCACTGGAATTTGGTGGGGGTATCAAGAGGTGAAGGTTGGGTTTGGAACTTCTTACTGCAAGGGCATACCTGCATCCCCAGAGTAGCCCCTAATTACAGGTGTCAAGGTTCCCTGTCTAAAAGAAGAGCCACTGTTGCTCTAAAAGATGACTCCTTTCACCTTCCCTCATCCCTCATCTCCTCCCAATGCACTGGGCTGTCTCTCAGTGGTAGAGGCCTCCCCAGTGTATCCTATTTGAGCTCAGAGCCCACCAAGCCTCCACTGCCAACCCCAAACCATCCCACAAAGCCCTTGGCATGGAAAGGGGGCAGGGAGCATGCCTTGGCCATTGCCCTCCATCCTTCCTTCTGGAGAGTGGGCAGGCTCCTCTCCAATCATGCTATAAACACAGTTGCAGAGGGGCTCTTAAAGCCAGGCTGGGGCTATCAGTCCTGACAGAAGTAGCAGTGTTCCTCTCCCTTCCTTTTTTAAGCTAGTTGGTTTTTCACAACTCGCCCGTGTGTCTTTTCAGGATGGCATTCCATTACTTTGTCGGCCTCTTCAAAGGCTGCAGCACACCTCTCACTTGTTCTGAGAACAGGTGAAAGACACAACCTATTGGATCCCCATTTTTCCATCCATCCATCCATCCATCCATCCATCCATCCAACCGTCCATCCATCCAGCCAGCCAGCCATTCATCCATCCATCCAACCAACAAGTGTATACTGAGCACCTACTATGTGCCACGCCCTGCTCTAGGCTCTGGGGATATAGACAGAACCAGACAGAGAAGATTCCTGCCCCAATGGCACTTCCATTCTAACAGAGGGAGTTGGGCAATAAACCAGTCAAATACTGTGTAGACATTGTTATGTTCTTTGGGAAGAGGAGACAGAGTGCTGGGAGTGGGGGTAGGGGGCAGTGCACAATTTTAAACAGACGGGATAGGGATTGCCTTGTGACCTCACTTGCCTCACCCTAGTCCTGGCTTTGCCTCACTGAGAAAATGACATTTAAGTACTAGAGGAGTGAGGGATTGAGCCGTGTGGATCCTGGAGAAAGAGCATGCCAGGCAGAAGGAAGAGCCAGTGCAAAGACCCTGAGATGGGAGCACGCCTGGATGTTCAAGGAACAGCAAGGAGGCCACTGTGGCTGGAATGGAGTAAGCAAAGTGACCATGGTAGGAGTTTCGGTCAGAGAATGGAAGCTTTGTAGGCCATAGAAAGAGCTGAGTAAACTTGGCATTTCTGGGGGTTTTGTAAAGGAAAAGCTGATCTGTTTGCCTCATGCCTGGCCTCCTTGGGTTTCCCCACAGCCCCCTCCAGGTCCCAGGCAGACAACAAGCATCTGAGGGCCCATGCTGGGACAAGAAGGGTGTGAGCTGGATAGCATCTTGCTGAAGCCCCTCTGCAGGAAGGCTTCTCTAAAGGGACTGGGGAAAACAGAGGTTAGAGGTACCTCCATCCAGCCTCCCCGGGGAGTCCCTGCCCCTGCTTCTCTGGGCTGCCCCGGACAAGAGCCATCCAGATTCCTTCTGCTTTGTCAGAGCAGGAAGTTTACCCACCCACAACCTCTCTCTGTTCCAGGTTTTCTCCCATCCTGGGTAGGCAGGGAGCTAACCGATGAGAGAAAGGCCCCTCCCCAGAGCTGCCAGGCTGATTCCTGTGGTAGAACGAGTTCCTGACAATCAAATATGAAGTCCTTAAACCGGAAGAGGTTTCCGATCCCCTCACGTTGCTCCTCAGAGAGGAGTGTGTGGTAGGGCTTGGTCAGAGAAGGCTTCAGGCAGTGGCTGGAGGGTGACATGGTGAAAAATGGACAGGAGGGGCGGTGGGGACGGGCACCCTCTGACCTACACGCTCTTAATCCTGTGCAGGAGATAATTCTGTTTTTCCATCACACAAACACACCATCAGCAAAAGGATGACTTTTCGGGTGTCGTGATCACACGTCAAGGTGTCAGCCTTCCAAGGGAGTAGGACAGGTCTGGACAGTCCAGAAGGCCTCCGAGGCGGGGGGGGCACCAAGGGGGAGCAACGTCCCTCCCGGCTCCCCACTCTGTTCGCCTGCCCCGCAGTTGGAGAACATGGGCCCGCTCTGTTTTAGATGAAACCTCTCTGTGGGGTCTGGGTCCCTGGGGCTTTCGGCCTAACTCTGTGGCTGCCTCACAGAGGAGTGTCCTGAAAGGGGCCAGCCAGGTGGGAGTTGGGGAGGCGCTGAGAGCTGGGGTAGCTCTGTTTTCTCTCCCTGGGTGTGAGGAGTGAGTGAGGGGTTAAGGCAGTTGTCACCACAGCATATGTAGTTGCATCATGGGTGAGACCCCGGCCCCTGGGGTGTCTCCTTGTCCCAGCCCTCCTGCTCATCTCCCACTCCACTGAGGGTGCCCGTCTCCTCTCCTCTCATCCGGACCCACATTATGTTCCAGAATAATCCCCCACTGTATATGTGGTGTAGGATCCTTCCTCCCTGTTGCTTTTCTAATGAGTCCTATTTCTCCCCCTGAAGTCACACTCACACATCCGAGACAGCCACACCGACTGCCCTTGGGGTTGCCATGGAAACGGAGCGTTTCTTTCCTTCTCTCTCCTCCCTGTTTACTTCAGTCAGGAACTGCGGCAAAAAGCAGCCTGTCGCTGAAGGAGAGGGAGAGAGGTGGGCGGGAGAGATGGTGGAGGCTGGAAGGCCAGCCCGCTTTAAACCAGATCAGTCCAGTTCAGAGTGGCTCCCTCTCCACTCCAGTGAGCCCTTCAAGCAAGCCATTGTGGGCTGCAGAGGGAGGGAGGCTCTGGGCCCTGGGCAGCTTCAGTGGAGAGGGACAGAGGGCCTGGCCAGCACCCACCCCTCCACCTTCCACATCCGCCTCCCCCTCTCCTCTCACGCCCCAACTCCCTCCTGGCCAGTTAGTGTAGCCCTTAGTGGTACTGCCTGGGTTGCCGAGCTGCTGCTCAGAGTTCTGCAGGTTGTTCACTACACAAGGGTGCCCTGCTGAGGGTGGGAATGACAGGGGGCTGAAATCAAGCCCCTGCTCTGCACATCAACCCGTGTAAACGGGTGTGCACCATACCAGCTGGGAAGAAAGGCCACCTTGCTCTTATCACAAGGGCACTATGGGGTAATGGTGTCCTGGTGGCTGGCCATCCCCTCTAACACACTGGACACCCATGTTCCTCATGAGGGAGCTCCTGCTCATGTTTGGAGACACCAGTGCCTTCCTCCTTCCCATGATGCTGAGAGGGGCAGAGCCCTGGCAGGCAAGAGAGGGACCTAGTGAGTTCTGACTCTGACTCTGCGGCTCACTGGGACCTTCTTAGGCAAGTCGTGTCCCCTTCCTTGTCTCCTCTTCATCTAAAGGTAGGGGACAAATGCCACCTATCTCATATCACCTAGGATTGCTGGGAAGGAGGCAGGAAGCAAGGGCAATGTCTGAAATGTAAAAGGCCTATGCCACTCAAGCCCCTTGGGATGTGGACATCGCTTCTCCTGTCACCCTTCCTGCCACACTCAGCCAGACCAGAGCTGTGCTTTTGTTTCGCCTCTGGGTCCTTGGGCTGCCTCGAGTTGCCATTTTGTTTTCTCCCCCTGGCCAGCCTGGAGCAGCCCAAGCTGGGCTGGCTCAGCCAGATTCTCCATTTAGTTGCCCCCTAACCCCCACCAGTGCCACTGGGCCCCACCCTGAGCTGCCACAGGAGCTCTCCCACATGGGCACTGGTGCCCAAGCACCTCACATCCCATTCACTTGCAAGTCCTGCCAGCTATTTAAAAGGCAATAAGAATGAATTCTCTATTTCCACAACCACCACCCTGGCCCTGAGCACCCTCATCCCCGCCTGGCCACTGTCATGTTCTGCCAACAGAGCTTCCTGCTCCTCTAGGGCTGGACGCAGCACCCAGAGCGATCCCTTTGCCTTGCGCTCTACCTTAAAGCTTCCAGATGCTCTTAGAACAGAAGCCAAACATCCCAGCTCTCCTTAACGTGTCTTAACAGTCCCTCCTTCTGTGCCTCCCCAGTCTCTTCCCCAACATCCCCCTTACTTCAGCCACACAGGCTTCTTCTCATTCTAGGAGACACGAGAAGCTGGTTTGTGTTCCTGCCTGGAATGCTTTGGTCACTGATGTAGCCTTTTTTCTCACGCACTTTTCAGCTCCTTATGCACATTCACACAGTCCTCAGAAAGGCCTTCCCTAACTTTTCTATCTAAAACAGTTCCTAGTTACTCTCATAGCAGCCTCTTTAGTTCGTTTCCAGTTTCCTTTCTTGTTTGAGTGTGTATCACCTCCTCACCAGAATGGAAGCTCTCCCCTTATTCCCTGCTGCGTCTCCAGCACCCAGCACAGTGCTCCATGCATAATAGATGCTCAATTAGTAACTGATGCATAGATGAAGGGACCGGCGGCCCCACGGAGCTGAGTGCCAGCTTTCTCCAGGGTTCTCGGATGTGGGGCGGGAGGGGCACCAAGGTCCAGCCGGGGGGTGCCGAGCCGGGCAATCCCATCCTTTTTCTCCACCCCACCCATTCCCAGTTCTATGGGGACAGGAACAGCTCGGAGGGGCGCGCGGGGTCGCGACCGCGGGTTCCTGAGAACCCGGCTGCTGTTGCCACCTCCCGGCGGAGCTCCGCCGAGCTCCCGCTCCCCGCTAGGTGGAGGTAGAGAAGCCACCCGAGACGGCATCTTCGTGACGCCTTAGTGCAACCACGAGGACTTTTTGCTGCAGTCTGAAAAGCACGGCCATCGATGCGGGCAGCTGGCGTCCAGGCGCCGGCCGAAAGGGGAAAACGCCGAAGCGGAAAGGCGAGGGTAGGGGACACCCGGGGACCTCGAGTGAGGAGGGGCGGTTCTTCCAGTTTGACGCACCGTAAGCAATAAGTCCCCCGGATCAAAATGGCCCCGCCAGGCCATCGGCTTGGCGGGACCGGTGCGGTGTTACGACGCCAGCGCCGCTGGATGGCTTCGCCAGGGCGGGCGCGCGAACACTTGGGGAAATGTTGCGTGTCCGTAAGCGGCCTGCGGGTCGCTGGACTGTATCTCCAGCGCACCCAGCCGGGTCGAGGCCCGCCTTCGCCAGCACCGCCAGCTGCGCCCCAGCCCCGGGCTTCACAGCTCCCCTGAGCGGCTGCTCCAACGCCCCGGAATCCCGCCCCCACCCCACCCCCGGGAAACCAGAGATGATGACTGCAGTCTCCCAGAAGCCCTTCGGTTCTGCCCCCACTGCCCATAGCCAGGCGGCGGGGAAGGCTGTCGATGCCTCTCTTCTCAAACAGGGCCTTGGGGAAGGGGCAGGGAGGATGAAAGTTCTTATGAATGCAGCCCCCCAAACTGCAGGCATGGGCACCCTCGATCTTTGCTTCCAAGGCTTAAGCCCCCCTCTTTTCTGGCCTTTGAGTTACCCTCAGCAAATCACTTAACCTGGCTTCGTCTTGTTCTACCAACCTGTGAAATGGGATAATATCTCCAGGAGAAAAGAACTGTTTAAGTGCTTGGCTGTCCAGGCGAGAGGCTGGGCAGATAAGGTGACTACAACAGGTCTAGCTCCCAGGGCCCACAAAGCAGGACTGGAGTTTAGTCCTGGATCCCTCTAGTCCTGGTTGCCCTTGAGCACCAACCACTTGGGGTATATGCTGCCCGAGCAACCTCCATGCTCATCATTCTTATGGATTTGTGAGTGGCAAGTCTGGTCTCTTACTTTCATGGGCGTCTGAGCAGTGCAGGGTGAACAAGAGGCAGATGCTGACATCCTGAGCCGTGATCTGGGCTGTTTCAGTTCACACTATACCTTTCCCTTCTGGGTGAGGTTTAGCTAGTAAATAAAACCCCATTTGCAGCAGATCTCTGGATGCCCTGGCTATATTCTTTGTGGCTGGCAGAGTAAAGATGTTTGCTTCCTCATAGTGGGGTGGGGGAGATTTTGGAAACATCCTTGGCAACCATAGCAAGAGCTTCATCAGCTCCAGCAGCCAGACAACTTTAGTTTTAGGTGGAAGGTTCAAGAGGATGAACTGACCAGTTTAAGGTAACACAGACTGACAGCTGCTTTCTCTTCTTTTCACAGTTGCCTTCTGCAGTACTGCTCTAAATCTCTTGACATGGTGTGGGGTCCTAAAACAGTAAGTGGCCAGACCTCCCACCTGTCTCTGTCCTTCTCTCTTCCCTAACCCTCGTTTCTGGCTGGGTGCTTGCCCTTCCTGACTGAGCAGTGCTTTGTGCCTCCCGTCTTACCTGGGCTGCTGAAGCCCTCCTGTTGAACTGACTGCTGGAAAGGAGGCAGGATACACTTTCACATTTGAGAATCTGAAGAAAAGTGTCTCATTTTTGCATCTGAGACTGCCAGGTCAAAAACCCTGAGGCCTGGGCAGGATGGGCAGATAAGCTGGGTCTGCTTTGTATGTCACTCAAAAACCCTATACCTCCTCTCACTTTGCTGTGGAGTATGTGAAAGAAAAAGCCTCTGCCCTAGAACAGTGTTCTTGCTTGATTTTATGAATGGACAAGAATGGTGAGGAATAGTTTTTGGCCAACAGGATGAAAAAAACCACACTTATACCTTGAGAGACTTTGTGTGTCTTTTAAAAATTCCCTCCTTCCACCCTCTCTTTTTTTTCCTTCCCCTAACCTCCCAGGATTGGCTTTTAAGTCAAAATTCCCAAAATACCAGTCAGGCTGCATCTTAATCAATGAGGAACTTTAAAAAATACTAATCCTTCAGCCCCACCCTTTGAATTTTGCTCAATTATTTACAACCTGATTTAGTCAGAGGAGATCCAGATTTATACTATTATGAAGAAGAGCTAAATTGGAAAAGCTGTAAAGGGTTTTGTTTTATAAAGGGGAAAATAGTAAAAACAAAATAAAAAACATGAACACATTTAAAAAACAGCAGTCCCTGCTGCAGCACAGTCTTAATACTCTTAGCTCTTTGGACTGTTTTACACTTTTTCTTTTGGATACATTGACATCTCTAATTAATATGCTTATCTGGTTATTGTTTCAATTTGAGACATTTTATGGAAGATGAGGATTTAGCTCACTTACGTCAGCCTTCCTCCCCTCCCTCCTCCTATGTTCAGTGTCTTTAAAGGTTAATTTTGTAATTTTTAGTAACATACTTCTCTTTATTTCTTGTTCCAACAACTACAAAGAGCAATAATAGCAAACACCTATATATACATGTGGCTATTTACCATTAAATAAGTTAAAATTAAGATAATTTTAAAATTCAGTTCCTCAGCCAGTAGCCACATTTCGAGTGCTCAGAGCCACATGTGACTAGTGGCTACCATATTGGACAGAGCAGATATAGAACGTTTCCATAATTGCAGAAAGTTCTATTGGTCTCCCCCTGGTCTAGAGCTTCGGGCCTTTCATTTGAAAGTAGTATGGAAACTGGGTATTTTTATCAATGTCCTCTACCCTCAAGCAATTACTGCAGAAGATACATTGCAAGAGAATGTGGTTGTACAGTTCAGCTGTAATATTTAGTAATAACATTTTGACCAACTAGAATTTTATACATGCAACTGGAAGGACAAACCACCCAAACCAACAAAGCCACTAAACTCCTCCCTTCAGGTCAAGAAGGGGCTAGATACCCTATCTTAGAATTAAATCAGATGCAAACAGAAGTTTATTTCAAAACTCTGGCTGGTCTAAAGTCCAAAAAGTATAGGATCCATTTCTTTTTCCTGGTAGGTCTGAGGGGAGTACAATTTAGAAGAGGTAGGAGAAATAAACCAAAGAAAAGACTTCTCTGCATAATAAATGTGAAGTATTAACTGTAAGGTGGGCTAGGGACCCTTACAAATTACGAAGGGGTAGAAATTATCTTATAGATATATATTAATAATAACAAGTATTATTTGTCCTTGAAAGGTGTACTTGTCTGACCATTAGCCTAATGGATAATGAAACACTGAAAATAAGAGGTCTATGTGCAATTCACATTAGAAGAGGGAACTTAAAAGTGACCAGACTTGGAGTGTCCACGCCTACTCTGGACTTAACAGAGGTGGGAAACATACTACTGGGAGAAGGGATCTGGTTAGACAGTGAAGCATCACAAAGCAGAGGTTTTGGAGAGGGAAGCATCCAGAAGACCAAGGGCAGAACTAGGAACTGTGGTTTCATCTCCAAAGGACAACTGCAAAGGGTTCAACTCCTCTTGGTGCTTTTCTCTTGGATCATACAGTCATATGACTGTACGTACAGACTTACATTTTCCCTTTGAATTCTGCAGCCTTCAGAAAAGTCTTGATACATCCACACAAACTTGTCTAGTGATAGGGCAGCAAACGAGAGTATGACATGCCCCACATTCACTCTTGCTAGAGCCCTGGTCGGGAGGAGCATTCTATTGAGGGAACTGTCATGTGTCCAGGAGTTCCAGATGGTGAGCAGATAGGAGACCACAAGGGACGGGCATGGAAGTAGATGACTCACAGATATTACAGAGAAAAGTTGATCCTGGTGGGCATGGGGCAGGGGTGGTAGAGGTGGGTGGGGCTGATGCTTAGGTTATAAAGGTGAGCTCACATACACACAAATTACAGTCAGACAATCAAGGTGGCCTTGAACCAAATAGATTTGGAGAAGATTTATTGATCAGATAGTTTTAGAAAACCAACAGCAAAACACTGACAAGGTACATAAATACAGATTGGACATTTTAGGTTAAATCCACTATATTTCCTACTTGCTTGTAGGAAAACAGGTAAGATGGAAAAGCTGTCCTGATCATACGGCATGCACACCAGACTGTAAAAGGACTTCCACACTACTTAACAGGACTGTGGCAATAGCTTTAAAGTAAGGCAAGCATTGTGTGCGGCCTAAGCATACCCTCTTCTGAAGAGCAAAGCCCAGGTTCACCCCTCAGAGACTGCACGGTAGAGAGAGGTTGCCCTTTCTTGCCTAGGTGCTTCCAGTAAAACCTTCGTTGGCAGGTGCCTTTATAAGGAGATGCCTGGCATGCTCTCTCTGCTCAGACTTGGTGTACAAGGAAGTGGTTTTAGAGAAAGTCAGTGTTGTTTTCTGGTGCCTCCTTTTGTATTCTAAATGTACAACTAGTAAAACATCAATTACCACAGCTTGCTGTGTTTTTCTTTCTCTGAAAACTGCGTCTGACTCACCCTGTATACTGACTAAGCAGGGGTTTAAAAAAAATTCTTAAAAACACAAAATTACACTAAAAAGATGGTACCACTTTTGAAGCACAACTCAGAACTTTTTTTTCATAGCATCACACTGGGGAAGAGGTTGCTATCCGCAGAATCTAATGACTTTCGAAGGACAGCACCATTGCTGGGCACCGTCTGGTGGCGATGCAAATGGAGGTTTCTGAGCCCTGTGCAAATGGAGCTACTCAGGCCCTGCTGAGGAGGCTCGCAGTTCCCAGGCATCTGGGGAACCACCAAGGAATTTAAGCTAATAGTTTACAGTTTCTGGAGCTTATGATCATAGGAGCATAACCCTCATCCACTCTAAAGCTCAATGCTAGAATAATGAAGAATAAGGAAAATGGCTTTTTGGGCTAAAACAGTGCTGGCAGGTAGACAATTCAGTAACCTGTGCTACTTTCTAAACATCTGAAAGACCTCATAAAAACAAATTAGTTTTATGGAATTAAGACCAACATAGTCTTAGAGAATAATTCAACCTTTCCCTTATGGCCAGGCTTTCCTATATGTGGCTGGAAAAGGTATTTCCAAAGAGAAAACAAGGCTCCTGCAAGATTAAAGAAAAAGCAAGTATTTGTCAAGAGCGTAAAAAATGTGTTCAAATGATGGGATTTCCCCTAAATCAAATACAACTTTTTCTTCCTGTAGGTGCAAAGAGTTCTTTGGTGGTTATAGAAGAGACAGCCTAGAACTCAGGGCAGGAAATTATGCTGAAGCAGAGGACTGAAGAGTAACATCTAAACTTGGGATTACCACCCACGGTTCCTAATTTCAGTTTTCAACAGTTGTCAGCTTTTACCGTTAATCAGAGCTGCTTATGTTTGCTAGTTTTCTAGCCCCTTTTCCATTTCTCACTACTCATTAGCCCTGCTCCGCTGAAAAGGAGGTGCTTGAAGGAAAAGCTCAGGGAGGAGGAAGAATTGTAAATGAATCAACTGTTTGATAAAAAAGTTGATATACTGATTATCAATGATTTTCAATTATATGTGCTTTACTCTTGCTACTTTGGGTAAGCAAAGGTCATTTGCTCAGAAATGTTAATATGCTTATTATTATATTTTTAAATCCAGCTAAGTAATGGACATGAACAGGTAGAGCAAATTTTTACATCATGTCACTGAAAAAAAGACATTTTGCCAGTGGAAAGGGTTTCAGTTTGGCCCCTGAAAAACAGCTGCAGTCGATTCCATATGAGTTTATAGTTTTCCCAGGATCTGGAAAATACTTTAAGTAAAGAAAGCATAATTTTCTTCATTTAATAAAGTATTAAGTTCACCAATAAATTAGTATATACATGGGAGAATTGATAACATCAAATCTTAAGTTTCCATTTTCCATTTGGGAAACCTTTAAAGGTGTCTTCCTTGTTCCTGGGCAAAGAAATGTAGGAAGACATGCAAACGTGAGATAATACAAAGATGACTGGGAAAAAAATGTCAACTGAAACAAACCCACAGAATAATACGTCTCTAAGAATTGGAGTAAGAAAACATGGACTTGAAACTCTAGCTTTACCAAGAGTTGGCTTAAGCCAGCTGATCACATCTAAAATTCTTGGCATGATTTGGCTCTAAAGTAATGAGCTGGCTTCCTCAAAACAGATACAAAAAGTAATCTAGCTGCTTTATAGTCACACTCTATATATAATCTGTATATATCCATATGTGTTCTATATATTGCACTTAAATTTACAGGACTGCAGTCAGATGACTGGGAGTACCTCAAAGAGGCAGAGAGGCAGCAGGCATAAACTCTTCTAAACCAAGTAACAGTGTCAGGAATTCAGAATGCTGGCTATGTATATACACACACACGCACACTAAAATGCCTGGTGATCTCTTACATAAATCCTAGTCATATACTTTAAGTCATCATACACACAGTCTCATTTGGCATCCAGAACATGTGCATATGTGTGGTTCTATAGCACTCAGAAAGCTGGTTATACTACATCATTTTCACTAGTGTTATATTAAAAGAAGACACTTTAGACCAAGGATACATACTTCTATGAAAATGTCACATACAAGGTCTTCAATGTCAGGCCTCCAAAGTCTACCTCAAAAAGAAGTGCCCTCAGAATGCTTAAAAAAAGGACACTAATGAGTGTGGATTGAACCAGACCTACTCTGCTACCTGGTGTGTAGCAAAACTAGAGACCTGCTTATATCCCAAGGACCACAGAAGTATAAGCACAGAGACTGAGCATTCAGTCTTTGGTCCCTGTAGAAATTCATGACAAAAATCTTCCCCTTCCCCCACAGACAGCTTTACTTATTTAATTTGGGATTTATTTCCACCAAATACCCAGAGACCAAGGTGGACTCATGCAGCAAAGCTCTGTTTAGAACTAATGGAACTGCTCACTCTGACATGCTCTGGAGAGAGCTCCTTAGAGGATGGTGGTGGTAAGAGTGGGTGGTAAGAGGTTAAATGCCAAATGGACTGGTAATGGCAAGAGGTGGGGGCATGGGACCACTAGAGGAGTTGTTCCTTTTCCTGCCTCTCCCCCACACCTCTCACACCCCTAAAGGGCCCAAACTCAACAGATAAGTGGTTATTACAAGCCTTTGCAGAATACCGAAAATGGACAGGATATCATAATAAGGCCTGGAAGTTAGGAGTCCAAGTCTACAGGTCACAGTTTTCTCTTCCCCAGTTGTGAACACAGGATGGTAATTTTAGCCATAAATCCACACATAAGCTAAAGAGGTCCCTTCTGAGAAAAAGTAAAAAGAAGAAAAATTTTAAAAGCTAGGTGAAAAAGAGGCACTTAAAGGAAAAATGTGTCCTAAATCTCCCATCTGAGTCTCCTGTTGGGAGGAAAACAGTGGGATGATCAGCACTGTGCCCACTTGTATGCCTGAAGCACCTTTGTTAACACGTATGAACTTTCAAATGCTCATGTCTCTGTGACTTGCTCAACTACTCTAGCAGCCTGATGACAAAACAAATGAAAATGTAGGTCATTTTTCATTTTCAAGTTAAAAAACAAACAGAACCCAGAACTAAAATTTCACACTAAAAAAAGTGAATTACACTCAGTTTCATTCTTTCCTCATGCTAGTGTTTAAAATGATACTTGATTCTTCAGGAAGGATGACCTGTGGTTTTTCCCTTAAGACTTTCTATCCAATTACTAGACAATTACTCACAGCACCATACACATTAAAGCAGATGGAAACAGTGGCAACAAGCTAAGAGAAAAATCAAGAGCCAACTGGCTTTCTAGAAATAAAATCCGTTGCCTGAGAAAACAACAGGAGTGTGGCCCAAAGATTAGAAAAGAAACAAGTTCTGAAAAGAAAATGGCCACCACCTTGCATATAACATTGCTCACAGCCCAGAGGAGAAGCCAGGTTAACAGGCTCTGGTAGGGGGCAAGCCCTCTCTGCTCCACTCTTCCCTGGTCTCCCAAAAGCCTGTGTTTTTCCCAAGGCATTTATACCATATATTTAGGACTACACGTCCCCATGAAGAAGTCAGAGATACTTGAAACCATTAACAAGCACAGTAGGACTTCTAAACGGCTCAGTATAAAGAATTTGACAACCATAGTTTCTTGATTTGAAACATTCTTGGTACCATAATCTCTAAGAGCCACAACAAATAGCACAACCACAGCACACATGTAAATCTTTAGACAAGCCAACTCTGACTACTGCTGGCACCATAAAGATGAGAAAAGAAATCACTAACCAAGAGCTGCTGAGATGCTTAACTTTCCTCCAAAGCCAAAGGATAGTATGGGTATCTATGCAGCAAGATATCACCTACTGCTGCTAATAGACCCAGCTGCTCAATTAGATGCATCTTTGAAAGCAGTAAGTTTCAAACAGTAAGTTTCAAGCAGTTTAAGTATAACCTGCAAGATTCTCATTCTTCTCGTTCTATCCCCAAACTGATAACTGCTTGTTGTTGCTGGATTTTTTTTTCTTTTTCTTTTAGTTTTGTTTTTGTCAATAATGATGCTTTAATTTGTGGAGCACTGACCGATATGGTCATATGTTCAGAGTTCCTTTAAAAAAAATTTGATATCTTGTCTTGATTTGTAACATTAAGGTACTTTTAGACTTTCCCTCAACTCCATCAAGGAAGAGTGAGTATGTAAGCATGTGTGTGAGTATTGAGGTTGTGAGCGGGGGTAGAGAAGCAAAGAAGGAAGCACAAAGGAAAGTCAGATTTCCATAAACTTAAAAACCAATTTACAGAAAGGCATCTGATGTATTTTCTGAATAAGGCCTTGATCAGGGTAACCAATCCTCTTTGTAGCACATTCTACACTGCCCATAAATAAAGAAGTCTCTTTAAATTAACATTTCCAGTATGAATGAACAGTCCAGAAATCCTCATTTCAAGCGCTCGATGAGTCCCTGTGTGAGTCCAAGGTGCAGAAGCTGTGTTCGGGAGAGGTTTGCTAGGTTAGGGAAGGCCGCAAGCAGCTTCTCCCATGCCAGTTCCAGCAGGCTAGGTACCACCAGCCAGATCTTAAACAATGACCCAGTCCGTTTGTTTTCGTGGATGTTCACCACTCCTCCATGAATGTACATGCAACCAGCCTATAAACAAATGGCAGTCAAAAGAGGGCAAATTCAAGC
The DNA here is from genome assembly GCF_015220235.1 of Choloepus didactylus. Taxonomy (NCBI): domain Eukaryota; kingdom Metazoa; phylum Chordata; class Mammalia; order Pilosa; family Megalonychidae; genus Choloepus; species Choloepus didactylus. The sequence goes on from NC_051311.1 coordinate 62,119,846, forward strand.
AGGAGAGAAACAGATACTAAGGCTGAAGATTCAGGAGCAAAAAAAAAAAAAAAGCATAGTAGACATAACCAAGATGAGCTTCATGAAACAAACAGAATTTCTCAGTGATCTCAAAATAGTGCAGAGATCAAGAAGGATTTAAATAATGAATGAATTACTAAGGGTAAAAACTATAGATTTTTAAACTTCTACAAACATTAAACTAAGACTACATTAGGTATCCACTGTGTCAAATATTGGGAATACAAAGATCAAAATAAAGGTCTTTACCTTGGAAAACTAGTGGGATCTTCAGTAATATGGCATCATGGGGATAAAACTATCTTGCCCTCCCAGAATATACCTGTTGATAATCACTGTTAGAGCCTGAATGCCACATGAAACATTTTTCTTCCATTTCTGCTGCTCTTTAAACTTGTATATTTTTTTCACCTTTTCTCAGAGGATTGGCTAGCTTTAGAAGGAAGTTTTAAAAACAAATTTTTACTACCAGGTTTGCCAACATCAGGACTCTCTAGATCTCCTTATCATCTACAACTATGTAAGGAAAATATGAAAATAAAAACTTACTGGTGTAACAGCTGCACAGTGAAAATAAACTGGCTCAGGCATGGTAGCTGGGAGCTTCACCCACTGAAAAGTCTGCAGATTCAATTTCCAGATATCTCCCAGGATCACCTCTCCATTATAGCCCCCACAAATAAATACATCTACCAAGAAAAGAGAAAGCCCAGATCACCCAAAGACCAAAGCTACAGTGTATTTTATAGTAGACCACATGGCTAGCTGACAAGAGGCCAATTAAGTGGATTTGCACTATACCATAGAGGACTCCAACTGTGTGGTCGCCTGAACAGAGTTTGGACACTATGTCAGGGTCTTTATGTCAGGATTCACAAATCCAAATAGCCACAGGTGCCAGGCACAGAAAATGAATGAGCAAGGAGGTCCATGGAAGACAAAGAAATAGGGAGGCATATGCTCTAATGAGGTGACAGCTATGCAGCTCCAACTAACTGATACCACCCAGGACTTAAGATCTGCAGTTACCAGATCTCCCAATATTTCAAGAGAAGCTACAAATCAGGATTTTTAAAATGTGAAACATTTTGATTTTTAAGTGTTGTCCACTAATTAAAAGAATTTTAATGCATATATGAGCCACACAAAACACATTTGCAGGTCATCAGGGAAAACAAATCTTACAAACACTTTTTTAACAAATATATTCTATGTAGACATTTAACTGAGGAGAAATGTTTACTGCAATGTTCACTTTGGGAGCAGCAAGAGAGGTTCTTCCAAGCTTTCTTCAACCCACAGAGGACAGTCTGAAGCCCCATTTGATCTGTACAGTTCTTTATGTCAGAAATAAAAATTTCCCAAAATGAAAGGTTTTCTTGTAAAATCATTAGTTATAACTAACTAGATAACTTGTAACAAAGGCCATGTGACCCTTTTAAATTAAATGCCCAGAACTAAGGTTGAATCCTTTTGTAGGGTGCCTGGCCTCAAAGAATCAAATTAATAAATGTCTTAGTTCAGGTCTAAATCAAGTATAAGCTAATATTTAGTTAAACTATAAAATGTACTGGAAACTTTTTTGGCTAGGTTTCAAGAAAAACTTTAAAGTACAAGCTCCATTCTCAGAGAGACAAAGCTGAACAATGCCCCTACCTATAATTCTTATCCAAAAAGCAAAAGCATAATAAAAAGTACCTCTGTGCTAGAGATAGCTGCATAATCCTAGTTAAGTCCAAACTAAGCTGTTGAAAGGATATAGGCTATCAAGTCATTTATACACACCTTCCTCCCAGGAAAATTTAAGGAGGTATACTAAACTACGAAATAAACTGTAAATTAAAAGACAGGAAGGTTATCCAAAGAGGAGTCATTTATGACACTTAGATATAGTAGCTGCTTTCTGAAGCCATACAATGCCTTTGTTGTAATACAGCCAAAGAATGAGCTAAGAGTTCTATTTGGCATCAGACAGAGAACACAATAAACTTTATGAAATGACATTCTGAAAGAGTCATTGCAATTTAATACAATGTTCACTGAGGTCTCTATTGTATGAGCAGTCAAGAGTATCAGTATTACCCACCATAACTATAGCCATCTGATGAAGTGAGGTGCTGAAAGAACCGGTGTTGTAATAACAAAGCTTATTTATTGCCGATTTTTTGGTTCTCTGATAACTGAGGAAGCCCAAATAGTAGACTAGTTTATATTATGAAAAACTGCTGAGAGAGGCATAACTCTATGGATTCCCTTTAAGTTTAAGCGACAAGAAATAGTCTCTCCCCAAAGCCAAACACCTTTTCTGAGGAACTATCTTTATGGAATAAGACATTCCTACAGACAGCTAAACTAATTACAGAAATGGAATTAGCATATTATTTAGAATCCTTACCATTTTTAATTTGAACACAACTGTGACATCTTCGGGCTGCAGGGAAACCTGCCAAACACATAAACACAGAAAGTCCACTATTCACACACAAAAAACTGGGAATAACATTGATAAGACATAGCAAAAGACATACTATAAGTAACTCACTTAAAACAATTCCTTTGTTTGCATTAAGCAAACAGAAACACAGACTGGTCCTTCCAATTCTTCCTTATTTCACATTGAAATGACTAAGCCACCATTAGACTCATTATAAGAGTACAGTGCTAAGGTGCCAGGGAAACAAGGTGGGATGGAGGGGGCTGGGGTTACCAGTGGCTTTCCTATGGCCCCTTGAGCCACAAAGAGATGGGAAGATCTTGATTTAAATTCCTATTTCTTATCCCACCCATATTTACCTACTTCTGCCCCAAGAATTCAAAAATTCTCACAAAAGGTCTCCTTGCTCAATTGCTAAGGAATAATAATATTTGAGCTAAGGAATACAAGTAATTTCTAATATCAGTTCAACAGATATTTTAGCTGCTATTTAGCTCAGTAAAATTATTTTTTTCCATTCCAAAACAAGTCAAAGTGTAAAATACATTTGTTAAACACAAGTCAATCGTTATTTTAACTTTACCTATTTTTTCATGGGGTTTTGTTGCGATTTCCTCCCATGCATTCGTTTCAAGGTTGTATGCATGGATCTTGGAGAGAGAGAGAAAAAAAAGAACATATACACACATATAGAGATAAATAACCGTAGTTTTAGCTAGCCTAAAAGCTGGATTTTTAACAACAGTTTGGATTCTTGGTTGAAGTCTTCTTTTCCTTTGTATTTCTCTGATCTTTCCTAATTCTAATAGAAGGCAAAATATTAAATGAGGCAATTGAAAATTAAGCACATATATGACTTCAATTAATAAAAAACAAAAAAAAGGGGGCACAGAGTTTGAACTGATAAAGAGCATCTAACATAAAATAGATGATGAAGAATCTGCAAAAATTAAAATACCTAAGTAACATGAAATGATACATGTTCACTGTAGAAAATGGTGGAAGTTGCAAAACAGCACAAACAAACAAGTTTGGTTTTTTTTAATTACACAATGGGGAAAATAGGATTGTTTGTTAACGAGGCATATGGTAAGGAAATAAGAATGCAGTTTTGATAAAACCTACAGCTCTAAACATGCCTGTTCTTTTTAGATACACAGCACTAACAATGAGAGGCATGTTACATTCCTAGAATACTGGTTCCAATTCTAATTAATTACTCCAAATCTCATGCAAGCTACTACTATACCTTCCTTTTAGTCACTTTCCTCATCCAGCATAAGGGGATAATTTTCATAAAACATTTTCAATGTGTGATAAATGCAATTATCAACTGGAAAGCATATGAGGGGCACAGAGTTTGAACTGATAAAGAACATCTAACATGAAATAGATGTTGATGAAGAATCTGCAAAAATTAAAACACCTAAGTAACAGAATTATTTTGCTTTAGTATGATATATGCCTCTCTCTATCCTCCTCTCCCTCTTCTTTTTTTTTCTTTCTTTCTTTCTTTTTTTTTCTGTGTGTGTATTTGTTTTTACCTTGTTTAAGGAATATGCTGTCCAGGAAGTACCACCTCCCAAGATGTAAATCCTCTGCCCATCATGTGCAATTTCATGTCTGTATCTGAAAATATACAATAAAATACATTTACAATTAAGTGAAATCTGATCTACCTAAGATTTAACCACAAGACTTTTATTGTATCACTATTTTTAATAAAAAAATATTGTAAATAACCTAAGTGTATAATAATAGGGAAATGGTTAAATAAATTATAGATTATACATAAAATTTATTAGCATATAACCAATAAGAATATGGCATAGAGAATGGTTAATATATATTGAGAACTTCTTTTTGTGTCATTCAGCAAGAAAAAAAGTTACAAAATAGCAGGTAGGCTATAAACCATTAAAAATTTACAAACACACAAATATGCAGAGAGAATTACTAAAGATATAATCCATAATGTTAACCTTGTTTATCTCAGAGTTCAGATTTTGTTTTTCTCATTTTCATTTTGCTTATTTGTATTTTCTAGATTGTCTATAATCATTTTGTGATAACTCTGCATATGGGGAAAAATGTTACAGAGTTTTAAAAACTGATCCACCTACATTTAATTAGAGACTTATATCTTTAGCAGATATAAGTATATCTGAAAAATTATATTACATAGAGCTGTGAATATAATGTGAAACACCTCCCAGAACTTTTATCCAGGTAGTCTAGCTAGAAGATGAAACAATTTATAATATGTCCATAAAATGATTCAAAGAAGGCAACCAAGTGAAAATGCTTTGAAAATTTAATCTATCTCCTCCTTTCCCTGAAGGCCCTGATGCTGATAAAATAAATTACATCAAAATTATTCCAAGTAACAGGCCATTTCCCAAATCCTCTCATACTGGTTCTGTAATAATCAGCCCACTAACATACTACAATAAAGATAAACTCTTCCTTAGCACCTCTATGCCATTTTGTTTAAAAGCAACAAAGAGAAATTAAATTAATCTGAACAGAGTGAATTTTAAGATTGTCTTTGCTTTTGAACTGGAGAAAAAAAATCTCTTCAAGCTTTTCAGTGAGTTGTAATTCTAAAAGGAGGCAACTGCTATTAGGAAAGAAAAGTGAAAGATCTAGGACTGCTACTAGAAAGCAACTATGAAGAATCATGTGGTGTTTGAATGTTTAACAAAGCACTTAAAATGACCTTTTCATCCATCCATCCATCCAATCAACATTCACTGAGCCCCACTTTGGGCATGGTACTGTGCCCTGTACTGGGGATGCAGCTGTGAGCAAATGAAACCTAATATGTGAGTGAAGAAGGGAAATCAAAAAGTAATTGGAAAGTAATTGTTTTGCTTGTAATATGAAATTTGATTACAATTGCTACCACTGGTTTCTTCTTCAAAGTATTAGTATCTTCCTAATGCAGAAAGAATGAAACATAAGAGGAAATACAGGAAAAACTGTAGTTCAGGAAAAAATACCATTCCCTCGCAGAAGGAACTGGGAACTAACAGCCAGTTAATTATTTTAACCAGGGCCAAAGGTTTTTCTTCAAACCATGGTACCAATATTCTGAAAGAAGTCAAATCTCAGCAAGAAAGAATAAATTTGCTTTAATGCTACAAACTCACCTCTCTTCTGGCAGATCACAGGATAGGTTGTTTGGTTTCAGTTGTGTCCACTCTCTGGTATTGAGATCTAATTTGTGCAGATCTGTGCTGTAAATATAGCCAGTTGTCCCTCCAAAGACATAAAGGGAGCCATTGATGATAGCCATGGCCTGGATAATGGAGAAAGGTGAACAAGACTGACTCGTTAGCATTTGGTTAAAGAAAACTTAACTAGATAACCCCAAATTAGGTTTTATAAAATTCTCTTGTACTTCTAAAATATCAGACTCTTAAAGGACTGAAAATTTTAGAGGTCATGGAGATTATTTTTAGAAAGCTAAAGCTTTGCTCAGCTGGATAGCAAATTCTACCTACAGATAGTCAACTGGGTTAGATGGTCCTTAGAGGGCTTAGCCAACCAAAAAAATTTATAGATCACAGACATGAACATTTCCATTGAAAGCTGCTTCTCTTTCTAAGCAGTCTGAAGAAAAATGCTCTCAAGAAGAAGCAGATACAAAAATAAGCCACTAGAATCCCTTGAGTAGGAAGGTTTAGAAGTGACAGTGCTAAGACCTTGACATTTTCCACCAGACTCTTGTTCAATGTAAATTCAGCTATTATTATGGTTACTTCTTAAGAGTTTAAATGCTTCCTGTATATGATGGAAATAAGGAAGTATCCAGTATGTGTCCCTTCAAAGTTAAAGTTCAGAAGCTGTTTAGCAGTACTAATGCCAGGTAGTTCAGAAAGCAGCTGAACCCTGGTGGTTTCAAGCTTAAGTTCATTATTTTCAAATGGTCTCTGATGTATGGCTCCCTATCTTTTTGGATGTAACTTTTCACATTCAGGGTTTGAAGCACTGGGCCCTAAACTAATTTCTACGATGTTTTAGCTCTGAAATGAGTAAAACTGTCTTAACCAAGTGCAGAATTATCCACTGTATTACTTAGGTCAGAGAGCGCTTCAAAGAGTCGTATCACTCTAAAGATGACAGAACCCAGAGCATACTGCAGCCCAATTTCTCATGGGGAAGGACTCCACATTTAAAGAAACTGTCATACAGGTCTAAACTGCATTAGAAACAAAAGATGAGGGAGGAAAAAGGAAAGGAGAAGACAAGCAATCAGATTTACAAATTATAATTTCACGTCAGAACTGAAAAATCAAATACTAACCACACTGAATTCATTCTCCATTAAAAAATGTTGGTAACAATATAAATATTCTGACATTGTCCCCAGAACTAAAACAGTATGAACAAAGATATCCACCATGACGGGCCACAGATTGGTACCTGTCCATATATACGACTGGGTTTCTTCCCCCGACAGCTGAGTAAAGCCCATCTCTTATACTTCACATTACAGACATGGACGTCATTGCCGTTGCTCTCACCAAATGGGATGCCTGTACCTCCAAACACTAACAGATTGTTTCCGTGCAGCACAACTGGGAAGGAGAAGTACAGATTCCATTTACATACTGGCCACATGCAATATGTGCCCACATAAACCCAGAATATCTGAGAAACTAAAAACAGTCTGCTTTAATGCTCTCAGAAGGTAGTTCAAACCACTGCTATCTAACTACTACAAAATTCTGCAGAAAAAGGTCTAATTCACACTACCTATCATTGTTAGGTATATAACATTTATTCAACACATATTTATAGAAATTCATTAAATATACTGTGTATAAAAATACTGAACTATATGTACTTCAGTATACTACTGCTGCTAAAAACAGTTTGAGTATGCTGGAAGCAGAGGAAAATGAAGCATCATCTTTGCCTTAGAAAAGACCCAGTGAAATTCAGGATGAAGGGATAAAAAGATCATTCTGGTTTTGCCAGGTAGTGTCCTTTATACTTTGAACTATGGTTTCTATCATTCTCTCATCTTAATCCTCTACCAGGTAAAAAGAAACGCCAATATCCTACTAGTAACTGGTGTTCTCTCTGTATCTCTTCTGTTCCTGCCACAACACACACACGCACACACAAAATCACACATTTTCTCTCTTTGAGGACAAATAACTCTCAAAATAGTGCTAATGTATTTTTTCGACAGTTTTTTTTTTTTTTTTTTAACATCAATTCAACTGATACAGTGTAGCAGTCAACACCATGGGCTCTGGAGCCAGTGAGACCTTATTTAAATTCCAGAGTGGCCTCAGAATTAATCTTCACAACAACCCTATGAGGTAGGAACTATTATCATCTTCCCCATTTTTATAGATAATGAAACAGAGACATAGAGTGGTTTAAATAACTTGTGGAAGGTTTCCTAAAAAGAACCTTACCAAACTGGGATTCAATCCCAGGCAGCCTGGCTGGAGCTTGCATTCGTAACCACTACTCTTAGGGCCTCTCTAAAGTGTCAGTGTTCTCATTTGTACACTGGCAATAGTTCCACACGGATTAAATGGATAATGTGTGTGAAATACTCTGCTCTGCACATTCATTGTTAGAAACCCCATTTGTTAATTTTCTACCACATTTTGCCTACAATATACGATACTTTATATTTAACCCTTTGAGATATTACCAATCACATTTTACAGGTAAGGAAATTGAGGCTAAAAATCATCTGGCAAGTAAATGGTATATAGCTGAATTCAAACTTATGGCTATCCAACGCCCAGGTGATTATAAATTACCTGTATTACTACCATAGTAAAAGCCTGTCCATTAACATGTTTTAATCTTATTTCATTATTATAAATTATTAGCATGGAACATGTGACATTAGACCTGGTCTCCCAGACAGTTCATAAAGTCAAAAGTTCAGAACTGCTTCCACTCACGTGACATAGATGCCAGTTCTCGGGGCATGTAGCCATCTGTACCCATCTGGTGCCACACTCCAGTAGCAAAATGATACCGCCAAAGCTCCCTGAACAGAGGATAGTCTTCATTATCTGGCCCTCCCGACTCATCATAGTCTGGGTTATAACCTCCAAACACATACAGATTGGTATTATCTGCCACACACCGATGTCCACTTCGTGCTGGTGGAGGTCTGTGGCCTAGGAGAGAAGAGGACAGTTTTCCACAGGGGGTTCAGCAGGTGAAAAGCCCAAATGAAACAACCCACATTAGTTTAAAAAGGGATCAGAGAAGATTTATAACTTGATTGTACTTTTTATTTGCTTAGGTCATCTTATACATAGCATTCACACACACTACTTAAGATTTTAAGGAGCTAGTCTCCATTTCTATCTCATATGACTATTTTCAGAATTTGCTAACAGTAAAAAGATTTTTCCCAAGTGAGGCAAAAGAGCATTATAAACTCTCTTCCAAGAAAGTGGCTGACTATTTAGAATTTTCAAGAAAAGTAGGAGGGGTTTAGTAATTCAAAAGCTAAAAGGACAAATTTTCTTATTTTCTGAGAAGAGAAAACAACACAGGCCAACTAAATTAAACTGAATACTAGAGAAATACATCACAAATGTGAATGAGTCATGTATAAATAAAAATGCACATACATAAAACTCATGATTTTTTCCACACTATATAATTATACACATAGAAAGAAAACTGGCCTTCAAAGAGTGATAGCAAAATTTAGAATTTAAATACCATTCCAGAGATTATGGCAGTTAACAAAGAATAGTCTTATATTTACCTCAAAGAGCATTGTTCATCCTATTAAGAGTTTTACTAAGAAAAGCTGTTTCTACAATTTATATGTGAAAGTTTTCTGAAGTTCATATCAACTTGTTCACTAAAAATTACTTCAAAATTATTTTAGCGTTAAAAAAAAAAACCCAATACTTTATATTAATTCTATTCTCCTTACAAAAATTTCTTATACCAGTCTACATAAACCCTTGCATAGCTCTAGAAGCAAAGATGCTTAAGTATATAGTGGATGGAATAAGAAGCAACTATAGTTGTCTATTACCCTAAAAGACATGTCTACTTCCATATGTTAAAGAAAACAGTATAATGTTAGTTAATATTTAGGCCAATGTTGGACACCTAATAAACACCTCTTATACAAATAAATTATTACTATCCTAACAATTTTTTTTTAAACAAAATCCCACTTTCTTGGGTATGCTTTAAGAACTCAAAAGAAATTCTGCACAGATCTTGAGCAACAACAACAAAAGTCACTCAAGTTCAATCTGTCAGTCTCGTTTGAGACTTTAATGGTTCCTTACTGCTCAGGTATGAAGTTCTCTGCCCAGCATTTAGAGCCTTTCACAAGCGCCTTGCCCTAGCTTATCTCACACTCACTCCTGCCTGCTTAATCAAGCTTATGTCTCTGCTTGAAAAGCCCAGGGTACTTCCCTTATACCTTGGACTAGTCTATCTACCCTTCAATCTCCAGTTGTGGAAATGCCTCCCATACAGCCCACACAGCTCTTTTCTCTTTGATAAAACCCTAGGGCCTTTGCTGTAAAGACCATTATCACTAAAATACTAGCGCATACATGTGCAATTAATGAGACTGTCACACCATGCCTATGTGAACATATGAATAAATATCATAGTAGGCAAATTATAGTAAGTGAGCAAACTTACTAAGGGGCTGTGATTTACCTTACAGAACTCAATTTATCTGCACTTTCTAGGAATCCTGAGACACAGAAAGTGTGGCGTGGAAGAAAAAGCAAGGGCTCCTATAAATATCTAGGTTTGAATCCAGGTTCTTTCTAACTGCTATCTTGAGCAAATCAGTGGCCATTCCTAAGCCTCAGTTTCCTCATCTGTATATGGTAACAGTATTACCATACTTCACAGATTTATTACATTCCTTATTAGGTTAAAATATGTTTATTGCTTTATATAAGTTTGTTGGCTTATTGATTATAACATTTTGTTTATATACATATATTGGTTTATATATGTCTATCTTTCCAGGAGTCTGTGAGCTATTTGAGGGAAGAGGAATGTATTTATATTTATCTTTCTATTCACCAAGTTAAGGTTGTGCCTGACCCACAGAAGATACTTGACAATGTTGGAAATCAGTGAATTTGGCATTTAATTCTTCTCTATTCATTTTATCAGTTTATTTTTCTTTTCCAAATGGATTATAAGCTCCTCAAGAGCAAAGGTCATGGATAAGAACTATCCTATATCACTCATAACACTTAGTTGGAGATATGGAACAGATACTACAAGTTTTGTTGATTTTCATTCCAGGTTAAAATACATAGTGACAAAGCTGATCAAAACAGTGTACAACTTTAAGTGGATTATAATAGTACTATGTTGATGAGATATACAATTTAGGGAACAGGTGTTGAATTATGCAATGTTCTTCTCCCCAAGACACAAATGTTTCTAAGAATCAGCAAAATTTTAACAAAAAAAAGTATTGGTATGGTCAACAGATGGGTACTCTGTCATTTGCCTTTTTACCTGGAGTCAATGGATAATTTTTAAAACTGCTTTTGGGCAAATATGAAAAGAAACATATTCTGATTTTCTCAAAATGGCTGTACAGCAGGCAGGCAGACCATTATAGATGTATTGCCTACTATTTTTGTGAACAAATATAACTCACATGGATCACATAGCTGAGTCATCAGTGAAAAGCTGGTTTTATACTTATCTACTCATTCATTAAGTCAGAAAGTATTACTGGACACCTGCTATGTACTCGACACTGTGCTAGGTGTTGGGAATACAATGACAAGTCAATTACTATTTCTGTCCTCTGAAGCCTACTATCTAGTCCTGCACCATCCAACATGGTAGCCACTAGTCACATGTGGCTATTGAGCACTTGAAATGTGTCTGGTCCAAATTGAGACATGCTTTACATGTAAAATAGCTACTGGACTTGAAGACTTAATATGACAAAAAATGTAAAATTTAATAATTTTTAGATTGATTTAAAATATTTTTTATATAATGGGTTAAATACAAATACTATTAAAATTAATACCATCTTTTTTATTTTTTTAATGTGGCTACTGGGAATTTTAAAATTTTGTGACTTACATAATATTTCACTGATCTAGCCCAACTGCTGATTTTTGTTAATTTCACATCCTGCCAAGGAATCTTACAGCTGGAAGCAAAGAGGTACCTCCTCTTTCTCTCTAGTTGCTAACTAAAGATTTCTTTGCATATACATATACATCAAAATATTTATATCCAGAGAGATTAACACACTAGAAAGCTATTTTATTTTGAATAAATCATGGACATTTGTCAGAGTTAATGTGATGGAAACCAAGCATTAATTTTCTTTATGTAGAACAGAACATAGACTCATCACCTTTGACAGAGATGAACTTGGGTTTTCAAGTCTAAAGTAGCTCTCTGAATCCTACCCCAAATTTTCCATGTACAAATACCATTTTCTGAAAAAGTACTGGCTACTAATAAAATCATCCAAAGAATTGGGCTACCTAGTTCAGAAACTCCCATTAGCAAATGTAAAAGTCAAAAATTAAAACTGAACCTGTATGCTAAGTTGAACTTTCAGTATCTAGAAGAGAACATCCAGCTACAGACTGTATACCTGTGATATCTGAGCCATCTTTTCTCTTCCATGTGCTCACCATATCACAAACACTTGCTCTTTGCCCCATGGAGTAAGCAAGGACTTGCAGTAACCATGGAAATGGGTTTTAGTTTCAAGCCCAAAGGCAGTAAGAAGCTAGGTCTCTGAGATAAGGTGACAGCTAATTCAGTTATTGCCAATTTTTTCACTATTACAAATGGTATTGTAACAAAGATTCCCCCATATATATACACAAACAAATATCTGTGTATTTCTGGAAATCGAATTTCTGGGATCAAAGGAATATACATTTTTAATTGTTATAGATACACTGTTACAGAGCCACACTGCTCTCCAAAAAGCCTGGACCAATTTATATTTCCAGCAGTGGTGTACAGAAGTACCTATTTCTTCATGTCCTCTTCTTTTTCATTTGTGCCTATCTGATGGGTACAAATTGGTGTCAGAAAATTGCATTTCCCTGATTTTACTAGTTAACATGTTTATTGGCCCATCTGTATTTCTTCTTGGGGAACTGCCTAATCATATCCTTTGCCCACCTATTCTATTTGGTTGTCTTCTCACAGATTTGTAGAAATTCTTTATTATATTTCTTTCTTCTTGCTTGCTACTTGTCTTTTAATTTTGTTTTTGTGATCTTCTATAGATAGAAGTTCTATATGATTGAATCTTTCCATCTTTTCTTTTATGGCTCGTTTGTTTCATATCTCATTTAGGATAGTCTTCTCTGCTGCACCATTATAACAATATTCTCACTTTCTAGTAATATTAGTCTTGACTTTTATATTCAGAACTTGAATACATCCAGACATTATTTTTGTGTATTATATGAGCTGGGGTCTAATTTTTCCCCCAAAATGGATGTTCCCACATCATTTATGTTAAAGCCATCCTTTCTACACTGATGCTGCCTTTATAATACACTAAGTTGACATATTCTATTGCAGAATTAGAAAATCCCAATATTCAGGTTTAATCACCTTGGACACAAAATCTATACTCTTTAAGAATGCATACAATCAATACAAAGCAACATTACAGAATCTTAAATGCAAAGGCATATAACATTTAAGGCTTAACAACGCTATTAATAACAAGATGCAGCCAACTCCAGATGTGGTACAGAGCATTTTGTGGTGAGGTCATGTTTTTAAAAAGTGAAAATCTTTATTGCTAAAAGTAATAATTAGTTATAAATATCAAATAGCCTAAAGGAGAAATTTAGTTTAAGTGGTTGCTTTTTTCAAAGTATATAGCCCATCACTACCTCCACCTGAGGAAACAGGTCTTCTGTTGTGCACCTGGAAACCTTCAAGAAAGCCAAGGAACACTGATCCAGTTGGTTCCCACCTCCAAACCGCAGGAAGAACTATTTCACTGGTCCTAAAGTCCAAGTTGGTCATGCAGAAGCAATCCATTCACTCCCACATGCAATGTTACTTCTTGGTTATGTATGTAAGCATTTCCTACTGCAGAGACTTCATACAATGTATATAATAAGTATATATGCAGCATATGTAATAATTTGACTCCTTTGGGCAGAATAATCTTAATGTAGAAAGTAGCAGCAATAAAAGAAACTTGCTTTGACCAACTCTAGTGTTACCATGGTGTTTACCTATTCTTACACCATTACCACACTGTTGTAATTATTATAGCTTTAAAGTATCTTTCAACATCTAGCAGGGCCAATTTCCCTTCATGTAATTCTTTTTCAAAACCTTCTTAGCTATTCTTCTCCATTTACTTTTACAATGAATTTCAGAATCAGTTTGTTAATGTATACAAAGTCTCTTGGGCAGACACCATTTTATCCAAGTGATTAAAGGTAACATCACCAGTAATGGGACAAATCAATATTATGGGCTTCCTACCAAAAATGATTGTAATCATGAGGAAAAAACATGAGACAAACCCAAATTAAGGGACATTCTACAATATAACTAGTCTGTACTTTTCTAAAATATCAACATCCAAAAAGACTAAGACAGGCTGAGAAACAGTTCAAGATTGAGGGAGGCTAAAGATACATGACAACAATGAAATTCATGACCTGGGATTTTCTTTTGCTTTATACAAGGACATTATTGGGATAACTGGCAAAATCTGAAATAAGGTCTGTCAACTAGATACTCATGTTAATTTTATCCATTATTTGTAGTAGTAATAATATTAGCTTCCTGGTTTTGATACCTGTTCTGCAATTCCAAGACAATGTCCTTGTTTTTCAAGAATACACACGGAAACATTTAGAAATAAAGGGGCATCGTGCCTGCAACTTCCTCTCAAATGTTTCAAAAAGAAAACCAATATTGGGTGGGTGGGTGTGTGTGTACAGACACACACACACACATATATATTTGTATTATATAGAGAGAGGAGAAAAGGGGAGAGGGGAAAAGAGAGTGAAGAGATGGAAGGGATAAAACAAATGTTAAAAAATGTTAACTTCTGGGGAATCTGGGAGGCCATGAGAGAAATACTTACCATTCTTGCAACTTTTCTGTAAACCTCAAATTATGTCAAAGTGAGCTAAAGAAATTTTAAAGCACTTCAGACATTTTATTTAAGACTATTTGGAAAAAAACAGTATTATAACACTAAGCCTTTCTATGAAGAAACAATCTCTAGCCATTTATTCTGGTCTTCTTTGATATCTTTCCATAGGTACACTGTTTTTTTATTTCTCATGTCTAAATATTTTACAGTTTTCAACATGATTGAGTAAATATCTCTTTATTTTCTGATTGTTGTTAATATATAGTAAAAAGATTATCTTTATAAGTTTAAATTTATCCAGCCATATTATTGTACTCTTGTACTCAGTTATCTTTAGTAAATTATCTTGAATTTTATAGATAAACAATCATATTATCTGCTATTAATGACAATTTTCAGTTTTTCTTTTCAGTATATGTATGTCTTTTTTTTCCTGGTCTTCAATTGTATTGGCTGAAACCTCCAGAACAAGGTCGAATAGTGGAGGTGATAGGGGGCATCTGTCTTGTCCTTGATTTTAATGAAGATACTGCTAATGTTCACCTTATATATGTTTGCTATTGGTTTTCTTATAGATATTCAATCAACAAAAACACATTTTCTTTTATTTCTGGAAGGCTAAGAATTTTTTTTTTCTTTATGAGGAATGGGCATGGATTTTTTTTAAATAAAAATTTTATTGAAATATAACAAATAGAAAAGTTCATACATCATAAGGGTTGAGCTAAAGAATTTTACCAAACATATCCCACCAAATATTAAATTAAAAAATTTTTCTTTTGGTATCTATCAAGAAAATAACTTTAACACATTAAGGTAGTAAACTAAAGACATTCTACAGATAAACCCTGCTTGACTTATTTCCTTTCTATTTGGATTTATTCCTGCCATCTTATACATTTTATATGTATCATTCTTTATTTTTAAAAGCAGTTTTATTCACACACCATACAGACCACCCAATGTGAACAATCAATGGCTCTCAACATAATCACAGAGTTGTGCTTTCATCCCACAATCAATTTGAGAACTTGTTCATTGCTCCAAAAAGAAAAACCCCACAACTCCTTGTACCCCCCCTATTATTGACACTTAGCATTGGTGTGGTACCTTTGGTACAACTAATAAAACAATATTAAAATATTACTGTTAATTACAGTCCATAGTTTGCATTAGGTATATTCTTTCCCATATAACAACCTATTAACACATTGTAATAGTGACATACCTTTGTTCTAGTTCATGAAAGAACATTCTTACGTATGTACTTACTATTAACCACCTTCATCGTCCAAAACAGGGTTCACTATCTTATACAGTCATGTGTTTCATCCTCTAGCTTTCCTTCTAGTGACATGCATGGCCCTAAACCTCCCCTTTCAACC
The DNA here is from genome assembly GCF_015220235.1 of Choloepus didactylus. Classification (NCBI taxonomy): domain Eukaryota; kingdom Metazoa; phylum Chordata; class Mammalia; order Pilosa; family Megalonychidae; genus Choloepus; species Choloepus didactylus. Next base: position 62,135,810 of record NC_051311.1, read on the forward strand.
ACAATCACATGCTGTTAATTACATTCACAATAATGTGCTACCATCACCATTTCCAAACATTAAAATCAACCTTATTTAAAACTGCACACATCAGTTTCCCATTCTCTACCCTCATTCTATTTTCTAATAACCTATATTTTAGATATTAACTCCAGGAATTTGCTCATTACACTGAGTTCATATTAGTGAGATAATACTAATGGCTTATTTCACTGAACGTAATATCTTCAAGGTTCATCCATGTTGTTGCATGCATCAGGTCTTCATTTCTTGTTACAGCTGAATATTCCATCATATTTATATACTACAATTTGTTTATCCATTCATCAGTTGATGGACACGAGTTGTCTCCATCTTCTGACAATCATGAATAACGCCACTGTGAATATAGGTGTGCAAACGTCTGTTCAGGTCCCTGCTTTCAGTACTTCTGAGTATATATCTAACAGTGGGATTGCTGAATCATATGGCAGTCACATACTTAGCTTCCTGAGGACCCACCAAAATGTCTTCGACAGCAGTACATTTTATATTCCCACCAGCAGTGAGTAAGAGTTCTATTTCTCCACATCCTCCTGAACACTTGTATTTTTCTGTTTGTTTAATAGCAGCCATTCTAGCAGGTGTGAAATGGTATCTCATTGTGGTTTTGATTTGCATTTCCCTAACAGCTGGTAATGTTGAGCATCTTTTCATATGCTTCTTACCCATTTGTATTTCCTCTTTGGAAAAATGCCTATGCAAGCCTTTTGTCCATTTTTTTTTTTTTTTAAACTGGGTTGTCTTTTTATTGAGTCGCAGGACTTCCTTATACCGTCTGGATATTAAACCGTTATCAGAAATTTGGTTTCCAAATCTTTTTTTCCCATTGAGTAGGCTATCTTTTCACCTTTTCGAAAAGGTTCTTAGAAGCACAAAAGCATTCAATTTTAAGGAGGGCCCATTTATCTATTTTTTCTCTCATTGCTTGTGCTTTGGGTATAAGGTCTAAGAAACCACCTCCCACCACGAGATCTTGAAGATGCTTCCCTACATTTTCTTCTAAGAGTTTTATGGTAGTTCTAATGTTTAGGTCTTTGTTCCATTTTGAGTTAATTTTTGTATAAGGTGTGAGATATGGGTCCTCTTTCATCTTTTTGGATATGGATATCTAGATCTCTCAGCACCATTTGTTGAAGACACTGTTCTGTCCCAGTTGAGTAGACTTGATCACCTTGTCAAAAATCAATTGACCATATATGTGAGGGTCTATTTCTGAACTCTATTAGATTCCATTAGTCAATATATCTATCCTTATGCCAGTACCATACTGGTTTTTTTTTCTTGTTTTAATTTCTATTAAAATACTTTTTTTTGTTTGTTTATAGGGACAAAGAAAAATACATAATTTTACATGTGGTAGGTCATGTGAAATACAATAAATATACACTTCTGGAATACAAAATAGATTAAAAGATCTTCAAAAACAAACTTTAAAAAATGCCTTATTTGTATTTACCTCATTTTGAGAAAAGCTTTCACTTCTTTTTTCCATTTTATTTTATAAATAATTATTCATGTATTCTAATCTTACCAATTTTGTTTTCTGAACCTTTAGAGGTCATATTCCTAAATGGAGACTCCTTTTTGATTTATAACTAGTAAACAGAGACTTGATTTTATTTGAATTATCATTTGATTTGGTGCTACTCTTAGGAGTACAGTTTCAGAAAGATTTTTTAAACACTTTTATTCACAAATCATACAATCCATCCAAAGTGTACAATCAGTGGCTCTTGGTATAATCAAACAGTTGCGCATCAATCACCACTATCAATTGCTCTGAAAAGAAAAGAAAAATCCCATACCCTTTATTCTCCCCTATTATTGCTGTTCAGCTTTGGGTATAGTATCTTTGTTACCATATGAAATAATATTACAATGTTAACTGTTAACTATAGTCCTTAAGTTGCATTAAGTGTATTTTTTCCCTCATATACCTCTCTACTGAGTAACAATTAGATTTTATGGGAGTCCAGGGGACAAAACAGACAAAACCCACCAGCATATGTCTTACAAAGGGAAAGTCTTTTATATTTGGTATTCCAAATAACTGCTGATTTAAATCTAGTGTTTTTTGGTCTGGTTTAAAAAGGGGGATAACCTAATTTAAAACAAAAATTCATAGAAGTGAACTCTGCTTTGGATGGTAATATTGGTTCTAAATTTAGTGAGGCTACTGGCTTCACAAATGTACTTTTAAATTGGAAAAATATTGGTATTTAAAAACTTGAAAAACACTCTAGAACTGGAAATGGACTCTTCTGGGTGACAGACCATACTGAATTTCTGCCTTTCTTTCAAACTATTCATAAACCAGAAATATTAAGAAAAATTTGAATACAAAAAATCATTACATTTAGGGGTAAGTTCTAATGGGAGAAACAGAGGACAGAAAAAGTATAATGTGGTTAAAACATAATGTGGTTCAAGAAATCACCCTCTAAGAAAAGGAGATAAAAAGAAAACATGCTGTTTTAATCACTGTAGCTTTGTAATATGCTTTAAAGTCAGGAAGTGTAAGTTCTCCAACTTCGTTGTTCTTTTTCAGGATGTTTTTGGCTATTCAGGGCCCCTTACCCTTCCAAATAAATTTGATAATTGGCTTTTCCATCTGTTCAAAGTAGGCCAATGGAATTTTGATTGGGATTGCACTGATTCTGTAAATCAATTTGGGTAGAACTGACATCTTAATGACATTTAGTCTTCCAATTCATGAACACAGAATATGCTTCCTTCTATTTAGGTCTTCTTTGATTTCTTTTACTAATGTTCTGTAGTTTTCTGTTAAAAGTCCTTTACATCCTCAGTTAAGTTTATTTCTAGAAATTTGATTCTTTTAGTTGCTATTGTAAATGGAATTTTTTTTTTGATTACCTCCAAAGATAGTTCATTACTAGTGTACAAAAACACTACTGATTTTGGGGTGTTCATCTTGTAACCCACTACTTTGCTGAACTTGTTTATTAGATCTAGTAGCACTGCCATAGATTTTTCAAGACTTTCTAAGTATAGGATCATGTCACCTGCAAATAGTGTAAGTTTTACTTCTTCCTTTCCAATTTAGATATCATTTATTTCTTTTTCTTGTCTACTTGCTCTAGCTAGAACTTTTAGCACCATGTTGAATAACACTGGTGACAGTGAGCATCACTGTCTTGTTCCTGAACTTAAAGGGAAAGCTTTCAGTCTCTCACCACTGAATATGATGTTAACTGAGGGTTTTTCATATATGCCTTTTATCATGATGAAGAAGTTTTCTTTCATTCTTATCTTTTCAGGTGTTTTTATCAACAAAGGTTGCTGGATTTTGTTAAATGCCTTTTCAGCATCAGTCGATATGATCATGCGGTTCTTCCCCTTCAGTTTGTTAATGTGGTGTATTACATTAGTTGATTTTTTTTTTTTTTTTGCATTGAAGCACCCTTGCATACTTGCAATAAAACCCACTTAATCATGGTATATAATTATTTTAATGTGTTACTGGATTCAATCTGCAAGTATTCTGTTGAGGATTTTTGCATCTATATTCATTAGAGGTTGGTCGGTACTTTTCCTTTCCTGTAGTATCTTTATCTGGCTCATTAGGATAATGTTGGTTGGCATCACAGAATGAGTTAGGTTGTGTTCCCTCCTCTTCAATTTCCAATTTTTTGGAAGAGTTTGAGCAGGATTGGTACTAATTCTTCTTGGAACCACTGGTAGAGTTCATCTGTGAAGCCAATGGTACTGGACTTTTCTTTGTTGAGAAGTCCCCCCCCCCTTTTTTTAAATATAATTTTATTGAAATATATTCACACACCATACAATCCATCCCAAGTATAAACTCAGTGGTTCACAGTATCATCACATAGTTGTGCATTCATCACCTTGATTAATTTTAAAACATTTGCATTACTCCAGAAAAAGAAATAATAAGAAAAAAGAAAACCCCAAACATCCCATATCCCTTCCCTATCCCACCCCTCTTAGGGACCTGTTGGGAGGTTTCTTTTTGTTTTGTTTTGTTTTATTGATTTTTTTAAAAATTCAGTTTTATTGAGATATACTCACATACCACACAATCATCCATGGTGTACAATCAACTGTTCACAGTATCATCACATAGTTATGCATTCATCACCCCAATCTATTTTTGAACATTTTCCTTACACCAGAAAGAAACAAAATCAGAATAAAAAATAAAAGTAACAAAGAACACCCAAATCATCCCCTCCCCCATCCCACCCTATTTTTCATTTAGTTTTTGTCCCCATTTTTCTACTCATCCACCCATACACTGGATAAAGGGAGTGCAATCCACAAGGTTTTCACAATCACACTGCCCCCCCTTGTAAGCTACACTGTTATACAATCATCTTCAAGAGTCAAGGCTACTGGGCTGGAGTTTGATAGTTTCAGGTATTTATTTGTAGATATTCCAATACATTAAATCCTAAAAAGGGCTATCTATATAGTGCGTAAGAATGTCCACCAGAGTGACCTCTTGACTCCATCTGAAATCTCTCAGCCACCGAAGCTTTATTTTGTTTCATTTTGCATCCCCCTTTTGGTCAAGATGTTCACAATCCCATGATGCTGGGTCCAGATTCATCCCCGAGAGTCATATCCTGTGTTGCCAAGGAGATTTACACCCCTGGGAGTCAGGTTGTTGGGAGGTCTTTGATGACTGATTCAATCTCTTTGAGATTGGATTGTTGAGGTCTTCGATTTCTTCTAGAGTCAATGCAGGTTGTTTGTGTGTTTCTAGGAAATTGTCCATTTCATCTAAGTTGCCTAATTTGTTGGCATATAGTTATTCATAGCATCCACTTAGGATCTTTTTTATTTCTGTGGGGTCAATAGTAATGCCCCCCTCTTGTTTCTGATTTTACTTATTTGCATCTTTTCTATTTTTTCTTTGTCTGTCTAGCTAAGTTTGTCAATTTTACTGATGTTCTCTAAGAACTAACTTTTGGTTTTGTTGATTCTCTCTTTTGTTTTGTTGTTCCCAATTTCATTATTTCTACTCTAAGCTTTATTTGTTTCCTTCTGCTTGCTTTGGGATTAGTTTGCTGTTCTTTTTCTAGTTCCTCCAGGTGTGCAGTTAGGTTTTTTATTTTAGCTCTTTCTTCCTTCTTAAGGTAGGACCTAAACAGGAGTATAAATTTCCATCTCATTACTGCCTATGCTGCATCCCATTAGTTTTGATATGTTGTGTTCTCATGTTCATTTGTCTTGAGATACTTACAGATTTCTCTTGCAACGTTTTCTTTCACCCACTGAGTGTATGTTGTTTAACCTCTCTATATTTGTGAATTTGCCAGTTCTCTGCCTGTTATTATTTCCAGCTTCATTCCATTATGATCATAAAAAGTGCTTTGTATAATTTCAAGCCTTTAAAATCTATTGAGATCTATTTTGTGACCCAACATGTGTTCTATCTTTGAGAATAATCCATGTGCACTTGAGAATGTATATCCTGCTGTTTGGGGATGCAATGTTCTGTATATGTCTGTTAAGTCTAGTTCATTTATCATATTATTCAAGTTCTCTGTTTCCTTATTGAACCTCTGTCTAGATGTTCTATCTATGGATGAGAGCGGTGTATTGAAGTCTCTAACTATTATTGTAGAGATGTCTATTATTCCCTTCAGTTTTGCCAGTGTTTGCTTCATGTATTTTGGGGCACCCTGGTTAGGTTCATAATAAATATTTGTGATTGTTATTTCTTCTTAGTGGATTGGCCCTTTTAGTAATAGATAGTGTCCTCCTTTGTCTCATAACATTTTTGCATTTAAAGTCTATTTGGTCCAATTTTAGCATAGCCACCCCAGGCTTTTTTGGTTGCTGTTTACATGGGCTATCTTTTTTCAGCCTTTCACTTTCAACCTATTTGTATCCTTGGGTCTAAGGTGAGTCTCTTGCAGACATATAGATGGATCATGTTTAATCTATTCTGCCAATCTGTGTCTTCTGATTGGGGAGTTTACTCCATTATCATTCAATGTTATGACTGTACAGGCAGCACTTACTTCAACCATTTTATCATTTGGCTGTACATGCCATTTTTTTTCTCTCTTCCTACTCTTTTCGTTACCCTTACTGATAATCTTGATTTCTACACTCTCCTCCAAGTCTCTCTCCCCTGTCTTTTCTTTTCAGCCTGCAGAACTCCTTTTAGTATTTCTTGTAGGGCAGGTCTCTTGTTAACGAACTCTCTCAGCTTCTGTTTATTTGTGAATACTTAAAACTTTCCCTTGTTTTCCGAAGGACAATTTTGCTGGATAAAGAATTCTTGGCTGGTCGTTTTTCTTTTTCAATATATTAAATATATCATACCACTACCTTCCCACTTCCAAGGTTTCTGATAAGAAATCAGCCCTTGGTCTTATTCTGGATCCCTTGTATGTGACAAACAGCTTTTCTCTTGCTGCTTTCACAATTCTCTATCTTTGGCAGTTCGCAGTCTGATTAGCATATGTCTTGGAGTAGGTCATTTTGGAGTCTGTTTGGAGTACACTATGCTTCTTGGATATGCATATTTATATCTTTCATAAGAGTTGGGAAGTTTTGGGCCATTATTTCCTCAAATATTCTCTCTGCCCCCTTTCCCTTCTCTTTTCCTCTGGGACTCCCATGACATGTATGTTTGTGCACTTCGTACTACCATTCAATTCCCTGAGTCCCTGCTCAATTTTTTCCATTCTTTTCTCTTCTCTTCTTCTGCTGGTGAGATTTTGAATGTCTTGTCTTCCAGTTCACTGATTCTGTCTTCTGCTTGTTCAAACCTGCTGCTGTATGCCATTTTAAATCCCTTTTATTGTGCCTTTCATATTCGTAAGTTGTTACACTTGTTTTCATATTTTCAAATTCTTCTCTATGTTCACAGTGTCTTCTTAATATCCTGTATCTCTTCAGCCATATTTTCCTTCATCTCCCTGAATTTAATTTAGAAGGTTTGAACATCTTTGGTTAGCTCCTCTAAATTTTTAATTTGTTGCTTTGGTTGGGCCATATTTTCCTGTTTCTTAGTATGGCTTGTAATTTTTCGCTGATATATGGGCATCTGATTATCTTGATGAGACTATTTGGAAGATCAGTTTAGGATTTTGTTGTTGTCTGAGTTTATGTTAAGGCTCTTCTTTTACATTTGGTTCATTGTCTTTTACACTGGCCAAAACAGGGCCAGGGACCTAAGCTGGAGGGGGTGGGGCAGACCAGTTCCAAAGAGCCTTGGGGAGAGGGTAGGAAAGACACCAAAAAGCTTTTTTCAGCTCTGCAAGGCTGGGCTTTCCTGGCCTGCCTAGCAAATGGCATTCTTTACCAGGAAGCCTTTTTGACAGTTCCCTGAAGGCACACATTCCTTGCCTCCCCAGCAGAAGGCACTCTTCGGCAACCTATTCTTTACAGCTCTAAGAAGTTAGGATATTTTTAGCCCTCTGGCAGCTCTGCCTCTGGCATGTGTCAAAAGCATAGTGGCACCTGTCCAGTATGGGCTAAAGCAGTGGGACCCAGTGGTCTAAAGTCACCAGCAAATAGTTGGATTAGTACTGGGCCATGTCCCCCTCTGTCCTTGGATAGAAGGACTTCTGTGGTCCTCTCAGTCCACAGCAGCCTTCCAGGCTGGGGCCAGGATGACCTGAAGCAGCTTGCCTCAAGGGAGGGAGATGGGCACCAGGAACCAGTGTCAAGCGAGGTTTCTCACTGCAGTTTCTCAGTCTCTTTGTCTTGCTCTTCCCTGAATGCTGTGCAGTACTCCCTGGTCTCTGGAGCCTTTGAACAGTTGTTTCATAGAGGTTCTTCCCACCCACTAGCTGTTTTGGGGAGTGAGTGCAAAACCCTATCCCACTATCTTTTCAGAATTTCACCCCACATTTATCACTCATTGTTTTTCCCCCATTTTCCTGATTTTGTGGAAATGATTTCTTTTTTCCTAAGAAGATATACATCCTCTTAGTATTTTAACAAACATATTTTTCTAACAATATTAAGTCTGGAAAGACATTTGACAAGTAATGGTTCCTCTAGAAAGGGAAATAAGGTGAGGAGTGAAGATGTGAAGCAGAACCTCTGCTTCTGAATTTAACTCCTATTGTGAAATATATCACATATAAGGGAATATACATAAATATAAGTATATAGTTTGACAACTTATTAAAATGGGGACATTATCTAGGTCAAGAAATAGTATACTGCCAGTACTCCGAAGCCCCCTTAACTGCTCCTTCTGAGCACAACCCCCTCCAAACCACTTTCTTCCCTCTGGAGGCAACCTAATTCCTGATTTTCATAACAATGATAAAAAATTGCTTTCTTTTCATAACTTTATTATATCTAGGTATACATCCCTAGACAATATTGTTTATTTTGATGTGTATTTGAATAGAATGATACAGTATGTATTCTTTCTAAGCTCTTTCACTCCCAATTATGTGTTTGAGATCCATCCATGTTGCTGGGGATAGAGGTGATCTGTTCATCCCCATTGCCAAAAAGTATTTCTTACTATGACTATATACCACATTTTACTTATCCAGTCTATGTTGTGTAAATGGACATTTGGGTTGTTTCAAATATGTGACTCTTAATGCTGCTATAAACTTTTTTGTACATGTTTTCAGGTGCACAGTTGCCCACATTTCTGTTCGCTACAGATGTCTAAAAATGAATTTCTCAGTCATAATGTATGGAAATCTTTAACTTTACTACATAAGGCCAAGCTTTTTCAAAATGGTTGTAACAATTTACACAGTAACCAGCAGCACATGAGAGTTCCTGTTGCACCACATTCTTAGCAGTCAGTCTTTTTCATTTGGCAATTTCTGTGAGATTGTGGAGCTATCATACTGTGCTTTTAATTTGCATTTTTCTTATTACTAATGAGGTTGGACACCTTTTCATGTTTATTGTCCATCTGAATTTTTCCTTTAGGGAAGTCCCTGCTCAAGTCTTTAATATGTTCTATTGAGTTGTCTGTCTTTGTCTCACTAATTTGTACAATTTCTTTATATATGCTTAAGATAAGGACCTTCACTTTTCACCTTATGCATTTCCATATTATTTGAATTTTTCTCTTAATAAACAGACATTATGCTTGGAAATTTCAAAACAGAAAGGAATGAATACATAGACTTGGCATCATACCCTGCAAAATAATATCTTCAAAAGATTTTTCATTTTTTATAGGAAAATTGTAGGTCTACAGAAAAATAATGCATAAAATACTCCCTATGATTAACACCTTGCACTAGCATGGTACTTTTGCTACAATTGATGAAAGGTCATTTTTATAACTGTACAACTATAGTCCATGGTTTATTCTGGGGTTCACTGTGTTGTACAATCCTATGGATATATTTTTTTAAAACTTTTTATTCTAGTAACATATACACAACCTAAAATTTCACCTTTTTAACGACCCTCAAATGCATATTTCTGTGTGTTAATTACATTCACAATGTTATGCTACCATCACCACCATCCATTACCAATACTTCTCCATCATCCCAAATAGAAACTGTGTACAATTTAAGCATTAACTCCCCATTTATACCCCCACTATGGCCTCTAGTAACCTATATTCTAGTTTCTGACTTGATGAATTTACATATTCTAATTATTTCATGTGAGAGAGATCATACAATATTTGTCCTTCTGTATCTGGTTTATTTCAGACAACATGATGCCTACAAGGTTCATCCATGTTGTCACATGTATCAGGACTTCATTCCTTTTTACAGCTGAAAAAATATTCCACTGTGTGTTTATAATACCACATTTTGTTTATCTATTCATCAGTTGATGGACACTTGGGTAGCTTTCATATTTTGGCAACTGTGAATAATGCCACCACGAACATCAGTGTGCAAATATCTGTTCAAGTCTCTGCTTTCAATTCTTTTGAGTATATACCCCAGAAGTGGGATTGCTGGGTCATATGGTAAACCTATATTTAACTGTCTTCCACAGCAGCTACACCATTTTACATTTCCAACAACAATGAATGAATGTTCCTGCTTCTCCACAAATCCTCTGCAACACTTATAATTTTGTTTTGTTTTGTTTTGTTTTAAAGAAAAACAGTAGCCATTCTAGTGGGTGTGAAATGATATCTCACTGTGGTTTTGATTTGCATCTCCCTAATGTTTAATGATGCTGAGAATCTTTTCATGTGCTTTTTGGCCTCCTCTTGTATATCTTCCTTGTAGAAATATTCCAGTCTTTTGCCCATTTGTTCATTGGGTGGTCTTTTTGTCAAGCTGTAGGATTTCTTTATATATTCTGGATATTAACTCCTTATCAGATATGTTTTCAAATATTTTCTCCCATCGTGTATGGTCATTTTACTTTCATGATAAAGTACTCTGATGTGCAAAAGCTTTAATTTTGGTGAGGTCTCATTTATCTTTTTTCTTCTGTTGTTTGTGCTTTGGGTGTAAACTCTCAGAAACTACTGCCTAACAAAAGGTCCTAAAGATGCTTCACTACGTTTTCTTCTAGGAGTGTCATAGTTTAGGTTCTTATATTTAGGCCTTTGATCCATTTTTAGTTAATTTTTGTATATGGTGTGGTGTAGGGGGTCCACCCTCATTTTTTTTTGCAAATGGAGATCCAGTTTTCTCATACCATTTGTTGAAGAAACTATTCTTTCTCATTTGCGTGGACTTGGTACCTTTGTCAAATATCAACTGACTATAAATGTGAAGGCTGATTTCTGAACTCTCAATTAGATTCTCCTGGTCTATATATCTGTCCTTGTGCCAGATACTGTGGCTTTGTTCTAAGATAGGAAAGTATGAATCCTCCAACTTTTTTTTCAGGATGGCTTTGGCTGTTCAGGGATCCTAGCCCTTCCATATAAATTTGATGATTGAGATTTCCATTTCTGCAAAGAAGGCTGTTGGAATTTTTATTGGAATTGCATTGAATCTATAAATTGCTTTGGGTAGAATGGACATCTTAACAATATTCAGTCTTCTAATCCATGAACATGGAATATCCTTCCTTCTATTTAGGTCTTCTTCAATTTCTTTTAACAAAGTTTTGTAGTTTTCTGTGTACAAGTCCTTTATATCCTTGGTTAGATTTATTCCTAAATATTTGATTCTTTTAGTTGCTATTGTAAATTGATTTTTTTTTCTTGATTTCTTCTTCAGATTATTCATTACTAGTGTATACACACTACTGATTTTTGCATGTTGATCTTGTACCCCACCATTCTGCTGAATTCATTTATTTGCTCTTGGAGCTTTGTTGTGGATTTTTCAGGATTTTCTGTATATAGGATGATGTCATCTGCAAATAGAAAAATTTTACTTTTTCCTTTCCAATTTGGATGCCATTTCTTTTTCTTGCCTAATTGCTCTGGCTAGAACTTCTGGCACAAAGTTGAATAACAGTGGTGACAGTGGGCATCTTTGTCTTGTTCTGATCTCAGAGGGAAAGCTTTCTGTATTTCACCACTGACAGAAAACTTTTGGTCTTACACCAATAAGTATCAGGTTAGTTTTGGGTTCTTTGCGTATGTGCCCTTTATCATATTGAGATTTAGCACATTTTAAGTCATCTGAGATTTTAGTTCTAGAATTTATATATTTTTATGTATATATAAAATATATTGACCATGAAAATTAATGTTTCTTAGCAATTACATTAGCTTCGCAGTCACCTCATTTTGTCACAAGTCTGCTTCACTAGTTTCTTTGCACATCAGTGCTTCTTACATACTGTATCTTCCTCTTTCTTGGAATTGTTTCTCATTTTACTGGGAGTACTACTTCAAGTAATTTTCACAAAAAGGGTGTATGGATGGTAAACTTTCAGAGTTATTATTTGTTTTGGCCCCCCCAGTCTTAGTTTCCTCACTGCTAAAGTATACTGTTCAATGGGTTGGCTTAAAAAACAAGAATTTATTGACTCATGGTTTTGAGAAAGTCCAAATCAAGACATCACCAAGATGATGCTTTCTTCCTAAAGACTGGCACCCTGGGGCTGGCTGCCAGTGAACCTTGGTCCTTGGCTTCTCTGATACATGGCACAATGCACACGGCAGCCTGTTGACTTTCAGCTCCTTGCTTCCCATGGCTTTCTATGTCTGAATTTCATGCTGCTTATAAAGGACTCCAGTAATAGGATTAAGACCCATCCTGACTGTGTTGGGCCACACCTTAACTGAAGCAATCTCATCCAAAGGTCCTACTTATAAGGGGTTCACCCCTGTAGCAGGAATGGATTAAGTTTAAGAACATGTTTTTTTCTGGGGTACATAACTCCAAATCACATCCATTTAAACATCAGTAAGGCTGCGTAAGTTATTCTGCACTCAAACTAATTTTCCTCAGAACACTGATGGTGCTTATCTTCTGGCAAACCACATTGCAGATGAGAAATCCAGTGCCAATCTGATTCTTATTCTTAACACTTTCTATGTAACTTGTTTTCTGTCTCTGGAAAAATAAGGAGTTCAGTAATGTATAGGAAGGCACTTTTTGTTTGTGTTTTCATTTTCCCTGCTTGTTATTTGGTGGGCCTTTTATACTTGAAAACTCAGTGTTTCTTCAGTGTATGGAAATATTCTTTATTTCTTTTATTTTCTCTCCTGTTGTCTGATCTCTTCTTCTGTAACTCATATTAAATGGATACTGGATTCCTTAGATCTATCCACAGAGTACGCATTTTCTTCATATGCTCCCCACTTTTTGGCATTCTTGCTTTATTATCTGGATATTTCCCCTACTTTATTTTCATGAAAAGTAACTGATCTCCAGCTTGTCTATTACTTAGTCCTCCTACTGAGTTTTTATTTCAGTAATCATTTCTTCAATATAGAACTAGTTAATTTTTTAATCATTCTTTTTTTTCTCCACAGCAGTTGGGTTTTGATTTATGAATCCATTTCACTCTTGACTCTCTGAAGATACCTCCTATGATTAGAACTTCCTAAAGTTCTATTCTGCTTCCTACAGTATCTCTGTTTCCCAGATAGTCAGCTATTTTGTTTGTCCACTTTGGTCGTCATCTTTCAAGTCTAGTTTCCCTCAAATGTCCAGTGAGTCTTGATTACCTGTTCATATTAATAAATGAAGGACTAAACGGATTAAAATCATAAGAGGTCTGAGTTTCCTCAACAGTTGCATTAACTAGTCACCATAAACTTCAAATAGAACATCCATCTAACTGTGGGCCTCGGCAGGTTAAGTAATACAGTGATAAGCAGGCTTCCCTTCAAAAGTGGAGAAAAAGAAAGCAGTTTTGCCTTACCATCATCAAAATAAGGAAGGCTGCATTCTGGTTATAAGGTCATTTAATGTGCCTCAACCCTTGACGGCGCTCCCTTTCTTTTCCTCTTCCCCATCTCACCCTTCTCACCCAATCTATTGTGAAGGCCCATTTACCTAAGGCTCTGCTTTGCTCTTTCTCTCCAATTTCGTCCATGCTAGCAATGCCTGCCCAATCTTTCCTAAAGCAAATCCCCCACTTTCCTTAAAGAGCTGTTCTGTGGCTAATGGAACTAATGCCATTGCCAGAGCTCCTTATACAAAGGGAGGGAGGGAACAAGGAGGAGAAATAACTGTTTTGGAGGTAGTCATTTAATTATGTGCACTGATGCTATGCATTCTCTCACCCTGCTCCTTCTACTAGCTGACTCTAAGCTTAGAGTTTCAAGGAAGGGACATTACTAAGACATTCTCTCGCTTCTATCATGTAGCAGGAGCAGCTATTCTGAGTTGCATTTTACACTGTTCTGGTTTCTCAATCAATCTAATTCTAAGTATTTTATATTACATTGAAATTCCTCAAAATTTCTGGTATTGTAACAATACCTATGGTAACAGGTAACATTAATTCAACATTTGTTAAATATAAAAGACTCTTCTAAGAGCTCTGTATATATTATCTCTCTTGATCTTCATAACAACCTTAGGATGTAAGGTACTATTATTATCACCCTAATTCTAAAAAAACAAAAGGAAAAAAAAAAAAAAAGAAAAAAGAAAAACACAATTTGCCCCAGAACACACAGATGGTAAATGGCAGTGCCTGGATTTGGACACAAGTAATCCAACTGCAAGGCTTCCCTTTTCTGGTTTCCAATACAATTATGATTTATTCTTTTTCTTGTCTGTTTTGTCTTTTTCCATGGTATCTGAGAAGCAGGGGAAAGGATTGGATGCATTCAACCTATCATTTTGTACTGAAAGACCAGTATTCTTTTCATTACACAATACTTTTAATTAGTAGACATAACTTTGAGAAGATGTAGCAACTAGTGAAGGAATTTTGTGAGAGAAAACTAACTCCATGAAACTGTCTTCAACAAAAATCAAGAGAAGTATGGGGTGCTGGTTTGAATATATTATGTCTCCCCCAAAGCCATATTCTTTAATGCAATCTTGTGAGGGCAGACTTATTAATCTTTTGATTAGGGTGTGACCTCATGATTGAATGTTTCCATGGATATCTGACCCCACCCATTCAGGGTAGGTCTTGATTAGTTCAGTAGACCACTTAAAAAAGCTCCAGGCCCAGACACTAGCTGAAGCCAAGAGATGCTTGCTGATGCTTTGAGATGCTGGCCCAGAGTTTGCTCTGGGGAAGCTAAGAGAGGACAAAACGCCCCCAGAACAGCTGAGAGAGACTTCTGGAGAAACACTTGCTGATGCCTGGAGATGCTTGGAGATGCTAGCCCAGAGTTTGCTCCAGAGAAGCTAAGAGAGACAAGCCCAGAGACATTTTGGAGAAAGCCATTTTGAAACCAGAACCCTGGAGCATATGCCCCTGATGCCTCAATGCACAGGAGCTGAAGAAGCTAAGAGAGACAAGCCCAGAGACATTTTGGAGAAAGCCATTTTGAAACCAGAACCCAGGAGCAAAGGACCAGCAGTCGCCAGCCATGTGCCTTTTCAGCTGACAGAGGTGTTCCAGACGTCATCGGCCATTCTTCAGTGAAGGTATCATCCTGTTGATGTCTTAGGTTAGACACTGTTATAGCCTTAGAACTGTAAATTTGTACCGCAATAAACCCCCATTATAAAAGCCAATTCATTTCTGGTATTTTGCATAACAGCAGCACTAGCAAACCAGAACATAAGGTATAGGATTCTCCCCAAATGAGAATTTACAAAGTGGCTGTTTTAAAAGTGTTGATAAGTTAAAAAAAACAAAACAAAAAAACCCACGAAATTTATAAACCTAATGAAGCATTAAATAATAGCATTTTCATGTTCTCAGTAATTCATTAGTTTACTGTCACCACCACCAAAAATAAGGTGAAAACATAATAAAATTTTAGTTCCATCCTATTCTGACAGTAGCATTTTTAAGAACTTAATTCAACTCAAATACATATGCTATACATACTACTTGCCTTGTATTACAAACTAGAGATAAAGAAATGAAAGGCACTGTCCCTGCCCTTACAGAGCTTCCAGTCTAATGGGAGGTACAGACAAGTAAACAAACAACTGTAATTCAGTGCAATAAGTGCTATGATACAGGTAGGTACACCAAAGGTGCCATCAAAACAAAAAGGAGACAGATGTGCCAGAGAGGTTTCCCTGAAAGTCATTCTCAGAGTATTAAAGGATATACTGTTACTGGTTTGAGGAGATTAAACTGAATTTATCTTCTCCCTAAAACCTGCCTCTCCATCCACCTATTTATCCTGGTGAAGAGCACTATGGTCCACACAGAAAACTGGAAGTCATATTTGACTCGACCCTCTTCCTCTTCAATTAGTCAAGTTACATCTAATTCCACTTCCTTATATTTCCAATCAATTCCCCACTCATCATTTCTACTACAATTACCCTGGTTGCAACTTCTTGTCATTTCTTACCTTGATAACTGTAATAACTTCCTAACTGGGCTTTCAATTAATTCTCTTCACTAGCTAAAAAAAACAAATCTGATCCTGAGAACTCAACTTCATTGGCTCTCCACTTGATCTGGCCCTCTGCAGCTTCTGTTTTCCACCATACTAAACTTCTACAGTTTTCTGAAAGCACCATGCTCTGTTTTGAATAAATGCTTTACTCAAGCTGCTTGGTCCCCATGGTCTGAGGCGTTCCAACCTTCTTCTGAAAATACCTACCCATCCTTTCAACACTGAAAAATCATCCTGATGGCCACTCCTCCCTTACCAAGCTGAGTCCCAGGCCATACTACCTCATCAGGGCATTTATCACAAAGAATTACACTCAAATTATTTTGTAATTGTCTGTTTAACTGAATCTATTATCTAGATCATCAAGCCTAGCACATGGCCTGGTACCTAGGGGCCTAGCAACCAAGAAATATTGAAAGCATGAAAGAATGAACAAATGAATGAAGATAGTTAAGCCTATGAAAACTGATGAGATAACTAAAGGAGATGATGGAAAGAAACACAGAATTTGGGAGCAATACCCACCTTTAGTGAGTAGGAAGAAAAGAAGTCAGAGAAGGAACAGAATGAATAATCAAAGAGCTAGGAAGAAAACATCTAGGATTCTATAGTAAAACAACCCAAAAGAAGATAAAATTTGAAGGTGCACGTGGTCAACAGCACTGAACACTACAAACAAATCAAAGAAGGTGAGAATTAAGAAAAGGTCACTGATTAAGAGGTGGTCACTAGGGCTGAGTTTATTTCCACCTCACTCTTCTCAGCACTGTCAGAGACCATATTTCTCAGCCATTATTTAAGACAACTTAGGGATTACAAATAACCAATGAAACTTACCTGTGCTAATATTTCTTTTCCTTGATTAACAAACTGAAAAGCACAGAATATACAAAAGAATATAAAATCCCACCATCCAGATATAAGCATGGTTATTTCACTATTTCCTTTGTTTTGTTTATGTTTATATTTTTGGATAACTGACATTATATTGAATCAATATCCTAATTAGACAACTATTAAATTATGCTTGTATTTATTCAGCCCAAGTTAGCTTTCTCACTGGTAATCAATAAATTAGCATTCCAATGTATTAACAGGAAAAAAAAGTATTATAAAACTAGATGTGCCTGCTTAGTCACATGTGCACAGTGGGTATTCTATGATATAATACTAAAATTAGCTATTAATTTGTATCAATAATACTATTTATGCTAAAAGGTAGCACACAACCCTAAATATCTAATCTTTTCTTGACCCATGTAAGTTTTGATTTTATTCTTTTCATGCTCTGGAGCTCGGCTACTAAGAACAAGTTAGGCACTAGATAGAGAAACACCTTGAGCAGCTGCAGGACTTTTTCCTAGTTTTTGTTGTTTTTAATCTCTTCAGTCAAAATTAGATACACTGGCTTATAAATTATTTAATAATTCCTATATTACAACATTAAACATGCTTGTCTGACAATTTGTTGTATCTCAAAAAATGGTGTGAACTATAGTTTTCAAACCTCTTCCGAGATTTTCTTTTTTCACTATGGAGTACGTTTTAGTGGAAAAAATAAAAAGGAGAAGGATGTAACATTTCTAAAAGTACAAATCGCTAGGTCAAAAGGTATGAACATTTTTAAGACTTTTGATACATATTGCCAAATTGGATCCCGAAAGATACTGTATGTATAAAATTTACAAATTCCATCAATATATGAGTTTCATTTCCCGATAATCTTTCCAACACTGGATATTCATATTTTTAATTTTTGCCAATCTAATTGATGCAAATGGTACCTTATTATTTTAATTTGCATGTTTATAACAATAATGAAAATAAGTATTTGTTCATAGTTATTGGCCATTCACATTTCTTCTTTATGACTTGATTATTCATAGCCTTTTACTTATTTTCCTAGTGGGCAGTTGCTTTTAAACTGTTGATTTAAAAGAGCTCTGTATATATTCATATTAATCATTTGTTACAAATATTTACTCCTTTTTTATCTTTTAATTTTATTTATGGCATTTGACATAAGATTTTTTAATTTTACACAGTCATATAAATAATTTTTATTTTTTCCTTAGAATATTTAGAAAATTCTTCTCTACATCCATACTGTATAAATTATTCACTCAATATTCTTTCTAATATGGTTACAGTGGAATAATACTAACATCAGTGAGATGATTTATTTCCACCCTATTACACACAGTAAGGGATTCTAACTCCCCAAAGTTTATAATTACAATTCTGACAGTGATCAATATGAAACATAGGTTTAAAATTAACTTCTAAACTTTTCTTTCTCCAATTTTATGTTTGGACAATAAATTAAAAAAAAAAAAAACAGTTTGAATTTAGAAAATTCATTAAAAGTTCTCTTTAACCCATATGAAGCACAGATCTCTTGCTAGTTATCACCCACCTCTCAAAAACCTGTTAGGGATCCTTATGATGGGACAGGACTGAATGAAGCGCCTCCTAACTGGGTCCCATCGTATTTTCTTCTTACCTGTTACCACAATTATCAGCAATAAGTCAGACACATACAACACATGGCAAATAATACAATTACTGTAGTTATAAAGACAGAAAAACAGGAAACAAAACAATACTTGAACACAGAAAGAAGTGATGTAAAGTAGCACTTAACCCTGTTTTGGAAGTCACAACAAAATTAAATTAATACATAAGCAGTGACGAAGGTTTTCAAATCTTTTCCCCAAAAGCATACAAACAGTTGTGTGCAGCATTTTTCTGAATTCTGACTCAAAGCTATGTGCACTCAATAATCACCAATGCCATCTTGTGGCAAAAATTCACCAGGAGCTTTAAAAACAGATTAAAAACTGAACGTTTTTAAAAGTCAGTGACTGTCAATAAAAGGAACTCTGACCAAAACTAACAGGGTATAACATAAGCTCCTGTTCTATTCCAAGTTTAGTAACATTCTTTTATTAGTTACATAATGGGCACCATTCTTTAAATGTGAAATAAACTTAATGTGCCATAATTAAACTTTTATGAAAGCAACCAAATAAAACAAACATTTAATATCTTGGCACTCCCACAAAAAAAGAAGAAGAAGAAGAAGAAGAAGAAGAAGAAGCAGAAGAAGAAGAAGAAGAAGAAGAAGAAGAAGAAGAAGAAGAAGAAGAAGAAGAAGAAGAAGAAGAAGAAGAAGAAGAAGAAGAAGAAAAAGTTCATCTGCCTTCTCTGGAAGCAAATTAGCTCTACATTAACCACAGTTAAGACTTTTTTTTCCTGATAAAAGAGAAGAAAAGTGCAATACCTTGTAGAACTGTTCAACTGGACAATTCTTTCTCACTCAAAGTTTTGGTAGCTCCCAAAGACAGCTCTTATTAACAATAAGAACAATTTTAATATCTGTATAGTGTTTAAAGCTGACAAAGAGCTTCTATATATATTAGCTCTTTTAATTCCATTACCAATTCTTTATTCATTCAACAATCATTAAGTACCTGCTATGCCTGGAGCCCTAGGCTAGCCTCTAGTGTTGCATAAGAAGGATATGACTCCTATCTTCAACAATCTCATGGTCTTGTGCAGAAGGCAGATGTGTAAACAAATGATTACATTACAATGAAGTAAATGCTATTATAAGGGCAATAAAAATACTCTGAAGATATTATCATCTTAATTTTACAAATGAAGACGTAAAGGAAATTTAAGTAACTTAATGCCAGAGACAGGATTCAAGCCCAGGTCTTCTGACTCTAAAATCTGCCTTCTTTCCAATACACCACACTAACCCTGTCTCAAATTTCCTAGAAAGAAAATAACTTTTATTTTAGGGAATTGCAAATATATTCAGATGTTTATCAGCAAGGTTTAGTTTATTTAATATAGTACTTGTACATAGAGATACACAAACTCTGTGTAATGAAATGACATTATTTGTATATGTGTATTTAATTTTGTATAGGAGACACATTTATGCGCAAGAGGAATAATTATTTATTTTGCAAAAAGGTTTGTCTTTTAACCTCTAAGCCTTTTAAATTGATGGTTCCCAAATGTTGGGCCACAGACCATGCCAAGATTAAGGTGAAGATTCACCAGTCCAACACAAAATGAGAAAAAATATAGACAAGGCAGTGAATTTTTCAAAAAGCTAAAATATTCCATTTAAAGACCTGCCCTTTTTCCAGAAATTAGTACCTTTGTGTTGGTCAAATATTCTTTTACGAAATAATGGTAATAGGAAATGGTGGTTGTTTTTTTTTTTTTTCATATCCTTTCTTGGAAAAATAGCTAAGTTGCAAGCCTATGTGTATCTCCAAAATATATGTATATTTAAATTTTATGTGCTTATGACATACAAAAGTCTGGACAACCACTGTTTTAAATCAACACAATATTTATTGAAGACTCATGTACCCAATACTATAATATACACTGTAAAAGGATATATAAGATGTATAAGAAAGCTCCCCTGCCCTCAAGAAGCTTTTATTCTAATTAGGGAGACAAGACAGACACACAAAACAATTAGATAGCAATACAAGACAATATAACAAGTGATTAGTTTAAAATTTGACATTTTTATGTATCAAAAGTATTAAAATGTACATACCCTTTGACCCAGCTATTCCACTTCTAGGAATTTATTCCTAAAGAAACAATCATAGATGCATGCAAAGATGTATGGACAAAAGATATTCACTGTGGTATTATTTATGATGGTAAATTAGAAACACTTTAAATGTCCAATGATGGGGAGATGGTTAAGTAAAAGATACTAAACACAGTTAAATATGTTCATATTCTACATAACCACTAAAAATTATATACAAGAATACTTACTAACATAAGAAAACATTCACAACATATTGCAAATAAAAAATTCAAGGTACACAATAGTATTAGAATCTGATACCATTTCAAAGAAAAATCTGCATATATGCACAAAAATTACAGGAATGGTATATACCTCAAATTTTAATTGTGGTTATCTTTGGGTGACTATTATGAATGATTTTTTTTCTCCTTCGTGCTAGTCTTTATTTCCCAAGCTTTCTATTAGGTAGACTTTATTTTTGGACTGGAAGAAAAACAATACCACATTACTTCAATTTTTTAAAAACACTGTGATAAGAAATGCCAAAAAGAAACACACCAAAATGTTAAGAGTGGTTATGACTAGGGATGGGGCTATCATCCCTTATATGTTGTCCAAAAATCCTATAATGAGATATATTATCTTATAATGTAAAAATATAAAACTACATTAGACATCAACTAGATGTGTCCCCTTTTCTCATTAAGTTGAAGGGTGGTCACTGCCTAGACATCCCTGAAGACAGGAAAGAGATTAAACTAGAGGAAGGGGTAGCAACAGACAAGATGGAATTTAATAAAGGATTATAGATACTGAATCTCTATATAATTTTCTTTTTCTTAATTCCTAGGATATTAGAAAAGATAGAAGGAAAGAACTGAAATGGTGGAACTGGAACCCACAGCATCCTTTGAAATTTCTTCTATAGCTGCTTGTTAAACTGTAATTTGAAAGCTATCACCTTTTTGTAAATATGTTATATTTCACAATAAGGAAATAACTGAAACTATGGTGCTGTAACTTGTAACAACTCTGGAAATTTCCAATATAACTACTTGTTAAATCATAATTTGAAAGATACTATCTTTTTGTATATATGTTATATTTCACAATAGGGAAATAACTGAAAATGGAACTGTAACCCATAATATTCTTTAAAATTTTCTATCTACTAGATAAATTGCATTTGGAAAGTTATCACGTCTATGTATACATGTTATATTTTATAATTTAAAAATATGAAAAAAGAAAAAAATACATATATACTAGGTAAACTTCATCTCAGTCAAAAACAGCTAAAGATAAGTTTTATTCTTTAATTTTTTACTGTGGTAAAATACATATAACATAAAATTTGCCACTTTACCCATTTTTAAGTGTAAAATTCGGTACCATTAATTACATTCACACTTGTGCAACCATCACCACTACTTCCAAAACTCTTTCATAACCCCAAATAGAAATTCAGTACCTATTATGCAATTACTGCCCATTCCTTCTCTCTCCAGCCCCTGGCGTCTAATCTACTTTGTCTCTACGGATTTGCCTATTCTAGATATTTCACATAAATGGAATCATACAGTATTTGTCCTTTTGTGTCTGGCTTATTTCACTCACCATGTTTTCAAGGTTCATCCACGTTACAGTATGCATCAGAGCATCGATCATTTTTACGGCTGAGTAATATTTCATTGTATGTGCATATGGAGCACATTTTGTTTATCTATTCATCTGTCAATGGACACTTGGTTGTTTCCATCTTTTGACTAGTGTGAATGCTGCTGCTATGAAATTGGTGTAGAATCCCCGTTTTCAGTTCTTTGGGGAATATACCTAAGAGTGGACTCGTGGGGTCATAGTCATATGTTAATTCTATGTTTAACTTTTTGAGGAATAAAAGTAGTTTTTAAATGGCAAAACAAACAAACAAAAAAACAATACATTGGAATAACATTGAAGGAATAACACTGAAAATTACTGAACCAAAGTTGTAATCAAAACTCCTTTCATCTGTTTTCTCAAGGCTTCTGTCAAATATCTTTGGCCTGTTCCTCTCTCAGTAACCAATATAACTCTGTGATAGGCACAGGCTAATGTTGACTCCTTCGAAGTTATCCAGGTACGGTACATGCTAATTTTATAACCCATATTTTCTTCCTTCAACCAAAGAGCAAAAAAGAAGATAAACCAGAAACATAGTAGTGTAATATCCACAGAAAAAAAATTCTTTTTAACTTTTAAGGAAATACATGCCTTTCCATATTTCATATAAATATATTCCTGGTCTAAACTTTGGTTCACTTAAGTTTAAATTTTTACATATTCAAATTGTTATTCTTCATTTGTGATTCCTTCTACTCTTCAAAACAAAAAAGGAAAAAAAAAACTAGCAAATTTCTTCAAAGATCTTATCAATATTTTATTTTCTGCTAGGCTTACAATTTTTTCTCTTTTTATTAAGTTCATTTCACTATAAATATAACACAGTACTGACTGAATTGAGAGAGTACACTGTGAGCTCCCTTCCCTTTTCCCCAAACCTCCCAAGTAAACACAGAAGCCATTAAAAAAAAAAAAAAATCCATAATCAAAGGAAAAATAAGCACTTAGTGGACTACAACTATGAGGAACACCGAAAGATGAAAACCTGATAGAATCAGATTACAGGAGGAAACCACAGTCCCGTATGCCCAGAGAAAAGGGCTGCAGCAAGGGATGTTCCGGGTACACTACACCAAGAGGTGGAAGGCAGAACTGAAAAAATTTACAGTATGACTGGGTAAGGGACAGCACAGAAGTAACACAGCTGGCCAACCCCTCCCATCCATTCACTTCTTTTAGTGAGGCATTATAGAATACAGGCATTTTCTTCCAGATGGAAACAGTGGCATCAAACAACAAAGGTGTCATTATTCCTTGAGCATGAACACCTGGATGTGTGAATATCAACATCCAAGAACAGGAGGAGACACTCACACTAAATAAGACTGGAAACCGGTAAGCTCTATCCCATTGCACATTCCATCCCTCCCCACAACCAATGAAGACCTGCTGCAATATACAGAAATAACACTCACAGGAAGGCTGATAAGGATTCTCAAAGATGAATGAGCATGAAACCAAACAAGAAAAAAGGGCATTAGGTGACAAACAGAAAAACTCACACCCAAAGAAAGAGTTAATAAACAGAATAAGATTTTAGAATAAGTACAATTAATATCCTGAGAGATCTGCAACGTAGTGTCACATTATTAAAAAAACAATTGGAGCTCTCAGAAATTAAATTTTTGATAACTGAACTAAAAAACCTAATAGATAGGCTAAGGACTGACAAAACCTATATATAGTTAAAGAGCAAATTAAATTAGTTAATGTAAAGATGAAGCAAAGAAACTCACCAGAATTCAGCATAAAAGAACAGAGAGGTGGAAAAGTTTAAAAAGTTAAGACACAAAAAAATAATTGAGCAATCACTATCAAAATTCCTAATGCCTATTTTTTTTTTTCCCCAGAAATGGACAAGTTGGTCCTCAACTTCACATGGAACTGAAAGGGGCCCAGAATATCAAAACAATCTTGAAAAAGAACTAACTTGGAGGACTCATGCTTCCTGATTTCAAACTTACTACAAAGCTACAGTAATTAAGGCAGTATGGTACTAGCATAAGGACAGACATACAGATCAATGGAAAAGAATAATGAGTCCAGAAATAAACCCACACATCATAGTCAACTGATTTTCTCAAAGCTCCAGAAAACAGTTAAAGGACTGCAGTAACAGGGTGAGCTCCAAATCAAGAAAAAAGCTACTTAAAAGTGGTAGGATCTCATGGGGCCCCAGCTTGGCCCTCCCCTACACTTTACCGGCTAGGCAGAGCCAGCCTCCACAACCAGTGGAGATCCTTGGTCCTGGTTTCCAGAGGGAGCAGAATAATCCTCACGCACATACTGGGAGCATGTATGCCTGTCCCAGTCTTGTCTGGTGGTGGCCTGAAGGAATCATCCCAGAATTTGCCCTGCGTATAAAAGGCAACTACTACAAAACACTCCTACGGCACACTGTGGGAGAACAGTCAAGTAGCTGCCAGGGGTAAAGGATTGCTGGCTGTACATATACAGTACAGTGCCTCTGACCATTTCCTAAGGAAGAGGGGACTTGATGGAAGTGCCAGGGCCACAGACACATACACAAAATAAGACTTATGCACAGAAAGGATCAGTCAGTCCCTGCATGTTGGCCTGGAGATATTCTCTAAACTCATTGTATGGATAAGCCCTGAAGGAGAGAGCACACTTACACAGGTCAATCTGCAAGGACTGGAAGCAAGGTCAGTCTGCAAAAACTGGGAAAGGTGTTTTCTTTTTTCTTCTTCTTTTTTTTTTGTTAGATCCTGGCATTCAAGGAAAGCTCTGTCATAACACTAGCTGGATGCCTAAGCTTAAGGAACATATGCCTCAGAGTCTAAATTCCAGCAATAACACATTCAAGTATCAAAATGTCCACATTTCAACAACAAAAAAATTACAAAACATACAAAGAAACAGGAAGTGATTGTCCAGGAAAAGGAGAAGATTAAAGCATTAGAAAACATCAATGAGAAGGATCAGACCAGGGACATTCCAGATAAAGACTTTTAAAAAATGGTTTTAAATATGCTCAAAGAGCTAAAGGAAAACATGGACAAAGGACTAAAGGAAATCAGGAAGAATGATATATGAATACCAATGGAATATCAACAGAGATGGAAATTATGAAAAGACACCGAACGAGCTGAAGACCACAGAAATTTCAAATTCCCTTGAGGGAACAGAATGGTGAACTGTGGTGTGTGCATACAATGGAATATGAGCAACTATGAGAAGGAGTGAAGTTGTGAGACACGCAACAAGGTGAATGGATCCTGCAGACAGCATTTTGAGAAACAAAGGCAAACACTATAATGCCTCACCAATATGGACTAACTACAATGTGTAAACTCAGAATTGAATCTTAGAGCACAGCCTAACAGGAAATGATTATTGTAATGGTCCCAGATTGTAAGCTCTTACAGCAGTCAAATCTATTCCTGAATTGTAATGGCTGTCTCCAAACTCTGAGATGTTAATCCCTTTGTGTATAACCTGATTGGTCTATGGAACACTGGGTATCTATGTGACACCTGAAACTCAGAGCTAGAGCTTGGCAGATATGAATGTCAGTATTAACGCATACAGCAACTGTTAAAAAAAAAAAAAGAAAAAGCTGAAAAAGAGCCCAGACTTCAATTAGAGATATGAATGAAGCAGATCTGGTTAAGACTAGGGCAAATCGGGCGAAAGGGTAAAGGCTGAAACTGACTGTGTTAAAACTTCAACTTCCATGTGAGACCAAGGGAAGAGATGTTTATTTACTGTAGGATCTATATTTTCTAAACAAATAACTTCTACAGTCAGTTTGTTCAAACACCACAATTACATGGAACTTTGAATAGGAAGTGAGATATGGTAGGTCTGCATAGGTTAGAGTGAAATAGCAACACATCCCAAAGAATGTGGGCAGAGAATAAAAATATATATTTGGGGCCCCCCGAGGAGCTGGGGGAGGAAGCAGAGGTGTTGGACTTCCTCACCTGGATTGTTGCTGATGTTCTCACAAACATAGGGGACTGACGGCTTGATGTGCCGAGCCCTCTGTCTTGGGACTAGCCCCTATGAAGACTGTTACTGCAAAGGAAGGCTAAACCTGCTTATAATTGTGCCTAAGAGACTCCCCCTGAGTGCCTCTTTGTTGCTCAGATGTGGCCCTCTCTCTAACTAAGCCACCTCGGCAGGTGATCTCACTGCCCTCCCCACTTCGTGGGACCTGACTCCCAGGGGTGTAAATCTCCCTGGCAATGCAGGATATGACTCCCGGGGATGAATCTGGATCCAGCATCGTGGGATTAAGAACATCTTCTTGACCAAAAGGGGGATGCGAAATGAAACGTAATAAAGCTTCAGTGGCTGAGAGATTTCAAATGAAGTTGAGAGGTCACTCTGGTGGACATTCTTACACACTATACAGATAACACTTTTTAGGTTTTAATGTATCGGAATATCTACAAATAAATACCTGAAACTACCAAACTCCAACCCAGTAGCCTTGACTCTTGAAGACGATTGTATAACAATGTAGCTTACAAGGGGTGACAGCGTGGTTGTGAAAACCTTGTGGATCATACTCCCTTTATCCAGTGTATGGATGGAAGAGTAGAAAAATGGGGACAAAAACTAAATGAAAAATAGGGTGGGGTGGGGAGGGATGACTTGGGTGTTCTTTTTTATTTTAATTTTTTATTCTTATTCTGATTCTTTCTGGTGTAAGGAAAATGTTCAAAAATAGATTGGGGTGATGAATGCACAACTATATGACGGTACTGTGAACAGCTGATTGTACACCATGGATGACTGTATGGTATGCGACTGTATCTCAACAAAACTGAATTTAAAAAAAAACTCCCTTGAGGGGTTCAACAGCAGATTGGAGCTGGCAGAACAAAGAATCAGTGAACTTGAAGATAAAACAATTGAAATCATCCAACCTGAAGAGAAGCAGGAGGAAAGAATGAAGTGAACAGAGCCTGAGGAAACTGTGGGACAACATCAAGAGGGCCAACATACATACTGTGGGAGTCCCAGAAGGAGAAGAAAGAGCGAAAGGGGCAGAAAGAACATTCAAAGAAACAATGGCTGAAAACTTCCTAAATTTATTGAAAGATGTGAATCTACACATCTAAGATGATGAAGAAACTCCAAACAGGATAAACCCAAACAGACCTCCGCCCTGACAAATTATAATCAAATTACCAAATGCCAAGGATAATTTGTTACATTTAAGCTCCATAGTAACCCCAAAGAAAATATTGGAGAATATGCAAGAATATACAGGCTCATAGAGGCAGAAATTAGAGTACAAGTTGTTACACAAAATGTTAAAGGGGTTACACAAAAAGGGTGTAGGATTTCTGTTTGGGAAGACAGGAAAGTTTCAGTAATGGAAGGTGGTAACGTACCACAATATAGTGAATGCAATAATTTCACTGAATGGTATGCTTGGGAGTGGCTGAGATGGGAAGGTTTATTTTGTATATTTGTTTCCATAATTAAAAAAAGGGGGAGTGGGGTGGGGCAACTGAAGAAACAATGACAATTAAAGGTAATACATGATCCTGGATGGGATCTAACAGAGAAGGAGAGAAGGTTCAAAGAAACATTATCGGGACATATGAAAAAAATAGAATATGGACTGTAGGCTTTATATAAACATGGAATTTCTTGAACTTGATAACTGCATTTAAGGTGACATATGACTGAATATCCTTGTTCTTGGGAGAAGGGCAGGGCAGTGTTAAGTATTCAAGGAGCAAGATATATACAGCCCACACTCAAGTGTTCAGAAAACAGACAGGTGAATAGACAGACGGATAGATAGATGGACTGACAGACTGATAGAATGATGTGGCAAATGTGGCAAATTGCTGGGACCTGTGGAACTGGGTATCTGAGGGGATGAGAGAATGTTGGAATTCTCTGTATGGGGTTTGAATTATTTCTGTAACTATCCTGTAAGTTTGAGAGTATTTCAAAAAAAAAAGTCTTTTTTTTTTTTTAAAAAAAAGGAGGAATCATGTCCTGATACCTATTATAGCATGGATGAACCTTGAAAACATTATGCTAAGTGAATGAAGTCAGTTACCAAAGGCCACATATTGTATGATTCCATTTATATGAAACGTCCAGAATAAGCAGATCCATAGAGACAGGAAGTAGATTAGTGGCTGCCAGAGGCTGGAAGGAGGGGGGAATTGGATAGAGGTGATGGAAATGTCCTGGAATTAGATAGTGGTGATGGTTGTCAACCTTATGAATATACTTAAAACCTTACAAATATACTAAAGTGTGCAATTCACTGGCAAACTGCACTCTTTAAAATGATAAACAGCGTATTATGTGAACTTTTACGTTATATGAATTATATCTCAATCAAAAAACAAAAAGAATAGATGCAGAAGATCCAAATCTATCTAACAGGCATTCTAGAAGAAATAGGGAAAAATAGGAGGAAACACTATCAAAGCATTAAGAGAAGAACCTTTTTCTAGAACTAAAGGATTCAGTCCTAAAATTGAAAATGTCCTTTGAAAACCATGATGGATGAATGAAAAAAAAAATATATCAAGTGATATGGTGAAATTTCAGAACATCAAAAATAAAGAAAAATCCTAAAATCTTCCAGAGATTGAAAAAAATCAATTACAAAGAAAATATTATGTCTATATCAATCATCTCAGTAGCAAATGTGGATAATATAAGACGACGGACAATATATTCAAAATTCTGTGGGAAAATACTTTTAAACCTAGAATTCTATACCTATTCAAGGTCTCATTCAAGTATGAGAGTAAAATAAAGACATTTTGCAGCTCAATTTAAAGCAACCCTTTTTAATAATTACAGCTGTCAAACAGACACCTCTCTATACAAAGTAATGGGGCAGACCATTACTCTAAGGACACTGCTTTAAGAAGTCAAGATAAATAGAACTTTTTAAAGCAAAAATTTTTTTAAATTAGGGCTGTTGTAGAAAGGATTTCTGCTTTGAGTACAAGACATGACAAGATGACATCTAAGATCTTCAATTTTAATATTTTATGATTCTAAGGAGTTTTAGGAGAGGTGAGGGAATGAAAAAGGGAAATGATAAAGGTTAATTTTAAAACTTTTTTTTAACTGTTTATATGTTACTTGCTTTCTGTGTTTGTAAAATTCAACACACAAAGCCTGACTGCATTCGTACCTTATGTGTATCTGTGTCAATGTGCCAGTCTTGAAATATAAACTAGGAGGCAGAGAATCTGATTTTCTCAATTCATTGTAGCCTTTCTTTTTCTTCCAGCAAAATTTCATTTTAAAAAGTAAAATCACGCACAACTATATGATGGTACTGTGAACAGTTGATTGTACACCATGGATGATTCTATGGTATGTGAATGTATCTCAATAAAACTGAATTTTAAAAAAAAAGTGAAATCACTATATAATACAATCTACAACCCTAAGGAATAACCCAATCATTGTTTCTTTACTAACTACTAAATATCTGAATCCTCATTAGACTGAAATAAAAATTTATAGTAATACTCAAGACTCAGAATACAGTATTTGGTCTTTTCTTGTTTCTGGATTTCTTGAACCCTAACTTGAATATCCAGAGAACAATCTCTCTCCCCAAAAACAGCCTTGAGAGACAAAGACTATGTACTGGGTGAATGTAGATGTACGAGATTAAATATGAAAGATTTTTAAATCAGCATGTTTCAATAATGCCTGATGAAACAAAATTTTGCAATCCCTCTCCTTTCAAGGAACACCAAAAACAGATAGCTCTTTAGTGTCACAGAGTCCTCCCGATTTCTGCAAGTGAAACTGAGAAACTAAGCAGAAGGAAGTTTTCAACTTCTAGTAGCTAAATGATTGTATCCAAAAATGGAGTGTATTACTTTCGCTACTCATTCTGCTCCTTGATTAAAACTAGAAAAGTGATCAATTTTGAAAGTGAAAATTTAATTGTTCTTTATGAACTCCCTTTCCCTTCTCTCAAGTTACCATTTTCTGTAGGCAGATGCATCGCCTTCCAAGAAAATACCTACACTTGACCAAAAGCTATAAAAACTTATGCTGGACTACATCTAGCAAAAAGCAACAAAGCATTCACTAAATAACAAAGTTTAAAAGTCTAATATTTTAAAATAAGCTATTTTGAATAATTGATAAGAATCCTGTAATGCAAAAAGCAGAGAACCAATAAGAGTATCTGCAATGCAAAATTAAAATGTCAGCTATAAGTACTGTCAAAGTAGACAGATTTCTATTAAGACATTTGCCTAAAGCAGTATATTCAGAAATAACAGCTATTCTGTACTCAAAAATTAAAATTTCAAAAGGTAACACTTTACAAGAATATTTGCACTGAAGTATGTTTCCTACAAATGTACAGGCAAGTTTCAGACTCAAAATCATAACTGAATGGTTTTTTTAATATATGTGCTTATAGGTTTGAAGCTAAATATACTTTACTTCTTTCTAAAGTACCAAGTTTGGAGGACACATTAGAAACTTCATATTCCTCCATCAGGTTTGTGTGTGTATGTGTGTGTTAAGAATTTGTTTAATGAGACACCAAGATATTTGTAGTTAGTGTTTGATCAACTACACATCTGATTCAAATTAATGGAGTTGACAATTTGTTGATGAAACCATATGGCAGGAGCTACTGCCTGTAAGAAAAATCACCACTCAACACCAAAGACTATTTATATCATTTTCATACTTCTAATTTCACTATGTAGTCTATTATAAACAACTCAATGATCTCAGACAAAGCTTGGAGCAAATTCACTGAGGTATGGTGAGGATGAAAGGGAAGAGCATGAGACAAGGCTGGATTCTAAATACAGCAGAAAGCCAGTAAAGGATTTTGATTTGGGAAGCAACATAATCATAGTTATGCTTTAGAAGGTTCACCTTGTGTGGGTGGTATTGAGGATGGATTAGGAAAGGAAGACTAGATTTGGCAAAAAACATTATTAGAATAGACCAGTTTAAGGCAGTGAAGTCCCGAATTATGGTAGTAAGAAATAACTGGGAAGGACAGGGAGAGAGTGCAGCTTAGTGGTCAAGAGCATGGACTCTGGAACCACACTGCCTGTGTCCAAGTCCTGGCTCTGTCCCTTGCTAGCTGTATGACCTTGGACAAGGTCTTACCCTCTGTGCCTAGGCTTACTCATCTATAAAATAGGAACAATAACCGTACCTATCCCTCACTGAGTTGTTATGCATAAATGTTTGCAAGTGTCTAGGCTACAAGTAATTTGGACAGAGAATAAAAATATATTTGCAAAGCCCCCCTGAGGAACTGGGGGAAAATGCGGAAATATTAAACTTCCCCATCTGGGGAATTACTGATATTCTCATAAGTACCAATTTTAGAAGGCTGAGCCCTCCACCTTGGCACTTGCCCTTATGAAGCTTGCTACCGCAAAGGAGAGGCTAAGCCTACTTATAATTGTGCCTAAGAGTCACTCCCAGAGAACCTCTTTTGTTGCTCAGATGTGCCCTCTCTCTCTAAGCCAACTCCGCAGGTAAACTCACTGTCTTCTCCCCTACGTGGGACATGATTCCCAGGGGTGTAAATCTCCCTGGCAATGTGGGATATGACTCCTGAGAATGAACCTGGACCCAGCATTGTGGGACTGAAAAAGTCTTCTTGACCAAAAGGGGGAAAAGAAATGAAACAAAATAAAGTTTCAGTGGCTGAGAGATTTCAAATAGAGTCGAAAAGTCATTCTGGAGGTCATTCTAATGCGTTATATAGATATCCCTTTTTAGTTTTTAGTGTATTGGAATAGCTAGAAGGAAATAACTGAAACTGCTGAACTGCAACCCAGTAGCCGGTGACCTCTCCCTCCTTCTCATTAAATGACACCATCACCCACTTAGGATGACTCCTAAGTTTTTGCTCAAGGCAAAATCTTGATTCCTCTCTTTCCTTCATACTTCACAGGAAATCCTGTTGATGCTATTTTCAAAATGTATCTCATATTCAGCCACTTGTCACCACCTCTACTACTAATACGTTAGTTCCAAGACACCACCAACCTTTTTAGGATACTACCATTTACTGCTTCTAAATAGCCTCCATGCTTCATTTTTACCACCCCCCAGAATCCACTCTCCATCTAGCAGAGGGAACTTTAAAAACTGTAAATCACATCACTTCACTCCCCTGCTTAAAACTGTCCAATAGCTTCCCTTCACCTTTAGAATAAAGAAAGATCACATATCCAGCTCTAGACATGCTGAATTTGATGGGAATAACTCATCTAAGTAAAGACATGGAGAATGCCAGTGTATGTCCCTCAGAAGAGAGGTTAGGACAGAAGTTACAAAGTGACATGACTTATTGCCATATGGATGGAAACCGAAATCATGAGTTTGGAAGAGAACACCTTTTAAAATAAGTTGAAAAGAGAAGGGGGATGTGGGGGGGGGGTAAGATAGGACCAAGACTCGAGAACTCCAATACATAAAGGCCTGGTAGAAGAGGACGAGAGGGCAAAAAGTATGTGAATGAGGGGCAGACACATAAAAAGAAAACCAGATCTGATACCATTAGGAAGAGCTGTTTCAAAGAAGTGATGGGGAGGTATGGTAATGAAAACAGCAACTCTAGTCAATGTTTTCATGAACTGACTATGAAAGAAAAGGGAGAGATCAGAAGAGAGAAAATTTGAGCAAGTCTAAATGCTATAGGAAGGATTCAATAGAGAAAGAGCTTGAGACATAGAGAAATGGTAATAAAAAATTCTGAAAAGGGAAGAGGGTATAGAATCAAGGCACAGAAACAAGAATGCTGCAACTATTTCTGATAATATTCAACATAAAATTGTACCTAAAAGAAAAAAAAAAGGTATTTGGAAAAGCCACAGAAATCCCTGCTAAATTCTTTGGTAAAAAAATAAAAAGTATTCAGAATTGTATAATGTAAAAATAACCTAAACTCACCTCTTTTCCATAAATAACTATGAGCACTGACAATTACTAATTCATTTAGTTAGTAAAAAATTTTCTTAAAGCCGACCAGGAGCCAGGCAGTGTCCTAGTATCTGTGGAAAATAATGATGAATAAGAAACTATTTTTGCCTTTAAGGAACCCATAATTAGTAAGCTGATAAGTTCATAAACAAGTAATTGCAATTCCGTATGATAATTACTGTGATCCTTTGGATATACAAAGGAAAGTGGTGGCACAAAGAAGAGACAGACTAGCATGGACTTTGAAGTCTAACAGATTGGATCTGAATCCTAACTCTGACATTTGTTAGACACTTGACCTTTGGGCAAGTTATATGGCTTCTCTTTAAGCCTCAGTTTTCTCGTCACAAAAGGGGATGAAAAAATTACTTTCCTGACGAGGTTATAAGGATTAAATAAGTTAATGCTCATAAAACACCTTGAAAAGAACTAGGCACACAGTAACTACTCAATAAACGTAAGCTATTGGTATTAAACAAGAGAATAGGGAAAAAAAGCTTCAAATATTCTTAGGTAGGTCTTAGAAGACAATTGGGAGAATGGCAATCAAAGAAGAAACAGCATGTACAGAATCATAAAATGGTGTGGTATTTGCAGAAAATTGCAAGGGTTTTTTAAATCTCTCCTTCCCAACCTACCTTGTTCCAAGAAGAATTTAAGGAAATAACTGCAAATACTTCTGTACAGCTGAAATATAAAATGAAAGACATAAACTGTGAGGTTGGAGAGGTAGAAAGGGACAAATATAAGACTTAGAATAAGGAAGAAAAATTGTCAAGATTTTGGGCCGATCAGATAAGAAGTGAACAAAAGGATGGAAACTAATGTGACTCCCAGGTTTCTGGCATGAGTCACTAAATTGATGATGCAGCAATTAAATTAGTCAGAATAAGGAGCACAGAAGGAAGGAAAGATGATTTTGGAACTGTGGCGGTTTGGATGTATTATGTCCCCCAAAACGCCATGTTCTTTAATGCAATCTTGTGGGGGGTGAGGTATTAGTGTTGATTAGGTTGGAATCTTTGGATTAGGCTGTTTCCATAGAAATGTACCCACCCAACTGTGGGTAATACCTTCTGATTAGACTATATCCATGGAGGTGTGACCCCACCCATTCAGTGTAGGTCTTGATTTGTTTACCTGAGCCCTATAAGAGCTCAGACAGAAGAACCTCAGAGCAGCTGCAGCTAAGAGAGACATTGTGGAGACAGCCACTGAAAGCAGATTTTGCTTTTGCTTTGGAGATACTATCCCCAAGAAGCTAAGGCAGAGACATTTTGGAGAACGCCATTTTGAAACGCAACCTGGGAGCAAGCAGATGCCAGTCACATGCCTTCTGAACTAACAGGTTTTCCAGATGCCATCAGCCATCTTTCATGAAGAAGGTACCCTACTGCTGACGCCTTAGCTTGGACACTTTTATGGCCTTAAGACTAGAAGTTTGTAACCAAATAAACCCCCTTTATAAAAGCCAATCCATTTCTGGTATTTTGCATTCTGGAAGCATTAGCAAACTGGAACAGATACATTGTCCAAAGATGTTTTCTGGACATGTTGAATTTAAGGTATTTACCAGTCAGGTGAGTGGAAATGTCTAGTGGCCAATGACAAACAGGCTAAAAAAAGAGGTATGGGTTGGAGACAGATTTGGGAATTGTCAGAGTATAAGTGATAATACCCAGGGAAAATATAAGACTAACAAGGGAAAACAAAATGAAAAAAGATATATTCTTGGAAGCTAACGTTAAAGGGACAGATAAAAGAGAACTAATGAAAAGTTTAAGAGATAAAAAGGAGAGGCGGGGCAAGATGGCAGACTGGTGAGCTGTGTGTTTTAGTTACTCCTCCAGGAAAGTAGGTAGAAAGCCAGGAACTGCGTGGACTGGACACCACAGAGCAATCTGACTTTGGGCATACTTCATACAACACTCATGAAAATGTCGAACTGCTGAGATCAGCGAAATTTGTAAGTTTTTGCAGCCAGGGGACCCGCGCCCCTCCCTGCCAGGCTCAGTCCCATGGGAGGAGGGGCTGTCAGCTCCGGGAAGGAGAAGGGAGAACTGCAGTGGCAGCCCTTATCGGAAACTCATTCTACTGATCCAAACTCCAACCATAGATAGACTGAGACCAGACACCAGAGAATCTGAGAGCAGCCAGCCCAGCAGAGAGGAGACAGGCATAGAAAAAAAAAAAAAAACACGAAAAACTCCAAAATAAAAGCAGAGGATTTTTGGAGTTCTGGTGAACACAGAAAGGGGAAGGGCGGAGCTCAGGCCTTGAGGCGCATATGCAAATCCCCAAGAAAAGCTGATCTCTCTGCCCTGTGGACCTTTCCTTAAAGGCCCTGGTTGCTTTGTCTATTAGCATTTCAATAACCCATTAGATCTCTGAGGAGGGCACTTTTTTTTTTTTTTTAATCCTTTTTTCTTTTTCTAAAACAATTACTCTAAGAAGCCCAATACAGAAAGCTTCAAAGACTTTCAATTTGGGCACGTCAAGTCAAGAGCAGAACTAGGAGAGCTCTGAGACAAAAGGCAATAATCCAGTGGCTGAGAAAATTCACTAAACACCACAACTTCCCAAGAAAAGGGGGGTGTCTGCTCACAGCCACCATCCTGGTGGACAGGAAACACTCCTGCCCATCGCCAGCCCCATAGCCTAGAGCTGCCCCAGACAACCCAGTGTGACGGAAGTGCTTCAAATAACAGGCACACACCACAAAACTGGGCGTGGACATTAGCCTTCCCTGCAACCTCAGCTGATTGTCCCAGAGCTGGGAAGGTGGAGCAGTGTGAATTAACAAAGCCCCATTCAGCCATCATTTCAGCAGACTGGGAGCCTCCCTACACAGCCCAGCAGCCCAGAACTGCCCTGGGGGGACGGCACTCACCTGTGACATAGCACAGTCATCCCTCAACAGAGGACCCAGGGTGCACAGCCTGGAAGAGGGGCCCACTTGCAAGTCTCAGGAGCCATACGCCAATACCAAGGACTTGTGGGTCAGTGGCAGAGACAAACTGTGGCAGGACTGAACTGAAGGATTAGACTATTGCAGCAGC
Organism: Choloepus didactylus; assembly: GCF_015220235.1. Lineage (NCBI taxonomy): Eukaryota > Metazoa > Chordata > Mammalia > Pilosa > Megalonychidae > Choloepus > Choloepus didactylus. The sequence continues at coordinate 62,171,961 of NC_051311.1, forward strand.
TTTGAAACTCTAGGATCACCAGGGAGGTTTGATTGTTAGGACCACCCCCCCTCCCCGACTGCCCAGAAACACGCCCCACATACAGGGCAGGCAACACCAACTACACACGCAAGCTTGGTACACCAATTGGACCCCACAAGACTCACTTCCCCACTCACCAAAAAGGCTAAGCAGGGGAGAACTGGCTTGTGGAGAACAGGTGGCTCGTGGACGCCACCTGCTGGTTAGTTAGAGAAAGTGTACTCCACGAAGCTGTAGATCTGATAAATTAGAGATAAGGACTTCAATAGGTCTACAAACCCTAAAAGAACCCTATCAAGTTCAGCAAATGCCATGAGGCTAAAAACAACAGAAAATTATAAAGCATATGAAAAAACCAGACGATATGGATAACCCAAGCCCAAGCACCCAAATCAAAAGACCAGAAGAGACACAGCACCTAGAGCAGCTACTCAAAGAACTAAAGATGAACAATGAGACCATAGTACGGGAGATAAAGGAAATCAAGAAGACTCCAGAAGAGCATAAAGAAGACATTGCAAGACTAAATAAAAAAATGGATGATCTTATGGAAATTAAAGAAACTGCTGACCAAATTAAAAAGACTCTGGACACTCATAGTACAAGACTAGAGGAAGTTAAACAACGAATCAGTGACCTGGAAGATGACAGAATGGAAAATGAAAGCATAAAAGAAAGAATGGGGAAAAAAATTGAAAAAATCGAAATGGACCTCAGGGATATGATAGATAATATGAAACGTCCAAATATAAGACTCATTGGTGTCCCAGAAGGGGAAGAAAAGGGTAAAGGTCTAGGAAGAGTATTCAAAGAAATTGTTGGGGAAAACTTCCCAAATCTTCTAAACAACATAAATACACAAATCATAAATGCTCAGCGAACTCCAAATAGAATAAATCCAAATAAACCCACTCCGAGACATATACTGATCACACTGTCAAACACAGAAGAGAAGGAGCAAGTTCTGAAAGCAGCAAGAGAAAAGCAATTCACCACATACAAAGGAAACAGCATAAGACTAAGTAGTGACTACTCAGCAGCCACCATGGAGGCAAGAAGGCAGTGGCATGATATATTTAAAATTCTGAGTGAGAAAAATTTCCAGCCAAGAATACTATATCCAGCAAAGCTCTCCTTCAAATTTGAGGGAGAGCTTAAATTTTTCACAGACAAACAAATGCTGAGAGAATTTGCTAACAAGAGACCTGCCCTACTGGAGATACTAAAGGGAGCCCTACAGACAGAGAAACAAAGACAGGACAGAGAGACTTGGAGAAAGGTTCAGTACTAAAGAGATTCGGTATGGGTACAATAAAGGATATTAATAGAGAGAGGGAAAAATATGGCAAACATAAACCAAAGGATAAGATGGCCGATTCAAGAAATGCCTTCACGGTCATAACGTTGAATGTAAATGGATTAAACTCCCCAATTAAAAGATATAGATTCGCAGAATGGATCAAAAAAAATGAACCATCAATATGTTGCATACAAGAGACTCATCTTACACACAGGGACACAAAGAAACTGAAAGTGAAAGGATGGAAAAAAATATTTCATGCAAGCTACAGCCAAAAGAAAGCAGGTGTAGCAATATTAATCTCAGATAAAATAGACTTCAAATGCAGGGATGTTTTGAGAGACAAAGAAGGCCACTACATACTAATAAAAGGGGCAATTCAGCAAGAAGAAATAACAATCGTAAATGTCTATGCACCCAACCAAGGTGCCACAAAATACATGAGAGAAACACTGGCAAAACTAAAGGAAGCAATTGATGTTTCCACAATAATTGTGGGAGACTTCAACACATCACTCTCTCCCATAGATAGATCAACCAGACAGAAGACCAATAAGGAAATTGAAAACCTAAACAATCTGATAAATGAATTAGATTTAACAGACATATACAGGACATCACATCCCAAATCACCAGGATACACATACTTCTCTAGTGCTCACGGAACTTTCTCCAGAATAGATCATGTGCTGGGACATAAAACAAGCCTCAATAAATTTAAAAAGATTGAAATTATTCAAAGCACATTCTCTGACCACAATGGAATACAATTAGAAGTCAATAACCATCAGAGACTTAGAAAATTCACAAATACCTGGAGGTTAAACAACACACTCCTAAACAATCAGTGGGTTAAAGAAGAAATAGCAAGAGAAATTGCTAAATATATAGAGACGAATGAAAATGAGAACACAACATACCAAAACCTATGGGATGCAGCAAAAGCAGTGCTAAGGGGGAAATTTATAGCACTAAACGCATATATTAAAAAGGAAGAAAGAGCCAAAATCAAAGAACTAATGGATCAACTGAAGAAGCTAGAAAATGAACAGCAAACCAATCCTAAACCAAGTAGAAGAAAAGAAATAACAAGGATTAAAGCAGAAATAAATGACATAGAGAACAAAAAAACAATAGAGAGGATAAATATCACCAAAAGTTGGTTCTTTGAGAAGATCAACAAGATTGACAAGCCCCTAGCTAGACTGACAAAATCAAAAAGAGAGAAGACCCATATAAACAAAATAATGAATGAAAAAGGTGACATAACTGCAGATCCTGAAGAAATTAAAAAAATTATACGAGGATATTATGAACAACTGTATGGCAACAAACTGGATAATGTAGAGGAAATGGACAATTTCCTGGAAACATATGAACAACCTAGACTGACCAGAGAAGAAATAGAAGACCTCAACCAACCCAACACAAGCAAAGAGATCCAATCAGTCATCAAAAATCTTCCCACAAATAAATGCCCAGGGCCAGATGGCTTCACAGGGGAATTCTACCAAACTTTCCAGAAAGAACTGACACCAATCTTACTCAAACTCTTTCAAAACATTGAAGAAAATGGAACACTACCGAACTCATTTTATGAAGCTAACGTCAATCTAATACCAAAACCAGGCAAAGACGCTACAAAAAAGGAAAACTACCGGCCAATCTCCCTAATGAATATAGATGCAAAAATCCTCAACAAAATACTTGCAAAACGAATCCAAAGACACATTAAAAAAATCATACACCATGACCAAGTGGGGTTAATTCCAGGCATGCAAGGATGGTTCAACATAAGAAAAACAATCAATGTATTACAACACATTAAAAACTCGAAAGGGAAAAATCAATTGATCATCTCAATAGATGCTGAAAAAGCATTTGACAAAATCCAACATCCCTTTTTGATAAAAACACTTCAAAAGGTAGGAATTGAAGGAAACTTCCTCAACATGATAAAGAGCATATATGAAAAACCTACAGCCAGCATAGTACTCAATGGTGAGAGACTGAAAGCCTTCCCTCTAAGATCAGAACAAGACAAGGATGCCCGCTGTCACCACTGTTATTCAACATTGTGCTGGAAGTGCTAGCCAGGGCAATCCGGCAAGACAAAGAAATAAAAGGCATCCAAATTGGAAAAGAAGAAGTAAAACTGTCATTGTTTGCAGATGATATGATCTTATATCTAGAAAACCCTGAGAAATCGACGATACAGCTACTAGAGCTAATAAACAAATTTAGCAAAGTAGCGGGATACAAGGTTAATGCACATAAGTCAGTAATGTTTCTATATGCTAGAAATGAACAAACTGAAGAGACATTCAAGAAAAAGATACCATTTTCAATAGCAACTAAAAAAATCAAGTACCTAGGAATAAACTTAACCAAAGATGTAAAAGACCTATACAAAGAAAACTACATAACTCTACTAAAAGAAATAGAAGGGGACCTTAAAAGATGGAAAAATATTCCATGTTCATGGATAGGAAGGCTAAATGTCATTAAGATATCAATTCTACCCAAACTCATCTACAGATTCAATGCAATCCCAATCAAAATTCCAACAACCTACTTTGCAGACTTGGAAAAGCTAGTTATCAAATTTATTTGGAAAGGGAAGATGCCTCGAATTGCTAAAGACACTCTAAAAAAGAAAAACGAAGTGGGAGGACTTACACTCCCTGACTTTGAAGCTTATTATAAAGCCACAGTTGCCAAAACAGCATGGTACTGGCACAAAGATAGACATATAGATCAATGGAATCGAATTGAGAATTCAGAGATAGACCCTCAGACCTATGGCCGACTGATCTTTGATAAGGCCCCCAAAGTCACTGAACTGAGCCATAATGGTCTTTTCAACAAATGGGGCTGGGAGAGTTGGATATCCATATCCAAAAGAATGAAGGAGGATCCCTACCTCACCCCCTACACAAAAATTAACTCAAAATGGACCAAAGATCTCAATATAAAAGAAAGTACCATAAAACTCCTAGAAGATAATGTAGGAAAACATCTTCAAGACCTTGTATTAGGAGGCCACTTCCTAGACTTTACACCCAAAGCACAAGCAACAAAAGAGAAAATAGATAAATGGGAACTCCTCAAGCTTAGAAGTTTCTGCACCTCAAAGGAATTTCTCAAAAAGGTAAAGAGGCAGCCAACTCAATGGGAAAAAATTTTTGGAAACCATGTATCTGACAAAAGACTGATATCTTGCATATACAAAGAAATCCTACAACTCAATGACAATAGTACAGACAGCCCAATTATAAAATGGGCAAAAGATATGAAAAGACAGTTCTCTGAAGAGGAAATACAAATGGCCAAGAAACACATGAAAAAATGTTCAGCTTCACTAGCTATTAGAGAGATGCAAATTAAAACCACAATGAGATACCATCTCACACCGGTTAGAATGGCTGCCATTAAACAAACAGGAAACTACAAATGCTGGAGGGGATGTGGAGAAACTGGAACTCTTATTCATTGTTGGTGGGACTGTATAATGGTTCAGCCACTCTGGAAGTCAGTCTGGCAGTTCCTTAGAAAACTAGATATAGAGCTACCATTCGATCCAGCGATTGCACTTCTCGGTATATACCCGGAAGATCGGAAAGCAGTGACACGAACAGATATCTGCACGCCAACGTTCATAGCAGCATTATTCACAATTGCCAAGAGATGGAAACAACCCAAATGTCCTTCAACAGATGAGTGGATAAATAAAATGTGGTATATACACACGATGGAATACTACGCGGCAGTAAGAAGGAACGATCTCGTGAAACATATGACAACATGGATGAACCTTGAAGACATAATGCTGAGCGAAATAAGCCAGGCACAAAAAGAGAAATATTATATGCTACCACTAATGTGAACTTTGAAAAATGTAAAACAAATGGTTTATAATGTAGAATGTAGGGGAACTAGCAGTAGAGAGCAATTAAGGAAGGGGGACCAATAATCCAAGAAGAACAGATAAGCTATTTAACGTTCTGGGGATGCCCAGAAATGACTATGGTCTGTTAATTTCTGATGGATGTAGTAGGAACAAGTTCACAGAAATGTTGCTATATTATGTAACTTTCTTGGGGTAAAGTAGGAACATGTTGGAAGTTAAGCAGTTATCTTAGGTTAGTTGTCTTTTTCTTACTCCCTTGTTATGGTCTCTTTGAAATGTTCTTTTATTGTATGTTTGTTTTCTTTTTAACTTTTTTTTTCATACAGTTGATTTAAAAAAGAAGCGAAAGTTAAAAAAAAAAAGAAAAACAAGAGATAAAAGGATAAAAAGGGGCTAGGAATAGAGAATTTTGTCTTATTATTTATTCCCAGGGCCTAGCATAAAAGGTATCAAAATCAAATTCTAGAGACATTGGGTAGGATGAAAACTAAGAGTATCTACTGAATTTAGCAATTAGGAAGTTATTACCTTATCAAGAGTACTTGAGTGGAACGATGAAGGCAGAAGTGTGAATGCAACTGATTGAAGAGAGAGAAAAAAAGAAGGCATTAAACCACAAATCCTAATTCTTTCTGAATGCCTGGTTGTGAAGGAAAGAAGTAAAATAGGACATCAGTTAGAAAAGAAAAACCTAAAAGGTCACTCAAATGGTAAACCGAGGAAGAACAGATCTCACTGGATAAAATAAACAGAAAACACGAACAGGGTTATGAGTAAAACATTTTAATACAGAATCCTACGTTCCTACTGGTGACACACAATCACTTATAAAGTATTAAACAAAACATAATTCATGGCTAAAAAAACTGAAAGAAAAGTAAAATATCAAAATATTGATACAGTTGCCTTTAAGTAAAATTATGATGACTTTTCCCATAACATAACTGAAATAACAATTTTTATATATTTATTTTCCAAATTTTAATAATGAGCTTATATTTCTTGCATAGTGGTAGTGGTAGGGGGTGAGGGACAATTAACTTTTCCAAAATGTATGCTGCTTCAAGCACAGAAAAGACATAAAGAGATGAAATACATGAACAGGCAGAACTCAAGAAAGAAACAAAAGGGAAAAATAAGACCAACAAAGAAATGAAGTCTTCATTGCAAGCAGCACAAAAGCATACAGATACTGCTGAAAACATAAAAAGGGAAATGGATGACAGGATTGGGAAAGGCAAGCAAGATATAAATGGAAATTTTAAGAAAAAGTTTAAAAGGATTAGTTATGGAAGATATGGAAGGTATTAAGAGATCCAAAACCTAAATATCTGGTGTCCCTGAAGAGATCTGAAATAATGACTGGAATATTTAAATACATAAATTCTACGAAACTTTCCAAAAGTACTGTCACATATACATAGTGAAAGTGCACATCCTGTCCCAAGAAAAACTGACAAAATGATCAGCACAGACACTTATCCTGGCAAAGTGACTGAACCTCAGTTATAAAGAAAAACATCTTTCAGCCATTCAGGCAAACAGATCAAGTGACCTATAAGGAAATCCTAAAGAAGAAAAAAAAAAAAATTAGGCCAAGGCCAGACTTTTCCAAAGCAACATTCAATGCTAAAAGAAAGTAGAGCAACGCCTCCAAACTCTTCAAAAGTGTGAGCGTGCAAGAATTCAGGGCATATAGTTCCTGTGAGCTTTTCCTGCAGAAATCAACTAAGAGATACAGAACAGGCTTTAGTAAAATAATGGCAATGAGTTCTAAATCCATTTAACTGTATGAATAAGATTAAAACAAATAGGAGATCAACAATATTTGCTAAAATTAGAGGTTAAAAATATGATGAAAAATAGGATATTTACATAGTCTCAAAGTATTCCACAAGATACTTATTGATTTACAAAGGAAAAAATGGTAATTTTACCATGAAAATATAGCAGACACTATCTTAACCAAGTGACCAAAGTTAATATTCCAGTAATGAGCCATATCAACATCATGTGCCTCCTTATATGATGCACCGAAAGGGGCACAATAATCACTTTTGTGGTATTCCTACCAAAAGTTGATCATTTAAATTTGATCATGAGGAAACATTGGACAAACTTGAATTGAGGAAGGTTCTAGAAAATAACTGGGCACTATTCTTCAAAGTGTCAAGGTCATGAAAGACAAAGGCGGAGAACTGGTCTAGATTAAAAGAGACTACAGAGACATGACAATTAAATACAATGTGTGATCCTAGATTGGAGCCTGGTCCAGAAGAATAGTGGGACAACTGAAAAATTTGAATAAGGTCTGTAGATTAGTTAGCAGTATAGTATCACTGTTAATCTCCTAATATTTTAGATCATTGTACTATGGTTATATACATAAAATGTTAACATATGGGGAAGCCTGGTGAAAAGTATACAAAACAATTGTTTATACTATATTTCTAATTTTTTGAAGTATGAAATTATGTCAAAATTAAGTTAAGAAAAATTAAAATTTTAAAAATTATTTGGGACTTGTGATCACATAATCAAGGGTATATGTTATAAAATCAGTCCACATAAGAAGCTCAACTAAAATTGGGAGGAGAAAAGGCAAAAGAAAAGACAGTTAAGAAGGTTGATTGATTTCCTCATCTTTTATAACTATTGATTAAGATATTACATAAAGTAGATCAATAAATAACAAACATACAAACATTAAGAAGTATAAAGGTAAAATTAAAATAAATTGTATAGGAGAGGGAAAAGAAGAGAAGAAATACTAATTTCACTGTTGTTCACAGATACTCTCAGGGAACTAACAGATATTGTCTGAAATAGAGGGTTAGTATAATAAATGAAGTTGTAGTTATGAAGGTAAACACTAGAACAAAAACAGAAATTTTCCAAGTTATGAGAAGAAACACATAAGCCAAGCAAACTTAGATTACAAAGTACGTAACTGAAAAATAGAAAGTGTAATATAAATCATGATAACAAGATTCAGAATAATAGCCTAAACTCACTTATTGGAGAAAAAAATTGTCACAAAGGATCACAATGCAAAATTCAACTATGTGCCTATATACAAGGCCATGTAATACAAGTGATTCAGAAAGTTGATAAAGGGATGGGCAAAGGCATTTGGGGCAAATGCTAACAAAAACAAATGAAAGGTTCACCATTTTAATATCAGATGAAGTTAATTCAGGACAAAAAGCATTAAACAAGAATAAAACAATGATAAAGGTTACACTGTGCAATTAAGATCTGATGACTGTGAATATATGCACCAAAGAGCATGGCATCCATATTTATGAACCAAAACCAATTGGAAATACAAGAAAAAAAAACAGAAACACATTAGAAGACTAATTTACCTCTGTTAGTACATGACTGATCAAAAAAAACTAAAAATAAGTAGGAATATAGAAGCCTTAAAAAACATAATTAACAAGATGGATCTAATCAATAAATATCAAACTCCAACCTGAAAACAAAACTATCTTCTTTCAAAAAATGCATGCACCAGCTCCTTTTCGTGGCGCCTCGAAGGCAGTCGGCTGTCTCAGCATGAAGCTGAACATCTCCTTCCCAGCCACTGGCTGCCAGAAGCTAATTGAAGTGGACGATGAACGCAAACTTCGTACATTTTCTGAGAAGCGAATGGCCACAGAAGTTGCTGCTGACGCTCTGGGCGAAGAGTGGAAGGGTTACGTTGTCCGAATCAGTGGTGGAAATGACAAACAAGGTTTCCCCATGAAACAGGGTGTCTTGACCCATGGCCGTGTCCGCCTCCTACTGAGTAAGGGGCATTCCTGTTATAGACAAAGGAGAACTGGAGAAAGAAAGCGCAAATCTGTTCGGGGTTGCATTGTGGATGCCAATTTGAGTGTTCTCAACCTGGTTATTGTAAAAAAAGGAGAGAAGGATATTCCTGGACTGACTGATACAACTGTGCCTCGTCGTTTGGGGCCCAAAAGAGCTAGCAGAATCCGCAAACTTTTCAATCTCTCTAAAGAAGATGATGTCCGCCAGTATGTTGTGAGAAAGCCCCTGAACAAAGAAGGTAAGAAACCCAGGACCAAAGCACCCAAGATTCAGCGTCTTGTTACTCCACGTGTTCTGCAGCATAAACGTCGGCGTATTGCATTGAAGAAACAGCGTACTAAGAAAAATAAGGAAGAGGCCGCAGAATATGCTAAACTTTTGGCCAAGAGAATGAAGGAGGCCAAAGAAAAACGCCAAGAACAGATTGCCAAGAGACGTAGGCTGTCCTCACTGAGAGCTTCTACCTCCAAGTCTGAGTCCAGTCAAAAATAAGATTTTCTAAAAGTAACAAATAAATAAGATCAGACATTAAAAAAAAAAAAAAAAAAATGCACGCACCAGCCACAAAAATCAACTAGATAGAAGGCACAAGGGAAAACTTCAATTAATTCTAAAAAGCAGAAAAACTGCAGAAATACAATCACAATGCAATAAAACTGTAAGTGGAAAAAAAACAGAAAAAAAAATACAAAAGGCCATTTGGAAATTTAAAAAATTTCTTATATCACTCTTGTGTTTTAAAAAAATCAAAAGTGGAGTTGCAAAATATTCACGAGAAGCCTACAATCTGCAGGACATAACTTAAGAGCACTCAGAAGAAATCTTATAGTTTAAAACACTTGGAAAGAATGAAAAAAAATTAAGCATCCCACATAAAAAGATAGAAAAACAACCACAAAATAAACCTAAGGAATGCTAAAAGAAGACTTTAAACAAATGAAAGAAAAAATTAATAAATAAGAGAGAAAACAGTAGAACTAATAAAAAAATTCATGTGCTGATTCTAAACAAGAAAAAAGGGGCAAGGCCTCACACATAAAAAATAAGAAGTGATAATGAGTGATTAACCACACACACGGAGGAAATTGTTTTTTTAAAATCCTACCAGAATACGTTGCTCAACTTCAAGCAACTAATTTTGAAAACTTCAATGAAATGAATGATTTTCTAGTATAACATAAATTAGCAAAGCTTTCCCCCCAAAAAATAAATGGTTAGGATTCAAACTATTAGAAGTAAGAGCTTCTCCCCACCCCCGCCCCCCCCAAAAAAACACCAGGGGAATTCAACCAAACCATTCAATTCAGTGCCATTTAGCCAGCGAGGCAAAAAAAACATGGAAAAAGAAAGAAAGTTTTGAAATCACTGTCATGAAAGTGGCATCATCCACACAAAAAAGAAAACTACAAAACAATTCAGCTTACGAGGAATGATACAAAATTTCTAAATAAAATTTAGCAAACAGAACACAGTAGGGCATTAAAAATAATATACCATGACAAAGTTATTTTATTCAGGAATGCAAGGATGGCTCAGCAACAGTAAATCTATTAATACAATTCACCATAGTAATAAATAAAAGGGGGGAAAGCACATAATAATTCCCAAAGATGCTGAAAAGGCATTGGAGGTAAAATTCACCACCATTTTTTAAATTTCAAAATCTTAATAAAATGGGAACAGTTGAATGATAAAATATGTAGACATCAACCTAAAAACAGATTCAAGCTTAACAGCAAAAATATAAAATAAAATCTAAAAAATCCCATTAAAGTCAGAATAAGATAAGGATCCACTACCACCTTATTGTTTAATATTTTTGGAAAGTACTAGCCAAACTAATTTGACAAAAGATATAAGTATAAAAAATGGAAAGGAGATAAAATTATCATTATTTGGTAATGATATGATTATTTACAAAATCCTAGAAAAACAACTGGAAAACCATTACAGACACTATTAGAATTCAAAAGGTGGCTAGACACAAAATCAATTTTCAGAAACTAATGGCATTCCTATATTAAAATGAAAACATAAAAGATATAATAGAAGTAGAAGCCCCATTTACAATAGCAAAAAAAAAAATTCCTAGGAATAACAATAACAAGAAATGTGAAAGGTCTATATGAAAAAAAACTTATTAAATGTTATACAGGTCAAAAATGGATCAATGATGAGCTGAGTCCTCTGCCTTGGGGCTGGCTCCTATGAAGCTTGTTGCTGCAAGGAGAGGCTAAACCTGCTTATGATTGTGCCTAAGAGTCTCCCCAAGTGCCTCTTTGTTGCTCAGATGTGGCCCTCTCTCTCTAACTAAGCCACCTTGGCAGGTGATGTCGCTGCCCTACCCTGTACATGGGACCTGACTCCCAGGGGTGTAAATCTCCCTGGCAACGCAGGATATGACTCCCGGGGATGAACCTGGACCCTGCATTATGGGATTGAGAACACGTTCTTGACCAAATGGGGGAGGAAAAATGAAACAAAATAAAGTTTCAGTGGCTGAGAGATTTCAAATGGAGTCGAGAGGTCACTGTGGTAGACATTTTTATGCACTATACAGATATCCCTTTTTAGGTTTTAGTGTATTGGAATAACTAAAAGGAAATACGTGATACTACCAAACTCCAACCCAGTAGCCTTGACTCTTGAAGACTATTGTATAACAATGTAGCTTTATCCAGTGTATGGATGGATGAGTAGAAAAATGGGGACAAAAACTAAATGAAAAATAGGGTGGGATGGGGAAGGGGATGATTTGGGTGTTCTTTTTTACTTTTATTTTTTATTCTGATTCTGTTTCTTTCTGGTGTAAGGAAAATGTGCAAAAATAGATTGGGGTGATGAATGCACAACTGTAAGATGGTACTGTGAACAGCTGATTGTACACCATGGATGACTGTATGGTATGTGAATATATCTCAATAAAACTGAATTTAAAAAAACAAAACAAAAATAACAAGAACAATAATTAGAGTGAAAAAGAGCAATTGAAGTAAAAAAGAACACTGGGTACCTTTGTCTGTTTGTTTCCTTCCCCTACTAATGAAGGTATCAGGGATTGATTTAGGTGATGAATGTACAACTATGTAATGGTACTGTAAACAATCGAAAGTACGATTTGTTTTGTATGTCTGCGTGGTATGTGAATATATCTCAATAAAATGATGATTTAAAAAAAAAAAGATAATAATGATAAAAGTGAAATATTGTAAACACAATTATTGTCACTGAGTTGTACACTTAGAAATAGTTAAAATGGCAAATGTTATGTTATATATATACAGCCACACTAAAAAAATTTTTAAATGAAAAAAAAAAAAAAACAAAAAAAAAAACAAAACAAAACATACAACCTGAATCTTATTATGAGGAGGCAACTTAGACAAACTCAAATTGTGGGGCATTCTTCAAGACAGCTGGCTTGGACTCTTCAAAAATGTCTTTATCTCAGAAAGACAAAAATGGTGGAGAGCTGCTCTAGATTAAATGCAATTAAAGATATAAAATGATGAATATGTAACCCTTGATTGGATTCTGGGTTTTAAAAAAGGGAATTATATTATTGGAATAATGGAGCAAAGATGAATAAAGATTTCATATTAGGAAAAAATATATATACATATAAATAATAGAAGGGGATAAAAGGTATGGGATGTTTTGGGTTTTGTTTTTTTTTTATATCTTACTCTACTCTGTACTCTTCACTCTTTATTTTACTTGACTTTACTCTAATTTGCCCTTCTTTAGTCTTCTCTATTTTATTTTATTTTGGAATAATGAAAATATTCTACAACTGATTGTGGTGATGAATGCACAACTACACGATGATACTGTGAGCCACTGATTGTATAATTTGGATGGATTAAATGGTGTGTAAATATATCTCAATAAAATTGCATTTATAAAAAAAAATGGATCAATGACCTAAATATAAAATCTAAACTACAAAACTCAAACTCTTAGGAAAAAAAGGGGGGAAATATCTTCAGGATAGGCAATATAGTACTACACTCTGCACCAAGAGCACAAGCAAAAGAAAAAAAATAAACTCAACTTCATCAAAATATAAAACTTTTGTGCATCAAAGGACATTATCAAGAAAGCAAAGACAACTACAAAATGGGAGAACATATCTGGAAACTATTATCTGATAAGTGTTTAATATCCAAAATATATAAAGAAATCCTACAACTCAAGAACAGAAAGACAAACAATCCGATTTTTTTAAATGGGCAAAGGACTTGAATAGATATTTCTCCAAAGAAAACAGACAAATGGGTAAAAAGCACATGAAAAGATTCTCAATATCATTAACCTTTAGGGAAATGCAAATCAGAACCACAATGATACACTACCTCACAGCCACTAGAATTACTATTCTTTTTAAAAAATGGAAAATAACAAGTGCTGACAAGGATGCGGAGAAACAGAAACCCTCATACATCATTGGTGAGAACATAAAATGGTACAGCTGCTATAAAAAAAGTTTGGCAGTTCCGCACAAAGTTAAACAAAGAATTACTATGTGATACAGTATTCCCAGTTTCAGGTATATTCCCAAAAGAAATGAAAGCAGGAATTTGAACAGATGTTTGTACTCAAATGTTCACAGCAGCATTATTCACAAGAGCAAGAAAGTGGAACCAACCCAAGTGTAAAAAGGAATGAAGTTCTGAAACATAGTACAACATGGATTTACCTTTGAGACATCATGTTGAATGAAATAAGCCAGACACAAAAGGATACTGTAGGATTTCAAAATTATATGAATTAACTAAAATATGCAAATTAATAGACATAAAGTATGGACAGGTTACCAGGGGCATGGTGGTGGGGAAGGGATAGGAATTTACACCACATTGGGTGCAGGATTTCTGTCTGAGGTGATTGAAGAGTTTTGGTCATGGATGGATGGTGGTGATCGTAGCATGACATTGTGCATGTGATTAATGCCACTGAACTGTATGGTTGGGAAGTGGCTAAGATGGGAAATTTTAGATCGTATGTATGTTACCACAGTTAAAAACAGAGAGAGACTAAAGAGACAATGACAATTAAATGCAATACATGATTCTGGACTGGATCTAATAATGGAGGATAAAATGCCCAAAAGGACATGATCGGGACAATTGAAAACATTAGAATATGGACTATATGCTTCATGTCAATGTTAAATATCTTGATGTTGATAACTGTACTTAATGTGGTTATATAAGCGAATATCCTTGTTCTTAGGAAATAAATATACATGGAAGTATTAAGTGCTAAAGGAGCATGATGAATGCAATCTACATAGGCAAAAGGAAGAAAGGAAGGAAGGGAAGGAGGGAGGGAGGAAATGTGGCAAAACGTTAAAAGCTGGTAAATCTGGGTATCTGGGTAGGGGGGGTATATGGGAGTTTTTGGTATTGTTTTCATATTATTTTTACAACCTTCCTATACATTTGAAATTATTTCAAAATAAAAAGCTAAAAAAATGTTATTGAGGGATGCAAAAGGTTTGAACAGTAAGAAATGAATATACTTTGTTCTTGAACGGAAGACATGAACCTCAATCATGTCAATTATCTCTAAATTAATCTATAAATATAATGCAACACCAATAAAAATACCAACACAATGGGGGAGGGAGGACTTGATAAGCTAATTCTAAGTTTTATGGGAAAATAAACAAGCAAGAATATCCAGGAAAACTTTGGGAATGGGAAGTAGAACATGAGAAGAATATAATCAGAGAATGGGGTCACTAGATGTGAGTGCCTGATTAATGAAAGAGAAAAAAAGTCCATTAATAGCCCCAAATTATATGTAGGAAATAAGTATATCTATAGATGACACTTCAAATCAGTAGGGAAAACATGAATTTCTTAATAAATAATACTGAGATAACTTGATAGCCACCTATCAAGAAAAGTCAAGTAAGACTACTACTTTATTGAATTTATAGTTTGCATAAATAAATACATTTAGCTTAAAAATAAAAATATAAAAGTAGGAGAAAACACAATTAAAAATCAGAAGTAATACTGAAATGGGGAAGACCTTTCTTTCGACCAAAACCTAGAATATATAAAATATTAATAAATTTAACTACATTTAAAAGTATAATTTCTGCTAAAAGAAATAAACCATAAATAAGGTCAAAAGACAAACAGCAAATTGTGGAAAATATCTGAAACACATATCAAAGACTAGTAAGAACTTGTATCTTTAAAACATATAGCATTCCTATAAATAACATGAAACATCCCAATAAAAGAAGAACAAAAACTATAAACAGATACTGTAAATAAAGGAAATAAAACAAATGCGGCTCTATCACCTATTGAAAAGATGCTTCATCTCCCATAATAATAAAAATATATCTATCAAATTGATAATTTAAAAACTTGATAATCTGTTACCAAAGATATGGGGCATCATCAGCACTCTAACACCAACAATAGAACATAAATGGGTTAAATCTATATGGAGGGCAATTTGACAAAATCTATTAAAATTTAAATAGTACATATCTTTTGACTCAGCAGTTGCACTTCTAGGAATTTTTCCTAAAGTCAGACTCACCAGGTTTTCATTGTATAATCATTTGTATTAACGTGAAAACTGCAAAGATTTTAAAAGCCCACCCAAATAAAGGAATCTAACCATTCCCCTACCTACCCACCCAAATACATTTCTAGAAAGAATACACAAGAACCACCAGTTGCTTCCTGGGAAGGGAGCCAACTAGTGGAGGAAAGGTTCAAAGGTAAAAGGAAAACATACCTTTTACCATATGCTCTTTTGTACCATTTCAATTTTATGCCATGTGCATATATTACTTATTTTAAATTTTTAAGTTAACACAAGTATTTTAACCCAGTTTTACCAATTGTTATATTTTTCTTCTTACTTTTGTCAGTTTTCCAGTTCCTATATTAGCAATAATGTTTAACTGTTTTCCCAGCTAATACACAGCATGTAATCAAACTCTCACAGTTAAATGACAACATAACTTGGGTTCTATTACCCCTCTTATCCTCTTGCCCCAGGGGTCTACCTCTGGATACCTACTCAACAGAAGGACACTGTTCCTTATTCTTTACTGGGTTTACAAGAGATTATGAGTTCACAGAAATCCATGACTAAGAAGCTAGGAATTCCTTGGCTGATGGGCCAAATACATAATCACTACTGTATTTAGGAAACAGCAGAAAGGCAAGAAGCTGCTCAAAAAAGGTTTCACAAAATATAATTTGTGCTATCACCAAGGATGTAGGGTCCTGTCCACTACTTAACGTATCTAAGAACTTGATTTTATTCAGAGTCAGTGGGACTACAGGAGACTGAACCACACTAATCAATCAAATTTACTAGAGACTAAATGCTTACACATAATGCCAGTGTGTTAATTTAGGGGGAATACACATACACAAACACACCAATAGTATGAAAGCATGTCTATAAAAGAACCATACAAATGATAAGTATGCCCAAGGAGAACCACATGATGTTATGAATGTGCATAAGAAGAGACCACGTCAGAAAGGTCAGAAAAGGCTTCCTTGAATAAACAATGTGATCACCTAGATCCAACAGAAAAGAAGTTAAAATAAAAGAATATAACAAGACTAAGAGGGTTACTGGATGATAGAATAGTAGGTGCAATGGTCCTGTGTTAAGACGGAGGCATGATATGTCCAAGGAAGTGAAAGAGGTTGAAGAACAAAGAGCAAGAGAACATAATATAAGATTAATTGGAGAGAGAGAGGTCAGACTCCACGGTGCCTTTTAGGCCATGTTTACCTTATTTTAAGAGCAATGAAAAATTAGTAAAGGGTAAGCAGGGATGAGAACAGATGTGTGCTTGCAAAAGCTCAGTGTGTTGTATGAATTGGAGGGCAAGAGTAGAAGCAGGAAGACTGCTTGGAAAGTCACTGCAGACTACCTGAATAAGTGATGATGGCAGCATGGACTGGAGTTACGGCAGAAGTAAAATATACAGGACTTGGTGACTGATTATACCAGAAGGGCAAGGGACATGAAAATGTTAGGGAAGATGCCAAAGTTTCAAGTTTACATAGCAAGATGGATAAAGATGCCAGCACCGAAAGAGAACACTCTAGGAAGACCAGGTTGGTTTCACTGGGAGCTGTAATGGAGGGTAAGGATGCAAAAAGAAAGTTTTCTGGTGCTCAGTATCTGGAATTTTTGGTACAGAAGGATGAAAAACAGAAAATAGTATCAGAATTCAAAGGAGAGGGAAAGTCAGCTCCAGTACACTTAAACGAAAAGGCTTTACCTTCAGGGTCAGCCACAAAACAGGCCTAGAAATTCCTATTCCTCCTCACCATCTAAAATCTTTTTAAACCTCTCAAAACAAAACCTTTCTATCAAAAGGGGGAGGAGGGTTTAAAATGCAGTACTTGGGAGAATAAAGAATTCGTGTGAAAGAATTTCAAAGCAGATATTGAGATATTAGACGTTTCCTAATTTTGAGATTGAAGAAAAGACCCAGGATGCCTACTTGGGGAAGGAGAAATGAAATGCCGATGCGGGGGGCAGAAAGAGGAGGCTGATGACTGATGACCCCACATCACATATATTCACAGTTTGTACACACTTATCTTCACCTCTGGACAAATGGCTGTTTGAGGCCTTGTTTGCTGTTCAACAAATAGCCCTACACCTAAGCCCCTTATTAGAAATCACAGCTTCCACTGCCATCAGGTGGTAACAGTAAGGAAGTACCGCAAAGAGGTTCTTGGAGCCTAGGAATGCCAGATTGAAGTCCATGGTACTATAATTAATCTAAGATCAATGATCTAAAGATTGCAGTAGTATAAGGCAAACTGGTCGTAGTCCTTGCTATAAGCATTATTTCCTAAACTATCAATAACTAAAACCTAAGCTTTTGTTACGAACTTGCGGTAAAAAAAAAAAAAAAGATGTCTCCTTTTTCTTTTTCATGTTAAAGATCACATATTTAGCAATTCTGGGATGCCCGGGCTGATACTATCTGAACCCCAACTCCTGGTACATTATATATTCAACTACTTACAACTACTTCACTTTTAATTTCAATGGTACATAATACGGGTTAATGTACATTTCTAGTACACATCAATAACCTCATCACAAACATAAGCAACCGTCTCATTGAATGTGCAAAATTCCCTTTATCTTCAAATTAATCAAATAATAATTTTTGGATACTTAGAAGCACAAGGCATGGTATTAAATGCCATTCAAAATCCGTCAGATTATCAAAGCCAGCTAAACCACTGAAATAATCAACTTCAACATTAATCACAAAAAACATGGTGAGTGATTTATACACCATTCCTGGTAGTTCTCCTCACGACAAAAATAAGCTTATTCAACAGAATAGTAACATTCTGTGCATTATTTAATTCCCTACCTTTCTTCTACTGTACTAAATCTTCACTTACAGCACCTCTACACACGCATCCACTTGGTTTGTTTGTATTTTAAGACAGCTGAACTCAAAGATAGGGAATTTTAGGCCAAAACGTGAAATAATTGCATCGAGTATTTTTTCCAATTCTCAATCAGTTGTTTTTTTATCATAGACATAGCATAATTTTGTCACTAAGTATAGTCTTGATCTTCGTCCTCTCCCTTTAAAATCCAGACACCATTCCGTCTCTGGACATTCCAGAATAATAATTCGACTAGTTTACCCTAATTCCCTAGGTTCTATCCCCCACTGCCGCCCCCACTTCCATCCCTTCTTGGCGTTTCAGAATATCTAACTCTCTCACACATTAGGAGTTGTTTTTCCAAAATCACTCTTTGGAATGCTCTTCCCTCTTCTTTCCCGCATTTAGCACCCTTTTTGAAATAATTTCCCAAAGCTAGGCGCCAATGCCATTCTGTTACAAGATTAAACAGCGGAAGGGGAGGAGACTGGAAGCCGAAAGCGAAACATCTGAGAATGTCAATGAAACAGTGGTCTCTCCTTTGAAAAGAAAACATAATTCGCAGCACAGAGCTTTCAACAGAGCAAAAATACTTGTTCTTGGTTGTGTTTCTATTCCTCTCTGACCTCAAAGACACCTTCCCTTTTCTTTAACCCCAGTCCCTCTGTTATGCGTGGGGCCTGTCTTCGCTCCTCCCAAAGAAAAGAAAGCCTGCGAGAAAAGATAGTAGCCACCTTCCCGAAGCGCCTGCAAGCTGTCAGGAACATGTTTCACGACTCACCTGGCAGGTGCGGCCGCCCGGAGAGCTGCACGAAGCGGTTGAGCTGGCCGGTACCCCGACCCCCGCTGCCCCCACTGCCCCCGCTGGCCCCGCTACCTCCGCCGCCGCCACCGCCAGCGGCGCCTCCTCCCCTCCGGCGGTTCCTGTCCCAGCCCTGGGCGGCCGACATGACCCGCTAACAACTGCCGCAGCCCGGCCCCGGCAGCTCCTGGACCGGCGACACCAGCGGAGCCTCCTTCCTGGGCTCCTCTAGAGACCCAGGAGACAGGGAAGGGGAGAGCGGTCGGGCCTCACCGGTGACCAATAACTGACCGCCTTGGTGACATACAACCAATAGCCAGTCGTCTTCTTGGTAGGTAGAGGGAGGCGGAGAGAGACGTGGTAACCATAGCTATGGCTAAAAAAAAAAGGTGGGGGGGGGAGAAAGGCAGAGGCAGCCACTCTTCGCTCGCATCAACCACGCTAAACAAGTCCGCTTCGCGGCGACTCCTGCGGGATCAGGCGGGCCAATCGAAGGCCGAATGAGAGAGGCCACGCCTGCAGAAAGACTCCCGGCGACAGCAACTACTCCAGGCATGCTTAGGATTCAAGAACTCTTTCCCATAAACATTGAAATCAGAAATAGGATATGCACATAATACACCTATTTGGGGGCTATACAGTGTTCTGTCAGCTTTGCAGACTAAGATTCCTTTCCCCGATGTTGGCACACACAAAAGGCTCTCTTGGGGAAGGGGGCGGGGGGAGACCTCAGGGGCGGAGTCAAAGCTTGACTGTAAGAGTGAGGTATTCCTGGGGTTCGTTTGTCTTGTCTTTCAGTCGGACTGGCTGAACTCCTACCCTAATTCATTATGTCACATCCCAAGCAAACGAATAATTTTAAACCTGGTTAATAAAGATGGAAAAAAATGTTCAATCGCGCAAGTAATCATAGAAAACAAAGTAAAACCCCAGTGAAAAACGATTTCTTTCTTATTACGTTAGTAAAGATTTTTAAAATAACACCCAGCACTGAGTAGAGTGTCAAGAAAAAGGTGCTGTCGTAGATGACTGATGCCTATGAAAATGTTTTTGTTCAATCAAACCCCTTTTTGCTTGGGGAAAACTTGAATCAGCTTATAGTATATACAATTAAGTGAAAATGTAAAATTAAAGACAAGAACAAACACGGAAGAACAAGATCGGGAAAAAAATGTAGATGTGAAGATCAAAAATTCCTATTGTCCCAAAATTATACAGAAAATTTGGCTTTCAACTTACTGAGCACAGTGCAAAGTGGGAAAATACAGCCTGTTCACTGATGTTTATGGATCATAAGGAAAAGCATATAAATTATTCAAGAGAAATAAAATTTTTCAGAGTTCCTAGATCTGATGCGCTTTTTTCTTTTCTATTTCTTTTTTTTTGCATGACATTTCATAGAGGAGTCTTATACTTGATGTGGAGAAAAGAGACTTGCTGGAGATGAGGACACGTCTCTTTGGTCCTGGCAAGCAAATTTCAGGTCAGCAATGGCCCTACCTCCTTCTTTTCCTACTTTCAGACCCTGTAGGGCAGGAGTGTTTATCCATTAAGACTGTAACACACTGCTTATGAAAATATTTGAGACTTGAAAAAAAGAGTCAATGACTCTAAAATATGAAAATAAAAATTAATGAATGTTAATTTTTCTAAAGAAACTGTACCATTGAGTAACCAAATAGATGAGGGAAATTTTCTTTCCATAGAAGTATACAAAGTAAAAAATAAACAAATAATGATAAAATATCTCCATTTTGCAACCTCTTAATGAATTAAGAGATCTACGTGTTGAACATCAGCTACTGCTAGCATCTTAAAATGAACAGTGAAGTACTATGTGCCTCCAGAACATAAACATGACTATGAAGTAGACTCGTGGAAAAAACTGAACCTGTATCTGGTAAAACAATATATCTACTTACCGATTTATAGGAAATCCAGAGGACAGAGAAACATGTTAAAAGACACTACAGGATGTAAAAAGTTAAAACTAGTTGGATTCACATGTCAGGGATACCCTACTTGTAATTTCAAATGTGTGACAAGGTAAATGTGGACCTCTTGTTATGTGTGATACTACTCTTACCCAGAAGAAATAGCCCTTAAAGAAAGAACACTAATTTTTGCTGAAGATTGAAAAGACAAGAAATGTTCATGTGAATAATAAAAAAAGATATATGAAAAAAAAAAAAAAAGACACTACAGGAACACAAACAGCAAAATCCAGACTATGGAAATTCTACAGGACAAACAAGCAGGTTTCTTCAACAAATCAATTACAAAGGAAAGAAAGGGATGTGGAGGAGAAAATCTGTAGATTAAAAAGAGATGTATTAAGGTGATGGGTGCACAACTTTGTGAATATATTAAAAACCACTGAATTGTATACTTTAAAAGGGTCAATTTTATGGTATGTGGATATATATCAATAAAAAATTTTAAATAATATGAGAAGGGAGGAGTGGAGAGATATATGGAACAACATTGGCTTCCCTTTAAATTGGTGAATTGAATGATATGTGAATTATATCTCAAAACAGCTGTTTAAAAAGAAAACTTTAAAAGACATATTAATCAATTGCAATAGTGGGCCTTATATGAATCCTGATTCACACAATCTGGAAAAAGACATTAATGAAACTTGGAAACTTGAACATTGACTATTTTGTGACATAAGGAATTATTGTTAATTTTAGGTGTAATAATATTATTGTGGTTATGTTAACAAAAGAGCCCTTGTCTTTTAGAGATGCATACTGAAATATGTATGAATAAAATCATATGAATCTGGTATTTGCTTCAAAATTACATGGGACCTAGCAATTGATACCAATCTTACTCAAACTCTTTCAAAACATTGAAGAAAATGGAACACTACCTAACTCATTTTATGAAGCTAACATCAATCTAATACCAAAACCAGGCAAAGATGCTACAAAAAAGGAAAACTACCGGCCAATCTCCCTAATGAATATAGATGCAAAAATCCTCAACAAAATACTTGCAAATCGAATCCAAAGACACATTAAAAAAATCATACACCATGACCAAGTGGGGTTTATTCCAGGCATGCAAGGATAGTTCAACATATGAAAATCAATCAATGTATTACAACACATTAACAAATCAAAAGGGAAAAATCAATTGATCATCTCAATAGATGCTGAAAAAGCATTTGACAAAATCCAACATCCCTTTTTGATAAAAACACTTCAAAAGGTAGGAATTGAAGGAAACTTCCTCAATATGATAAAGAGCATATATGAAAAACCCACAGCCAGCATAGTACTCAATGGTGAGAGACTGAAAGCCTTCCCTCTAAGATCAGGAACAAGACAAGGATGCCCGCTGTCACCACTGTTATTCAACATTGTGCTGGAAGTGCTAGCCAGGGCAATCCGGCAAGACAAAGAAATAAAAGGCATCCAAATTGGAAAAGAAGAAGTAAAACTGTTATTGTTTGCAGATGATATGATCTTATATCTAGAAAACCCTGAGAAATCGACGATACAGCTACTAGAGCTAATAAACAAATTTAGCAAAGTAGCGGGATACAAGGTTAATGCACATAAGTCAGTAATGTTTCTATATGCTAGAAATGAACAAACTGAAGAGACACTCAAGAAAAAGATTCCATTTTCAATAGCAACTAAAAAAATCAAGTACCTAGGAATAAACTTAACCAAAGATGTAAAAGACCTATACAAAGAAAACTACATAACTCTACTAAAAGAAATAGAAGGGGACCTTAAAAGATGGAAAAATATTCCATGTTCATGGATAGGAAGGCTAAATGTCATTAAGATGTCAATTCTACCCAAACTCATCTACAGATTCAATGCAATCCCAATCAAAATTCCAACAACCTACTTTGCAGACTTGGAAAAGCTAGTTATCAAATTTATTTGGAAAGGGAAGATGCCTCGAATTGCTAAAGACACTCTAAAAAAGAAAAACGAAGTGGGAGGACTTACACTCCCTGACTTTGAAGCTTATTATAAAGCCACAGTTGCCAAAACAGCATGGTACTGGCACAAAGATAGACATATAGATCAATGGAATCGAATTGAGAATTCGGAGATAGACCCTCAGATCTATGGCCGACTGATCTTTGATAAGGCCCCCAAAGTCACTGAACTGAGTAATAATGGTCTTTTCAACAAATGGGGCTGGGAGAGTTGGATATCCATATCCAAAAGAATGAAGGAGGACCCCTACCTCACCCCCTACACAAAAATTAACTCAAAATGGACCAAAGATCTCAATATAAAAGAAAGTACCATAAAACTCCTAGAAGATAATGTAGGAAAACATCTTCAAGACCTTGTATTAGGCGGCCACTTCCTAGACTTTACACCCAAAGCACAAGCAACAAAAGAGAAAATAGATAAATGGGAACTCCTCAAGCTTAGAAGTTTTTGCACCTCAAAGGAATTTCTCAAAAAGGTAAAGAGGCAGCCAACTCAATGGGAAAAAATTTTTGGAAACCATGTATCTGACAAAAGACTGATATCTTGCATATATAAAGAAATCCTACAACTCAATGACAATAGTACAGTTGGCCCAATTATAAAATGGGCAAAAGATATGAAAAGACAGTTCTCTGAAGAGGAAATACAAATGGCCAAGAAACACATGAAAAAATGTTCAGCTTCACTAGCTATTAGAGAGATGCAAATTAAGACCACAATGAGATACCATCTCACACCGGTTAGAATGGCTGCCATTAAACAAACAGGAAACTACAAATGCTGGAGGGGATGTGGAGAAATTGGAACTCTTATTCATTGTTGGTGGGATTGTATAATGGTTCAGCCACTCTGGAAGTCAGTCTGGCAGTTCCTTAGAAAACTAGATATAGAGTTACCATTCGATCCAGCGATTGCACTTCTCGGTATATACCCGGAAGATCGGAAAGCAGTGACACGAACAGATATCTGCACGCCAATGTTCATAGCAGCATTATTCACAATTGCCAAGAGATGGAAACAACCCAAATGTCCTTCAACAGATGAGTGGATAAATAAAATGTGGTATATACACACGATGGAATACTACGCGGCAGTAAGAAGGAACGATCTCGTGAAACATATGACAACATGGATGAACCTTGAAGACATAATGCTGAGCGAAAAAAGCCAGGCACAAAAAGAGAAATATTATATGCTACCACTAATGTGAACTTTGAAAAATGTAAAACAAATGGTTTACAATGTAGAATGTAGGGGAACTAGCAATAGAGAGCAATTAAGGAAGGGGGAACAATAATCCAAGAAGAACAGATAAGCTATTTAACATTCTGGGGATGCCCAGGAATGACTATGGTCTGTTAATTTCTGATGGATATAGTAGGAGCAAGTTCACAGAAATGTTGCTATATTATGTAACTTTCTTGGGGTAAAGTAGGAACATGTTGGAAGTTAAGCAGTTATCTTAGGTTAGTTGTCTTTTTCTTACTCCCTTGTTATGGTCTCTTTGAAATGTTCTTTTATTGTATGTTTGTTTTCTTTTTAACTTTTTTTTCATACAGTTGATTTAAAAAAGAAGGGAAAGTTAAAAAAAAAATTACATGGGACCTAGCAATTCCATATATATAACCAAGATAAATGAAGACTTACCTCCACGCAAAAACTTGTACATGAAAGTTCATAGAAACATTTTTCATAATAGCCAAAAGTAGCAACAACCCAAATGTCCATCCATTGTTGAATGGATAAACAAAATGTGGTATATTCATACAATGGACTATTCTGCAATAAAAAGAAATAGAGTACTAAACATGCTATAAAATGAAAGAAACTTTAAAATATGATGCTAAGTGAAAGAAGCCAGAAACAAAAAGTTACATATTGTATGATTCCATTTTTACAAAATGTCCACAAAAGGCAAATCCACAGAGACAGAAAGTGGATTAGTGGTTGTCAGGGACCAGAGGATGGGGAAAATAAGTGACAGCTATTTAGTACAAGGTTTCCTTTTTGGAGTGATGAAAATGTTCTGAAATTAGATAGTGGTGCTGGTTGCACAACTTTGTGAATTTATTAAAAACCACGAAGTGTACACTTCAAAAGGGTAAATTTTGTGGTATATGAATTATATCTCAAGAAAAAAATTATTTATTGAATGAAGAAGAAAAAAAAGGAAGGGAGATAGATGAAACAACATTAGCCATAAGTTGATCATTGATGGAGCTAGGTGATGAGTACATGGCGGCCTGCTATACTGTTCTACCTACTTCTGTATATGTTAAAAATTTTTCACAATGACAAGAAAAAAAGAGTCTACAAAAATAAGATTATATTAACCAGTCAATTGCAAACCATCTCCTACAGGTATATATAAATATAATCAAGTTTAAATTCCAGAAACAAAATGAATAGTTTATTCTTAACAGAACTTGGTCATTAAATTATTTTAAAAGCCTTTAAAAAAAGGAGTTACAACCAAAGAAAGAAAGAAATATTTTTTATTTTGGAATGTGGGTACACTTTGATGGATATTGACATGATTTGGAGAGGAGCCTTCAAAATAAGGGCAGAAAGACAATATTTGCCTCCTAATATGAAGCAATATGAAGTACATCATATCACCTATGAAGTAATCTTGCCAAAATTATCGACCTGAATCTAACCAAGATATAGGGTCTTACATTCAGTTTACAGGAACTTTCAGGGGACAAAGGAACATGTTAAATGACATAATAAAACAATCAGACAAATCCAGGAAGTGGGACAGTGTCCAAAATATCTGGCCTGGTCTTGTCAATAAGGCAATATCATGGAAAACAAAATTAAACAAAACAAAAACAAGATGAGAGGAGGGGTAACCTCTAATATAAATCATAGATCTAGGCAATGATAATCCACAGCTGCTAGCATAATAAAAAAAGAAACAACTAGACATGCATTTTCTGACAGAAGTACATACAATCATCTATGAAGTATTCTTACCAAAAAAATGAATCTGAATAAGCTCAAACCTTTAGCTCTAACTGTTAGTTTATGGGAAATAAAAGGGACAGAGAATATGTTAACTGATATCTTGGAGATATAATATGCAAAATACATAATGCAGAAAACTCTACAGAACAAACAATCTGTTTTCTTCAGCATTACGTTGCAAGGAAAAGAAAGAGTAAACTGAAACCTACAGATTAATAGTTTTAATCATAACTAAATGCAATGTTTGGACCTTATTTGCTCTTTAATTAAAACAAGCCAACTATTTTTTAATGGGGAAATTTGATTGGATATTGGATTATATTCAAGAATGATTGTTAATTCTTGTTAGAGATTGTGAATGTATTTTTTAAATGCTTTTGTCTTTTAGAGAGACATACTAAATATTTATAGATAAATCAAGATAATTCAGGGGTCGGGAAGAGGGTTGCATGGGAGAATGAGTGAGAATGTAGATTAAAGTGGGGGAGCCATGAGTTGATAATTAATGTAGCTGGGTGATGGCTACTCAGAGTTCAGTTACTATTTTCTCTTATTTGGGGTATATTTAAATTTTTCCCTAATAAAAAGTTTTTCTTTTTAAATAGCTATTAAAAGAACAATTCTGGCTAAAGGAACCTTACAACCAAATGTATGTGGTCCTCCTGAACAAATCAACCTTAAAAGACAATTTGGCAACAAGTGGGGAAATTTTAATTTGGAAAGGTTATTAGATGATATTAAGGAAGTAAGAGTAATTTTGTTAGGTGTGGTAATCATAGTTATGGGAGAAAATGTCTTTATTTTTTAAAGATGAATAGTGAAGATGTTTAAGGATGGAATATCATGCTGCCTATATTTTAACTTAAGATACTTTAGTCAAAAAGAAAGAAAGAGAAGAAACAAATTGTTAACATTAAATATGGGTGGTGGATATATGAATGTTTATAATACTATGCTTGTTTGAAATTTTTCATAATTGAAAAAAATTTATTGTTCTGTTTTTGACTAATTTTTAAAAGCAGGTGTGTGGGGGTAAAGGAACCATGAAGATCTTGAAAACACTTTCCCAATAGATATTCAAGATACAAGCCCCTGCTCTGGAGGGCTGGATGGATGATAGCCTCTTTAAACACCCATCTCCTGATTCTCAGCCTGGCATTTCATCAACATTAAGGCAGGTCACTAATATGTTTAGCAAAGCTAGTTTCCTGGAAGCCTGGTACCTTGAACCCTGTCTAAGAAATGGATTTGGAAATTTTGAGGCAATTCCTTGCCCCCACCCATTAAGAAAAGCAAAATGAAACTAATTTCCCATCCTCTTTGTGTAGCTCTGGAAGCAAAGGCCTGAATTTGCCTTTGGGGGTTGAGAAAAAGACCCTGGACTTTTGCTATACAAAAATAAAACCAAGATTTCATTCTGGAGTGGGAAAGGAATTAAACAGTGCTGCTTGAGATGACATTGGCAAGGTAAGTCACATCAAGAAGCTTAGATTGGATCTTAATAGAGTGAGGAGCCATTGGAGAGTTTAAGCCAAGAGGTGACGTGATCGGATTTATGTTTTCAAAGATCACTCCAGCTACAGTGAGCTGAGTTGAGGGTTTATACTGGAGGATGTCCACTGCCATGGGCAAGCCTGCCTAGAGGCAGCAACCTTAGGGAAAAGACCCATTCTCAAATATCTTCTACCCCACTAAAGGTCTATCATGTAACACGGTATGTGTTTGAGAGCAATATGACTAAAGATTGGAATTCCTGCTGAGGCTATGATTTAAATGCAATACTGTTCTGGCACTAAGCCTCATGGTTTTGTAAGCATCAGTTATAAAGATAAAGCTCTTGTTTGGGTGCTTTATAACTGAAAGACCAAAACAGAATTAAATGTTAGTTTTAAAGTTATTTAATAAGTTTAGTTTTTTACTTGATATCAACTTACTGATTTCCGTCAACAAATCTGATAGAAATCTCTGGGCTAAAATTAGACATCTGCAATAATTGAACACAAAGTCCAGATAATATTTTCTGTTCCCAATTCTAGCAATAATGGGTTTAGATATTCATTTAAAGCAGACTTAAATAACACTAACTTAACCACAGTGAACAAGACAGTTTCATGAAGCTATCAAGTGACAGCTCACTAAACTGACATTAAAGGAATGCTCTCTGGCAAAGTTTTTGCAAAGCATTAAGTCCAATTATCCTGAACTAGTAAACAAAGTCTTGAAATTATTAATACCATTTTGTAATTTTGGTATGGCATGCTTATGTAAACAGGCATTCTCTGCAGGCATTAATCTTATTGAAACTAAATTACAGACACAGATTAAATAAAGAACTTCAACTGAGGCTGCATTTTTCTACTTTTCTCCAATATTATTATTATTTCAACAAAGCAACATCAGTCATCAGAGTAAATTAATGTCATAAATGCAAATTGTTGAATTGTTTGAGTTTATGGTTAATTTATAGATTTATTCTGATTTTATATTTGTATAAGCACCATACGCATAAGGAGTTCATAAATTATGCATTCAATTTTAAAAGTATCAACATTGACAAGAAGGGCATTTTTTTCCCTTTAACACAAGTTGAACAAAATAAAAAGGTGGAATGAACAATACTTAATTTTAAGAAATGCCATTCTACCAAATTCTCCTTCTTGCTTAAGTTAGATTACATTGGGTTTGTTAACTGAAGTCAAAAAAACTGTGATTAATACACCAACTCTACTGTTGTTGTGAGAAATAGATACAAACCATAAAGCATAATACAAATATGAGATATTTACTACAGAGTAGATTCTTAAGAAATGCTTTTTAATTAGTCAGCAGAAAGGGGTGAAATAATAATACGTAAAATTGTAATAGTACTGAGGTTGACTCAATAGTTATGTGGATAACTATACTGTGTCCTTAAATTAAATTTTAATTTTAAAAATAGGGACAAGATGGTGGCATAGAGAGGAATGGAATTTAGTTAGTCCCCTGGAGCAACTAATAAACAACCAGGAACAACTAGTAAATAATCTGGAATAACTGCTGGGGGACAACTGTTACTGTCCACACATTGTACACCAACCTAGATTGGGTGGGATGGCTGAGACTGCAGCATAAAATCTGTAAGTAAAAACCACAGAACCATGCCAGGAGCCCCCTCACCCCTGGCAGGCTGAACTACAAGACCTCACTGTAGAAGAAAGCAGCAGTCCAGGAGCAAGCGAATATAGCTCAGCCCAGCTCCAACTGGGGTTTTAATTAACAAATGTGGACTGCTGAATACAAGCTACAAACATAGACAAACCCCTAACAGACAGAGGCTTTTAGTGACAACTGACCTTAAAGAGATAGAAAACTCCTGTGCCTCAGGAAACGGAGCCCAGGAGACCAGGTGCTCTCTCTGACCAACAGGTGAAATGGGGGGCCGTGAACTGTCTCTGAAAGGGGGTTTTCTTTCCCTTTTTCTCTCTCTCTCAACCTGAGTGGCTCAGTGGAGAAAGCCTTAGCCATTTTCAGTTCTCAGTGCTCTGACCCAGACATAGGTGGAGATAACAGAGTCAGAGAGACAAAGGAGAAACTCAAATGCAGAAGATAACTCCCAGAGGGTGTATCTTCCCTAAGAGGGAGAAGGTGGGGCCCAGCTCTAGTGCCAGCCTTCCCTTCAGAACTCAGACCCCAGAGCCTGGGGGAAAACAGCCAAAACAGAAACTAAAGGGGTCACACCTCCTTACACCAGTCGGAAGCGACAGGCTGACAGGTGCCACCTGCTGGACAGGTTAGGAAAAGCACAGTGGGTAGAGTCCTCACAGGAAAGTCTGTCATTCTTCTAAGATATACCCTCAGGAAAACTCGAAACTGAATATAACCCCATTATGAGACCTGAACCTGTTCTGGCCTGGGAAAATCTGATTGCAGTAACCAAGGAAACCAGATGCCTAGACTACAGAAAACTACAAGTTACACTAGGAAAAATGAAGATACGGCCCAGTCAGATGAACAAACTTATACCTCAATTAAGATAGAGTTGAGATATTGTTTCACTTTAATGAAACAATCAATTAAAGATTTTCAAAGAAATATGCTAAATCAACTCAAAAACCAAATCAATGAGTTCATGGAAGATATGGCAAAAGAGATGAAGGATATAAAGAAAACAGTGGGCAAACGTAAGGTAGAAGTTGAAACTTTGTAAAAACAACTGGCAGAATCTATGGAAATGAAAGGCAGAACACAAGAAATGAAAAACACTATGGAGACATACAACAGCAGCTCTCAAGAGGCAGAAGAAAGCACTCAGGAACTGGTGAACAAGATACCTGAAATCCTACACACAAAAGAAGAGATAGGGAAAAGAACAGAAAAATATGAGCACTGTCTCAGGGAATTAAATGACAACATGAAGTGCATGAATGTACAGGTCATGTGTATGCCAGAAGGAGAAGAGAAGGGAAAAGGGACAGAAGCAATAATAGAGGAAATAATCAATGCAAATTTCCCATCTCTTATGAAAGACATAAAATTACAGATCCAAGAAGCACAGCATACCCCAAACAGAATACATCTGAATAGACCTATGCCAAGACACTTAATAATAGATTATCAAACATCAAAGACAAAAAGAATCCTGAAAGCAGCAAGAGAAAAGCCATCCATCACATACAAAGGAAGCTTGATAAGACTATATGCGTATTTCTCAGTAGAAACCATGGAGGCAAGAGGAAGTGTTGTGATATATTCAAGATACTGAAAGAGAAAAAACAACCAACCAAGAATCCTATATCTGGCAAAACTGTCCTTCAAATATGAGAGAGAGTTTAAAATATTCTCTGACAAACTGACGATAAGAGAGTTTGTGAACAAGATACCTGCTCTACAGGAAATATTAAAGGGAGCACTACAGACAGAGAGGAGAAGACAGGAGTGAGAGGTTTGGAACACAATTTTGGGTGATGGTAGCACAATAGTATAAGTACACTGAACAAAGATGACTGTGAGTATGGTTGAAAGAGGAAGGTTAGGAGCAAGTGGGATACCAGAAGGAAAGAGGAAAGATAAAGACGGACTGTATAACTCATGGAACCTAGAGTACTCAACAATTGTGATAAAATGTACAAATATGTTTTTACATGAGGGAGAACAAATGAATGTCAACCTTTCAAGGTGTTAAAAATGGGGAAAAAATACAGTCGATGCAAACTAGAAACTGTAGTTTACAGAAACATTGTATTGTGCTTCCTTCAATGTAACAAAGGCAATATACCAAAGCTAAATGCCTATAAGAGGGGGATGAGGGAAGGGTATGGGACTCTTGGCATTAGCGATGTTGTCTGACTTTTATTGTACTTTGGTTTAATTCTGTCTTTCCTTTTGTTGCTTTTTAGCTGCCACTTTTTTCTTTCTTTTTCTTTTTCTTTTGTCTCTCTACCTTCTTTGACTCTTCCTCCTTCTTTGTGGAAGAAATGGAGATGTCCTTATATAGATAGGGGTGATGGTGGTGAAAGCATAAATATGTGATTGTATGGGGAACCATCGATTGTTTACTTAGGACAGAATGTATGGTGGGTGGACAAAACCGTCTTAAAAAAAAACAGGTTGGTGAAGAAACCTTGAAGGCACTATATTGAGTGAAATAGGTCAGGCACATAAGGACAAATATAGTATGGTCTCACCAGTATGAACTAATTATAATATTTAAACTCATAGACATGAAATATAAGTTACCGGGATATAGAACGAGGCTAAAGAATGTGGAGTGGTTGCTTATTATGAGCAGAATGTTTAACTAAGTTGAACTTAAGTATTTGGAAATGGACAGAGGTGATGGTAGCACATTATTGTGAGAATAACTAACAGTGCTGAATGGTGTGTGAATGTGGTGGAAGGGGGAAGCTTAGAGTCATATATGTCACCAGAAGGAAAGTTGTAGGTTAAAATGTGGCAATGTATAAAACAGTGAATCTTGTGGTGGACAATGTCCATGATTAACTGTACAAATATTAGAAATCTCTTTCATGAACTAGAACAAGTGTATGCCAATATAACTAGAAGTTAATAATAGAGGAGTATAGAGGGAAAAAATATACCTATTACAAACTATGTACTACAGTTAGTATTATTTTAACATTCTTTCATCAACAGTAACAAATGTACTACACCAATACTATGAGTCAATAATGGACAGGGGGTAGGTAGGGGTATGGGAGGATTCAAGTTTTCTTTTTTGTCTTTATTTCTTTTCCCGAGTAATGAAAATGTTCTAAAAATTGAAAAAAAAATTATTCTGGTGATGGATGCACAGGTCTATGATGGTACCACGGGCAATTGATAGTGTACTTTGGATCTTTGGATGATTTTATGGTATGTGAACAATCTCAAAATTAAAAAAAAAAGAACACTTAGGTTTTATATATTTTAACAGAATAAAAAATTTTTTAAACCATAGAACTGTTACAACACAAACAGTGAACCCCAGTGGAAACTATGGACTACAGTTCATAGTATAATTATAGTAATATTGATTCAAAAATTTTAAGAAAAGTACCAAACTTATGCAAAGTGTTAATAATAGGGGGAACTGTGGGAGTATGTGGTGGTTTTTATGGGAACACTACCTTCTGCATGATTTTTCTGTAAACCTACTTCTCTAATTTAAAAAAAAAAGGAAATAAAGCATAAAAATAATGAATACTTTCTTATTGTATAATCTTCAATAAATAGAATATATAGAAAAAAATGAAACTTTCCCCTTCACCTTCCCTGCAATCCTACTCCCCTCTCTAAAAGACTGAAAAGTTTGATATGTATTCTTTCAGATCTTTTTCTATGTATTTATACACACATATATAGACACATGCAGGTATTTTATCTTAATTTGTTACGTAATGGGATTTGTGCCAGTTTGAAACTGTTATGTATCCCAGGAAAGGCCATGTTCTTTTACTCCAATCTTGTGGATGCAGACTTATTATGGGTGGGAACTTTTGATTAGGATGTGTCCATGGAGACGTAACCCACCCAACTGTGGGTGAGACCTTTTGATTATATTATATCCATGGTGCTGTGATCCCACCCATTTGTTCTAGTTTTCTAATGCTGCCAGAATGCAAAACACCAAAAATGGATTGGCTTTTATAAAAAGGGGGTTTATTTGGTTACACAGGTACAGTCTTAAGGCCATAAAGTTTCCAAGGTAATGCATCAACAATCAGGTACCTTCACCGGAGGATGGCCAATGGTGTCCAGAAAACCTCTGTTAGTTGGGAAGGCATGTGGCCGGTGTCTGCTCTGGAGTTCTGCTTTCAAAATGGCTTTCTCCCAGGACATTCCTCTCTAGGCTTCAGCTCCTGAAAAATGTCACTCTTTGTTGCTCTTGGGTATTTGTCCTCTCTTAGCTTCTCCAGAGCAAAAGTCTGCTTTCAAAGGCTGTCTCCAAAATGTCTCTGCAAGCTGAAGCTCCTCTCTCAGTTCCAGTGCATTCTCCCAAGTGTCCCTCTTGGCTATAGCAAGCTTCCTCCTTCTGTCTGAGCTTATATAGTGCACCAGTAATTTAATTCAGACCCACCCTGAATGGGTGGGGCAACACCTCCATGGAAATTATCCAACCAAAGGTCTTGTCCACAGTTGACTGAATCACATCTCCATGGAAACACCCAAAGGATTCCAAAATCTAATCAACACTAATATGTCTGCCCACACAAGATTGCATCAAAGATAATGGCGTTTTGGGGGACATAATACATCAAACTGGCACACCATTCAAGGTAAGTTTTGATTAATTTACCTTAAAAGTGCTCAGGGGGAGGCGGGGCAAGATGGCAGACTGGTGAGCTGTATGTTTTAGTTACTCCTCCAGGAAAGTAGGTAGAAAGCCAGAAACTGCGTGGACTGGACACCACAGAGCAATCTGACTTTGGGCATACTTCATACAACACTCATGAAAACGTGGAACTGCTGAGATCAGCGAAATCTGTAAGTTTTTGCGGCCAGGGGACCCGCGCCCCTCCCTGCCAGGCTCAGTCCCGTGGGAGGAGGGGCTGTCAGCTCCGGGAAGGAGAAGGGAGAACTGCAGTGGCAGCCCTTATCGGAAACTCATTCTACTGATTCAAACTCCAACCATAGATAGACTGAGACCAGACACCAGAGAATCTGAGAGCAGCCAGCCCAGCAGAGAGGAGACAGGCATAGAAAAAAAACAACACGAAAAACTCCAAAATAAAAGCGGAGGATTTTTGGAGTTCTGGTAAACATAGAAAGGGGAAGGGCCCTGAGGCGCATATGCAAATCCCGAAGAAAAGCTGATCTCTCTGCCCTGTGGACCTTTCCTTAATGGCCCTGGTTGCTTTGTCTTTTAGCATTTCAATAACCCATTAGATCTCTGAGGAGGGCCCGTTTTTTTTTTTTTTTGTTTGTTTTTTAATCCTTTTTTCTTTTTCTAAAACAATTACTCTAAGAAGCCCAATACAGAAAGCTCAAAGACTTGCTATTTGGGCAGGTCAAGTCAAGAACAGAACTAGGAGAGCTCTGAGACAAAACGCAATAATCCAGTGGCTGAGAAAATTCACTAAACACCACAACTTCCCAAGAAAAGGGGGGTGTCCGCTCACAGCCATCATCCTGGTGGACAGAAAACACTCCTGCCCATCGCCAGCCCCATAGCCCAGAACTGCCCCAGACAACCCAGTGTGACGGAAGTGCTTCAAATAACAGGCACACACCACAAAACTGGGCGTGGACATTAGCCTTCCCTGCAACCTCAGCTGATTGTCCCAGAGTTGGGAAGGTAGAGCAGTGTGAATTAACAAAGCCCCATTCAGCCATCATTTCAGCAGACTGGGAGCCTCCCTACACAGCCCAGCAGCCCAGAACTGCCCTGGGGGGACGGCACTCACCTGTGACATAGCACAGTCATCCCTCAACAGAGGACCCGGGGTGCACGGCCTGGAAGAGGGGCCCACTTGCAAGTCTCAGGAGCCATACGCCAATACCAAGGACTTGTGGGTCAGTGGCGGAGACAAACTGTGGCAGGACTGAACTGAAGGATTAGACTATTGCAGCAGCTTTAAAACTCTAGGATCACCAGGGAGATTTGATTGTTAGAGCCACCCCTCCCCTCCCTGACTGCCCAGAAACACGCCCCATATACAGGGCAGGCAACACCAACTACACACGCAAGCTTGGTACACCAATTGGACCCCACAAGACTCACTCCCCCACTCACCAAAAAGGCTAAGCAGGGGAGAACTGGCTTGTGGAGAACAGGTGGCTCGTGGACGCCACCTGCTGGTTAGTTAGAGAAAGTGTACTCCACGAAGCTGTAGATCTGATAAATTAGAGATAAGGACTTCAATTGGTCTACAAATCCTAAAAGAACCCTATCAAGTTCAGCAAATGCCATGAGGCCAAAAACAACAGAAAATTATAAAGCATATGAAAAAACCAGACGATATGGATAACCCAAGCCCAAGCATCCAAATCAAAAGACCAGAAGAGACACAGCACCTAGAGCAGCTACTCAAAGAACTAAAGATGAACAATGAGACCATAGTACGGGAGATAAAGGAAATCAAGAAGACCCTAGAAGAGCATGAAGAAGACATTGCAAGACTAAATAAAAAAATGGATGATCTTATGGAAATTAAAGAAACTGTTGACCAAATTAAAAAGATTCTGGACACTCATAGTACAAGACTACAGGAAGTTGAACAACGAATCAGTGACCTTGAAGATGACAGAATGGAAAATGAAAGCATAAAAGAAAGAATGGGGAAAAAATTGAAAAAATTGAAATGGACCTCAGGGATATGATAGATAATATGAAACGTCCAAATATAAGACTCATTGGTGTCCCAGAAGGGGAAGAAAAGGGTAAAGGTCTAGGAAGAGTATTCAAAGAAATTGTTGGGGAAAACTTCCCAAATCTTCTAAACAACATAAATACACAAATCATAAATGCTCAGCGAACTCCAAATAGAATAAATCCAAATAAACCCACTCCGAGACATATACTGATCACACTATCAAACACAGAAGGGAAGGAGCAAGTTCTGAAAGCAGCAAGAGAAAAGCAATTCACCACATACAAAGGAAACAGCATAAGACTAAGTAGTGACTACTCAGCAGCCACCATGGAGGCGAGAAGGCAGTGGCACGATATATTTAAAATTCTGAGTGAGAAAAATTTCCAGCCAAGAATACTTTATCCAGCAAAGCTCTCCTTCAAATTTGAGGGAGAGCTTAAATTTTTCACAGACAAACAAATGCTGAGAGAATTTGCTAACAAGAGACCTGCCCTACTGGAGATACTCAAGGGAGCCCTACAGAAAGAGAAACAAAGAAAGGACAGAGAGACTTGGAGAAAGGTTCAGTACTAAAGAGATTCGGTATGGGTACAATAAAGGATATTAATAGACAGAGGGGAAAAATATGACAAACATAAACCAAAGGATAAGATGGCTGATTCAAGAAATGCCTTCACGGTTATAACGTTGAATGTAAATGGATTAAACTCCCCAATTAAAAGATATAGATTCGCAGAATGGATCAAAAAAAATGAACCATCAATATGTTGCATACAAGAGACTCATCTTAGACACAGGGACACAAAGAAACTGAAAGTGAAAGGATGGAAAAAAATATTTCATGCAAGCTACAGCCAAAAGAAAGCAGGTGTAGCAATATTAATCTCAGATAAAATAGACTTCAAATGCAGGGATGTTTTGAGAGACAAAGAAGGCCACTACATACTA
Organism: Choloepus didactylus; assembly: GCF_015220235.1. Classification (NCBI taxonomy): domain Eukaryota; kingdom Metazoa; phylum Chordata; class Mammalia; order Pilosa; family Megalonychidae; genus Choloepus; species Choloepus didactylus. Next base: position 62,208,918 of record NC_051311.1, read on the forward strand.
ATAAAAGGGGCAATTCAGCAAGAAGAAATAACAATCAGTAAATGTCTATGCACCCAACAAAGGTGCCACAAAATACATGAGAGAAACACTGGCAAAACTAAAGGAAGCAATTGATGTTTCCACAATAATTGTGGGAGACTTCAACACATCACTCTCTCCTATAGATAGATCAACCAGACAGAAGACCAATAAGGAAATTGAAAACCTAAACAATCTGATAAATGAATTAGATTTAACAGACATATACAGGACATTACATCCCAAATCACCAGGATACACATACTTTTCTAGTGCTCATGGAACTTTCTCCAGAATAGATATATGCTGGGACATAAAACAAGCCTCAATAAATTTAAAAAGATTGAAATTATTCAAAGCACATTCTCTGACCACAATGGAATACAATTAGAAGTCAATAACCATCAGAGACTTAGAAAATTCACAAATACCTGGAGGTTAAACAACACACTCCTAAACAATCAGTGGGTTAAAGAAGAAATAGCAAGAGAAATTGCTAAATATATAGAGACGAATGAAAATGAGAACACAACATACCAAAACCTATGGGATGCAGCAAAAGCAGTGCTAAGGGGGAAATTTATAGCACTAAACGCATATATTAAAAAGGAAGAAAGAGCCAAAATCAAAGAACTAATGGATCAACTGAAGAAGCTAGAAAATGAACAGCAAACCAATCCTAAACCAAGTAGAAGAAAAGAAATAACAAGGATTAAAGCAGAAATAAATGACATAGAGAACAAAAAAACAATAGAGAGGATAAATATCACCAAAAGTTGGTTCTTTGAGAAGATCAACAAGATTGACAAGCCCCTAGCTAGACTGACAAAATCAAAAAGAGAGAAGACCCATATAAACAAAATAATGAATGAAAAAGGTGACATAACTGCAGATCCTGAAGAAATTAAAAAAATTATAAGAGGATATTATGAACAACTGTATGGCAACAAACTGGATAATGTAGAAGAAAATGGACAATTTCCTGGAAACATATGAACAACCTAGACTGACCAGAGAAGAAATAGAAGACCTCAACCAACCCATCACAAGCAAAGAGATCCAATCAGTCATCAAAAATCTTCCCACAAATAAATGCCCAGGGCCAGATGGCTTCACAGGGGAATTCTACCAAACTTTCCAGAAAGAACTGGACACCAATCTTACTCAAACTCTTTCAAAACATTGAAGAAAATGGAACACTACCTAACTCATTTTATGAAGCTAACATCAATCTAATACCAAAACCAGGCAAAGACGCTACAAAAAAGGAAAACTACCGGCCAATCTCCCTAATGAATATAGATGCAAAAATCCTCAACAAAATACTTGCAAATCGAATCCAAAGACACATTAAAAAAATCATACACCATGACCAGTGGGGTTCATTCCAGGCATGCAAGGATGGTTCAACATAAGAAAAACAATCAATGTATTACAACACATTAAAAACTCGAAAGGGAAAAATCAATTGATCATCTCAATAGATGCTGAAAAAGCATTTGACAAAATCCAACATCCCTTTTTGATAAAAACACTTCAAAAGGTAGGAATTGAAGGAAACTTCCTCAACATGATAAAGAGCATATATGAAAAACCTACAGCCAGCATAGTACTCAATGGTGAGAGACTGAAAGCCTTCCCTCTAAGATCAGGAACAAGACAAGGATGCCTGCTGTCACCACTGTTATTCAACATTGTGCTGGAAGTGCTAGCCAGGGCAATCCGGCAAGACAAAGAATAAAAGGCATCCAAATTGGAAAAGAAGAAGTAAAACTGTCATTGTTTGCAGATGATATGATCTTATATCTAGAAAACCCTGAGAAATCGACGATACAGCTACTAGAGCTAATAAACAAATTTAGCAAAGTAGCGGGATACAAGATTAATGCACATAAGTCAGTAATGTTTCTATATGCTAGAAATGAACAAACTGAAGAGACACTCAAGAAAAAGATACCATTTTCAATAGCAACTAAAAAAAATCAAGTACCTAGGAATAAACTTAACCAAGATGTAAAAGACCTATACAAAGAAACTACATAACTCTACTAAAAGAAATAGAAGGGGACCTTAAAAGATGGAAAAATATTCCATGTTCATGGATAGGAAGGCTAAATGTCATTAAGATGTCAATTCTACCCAAACTCATCTACAGATTCAATGCAATCCCAATCAAAATTCCAACAACCTACTTTGCAGACTGGAAAAGCTAGTTATCAAATTTATTTGGAAAGGGAAGATGCCTCGAATTGCTAAAGACACTCTAAAAAAGAAAAACTGAAGTGGGAGGACTTACACTCCCTGACTTTGAAGCTTATTATAAAGCCACAGTTGCCAAAACAGCATGGTACTGGCACAAAGATAGACATATAGATCAATGGAATCGAATTGAGAATTCGGAGATAGACCCTCAGATCTATGGCCGACTGATCTTTGATAAGGCCCCCAAAGTCACTGAACTGAGTAATAATGGTCCTTTTCAACAAATGGGGCTGGGAGAGTTGGATATCCATATCCAAAAGAATGAAGAGGACCCCTACCTCACCCCCTACACAAAAATTAACTCAAAATGGACCAAAAGATCTCAATATAAAAGAAAGTACCATAAAACTCCTAGAAGATAATGTAGGAAAATATCTTCAAGACCTTGTATTAGGCGGCCACTTCCTAGCTTTACACCCAAAGCACAAGCAACAAAAGAGAAAATAGATAAATGGGAACTCCTCAAGCTTAGAAGTTTCTGCACCTCAAAGGAATTTCTCAAAAGGTAAAGAGGCAGCCAACTCAATGGGAAAAAATTTTTGGAAACCATGTATCTGACAAAAGACTAATATCTTGCATATATAAAGAAATCCTACAACTCAATGACAGTAGTACAGTTGGCCCAATTATAAAATGGGCAAAAGATATGAAAAGACAGTTCTCTGAAGAGGAAATACAAATGGCCAAGAAACACATGAAAAAATGTTCAGCTTCACTAGCTATTAGAGAGATGCAAATTAAGACCACAATGACATACCATCTAACACCGATTAGAATGGCTGCCATTAAACAAACAGGAAACTACAAATGCTGGAGGGGATGTGGGAGAAATTGGAACTCTTATTCATTGTTGGTGGGACTGTATAATGGTTCAGCCACTCTGGAAGTCAGTCTGGCAGTTCCTTAGAAAACTAGATATAGAGCTACCATTCGATCCAGCGATTGCACTTCTCGGTATATACCCGGAAGATCGGAAAGCAGTGACACGAACAGATATCTGCACGCCAATGTTCATAGCAGCATTATTCACAATTGCCAAAGATGGAAACAACCCAAATGTCCTTCAACAGATGAGTGGATAAATAAAATGTGGTATATACACACGATGGAATACTACGCGGCAGTAAGAAGGAACGATCTGGTGAAACATATGACAACATGGATGAACCTTGAAGACATAATGCTGAGCGAAATAAAGCCAGGCACAAAAGAGAAATATGATATGCTACCACTAATGTGAACTTTGAAAAATGTAAAAACAAATTGTTTATAATGTAGAATGTAGGGGAACTAGCAATAGAGAGCAATCAAGGAAGGGGGAACAATAATCCAAGAAGAACAGATAAGCTATTTAACATTCTGGGGATGCCCAGGAATGACTATGGTCTGTTAATTTCTGATGGATATAGTAGGAGCAAGTTCACAGAAATGTTGCTATATTAGGTAACTTTCTTGGGGTAAAGTAGGAACATGTTGGAAGTTAAGCAGTTATCTTAGGTTAGTTGTCTTTTTCTTACTCCCTTGTTATGGTCTCTTTGAAATGTTCTTTTATTGTATGTTTGTTTTCTTTTAACTTTTTTTTCATACAGTTGATTTAAAAAAGAAGGGAAAGTTAAAAAAAAAAAAAAAGAAAAGAAAAACAAGGAAAAAAAAAAGGTGTAGTACCCCCTTGAGGAGCCTGTGGAGAATGCAGGGGTATTCGCCTACCCCACCTCCGTGGTTGCTAACATGACCACAGACATAGGGGACTGGTGGTTTGATGGTTGAGCCCTCTACCACAGGTTTTACCCTTGGGAAGACGGTTGCTGCAAAGGAGAAGCTAGGCCTCCGTATGGTTGTGCCTAAGAGCCTCCTCCCAAATGCCTCTTTGTTGCTCAGATGTGGCCCTGTCCTCTCTAGCTAAGCCAACTTGAAAGGTGAAATCACTGCCCTCCCCCCTACGTGGGATCAGACACCCAGGGAAGTGAATCTCCCTGGCAACGTGGAATATGACTCCCGGAGGAGGAAATGTAGACCTGGCATCGTGGGACGGAGAACATCTCTTGACCAAAAGGGGGATGTGAAAGGAAATGAAATAAGCTTCAGTGGCAGAGAGAATCCCAAAGGAGCCGAGAGTTCACTCTGGTGGGCACTCTTATGCACACTTTAGACAACCTTTTTAGGTTCTAAAGAATTGGGGTAGCTGGTGGTGGATACCTGAAAACTATCAAACTACAACCCAGAACCCATGAATCTCGAAGACAGTTGTATAAAAATGTAGCTTATGAGGGGTGACAAGGGGATTGGGAAAGCCATAAGGACCACACTCCACTTTGTCTAGTTTATGGATGGATGAGTAGAAAAATAGGGGAAGGAAACAAACAGACAAAGGTACCCAGTGTTCTTTTTTACTTCAATTGCTCTTTTCACTCTAATTATTATTCTTGTTATTCTTGTGTGTGTGCTAATGAAGGTGTCAGGGATTGATTTGGGTGATGAATGTACAACTATGTAATGGTACTGTGACAATCGAAAGTACGATTGTTTTGTATGACTGCGTGGTATATGAATATATCTCAATAAAATGAAGATTAAAAAAAAAAAAAAGTGCTCAGGGGCTGACACAGACCCAGACACCTGGAGATGCAGATAGAAAGAGATCTGGAGATGCTAAGCTAAGTGATGAAGCCCAGAGTTTGCTCCAGAGAAGCTAAGAGAGGACCCCCCCCCCCCCAGACACTTAGAGAGATGCCCTGGGAGAACAAGCAGGATGCACAGGAGCTAAGATAGAGAAGCTAAGAGGGACAGAAACCCAGAGACATTTTGGAGAAAACAATTCTGAAACCAGAACCCAGGAACAAAGGACTAGAAGAATGCCAGCCACATGCCTTCCCAGCTGACACAGGTGTTCTGACGCCATCGGCCTTCCTTCATGAAGGTATCCTCTTGTCGATGCCTTAGTTTGGAACACTTCTGTGGCCTCAGAACTGTAAAATCTGTAATGCAATAAATATCCTTTATAAAAGCCTATCCATTTCTGGTATTTTGCATAACACCTGCTTTAGCAAACTGGAACAAATTCTACAAATGTATTCTGCAGATGGCTTTAAAAAAAAAAAAACAGTTTATTCACACACCATGCAATCCATCCAAAGTGTACAATCAATAAGCTCTTGATACAATCACAGAGTTGTGCATTATTTGAGAAAATTCTCATTGCTCCAAAAAGAAAAAATCTCGTATTCTTTATACCTGCCTATTATTGACACTTAGCATTGGTGTGGTAACTTTGTTACAGTTGATAGAACAATATTACAATATTACTGTTAACTGTGGTTCATAGTTTGCATTAGGTGTATTTTCACCCCATGTACCACCCTATTATTAATACCTTGTAATAGTGACATACATTTGTTCTAGTTCATGTAAGAACAGTCTAATATTTGTACACAGATGGCTTTTTTGTTTCTTTATATAATATGTCTTGGAGAGCTCTATGCATTTTTTAAAATAACTGTGAAGCCATTCTTCTGTCACGGCTGGTGAAAACATTGATAGTAAAGATCACTCAACCCCAAATCAATACACTGTCTTTTAAAATGCAATTAAACACAGCAAAAATCAAACAAAATGTGTTACAGAAATCTAATGCCTCCAAATTAAGCAAAATTAGAGATGCCTTCAGCACCTAAACAATCTTTCACTTCAAAAAACAAACAAACAAAAAATAGGCTGTGGGAAGCCGAGTTTCCTTAAAATGGGAAGGATCATTTGTCAATGTCTGCTTGAATCTGGAAAAACCCTCGTCAGTCACACTGCTAAACAGGCTGAAAAAGTCCCACTGACTTTAATCTCTCCTGACGGCTTTGTTCAACAGGGCATTGTTCTGGCTTTCTCAATGCAAATCTCACTGCTTAAATCAAGGATTCTTAACCTCTTTCAATCTGGTGTAGCCTGTGAACACTTTTCAGTAAAATGTTTAGTTCATAAAATAAAATGTATAGGATTACAAAGGAAACCAATTATAATGAAATATAGCTATCAAAATATTTTAAAAATCAAGTTCTATATGGTAATTCATGTGCTTCTTTATTACATTAAATAACAGGTCAAGAAGAAGATATAATAACTACCACAGTTTCAAATAGGGATGAGCATAAACCAATATTTTAAGGTATTTGTAGTAACTGTAATGAAATATAAAAATTTCTGGATTTCTATTGGTGACAGAGTCATTGGTACAATTAATAACACTGTGATTTATTGCCTACACTGATAATTGATGGAAATGCTAAATTTCAGTTAGAGGATTGTGGAAAAAAAATGGTACTTTTTTCCCCCATCCAAGTTCACTGACCCCCCTGGTTTAAATGGAATCAGTACTAAATCTGAAAGAGAGAAAAGATTAAAGAAAAAAAAAGTTAATTACCATTGTATTGGAGAATGAAAATATGAACTTTTTCCTTATTATTTCTATTTTTAGAATGTTCTGAAATGTGATTATATATATTACTTTTAGAAAGAAAATAATTTGTACTAAAGAATTGATAATGATGCCATTGATTTTAAGTATTGGTATATTTTTAGATTATAAATTCCTTTGAATTTTGTCTTGGATAATTTCATCAGCATAAAGGCAAGAGGACCTGGGCTAATAAAAGAAGTCAAGGTCCTGGTTTTATACATCCTTGAAACTGCAGTTTAACCTGAGGAAAAATATAGTTTCAAGTTTCATTCATTTTTAGTACAAGAGGAACCAAATCAAAGTCTCATAAACCTAAGACATCCCTGGATGAATACAAAATACAAATGCCATGTAACAATGAAATTTTAAACAGTAGTCAGAATAATATTGTTAAGATGTCAATACTTCACAAAGCGATCACTGATAATACAATCCCTTTCAAAATTCCAACAGCCTTTTTGCAAAAATGGAAAAGCCAATCCTCAAATTTATGTGGAATTGCAAGGGGCCCTGAATAGCCAAAACTTCTTGAAAAAGAAAAACAAAGATAAAAGACTCACGCTTCCAAATTTCAAATTTACTACAAAGCTAAAGTAATCAAAACAGAGTGCTACTAGAATGAGGATAGACATAGAGACCAATGGAAAAGAATGAAGAGTCCAAAAATAATTCCATACATCTATGGCCAATAGACAAGGGTGCAAAGTCCTATTCAATGGGAAAAGAATAGTTTCTTCAACAAATGATGCTGGGAAAACTGGATATCCACATGCAAAAGAATGAAGTTGGACTCCTACCTTGTACCATATACAAATACTAACTCAAAATGGGTCAAGGACCTAAATATAAGAGCTCAAACCATCAAACATTGTCTTGGATTTGGCCATGGATTCTGTGGTCTCATACCAAAAGTATGAGCAACAAAAGAAAAAATAGATAAATTGAACTTCATCAAAATTATAAACTTTTGCACATTAAAGGACATTATCAAGAAAGTGAAAAGAATCTACAGAATAGAAGAAAAATAGTTGCAAGTCATATTTCTGATAAGGGATTGATATCCAAAAATATAAAGAACTCCTACATCTCAACAACACACAACCCAATTACAAAATGGGTAAAGGACTGGAATAGATATTTCTCCAAAGAAGATATACAAATGGCCAATAAGCACATGAAAGGTGCTCAACATCAGTAGTCATTAAGGAAATGCAAATCAATTTTTTTTTAAATTTATTGAGGCTTGTTTTATGTCCCAGCATACAGCTATTCTGGAGAAAGATCCGTGATCACTAGAGAAGAATGTGTTGTCCTGGTGACCTGGGATGTAATGTTCTGTATATGTCTGTTAAAAGTCTCTATATCTCTCTCTCCTTTCTTTGTTTCTCTATCAGTAGGGCTCCCTTTAGTTTCTGAAGTAGGGCAGGGTCTTTTATTAGCGAATCTCTCAGCATTTGTTTGTCTGTGAAAAATTTAAGCTCTCCCTCAAATTTGAAGGAGAGTTTTGCTGGATAAAGTTCTTGGTTGAAAATTTTTCTCTCTCAGAATTTTAAATATGTCATGCCACTGCCTTCTCGCCTCCATGGTGGCCACTGAGTAGTCACTACTTAGTCTTATGTTGTTTCCTTTGTATGTGGTGAATTGCTTTTCTCTTGTTGCTTTCAGAACTTGCTCCTTTTCTTCAATTTGACAGTCTGATCAGATATGTCTTGGAGTGGGTTTGTTTGGATTTATTCGGAGTTCACTGGGCATTTATGCTTTGTGTATTTATATTGTTGTAGAAGGTTGGGGAAGTTTTCCCCAACAATTTCTTTGAAACTCTTTCTAGACCTTTACCCTTCTTTTCCCCTTCTGGAACACCAATGAGTCTTAAATTTAGACATTTTATTTTATCTATCATATCCCTGAGATCCATTTCGATTTTTTCAATTCTTTCCCCATTCTTTCTTTTGTTCTTTCATTTTCCATTCTGTGGTCCTCAAGGAGGCTGCATTGTTGTTCAACTTCCTCTAATCTTGTATTATGAGTATCCAGAGTCCTTTTTAATTTGGCCACAGTTCTTTTATTTCCATAAGATCTTCTGTTTTTTATTACCTTGCAATGTCTTCTTTATGCTCTTCTAGGGTCTTCTTTATGTCTTTCTATCCTGTGCCATGCTCTTCTTCATGTCCCTTATATCCTGTGCCATGTTCTCATTGTCTGTCTTTAGTTCCTTGATTAATTGCGCCAAGTACTGTGTCTCTTCTGATCTTTTGATTTGGGTGTTTTGGTTTGGGTTCTCCATATCGTCTGGTTTTATCATATGCTTTAAGATTTTCTGTTGTTTTTGGCCTCTTGGCATTTGCTTACTTGATCTCTAATTGTCAGAACTACAGCTTGGTGACGTACACTTTCTCTAACCAGCAGATAGCGTCCGCAAGTCACCTATTCTCCTCAAGTCAGTTCTCCCCAACTTTGTCTTTGTGGTGTGTGGGGGAACTGATTCTTGTGGGGTTCAATTGGGTGCACTAAATTTGGGTGTGTTGTTGGTGCTGTCCACCCTGAATGTGAGGCGTGGTCTGGGTGGGTTAGGGAGGCAGGGAAGCTTTACTAATCAAACTCCCAGGTGTTTCCAGTGATTTAAGGGATTTAAGCTCGTGTTGCAAGAGCCTAAGCCTTCATTTTGGTCTTGCCACAGATTGTCTCTGCTGCTGACCCACAAGTCCTTGGTATTGGCGTAGGGTCCCTGGGATTTCCGAGAGTGTCCCCTTCTCAGCCGTGTTCTTCCAGGACCTCTGCTGAGGGAAGGCTGTACCACATCACAAGTGTACGCTGGCCCGCCAGGGAAGCCCTGGCCGCAAGATCATGCAGGGGCATTCCCAGGCTGCTGTAAACATGGCTGAATGGGACGTGTTAATTTCCTCCTTTTCGCACAGCTCCACCTTCCCAGCCAGCTCTGGGACAATTAGCTGTAGGTGCACTAAAGGCCACTGTCGAGGGCCGATATTGTGGCGTGTGCACGGTGCTGCAGGAAAGACTCCCCATCACACTGGGTTTCTTGGCGCGGCTCTCGGCTGTGGGTCCAGCCCCGGGCGGGAGTGTCCCCAGTCCGCCAGGGAGGCTGCAAGGGGCGTGGTTTCTTTCCCCTCTGCTCCCTGGCCCTGAGACAATCAGCAACAGGTGTGGGAAGGGCTATCCTCCATGCCAGACACTGAGGTGTTGTCCTAGCCCGCTCTTGCCATGCTTCAATGCGCAGTTCTCCCAGTCATATCCGCAGCCGCTCTCAGGTTTTTTTTTTTTTTAAAGAACTTGTCTGTCTCCAAATGCCAACCCACCATTTCCCCATACCGCAGCGTGGCCACCGGACTTTCAGCCGGCTCACTCACTCGTTTCAGAAAGCAGACTCCCAGTTTCACCAAATGTACTGTGCCTGTGGATTTAGCAGACTTTGTCTGGCTGGTGCATCACTGGAACTCGTGTTCTAGGTCACTTTCTGGTTTTTATCTAGTATTTTTCACGGAGGTGTTTTTTGCCCTGTCTCACCTAGCCGCCATCTTAGGTTCCTCCCCAGAAATGGAAATCAAAACCACAAGATACCACCACTTCTCACCAACTAGGATGGCATTTTTCTTTCCTTTTTTTTTTAGTGGAAAACAAGGTTAGCAAGGATGTGGAGAAATTGGAACCCTTGTGCATTGCTGGTAGAAATGTAAAATGGTACAGCCACTGTAGAAAACAGTCCTCAAAAAGTTAAACATAGACTTACCATATGATCTGGCAATTCAACTCCTGGATATATACCCAAAAGAATTGAAAGCAAGGAATCAAACAGATAATTTTACTCCAATGTTCATAGCAGCATTATTCACAGTAACCAAAAGGTGGAAATAACCTCAGTGTTCAGAACACTAATTTTTGCTGAAGATTGAAAAGACAGAATGTTCATGTGAATAAAAAAAGATATATGAAAAAAAAAAAAAGACACTACAGGAACACAAACAGCAAATCCAGACTATGGAAATTCTACAGGACAAACAGCAGGTTTCTTCAACAAATCAATTACAAAGGAAAGAAAGGGATGTGGAGGAGAAAATCTGTAGATTAAAAAAGATGTATTAAGGTGATGGGTGCACAACTTTGTGAATATTAAAAACCACTGAATTGTATACTTTAAAAGGGTCAATTTTATGGTATGTGGATATATCAATAAAAAATTTTAAATAATATGAGAAGGGAGGAGTGGAGAGATATATGGAACAACATTGGCTTCCCTTTAAATTGGTGAATTGAATGATATGTGAATTAATCTCAAAACAGCTGTTTAAAAAGAAAACTTTAAAAGACATATTAATCAATTGCAATAGTGGGCCTTATATGAATCCTGATTCACACAATCTGGAAAAAGACTTAATGAAACTTGGAAACTTGAACATTGACTATTTTGTGACATAAGGAATTATTGTTAATTTTAGGTGTAATAATTATTGTGGTTATGTTAACAAAGAGCCCTTGTCTTTTAGAGATGCATACTGAAATATGTATGAATAAAATCATATGAATCTGGTATTTGCTTCAAAATTACATGGGACCTAGCAATTGATACCAATCTTACTCAAACTCTTTCAAAACATTGAAGAAAATGGAACACTACCTAACTCATTTTATGAAGCTAACATCAATCTAATACCAAAACCAGGCAAAGATGCTACAAAAAAGGAAAACTACCGCCAATCTCCCTAATGAATATAGATGCAAAAATCCTCAACAAAATACTTGCAAATCGAATCCAAAGACACATTAAAAAATCATACACCATGACCAAGTGGGGTTATTATTCCAGGCATGCAAGGATAGTTCAACATATGAAACAATCAATGTATTACAACACATTAACAAATCAAAAGGGAAAAATCAATTGATCATCTCAATAGATGCTGAAAAGCATTTGACAAAATCCAACATCCCTTTTTGATAAAAAACACTTCAAAAGGTAGGAATTGAAGGAAACTTCCTCAATATGATAAAGAGCATATATGAAAAACCCACAGCCAGCATAGTACTCAATGGTGAGAGACTGAAAGCCTTCCCTCTAAGATCAGGAACAAACAAGGATGCCCACTGTCACCACTGTTATTCAACATTGTGCTGGAAGTGCTAGCCAGGGCAATCCGGCAAGACAAAGAAATAAAAGGCATCCAAATTGGAAAAGAAGAAGTAAAACTGTCATTGTTTGCAGATGATATGATCTTATATCTAGAAAACCCTGAGAAATCGACGATACAGCTACTAGAGCTAATAAACAAATTTAGCAAAGTAGCGGGATACAAGGTTAATGCACATAAGTCAGTAATGTTTCTATATGCTAGAAATGAACAAACTGAAGAGACACTCAAGAAAAAGATTCCATTTTCAATAGCAACTAAAAAAATCAAGTACCTAGGAATCAACTTAACCAAAGATGTAAAAGACCTATACAAAGAAAACTACATAACTCTACTAAAAGAAATAGAAGGGGACCTTAAAAGATGGAAAAATATTCCATGTTCATGGATAGGAGGCTAAATGTCATTAAGATGTCAATTCTACCCAAACTCATCTACAGATTCAATGCAATCCCAATCAAAATTCCAACAACCTACTTTGCAGACTTGGAAAAGCTAGTTATCAAATTTATTTGGAAAGGGAAGATGCCTCGAATTGCTAAAGACACTCTAAAAAGAAAAACGAAGTGGGAGGACTTACACTCCCTGACTTTGAAGCTTATTATAAAGCCACAGTTGCCAAAACAGCATGGTACTGGCACAAAGATAGACATATAGATCAATGGAATCGAATTGAGAATTCGGAGATAGACCCTCAGATCTATGGCCGACTGATCTTTGATAAGGCCCCCAAAGTCACTGAACTGAGTAATAATGGTCTTTTCAACAAATGGGGCTGGGAGAGTTGGATATCCATATCCAAAAGAATGAAGGAGGACCCCTACCTCACCCCCTACACAAAAATTAACTCAAAATGGACCAAAGATCTCACTAAAAGAAAGTACCATAAAACTCCTAGAAGATAATGTAGGAAAACATCTTCAAGACCTTGTATTAGGCGGCCACTTCCTAGACTTTACACCCAAAGCACAAGCAACAAAAGAGAAAATAGATAAATGGGAACTCCTCAAGCTTAGAAGTTTTTGCACCTCAAAGGAATTTCTCAAAAAGGTAAAGAGGCAGCCAACTCAATGGGAAAAAATTTTTGGAAACCATGTATCTGACAAAAGACTGATATCTTGCATATATAAAGAAATCCTACAACTCAATGACAATAGTACATTTTGCCCATTTTATAATTGGGCAAAAGATATGAAAAGACAGTTCTCTGAAGAGGAAATACAAATGGCCAAGAAACACATGAAAAAATGTTCAGCTTCACTAGCTATTAGAGAGATGCAAATTAAGACCACAATGAGATACCATCTCACACCGGTTAGAATGGCTGCCATTAAACAAACAGGAAACTACAAATGCTGGAGGGGATGTGGAGAAATTGGAACTCTTATTCATTGTTGGTGGGATGTATAATGGTTCAGCCACTCTGGAAGTCAGTCTGGCAGTTCCTTAGAAAACTAGATATAGAGTTACCATTCGATCCAGCGATTGCACTTCTCGGTATATACCCGGAAGATCGGAAAGCAGTGACACGAACAGATATCTGCACGCCAATGTTCATAGCAGCATTATTCACAATTGCCAAGAGATGGAAACAACCCAAATGTCCTTCAACAGATGAGTGGATAAATAAAATGTGGTATATACACGATGGAATACTACGCGGCAGTAAGAAGGAACGATCTCGTGAAACATATGACAACATGGATGAACCTTGAAGACATAATGCTGAGCGAAATAAGCCAGGCACAAAAAGAGAAATATTATATGCTACCACTAATGTGAACTTTGAAAAATGTAAAACAAATGGTTTACAATGTAGAATGTAGGGGAACTAGCAATAGAGAGCAATTAAGGAAGGGGGAACAATAATCCAAGAAGAACAGATAAGCTATTTAACATTCGGGGATGCCCAGGAATGACTATGGTCTGTTAATTTCTGATGGATATATAGGAGCAAGTTCACAGAAATGTTGCTATATTTGTAACTTCTTGGGGTAAAGTAGGAACATGTTGGAAGTTAAGCAGTTATCTTAGGTTAGTTGTCTTTTTCTTACTCCCTTGTTATGGTCTCTTTGAAATGTTCTTTTATTGTATGTTTGTTTTCTTTTTAACTTTTTTTTCATACAGTTGATTTAAAAAAGAAGGGAAAGTTAAAAAAAAATATTACATGGGACCTAGCAATTCCATATATATAACCAAGATAAATGAAAGACCTTACCTCCAACGCAAAAACTTGTACTGAAAGTTCATAGAAAATTTTTCATAATAGCCAAAAGTAGCAACAACCCAAATGTCCATCCATTGTTGAATGGATAAACAAAATGTGGTATATTCATACAATGGACTATTCTGCAATAAAAAGAAATAGAGTACTAACTGCTATAAAATGAAAGAAACTTTAAATATGATGCTAAGTGAAAGAAGCCAGAAACAAAAAGTTTACATATTGTATGATTCCATTTTTACAAAATGTCCACAAAAGGCAAATCCTCCAGAGACAGAAAGTGGATTAGTGGTTGTCAGGGACCAGAGGATGGGGAAAATAAGTGACAGCTATTTAGTACAAGTTCCTTTTGGAGTGATGAAAATGTTTTCTGAAATAGATAGTGGTGCTGGTTGCACAACTTTGTGAATTTATTAAAAACCACGAAGTTTACACTTCAAAAGGGTAAATTTTGTGGTATATGAATTATATCTCAAGAAAAAAATTATTTATTGAATGAAGAAGAAAAAAAGGAAGGGAGATAGATGAAACAACATTAGCCATAAGTTGATCATTGATGGAGCTAGGTGATGAGTACATGGCGGCCTGCTATACTGTTCTAACCTACTTCTGTATATGTTAAAAATTTTTCACAATGACAAGAAAAAAAGAGTCTACAAAAATAAGATTATATTAACCAGTCAATGCAAAACCATCTCCTACAGGTATATATAAATATAATCAAGTTTAAAATTCCAGAAACAAAATGAATAGTTTATTCTTAACAGAACTTGGTCATTAAATTATTTTAAAAGCCTTTAAAAAAAGGAGTTACAAAACCAAAGAAAGAAAGAAATATTTTTTATTTTGGAATGTGGGTACACTTTGATGGATATTGACATGATTGGAGAGGAGCCTTCAAATAGGGCAGAAAGACAATATTTGCCTCCTAATATGAAGCAATATGAAGTACATCATATCACCTATGAAGTAATCTTGCCAAAATTATCGACCTGAATCTAACCAAGATATAGGGTCTTACATTCAGTTTACAGGAACTTTCAGGGGGACAAAGGAACATGTTAAATGACATAATAAAACAATCAGACAAATCCAGGAAGTGGGACAGTGTCCAAAATATCTGGCTGGTCTTGTCAATAAGGCAATATCATGGAAAACAAAATTAAACAAAACAAAAACAAGATGAGAGGAGGGGTAACCTCTAATATAAATCATAGATCTAGGCAATGATAATCACAGCTGCTAGCATAATAAAAAAAGAAAACAACTAGACATGCATTTTTCTGACAGAAGTACATACAATCATCTATGAAGTATTCTTACCAAAAAAATGAATCTGAATAAGCTCAAAACCTTTAGCTCTAACTGTTAGTTTATGGGAAATAAAAGGGACAGAGAATATGTTAACTGATATCTTGGAGATATAATATGCAAAATACATAATGCAGAAAACTCTACAGAACAAACAATCTGTTTTCTTCAGCATTACGTTGCAAGGAAAAGAAAGAGTAAACTGAAACCTACAGATTAATAGTTTTAATCATAACTAAATGCAATGTTTGGACCTTATTTGCTCTTTAATTAAAACAAGCCAACTATTTTTAATGGGGAAATTTGATTGGATATTGGATTATATTCAAGAATGATTGTTAATTCTTGTTAGAGATTGTGAATGTATTTTTAAAATGCTTTTGTCTTTTAGAGAGACATACTAAATATTTATAGATAAATCAAGATAATTCAGGGGTCGGGAAGAGGGTTGCATGGGAGAATGAGTGAGAATGTAGATTAAAGTGGGGGAGCCATGAGTTGATAATTATGTAGCTGGGTGATGGCTACTCAGAGTTCAGTTACTATTTTCTCTTATTTGGGGTATATTTAAATTTTTCCCTAATAAAAAGGTTTTTCTTTTAAATAGCTATTAAAAGAACAATTCTGGCTAAAAGGAACCTTACAACCAATGTATGTGGTCCTCCTGAACAAATCAACCTTAAAAGACAATTTGGCAACAGTGGGGAACTTTTAATTTGGAAGGTTATTAGATGATATTAAGGAAGTAAGAGTAATTTTGTTAGGGTGTGGTAATCATAGTTATGGGAGAAAATGTCTTTATTTTTTAAAGATGAATAGTGAAGATGTTTAGGATGGGATATCATGCTGCCTATATTTAACTTAAGATACTTTAGTCAAAAAGAAAGAAAGAGAAGAAACAAATGTGTTAACATTAAATATGGGTGGTGGATATATGAATGTTTATAATACTATGCTTGTTTGAAATTTTTCATAATTGAAAAAAATTTATTGTTCTGTTTTTGACTAATTTTTAAAAGCAGGTGTGGTGGGGGTAAAGGAACCATGAAGATCTTGAAAACACTTTCCCATAGATATTCAAGATACAAGCCCCTGCTCTGGAGGGCTGGATGGATGATAGCCTCTTTAAACACCCATCTCCTGATTCTCAGCCTGGCATTTCATCAACATTAAGGGCAGGTCACTAATATGTTTAGCAAAGCTAGTTTCCTGGAAGCCTGGTACCTTGAACCCTGTCTAAGAAATGGATTTGGAAATTTTGAGGCAATTCCTTGCCCCCACCCATTAAGAAAAGCAAAATGAAACTAATTTCCCAGCCTCTTTGTGTAGCTCTGGAAGCAAA
This sequence comes from Choloepus didactylus, assembly GCF_015220235.1. Taxonomy (NCBI): domain Eukaryota; kingdom Metazoa; phylum Chordata; class Mammalia; order Pilosa; family Megalonychidae; genus Choloepus; species Choloepus didactylus. The sequence continues at coordinate 62,225,660 of NC_051311.1, forward strand.
GGCCTGAATTTGCCTTTGGGGGTTGAGAAAAAGACCCTGGACTTTTGCTATACAAAAATAAAACCAAGATTTCATTCTGGAGTGGGAAAGGAATTAAACAGTGCTGCTTGAGATGACATTGGCAAGGTAAGTCACATCAAGAAGCTTAGATTGGATCTTAATAGAGTGAGGAGCCATTGGAGAGTTTAAGCCAAGAGGTGACATGATCGGATTTATGTTTTCAAAGATCACTCCAGCTACAGTGAGCTGAGTTGAGGGTTTATACTGGAGGATGTCCACTGCCATGGGCAAGCCTGCCTAGAGGCAGCAACCTTAGGGAAAAGACCCATTCTCAAATATCTTCTACCCCACTAAAGGTCTATCATGTAACACGGTATGTGTTTGAGAGCAATATGACTAAAGATTGGAATTCCTGCTGAGGCTATGATTTAAAATGCAATACTGTTCTGGCACTAAGCCTCATGGTTTTGTAAGCATCAGTTATAAAGATAAAGCTCTTGTTTGGGTGCTTTATAACTGAAAGACCAAAACAGAATTAAATGTTAGTTTTAAAGTTATTAATAAGTTTAGTTTTTTTACTTGATATCAACTTACTGATTTCCGTCAACAAATCTGATAGAAATCTCTGGGGCTAAAATTAGACATCTGCAATAATTGAACACAAAGTCCAGATAATATTTTCTGTTCCCAATTCTAGCAATAATGGGTTTAGATATTCATTTAAAGCAGACTTAAATAACACTAACTTAACCACAGTGAACAAGACAGTTTCATGAAGCTATCAAGTGACAGCTCACTAAACTGACATTAAGGAATGCTCTCTGGCAAAGTTTTTGCAAAGCATTAAGTCCAATTATCCTGAACTAGTAAACAAAGTCTTGAAATTATTAATACCATTTTGTAATTTTGGTATGGCATGCTTATGTAAACAGGCATTCTCTGCAGGCATTAATCTTATTGAAACTAAATTACAGACACAGATTAAATAAAGAACTTCACTGAGGCTGCATTTTTCTACTTTTCTCCAATATTATTATTATTTCAACAAAGCAACATCAGTCATCAGAGTAAATTAATGTCATAAATGCAAATTGTTGAATTGTTTGAGTTTATGGTTAATTATAGATTTATTCTGATTTATATTTGTATAAGCACCATACGCATAAGGAGTTCATAAATTATGCATTCAATTTTAAAAGTATCAACATTGACAAGAAGGGCATTTTTTTCCCTTTAACACAAGTTGAACAAAATAAAAAGGTGGAATGAACAATACTTAATTTTAAGAAATGCCATTCTAACCAAATTCTCCTTCTTGCTTAAGTTAGATTACATTGGGTTTGTTAACTGAAGTCAAAAAAACTGTGATTAATACACCAACTCTACTGTTGTTGTGAGAAATAGATACAAACCATAAAGCATAATACAAATATGAGATATTTACTACAGAGTAGATTCTTAAGAAATGCTTTTTAATTAGTCAGCAGAAAGGGGTGAAATAATAATACGTAAAATTGTAATAGTACTGAGGTTGACTCAATAGTTATGTGGATAACTATACTGTGTCCTTAAATTAAATTTAATTTTAAAAATAGGGACAAGATGGTGGCATAGAGAGGAATGGAATTTAGTTAGTCCCCTGGAGCAACTAATAAACAACCAGGAACAACTAGTAAATAATCTGGAATAACTGCTGGGGGACAACTGTTACTGTCCACACATTGTACAACCAACCTAGATTGGGTGGGATGGCTGAGACTGCAGCATAAAATCTGTAAGTAAAAACCACAGAACCATGCCAGGAGCCCCCTCACCCCTGGCAGGCTGAACTACAAGACCTCACTGTAGAAGAAAGCAGCAGTCCAGGAGCAAGCGAATATAGCTCAGCCCAGCTCCAACTGGGGTTTTAATTAACAAATGTGGACTGCTGAATACAAGCTACAAACATAGACAAACCCCTAACAGACAGAGGCTTTTAGTGACAACTGACCTTAAAGAGATAGAAAACTCCTGTGCCTCAGGAAACGGAGCCCAGGAGACCAGGTGCTCTCTCTGACCAACAGGTGAAATGGGGGGGCCGTGAACTGTATCTGAAAGGGGGTTTTCTTTCCCTTTTTCTCTCTCTCTCAACCTGAGTGGCTCAGTGGAGAAAGCCTTAGCCATTTTCAGTTCTCAGTGCTCTGACCCAGACATAGGTGGAGATAACAGAGTCAGAGAGACAAAGGAGAAACTCAAATGCAGAAGATAACTCCCAGAGGGTGTATCTTCCCTAAGAGGGAGAAGGTGGGGCCCAGCTCTAGTGCCAGCCTTCCCTTCAGAACTCAGACCCCAGAGCCTGGGGGAAAACAGCCAAAACAGAAACTAAAGGGGTCACACCTCCTTACACCAGTCGGAAGTGACAGGCTGACAGGTGCCACCTGCTGGACAGGTTAGGAAAAGCACAGTGGGTAGAGTCCTCACAGGAAAGTCTGTCATTCTTCTAAGATATACCCTCAGGAAAACTCGAAACTGAATATAACCCCATTATGAGACCTGAACCTGTTCTGGCCTGGGAAAATCTGATTGCAGTAACCAAGGAAACCAGATGCCTAGACTACAGAAAACTACAAGTTACACTAGGAAAAATGAAGATACGGCCCAGTCAGATGAACAAACTTATACCTCAATTAAGATAGAGTTGAGATATTGTTTCACTTTAATGAAACAATCAATTAAAGATTTTCAAAGAAATATGCTAAATCAACTCAAAAACCAAATCAATGAGTTCATGGAAGATATGGCAAAAGAGATGAAGGATATAAAGAAAACAGTGGGCAAACGTAAGGTAGAAGTTGAAACTTTGTAAAAACAACTGGCAGAATCTATGGAAATGAAAGGCACAACACAAGAAATGAAAAACACTATGGAGACATACAACAGCAGCTCTCAAGAGGCAGAAGAAAGCACTCAGGAACTGGTGAACAAGATACCTGAAATCCTACACACAAAAGAAGAGATAGGGAAAAGAACAGAAAAATATGAGCACTGTCTCAGGGAATTAAATGACAACATGAAGTGCATGAATGTACAGGTCATGTGTATGCCAGAAGGAGAAGAGAAGGGAAAAGGGACAGAAGCAATAATAGAGGAAATAATCAATGCAAATTTCCCATCTCTTATGAAAGACATAAAATTACAGATCCAAGAAGCACAGCATACCCCAACAGAATACATCTGAATAGACCTATGCCAAGACACTTAATAATAGATTATCAAACATCAAAGACAAAAAGAATCCTGAAAGCAGCAAGAGAAAAGCCATCCATCACATACAAAGGAAGCTTGATAGACTATATGCGTATTTCTCAGTAGAAACCATGGAGGCAAGAGGAAGTGTTGTGATATATTCAAGATACTGAAAGAGAAAAAACAACCAACCAAGAATCCTATATCTGGCAAAACTGTCCTTCAAATATGAGAGAGAGTTTAAAATATTCTCTGACAAACTGACGATGAGAGAGTTTGTGAACAAGATACCTGCTCTACAGGAAATATTAAAGGGAGCACTACAGACAGAGAGGAGAAGACAGGAGTGAGAGGTTTGGAACACAATTTTGGGTGATGGTAGCACAATAGTATAAGTACACTGAACAAAGATGACTGTGAGTATGGTTGAAAGAGGAAGGTTAGGAGCAAGTGGGATACCAGAAGGAAAGAGGAAAGATAAAGACGGACTGTATAACTCATGGAACCTAGAGTACTCAACAATTGTGATAAAATGTACAAATATGTTTTTACATGAGGGAGAACAAATGAATGTCAACCTTTCAAGGTGTTAAAAATGGGGAAAAAATACAGTCTATGCAAACTAGAAACTGTAGTTTACAGAAACATTGTATTGTGCTTCCTTCAATGTAACAAAGGCAATATACCAAAGCTAAATGCCTATAAGAGGGGGATGAGGGAAGGGTATGGGACTCTTGGCATTAGCGATGTTGTCTGACTTTTATTGTACTTTGGTTTAATTCTGTCTTTCCTTTTGTTGCTTTTTAGCTGCCACTTTTTTCTTTCTTTTTCTTTTTCTTTTGTCTCTCTACCTTCTTTGACTCTTCCTCCTTCTTTGTGGAAGAAATGGAGATGTCCTTATATAGATAGGGGTGATGGTGGTGAAAGCATAAATATGTGATTGTATGGGGAACCATCGATTGTTTACTTAGGACAGAATGTATGGTGGGTGGACAAAACCGTCTTAAAAAAAAAACAGGTTGGTGAAGAAACCTTGAAGGCACTATATTGAGTGAAATAGGTCAGGCACATAAGGACAAATATAGTATGGTCTCACCAGTATGAACTAATTATAATATTTAAACTCATAGACATGAAATATAAGTTACCAGGATATAGAACGAGGCTAAAGAATGTGGAGTGGTTGCTTATTATGAGCAGAATGTTTAACTAAGTTGAACTTAAGTATTTGGAAATGGACAGAGGTGATGGTAGCACATTATTGTGAGAATAACTAACAGTGCTGAATGGTGTGTGAATGTGGTGGAAGGGGGAAGCTTAGAGTCATATATGTCACCAGAAGGAAAGTTGTAGGTTAAAATGTGGCAATGTATAAAACAGTGAATCTTGTGGTGGACAATGTCCATGATTAACTGTACAAATATTAGAAATCTCTTTCATGAACTAGAACAAGTGTATGCCAATATAACTAGAAGTTAATAATAGAGGAGTATAGAGGGAAAAAATATACCTATTACAAACTATGTACTACAGTTAGTATTATTTTAACATTCTTTCATCAACAGTAACAAATGTACTACACCAATACTATGAGTCAATAATGGACAGGGGGTAGGTAGGGGTATGGGAGGATTCAAGTTTTCTTTTTTGTCTTTATTTCTTTTCCCGAGTAATGAAAATGTTCTAAAAATTGAAAAAAAAATTATTGTGGTGATGGATGCACAGGTCTATGATGGTACCACGGGCAATTGATAGTGTACTTTGGATCTTTGGATGATTTTATGGTATGTGAACAATCTCAAAATTAAAAAAAAAAAGAACACTTAGGTTTTATATATTTTAACAGAATAAAAAATTTTTTAAACCATAGAACTGTTACAACACAAACAGTGAACCCCAGTGGAAACTATGGACTACAGTTCATAGTATAATTATAGTAATATTGATTCAAAAATTTTAAGAAAAGTACCAAACTTATGCAAAGTGTTAATAATAGGGGGAACTGTGGGAGTATGTGGTGGTTTTTATGGGAACACTACCTTCTGCATGATTTTTCTGTAAACCTACTTCTCTAATTTAAAAAAAAAAGGAAATAAAGCATAAAAATAATGAATACTTTCTTATTGTATAATCTTCAATAAATAGAATATATAGAAAAAAATGAAACTTTCCCCTTCACCTTCCCTGCAATCCTACTCCCCTCTCTAAAAGACTGAAAAGTTTGATATGTATTCTTTCAGATCTTTTTCTATGTATTTATACACACATATATAGACACATGCAGGTATTTTATCTTAATTTGTTACGTAATGGGATTTGTGCCAGTTTGAAACTGTTATGTATCCCAGGAAAGGCCATGTTCTTTTACTCCAATCTTGTGGATGCAGACTTATTATGGGTGGGAACTTTTGATTAGGATGTGTCCATGGAGACGTAACCCACCCAACTGTGGGTGAGACCTTTTGATTATATTATATCCATGGTGCTGTGATCCCACCCATTTGTTCTAGTTTTCTAATGCTGCCAGAATGCAAAACACCAAAAATGGATTGGCTTTTATAAAAAGGGGGTTTATTTGGTTACACAGGTACAGTCTTAAGGCCATAAAGTTTCCAAGGTAATGCATCAACAATCAGGTACCTTCACCGGAGGATGGCCAATGGTGTCCAGAAAACCTCTGTTAGTTGGGAAGGCATGTGGCCGGTGTCTGCTCTGGAGTTCTGCTTTCAAAATGGCTTTCTCCCAGGACATTCCTCTCTAGGCTTCAGCTCCTGAAAAATGTCACTCTTTGTTGCTCTTGGGGTATTTGTCCTCTCTTAGCTTCTCCAGAGCAAAAGTCTGCTTTCAAAGGCTGTCTCCAAAATGTCTCTGCAAGCTGAAGCTCCTCTCTCAGTTCCAGTGCATTCTCCCAAGTGTCCCTCTTGGCTGTAGCAAGCTTCCTCCTTCTGTCTGAGCTTATATAGTGAACCAGTAATTTAATTCAGACCCACCCTGAATGGGTGGGGCAACACCTCCATGGAAATTATCCAACCAAAGGTCTTGTCCACAGTTGACTGAATCACATCTCCATGGAAACACCCAAAGGATTCCAAAATCTAATCAACACTAATATGTCTGCCCACACAAGATTGCATCAAAGATAATGGCGTTTTGGGGGACATAATACATCAAACTGGCACACCATTCAAGGTAGGTTTTGATTAATTTACCTTAAAAGTGCTCAGGGGGAGGCGGGGCAAGATGGCAGACTGGTGAGCTGTATGTTTTAGTTACTCCTCCAGGAAAGTAGGTAGAAAGCCAGGAACTGCGTGGACTGGACACCACAGAGCAATCTGACTTTGGGCATACTTCATACAACACTCATGAAAACGTGGAACTGCTGAGATCAGCGAAATCTGTAAGTTTTTGCGGCCAGGGGACCCGCGCCCCTCCCTGCCAGGCTCAGTCCCGTGGGAGGAGGGGCTGTCAGCTCCGGGAAGGAGAAGGGAGAACTGCAGTGGCAGCCCTTATCGGAAACTCATTCTACTGATTCAAACTCCAACCATAGATAGACTGAGACCAGACACCAGAGAATCTGAGAGCAGCCAGCCCAGCAGAGAGGAGACAGGCATAGAAAAAAAACAACACAAAAAACTCCAAAATAAAAGCGGAGGATTTTTGGAGTTCTGGTAAACATAGAAAGGGGAAGGGCCCTGAGGCGCATATGCAAATCCCGAAGAAAAGCTGATCTCTCTGCCCTGTGGACCTTTCCTTAATGGCCCTGGTTGCTTTGTCTTTTAGCATTTCAATAACCCATTAGATCTCTGAGGAGGGCCCGTTTTTTTTTTTTTTTTGTTTGTTTTTTAATCCTTTTTTCTTTTTCTAAAACAATTACTCTAAGAAGCCCAATACAGAAAGCTTCAAAGACTTGCTATTTGGGCAGGTCAAGTCAAGAACAGAACTAGGAGAGCTCTGAGACAAAACGCAATAATCCAGTGGCTGAGAAAATTCACTAAACACCACAACTTCCCAAGAAAAGGGGGGTGTCCGCTCACAGCCATCATCCTGGTGGACAGAAAACACTCCTGCCCATCGCCAGCCCCATAGCCCAGAACTGCCCCAGACAACCCAGTGTGACGGAAGTGCTTCAAATAACAGGCACACACCACAAAACTGGGCGTGGACATTAGCCTTCCCTGCAACCTCAGCTGATTGTCCCAGAGTTGGGAAGGTAGAGCAGTGTGAATTAACAAAGCCCCATTCAGCCATCATTTCAGCAGACTGGGAGCCTCCCTACACAGCCCAGCAGCCCAGAACTGCCCTGGGGGGACGGCACTCACCTGTGACATAGCACAGTCATCCCTCAACAGAGGACCCGGGGTGCACGGCCTGGAAGAGGGGCCCACTTGCAAGTCTCAGGAGCCATACGCCAATACCAAGGACTTGTGGGTCAGTGGCGGAGACAAACTGTGGCAGGACTGAACTGAAGGATTAGACTATTGCAGCAGCTTTAAAACTCTAGGATCACCAGGGAGATTTGATTGTTAGAGCCACCCCCCCCTCCCTGACTGCCCAGAAACACGCCCCATATACAGGGCAGGCAACACCAACTACACACGCAAGCTTGGTACACCAATTGGACCCCACAAGACTCACTCCCCCACTCACCAAAAAGGCTAAGCAGGGGAGAACTGGCTTGTGGAGAACAGGTGGCTCGTGGACGCCACCTGCTGGTTAGTTAGAGAAAGTGTACTCCACGAAGCTGTAGATCTGATAAATTAGAGATAAGGACTTCAATTGGTCTACAAATCCTAAAAGAACCCTATCAAGTTCAGCAAATGCCATGAGGCCAAAAACAACAGAAAATTATAAAGCATATGAAAAAACCAGACGATATGGACAACCCAAGCCCAAGCATCCAAATCAAAAGACCAGAAGAGACACAGCACCTAGAGCAGCTACTCAAAGAACTAAAGATGAACAATGAGACCATAGTACGGGAGATAAAGGAAATCAAGAAGACCCTAGAAGAGCATGAAGAAGACATTGCAAGACTAAATAAAAAAATGGATGATCTTATGGAAATTAAAGAAACTGTTGACCAAATTAAAAAGATTCTGGACACTCATAGTACAAGACTAGAGGAAGTTGAACAACGAATCAGTGACCTTGAAGATGACAGAATGGAAAATGAAAGCATAAAAGAAAGAATGGGGAAAAAAATTGAAAAAATTGAAATGGACCTCAGGGATATGATAGATAATATGAAACGTCCGAATATAAGACTCATTGGTGTCCCAGAAGGGGAAGAAAAGGGTAAAGGTCTAGGAAGAGTATTCAAAGAAATTGTTGGGGAAAACTTCCCAAATCTTCTAAACAACATAAATACACAAATCATAAATGCTCAGCGAACTCCAAATAGAATAAATCCAAATAAACCCACTCCGAGACATATACTGATCACACTACCAAACACAGAAGGGAAGGAGCAAGTTCTGAAAGCAGCAAGAGAAAAGCAATTCACCACATACAAAGGAAACAGCATAAGACTAAGTAGTGACTACTCAGCAGCCACCATGGAGGCAAGAAGGCAGTGGCACGATATATTTAAAATTCTGAGTGAGAAAAATTTCCAGCCAAGAATACTTTATCCAGCAAAGCTCTCCTTCAAATTTGAGGGAGAGCTTAAATTTTTCACAGACAAACAAATGCTGAGAGAATTTGCTAACAAGAGACCTGCCCTACTGGAGATACTCAAGGGAGCCCTACAGAAAGAGAAACAAAGAAAGGACAGAGAGACTTGGAGAAAGGTTCAGTACTAAAGAGATTCGGTATGGGTACAATAAAGGATATTAATAGACAGAGGGGAAAAATATGACAAACATAAACCAAAGGATAAGATGGCTGATTCAAGAAATGCCTTCACGGTTATAACGTTGAATGTAAATGGATTAAACTCCCCAATTAAAAGATACAGATTCGCAGAATGGATCAAAAAAAATGAACCATCAATATGTTGCATACAAGAGATTCATCTTAGACACAGGGACACAAAGAAACTGAAAGTGAAAGGATGGAAAAAAATATTTCATGCAAGCTACAGCCAAAAGAAAGCAGGTGTAGCAATATTAATCTCAGATAAAATAGACTTCAAATGCAGGGATGTTTTGAGAGACAAAGAAGGCCACTACATACTAATAAAAGGGGCAATTCAGCAAGAAGAAATAACAATCGTAAATGTCTATGCACCCAACAAAGGTGCCACAAAATACATGAGAGAAACACTGGCAAAACTAAAGGAAGCAATTGATGTTTCCACAATAATTGTGGGAGACTTCAACACATCACTCTCTCCTATAGATAGATCAACCAGACAGAAGACCAATAAGGAAATTGAAAACCTAAACAATCTGATAAATGAATTAGATTTAACAGACATATACAGGACATTACATCCCAAATCACCAGGATACACATACTTTTCTAGTGCTCATGGAACTTTCTCCAGAATAGATGTTATGCTGGGACATAAAACAAGCCTCAATAAATTTAAAAAGATTGAAATTATTCAAAGCACATTCTCTGACCACAATGGAATACAATTAGAAGTCAATAACCATAAGAGACTTAGAAAATTCACAAATACCTGGAGGTTAAACAACACACTCCTAAACAATCAGTGGGTTAAAGAAGAAATAGCAAGAGAAATTGCTAAATATATAGAGACGAATGAAAATGAGAACACAACATACCAAAACCTATGGGATGCAGCAAAAGCAGTGCTAAGGGGGAAATTTATAGCACTAAACGCATATATTAAAAAGGAAGAAAGAGCCAAAATCAAAGAACTAATGGATCAACTGAAGAAGCTAGAAAACGAACAGCAAACCAATCCTAAACCAAGTAGAAGAAAAGAAATAACAAGGATTAAAGCAGAAATAAATGACATAGAGAACAAAAAAACAATAGAGAGGATAAATATCACCAAAAGTTGGTTCTTTGAGAAGATCAACAAGATTGACAAGCCCCTAGCTAGACTGACAAAATAAAAAAGAGAGAAGACCCATATAAACAAAATAATGAATGAAAAAGGTGACATAACTGCAGATCCTGAAGAAATTAAAAAAATTATAAGAGGATATTATGAACAGCTGTATGGCAACAAACTGGATAATGTAGAAGAAATGGACAATTTCCTGGAAACATATGAACAACCTAGACTGACCAGAGAAGAAATAGAAGACCTCAACCAACCCATCACAAGCAAAGAGATCCAATCAGTCATCAAAAATCTTCCCACAAATAAATGCCCAGGGCCAGATGGCTTCACAGGGGAATTCTACCAAACTTTCCAGAAAGAACTGGCACCAATCTTACTCAAACTCTTTCAAAACACTGAAGAAAATGGAACACTACCTAACTCATTTTATGAAGCTAACATCAATCTAATACCAAAACCAGGCAAAGACGCTACAAAAAAGGAAAACTACCGGCCAATCTCCCTAATGAATATACATGCAAAAATCCTCAACAAAATACTTGCAAAACGAATCCAAAGACACATTAAAAAAATCATACACCATGACCAAGTGGGGTTCATTCCAGGAATGCAAGGATGGTTCAACATAAGAAAAACAATCAATTTATTACAACACATTAAAAACTCGAAAGGGAAAAATCAATTGATCATCTCAATAGATGCTGAAAAAGCATTTGACAAAATCCAACATCCCTTTTTGATAAAAACACTTCAAAAGGTAGGAATTGAAGGAAACTTCCTCAACATGATAAAGAGCATATATGAAAAACCTACAGCCAGCATAGTACTCAATGGTGAGAGACTGAAAGCCTTCCCTCTAAGATCAGGAACAAGACAAGGATGCCCGCTGTCACCACTGTTATTCAACATTGTGCTGGAAGTGCTAGCCAGGGCAATCCGGCAAGACAAAGAAATAAAAGGCATCCAAATTGGAAAAGAAGCAGTAAAACTGTCATTGTTTGCAGATGATATGATCTTATATCTAGAAAACCCTGAGAAATCGACGATACAGCTACTAGAGCTAATAAACAAATTTAGCAAAGTAGCGGGATACAAGATTAATGCACATAAGTCAGTAATGTTTCTATATGCTAGAAATGAACAAACTGAAGAGACACTCAAGAAAAAGATACCATTTTCAATAGCAACTAAAAAAATCAAGTACCTAGGAATAAACTTAACCAAAGATGTAAAAGACCTATACAAAGAAAACTACATAACTCTACTAAAAGAAATAGAAGGGGACCTTAAAAGATGGAAAAATATTCCATGTTCATGGATAGGAAGGCTAAATGTCATTAAGATGTCAATTCTATCCAAACTCATCTACAGATTCAATGCAATCCCAATCAAAATTCCAACAACCTACTTTGCAGACTTGGAAAAGCTAGTTATCAAATTTATTTGGAAAGGGAAGATGCCTCGAATTGCTAAAGACACTCTACAAAAGAAAAATGAAGTGGGAGGACTTACACTCCCTGACTTTGAAGCTTATTATAAAGCCACAGTTGCCAAAACAGCATGGTACTGGCACAAAGATAGACATATAGATCAATGGAATCGAATTGAGAATTCGGAGATAGACCCTCAGATCTATGGCCGACTGATCTTTGATAAGGCCCCCAAAGTCACTGAACTGAGTAATAATGGTCTTTTCAACAAATGGGGCTGGGAGAGTTGGATATCCATATCCAAAAGAATGAAGAGGACCCCTACCTCACCCCCTACACAAAAATTAACTCAAAATGGACCAAAGATCTCAATATAAAAGAAAGTACCATAAAACTCCTAGAAGATAATGTAGGAAAATATCTTCAAGACCTTGTATTAGGCGGCCACTTCCTAGGCTTTACACCCAAAGCACAAGCAACAAAAGAGAAAATAGATAAATGGGAACTCCTCAAGCTTAGAAGTTTCTGCACCTCAAAGGAATTTCTCAAAAAGGTAAAGAGGCAGCCAACTCAATGGGAAAAAATTTTTGGAAACCATGTATCTGACAAAAGACTAATATCTTGCATATATAAAGAAATCCTACAACTCAATGACAGTAGTACAGTTGGCCCAAGTATAAAATGGGCAAAAGATATGAAAAGACAGTTCTCTGAAGAGGAAATACAAATGGCCAAGAAACACATGAAAAAATGTTCAGCTTCACTAGCTATTAGAGAGATGCAAATTAAGACCACAATGACATACCATCTAACACCGATTAGAATGGCTGCCATTAAACAAACAGGAAACTACAAATGCTGGAGGGGATGTGGAGAAATTGGAACTCTTATTCATTGTTGGTGGGACTGTATAATGGTTCAGCCACTCTGGAAGTCAGTCTGGCAGTTCCTTAGAAAACTAGATATAGAGCTACCATTCGATCCAGCGATTGCACTTCTCGGTATATACCCGGAAGATCGGAAAGCAGTGACACGAACAGATATCTGCACGCCAATGTTCATAGCAGCATTATTCACAATTGCCAAAAGATGGAAACAACCCAAATGTCCTTCAACAGATGAGTGGATAAATAAAATGTGGTATATACACACGATGGAATACTACGCGGCAGTAAGAAGGAACGATCTGGTGAAACATATGACAACATGGATGAACCTTGAAGACATAATGCTGAGCGAAATAAGCCAGGCACAAAAAGAGAAATATTATATGCTACCACTAATGTGAACTTTGAAAAATGTAAAACAAATTGTTTATAATGTAGAATGTAGGGGAACTAGCAATAGAGAGCAATCAAGGAAGGGGGAACAATAATCCAAGAAGAACAGATAAGCTATTTAACATTCTGGGGATGCCCAGGAATGACTATGGTCTGTTAATTTCTGATGGATATAGTAGGAGCAAGTTCACAGAAATGTTGCTATATTAGGTAACTTTCTTGGGGTAAAGTAGGAACATGTTGGAAGTTAAGCAGTTATCTTAGGTTAGTTGTCTTTTTCTTACTCCCTTGTTATGGTCTCTTTGAAATGTTCTTTTATTGTATGTTTGTTTTCTTTTTAACTTTTTTTTCATACAGTTGATTTAAAAAAGAAGGGAAAGTTAAAAAAAAAAAAAAAGAAAAGAAAAACAAGGAAAAAAAAAAGGTGTAGTACCCCCTTGAGGAGCCTGTGGAGAATGCAGGGGTATTCGCCTACCCCACCTCCGTGGTTGCTAACATGACCACAGACATAGGGGACTGGTGGTTTGATGGGTTGAGCCCTCTACCACAGGTTTTACCCTTGGGAAGACGGTTGCTGCAAAGGAGAAGCTAGGCCTCCGTATGGTTGTGCCTAAGAGCCTCCTCCCAAATGCCTCTTTGTTGCTCAGATGTGGCCCTGTCTCTCTAGCTAAGCCAACTTGAAAGGTGAAATCACTGCCCTCCCCCCTACGTGGGATCAGACACCCAGGGAAGTGAATCTCCCTGGCAACGTGGAATATGACTCCCGGAGAGGAATGTAGACCTGGCATCGTGGGACGGAGAACATCTTCTTGACCAAAAGGGGGATGTGAAAGGAAATGAAATAAGCTTCAGTGGCAGAGAGAATCCCAAAGGAGCCGAGAGTTCACTCTGGTGGGCACTCTTATGCACACTTTAGACAACCTTTTTTAGGTTCTAAAGAATTGGGGTAGCTGGTGGTGGATACCTGAAACTATCAAACTACAACCCAGAACCCATGAATCTCGAAGACAGTTGTATAAAAATGTAGCTTATGAGGGGTGACAAGGGGATTGGGAAAGCCATAAGGACCACACTCCACTTTGTCTAGTTTATGGATGGATGAGTAGAAAAATAGGGGAAGGAAACAAACAGACAAAGGTACCCAGTGTTCTTTTTTACTTCAATTGCTCTTTTTCACTCTAATTATTATTCTTGTTATTCTTGTGTGTGTGCTAATGAAGGTGTCAGGGATTGATTTGGGTGATGAATGTACAACTATGTAATGGTACTGTGAACAATCGAAAGTACGATTTGTTTTGTATGACTGCGTGGTATATGAATATATCTCAATAAAATGAAGATTAAAAAAAAAAAAAAGTGCTCAGGGGCTGACACAGACCCAGACACCTGGAGATGCAGATAGAAAGAGATCTGGAGATGCTAAGCTAAGTGATGAAGCCCAGAGTTTGCTCCAGAGAAGCTAAGAGAGGACCCCCCCCCCCCCAGACACTTAGAGAGATGCCCTGGGAGAACAAGCAAGGATGCACAGGAGCTAAGATAGAGAAGCTAAGAGGGACAGAAACCCAGAGACATTTTGGAGAAAACAATTCTGAAACCAGAACCCAGGAACAAAGGACTAGAAGATGCCAGCCACATGCCTTCCCAGCTGACACAGGTGTTCTGACGCCATCGGCCTTCCTTCATGAAGGTATCCTCTTGTCGATGCCTTAGTTTGGAACACTTCTGTGGCCTCAGAACTGTAAATCTGTAATGCAATAAATATCCTTTATAAAAGCCTATCCATTTCTGGTATTTTGCATAACACCTGCTTTAGCAAACTGGAACAAAATTCTACAAATGTATTCTGCAGATGGCTTTAAAAAAAAAAAAACAGTTTTATTCACACACCATGCAATCCATCCAAAGTGTACAATCAATAGCTCTTGATACAATCACAGAGTTGTGCATTATTTGAGAAAATTCTCATTGCTCCAAAAAGAAAAATCTCGTATTCTTTATACCTGCCTATTATTGACACTTAGCATTGGTGTGGTAACTTTGTTACAGTTGATAGAACAATATTACAATATTACTGTTAACTGTGGTTCATAGTTTGCATTAGGTGTATTTTCACCCCATGTACCACCCTATTATTAATACCTTGTAATAGTGACATACATTTGTTCTAGTTCATGTAAGAACAGTCTAATATTTGTACACAGATGGCTTTTTTGTTTCTTTATATAATATGTCTTGGAGAGCTCTATGCATTTTTTTAAAATAACTGTGAAGCCATTCTTCTGTCACGGCTGGTGAAAACATTGATAGTAAAGATCACTCAACCCCAAATCAATACACTGTCTTTTAAAATGCAATTTAAACACAGCAAAAATCAAACAAAATGTGTTACAGAAATCTAATGCCTCCAAATTAAGCAAAATTAGAGATGCCTTCAGCACCTAAACAATCTTTCACTTCAAAAAACAAACAAACAAAAAATAGGCTGTGGGAAGCCGAGTTTCCTTAAAATGGGAAGGATCATTTGTCAATGTCTGCTTGAATCTGGAAAAACCCTCGTCAGTCACACTGCTAAACAGGCTGAAAAAGTCCCACTGACTTTAATCTCTCCTGACGGCTTTGTTCACAGGGCATTGTTCTGCTTTCTCAATGCAAATCTCACTGCTTAAATCAAGGATTCTTAACCTCTTTCAATCTGGTGTAGCCTGTGAACACTTTTTCAGTAAAATGTTTTAGTTCATAAAATAAAATGTATAGGATTACAAAGGAAACCAATTATAATGAAATATAGCTATCAAAATATTTTAAAAATCAAGTTCTATATGGTAATTCATGTGCTTCTTTATTACATTAAATAACAAGGTCAAGAAGAAGATATAATAACTACCACAGTTTCAAATAGGGATGAGCATAAACAATATTTTAAGGTATTTGTAGTAACTGTAATGAAATATAAAAATTTCTGGATTTCTATTGGTGACAGAGTCATTGGTACAATTAATAACACTGTGATTTATTGCCTACACTGATAATTGATGGAAATGCTAAATTTCAGTTAGAGGATTGTGGAAAAAAAATGGTACTTTTTTCCCCCATCCAAGTTCACTGACCCCCCTGGTTTAAATGGAATCAGTACTAAATCTGAAAGAGAGAAAAGATTAAAGAAAAAAAAAGTTAATTACCATTGTATTGGAGAATGAAAATATGAACTTTTTCCTTATTATTTCTATTTTTAGAATGTTCTGAAATGTGATTATATATATTACTTTTAGAAAGAAAATAATTTGTACTAAAGAATTGATAATGATGCCATTGATTTTAAGTATTGGTATATTTTTAGATTATAAATTCCTTTGAATTTTGTCTTGGATAATTTCATCAGCATAAAGGCAAGAGGACCTGGGCTAATAAAAGAAGTCAAGGTCCTGGTTTTATACATCCTTGAAACTGCAGTTTAACCTGAGGAAAAATATAGTTTCAAGTTTCATTCATTTTTAGTACAAGAGGAACCAAATCAAAGTCTCATAAACCTAAGACATCCCTGGATGAATACAAAATACAAATGCCATGTAACAATGAAATTTTAAAACAGTAGTCAGAATAATATTGTTAAGATGTCAATACTTCACAAAGCGATCACTGATAATACAATCCCTTTCAAAATTCCAACAGCCTTTTTTGCAAAAATGGAAAAGCCAATCCTCAAATTTATGTGGAATTGCAAGGGGCCCTGAATAGCCAAAACTTCTTGAAAAAGAAAAACAAAGATAAAAGACTCACGCTTCCAAATTTCAAATTTACTACAAAGCTAAAGTAATCAAAACAGAGTGCTACTAGAATGAGGATAGACATAGAGACCAATGGAAAAGAATGAAGAGTCCAAAAATAATTCCATACATCTATGGCCAATAGACAAGGGTGCAAAGTCTATTCAATGGGAAAAGAATAGTTTCTTCAACAAATGATGCTGGGAAAACTGGATATCCACATGCAAAAGAATGAAGTTGGACTCCTACCTTGTACCATATACAAATACTAACTCAAAATGGGTCAAGGACCTAAATATAAGAGCTCAAACCATCAAACATTGTCTTGGATTTGGCAATGGATTCTGTGGTCTCATACCAAAAGTATGAGCAACAAAAGAAAAAATAGATAAATTGAACTTCATCAAAATTATAAACTTTTGCACATTAAAGGACATTATCAAGAAAGTGAAAAGAATCTACAGAATAGAAGAAAATAGTTGCAAGTCATATTTCTGATAAGGGATTGATATCCAAAAAATATAAAGAACTCCTACATCTCAACAACAAACAACCCAATTACAAAATGGGTAAAGGACTGGAATAGATATTTCTCCAAAGAAGATATACAAATGGCCAATAAGCACATGAAAAGGTGCTCAACATCAGTAGTCATTAAGGAAATGCAAATCAATTTTTTTTTAAAATTTATTGAGGCTTGTTTTATGTCCCAGCATACAGTCTATTCTGGAGAAAGATCCGTGATCACTAGAGAAGAATGTGTGTCCTGGTGACCTGGGATGTAATGTTCTGTATATGTCTGTTAAAAGTCTCTATATCTCTCTCTCCTTTCTTTGTTTCTCTATCAGTAGGGCTCCCTTTAGTTTCTGAAGTAGGGCAGGTCTTTTATTAGCGAAATCTCTCAGCATTTGTTTGTCTGTGAAAAATTTAAGCTCTCCCTCAAATTTGAAGGAGAGTTTTGCTGGATAAAGTATTCTTGGTTGAAAATTTTTCTCTCTCAGAATTTTAAATATGTCATGCCACTGCCTTCTCGCCTCCATGGTGGCCACTGAGTAGTCACTACTTAGTCTTATGTTGTTTCCTTTGTATGTGGTGAATTGCTTTTCTCTTGTTGCTTTCAGAACTTGCTCCTTTTCTTCAATATTTGACAGTCTGATCAGAATATGTCTTGGAGTGGGTTTGTTTGGATTTATTCGGAGTTCACTGGGCATTTATGCTTTGTGTATTTATATTGTGTAGAAGGTTGGGGAAGTTTTCCCCAACAATTTCTTTGAAACTCTTTCTAGACCTTTACCCTTCTTTTCCCCTTCTGGAACACCAATGAGTCTTAAATTTAGACATTTTATTTTATCTATCATATCCCTGAGATCCATTTCGATTTTTTCAATTCTTTCCCCATTCTTTCTTTTGTTCTTTCATTTTCCATTCTGTGGTCCTCAAGGAGGCTGCATTGTTGTTCAACTTCCTCTAATCTTGTATTATGAGTATCCAGAGTCTTTTTAATTTGGCCAACAGTTTCTTTTATTTCCATAAGATCTTCTGTTTTTTTATTTACTCTTGCAATGTCTTCTTTATGCTCTTCTAGGGTCTTCTTTATGTCTTTTCTATCCTGTGCCATGCTCTTCTTCATGTCCTTTATATCCTGTGCCATGTTCTCATTGTCTGTCTTTAGTTCCTTGATTAATTGCGCCAAGTACTGTGTCTCTTCTGATCTTTTGATTTGGGTGTTTTGGTTTGGGTTCTCCATATCGTCTGGTTTTATCATATGCTTTAAGATTTTCTGTTGTTTTTGGCCTCTTGGCATTTGCTTTACTTGATCTCTAATTTGTCAGAACTACAGCTTGGTGACGTACACTTTCTCTAACCAGCAGATAGCGTCCGCAAGTCACCTATTCTCCTCAAGTCAGTTCTCCCCAACTTTGTCTTTGTGGTGTGTGGGGAACTGATTCTTGTGGGGTTCAATTGGTGCACTAAATTTGGGTGTGTTGTTGGTGCTGTCCACCCTGAATGTGAGGCGTGGTCTGGGTGGTTAGGGAGGCAGGGAAGCTTTACTAATCAAACCTCCCAGGTGTTTCCAGTGATTTAAGGGATTTAAGCTCTTGTTGCAAGAGCCTAAGCCTTCATTTTGGTCTTGCCACAGATTGTCTCTGCTGCTGACCCACAAGTCCTTGGTATTGGCGTAGGGTCCCTGGGATTTCCGAGAGTGTCCCCCTTCTCAGCCGTGTTCTTCCAGGACCTCTGCTGAGGGAAGGCTGTACCACATCACAAGTGTACGCTGGCCCGCCAGGGAAGCCCTGGGCCGCAAGATCATGCAGGGGCATTCCCAGGCTGCTGTAAACATGGCTGAATGGGACGTGTTAATTTCCTCCTTTTCGCACAGCTCCACCTTCCCAGCCAGCTCTGGGACAATTAGCTGTAGGTGCACTAAAGGCCACTGTCGAGGGCCGATATTGTGGCGTGTGCACGGTGCTGCAGGAAAGACTCCCCATCACACTGGGTTTCTTGGCGCGGCTCTCGGCTGTGGGTCCAGCCCCGGGCGGGAGTGTCCCCAGTCCGCCAGGGAGATGGCTGCAAGGGGCGTGGTTTCTTTCCCCTCTGCTCCCCTGGCCCTGAGACAATCAGCAACAGGTGTGGGAAGGGCTATCCTCCATGCCAGACACTGAGGTGTTGTCCTAGCCCGCTCTTGCCATGCTTCAATGCGCAGTTCTCCCAGTCATATCCGCAGCCGCTCTCAGGTTTGTTTTTTTTTTTAAAGAACTTGTCTGTCTCCAAATGCCAACCCACCATTTCCCCATACCGCAGCGTGGCCACCGGACTTTCAGCCGGCTCACTCACTCGTTTCAGAAAGCAGACTCCCAGTTTCACCAAATGTACTGTGCCTGTGGATTTAGCAGACTTTGTCTGGCTGGTGCATCACTGGAACTCGTGTTCTAGGTCACTTTCTGGTTTTTATCTAGTATTTTTCACGGAGGTGTTTTTTTGCCCTGTCTCACCTAGCCGCCATCTTAGGTTCCTCCCCCAGAAATGGAAATCAAAACCACAAGATACCACCACTTCTCACCAACTAGGATGGCATTTTTCTTTCCTTTTTTTTTTTAGTGGAAAATAACAAGGTTAGCAAGGATGTGGAGAAATTGGAACCCTTGTGCATTGCTGGTAGAAATGTAAAATGGTACAGCCACTGTAGAAAACAGTCCTCAAAAAGTTAAACATAGACTTACCATATGATCTGGCAATTCAACTCCTGGATATATACCCAAAAGAATTGAAAGCAAGGAATCAAACAGATAATTTTACTCCAATGTTCATAGCAGCATTATTCACAGTAACCAAAAGGTGGAAATAACCTCAGTGTTCAGCAGCTGATAAACGGATAAACAAAATGTGGTATATGCATACAACAGATATTATTCAGCTATAAAAAGGAATGAAGTTCTGATACATGCTACAACATGGATGAACCTTGAAATTATTATGCTAAGGGAAAGAAGCCAGACACAAAAGGACAAATATTGTATGATTCCACTTATAGGAAATACTAGAATAGGCAAATTTATAGAGACAGAGTAGATTGTAGGTTACCAGGGACTAGGGGCAGGGGTAATGGGGAATTATCACTTAATAGGTTCAGAGTTTCTGTTCAGGGTGATTGAAAAGTTTTGTAATGAATGGTGTTGATGGTAACACAATATTGTGGATGTAGTTATCACCACTGAATTGTATACTTAAAAGTAGTTAAAATAGTAAATTTTATGTTGTATATAGGCTACTACAATAAAAATTTTTTTAAAAAATCACCATAAAACTACAACACAAAGAGTGTGCTCTAATGTAAACTATGGACTTTAGTTAACAATATTACTAAAATAATATTGGTTCATCAATTGTAACAAATGTACCACACTAATGCAAAATATTAATAATATGGAAAACTATGGGGGAAAGAGAGGTATACAGCAACTTTGTACTTTCTGCATGATTTTTCTATAAACCTACTATGGCTCTTAAAAAAATAAAATTTGTTAAAGTTTTGGTAATGGATAGCAGTGACGGTAGCATAACATTGTAAATGCAATTAATGCCACTGAACTGTACACTTAAAAATGGTTAAAATGGCAATTTCATTATATATATATATATGTATTACCACAATGAAATAATAATAATAAAAAAACAACACCAGTAGTCAACATATCCTATTAAAAAGAGTTAGGGGAAGAAGTCTTGAAATAAAAGAATAGAGGAATAGAATGCAGAAGACATCTATTCAGTAATGTTATCAACAATGCTCTATTTCCTTTGGGCCAAAAAGTGAAAAGTATTTCAAAGGAATTTTTGTGGTGATTACCTTATTCTTATTAGCAATACTCCTGTACTTACCTACAATGGACTTGGAAGTGCAAATCTCTAAGAAAATAAATTATATGGAAGTTATTGGATAAGATGCCAAAAACCTGAATTTCACTTGCTAACAGAAAGGAATTTTTCGCCTAAAAATGCTCCTAAATATGGGTGAGGTTCTTCTGTAAAATGGGGGAGGAGGATCATCTTCAGATAAGGAATACAACAAATTAACACTGTGTGGGGAAATACAGGAGATTAAAGTACCTGAGGTGAAATGCCTTATTAATAACAACAACCAAAAATAAAAAAGAAAAAAAGGAAAAAAAAGGAGGGAGCACTGTGGACTCAATTCCTTTTCTTTTCTTGATTCCTTGAATTTTTAGTGCTGTGTTACTCAAGGGCTCATGGTTTGTGGCCAAACATAACTTCAGAGTACAGGACTTGAAATGGGGACAAAGAGAACCAAAAGGTCAGTGGTTTTTATAGAATTCCCATTTGCACACTGCTCAATTACATCAGTTATCTTTTTCAGTTGATTCTTTAAGACACGAGTTGTTGGAAGAGTCTGTGTAGACCCCTTCCTTGCAATCTCATCCATCTCAGCTTCTGCACCACTTCCTCAGGATAATCTGCAGACTACATCGTCCTCCTAGTATACCCTTTATAGGTCTTCTTTGCAGCACTTAAGATACTACTAATTTTAAAACTATAGGAAAGAGTATTTGTGTGATATCTAACTCCACTAAGAACTATCCCTTTCCCTTGTTCACCGCTGTCATTGCCAGCACCCAGTGCAGCATCGGGCACACACACCAATTTATTTGTTGAACGAAGGGGGGACGTAGTGCTCAATAGCGTCAAATGCTACCGACTTCGAAATCCCGTTAACACGGTTTCTAAGAAGGATTCTAAATTATTTACTCTTAAGTGAGGGTCACCATTTCCTCATTTGTAAAAAAAAGTGTAATTTAGGAGGGTCATATGAATTATTTTAAGAGTAAATTGGGTCCCTCATGCCTGCTGAATTTGGACTGGCATAACTCTACAAATCCCCTATCAGGCCAAATACATCCGTTCATAAAGGAAGACTTAATCGATATTTAGTCCGTAACATCACAGCCCCCTTCAAGCCCTCGGCAATAAAAGGGCCAGGAAGGGGTGAGTCCCACGGGCCTACTCTCCGGGTCACGTGCCCAAAGACACTAGAGAGCGCCTCCAGAGGCGAATTTTAGCCGTCCAGAACGGAAGTTTCTGAGCCTTCAAACCCGTCGGGAAGCAACTCGGCAACGGACCAAGATGGCGGCGCCCAGCGAGGGGCTAGCGTTTGTTGCGGAGGTTGAAAATAATTGGGGCGCGGTTGTTCGCTCCCCTGAAGGGACCCCCCAGAAAATACGGCAGCTCATAGATGAGGGGATTGCTCCGGAAGAGGGAGGCGCGGACGCGTGAGTTCACGAGTCAGCCCTGGGTCCAGCGCCGACAGCCTGGAGAGGGCTTGGGGAATACAGGCCTGGGGGGATAGAGGGGGGTCCACTTGGCAGCGCCTGGGCGGTGGAGATGGCTTCTTCCCGAGATCTGAGAGGAACTGGGATTACTATGCTTGATCGGCTCCGATTTTCTCCTCGGGATGTCCTGGATTCGGTTGGCACCAAGGCGGAATTTCGCGATGGGCAATCTTTTTGGAAGGAAAAAAAAAAGAAAACCCAACCGTTAATTCTCCGTGCGCATCCTGACTTTTCTTAGTTGGGTCCGCAACCTTTTTTATGTCATGAACCGCTTTGACAGCCTGTTGAAATGAACCCCTTCTCAGAATAATGTTTTTTTTAATGCATGAAGTAAAACACATAGGGTTATAAAGGAAACCAATTATGTTGGAATGCTTTGATCAAGGTAGTTTTTTTAAAAAAGTGATACAGTATCGTGCGTCTTTGTTAAAGAGATAAATACCATCTAGCAGGTCTGTATCTGCCATAACTTCGAAGAATATGGATAAGCATAAACGATATTTCGTAACTATATGTCTAAGAACAGTAAGGTGGTGAGAAAATACCTGTGATTCCTATTAGTGACAAATTCAGATACTGCTAATACTCCTGTGGGTTTGGTTTTTTTTAAACCTGTATTCGTAAGTGAAAAATGCGTTTTTAGTTGGAGGTTAGTGAAATAAATTCACTTTTTTCCTATCCAAGTTTATGGATCCTCTGGAATTTTTTCCAAGAACCACTCTTCTGAAGCCCTCTGTGCACCTGAAAAAGATTGATAGTATAAATTTGTTTCTTTCCAGTTATGATAGTTGATGTAATCCTATTTTTATTAAAATGTCTCTTGTCTTTCAGCATTTCCTCCTCCTGAAGTGCTGCTAAAATGCTTTCTGTTGTAAATGAAAAATATTGTTTTGTTGATTTTTTTCCTACCTGAATTTTGTTTCCTGAAATGTCCTAAAATCTTTGATTTGAATTTTTTGAATAGTTCTTTGAGGGGAGGTTGGAGAGGTATCAGGGGCTGATCTAAGTAGAAATATTAAAATTGTTTTTTGTGTTTGCTAAAGTTATGCAGAACACTGTTAAGGAACAGTGAGTGAGCTTAGAGACCAGTTTGCCAGTGTAGGATTAGTGGGGAACTGTAGAGCTAGAAATTGCTTGAAATTTAGGGATGGCCTCTTTGTAAAGAGTTTTGGATGCTTGCCTGAAGAATTTGGATTTTAATTAAGCAAATGGTATGAAACCATTGGAAATATTGAGCAGAGGAATGACATGACTAAAATGATTTTTAGGGGAAAGTTAAAATCTCATGTTGGTGTGATTGATGATATAATGTGGAGAGAAGGTAAACACAAAACATTCAGGTCGAGTGGTATCATAAAAGGATTGCCAAAAGTTCTCCCACTTTATTTTAGAAAGGATGCATCTGCTACATTCCATTCAGTTAATGGATCACCCCAGGCAGAACAACCTCCATTGGAATCTACAAGCAAAGAAGCCTTCTTTAACCGAGTGGAAACATTTACTATATCCTTTTTTAGTTTGTGTGAGTTGAGCTTTCTACCTGCTCTTGGAATTGTTTTTCTTCCAGAGCATTGTCTCACTTATTCTGAGGTTTTAAACTTAAAAATCAAAACTTTGTAAGAAATTTCATAGGAAAATTAGCATCATGGGATGTTATCCCTCAAGAAGACATTTGAGATTATCTAACCCTTTCTTTTTACAGAAAAAAGAAAGAAAGAAAAAAAGAAAAATACTAAGAACCTGCGAGGGGAAAGAACAGTAACATTGTATATATTTGTATACGTTTTCTCATATATTATCGTATTTGATCTTCACCTTACCCTATTAAAATATGTATTAGTATTATGATCATTTTATAGAAGAGGATATAGTTTCAGGTAGGATATGTGATTTGCCCAAGGTCAACCTGCCAGCCAATGGCAGATCCAGTACAGACTCTTGGTACCCAAACCTAATGTTTTTGAGACTATACTATACCTCCTGTCTCTTTCCAGACTTCTCTTTGTGTATTAGTTATCTGTTACTGCATAACAAGTTATCCTAAAACTTACTGGATTGAAACAACAAACATTATCTCACAGTTTCTGTGGAACAGGAATCCAGGTGCAGCTTAGTTGGGTCCTATGGCTCAGGGTCTATCACAGGCTGCAGTCATCTCAAGGCATGACTGGAGAAGGATCCACTTCCAAGCTCACATTTCATTTCCTCTTGGATTTTAGACTGAGGCTTTCAGTTCTACACTGGCCATTGGCTGGAGACCACCCTCGGTTCCTTGCTATATTTATTTCTTTGTTCAATTTCCCTATATGATTTCCATCTCCCATTTCTGCTACTATCTCCTTCCCTGCACAGATGCCCTCCTTACCCCACTCAGGTTCTAGCACTCCATACTGCTCCATGGATGCCCTTCATACCCCACATGGTTCCAACACCCCAAGGTGGGCCAACCCTCTGTATAGACTCCCTCTTTTTCCTTGTTGGGTTCTGACATCCTGCACTGGACTGCCTTGCCACCTCCTAGCTCAGACATCTTCCTTGCTCTTTACCTGATGGCGTTAGAACTAAATTGTTCAAGAAGAGGAAGGTATTTTAACTATCCTTGGATTAATTCCTGATTTTGATACAGTATTTAGATCCATTTCCTTTTGTTCTTATTGGATAGAAATTGATCACCATGTTGGATATGATCCTTATTTATTTAACTTAAGCTTGTTAAGTGATACTGTTACTTTCATCCTAGATAGTTTCAGCTTCTAAGTCTAACTCATATATCTAAATTCTGTTTTCTGACCTTCAGTTCTTCTTTTGCTGATGTTGGAATGTTTTTCAAATTCCCATATACCTTATAAAAATATAGAGCTTTCCTGCATCCTCTTTCATATTTTATCTCATTTTTCTCCCTGTGCTCTATAAAATAGGAGCTCTTTAGGTAAGATATGAAAAGCTGAGTGTTGAATATTAAGGATTAATACATGTTTTAGATGCTTTCCAAACACATACTTATAGATGGTCTCAGTCTGTTTAAAACTCATATACTCACACACATATTAGTATATAACATGAAATTTGGAGGGTGGTGGAAATAATGAATTTTACTCTATTCCTTTAGACAGTAAAATTGGATGCAATACAATAGAAGAGCACAAATGAGTGGTGGAAAATATCTCTACTTGTCTGAATTTCACTATCCACTCATTGCTTAGGCATATTCTGATGCTTTCACTAGTGCTTCAAAATTCCTAATAGTTCATATTAAGAGAAAAATGAATAGCTTATGTATTCCACCCCACAACTAATAATAAAGTAGTAAACATTTTAAATATATAAAATACATAGGGCTTCCCAAAGAAAAAGTTTATAATTTCTCTTTGCTTAGTACTCCAATTTCCTTTCATCATTTGCTGAAGTATGTGCCTGTGCTTTAAAAATTGTTTTTTTTAATTGCTTTCTCCATAATTTAATGTTTTTTCCTATATACATAAAGAATGAGTTAAAGTTTTAATATCTGATTCAATCATTTTTATGTACTTTTAGTACTGTTTTTCTTAATATGAATACTCTTTGAAATGGGCAGGTAAGCCCCCTGAGCTGTCTCCACTTGTCTGTGCAAAATATGGCTGGGTCACAGTTGAATGTGATATGCTCAAGTGCTCCAGCTGTCAGGCTTTTCTCTGTGCCAGTTTACAACCAGCTTTTGACTTTGACAGATGTAAGTATAAAGTACAAATAACATTTTTCTTCATATTCAATGATTATATTGTCCCCTTTTAAAGATATAAAATATTAGTTTTTCTGAAAAGACCAGTCATTCTTGTTTGATTAAAGAATGTATACTACTGTAAATAACAAGGTGAATTTGGGGTTGTCTTCCCCCATAATGATTATCTTAAGGTATTTTCTTTTTAAACTAAGTACTTTAGAGTGGACTTTATGTATTCTAGGTAACTAGCAGGAGTATGTTTACTTTACAGTTACAAAATACATACTTTTAGGCAAATTAGTACTTTTGTGAAGAGTCGTACTTTGGAATGCCCTGCCATGTAAGATACATGATATCTCTTTTGCTGATCTTAGGATCTCAATTTAGAGCTTGTTTTGTAGAAAATATTAATATGATGCTGTTCCTAATATTTTCATATATTTTTAAATTTCCTTTGTTTTTATTTTTAATTATATCAATATTCTTGAGGATTCTTGGCCATTGGATTTTGAGTCTATGTAGTGTTTTTTAAGGTGTTGTTACCTATGTGGGTTTCAGATAAGGAACGATGTGCTGAGCTGAAGAAAGCCTTGTGTGCTGCCCATGAGAAGTTCTGTTTCTGGCCGGACAGCCCCTCACCAGGTACTTATTTCCTAGATTTCCTGTTTACTACATCTCTCCTTGGTCATTGATTTCTAATATTGTCTGTTTCTTTCTGAAGACCTAGTCTTTGAAGTTTCATTTTCTTCTATTTGTGCTTTTAAGAACTAACTTGTGTTTCTTGATTATATTATTACTTAACTGTTATTAAGTACATTTGCAATGCCAACTACTTAGCCACGCATACATTATCCCATTTAATCCTTAAGTGGGTAGATATTATCGATCCAGTTTTTTGGGTGAGCAAACTGAGAATCAGAGGTCTTAAAACCAAGTAGTGAAGAGCCATAGCAATGGTTTTATCTGCTTTCGAATTTTCTGCTTTTTCCATCATACTGAGCAGCCTCACATTCTATGGAGACTTCCTTTACAGGGTACATTAATGGCACTAATTGGTGGGAGTTAAACAGGGTTCAATTACTAAAGAAGACTC
Source organism: Choloepus didactylus (assembly GCF_015220235.1). Taxonomy (NCBI): domain Eukaryota; kingdom Metazoa; phylum Chordata; class Mammalia; order Pilosa; family Megalonychidae; genus Choloepus; species Choloepus didactylus. Next base: position 62,252,977 of record NC_051311.1, read on the forward strand.
ACAGGACCCCAAATGATAATCATTGCAAATCTACAATTTATTGTGGGAAAAGGATATGCTGTAATAACAGCATTGAAATGAGGACATCATCACAGCCAAAGACTGCCTCACAACAAGGGGCCTGGAGAGGCTGTGCAAGCAACTGTTGTCTTCCTCTGTAAGGGCTGTGGCAGGATGTACTTTCTCCAACCAGGAACCACCAATGTATACATGGAACACTTCAGAAATAGGGAATCCAAAATATTGTTTCCACTGGATTTTTTTTTTTTAATCATCATTTTATTGAGATATATTCACATACCACGCAGTCATACAAAACAAATTGTACTTTCGATTGTTTACAGTACCATTACATAGTTGTACATTCATCACCTAAATCAATCCCTGACACCTTCATTAGCACACACACAAAAATAACAAGAATAATAATTAGAGTGAAAAAGAGCAATTGAAGTAAAAAAGAACACTGGGTACCTTTGTCTGTTTGTTTCCTTCCCCTACTTTTCTACACATCCATCCATAAACTAGACAAAGTGGAGTTTGGTCCTTATGGCATTCCCAATCCCATTGTCACCCCTCATAAGCTACATTTTTATACAACTGTCTTCGAGATTCATGGGTTCTGGGTTGTAGTTTAATAGTTTCAGGTATCCACCACCAGCTACCCCAATTCTTTAGAACCTAAAAAAGGTTGTCTAAAGTGTGCGTAAGAGTGCCCACCAGAGTGATCTCTCGGCTCGTTTTGGAATCTCTCTGCCACTGAAGCTTATTTCATTTCCTTTCACATCCCCCTTTTGGTCAAGAAGATGTTCTCCATCCCACGATGCCAGGTCTACATTCCTCCCCGGGAGTCATATTCCACGTTGCCAGGGAGATTCACTTCCCTGGGTGTCTGATCCCACGTAGGGGGGAGGGCAGTGATTTCACCTTTCAAGTTGGCTTAGCCAGAGAGAGAGGGCCACATCTGAGCAACAAAGAGGCATTCAGGAGGAGACTCTTAGGCACAAATACAGGGAGGCCTAGCCTCTCCTTTGCAGCAACCGTCTTCCCAAGGGTAAAACTTATGGTAGAGGGCTCAACCCATCAAACCACCAGTCCCCTATGTCTGTGGTCATGTTAGCAACCATGGAGATGGGGTAGGCGAATATCCCTGCATTCTCCACAGGCTCCTCAAGGGGGCACTACATCTTTTTTTTTTTTTTCCTTGTTTGTCTTTTTTCTTTCTTTTTTTTTTTTTTAACTTTCCCTTCTTTTTTAAATCAACTGTATGAAAAAAAAAGTTAAAAAGAAAACAAACATACAATAAAAGAACATTTCAAAGAGACCATAACAAGGGAGTAAGAAAAAGACAACTAACCTAAGATAACTGCTTAACTTCCAACATGTTCCTACTTTACCCCAAGAAAGTTACATAATATAGCAACATTTCAGTGAACTTGTTCCTACTACATCCATCAGAAATTAACAGACCATAGTCATTTCTGGGCATCCCCAGAATGTTAAATAGCTTATCTGTTCTTCTTGGATTATTGTTCCCCCTTCCTTAATTGCTCTCTACTGCTAGTTCCCCTACATTCTACATTATAAACCATTTGTTTTACATTTTTCAAAGTTCACATTAGTGGTAGCATATAATATTTGTCTTTTTGTGCCTGGCTTATTTCGCTCAGCATTATGTCTTCAAGGTTCATCCATGTTGTCATATGTTTCACCAGATCGTTCCTTCTTACTGCCGCGTAGTATTCCATCGTGTGTATATACCACATTTTATTTATCCACTCATCTGTTGAAGGACATTTGGGTTGTTTCCATCTCTTGGCAATTGTGAATAATGCTGCTATGAACATTGGCGTGCAGATATCTGTTCGTGTCACTGCTTTCCGATCTTCCGGGTATATACCGAGAAGTGCAATCGCTGGATCGAATGGTAGCTCTATATCTAGTTTTCTAAGGAACTGCCAGACTGACTTCCAGAGTGGCTGAACCATTATACAGTCCCACCAACAATGAATAAGAGTTCCAATTTCTCCACATCCCCTCCAGCATTTGTAGTTTCCTGTTTGTTTAATGGCAGCCATTCCCACTGGATTTTTGTTAGACATTTTCGTGCTCTGTAACCAGCCTCAACAGCAGAGCCTTGTGAAGGTTCAAAGAGACCAGGTGCAAAATTCCTCAGACCCACGGTTACAAAGCAACACTATTAATCTATATGTATCATGCCTTGACTAAGGGTCAGTGCTGTGTAGGTGTGTTTTCTATTTCAGTAGGACAACTCAGGCCAATTCCATGCCTGTTGGAATTAACCCTCACAGTACAGAGGGTCACTGCTGGCCAGGAATTGTCCACGAATGACCACTAAGAGGAAAAAATAGATGGAAAGTGACCATAGATTACCATCTATCTTTGATAAGGAAGGAATGATAGAAAAGTAATTATTAAAAAATAACATTTTTAAAGTGACGATGACTATATAACAAGGATTTCCTGCTGTTGGCCTAGGGACTTCACTGTATGGTACAATAAAAACTCAGTGCTATGAGAATTTGACTCCATCTTTATCCAGTGCACTTAGTCAGGTTATAAGTAGCACTTATACAAACCCTGCATTAGAAAAAGGATGATCAGAAATGTCTTAGGACATGGTTTCTTTTTCCAAGTTTTGTCAAAACCCAAGCCACTGATCATCAGAACAAAACGTGCTTCCTTTTTCTTTTTTCTTTTCTTTCTTTTTTTTTTTTTTTTTTTTTTTCCCCTTGGTTAAACCTCACTTGATTTCTTAAAATCCACATCTTTCCCATTAATTTCAGTTTTTCATAACCTTTTTTGATAACGATTCATCTTTTTAAATTAATGGCTGCATTTTTACATAATTGGTTACTTGTAATAATTTTAAATAGTTTGATAAACTGTTAAAGAACATTTTTTGTTGTTTCTGAATAGAAAATATCCCCTTGTTTTATTTAAGTAATTTTTTTTAAATTTGAAATATTTCAAGTATAGAGAAGTATAGATAATGATGTAAGAAACATTCTGTGTACCTACCTCCCACCCCATCTAATCCCAACATTTTGCCATACTTCCTTCAAAACCACTCCACATGCTTTTTTTTCATTTAATCAAGAAGGTTTACAAATACAGCCATGCAACTGTCCCTTATCTTATTCCCCTGTCTGCCTATCCTGAGGTAACTACAACATACTATCCTGAATTTGGTGTTCATCATTTGTTTATATTGTTTCTCTTCTACAATGTATGTATGTGTCCATAAGTTATGTATGTAACACTATTTTGCTTGTTTTAAAACTTATCATACTGTTTATACCCTTCTACATTTTTCCCCCAACTTTTTTGAGATTAATCGAAGTTGTCACATGTGCTATATTTGAAGCATTATAATTAGTAGGACCATCTAAAATTTTATTCTCCTAAGAGATGAGGTGGAGTGTTTGCCCAGTTAGCTTTCCCTTTTGGTAGGCTGGCTTATTCATCATTTTAGACCCCTCTGTCAGCCTTCGTTCTGTATGATTATTGTATCTGACTATTGCCTAACCACTCTTTTTACCTAAGTATGAATCATCACAGGTGCTGATCAAGCCTTCCTATTCTTGGTACAAGTTCCTACTTATTCTAGTTCTATTTAGCATACTCACAGTTTCCTTGTCTATTTGCCCAGATTTTGAGTTTCAGGGATGTGTAGATTGTTTTCCATCAAATTTGAGAAGTTTTTGGCTGTCATTTCTTCAAATATTCTTTCTTCTCTTTGCTCTCTCTCTTCTCTCTCCTTCTGGGACTCCTGTTATGCATATTTGGTATGCTTGATGGTGACCCTCAGTTCTCTGAGGCTCTGTTCTTTTTTTTTTTTTTTTTTTTTTAATTCTTTTTTCTTTCTGTTTCTCAAACTGGATATCTTAATTGACCCATCTAAAAGTTTGCTGATTCTTTCTTCTACAAGCTCATATCTACTGTTGAACCCTCTAGTGGATTTTTCATTTTAGTTATTATGCTTTCCAACTCCAGAATTTCTATTTGGTTCATTTTTATAATTTTTATCTCTTCATTGTTATTTTCTATGTAGTGAGACATCATTATCATGCTTGCCTTTTGTTCTTTAGACATGGTTTCCTTTAGTTCTTTGAGCATATTTAAAACAGCTGATTTAAAGCCTTTTCAAGTAAGTTCAATGTCTTGGCTTCCTCAATGATAGTTTCTTTTGTCTGCTTTTTTTCCCTGTGTATGGGCCATACTTTCTTGTTTCTTTCTATGTCTCATAATTGTGTTATCAAAAACTGGACATCTTAAATAACTGAGCAGCCTCACATTCTATACAGAACTAAATTGTTACTAAAATAATATTTGTTCATCAATTGTAACAAATGTAACACACTAATGCAAAATGTTAATAATGTGGAAAACCATGGTGGAAGGGGAGGTATACATGAACTCTGTACTTTCTGCATGATTTTTCTGTAAACCTACCGTGGCTTTTGTCAACTCTGGAAATCAGATGCCACTCCCCACCCCAGGGTTTGTTATTGTTGCTGTTGTTTCTGTTGGTGGTGTTTTGATTGTTTAGTGACTTTCCTGAACTAATTCTTTGTCATGTGTGGCCACTGAAGTCTCTGCTTTGTTAGCTTAGTATTCAGAAAATGACAGAACAGAGATTTCCTTAAATGCTTGGAAAGTCCCCAGTCTTTGCTGAGGAGCCCTTTGTGCATATTGAGGTATTTCTTCCATGCTCAGGCAGGCAGTTTACAATTTTGCTTTAGCTTTCACAATCTGCTTGTGCAGAGCCTCAAAGCCACGTCGAGATGAGAGCTTAGGACCTTCTCAGGTCTTTCCTGAGCATGTGCACAGCCCTACCTGCATGTAGCCTTCTAGTGTCCCAGTAATGTGTCAGAGCTTTTTAAAGTTCCCATTCCCTGGCTTTTCATTTTAAGGTTTTTGGGCAGCTTGTTTTTGTACTGACTGTTGTTATTGTCTCAGGGTAGTTGTGATGCTAAACAATTGCCACTGATTGTTTTCAACAAACTTCCCAAGGAAAAAGGGTATTCACACTGGATGCGTTCTGAGTCAGGCCAATAAAGACAGGCCGTGCGAGTGAGATTTTCCAGGGAATTGCCAGACAGATCAAATAATGTCAGTTCCCTGGGATGGGACTTTGGAGGAGCTCCAACCCCATTCTGCCCCTACAGAAGCTTTTAGGCTGCTGGTTTTCACCATGATTTTGGGACTGTTGGGGTTTTTTGTTTGTTTTATTTTGTTGTTACTTTTTTCTTTTTTTTTTTTTTTAACCCCCTGAAGTCTTTGCCCAAAGGGACTCTTGGTTTTTAAGGCTACCATGGAGCTAGGGAGAGGTTAATAGGATTAGGACAAGTTAAAACAACACGAAGTTTGCTATTCTTACCAAGATCCAGCCATTTTTCTTGAATAAAAGCTCATCAAATTGTTGTAGGGATTATTTAATGTTTTCTAATCTTATTTCATTGCCTCCAGATTGACCCCATACAGTCTCTTCTAAACTGCTGCATGTTATCTGTACCATCACTTCTTTCAGTAATTTTTCATCACATACACTAATGAAATCATGGTCTGACCACTGTATACACTTTAGCTTTATCTCCTGCCACTCTCCCCACAGGCACACTGGGTCCCACCCCTGTGAAACTGTTTAGAATTCCCCAAATGTGCTATCCTTTAGCTCTTTGCCTTTGCACACTGTTGTTGAACTTTCAAACTTAGCCCTACTTCCTCTGGGAAACCTTTCCTGAGAACTCCCCTACCCTAATCAACCCTAGCTTAATGTCAGGAAGCTCCCCCCTTGGATGCCCTCTCCCCACCAAATAGAGGAAGGAGGGATGAAAGAAGGAAAGCAGCAAGAGAAAAGTAAAGAAATGGCTTAAGCAATAAGAAAAATTATTATATCTCATAACAAAGTCCTAAGATAGGATTGCTCCAGGTTTGTTTAATTCATTGGCTCAGTGATGTCACCATGGGCCCATTTCTTCCAAGAAGCTTGTCATCTTATTCTAAAACTAGTTTCCCTCAAGGTTGTATGAGGGCAGCATCAGGATTCACATGCAGATACTACACTGTCCTGTATTCACAGAATCCCCCAGCAGACATCTCTCCTATATTGTTGACCAGGACTGGGTTAAATGTCCCTTACTGAATCGGTCACTGCTAAGAGGAATGTTGTTATTCTAATTGGTGGAGACAAATCAGAATTTACCCCCAAGTCATTTGAGTAAAGAATAGGTACCAAACAAAATCCAGGCTCTGTCAGCAAGGCAGGAGCAGGGCATAGCTGTTAGATAGGCAGAAAACAGTATCTGCTATGTCCTCTCATGAATACCTGTAATATTCTCTATTTACTGTTGTCATAATACTTAAATACTGTAATGTCATTGCTTATCTACCTCTGATATTAGATTGTGATTAACTTACAGGTATTAGATGTGTCTTGGAGCTTCCTAGTCTAAAGTCCTGGCATATAGTGGCTGCAGCTGCTTAGTAACTGAATGTTAATTCAAGACTGAGAAAAGAGTACTAAATGGAGTGACTCCCTCCTTTTTAGTTCCCAGTTTAGGATTACATGTTCTCTCTTCATTCGTCCTATGAAATCTCTTACTTCCGAAATGTAGTTCCCTTCTTACTGAGCTGATTCATTGTGGTTTCTATTCAGTTATCTTTCTAGGCCTGATAGACCTCCTTAGGAAGTAATTCAGCAAGGCCTTTCTGCCCTCACAATTTCTATTTGCAACCAGTGTACCAAATATCTAATATATGAATCAAGTAGCAACAAAAGACAGTTGTAGTATATGATCAATTAATTTTGAACTAATTGATTTCCAAACAGATTTTCTTTCCCAACTTAGGTCTAACAAGAGTGCTTCCTAATTTTACACTTTTACGACTCTAATACCCTGTTTTGCTTCACCTTACAATGTAAGCCCTTTTGTATCTCTTGTATAAACATTAGGAATGTGCATTTTTTTTCATTCTTAGCTCAAAATAAGTTATCCAGAACTTGTTGTTTGTTATAAAATATTGATTCTTTAAACCTTATCACCTATTCAAGCCTTTGCTCCCAGTAACTCTGTTTTGTTTTATATTTTCCTTACTTTTTACTTAATGTAACACAATTTCAAACATACACAAAAATACAGAAAGTAGTATATAATGAAACCCTACCTACCCATCACTCAACTTCAGCCATTGTCAACTTATGGCCAATCTTTTTTTCCTCTATATTGCTGCTACCTCCCCTCCCCTTTCCATTGTTTTGAAGCTCAATACCAAGCATCATAACATTTCATCTGTAAATATTCCAATATATATCTAAAAGGATAAGGACTCTAATTTTTAAACATAATCACAATAGTTTCATCACAGTGCCATTAAAAAAAAAAGTCAGTAGTTTCTTAATATCATCAAATATCTCATTGATTTTACATTTTCCCAATTGTTATATAAATTTTTTTAATTTTTATTTTAAAAATTTGCACCAATATAATTTTCCAATTTAATTTTTCAACAGATCGATTTGGGATGTTGCCATTGGATGAGACTGCTGTTCTTCTTAGTGAATTCCTAGACCGTTTTCAAAGCCTTTGTCACTTGGACCTCCAGCTTCCTTCCCTGAGGCCAGAGGACTTAAAAACTATGGTGAGTTTTTCCTGGCTAGGCTACAGAGTTCTGCACTTGTCACAAGCATTTGTACATCAAGCATTTCTTTTAATGGCAAGAGGATGCACATTGCTATGAAGAGAACTGCTTGTTTGTCTCTCAACTGACCTTTCTCAGTCTCCAACAGAAAGGAGACTATTGAGGGTTTAAGTAAATGGCTTCAGTGAATTGAATGGTATCAATTCAATTTAATCTTGATTTGTTACTTAATATGATTTCATGTAGTTTCTTACATTCCATTTCCAAAGAAAGTACTAGAGAAGTTAACTCCCTTCACCCTTGTGAATAGAAATTTTTTAATGCTCTGTACTTTGAAACTGAATATTTACCGTTCCACTTGATCACCCTGTGGGTACTCTGAAGACAAGCTTTACTACAAGAAATAGCAACTAATTGTTTTGCTTTTTTAGGTTGAGTAGCTATTGTGGATTTTAGCACCAAACTATTAATCTCTGATGATTACTATGAATGTCACCCTGCCCCTAGCCAAGGCATTTTCCCCCCAATATAGTTCTTTAATATTAAGACAGAAATACGGACTGTGGTAAGCCCTGTTCTGTCAAAAAATAAATTCATTGTCATGCCAAGACATGAACAGTAATCAGTTTTCAGGATTTGGGTTTGAAGTTTGCAGATTTCAGAGAAAATCTGCACTTGATAATTGAAAACAATTTAGCACTAAGAAAAGATTTGATAGTTCCAGGAAAACTGCCACTATTCTCAATCAGCAGATCCATTGCAGTTCAGAAAGCTTCTGAATGATATCTTAACCCTGTCCTAGAAGTAAGTCTTCTCTAATGAAGAAGTTGTCTTCATGTTTGTCACTGTTGTCATGATTTTACTTTATACTATTCAGGTACATCACTGTATATAATTTTTCTTTTCACAGTGGTTGAAATTTTAAGTTTTGATCTTGGTTCCTTTGTAGTGCTTGACAGAGGACAAGATTAGTCTTCTCCTACACCTGTTTGAAGATGGACTTGATCACCGAACTGATGAGAGAAAAACTACAACCAAATTAGGCTCAGACATCCAAGTCCATGTCACTGCCTGTATTCTCTCTCTGTGTGGCTGGGCATGTAGGTTAGTGAATTTTGCCAAGGGATATGAGCTGTAAAAACACTATACACCCATGTAACTCACTCATCGTTATTATTTGGAAATCACATGGCATTTCTTATGAGAAAAACAGGGATAAAGTGAATCTGGAGTTGGAGGAAAAATCAGTTAACAGAGCCAGAATTAGAATTCAGGATTTCTTGGTGCTCACACCTGTACTTTGTTTCTTGCACCAGCACTTCCCAAGTGGAATTTTGTGTTTCTATAAACAGTTTCGTCTCTATATTTTAGAACAGGAAAAAAAAAAAATCAGTTTAATTGATGACAACTACAAAGGAAACATCAGCTGGAATCCTCTGGGACCCCATGTTGGTGTTCCCAGTCTAGCTGCTCAATTTGACATGGACTTCTTCTGAGATTGAAGACTGTCAAAAGAATGACATTGAATGTTTTCATTTAGAAGGAAAAGATTTGAGAGGAACAAAAACTTAACCCTCAAAATAATCTTATTGTAGAGAGCATGACCAAGACCCCGAATTTTCCTGTAGGAAATGTGGGAGAGATAATGAAGTTAAGTCCTGAGATTGGAAGAAGAGGTCTCTGAGGGATTGTGGTTTGCAGTCCCCTGGACTTTCCCAGAGTTTTGTTTGCTGAGATAAAAAGTACTCACAAATCTAAGTACTTAGTCACTTGGAAATGTTATCCTTTGTGAAACTTACATTATTTTCTATTCATACCTAGTTCTTCCTTGGAGCCAATGCAGCTCTCCCTGATAACATGTTCACAGTGTATGAGGAAAGTGGGGCTCTGGGGCTTCCAGCAGATTGAGTCATCCATGGCCGATCTGGATGCACCCTTTGGCCTGACCGGCTCCCCCATCTCAGGCCCTGATGGGCGGCCAGAGCGCTTCCCTCTGGTGCCTGAATCTCCTCGGAGAATGATGACCCGTAGCCAGGATGCCACGTTTTCCCCAGGCTCAGAGCAGGTATGGACTTAATTGGCTTGTTTTGAGTGGATATTTTTTTAAAATGCTGTTCTTGCCAAAAGTGGTGATGTTAGAAAAGGTGAAAGTTAACTTAAGGTGGGTAGGCTTCACTTCTAACCACCTTGATTGGGATACCATGTAGTGTTTCCATTCACGAATTGCAATGGAGAGTCTAAATTCATTATTTTGTTTAGAAAGCTAGTTTTCCTTAATCATGTAGGCAGTTCAGAAACTGAATTCTTACAGTTTAAACTATAAGTTAGGGAGTGTTTATGTTTGGGGTGATGAAAATGTTCAGGAAATGGATAGTGATGATGATTAAATGACATTATGAATGTACTTAATGCCACTGAATTGTAAACATAAAAATATTTAAAATGGTAATTTTGTGTTAGGTATATTTTACCCAAATTTAAACAAACAAATAAATTAAAAATTATTAGCTTTCACATTCTCCTAGAAATAGTTCTCCTGGCCGTAATAATTAATATTATATGTGAAATTCTGTTATTTCCCCTTTTCTTCAGGCTGAAAAGAGCCCGGGTCTCATTGTCTCCCGAACTCGGAGCTGGGACTGTTCCAGTCCTACTGACCGTCCTGAACCAGAGGCTGCTAGCCCCACCACCAGAACTCGCCCAGTGACCCGAAGCATGGGAACAGGAGACACTTCTAGCCTGGAAGTGCCATCTAGCCCTCTCCGGAGAGCCAAACGAGCTCGCCTCTGCTCTTCTAGCAGTTCAGTGAGTCCACCTTTGCATGTAAAAGTCACTGAGCACATATAGCACACTGAGCCCTCACTATGCAGCATGGAGAAGCAGGCTTGAGCCCTTTCCTGGTCCTGTGACTAAAAGTAGACCATGTGAATAAGTATAAAGATAGAACAGTTGGGTGACCAAAGGGGAAAAAAAATTAAAGATTTTGCCATTTGTTCCTTTGGGATGGATTCTGGAGAGGTAATAAATATTTCAGGCAAGCGTGGCAGCAGGGGGTGGGGTGTGTGCAAATCTTAAAAGTACAATTTGTCTCAGACAAAAGGAATGAAAGAATAAAGAATATGAGAGGAAAATATATAGGCAAAGTTTAAAGGACAATATAAAAACTCGATATCTGGGCAGTTGTGAAATTCTGGTCTTGACAGCTAATTGTAATGTTTCCTTGAATTTACATTGCACTTCCCCCTCATTAACAGTATTTCTCTTCCCTCTCCTCTAGGACACATCTTCTCGAGGCTTCTTTGATCCTCTCTCTCAGCATAGAGACTGGTGCCCTTGGGTGAATATCACACTTGGCAAGGAAACTAGGGAGAATGGTGGAACTGAGTTGGATGTCAGCACGCCAGCAGAGCCGGGCTGGAAGGCAGTGCTGAATGTTCTCTTGGCCCACAAACAGTCTAACCAGCCAACTGAAACAGACTCCATGGTGAGATAAGCTGTTGCCCTCTGTGTGTGCCACACTTGCTGTTTATGAAATGGGGAACAGAGGCTGGTCCTATAATTAGCACCCTGCCTGCCCTCAGCTTTCATAAGTTGTTAGATCATTGAGGTTTCATCCTAGAGAACAGGCATAGAATTGACTCAATATTTCTGAAGTTTAGCATAGGGCATTCCATCAAATTCTGATAAATTCTTTATCTTCCCAACTAAAATGACTCAAAGTCAGAAAGAAATACAGAAACAGAGAGAGGGGAGTAGGCTACTGCGCTGACCTCATACTGCTGAACAGCTGCTTTTTCCACCAGTTGCTGTCACTTGTAATTGGAACCTGGCCAGGTAAATTAGCTGTTCACAGCACTGTGCTCTAACACCGAGATTATGATTTCATTGCTCACATGGAGCGCGGTACTTTCCTCTATTTCACAGCCACGGACTTGTGTACTTTCCCTTAGATAGCCAGCTCAGTTAATGACTGCTGCTGGCTACAAATGTGGGTAAATTCAAATCCATCATGACAACTGAGGAAACGAGTTAAGTGTTTGCTCTATGTAAAGGATGAAAGTCATAGGGTAGGCGTTAAGGAATCATGAAAACTGGCTTCTTTCCTTTGCTGGCTCACTCCCAAATTTGCCTTGTAGCCTGGTATGAATATAATCATTTCTAACCTGTAGGCCCTCCAAAGACAAAGTAAAATAATGCTTGCCAGCAGATATTTTCAAGAAGCATGCCCAGCTTCATGGCGTTGAGGATACAGGATTTCACTTGAGGGAATGATAGCTGCAAAAGCCCAAAAATGTACATTAGTGCCCTTCATAAATATGCAGATGATCATGTTTTCTAAGTTTTAGCAGGAAAAAAAATCTACATTTTCCCAATTTAAAAACTTTTGCAAATGTGTAAAGCTATTTGAAGACAAATGTTTGAACTGCCTCTCAAACTGGAGAGATTAAAGCTATCTTTACACATAAATGCTCTCTGCCTAGATCTTCATGAAATAGTGTAAAAGCAGTTTTAATTAAGACTCCCTTTGTCACTGTCACACTGAAAAGAAACCCCACAGGGCTTTTTCATAATGGAAGAAGTTGGTCTTCTGATTGGCCCTGGATTCTAGGACTCTTAAGACCCTGTTTAGTAGCTTTTCTTTTAACCTTCCCACACCTGGTCTGATTGGAAACTGCAGAGTTTAATGAGACTGTGGAAAGGATCTTGATATTAGGAAAAAGTTTTGACTACTTTTTAAACTTACACTTCTTTCAACCTTGTTTTCTGTCACTATATTAACTAAATTCCCCCAGTTATTAGTAAGAACTCAAGTTTTCCCTCCTGGGATTTATTTTATTGAGATGTCCATCCACAAAGAGGATAAGAAAACAGTGAAAATATCATCTTATGTTGGAAACTAGAGCTAACTTTATTGATTATTTTGCTAAATATTATTTGTACTCTCATTGAAACCCTCTCTGTGTTGAATATCTGTGCTCTTCATGAGATTTTCAAAAGCAGAGAACCAAGTGTTCTGATTCACTGAGAACTTCACCTTTTAGCAAATTGCTTTGTCTCCCTGAACACCATTTCTCAGAATCATAGATTACTTCATAGGCATGCTCAAGTGGCATAGTAATAATAATAATAATTCTTCCTATTATTACCTCTATTGGCTAAACCGTGAAGCTGAGAAGGTCAAGGTCATACTTTAAATTCTTGAGGGTCGTTTACCTTTGTTTTATTCCTTGGCCTTGTATTTTATTGTTAACTCCAGGTAGACATCATGTGGATGTGGATCCTTGTTCATAAGAAATAATGCATTAGGGCTAATTCAACATCATAGATGAGAAACCAGTGCAAGATGTGTGCTGCACTAATGGTGGTCAGATACAAGGATTAGGACAAATACAGATACTTGGAAGGAGGATATGAGCAGTATTTTAGAGGCTCAGAGTGTTGCCAACAGTAAGTCTTAACAGTAGAACACAGGCTTCTTGATTTTTAGTCTCATTTTAGGAGTACATTATTTGTAGTACAATGTAAAATGTAATTTGTATTATATCTCTAGATCACTATTGGAGAAATTGATGGACCAGATCTGTGAGCTATTACCCACCCTTTGTCTCTGTAACATAATTTAATCTCTAATAATGAGCTTTTCTACTTATAGAGTCTCTCTGAGAAGTCAAGGAAAGTATTCCGAATATTCCGGCAGTGGGAATCTTTATGCTAATGTTGAAGATACTCTGTCCCTTTCCTGGAGAGAACAGAATGAGAACGACTTTTTGAAAAATAAAAGTATGAATTCCCTTTTGATCATTTGATGCTGTTTTCTCCATTCTGGTTTAATTGTGAGGAACCCCTGCCTTAGCAAAGACTTTAAATGTCAAACATTTGCATCTGCCTGAGGAAGACCTCATTTCCACGTGGAGATGTGGAAAGGGTTAAATACCAGCAAGCCTGGTTCTGTTAAAGGAGTATGGGTTATGAAACTAGATGGAAGATGAAGGACATGTGCACTCATGTCAGGGTCTTAGTCTGGGGCAGTGCTTTGAGGAGTTTTATATCCTAGGAATATGACAGTATGTATTAATAAAATATTTCCTAAGATTCTTACTGCTGGAGAACAGTAGTCCCACCCACCCCTACCCCCACCCCCACTGCCTAGTGAGCTGATATATAGGATGCAGAAACTGAGAAAACTTCAGTGGAATAGTGAACAGAGTAAAAATTTTGGTTTTCAGATTGGTTGTTTCAAAGCCTAAAATTTATTTGTAATAAAAAAAAGAAGTATGAAAAAATTGTGTAAAAAAAGAGGTATAATCTTTTTTTAATCAGAGGCAAGATGATTTTCATTATATCACTAGATGATCTGGTGTGTTGTAGTGAAATAGCCAATAATTTTCTCTCTTCACTTTGAGAATAATAGAATAAGAATGTAACAGGGGAGGAAGGTACTATAGAAGAGGTCTCTTTCCACATGCCTGCTGATGTATGCTCTCCACAGTTGGGGCTCCCCAAGGCTCTGTCCTTGCTGGTGGGGAACATCAGTCTCCCTGGTGGTGAAGACTGACCTTGAATCAGCCCCATCTAAATAAGACTGCTCACTGACAAAGTGACCATAATCTATGGAAGGCTAGAAAATAACTATTCTCTGACATGACATATTTTCTTTTGTTAACTAATGGGTTTGCTTTATAACTCATTTTTTTATACTGAATTATTTTAAAGAAAATAACAGATATCACAATATTCCACCCATAAATACTGTAATATATATCTCTAAAAAATAGAATATTTCCCGATATATTACAGCCAACAAAAATTAATCCTTTAATATCTTCCAATACCCAGTCCATATTCAAAATTCCTAATTATTCCCAGCGTTTCTTTATATCTGATTTGTCCAAACCAGGATAATGGGTTTCATAAGTCTCTTTAATCTGAAGTACAGTCACTTTTTTCAAGCATGTCAGATTTTAAATTTGTCATTATCGTATGCTGATTTTTAAAAGAGTCAATAGTGTTGATTTTTAAAAGAGTCAAAAGTGTCTCTTTTAAATTGAGCCTCTACCAGTGGATGAGGCCAAGTAAAGGCTGTTTCCAAGTTATTTTTCTCAGTTTGCTTTCTTGCCTTTGACAGTGGTAGATGGCTCTTCTGTTCAAGCCTACTTCCGTGGTCCACCTTAGACAGAGACTAATGGGCAGCTCTCTGGTGTTTACAGAAAGGAGACCTCTGGCCCAGTGTGGGAAGCTGTTTGTTGACTGGTGACTAAATGAATTAGAAGTCTGCTCTCTAGACGTTCATAACTGCTAGGTCACAATTTCTTAAAGAGTGGTACAGAAGTATTAATAAAATGGACTACAAGCCTCTAAGATTCAGGTTAAAATAATGTGGGCATTTTTTAAGTCTTTCCACTGTAATTTTTTATTTATACCCCTCCAAAAGTGTTTACATTTCTTTAAAATAGGCAAAGCTACACAAAACAGTTTTTGTTTTGTTTTGTTTTATCATAAGTAGATTGGGACAGACAGTGTAATTCAAGAAATGTGAGGCACTATGCAAGTCTTAATGTAATGGAATGATGAATGACTACCTCAAGAAGTTTATAGTCCAGGCTGGAAGACACATTTACACATGAGTGTTGCACACATACACATGTGCAAAATACTTTAGACATTGCTAAATACTTTAAGAGAAGTTCTAAAAGAGGAAGAAATTAATTCTTAGGTACAGAATTGGAGACAATTTCCAGGTGGGTATAGTTTTGAGCTGAACCTTGGAAATGAGTGGGAGGCACAGGCTCTGTAGGAACAGGGACCTTGCCTGTCTTGTTTATAATCCCAACACTTAAAAGCATGCCTGGCACATGGTAGACACTTAATAAAAGAAGGACATGTGAGGCTAAGCAACATTGTTAGCAGATGAGCAGGGTGTACAGTATTTTCTTGAAAGAGATATTCTGCTATGGCTAGAGCTTTACATTAAGGAGTAGAAGAGAGAGGATAAGAGAATAGACGTTGGGCCACATTGGAGCCTTATATGTTTTGTTTTGTTTTGTTTTAATATTTTTATTGTAGAATATAACATATATTCATAGAAGTGATAATTTTCCAAGTTCAATTTAACAAGTAGTTAGAAAATTTCAAAGAATGTTATGGGTTACAGTTCCACAGTTTCAGTTATTTCCTTATTGTGAAATATATATACAAAAAGATAATATCTTTCAAAGTACAATTTAACAAGTAGTTATATAGGAAATTTCCAAAAATGTTATGGGTTACAGCACCATTGTTTCAGTTATTTCTTTATTGTGAAATAATATATATATACAAAAAGGTGGGAACTTTCAAAATAAAATTTCACAAGTAGCTATAGAACAAATTTCAAAGGATGCTTTGGGTTACAGTTCCACCATTTCAATTCTTTCCTTCCAGCTGTTATAATACCCTAGCAACTAAGAAAAAGAAAATTATATAGAGATTCAATATTCATAATCCTGTGTTAAATTCTGTCTTGTCTGTTGGCTTCCCCTTCCTCTAATCCCTTTCCCGAATGTTGAAAAGGGGTGTCAACTTTATGTGAAAATGGGACACATCTGGTCGATGTTCTTGAAGAAGCTATTGCCTCTGGGTTTGGGGACTTAGCTATCATAGGAGTTCTCTGAAGGATTTAAGTTTCTGAAGAATAAACTTAGTGAGTGAAACTTTTATAGAGTCTCAGATAGGGACCTGGGTATTCTTTAGGGTTTTCAGGACTACTGTTGACTTGTGCTTATCATACTGTGGTCATTTGGTATATCTTGGTGAAGCTTGCATAGGAGTAACCTCCAGGACAGCCTCTTGACCCTATTTGAATTCTCTTAGCCACTGAAACCTTATTTTGTTGCCTTTCTTTTCCTGCTTTTGGTCAAAAAGACATTCTCAGTCCTTCAGTGCCAGGGTCAGGCTCATTCCCGGAATCTGTGTCCCAAGTCACCAGGGAGACTCACTCACCTAAGGGATCCTGTCCCACGTTGCGGGAAGGGTGCTGAATTTATTTGCAGAGTTAAGCTTAGAGAGAGAAAGTTCACATTTCAACAACAAAAGAGGTTCTCTGGAGGTATCTCCTAGGCATAATTATAGGCAGGCTTAACTTCCCCTTTACAACCATAAGTTTCACTAGAGCAAGCCTCATGATTGAGGGCTTGACTTATAAAGTAGGGGGTTCCTAAGTTCACATAGCATATATTACGTCCATGATAATCCATCCATATCTTGCATTATCATCACTTAGTTGTACTCATCACTCTCCATTTTAAACAATTCTCATGACTCAGAATACTTTGTAGCTCTTTTCAGCCTTAATAATTTGTCCCTAGCATTTATATGGTACTAGTATGGTATTCCTATTAATTATGGTCCCTAGTATTCTATAGGTAGATTTTTCCCGTATACCATTCTGTTGTCAACTCTCTCTGTACCAGCGTCATACCTTAGAAGTATATCATGCAAGCACCTATCTATATTTGTAGTTCTGATATGTGGGATGTATGCCTTTAAACTACCCCTTTCAATCCTATTTGCCTTCAATACAGATCATCACCCCATATACATTCCCATACCTTTGAATTCACCCTCATTAACATATCTGAACATATTAGATTATCATTCCCCCTCACTAGCTGCTGTCTCTCACTAGGTCCTCAATATTCTACATTATAAGACATTGGTTTTACATTGTTCAGGGAGTTCATGGAAGTGGTAATATATGATAAGTCTCCTTTTGTGTCTGGCTTATTTCACTCAGCATTATATCTTCAACATATGCCGTATGTTTCAGAACCTTGTTCCTTCTTATTGCTGCATAGTATTCCATCGTGTGTATATACCACATTTTGTTTATCCACTCGTCTGTTGAAGGACACTTGGATTGTTTCCATCTCTTGGCAATTGTGAACAATGCTGCTGTGAACATCGGTGTACAAATGTCTGTTCGTGTCACTGTTTTCAAATCTGGGTGTATACCGAGAAGTGGAGTTGCTGGATTGTGGGGTAATTCAGTATCTAGTTTTCTGGGATACCACCAAACTCTCTTCCACAGTGGCCATACCATTATACATTCCCACTAGCAATAAATAAGAGTTCCATTTTCTCCACATCCTTTCCAGCGTTTATTGTTTCCTGTTTGTTTATTGTTTCCTGTTTGTTTAATGGCAGCCGTTCTTATTGGTGTGAGATGGTATCTCGTGGTTTTGATTTGCATTTCCCTAATAGCTGGTGAAGATGAACATTTTTTCATATGTTTTTTAGCCATTTGTATTTTCTCTTTGGAAAAATACCTTTTCATATTTTTTGCCCATTTTATAATTGGGCTGTTTCTACTATTGTTGAGTTTTAGGACTTCTTTATATATGCAGAGTATCAGTCTCTTATCAGATATATGGTTTCCAAATATTTTCTCCCATTGAGTTGGCTGCCTCTTCAACTTTTTGACAAAGGTTTTTGAGGCACAGAAGCTTTTGATTTTGAGGAGTTGCCATTTATCTATTTTTTCTTTTGTGGTGCTTGTGCTTTGGGTGTAAGATCTGAGAAGCTACCTCCTCTTTCTAGGTCCTGAGGATGTTTCCCAGTATTATCTTCTAAGAGTTTAATTGTGCTGTCTCTTATATTGTGGTCTTTGATCCACTTTGAGTTAATTTTTGTTTAGGGTATGAGGTGTAGGGGTCCTTTTTCATTCTTTTGGTTATGGGTATCCAGTTCTCCCAGCCCCATTTGTTGAAGAACTGTTCTGTCCCAGTTCAGTGGATTTGGAGGCCTTATCAAAAATCAGTCAACCATATATCTGGGAGTCTTACTTCCGAACTCTCAATTCTATTCCATTGATCAATATGTCTATCTTGTGCCATTACCATGCTGTTTTGACCACTGTGGCTTTATAGTAGGCTTCAAAGTCTGGAAGTGTAAGTCCCTGTTCTTCTATTTTAGGATGTTTTTGGCTATTTGAGGCCCCTTTCCCTTACAAATAAATTTGATAACTAACTTTTCCATGTCTGCAAAGTAGATTGTTAGAATTTGATTGGAATTGCGTTGAATTTGTAGATCAGTCTGGGTAGAATTGACATCTTAACAACATTAAGTCTTCCTATCCATGAGCATGTAATATTTTTCCACCTATTTAGGTCCTTTTTAATGTATTTTAGTAAAATTTTGTAATTTTCTGTGTAGAGGTCTTTAACATTGTTGGTTAAGTTTATTCTTAGGTACTTGATATTTTTAGTTGCTATTGTGAGCGGAATTTTTTATTGCCTCTTCAGTTAGGTCATTACTAGTGTATAGGAACATTACTGACTTAGGTGCATTAATCTTATATTCTGTCACTCTGCTGAATTTTTTTATTAGCTCAAGTAGCTTTGTCACTGAATTCTCAGGATTTTCCAAATATAAGATCATGTCATCTGCAAATAAGGACAGTTTTACTTCTTCCTTTCCAATTTGGATACCTTTTATTTCTTTGTCTTGGTAAATTGCTCTGACCAGAATTTTTAGCACAATGTTGAATAATAGAGGTGACAGTGGGCATCCTTGTCTTGTTCGTGATCTTAGGCTTTCAGTCTCTCACCATTGAGTACTGTGCTGGCTGTGGGTTTTTCATATATGCCCTTTATCATATTAAGGAAGGTTCCCTAAATTCCTACCTTTTGAAATGTTTTTATCAAAAAGGGATGTTAAATTTTGTCAGGTGCTTTTTCAGCATCTATTGAAATATTCATTCGATTTCTCCCTTTCGATTTGTTAGTGTGTTGAATTACATTAATTGATTTTCTTATGTTGAACCACCCTTGCATGCCAGGAATGAACCCCACTTTTAATGTGCCTTTGTATTCAGTTTGCAAATATTTTGTTTAGGATTTTTGCATCTATATTCATTAGAGAGATTGGCCTATAGTTTTGCTTTTTTGTACTGTCTTTATCTGGTTTTGGTATCAAAGTGATATTAGCTTCATAGAATGAGTTAGATAGTGTTCTGAATTCTTCAATTTTTTTAAAGAGTTTGAGCAGTAATGGTGTCAATTCTTTTTGGAAAGTTTGGTAAAATTCCCCTGTGAAGCCATATAGCACTGGGCTTTTATTTGTAGGTAGATTTTTGATGACTGATTGGATTTCTTTACTTGTGATTGGTTTGTTGTGGTCTTCTGTTTCTTCTTGGGTCACTCTAGGTTATTCATGTGTTTCCAGGAAATTGTCCATTTCCTCTAAATTGTCTAGCTTGTTGGCATGCAGTTGTTGCTAGTATCTTCTTAAGATTTTTTAAAACTTCCTTTGGGACCCGTAATAATTATCTCCTTTTCATTTCTGATTCTGTTTATTTGGGTCTTCTCTCTTTTTGACTTTGTCAGTCTAGCAAAGTATCTGTCAATCTTGTTGATCTTCTAAAAGAACCAACTTCTGGTTTTATTTATTCTATTGTTTTTTTGTTCTCCAACTGATTTATTTCTGCTTTAATCTTTGTTATTTCTTTTCTTCTTCTTGCTTTAGGGTTAGTCTGCTAATCATTCTCTAGTCTATTCAGTTGTTCAGTTAGAAATTTGGTTTTAGTTCTTTCCTGCTTTTTGATATATGCATTTAGAGCTGTAAATTTCCCTCTCAGGGATGCCTTCACTGCATCCCACAGGCTTTGATATGTTGTGTTCTCATTTTCACTCATCTCTAGATATTTACCAGTTTCTCTTGCAGCTTATTCTTTGACCCACTGATTGATTAGGAGTATGTTGTTCAATCTCCATATATTTGTGAAAGATGTGGTTCTTTGGTGATTTATTGATTTCTGGTTGCATTCCATTATGGTCAGAGAATGTGCTCCTGATAATTTCAATCTTTTTAAATTTATTAAGACTTGTTTTGTGCCCCAGCATATGATCTATCTTGGAGAACATTCCATGGGTGCTAGAGAAGAATGTATATTCTGGTACTTTGGGATGTAATGATCTATATATATCTATTAAGTCTAATTCATTTATCATATTGTTTAGGTTCTCACTTTCCTTATTGGTCCTCTGTCTGGTTGTTCTATCTATAGAAGAGAATAGTATATTGAAGTCTCCCACTATTATTGCAGATGTGTGTATTGCTCCCTTCAATTTAGCCATTGTTTGTCTCATGTATTTTGGAGCTCTTTGATTTTGGTGCATATACATTTATGGTTGTTAGTTCTTCTTGCTGAATTGTCCCTTTTGTTAATATATAGTGTCCTTCTTTGTCTCTTATGACGTCTTTGCATTTAAAGTCTCTTTTTTCTGATATTAGTATAGCTACCCCAGCTTTGTTTTGGTTGCAGTTTGCGTAGAGTATTTTTTTCCATCCTTTCACTTTCAGTCTGTTTTGCAAGGTCTAATATGGGTCTTTTGTAAACAGCATATTGATGGGTCATACTTCTTAATCCATTCTACCAGTATTGAGACTTGGAGAGTTTAATCCATTCATATTCAAAGTTATTACTGTGAAGGGAGTTCTTTCATCAGCCATCTTATCCTTTGGTTTTTAGTTATTAGATTCCCTCTCTGTCTTTTTATCCTTTATGTTACTCTTCAGTTCTGTGCCCTTCTCCAGACCTTTCTCTCCTTTTTTTTTTTTCTCAGCCAGTAGAGCTCCCTTATTCTTTCAGGGCGGATCTCTTGTTAACAAATTCTCTCAGCATTTGTTTGTCTGTGAATATTTTAAACCCTCCCTTAATTTTGAAGAAGAGCTGTGCTGGATAAAGAATTCTTGGCTGGCAATTTTTCTCTTCCAGAATCTTAAAATATGCCATACCACTGTCTTCTTGCCTCCACAGTGCCCGCTGAGTAGTCAGTACTTAGTCTTACGCGGTTTCCCTTGTATGTGGTGAATCGCTTCTCTCTTGCTGCTCTCAGAACTTTCACCTTCTCTTCAGCATTTGACAATCTAATCAGTATTTGTCTCGGAGTAGGTTTATTTGGATTGATTCCATTTGGAGTTTGCTAGGCATCTCTGATTTACATATTTATGTTGTTTAGAAGAGTTGCGAAGTTTTCCCCAACTATGTCTTGAAACACTCTTCCTAGCCCTTTACCCTTCTCTTCTCTTTCTGGGACACCAGTGATTCTGATGTTTGTTCACTTCATGTTGTCCATTATTTCTCTGAGATCTATTTCACTTTATTTTTTTCACCTTTTGTGCTTTTGTGTGTTTGTATTCTATTACCTTGTCTTCTAGTTCACCTATTCTTTTTTCTGTCTCTTCAAATTTGTTGTGTGTCTGTAGTATAGTTTTAATTTGATCCACAGTGTCTTTTATTTCAATAAGGTCTGCTATTTTTTTATTTACTCTTTCAAATTCTTCTTTTCCAGAAACTCTTCTGGAGTCTTCTTGATTTCCTTTGTCGTTAGCCGTCTCGTTGAAGTTGTCTTGGAGATTTGTTTGTACTTCTTTAATTAATTGTTCCAAATTTTGTTTTTTCTGGCTTTGTGATTTGTTCTTTTGGCTTGTCCATATCTTCTAGATTCTTCAAGTGCTTTGTGATTTTCTTTTGGCTTCAGGGCATTTGCTTGTCTTGATAAGATTATTTGGGGAAATGCAGGATTATTTGAGCTTTTACATATAATTTGGGACAGCTACAGCTTGCTGGAGTGCAGTTTCCCAATCCTACCAGCAGGTGGTGCTCTTAAGCCAGGATTCCTTGAACTTCTCTGGTGCAGTGGGCGGAGTCCAAACCTGCTGGGGAACCAATCAGTGCACCTGTTCTCCATGTGCTCTGGGGACTGCCTGTGCTGGGGCTGGGATGTGGGCCCTGAGCAGTTAGGCAGGTAGTCCACTCAAGGGCACCCTGCAGATGGAACATACCCAGCTCCCTGCCTGCTGTGTGCCTGTGAGTCTCTTGGGTACAGGAGGGGCTCCTGATTGTTAGAATGGCACCCTCTCCTTTCTCCCCCTACAGCCCCCCCCCCGACTTCCGTTGGGGGAGAACAAATGCTGCCTCCCGGGTTCCTTCAGGGAAGCTCCCAGCCATCTGGCTGTGAAAGATCACCTCCACAGCTAACTGCCAAGGTAGGTGCATGGGAGTTGAGAGCCACTGCTCACTCCCTTGCCCAGCAGCTGCCTCACTCCTGCTTGCAGGGGGGGTGGGGGGGGTGGCAGTTCCCATCCCTCAAGTCTTCCCCTCTTGCGCATTGTTGTCAGCATCCCCTCCACGTACTGTGGGGGACCCTCTGTGGTCAGTCACACCCCGAAACCACGGTCCTGGGCATCCTTCGGCCCCTCTCTAGTTACTTTCACAGAAGAGAAGCCTGTTCCACTTCACCTACTCTGCCATCTTCCCTCAGCTTTTGGAGCCTTGTATGTTATACTGAAGAATTATCACTTGATTGTATGGGGAAAGGGAAGTGTTGGGAAGAATTTTTGAGCAGGGGAATGACAGGTGTGCCTAGGAAGATAATTCTGGTCTCTGTATTGCCTGTATTAGGGGACGCAGGAATATTTTAAGGAATGTGTAAGGGCAGTGGCCATGGCAGTGGAAATAGGGGGATGATTTGATAGAAATGTCAGTGATAACTTCAACATGATTGATTTGGGCCTGAGGAAGAAGGGAGGAATCAAAGGTGATCTTGAAGATTCTGCCCTAACTAATCAAGATAGAGAACTTCGAGTTTTATTTTTAACATTGAGTTGACCCATATGTGAAGATACCTGTCTAGAAATGGTGTTCTGGAGTTTGAGAGACAAGGAGTTGATTTATTGAAATTGAACTCAAGGCTTCAAATGCTCAGAATGTATAGAACCATGTAGAATGAAGCTTTTAACCCTACTTACTTCTCACAAGATATTGTAATGCTGGCCCATTTAACAGTGTATCAGGGGGCTCAAGTCTACTGGTCAGACTGGTGAATATGCTACTACACTGGAATAAGTATACTTTCAAACAAAATGGGGTGTTCTCAATGCATTGAGCTCATGAACTTTGTTTCCCAAAGCCTCTTCCACACACCCATACATCACTTCAACCCTAGCTATTGTTCATTTTTCTTGTAATTTGTTACTTTGTAAAAGTTTTTGATTTGGTGTTTCTAGGAACCCATCTTCCTGATTCGATGCTTTATTTGCTTTTTGTTTTCTTTTGGCAGATCTCTTTAAGGAAGATAATAGCTTAAAATTTCATTTTTGCTATTTTACCATCCACAATAGTGGGATTATAAGTCAGCATTCTGAGGAATTTTCCCACTTTTGTTAGCCACACTGAGTAGCATATAGGGATGCTGTAATAATCTTTTTATTAATTGCTTCCTGCTGTTTCTCATTACATAAAACTTCCAACTCCTTTGTCTCTTCCTCCCAGGTCAGAACCTTGGTCCCAGTGGTCAGGGCAGGTGGTGGGATCTTGACCCCCTGCTCTTCAAGGCTCTTCAAATTCATTTGTTTGGCCAAACCCCCCAGCCTCACATTTTCTTTACACTATTTTTCTCCACTAAGGCCTCTTAAGATTCAGCGTTGTTTTAACAAAGGTTGCATTTCCCTTTGTTGTTTTTGTTTTTTGTTTTTTACAGAGAGGAAGAGTGAAGTGCAAAGTTAAATTTAATAACTAGCTCTTAGTCATTTAGCTAGAAGGTGGCAGAGCTGCACTTAATCCATGTTTCCCAACCCTTCTGTTCTTTCCATTATAGTACAGCTGGGAATATCTTTCAGCACTATGATTCTATTATTTCCCTTTCCCAAGCAACATTGAGATCTGCTTCTTAACCACAGAAAGGAATAATCTTGAAACTGTTCATGGGATACTAGTATTCCAAAATGAGTCTTTTTTTAATACTTTAGCCAACTTTAATAGACTTAACAGGTAGAATACGCTCTTTGGGGGCTTTTCTCCTTTACCCATAAACTATTAGAACTGTCACAGCAGTCCCAAAATCAACTTTTAAATCCCTGCCATCCTGTTCCATCTTAGCAACAAAAACAGCTGCATGTACAGCTCAGCTAACAACAGAAATACAAACACTTCCTCCTCCTCAGTTTTCCTTTCTATTTTTAGGCTTATTCCTATTCTGAGTTTTCTTTGGCTTTCTATAGCTATTATCTGGGTCATTTGACCCCTGCCCTCAGAAGTGAATACTGTATTTGAGCCCTTTAATTAGAGATCATTCGTTCCATCTATATCCTGTGTTCTTTTCTCTCATTGCTCCTTGGCTAAAGTTGTGGTGGTGGTTATTGTCTCATTCCATAGTGCCTCTCTGGTTGTGAGCACTGACTATTCTTGCCATGCCTTCACATAGCTGAAGCCAATTAAGAAGAGAGAGATGGGGGAACATACAGAGGCCTCTGGATAGGACTGGTCGGCCATGGAGACTGGGTGGTTTATCCAAAGATTGAGACCATTTTATGTGTACTTTTCAGCTTTGTGTACTGACGTCTATCAACTATCTATCAGTATGCCAGTAAGGAGATATGGTGGAAAATACTGCTTCTCATAGTGGGTTATGGTAAAAGACCTCAAGAAAGTAAAAGTAAGATTGTAGAATGTGGGACCTGGAAGGGACTCATGAGATTCGCCTCCAAGAACCTCTCAGTTCTCATGAGGAAACAAAAGTCTCAGAGGCATGAAAACCTTGTTTATATCCCTTGGTCATTTCTTATCCAGTATGTCCAGCCTAACTAGAACTAAAGGAGAAGGGAAAGCATCTGAGAGTATCTTGGTGAAAGGGTGGGCATTTCGGGCCATTTTGAAGTGATAGTGACACAGACTGCTGCTGGAGTCTGCCTCTTAGCGAGATATGAGAGGGACGAGAGAGAGGAAGGTCTTGAATAGGAGAACCCCTGAGAATTGATTTTACTACTATGAATAATAGCTATCATTGTGAATATATACTATTTTCCAAGCTCTGTTCTAAGCACTTTACATATACTGTCTTATTTAAGCCTAATAGCAATTCTGTGAGGTAGGCACTGTTACTCTCCCTGTTTTGCAGAGGAGGAAGCTTAAGCTCACCGAGCTGGTGAGAGAGTCAAGATTCAAACTCAGGCTGCCTCACCTGCCTCCAAAGCCTAGGCTCCTAACACTATATTATTCTGCCTCCTGGCCAAGAATATAGTTCAAAAGAGGAAAAATTATATGCATGAAGATGTTTAATGCAGTGTTATTTGGATTTTAAGTTGAAAATAACCTAAACATCTTGCAATTGACAATACATAGAGTATAAGTCAGTGGAATATAATTCAAACCATTAAAATCATAATTATAATGATTATGTAACAGTGTGAAAGGTGTTTGTGATACATATGGAAACAACACCAAGGCAAATGATAAAATATCTCTTCTGTGATTTATTTAACCATGACTAGAAGAAAACTTGAGAGAGAAAATGGTAACAGTTAATTGTATTAAAATGAGGATAATTTTCTTTGGATTGTTTTTGGTCACCCTACTGTTAATGCAATGAATAAAAAATTGTTTCCTTAATCTTTATAATAATTCTATAGACAGTACTCTGTGACTAGCAAAGATATCTGGTTACTTTATGCTCCTTGCTTTCCCAATGTCTAAATGTTTTTATACGTTGTTTTTCCTGTTCTTTTTGTATGCCTATGTGAGAAACAATAGAGAAGTGATAGCAGTAAATGACATGATATTAAGATAGAGTAATAATAATAAAGTTTTACATTGAAAGTTGCCAAGTAATATACTGCCTAGTTTTGGTAAATGCTTTGCTTTATATACAGACAATTTAGGAATTTTTTTGTAGCTTACTAGCTCATGCTAGTATCAAAGAGAGTTCATTTTTCATGTTTTATAGGCTGGACAGGAAAGTTACCTGTTGTAAGTAAAATGGAGGGACCTCTGCTCTCTTTTCCTCCCTTCTAGTCACCTTCAGTCTATTTTCACCCCAGAGTTGGAATCTAACCCCCTTTCTGAGCTGCCTTTCATAGTTGTTAAGAAAGAAATGGCCACTTCTTCAGCTGCCAGCCTTTTATAGATACAGAACAAGGCCACCACTTGAATTCTGTCCCCTTAATCCTTCTAATCTAGATTTGGCAGCATCATTCATTTTCCTTTTTCCTTCTGTTGACATGTCTAGTTGTGTGACTGTCTGAGACTCTCTGTGTCATGGTCTTGGTCTTCTGTGAGCTTAACTTCCTCCTTCTCTAATATGGGAAGAGAACACTCTAATATGGGAAGAGAACAGATGTGAAAGCGTGAGTAAGAGCCATTCTTCTGTAGATCCAAAGAAATTAGATGTTAAGTGAAATGGGACTTAACCAGATGTTAAGTGACTAGAAAATCTGCCCTTCTTAAGCATCAAGTCTCAAGGAACTGGAGGGAGTCACTTGAGATTCAAGGTAAGGTTATGGCCTTACCATCAAGCAGCAATGCCAGCAGTACCTGCTAGAGCCACCAGATGTCCCCTGTTCTACATCTCTGACTTTCTCACCTAGGCAGAATTACAGTGAGACAAGACAAAACTTGCCCCTCCACTTTAATACTTACCACTAGCAGGTCAACAGAGGTAGATGATACAGCACTTACTTTTTCAAATGGCTTAGTCCCATTTTCAGCATCGTTCTTATTTTGTCCTTATTTTGTTGCAGGTTCTGTCTCCCAATGAGACTTAAGCTCCTTGAAGGCTGAACCTATCTTGTTTCTCCCTAGGCCAGTACAATGATGGAAAAAGAGACAGACTGAAAGCACTGAGATAGTAGGGAGAGAGAGAAAGAGAATGGCTGTTTATTGAGGAGCCCAGACAAGAAAAAAGTCTCCCTAAATTTAAAGTCAGAGTTAGGATCCTGTGTCCCAGATTAGAGGTGTGAGTAGTAAGGACAAGAACCAGGTTGACTGGGAATTCAGCTGGAAGAGGAACCCAGGGGAAAATAAGCCATTGGCAGCCATATTGGCACACATGAAAAGTGCCAAAGCAACACTCCTGAGGGGTTTCCTCATTCCTGGTCACAGTACCAGCATTCAGGGCTGGGTCACTCCAGGGCCATTCTGCAAAGTTAGGCAAGCCACTAGCGAAGCTGTGAGGGATGCTCACAGGGGCACGAGCCAGAGTAGTGTGTCATCATGGCCACAGCATAGCCCAAACCTAGCACATGACCCTTTTCTTTTGAGGATTCTAAAGCCTGTGACTAATGCTAATTAACCCTGAATCATAGCAGCATGGAAAACAAAGAGGTCATTATTTCTACTGAATTGAGTGGGGAAACTGAGGTGTGGAGTGGGGAAGCAGATTTGCTCCATTAGTCAATGGCACCAGGCCATGAATTATCACTGCCTTGCTCAAATGTCCATGAAGCTGCCCTTGACAGTCGGGAGTAAACACTTCAGTTGGGCCCCTCAGAGGGGGAGGGGCCTTTCCACAATGCTGTTTCCATGTGTGTAGAGCCATAAAACTGGAACTCAAAGAGTTGCAAATACTACTTGGCCTAACCCCCACGTTCCACGCTGAGAAGTCTGAAGGCCAGAGTGGGGGAGCACCCGCCAAGATCACACTGGGTATTGTAGCCGAGCCAGGCCTGGAATACTGAGATTTCATGTCCAGCTCTTTTCTTGCATCACCACAGTCAAAATAACAGAGCAGAAGAGAGACATTGTTGTGTAGGACTTAAGATCACCAACTCTAGATCAGTAGCCTGGGTTCAAATCCTGGATTCACTGTTTACTGGCTTTGTGCTTTTGAGTGTTACTCAGTGCCTCAGTTTCTTCATCTGTAAAATGAGGATAATACTAGTACCTATATCATAGGGACGTTTTGAGAATTAAATAATACATTCAATGCCTGGCACACATGAGTGCTCAGTAAATTAGCTATTTCTTTTAGTATTAAGTAAGGCAAGTATGACAGTCCTCAGCTCCACCTGAACATTCAGCAACCCTATTGGCTTAAGCCCAGTCATCTCTCTGGCCAAGTTTTTCCAGTTTGCTATATCTTTTTTTTTTTTTCCTTAAACTTTTTATTTTGAAATAATTTCTAACTTATAGGGCAGTTGCAAAAATAATACAAAACTCACACAGAGAACTCCAACATACCATCCCCTGAAACCTGGATCCACCAATTTTAACATTTTGTTGTATCGTTTTATCTATCCATCAATCAATCCATCTGTCTCTCTCTCTACTTTACAAAATTTGAGAATAGATTCTATACATCATCCTCCTTGAACACATAATACTTCCACGTACATTTCCTAAGAACAATTGCCTAGTCTATTGACTCTCCAGAGGGAAGAGAGCACTGAAACAATAGATGTTGGGATCAGGAGAAAAAATCACATACCAGAATTTCTTCACTGGATTGTCCTTACTCTGAGTAGGGCTCTTTTTAGTCCAGCTACCTCACTGACATCATCGTCATTTCAGGTACCACTGGCTCTGCACCAAGCCCAGCTTTAGAGTCATCAGCAAGCATCTTGAACAACAAGACACAAACCAAGATAACCACATTCCTGCTAGTCCCCCTGGGCCTTGGCTTTGGGCCTGGAGTGCCCACCTTCAAGAGGTGATGGTATAATGACTACAGGAATGCTAATTATAGTCATCACCCTGATGGGTTGAGAATACAGGCTTGTTTGTCCAGCACAGTTTACCTGAGTCATCCTGCCTGTAGTCTGCAGCCACCTGGGCCTGGAGCTGGACCAGCAGCCTGCCAGAAGTCTGGAACTCCTTCTGCACAATGAACCTGGCTAGTGCCAGCAAGTCCTACTTGTTCTCAGAAAGTGAGTGGGGGCAGTTTGGCTCCATGGACATAGCTCCAAACTGAGTGGAGAGCCTGTCAGGCCAAAGGCCCATTCTGAGGTGAGCAGAATGAGAGCTGAGGCCTCAGAATCTTTGGAAAAGTCCCTTCCCCAGATCAGAGATGAAGATAAGAAGTAGAGAAGGGACAAGGCAGCAACTTGCTCCTCTCCTCCATCCAACCCCACCTCCCTCCCCCATGCCACCCTACTGGTCCCTGCATTATCCTGTCACACAGTGCATCCCAAGCCCAAGTACTCCCCAGGCCAGCCCCATGGGTCAGTAGTGATCTGGGCTCAAGTCCTACTAACTCAACCTGGGATTTTTCCAGAGTAAAATGAGGAAGAAAATAGGTGCTATATTTCACAGTAAAAAGTTTTTAAACATAGAATTAGAAAATAATTTTTTTTAAATGGTATAAGAAGTGAGAATGAAAATCTTTTCTGACTCAGTGGGTGAAGAAAACATGGATGTGGGAGGAGAAAAATAATGAGGTACCTTCTGTGGAATGGAAGGAAGAAGTTTACATCCTAGAGGTGATTTCCACAGTAGGGACTATCTGTGGTGCAACTGATGAGGAGGAACCTGAAGGGCCCCAACTGGAGGCAGGTGACACCGGGAGCACTGTTTCAAGGCAGTAATCCCATAGGCATGGGAGTGTGGCTCTCCTCCTTCAAGAAAGAGAACTAAAGAACCCCATTAAACTAACTTCTAGCCAAGAGGCCAGCTTCCCTGTGGGTGTGGATGACCTGAGAGGGGAATTGCATCAGGCCGTACCTCCCTGCAGCTGTAGCTATTGCTTGTCTCATTCCCCCACTCCCGCCCTGCCCCAGAGCTCCCCAAGTAATGAGAGGCGGTGGCTGTGGCACCCTCTGCCAGCAATATATGCCCCATTAAAAGCCTCAACACTCCTGCTGCCACCCATTACCCCTCACACCTGGTTTGGCTGGAAGTAAGGCTGACTACGGGATATCCCCAGAGGGAAGGGAGAGGCTGGAGGGTGAAGTAAGACCTAGTTCTGGCCTTGCTGACTAAAACATGACCTCAGTGTCGTAAAGGCCGGCTTTCTGATTAACCTGCCATCCTAGGGTGTCTCCCAACCCAGATCTGTAAGATGACTGCGCAGGGAGCAATCACAGCCCTTGTGTAGCTGCGGTCAACCAGGGGTGGGCCCCGGCATGCTTCATCCATTAAACAAGGCCTCATGGCTGGATTCCCCCAGGACAGAACCTGGATCCTGTGACTCCAGAAGACTCTGCATCACTGTGTATTGGGGGATGGGGGTGGGGGGACTGTTGGGACGTGTGGTCTTAATAAGTGGGACTGAGGTCATGAAGATGATATGACAGTTTAAAAATGGTACTGTCCTAGAAAACTTGGGACACACAATCTATGTATGGTATGTCCAGTGCTCAGCACACAGGAGGTAGTGTAGTGCAGGGCATGGGGGAGGCCTGGAGTTGGAATAAAGAGCCTAGTTGTCCCAGAGCCCCAGCTCTGGCTCAGCCACCTTGGTGTACTTGGGCAAATCTCTTCATCTGTCCAGTGGGAGTAATAATATATCTCAAATTGTTGTTCATAACAACTCCCTGATGTTCAGAACATGCTGTGTTAGGTTGAATTATGTATCCCAGAAAAAAAAAAATGTTCTTAATCCATTTCTGTGGGTGTGAACCCATTTTAAATAGGAGTTTTTGAAGATGTTATTTTTAGTTAAGGTGTGGCCAACTTAATCAGGTTTGGTTTTAATCCAGATTACTAGATTTATAAACAGAATGAAATTCACACATAGAGAAACAGAGCCATGGGGAGAAGCTGGAAGTTAATGCAACCTGGAAGAGAGAGGAGAAAATGCCATCATGTGCATTGATTGCCATGTGACAGAAATGCCAAGGACCCAAGGACAGCTGGCAGCCAGCCCTAGAAGGCTACAGTCTTCAGGGAGAAAGCATCACCTCGCTGACACCTCAATTTTAGACTTTATCTAGCCCCAAAACCGTGAGCCAATAATTTCCCATTTTTAAGCCAATCCATTGTATGGTATTTGTTTTAGCAGCTGGGAAACTAAGATATCTGCCAAGGAGATTTTGGAAAAAGTTTAAAGCTCTGTCAATTAATGGTGTATGTGTATAAGAGGCAGCAGTGGAAAGTCAAGGACCAAGAAGAAGTCCTTGAGAAGTCACAATAAGGAGCTCCTGAGGCTGTGTGCTGAAAGAAAGAAGGGGACCAGTTGGTGGCCTGGGCAGAAAAAGTTCTTTCCGTCAGCAGCTGACGTTTCCCCTTGTGTGATTCCTGCAGGCCTGTATTCAATGCCAGGGCCTGCCAACTGATGAACAGGATGTTAGGGCTCCAGGGCTGTGTCCCATCTCTGAGAGCTGCCTGCTGAGCCAGAAGCAAGCAATCAGAGGCCTGCAGACTGTCATGATGGCCAGGACTGGCACTAACTCTGGGGAACAGATCACTACTTCATGGTGTCTGCCCCATCCTAAGTAAGTAAGACAAGTCTTTGAGAATTCTATCTGCTTCTTGTCCCCTCGACTGCTCAACTGGGAATTTAGTGCCAGAAGATCCAAAGGGATGCTTCACATATGCCTACAAGCCAGTCTGTTGTAAGCAGTCACCCTGGGACATCTTACTTCAGGTTAAGTTCCCACTATCTGGAATTACACACCCCTAAGCCACTTGGAGGAGTCAAAGCTGCCATTGCTCTGGGTACTCTGAGAAGTTGGGGTCCCTCTCTTTGTGGGGAAAATAGCCCCCTCCCCAATTCAGCATGTCCCAAAGCTGCATTTACGGTCCAAGTCTCCCAAAGCCTTTTGCAAACAGTCGGTTAGCTCTGGTCCTTACTGCTCAAGTCATGGAGGGTTGAACTGAGACCAAGAATCTGAAGGGAAAGGAGATGCCTACCTCTTCAGCCCTTCTTCTCTCCACAAACATCCTCCTTCTGCCCTTTTCCATTGACACCCTAAGGCAGTTTTTGCTCCTTGGAGTCATGAGACATCAAGCATTCCCACTTGAGTAGAAGCTGTTCCTTTATGTTTGCACAGCTGTAAGATCTGGTTTACTGCTTTTTTTCTGAAACAAAGGAAGAGGGTGCCCCAAAGGTATACTGAAAACTTTTCCATGACATGTTGATTTTGATTGTTTCTTGAATGCACTGAAAAATCTTGGGACCCAGTTTCAGCAAGGCACATTACATAAAGGTATGACAAATAAACAACAGGAAGTATGCAGTTGAGCATTGACAGAGATGAAATCGTGTAAAATAATCTCTGATCTCTCAGATCTGCTGCTTCATCTCACCCTCACCCTCACCCCACATGCGTTTTTCCCATTACAGTATCCCCAGGACTCAGCATAGCACCTGGCCCAGAGAAGGTACTCAGGAAATGCTTTTTGCATGAATGAACAAATACATGTTTACAGTTTGTGTCAGAGTTTGGAGGCAGAGTGTTTTGCAACCCTGATGTGGGGATGAGGTATTCCATTCTAGTCCCTTGAAGGAGCCTTGGAAGGGGTCAGGGAGACGTGAGTGGAATGGGAAATTACCCAAGAACTGGAAAGGGGAAGTTTTGGGCTATGTTTAGGCTAAGAAATGAGGAGGGGGACTGTGTGCACCCCCCCTGCAAGTCTGTGCCCTGACCTTGATAACATTAGGAAAATACTGATATAACATTCATTTCCACCTCACTTGATACTCTTAACATGGGGCAGGTAAATAAGAGAACTTAGGTGCAAGTGCTTAGATTTATTTTTATTAAAATAAGGCAAATAAACTTCTATGGGGCTTTATCATTCACAAAATCCTGGAGCATCCAGTGTCTCATCTGATCCTATCACCATCCTAGAGACACAGGTAAACAGACAATCTACACTTCCTTTTTTTTTTTTTTTTAAGACCATTTTCATTGCTTCAAAAAGAAAAATGTCAAATAGACACAAAAGAAGAAAACCCGGAACACCCCACATCCCTTATCCCAACTATTATTGACCCCTAGTATTAGTGTGGTATAACTGTTACAGTTGATGAAAGAATATTAAGGTATTACTGTTAAATATAGTCCATGGCTTGCAATAGGTACTTTTTTCCCCATATACCACTCTATTATCAACTTTTTGTACAAGTATACATTTTCTACACTTCCTTTTACAGATGAGAAAATTAAGGCTCAGAATTGCTGAGACAGTAAATGGATCCAGGACTCAAACCCAGGTCTGTCCCACTCAGGGATACTCTTTCCACTATATTTTACTATTTATTGATTGAGTTAATGCTATTGCAACACAACAATGGGGAATTAAAAGAAAAGTAGTTTTGACAGCACCTTATAAAACATAAAAGCTTTATGTGTACATAAAATAATCTTTAAGTTGAGATATAGCATAGAGGCAGGGCTACTGCTGGTCCATATGAAGTCCATCTAGAAGAGCATGGGCTGGTTGTGTAGTCAACAACCTACCCAACTGTATTTGGTGAATCCCTGGGGGTGGAGGGGGCACTGCATGAGATTTTAAGTCATAATATCTGGGGTTTAGTTCCAGTTCTGCCCCTATAAACTTTTTTTTGGGGGGGTAAACTTTTTCTTTAATGCAATTTTATTGAAATAAATTCACAGATCATACAATTATCCGTATTGTACAACAGTTATTCACAGAATTATCACATAGTTGTGCATTCAGGACCATAATCAATTTTTGAACATTTTCATTACTCCAAAAAATAAAAATAAAAGTGAAAGAAAACACCCCAAACATCCCATATCCCTCCTCCCCCCCATTATTCATTACTTTTTGTCCCCATTTTTCTACTCATCTGTCCATACACTGGATAAAGGGAGTGTGAGCCATAAGCGTTTCACAATCACATAGTTGCACCATATAAGCTATGCAGTTATACCATCATCTTCAAGAATCAAGGATACTGGATGCAGTTTAACAGTTTCAGGTATTTCCTGCTAGCTATTCTAATAAACTAAAAACTAAAAAGGGATATTTATGTAATGTGTAAGAGTAACCTCTAGAATGACCTCTCAACTGCATTTGAAATCTCTTAGCCACTTTTCATTTCTCTTCCCCCTTTTGATCCAGAAGGCTTTCTCAATCCTATGATGCCAGGGCCAGGCTCACCCCCAAGAGTCACGTCCGTTCCCGTTGCCAGAGAGATTTACACCTCTGGGAGTCATGTCCCACGTCATGGGGAGGGCAACGAGACCACCTACTGAGTTGGCTTTGAGAGAGAAGCCACATTTGAGCAACTAAAGAGGTGACTCTCAGGCACAATTACAAGTAGGCTTAGCCTGTTCTTTGCAGTAGCACACTTAAGGGCAAGCCCCAGGAGCGAGGGCTCGGCCTACTAAATTGGTAGCCCCCAATGCTTGCAAGAATATCAGGAATTCCCCAGGTGGGAGTTTAATATTTCCACATTTTACCCCTGTCCCTCAAAGGGGCTTTGCAAATATTTTTTATTCTCTGCCCAAATTACTTTGGAATGTATTGGCTGCCCCTGTTAACTTACAAGTATTAAGCAAGTCATTCAGCCTCTCTGAACCTCAGTTTGCACATCTCTAAAACGTAATGATCGTTATGCTGTTACCTTCATCACTGCATTGTGACATTTAAGTGAAGTAAGATACTATATGAATATTATTGTTTTACAAATGCAGAAAGACCTAAGTCATAGCCAGTAATTGGCAGAGCCAGAACTCAAATCTGGGTCTTCTGGCTTTAGTTCAGCTCTCCTATCATAGTGCATTAAATAGATACAGTTCATCTGCACACTAACTGGTTGCTTTGCCTTTTGTTCTTATTTTGTTTTCTGATGGGGGATATGTGAGTTGTGTGTAAGAATATGGGGATGGGGTGGGATGGTGAGCGTATTTCCCTAAGTTTTCTAGTAGAAGTTTTCTAGTACAGCAATTATTCATCATCCATCTAGTTTCCATTTTCAACTCTTCCTAGCAGGACCCAGATTTTCTTGGATCTGGGGGTAGGCTTGTTTATCCTACTCCCCAGCATTGGAAGGAAAGGGTTATACAGTCTCATAGCTATTATCCTGTGTGGCTTTGCACTCAGCTGCCAACAATCAATGTGGTGCAGTGTTGTTTGGTTGCAGAGAGAGGAGAGACAGAGAAAGGGGCAGAGGCGGAGATGAATGGGCATCCCTCACGTGGGCTCCCGTGCTGGGATTTTACAGGGTGGGTATCAGAGTACCTGCACATTCTGGGCCTTGCTTACTCTTCGCTCAGCAAAGGATAACTGTTGGGTTTGAGTCTGAGCCACTGCGTGAACGGTTGAACGCCTCATTGAGAGGAGAAAGATGGAAGGAGGCATCTATCTGAAGGGGAGTCAAGAGTTTTAATGTGACCACCATTAAGTTGGAGATACTCATTAGAAATCCATGGCAAGACATTAAGAAAGCCCCTGGGATCAGGGGAATCATCATTCTGTCCTATTTTTTTAATATACTTGAAGATTTCTGTAATAAAAAATAAAAATTAAAAAAAGAAAGCAGTTCAGTATATGAATCTGGAGTCCCAAGAAGAGGCATGTATAGGTAACACCATGGATGGGTTTTTGCTATAAAAGACGTCAGAGCACTGGAGTGGTAGCTAGAAGAGGACTTAGTTGTTTCAAGATAAAAGTTGTTATCATGTGTTTTTATTCTGATGGTAAAGATCCAGGAGAGGTGGAAAAAGTGGTGAGGCAAAAGAGAAAGAAGGGCTAAGCCCACTCGGCAGGTAAGTTCACTGTCCTTCCCCCTACATGGGACATGACTCCCAGGGGTATAAATCTCCCTGGTTATGTGGGACATGACTCTCAGGAATGAGCCTGGACCCTGCATTGAGGGATTGAGAAAATCTTCTTGACCAAAAGGGGGAGGAGAAATGAAACAAAATAAAGTTTCAGTGGCTGAGAGATTTCAAATGGAGTTGGGGGTCACTCTGGAGGGCATTCTTGTGTACTATATAGATATCCCTTTTTAGTTTTTAGTGTATTGCAATAGCTAGAAGGAAATACCTGGAACTGTTGAACTACAGCCTAGTAACCTTGATTCTTGAAGAGGATTGTATAACTATGTAGCTTACATGTGTGACTGTGTGATTGTGAAAACTTTGTGGCTCACACTCCCTTTATCCAGTGTATGGACAGATGAGTAGAAAAATGGGGACAAAAATTAAATTAAAAATAGGGTGGGATGGAGGGATGGAATGTTTTAGGTGGTTTGTTTGTTTTTACTTTTATTTTTATTCTTATTTTTATTTATTTATTTTTTGGAGTAAGGAAAATGTTCAAAATTTGATTATGATGATGAATGCACAACTATAGATGGTACTATGAACAACTCATTGTACACTATGGATGATTGTAGGGTATGTGAATATATTTCATAAAATTGAATTTTTAAAAAATGGGGGGGTGGTTAATTTCAGGAGCAACACGTTTGTGTAGGAAAGAGGGAACAGTGGAGGGTTGGTCTTGCTCCTCAGAAAGCCCCAGGGGCAGCCACTCTTCTTCCTTCAGAGAGCTTCTGTCTGGGCGTGGGCCCTGGAATTGCAGGCGCCATTTGCTGCC
This sequence comes from Choloepus didactylus, assembly GCF_015220235.1. Lineage (NCBI taxonomy): Eukaryota > Metazoa > Chordata > Mammalia > Pilosa > Megalonychidae > Choloepus > Choloepus didactylus. The sequence continues at coordinate 62,289,908 of NC_051311.1, forward strand.
AGCCTGAGGATAAAGTCTGTGCTGAGGACGACAGAGTGGAGAGGCAGAAAGAACCGAACTTCTCCGACATCGTGGAGCCGCTCGATCGACCCACCCGAAGCCTGTCCTGCTCTGAACTTGCTGTTATATACGATGATAAAATACCTCATGTTCAAGCCAGTTCAGGTCAGGTTGGGTTTGTATTTTTTTTAACTTTATTTTGAGATGATTTCACTTACAGAAAAGTTACAAGAACAGTAAAGAAAGCATCCATATACTTTATCCGGAGTCACCAGCTTTTAACATTTTGCCACATTTGTTTTATAATTTCCACTTTTTACACATATACACACAAACATTTTTTTTGCTCTGAACCATTTGAGAGTGGACTACATATTGCATACCTCTTTATACTTTACACCCCTTAATACTTCAGTGCATTTCCAGAGAACAAAGGGTATTGTCTTACATAATCACAGTACAGTTATCAAATTCAGGAAAGTTAACACTGACATAATACTTTTATTTAGTCTATAGTGCATACTCTTAGTGTTTTCAATAGTCCCAATGATGTCCTTTAAAGTATTTATTTTTCCTAGTACAGGATCTAATCATGGATGACATATTACATTTAGTTGTCATAGCTGTTTAGTCTCCTTTAATCTGTAACTGTTTTCAGCCTTTTTTTTTCTTTTCTGACATTTTTTTTTTAATCATCATTTTATTGAGATATATTCACATACCACGCAGTCATACAAAACAAATTGTACTTTCGATTGTTTACAGTACCATTACATAGTTGTACATTCATCACCTAAATCAATCCCTGACACCTTCATTAGCACACACACAAAAATAACAAGAATAATAATTAGAGTGAAAAAGAGCAATTGAAGTAAAAAAGAACACTGGGTACCTTTGTCTGTTTGTTTGCTTCCCCTACTTTTCTACACATCCATCCATAAACTAGACAAAGTGGAGTTTGGTCCTTATGGCATTCCCAATCCCACTGTCACCCCTCATAAGCTACATTTTTATACAACTGTCTTCGAGATTCATGGGTTCTGGGTTGTAGTTTAATAGTTTCAGGTATCCACCACCAGCTACCCCAATTCTTTAGAACCTAAAAAAGGTTGTCTAAAGTGTGCGTAAGAGTGCCCACCAGAGTGATCTCTCGGCTCGTTTTGGAATCTCTCTGCCACTGAAGCTTATTTCATTTCCTTTCACATCCCCCTTTTGGTCAAGAAGATGTTCTCCATCCCACGATGCCGGGTCTACATTCCTCCCCGGGAGTCATATTCCACGTTGCCAGGGAGATTCACTTCCCTGGGTGTCTGACATTTTTTAATAGGCCAATTATTTTACAGAATGTCCCTTGATTTAGATATGTCTGATGTTTCCTTGTGATTAGACTCAGGTTACACTTTTTAAAAAAAAGTTTTATTATTTTTATTCTCTGTAGTATGACCAGTGCCTAAAATAGTGCCTGGCATAGGACAGATGCTCAATACCTATTACGTGAATAAATGCGTGAATGAACATCCATATTGAGTCCCAGTTTTCTTCAAGGCTATGCATTTGACTGGATTATTACATAAGTGATGTGGTGTCCTTCTCAGGGTAACACACATGGTATCTTTTTGTTCCACAATGTGATGTTAGTGTTAATCACTTGTTTAAGGTGTGGTCTGGTTTCTCTACTCTATGGTTTTTATCTTTTTGTAATTAATAATTTGTTGAGAAAGAGTTTGAGACTATGTAAATATCCTGTTCCTCAGCAAACTTCCCACCCCAGTTTAGCATCCACTGATGATTCTTGCCTGAATTTATGTTTTCTGTGATAGTATTTTTGTTACTTGTGACCCAATGCCTTCTAACCAACACATCTTATAAAATGTTTGACATGCAAAATGCAACCTTGTCCTTTCTAACTAAAGAGAAAAGGGAAGTTTTGCTTCTTAAGTCAAGCCAGGTAGGGGCTCAGCCCTCCACCTGGGTGGCAGCACAAGCAGGTCAGTTTCTCTCTAGCTGAAGGTCTGAGAATGAGTCTGGCAGACCTGAAGGCCAGAGAGCAATTGGAACTGCAAGTGGGGGCTCCTGGCTTGCTCCCCCTGATGAGATCTTATTTGTTTTCTTTGTAAAAAGAATTTTTCCAATTTCTCTCTCTCGCTCTAGCCCAGAGTTTTCACCCAGCTCTTCACCTACATTTAAAACAGCCTGCTGGATGTTTCCACTTGGATGGCCTGTTGTCATCTTAAGCTCAATGTGACCGAAAAGTCACTTCCTGTTACTGTCAGTGTTGTTTTAACTATCCTAGTTACTCCGGCTAGAAAGCTCAGAGTCATCTTTGATGTGTGATGTCTCCCTCTCCATCAGTAGTGGCAATCCTCTTCAAACCCTGCAGCCTCATCCCTCCTGCATCTTTCGCAGCTTCACTTGTTTCCTCCTCATGCTGGTAAAGCCTCTTCCCTAGCCTAGGTCCTCCTGGCTTCCTGGTTAGTTTGCTCTTGGAGATGCTCCACCTCCAAACTTTACCCCATCTTGCCCATCCTGCACACACTCCTGCCAGACCAACCACTCTGAAATGCTGTTTAATCAAACCACTGCCACGCTCAAATGACTCCCCATTTTCTTTGGAATTGGGCCTTTTACAGTCTGGTTTCAACCAACCTTTGTAAGTTTAAATCCAATGAGCAGAGTCCGCTCTAGCCAGGATGGTCTACCTATATACTTCCTGAACAAAAAATACTCAGGCCAGCCTCCATGCCCTTTCCTTAATGCCAGGCATGGAATGTCCTTCTTTTCATCTCTTCCTGACTAGACTGTATTTACCCTTCAAGACTCAGGTCTAATCCCAGCTTCAAATCGGCTCACGTGATTCATTGCTCTGAACTCCTGCGGTATTCACTGCTTGAAACAACACATTTATTTCTTACTCTCATAGCATGTTGTAATGTTCTGCTCTGCCACAGTGGTTAAGAATGTGGGTTCTGAAAAAGAAAAAAGAATGTGGCTCTGAAGTCATATTCCCTGAGTTCAAATCCTAGCTCTGCCATTTATTAGCTGTGTGACCTTGGAGAATTTACCTAACTTCTCTGTGTCTCATCCATCAGATGAGGATATTAATAGTGTTTACCATATGGGTTTGGCATGATGATCAAGCAACTTAAATACCTAAGAAGTACTTAGAACAATGCCTGATACATAGTAAGTGTTCCATAGTTTTTAACTATTATTATCATCTCTCATGTTATTGTCTTTGTTAAAACTTAATAGATGTTAGAGGGAGAGGGCGGTCCAAGGTCTTGACCCTGCTGATCCGGAAGCATATTGTCACTGCATCTGGAGTTGACCAGACTCAAGGAAATCAACTCATGTTAATCAAAGTTGCTGGAGACTGATCAACCAGAATTCCAAATGCACATTTTCAGAAAGTTTCATGGAAAACCAAACTGTAGACAAAAGTTTCTTTAGAGAGTGTGGAATCACAGACCAGGGGTCAGGGAATGTTAAATACCGGTGGCATTAGGGACTGGTGGTTTAGAGTTCCCTTACCTTCTGCAAGGATGGTTTTCACTGCCAGGTACACTGCTCAGGGCACCCTCTCCCTGGAGATCTGTCACCAGAGATCACATGGACTAGATTTTGCTCTTCAAGTACCCTTTTTCAAAATTCCAGGTCTAGTTCAGGTGTGCTCCACCCTATACCCTGACAGGACATTCTTTAGTTAAGTTTCAAAATTATTAATTCAGTTACAAGTCCTCTTAGTTTTAGATCTGACTGTACACCTTTAAATGGTCTTGATGGTTTCCCAAGTCTTCATCAGCAACACATTTGCAAGACTATTTCAAGGGGAAATATTCTTGCATCTGGCTGAATGTGTTCATTTTCATTTCTTCAAGTTCTGAGGATACCTTACTGCTATATACAGCTATAGTCTCCCACTAATGGTCACTGCTTCTGTTATTACTTAGCATATCATTTCATTCATTCATTCAACAAGAATTTATTGATCAATGCCTCTGAGTCAAGCATTTTTCTAGGTGCTAGAAAAAGAACAGTGGGCAAAAGATTCACCTACTTCCAGAGCTTATAACCTAATGGACAGAAGATAAGGCAATAAGACTGATTTTTCTAATGTTCAGAATCAAGATATCCAAATGAGCACTCTCCTTCAAAAGTCAAAACAAGAGATGATCCTCCACACACACACACCATTCTAACAAAGTTGTGATTTCTCAGAAGGTTCTGTTTGTTTTCACTTCTCTTGGGAAACAGCTTTCAGGTAGAGCCTCTGACACATTCTTTTTTTTATGCAGTTTTATTGCAATATATTCACACATGGTATAATCTATCTAAGGAATACAATCAGTGGCTCACAGTATCACTACACACCTTTGCATTCATCACCAAATCAATTTTAGAACATTTTCATTACTCCAAAAAATAATTAATTAATTAAAAAGAACACCCAAAGTATACCATGCCCCTTATCCCTCCCTATTATTTGTTTGTTTTGTCTTTATTTAATTACTTATCTGGCACATTCTTTTGAATAACTTCAATGGTGGCAAACTGTGAGTTATTTGGAGGAGATCTGACTTTTAGAAATTAAGTCTTGCAAATCATTTGTATGATAAAACCAGGTATAAACATTTTGGGTAAAAGAATAAAATAAATATGACTCTCTGGGGACTGATTTTTGTCTTGCTCAAAAACTCCAAAATCAGAAAGCCAAGAATGTTTTGAGGCACACAGTAACATTATTTAGCCTTCCAAAGTTGAAGAGGGCAACAGTTATTTGAATGTCGTGTTCCAGAGAATGGCTGGGTTGTTACACTCCACAACCTTTGCGTTCCTTTTAAACTTGAGAGCCTGTATTAGTTAGGGTTCTCTAGGGAAACAGAATCAACAGGAGATATCTATAAATATGAGATTTTATAAAACTGTCTCACACAGCTGTGGGGGTGCATGAGTCCAAATTCTACAGGGCAGGATGCACGAGTACAAATTCTAAAGGGCAGACAGCAAGCTGGCACTCCAATGAAGGTCTCTGACAAACTCCCCAGGAGAGGCTAGCTAGCTGAAGAAGAAAAGAAAATTCTCTCTCTCCTCGCTTAAAAGTCTTCAGTTGATTGGGTTAAATCCAGCTGACTGAATTTTCTCATTGCAGAAGACACCCCCTTAGTTGATGTAATCAACCACAGGTGCAATCAGTTGACTGGTGATTTAATAAATCAGCCTTCTGATTTATTAACCAGCCACACATGTCGTTGCAGTAAGGGTTGGGCCAGTGCTTGCTTGACAGGCACCTGGGCACTATCACCTGACAGGTTGACGCATGAACCTAACCATCACAGAGCCTATGGTTCTCTTTTTGTATTTTAAAAAGAAAACCTTCCTACTTCATAGTTAAGAATTCCCAGGAGGAGAAAGGGCTTTAGCACTTTATCAGTTGTCATGCTGAGTCAATCATATTCGTGGGGCAGTTTAGTGCTGGGGTGAAAAGCACACTTTCTGGTCCCAGCTACCTGGATTCAAATCCCAGCTGTGCCCCTCGCAAGCTGTGAACTAGGGAAATGACTTAGCCTCTCTCTGTTTCCTCATCTTTAGAACAGGAATACTAATAATTGTAACTATCTTGTAACCACCTCCTAAAATAGTTGTGAAAATTAAATGGATTAGGAAATTGTAAGGTATTGAGAATAGGGCCTGGCACACGGTGAGGCTCAATAAGTGAATTAGTAATTTTCCAACTACATTTTTCATTCTTCAGGATCAAGGACCATGAGTGCACTTCTTTTGCTTCTCATGAACTATTGGGCTATGAAGATGGTACATGCTCAATAAAAATTTATTCCAAAATAAAGCATACACATACACTACCCCCTTCCCCACCCCCATCTCCAAGAGTGTGTGGAGCAACACACATATGTGCTTAAACAGATACAGCCCCTTGTCTATGCCCTTCCTCTTGGCACTTTCACTGTGCTAACATCTCTTCCCCATTGGTTCCCTGTGGTCAGAAGATTTAGAGGCAGTTCCCTGCTCTCCCTGCAGGCAGGCAGCAGCAGAGTCTGGGAGGCAGGGTGAGGGGTGGTGTGGGAGCAGGTAAGGAAGGACCCTCTATTTTGAGCACTTGCTTCAGCTGTGCTCAATTTAAAATAGAGCCCTCCAACAAAATAAGGTTTCAGGACTGAGAGAATTCAAATAGAGTCCAGATGCTGTTCTGGAGGTTACTCCTATGCTAGCATCACCTAGATACGCCAAATGACCACAGTTTGATAAGCCCAAGTCAACAGTATTCTTGAAAACCCTAAAGAATACCTGGATCCGTATCTGAAACTCTATAAAAGTTTCACTCACTAAGTTTATTCTTCAGAAACTTAAATCCTTCAGAGGGCTCCTATGACAGCTAAGTCCCAAAACCCAGAGGCAATAACCTCTTCAAGAACATCAACTAGATGTGTCCCCTTTTCTCATAGAGTTGACACCACTTTTCAACATGAACAGGTTAGGGTGGTCACTGCCTAGGCATACCTGAAGATCGGGAAAGTGACTTAACTAGAGGAAGGGGTAGAAACAGACAAGATGGAATTTAACAAAGAATTATGAATACTGAATCTGCATATAATTTTCTTTTTCTTAGTTGCTAAGGTATTAGAATAGCTAGAAGGAAAGAATTGAAATGGTGGAACTTTAATACATAGGATCCTTTGAAATTTGTTCTATGGCTACTTGTTATATTGTTATTTGAAAGCTGTCACCTTTTTGTATATATGTTATATTTCACAATAAGTAAATAACTGAAACTATGGTATTATAATTCATACCAACTTTGGAAATTTCCTATTTAACTTCTTGTTAAATCATACTCTGAAAGATATTACCTTTTTGTATATATATTTCACATTAAGGAAATAACTGAAAATGTGGAACTGTAGCCTATAATATTCTTGGAAATTTGTTCTCTACTTGCTAAATTTCAATTGGAAAGTTATCACTTGTATGAATATGTGTTATATTCTACAATTAAAAAAAAATTTTTGAGAAAAAGAAGGAAAGCCCTCCTGGTGGCCAGAGCAGGCTAGCAAGGCCCACGGGGACCCAGCTGAATCCATGTGGCAGTGGAGTTGAATCTTACAGGCCTACCTGCCTACCTGGCAGTCCTGGAGAAGAGTAGCTTCTTTGTGGGTCAAGTTGTAGCTATCTGGTGCTGTGGGAGGGTCTAGTTGCCAGGGGAGGTGCTGAAGAAAAGGTTGTTGCTTCCCGAGGATAACAACACCTCAGAGGCCTTTCCATCACTGGAGAGGGCCTCAGGATCCCTAACCAGCTGGCTTTTTGCTGGCTTGATTCTATTTTTAGACACCTGCAGTAGGTTGGATTATCTCCAGTCCTGAACATACTCCCAAGCCACCAGACAGAATTTTCAGCAGCTCAGGTCATGTCCGTCTCCTTCCCAGAATGGATCAAAAAGGCACAAATGGTAAAGTTCACGGCAAGGGGTGGAAGGTCAAATGCCCAGCTGCCTCTAGGAGGAGATAAGTCTTGGCCTGAGTTGATTGCCTGCTCTTCGTGCATGATCTGGTCCACACAGTTCCATAGCCAACTGAATCTAAACAGAGAAGTGGTCACAGTTCTCCCAAGCCTTCTGTCCCTTAAGGACCTCAGATCAAGTCTCTTCATGGCTCCAGGATTTATGACAGTGAAATCCCTTTACCGCCTCAACTCAGACTCCTCCTTCAGCAGTCCTCTTTTCCTGTAGTTCTCAAACCACAGGTGGGTCTCAGAATCACCTGATGCCTTGTTAAAAATACAGATGCCTGGGCCCCACTTTGCACCCATTAAATCAGAGTCCATGGGGTGGAGCCAGGCATCCGAATTTTTTTTTAACAAGTTCCCAGGTGATTCTGATTCATACCAAACTCGGAGAGTTAATGCCCCAATCAGTCATGTTCTCTTTGATCTTTACTTCCTTGTTTTGTTGAAATTGGAAACCCCTGAGTCTCCACTGGAGCCATACACAATTTCTGCCTTTCTAAAAAGGAAGGTTTCTGTTAAAATTATGCAGACACCAGATCTCCAATATTAAGGACCTCCTATTTGCTTAAGGATTAGCATTTCTTGCATATCAGATGCTGCTTTTAAAATATAAGATATGAAGATTCATAGCAAGAGAAACAGGGTTAGGAGAGGCAGCTTGATATAGTTCATCTATTCTAAGTGAGATGCTATTCCAGATACTAGGGATGCACTCTGAGCAGGCCAGGCTAAGTCCCTACCCTCACAGAGCTGACAATCTGATGAGAGAGAGAGTCCACAAGTGAGCAAATAAATAAAATAATTTCAGATCGTAATTGAACATGATGGTTCTCAACTGCATGCAACAGAAAATCCAACCTGAACTGGCTTAAGTTATAAAGTTGATTTCTTAACCTCACCCAATCCCAACTCTTGAGATCAGACAGCTCCGGGCTTGTATAATTCAGGAGCTCAATGGCTTTATTGAGGACCAAGGTTTCCTTCCATCCTTCTATTCTGCCATCCTCAGCCTGGTCCTCAGCTCCTGCACAGATATAAGCTGATTTCTGAAGTTCCAAGCATCACATTCAGATGGCACAATATTCCCGTAAAGAAAAGAGGGAGTGTTATGTACCATGAATTTCCTTTTGAGAAAAATGAAATTTTTTTCTGCAAGCTCCCCAACAGATTCCTCTCACATTTCATTAGCCAGAATGCCGTCACATGCCCATTCCCAAACCAATCACTGGCAAAGCGGTTGTGATCACCATGATTGGCTTAGGCTAATTAGGATTTACTTCTGAGATGAGTGTGGTTGGAATGGTCCCCTGAACAAAATCAGAGTCCTTTTGGAAAGGAGGAAGGGGAAATGGCTGTTGGGAAGGCAGCCAACATTGTCTGCTGTGAAGTGCTCTGCAGAAAATAAAAACAGGCTGATGTGATAAAGAGAGACATTGCAGCTGATACCTGATTGATGGGAAGGAGCCAGCGACCAAAAACTGGGAAGCAAATCATTCCAGGCAGTGGAACCGCAAAGGCCTAGAGATGAGAACAAGCTTGTTGCACTACAGCACTATCTCCAACAAAACCTTCCTCTACCCTCCCTGCCCTACCTCCCGGGGGCCTGTGGGACTATAACAAAAGATCCTATATTTGTGTCATCAGAGTCCCAAAAGTCCCAAAAGAAAGAGGATGGGCTGAAATAGTACCCAAAGAAATAATGGCTGAAATTTTTTTCTAGATTTGTCAAAATATATAAATCCACAGATTCAAGAAACTGAGTAAACTTCAAACAAGATAAACCTCCTCAAATCCACACCATGATATATAGTCAAATTTCTAAAACTAAAGACAAAGAAAAAAAATGTTGCAGAGACAACACTCTACTTATACAAGGGAAAATGTTTAAATGACAGCTAATTTCTCATCAGAAACCACAGAGGCCAGAAGGAAGTGGCACATTTTTCAAGTGCTGAAAGAAAAGAACTCTCAACCTGGAATCCTGCACCCAAAGAAAATGTCCTTCAGGAAAGAAGGGAAATCAAGACATTCTCAGATTAAGGAGAACAAAGAGAATTTGTTGCCAGCAGACCTGCCCTAAAAGAATGGCTACAGGAAGTTCATTAATCAGAAAGAAAAAAATAATAATAAAAGATTTTTGAAACATCGAGAAGGAAAGGAGATGTTACCATTGGGGGAAACTGAGTAAAGGGCCCAAAGATCCTCTCTGTATTATTTCTTACAATTGCATGTGAATATACAATTATCTTAAAATTCTAAAAAAAAAAAAAATTTAAGCTGTACACATCAATTTATATACCACTTAGTTTGTGTGACACATTTCAGAATAAAAAAGAACAAAGCTTTTTCCATTACTTCCTTGTTCTCATAAGCCATTAATTTATTCCACAAGCCTTTACTGAGCACCTGCAACAGGACTGGTATCGTTCTTTGCTAGAAGGTGAGGGTACATGGGTGGGCCAGGCATGCAAACTCGACCTTAAGCACTTAATCTGGGAGAGATGAATGTTTCAGGCTATTTTAGTTTTTTTTTTTGTTTAAAAGGAACAGAGACTCATTCAAGAGAGGGGAAATGTCGGGGGAGGGGGCTGAAAGAGGAACACAGTAGGAACCCAACAGAAGAGCCTCAAGAGGGCCAGAAAATGAGGGAGCCCCCTTTCTTTCCCAGATCTCACGACCTGTCTGTCTCTTGGCCAGTCTGCTCTTTCTTCCCCTGCTGTTCACCCTTGTGCTCCCAGCCTCCTCTTTGTTGGCTTGGCTGAAGTTGAACAGCATACCCAGTGGCTCTCCCACCCAACAGCTGCTGTACGTGATGGCAATTCTCAATGCAGAATCTTTCTTTCAGCTCTGTCCCTCCTGCTAAATGGCTCAGTCTCTCAGTTTACCAATTCTGAATTCTCAAGAAAGGAATCCAATGGATTCATTTGATCTTCTTGAGGGAGGCAGCAAGTCAAAGGTTGCTGGGCAGCCTGTGGAGGCTACACAGGGCTCCAGTATGCCCTGTGCAGGTGTAATGGGAAATAAAGGCTCCTCCAGTGCCTGTGAGAGCAGGGGTTGCCCCAGAATGGTGCTTGGGAGGGTAGGCACATTGCAATATATCTAGTGTAGTGGTAGACAAGTAAAAACATGAACTAAGTACACTATAGTTAGTGCCAAACAATTAGCCAAGGTCTAGGTGAATCCAGGCCTGAATGAATCAAGGAAAGCTTTACAGAAGAAGAGATGAGCTGAAGGAGGAGGTGTTTGTCAGGGAAATATGGAAAGGAAGGCAATCCAGCCAGAGCTGTGGTCTGGACAAATGCAAGCAAGTGTCGTAAAAAGTCATCACTAGTTTAGAGAACAGAGGGAGAAGTTCAGGGGGCTGGAAAGGAGAGGAGAGTAAGTAGTGGCAGTGAAGGCAGGGAGGCTGGGATGATAAAGTAGCATCAGATTGAAAATGGCTTTGTTTATGGAACTCTCAGGGTTTTATTCTGTAGACAATAGGGATGCAACCTATGTTGATTAAGCAAGGAGGTGACATGATCCAATGTTTTCTGGAATCAGGGTTTTCTGGAATCAGGGTCCTTGCAGCACAGAGAATCACCACTTCCTGTCATGGTTGGGCTGTTACAGTATCAGGGCATTGTGGGTTCTTTATCCCTTAGAGAGTAGTTTTTCTTGGGGGAAGGGAGGTCTTCTGTCTTCCTCCCCTACACACCCATTATAAATATTTATATGTGTCCCAGTTGTAGGTGGGGTTTAAGTAGCTACCTAGGAGGAGAGTTTCACAAGATTTTTGACCTGAGGGATGAGCAAACCAATCTTTAGGAAGACAATAAACTCAATAGCAGTGTAAAGGATAGATTAGAGGAGGCATTGGAAGAAGAGGGGTCAGTTAGGCAGCTGCTATAACAATCTGGGCAAAGAGTTAAAGAAGACCCAAAGCAGGCTAGCAGGGGGGAAGGTTGAAAGACATTCTTCGGGGAGAATCCATGACACTTGATAAACTGATTGTATATGAGGGATGAAGCAGAGGGTGGAGGTTTCTAATCTGTCTGAGTGGGAGGATAAAGATTCTTTGACACGGGGAACCTAGGTTAGAAGGAGCAGTCTTGGGAGGAAGATGTTGGTCTGGATTTTGAGTATGGTGAGTTTGGAGATTTCGAACAGGCAGTTGGAAATGTGGATGTGACACTCAGGAGAGAAGTCCTTTCCTCATTCCCCACTTTGATATGTTTTATATGTTCAGCCAAGCTATTATAAACCATTTGCTCTGTCAGTATAACTGTGTCTGGACACCTCAACACCTTCCAGGTTTTGGATTCCCTTCAGATGCTTCTCTCAAACTGACATTTGGACCTGGAACTGTGGTCTCTGCTCAGGTGTGATCATGATCCTATATCCTTCTGTTCCAGTTTGCTATAGACGCCGTTATGCAAAATAACAGAAATGGATTGGCTTTTATAAAGGGGATTTATTTGGTTACAAATTTACAGTTCTAAGGCCGTAAAAGTGTCCAAACTAAGGCATCAATAAGAGGCTACTTTCACTGAAGAATAGCCAATGGCATCCGGAACACCTCTGTCAGCTGGAAAGGCATGTGGCTGGTGTCTGCTGGTCCTTACTCCCAGGTTGTGTTTCAAAATGACTTTCTCCAGAATGTCTCTGGGCTTCTGTCTTCGTTTCTTTCTCTCAGCTCCTGCATGTCGTTTCTTCTTTCTCCCAGGGCATTTCTCTCTAAGCATCTGGGGGTCCTCTCTTAGCTTCTCTGGGGCAAACTCTGGGCTTCATCTCTAAGCTTAGCATCTCCAAATGTCTATCTGTCTGCATCTCCAAGCATCTCCAAGTGTCAGCATCTATGTCGGTTCTTGAGTTCTCTTAAATACTCCAGTGAACTAATCAAGACCTACCTTGAATGGGCAGGGTCCACACCTCCATGGACATAATTCAATCTGACTTCTTACCCACAGTGGGATGAGTCACATCTCCATGGAAACACTCAATCAAAATGTTCCACCCAACAAGATTGGAATAAAAGATCATGGCTCTTCTGGGGTTCATAACAGTTTCAAACTGATACACCTTCCATTCAAAATTTACTCCCACCTTCCAGTCTTTTCTGTTCAATCAACTCATAGCACTTGTTCACATGATCCCACAGTACCTTTCTGTGACCCTTATTTTCAGTAATATTCTTGTAGCCTAGGTGATTGCCAAAGGATAAGTCTCAGCCCTCTGGAGAGAGAAAGGGTATAGAAGGGAGATGGGTGTGGATGGAACTCTAATTTATTCCCCTTCCAGCTAGGCTTACATCCTGCAGGTAGATGCCCCTGGCCTCCCTGAAATCCATGATGGGAATGTCTCTGATGCTTAGGCGGAAGTTTCACCTTGGCAAGCTTTACCCTAGCCCTTCCCCTGCTCCCAAGGAATGAACACACACACCCTGGGACCGGGAAGGAGGTCAAAGCAGCTCTTAAATCAAGTTCTTGAGTCATTTGGGAGATGGAAATGAGCATTACCCCCACACTCTAGTCTGGGCTAGCTATGAGTCTTCATGCATCTAATTGATCAGATCTTGTTCTGGTTTGCTAATCCTGCAGTTAGGCAAAATACCAGAAATGGATTGGCTTTAATAAAGGGGGTTTATTTAGTTACAAATTTACAGTCTGAAGGCCATGAAACTGTCCAAATTAAGGCACCAACATGAGTAAACCTTCACTGAAGGAAGGTCAGTAATGTCCAGAAAACCTCTGTTAGCTGGGAAGACACTTGGCTGGCATCTGCTGATCCCAGGTTGTGTTCCAGCTTCTCTCTCAGCTCCTGTGCCTTTTTCAAAATGTTTTTCTTGGGGTGTTTTGTCCTCTCTTAGCTTCTCCAGAGCAAACACTGGACTAGCATCTCCAAAAAGTCTGCTTTCAACAGCTGTCTCCAAAATGTCTCGCTTAGCTACTCTGAGGTCCTTTTGTTTGTGAGCTCTTTTATAGGACCTGAGTGATTAAATCAAGACCCACTCTGAATGGGTGGGGTCCATATCTCCATGGAAATAATCTAATCAAAGATATTACCCACAGTTGGGTGGGTCACATCTCCAAAAACATCCAATCAAGAGGTCACACCCTAATCAAAAAGATTAATAAATGTGTCCCCACAAGATTGCATCAAAGAATATGACTTTTTCTGGGGGACATAATATATTTACAAACCGGCACAGATCTGAAATTCATGGGGCAGAGATATCCCTACTGACCTGCCTCTCCTCCCTTTTGCCATGCCTTCTCTACACCCTTCCAGTCCTTACTCCATCCCATATGACAGATTCTGAGGAGACAGAGGCTCTCAGGTTGAGCATCAGGGAGAGAAAGGTGGCAAACACTTGTTCTCTAATAATTTTATCCCTGTCATTCTATTTCAGTATTTAATGTCATCCCATATATATTTCTAAAGCCATATGTTTAAATGCTATTGTGTTTTTTTAAATCACATGCATTGTTTTTCCATCACTAGATTGAAAACTGCCTGATCACAGGTAATATGTCTAAATTAAATAAATTTGAAGAGCCTAGTACACAGTCATCTTTCTACAGGACTCTAAATGGATGGAGATCTGGGCCATGGCTTTGTTCACTGTTGCTAAATCAGTGGTGGCTTGATGTGGGGCCCTGGAGTGAGAAGATCTAGACTCAGTCCCTAATGGGCTCTGCCACTTACAGTATGTGGCAGGCAGTTCACTTTCTCTTCTTATCTAAAAAATTAAGATAAATAATGTTTTGCCTTTTTCACAGGACTCTTATGAAAGTAAAAATGGAAATATTTGTAAAAAAAAAACCAAAAAACAGAAAACCTTCTGTAAAATGTATAAAGTCATGAGACATTGTGATCATTATCCAAGGCACGAGCATTGGAAAGTAAGAGACAAACAGTCTCATATTATTTAGGATAGTGTATCCCCCCGGTGTGGCTTAACTACCTGACTATGTTCAGAGTGTCTATTTGCCTATTTTCTCAGCTGGCTAATGATCCAAAGCAGTGCTGACTTAGCTACTATTTAGCTGGAGCCTAAGAGAGGGAAACAGAGAGAAAGAACAAACTAAGGCAGCAATGAATACGCAGCTCTCAGCTGGCTGCCTGGCTGGGACTTGACTGGGTGAACATCAGTGTTCTGGACCTTCCTTACTCTTCGTTCAACAGATGATGACTGCCAGGGTTTGGGTCTGCGCTCTCAGAGAAGAGAAAGACCAAAGGAGTACCATATGTGAGGGAGAGTCAAGAGTTTTAATTTGACCATGGTTAAGTTTAAGATACTCATTAGAAATTCATGGCAAGACATCAAGAAAGCACTTAAGGCCAGGGAGTTCATCATTGTGTTCTCTCTACTTTTGTATATATTTGAAATTTTTCATAATAAAAGTTGAAAGGAAGGAAGAAAAGAGAGAAGGGAAGGAAGGATGTAAATTAGTTCAGTATATGAATGTGGAGCTCCAGGAAGAGGCTGGGTTAGAGATGTACGTAAACTTGGAGATTGTCTGAGTATACTAAGTATTAAACTCCTGGGCCTGGAGGAAGGCACTGAGAAGAATTCAGGGGCCAAGGCCAGGGGAACCATGATATTTAAAGGACAAGACGAGGCAGATATTAAAATGTGAATGGATAAACAAAATGTGATATATACACACAAAGGATTATTATTTGGCCATAAAAAAATGAAGTTCTGATAATGAAACAACATGGATGAACATTGAAAACATTGTGCTAAGTGATAGCATCCAGACACAAAAAGACAAATATTAAATGATTCCCCTCATATGAAATATCTAGAATAAGCAAATTCATAGAGACAGAAAGTAGATTATAGATCCCCAAGAGACAGAGGCAGCAGGGAATGGAGAGTTATTGCTTAATGGGTACAGTTTCTGTTTGGGGTAATGAAAATATTTTGGAAATAAATAGTGGTGATGTTTGTATAACATTGTGAATGTAATTAATGCCACTTAAACTGGTTAAAATGGCAAATTTATGTTATATATATTCTATTACAATAAAATAAAAGTTTAGAAAAGAGTTGGAGGTGGAGGGACAGAAGGACATGAAGATGGTATGTTCTGAAAGATAGGTGATGAAGGAGTTTTAAGGAGGGAGCAAGCAAGAATGTCAAATGCTCCTGACAGTTTGAATTAGATGAAGAATGAGAGTTGACCATGGTTTTGGCAAGCTAGATGTTGTGGTTTCTGTGAAGAGATAGGGACAAGATCCTGATTGGAGTGGATTAAAAAGACCAGTTGTGGTGTGAGTGTGTGTGTATGTGTGTGTGCATGTGTGTGTATGTGTGTGTTGAAAAATAGAGACATATATAGGTAATACCATTGATGGGTTTTGCTATAAAAGGCATCAGAGAAATGGAGTGGTAGCTAGAAGAGACTTTTTTTGTTTCAAGATAAAATGTAGTACAACCTGTTTTTATGATGATGGGAATGATCCAGTAGGGGTGGGAAAAATGATGGTGAAATGTGACAGTGCAAGAGAGAAAGGGGTTTGAGAAGAAAAGAGGGAATGGTATCAAGGGCAAAGGTGGAGGGGCTGTGTCTTGGTTTGCTAAAGCTACAGGAATGTAATATACAGGAATTGGGTTGGCTTTTACAATGGGGATTGTGATGGTTAGGTTCATGTGTCAACCTGGCCAAGTAATGGTGCCCAGTTGTCTGGTCAAGCACAAGCAATGGCTTATTACTGTGAGGACATTTTGTGGACTTAAATAATCAGTAAGTTGATTGCATCTATGGCTGATTACATCTACAATCAACTAAGGAGAGTGTCTTCTGCAACGAGAGATGTTTAATCCAATCAGTTGAAGGCTTTAAAAGGAGAAGTGATGACTTCAGCAGTCAGAAGAGAGAAATTTCATCTCTACCTCAGCCAGCCAGCCTTTCCTGGGGAATTCATCAAAAACCTTCATTGGATCCTACCCTTCAGAATTCAGATTCATGTATCCCCACAGATGCATGAGACACTTACAAAATCTTATATTTACAGTTATCTCCTGCTGGTTCTCTTTCCCTAGAGAACCCTGACTAATACAGGGATTTATTATCTTAAAATTTACAGCTCTTAGGCCATGAAAATGTCCAACTCAAGGCATCAACAGGACAATACCTGGACTCCGAAGACAGGCTGCTGGCGTCCGGGACACCTCTGTCACCGGGGAAGGTGTCTGCTGGTCCTCTCTCAGGTTTCGTTGCTTTCAGCTTCTGGTTTCAGTGGCTTCCTCTTTGTTTCTGGTGGGTCCTCTTAGCTTCTCTGGGGCTTTTCTCTAAACTTCTCTTAATTTCATCTGTTAGCTTCTGTATGTGTTTTATCCTCTTAAAGAGGATTCCAGTAAAAGGATTAAGGACCCACCTTGAATGAGATGGGTTACATCTCAACTGAAATAACCTAATCGAAAGGTCCACCCACAATAGGTCTACACCCACAGGAATGGATTAAAAGAACGTGCCTTTCTGGGGTATAAACAGCTTCAAACCAGCATAGGCTAGTTCATCCTTTGTCAGGAGAGGAGAGGAATATGTGTATCAGTCAGGTACAGTTGCAGAAAATAGAACCACTCCAGTAAATTTTAGCGAAGTATCATTTAATATAGTGAATTGAGGGCTTAAAACTCATTGACAAGTTTAAGTTTCTAAATGGTTACCAGATAATATCACAAATTGACCTGCCAGGGGACTCCAACCTCTGCTCTGATTCAGATATCAGGGAACATTCGAGTTAAAAAATAAACCACGTAGTTAGGCAAAGATTTCTCATATATTATACCAAAAGATAGCAAAAGTACAATCCACAAAAGAAAAGATTAATATGTAAAGGCTGTGGGTAGGCACTCAGGTGGGCAGTCCTAATCTTTGAGTCATCCTAGCCCAAGCACAGACATGCAAGAGAACGAGATAATTCCAACCCATAGCTGTCAATTCCCCCCCAGCCTCCGAGTCTTTCCAGCTGAGTCCACAGAAATCAAGGAACAGAGATAAGCCACCCCCTCTGGGTGTTGTTTGAGTCTCTGACCCACAGAATGCATGTAGATAACAAAATGGATGTTTTCAACTACTAAGTTGTGGCCTTGATAGAGAGCATGACGAAAGATTGGGGAGAGAGTGGGAGAGTGAATGTACCACCTGGGTAGTACTGAGGGTCCACTGAAATCTATAGTCAGAACTTTAAAGTGAGTGTGAGCAGTGTGATTTTGTGTTTTGCTTAAGTGACATTACCCTGAGCATGTGCAGGGTCATTGGGCAGTTGGAATTGAACCAGAGTTGGGTTTTGCTAGGTGAACACTATGGAGGAGGAGGCGGCAGGGAGATGTGATACCTGCAAGAGAGTCACTGCAGTGATGAACCATGGAATCTAAGCTGGTTGAAAGAGGGTGTGAGGACATGGAGAGGGTGTGGACAGTGACAGGGCAGTGAGGTTCTGATGAGGCTGAAGATTCAATGGAGTGGGATGTTCTGGAGTAAGTGAGCCAGAGAAGCAGGAAGGGATGGTCAGAGAGAAGGATTCTCTGACATCCTGAATGGGTCAGCTGCTCCCTCAGCTGCCTTCCCAAGTGACCCCTGAGATGGTTCACCCAGTTCCAGAGTCACGTGAACATTCAGCAACATCTCACAGAAGAAGAGGGACTATTTCTTCCTACGCGTCTTTTTTTAATTACAAAGAAATCCTTCCCAGAAAGTCTGCAGTAGTTTTCCTTCATGTCTCAGTGGTCAGAATTGCATTACACTTCCATTCTCTAAAAAATGTCCAGCAAGGGAAAAAGATCATCATGACTGGCTTAGTGAAGCACATATCTGTATGAAGGAGGGTGGATTCCCCAAACAAAATTGAAGTTTGCTAAAAGGAAGGAGACACTACCTGTTTAGTGCTATCTGCTGCCAAGGGGTGGGTGCTGCATAGGCTGATGGCTTATGCCTTGAGGAACTAGGGATTCTGAGGAAGGAGGGAGGAGAAATGGTCTGGGAGCTGCCAGGGGATCATGGGACCAACCTCTGGGCCCTATGGTATGTGGGATTGGGAACCTCTCTCTACTCCCTACCTGTGCTCCAGCCACACTGAACCACCAGGAATTAATCCAGCTTGTTGCACAATGCTCTTTCTAAGCACCATTGTCTCCTCTCTGCCCTTTTATGGTGCTTTCTTCTTCTTCCCTAAATACCTCTTCCTTTACCCTCCATCTTGCCTTATCCCTGGTCACTTATCTGTTCTTAAAGTCTCAGTTAAAGGGTGGCTTCCTCCAGGAAGCACTCCGGGAGTTCCTCACTCTGGGGTAAGTGTCCAGACTGAGCGCCCACACACGTAGCAGGTATGAATTTAAAAGACTATGAGAGTGCAGATTATGTCTCTTTTTTTCCTTGGCTTTTATTAGAACTGCCTCAAATCCCACCCATTTGGATTGGAGGGGAAATCCAATATCAAATTGTTCCAGGAGATGAGTGCCCCTCCCTTGGATCACCACTCAACACTGGGGTGCTTATCCATCGTTGAGAAGAGTCCACCAGACTCCCAGTCCTCCAGCAGAAAGAGACACTTGATGGCCTTGCTGCTTCTGCTCCATGAGCCAGAGCTGCTGCTTCAGACCCTGTTCCCCACCATCTCTCTGTTCCCTGGGATCCTGCAGCCTCCTGGTCCAGATACCTGCTCAGAGCTTGAGGATTTCCTCCAAAGAGGCTGGCCCCATATCATCTGTGCCCCGCACCCCAGGCCCCAAAGCTTCTACAGACCTTGTTCTTCCCAGTCCTTGAGACTATCCTAAGGTCTGTCCAGTCTGCTCTTTTCAACCCCCTGAAAGGCAGCAGCTTCATCCCACCTCTTTCTTAGGCAATAAAATCTGAACTTTCTGATAGGAAATTATACAGATGGCCCTCACCTACTCTGTTATCACTTCCTGGAGGTTCAATTTCCCAGGAAACTGAAGAGAGGCCGGTTTACCATTCTGGGAGAAAAATGCCCTTTCATTCCTTCCTAAGGCATCCGTAGCATCAAAAGCAAATGCAAGTTAATTCTCAATAGATTAGTCTGCTACATATATCATGCATTTATATCTCATCCTAACCAAAAAGAAATAAAGTAAGAAGAGAAAACAAAAGAAAAGAAGCAAAAAGAAGAAAACAAGGATGCAAGGAAGAAGGAAGGAAGAAGATTCACCAAATTGTATTAGGTATGTTACAGCTTCCAAATAGACTTAGAAATATCTTGAGGACAGATACCCCATCTTAAAAATCTTTGTATTCCCCAGTTGAGTGCTTAATAATAAATGTTGGATGAACGAATGAATGAATGAATGAATGAATGAATTTCTTGGTACAATATTTAAGTTACTGACCATGTTACAAGGCTTAAATACCAAGGCCTCTTTTTGGCCTTCTCTTTTACCATCCAAGAGCTTCTGATTTCAGAGTGTGGTCACTAGACTGGGGACAAATTTTCTATAAGGTGGAGTGTTTATAACGGAATTTTCTATCATATGTGGCCAAATCTTTGCCAGGTTATGAAGGAGAGTTCAATGGTCAATTGATATTCTTGATCGTCCTGATTCCAGGCAATTAATATTCAAAGTGTTAAGAATTTGGCAAAAGTAAATTTATTTGAGAAATTTTCACCCAAGAAAAGCATTGGAAGACCACTTGTGTGATGGGGTAGGTTTTTTGTTTGTTTGTTTGCTTGCTTGTGTGTGTGTGGTTTTGTTTTTGTTTTTCTTTGTGCTTGTTCCTTCAAAACCCTGGCTTTGGGATGTTAATAAAACTAATCAAATGATTAACAGACAAACCAGCACTGCCCCAGAAACCAAGGTAGCATGGGATGAGCTGTTTCAACCTGTGCTGAAAATGAACATTGTGAGCACAACTGGCCACTACAACTAGAGTTATTCCTTTCCAGAAGGGCACACAGCCAAAGGAAGACTCCTTGGTACAATCTTCTTGTGACTCAGGATGTCCTTCCCTTCCCTTAGAAGCAGAAAAGGGCTTGGAAATGTACTTGGCTATCTCAATAACACTCAAATTGTTATCCCTTGGTGAGAGAAATTTAATTCCAGTGATCTGTGTGTGTGAGCTCAAGGGACACCAATCAAAACCCAGCAGGATTTGAGAGAAAGGTATCTAACAACCAACAGACGTTTATCTGTACAAAATAGGTCTTACCAAACAAGTTTATAGATTCTTCTTTTTTTTTTTCTCCCTGACTTAATTGCCAGTCTGGTAGATAGCTGGAATGCAGTGGGAAGTCAGCCCTTGGACTATAATCAGAAATATTCACCTCTTAACGCTAAATCAGCCACACACAGACAGAGCAGCCCACAAAGGAGGTAGCAGAGCCACATGCTGGTCAGACTTGAGGTGGCCCTACCAGGATGAGAGGGCAGGATCAGTATTTAGCAGGATGCTGGGGGTGGAGGCTTTACCAGGGAGGGGACATGTAGGAGAAATCAGATCACCTTGGAGAAACTGCATCTATCACAGACAGAAGTCATTGGCTAGGGAAAGGAGCGGAAGGAGGAAATAGAAAAAGGTTGGGAACTAATACTGATCATCTGAATATCTCCATACCACAGGAATCCCTGGGGGCTTCCTTGGATGACAAGGAAGATAGGAAGAAAAATTCTCCAGTAAAGCTGGGGAATGGCCTCCTGAGATAGGATTCTAGAAAGAGGTCTAGTGAAATGGAAAAAGGAGATAAGAAGACTCTTTCTAAGCATTTGTTAACAAATCATTACTGACCACTTTCCTATAATGCTAGTGACACTACCAGGCACTAGGAACATATTGTAAGAGAGACCTGGTTTACACTCTCATGGAACTTATTGCAACAAGAGAGAGATGGACGTTAATCCAGTAATTACAGAAAGATAACCTTGAACTTTGACATTCCGCAAATACTCTAGTCTTCTGGTACTGGCCAGAGCTTTCCACAGGCCATATTCTGTGTGTTCTCCAGCCACAGCAAAGGACAGATTTATTCCAAAAATACATTCTGAATATCTCATAGAATGCTACCTCTTTTCGCTCAACAGCCCAGGAGGGCAATCTGTTGTTAGGGAACAAAATTAAGTTCATTTGGGGGATGGGGGGTGGGGTGGTGTCAATTATTTATTCAAATATTTTTTTAGACTGGCATTCTTATATACTGCTGGTGGCTGTACAGCCTTTCTGAAAATCCCTTACAATGCTCACACCCTTTGACCTAGAAGTTCTACTTATTTGAAATATATCCCAAACCAATATTAAAAAATTAGCATTTTATGCACAGACATGCAGTGTTAATTATAACCAGAAAAAAAGGATGTGACAAGTGTCAATCCATCAATCAATAGTTAAATACTTGGGGTATATCCATATGTACCCCATATGTAACTACTAAAATCTGGGCAGGTCCTCATGATATGGTAAATGAAGTTGGATACAAATTCATTTATACAATATAATTTAAATATGTAAAAGTATATGGATATAAAAATGACAACACACCACATATAAAGAAGTTTTTTTGGAAAGTGGGATTATGGACAACTGTTCTTTCTTTACATGCTCTAAATTCTCTCAGTGGGAAGATATTACTTCTAAAATCAGAAAAGCATTGTTAAAAATGAAAAATAATAATTTTAGGTCTATAAGCAGGTGTAATTGAGTTTTGTTTGGAATTCTACGTTTTTCTTCAGTTTTCCTACCAGTCTCCCTGTTCTTTGTGTTTCCATTTGAGGAACTCAGGGCTTGCAAAGTAGGGAAGAGCAACTGGTTCAGTAAGCCTGGAGGAGCACCCTTGCACCCCTCTAACGCAGCTTCCTCCTAGGCTGTGCCACCGCCACCCTGGGCCACCTGTGGCGGGAGTGGCAGGCCTGCAGGTAACATGCCACAGAGGCCTCGTGAGGACTTCCTGCCCCAGCTGTGGGTTGGGGAGGGAACCTGAGGCTGGAAACTAAGAGCCTGGGAAGAGCGAACAGAGAGGCCTCTGGGGACTTTGCCTTGCACCTTCCCAGCACTAACGATGAGGCTTTCCCAACAGCGGCTGCACTCCTTTTCCTCCCGTTCAAGGTGAGGGAGAAATATGTGTGAATTCAGAATAGACCTTGTATTAGTCAGGGTTCTCTAGGGAAACAGAACCAACAAGGAAATATCTGTAAATATGAGATTTTATGACAGTGTCTCATGCACCTGTGGGGATGCATGAGTCCAAATTCCATTGGGCAGGATGCAGGAGTCCAAATTCTGTAGGCAGGCAGCAAGCTGGCAACTCTGATGAAGGCTTCTGTGAACTCCCCGGGAGAGGCTGGCTGACTGAGGAAGTGAAAGTTCTCTCTCTTCTCCCTTAAAAATCTTCAACTGATTGAATTAAATCCAGCTGATTGGATTCTCTCATTGCAGAAGATGCCCTTTGGATGTAATCAGCCACAGATGCAGTCAACTGACTGATGATTTAATAAACCAGCATTCTGGTTTATTAACCAGCCACAAATGTCCTTGCAGTAATGGCTAGGCTGGTGGTTGCCTGACCAGACACCTGGGCACCATCGCCTGGCGAAGTTGACACACGAATCTAACCATCACAGACCTAGAAGTCAGGAGTTTAACAAGGGAAATACCAGAGAGGATAGACAACTGCTGCCTGGGTCTGGGATACGTACCTGGTCAGATACTTAACTGGTAACAATTGGTAACCGGTAACTGCCCTGTTGGTGGGGAGGGGCCAGGACAACAACTCTGACACCTTAGTTGTGTTAGAGAAGCAAGCATGTAAAGGATGTTGGAGTTTATCCTTTTTTGTGCACCGGTTAAAAATCCTGAGCAAGGAGTTAGACTAAGACATTGTAGTAGACACTAAAATCTTTCTGTCATGGCATGACTGTTGTGGCCTTCAACCCAAAGAATATTAGCGTTTCCTTTACGGAGATTCAAAATACCAGCAGCACAGAGTGAACTGAGCAGCAAATACACATGCGCACATCAGACAATGCGCACGTCACACAGGGCTTCCGAAAACCTCTCCTGAGAGGAAGAAGAGGCCTGTGAGGACTGAGTGGATCTCCTTCAGGGAAAACAAGGATCATCTGCTAGGGATGAGTGGGAGAAGGGAAATAGCCTCAGGGCACCAGAAAGTCTTCCACTAGCTTTAGGGGAGGCCGTGTGAGGCAAGGAGAAACGAATAATACAGGAAAAGAGAACAGATCTTTTAGGGGCTGGAATTCTCTCTGTTGGACATGCTCTTTGTTCTCTCCTTGCATATCTTCTCATTCCTCCTTATTGCCCTGTTCCATCTGATCTTTCTACAAATCAGGTTTATATCCCGCTTTTTCCCCCAAGAGGTGCCTCTGGGAGATACCAGTTGTGTTAATTTCATTTCATTGATTCATTGACTCATTGATTCATTCAAGAAATCGATTCATTGATTCATGCAACCATGATCAATTTAACACAATTGATTCATTCAACCGTGCTTCCTACATCAATATTTCAAAATGTTTTTCAGTTTGTGCCAGGTCAGTGGTAATATTTGTATGACATGCAGAATAAAAAGTCTGCTCAAGGCCAGCGGCCGTCCACCAGGGTACAGCTGCTCAGGGCTATGAGGGATCCGTCTCTCCTCCACACACCCATATCTAACGCTTTGGCACATCATTAAGAATCCCTGTTCTGACACCTAATGCCCAGTGGCCGCAGAAAATGAATAAATAAAATTCCCTTCGAATTAATAAAATGAAAGGCATGTCTGTCAGTGACACAATCATCAGATAAGATGTATTTCTTAAATATTGTGAACACATTTTAAATGTCTGCTCAAAGTGAAGTATCGACATTTTAATATGATGCCATCACCCCCATTACCAGAGGCCTTCCTATTGAGGCTCCTGCCTGCCAGCAGTGCCTGGATTACGCTTGAAGAACCATTGGCTAGAGGCAGCCAGCACTGGAGTCAATCAAAGACTTCGCGGGCTCTAGATTTCTGTTCTAGCCTGTGGGGGTGTAAGAGTTCATTAACATTATCATTAATATAATAATCACATTAATATTCTCTCCAACCCCCACAGGTTCAAAACCAAATGAGAACAAGGTTTAGGAATCAGATAAATGGAGATGAAAATACAGCTTATTATTACTTATAAAACTGGATTGGAAAAAGTGTGGTTGGTGCCTGTATCCAAATGGGCTTTCTTTCTTTTCTTCTCAGAATGAAACTTACCAGGCCGTCTTAGGCAAAGCAGCTGGATGACTGCTGGGGAACCACCCTCACCCTTCCGGCAAAGAATTGGCTGCTCACTCCTTGGGGTGACACAGGTTGGGAGGACTAAAGTTATTTTTCTGGTACCATTCTCTCCTGGAGAGGAGGGCAGAAGTTTCTATTTAATGGGGCAAGGTAGGAGTACAGGAAGATGAAAATAGCCCAAAAAGCCTTTGAAAATTTATAAACCCTCAAATAAATGCATAGTCAAACAAAACTTAAGGGTTAATGTTTCATTGGGAGAAGTTTGCAAGCCCAGGGCAGCAAGAATGAGGAAAAAGAGGGAGACAGGGAAGGAAGGAAGGAAAGCAAATATAAGATTGTGTTGTTATCAAGCTGGCCATGGCCTCAGAAGAAAATACACATGGGATGTTTGCTCACACAGGATGTCTCCATTTATTACAACAGTCAGTTGGGGAGAAGGAAGGAGAGCAATTGTCAGCTCCTTCCAGTCTCTTTTAGGTCATGGCCGTTAATTCCCTTTCATGCCTGGGTTGTGTTACTGGGCCCCTCTGAGCAGCCAGAAGCTCCTAGAATCCAGTTGGGTTGGACTTGGGGGATGAGCTGCTGGGCCTCCCCTGGAGGTGGGCACAGCGGAGGCCTGCTCACCTCTGCTCACCTCAGGGGAGGCTGAAGCAGTGTCTGTTTGAGGAGATAAAGCAATGGCAGCCCCAGGCACGGCCACAGCACCACAGAAAGAAAAAGCTCTCACAGGGAAGTGGGGCAAACGGACCTCCGATTGAAATGGCCCTGAGGCCTTGCAAGTTTGAGACAGGCCTGACACTATGCAGAAGGCCTGGATCATTGGCCCAGCCACTGAGGAGGGAGCCAAAACATGGCATAACATCGTTTTTAACCAAGAAGAATGTGCCATGTATCAAACCAGTCCTCATACAATTCGGCGACAATCCTAGGCCTCCCCTCCTCCCTCGCCTGCCATCGGGGCTGGTCAGCTGAGGGCACATTTCCTGGACCCTTTGCCATGTGACACTGGAGTAAGGCCAAAGGCCTTCATAAGCCAAGGGCAGCCAGAGCACCCTGGGGAAAACCAAACGGAGGCTGATGGAGACGTTGGGAGAAAGTCAGAATGAGAGAAATTTAGGAAGGGAAAGGTACCAGGGTCCTGGTTTCACACTCATCTTTCCCTTAATGCAACACCATTTCTCTTCCAGCAAAATGAGCTGGCATTGAAAGGAATAAATTTGATTAAGTCTTTTCAGACTTAATCTATTTTTTTTTAAGAAGGGTCCTGATTCAAGGCGAAGTACTATTTGTATAACCCTCCCACACAGCCTCTCAGGGGGCGAGCAGATGAATTCCCAGGGTGCCCCACAATGGCACTGGAACTGGAATTTAGAATCCCCAGATCTTGAGATCCTCTCCCTCAGAGGTGGAGCCTCCGGGCTCCTCTCCAGAGAGCCTGGCCAGATTGGAGCTCTGGGTGTGGGAGCTCTGAATCCTTTTAAATGCGAACGGATGCTTTGGGCACAGAAAACACACAGATGAATAAGACTCTTCCTGTTCACAGTGTGGTAGGGGAGCTGGGTCAGTAGCCACTACAGCCATGCAATTTCTGCAATATAGAAATTCCGTGCACTCACGGAACCTGGCAAAGGTACCCTTGACCCAGCAGACGGGCAGCTGTGTTTGCCCTCAGGAAACCCTGACTTTCAACAGCCTCGCAGGCTGGGAGGAGAGGGCTAGCCCCCCATTTGGTGGGAAAAACAGGACTCGGCCCCAGAAAGGGCAAAGTATTACATTTATTGAAAAAGAAAGTTACAGTCCTTCTCTCTCAGCAGATAAGAGATTAAATGGCCTCTCCACGAAGCAGGTGAAGCAGAGTCACGCCCTCTGCCCCATGCTGCCTTCTCTTTTCTCCTCCACACCCCTGCCAGGTTCAACAGGAGACCTGAGGATGTTTGGTCAACATTTGTTCCTGTTGTGACCTGGAACAACAAGAAAAAGGAAGAGTAGGACTTTTCTTTTTTAATATCATCTTTACTAAAAAAAAATTTATACCATAATTCGCTCATTGTGACAATTGTGTACAATTTAATGGTTTTAGTATAGTCACAGGGTTGTGCACCCATCACCACCAATCAACTTTTAGAACATTTTCATCACCCTTCAAAGAAATCCTTTAGTAGTCAATCTCCATTTCCCTCCAATACCCCAGTCTGTGGCAACCCTAATTTCCTTTCTGTCTCTATAGATTTGCCTATTCTGTACATTTCAAAAAAAAAGGAATCCTAGAATATATGGTCTTTTGTGACTAGCTTTGTTCACTTAGCATAATGTTTTCAAGGTTTATCCATGTCGTAGCATATTTCAGAACTTCATTTCTTTTTATTTCTGAATAATATTCCATTGTAGGATATACCACATTTAATCTATTCATTCATCAGTTGATGAGCACTTGGATTGTTTCCCCTTTTTGGCTATTACAAATAATTCTGTTTGTGAACATTCATGAACAAGAGTTTGGATGGAAGACTAGGAGTTTCCTGTTAGTCTTTAACAAGTGTTTATTGCTTATCATGCACATAGCACAGGGGTGGGGATGGGGAGGAGGGAGGGGGACATTGGAGAACAGAGCCCCAAAGAACTAAAATATAAAACTTAATCCCTGTCCTCTGACTAACTGGAGAAACCAGACAAAGTTTTCAAGAAATAATTAAAAGCTAATGATAACCATCATTAACATTTATTGAGGACTTATTTAATTCTGATAATTAGGCCATGATTGGGTTCTGTACTCAGCCTTGTTTTGCAGAGGAGATTGAACCACAGAGAGGTTAAGTAGTTTGCCCAAGGTCACACAGCTAGTGAGGGACGCAGCCAGGATTCCAACTGAGACGGTCTTGTCCCAGAGCTCCATTCTTTTTTAAAAAAAATCTGTATGTTTTAGTTGTGAGGCTGCTGAAAGCAGGTGTCATGATATGGATTGGTTTTAAACAATGGGAATTTATTAGCTTACAGTTTTGAGGTTGAGAAAAATGTCCAAATCGTGGCATCATCCAGGCGATGCTTTTGTCCCAAAGACAGGCTGCCAGTGATCCTTGGTTCTGTTGCCACATGGCAAGGCACATAGCGGTGTCTGCTGGTCTCTCCCTTCTCTTCCAGGTTTTGGTGCTTTCAGCTTCTTGCTTCCATGGCTTTCTTTCTCTTCCTCTGTATTCATCCCATTTATAAAGGATTAATCCAGTAACAGGATTAAGACTCATCCTGAATGAAGTGGGTCACACCTTAACGGAAGTAACCTCATCAAAAAGTCCTACTAACAATGAGTCCACACCCACAGGAATGGATTAACTTTAAGAACATGCTGTTCTGGAGGACCTGCAGTTTCAAACCACCACACTGTATAATGGAAATGAAAACACACACAATTAGAAAGAATAGTATAGCAAACTCAAGGTATCCATCATGCACTTTCAACAGTAATCAATACATGGCCAATCAGAACCTAATTATAACCATCATGTGGCTCTGCCAAATGTCAAGAAGAATGCTAGCTATCATAGTTCCAGTTATTTATTCAACACATATTTATTGAGCACCAATTCTGTGCCAGGCTGTGTTCTAGGTGCTGAGGATTCAACAGTGAACAAAACAGACCAAATCTCTCCCCCCATAGAAGAACTTACAAAGAAACAAATATGTAATGCAATGTCAGGAGGTAAGTACTATAACAAAAACTAAAGCAAGGTAAGGGGATGAAACCAAGGGATATACCTTGTAAAATAGAGTGGTCAGGGAAGGCTCCTTTGAGGATGTGATATTTAAATAGAGGCTTGAGGGTAGAAACAAGGGAGTTAACCATCCAGGATCTAGGGGAGGGGCTCCCTGGAAGAAGGACCAGCAAGTGAAGAGGCCCTGAAATGGAAATGAGCTTGGGATGTCCTAGGACCCAGGTTCCTGGAGTTGCTGAGGGGATGTGAGAGAGGCAGGAAATAAAACTGAGGACATAGCCTAAACCCAGATTATACAGAATCACAGGGGCCACAGAATTTAGATTTGTCTTAATAACAAGCCACTGACGGAACATGAGTAGGGAGTGAATTGGGCTGAATTATATTTTAAAACATCCCTGTGGCTGCTTTGTGGAAAATAGACTGCGGGTTTGGGGTGGGGATCATGGTGGGCAAGAGGAAGGGGTATGGTGGGCAAGCAGGGAGCCCACTTCCTATTTATTGGAGAGAAGGCAGGGTCTCAGATTAGGTGACTGACTGATGAGAAGGGTTTAGGTTTGGCAAATATGATGAAGGTGGATCTCGTGGGGGTTGCTAATGGACTGGGTGTGGAGGACAGGATTAAAAAAAAACAAAAACAACAACCAAGGGAGACTCTGGACTTGCGTCTGAGCACGTGGCAGAACAGTGGTGCCATTTGCTGAGAAGGGGAACACTCTGGGGAGGCACAGACTTCTGGTTTTCAGAGGATCATTGATTTGGTTATTTGGTTTAGAATAGCCTGGAATCTTCATGGTCATGAAGGAAATGGGATTAGGGTCAGGCCTTAAGAAAAATGAGTTCATCAAAGTCTACAAATTACATTTTTTATTTGAATGAACAAACAGGATGGCACAGCAGATTGTTAATGATGTGGGCTTTGAAGTTGGGGACCTGGATTTGAATCCTGATCCAGCAGTTTACCAGCTGTGTGATCTTGGGCAAACTGCTTAACTTCTTTGAACCTGAGGTTCTTCACCTGTAAAATAGGTACAATGACACCTGTCCTGCTGGGTTGTTAGGGTTGTAAGTAACACATCTTAGCACAGTACCTGGCACAGAGTAGGTACTTACTGTATAAGGTTTTCTGCCACTCTACAGAGACAATTTGGATGATACAGCTTTGTGAGCTTCCAAGGGGCTGCTTTAAGCCATTAGGCTTTTGTTACTTTTTCAGCCACAGATTCTTCCTTTCTTCCTTTCATTCATTCAATATTTGAGTATTTGAGTATTTACTCTACATACTGTTCTAGTCATTGGGTGTACAGCAGTGAATGAAACTGAAAAAAACCCCGTCCTCATGGAGCTTACATTCTGGTGGAGAGAGAACAAGTAGATATCAAGTGAAGTATAGTATACATCATGGGAGATGGAAGTAAATCCTATGGAAAAGAACACAACAGGGTAGGGGAAGAGGAGGGGCTGGGTGGAGTTTGGATTGTAATTTGAAATCGGGTGCTCAGGGAAGGCTCCGCGGGGAAGGTGACATTTGAGCAAAGACCTGCAGGAGATGAGGAAGTGAGCCACGTGTTTGTCACAGGGGAGACTGCTTCAGGCAAGTGCCGAGGCCCTGGAGCAGGAGCGTGCTTGTGTGTTTGAGGGACAGCAAGAAGGGCCATGTGGCTGGAAAGGAGTGAGTGAGAGAAAAGGGTATGGGCATATCCTAGGGGGCCTTGAAAGTCACTGTGATGGCTTTGCCTTTTAGACAGAGTGAAATTGGAAGCCATTGGAGGGTTTTGAGCAGTGGAGAGACAAGATCTAATTTATGGTTTAGAAGGATCACTGGCTTCTATCTGAGTAAATAAAATATAGGGGTTGAAGGGAGGAGACTGGTTGACAAGTAAGTGTAGTATTTCAGGGCAGAGATGATGATGGCTTGGTAGTGGTGGTAGGAAGAAGATTTTGGATATATTTTGATGGTAAAGACAACAGGACTTCCTGATAGAGTGGATGTAGGATGTTAGAGACAGAGAAGAGTCAAGGATCATAGTCCAAGGCCTTTGGTCTGAGCAGCTAGAAAGATGTATGAGTTGAATCAAATGAAATTGCCAATATTTGACTGCTTTTGACTTTAAAAAATGGTAATTTCATGTAGTTCCACTTAATAATTGTCATTTACTGAGACGAGGAAGTTGGTGGAAGGTCAGTTTATTTTTGGACATGAAGAGAATGTCAAATAGGCAGCTGTATATATGAGTCTGGAGTTCAGGGGAGAGGGCAGTCAGAGTATAGTTGGCAATTAAAGATCATCTAGAGATGAAATGTAGATAAAGAAGAGCAGAGCCTGGAGGACTCAGCCTGGGGCTGCCAGCATTTCAAGATTAGGGAGATGAGGAAGCAGCAAAGGAATTGCAGGAGGCCACAACTGGCAAAACAAGGGCTCCAAACAGGACAGTTGGTGCAGTTGAGAGCTCCCTGAATGTAGATGTGAATAATTTCCAAACTCACTCCCTCTTTGAGCCTTGGGGATAGTGAGTGAGTGTGTGTGTGTGTGTGTGTGTGTGTGTGTGTGTGTGTGTGTCGGGGGGGCCTTGGGGGGATGGTGATGGCACATAATCCTCTATATATGACTAGCACTTTAGAGGTGGCAACATCTTTTCTCCTATTTGATACTCACAGTAACCTTGACAGACAAAGGTAGTGCAGGTGCTATTGTCCTGTTTTAGAGGTGAGGAAACAGGCACAGAGGTTAGGGTACATGCCCAACTTATACCAATAATAGGTAGCAGAACTTGACTGGAAGCAATTGTCTCTAAATTCTATGTTCTCACTGAATCATGCTGTTTTGGGGGGTTGGTGTTTGCACTGAGAGCAAGCGAAGAACCCTGTGGGAATGATAGCAGTGCCGAGATGAAATCTTCCCTTCCTTGCAACTGCTTGGCCTGTGTGTGCCTTGAACCCTCACTGACTGCTTCCATGGGGACAAGTCATAACAGTGTTACGTGCAGATGACTCGAAAGTGAGTTTTAAGCTTTTATTTACATGCACGGAAACTGCTGATGATACTACCCTCTAGAGCGGTCTGGACCTCTGATCCCAGATGCCAAGAGCACCAGCTCAAAGTGAACTTCTTTCTCCATGAGAAATGGAATCAGGCAGCCTTATTTGAGGAAGTTTCACACTTGGTGTGGACATTGATCAATTCACTTTGGTTTCAGAGCTGTTGGGGTTCACAGGTAACTTCAGAGATAGAGCAGTATTGGGGTTGGGCTCTTCCACTCACTGACCCAATGACTGGTTTCTTCTGACTCCCTCTCAGTGTCTTGTTTAAAGTATTATATTGTCTCCAAACTTACATTCTTGTACTCAACAAACTGCTCCTGAGATCTGTGGCTCCACTGGAGAAGCCTGGCCCTGCCCTGGGGAGAGATAAACAGGCCCCGAATACATTTCCCAGATTGCAACACTCCGTAGTCAGGCAGGGCCCGACAGCTGTTCCCTCACATGTGCCCCGTGGTTGTACCTGATAAGAGAGGATGTTGCTCATTCCAGTGAGCTGCCCTGTAAACAGACACTCCCAAGCCTCAGCATCAGATTCGAGTAAATGACTGGCATTCTGAATAGCTGAAACATTGGGAAAAGAAGTGAGAGCAAACTTACCTCTACCAAAGAGAAGCTCAGTTTTGTAAGGCAGATTAAGCAAAGCTAGGGTTGTCATTTTGCACCGCTTTGGAGCCACCTTTTGATCGTACCCGGTCAAGGGAATGTTCTTTTGAAGGTCTTTTGAAGTTCTGGAAATAGGAAGGGAGGGTTGGGATGGGGGAAGGATACAGAATACGGGAGGTGGATTTTTGAAGGATCAAATGGTCCAGAGAGAAAAGGGTGTCAAAAATGTGAACATACCTTCACCACAAAAAGAGGGATTTGCCACTATGACATCTTAGGATAAAGGATTCTCCTTAAATGATATAGTGTATAAGGAGCAGGGCAAATGAAGCAATGATATTAATAATTCCACGATAATACTACCCCCAACACCATACTGCATCTTGTAATCAGCACCTTACGTTACCTTTAGGAAAAGCAACTTACAGTTACAAGGGGCTTTCGCATCCATTTTTTTCACTTACTGCATCAACCTACTCAAGTGGGTAGGACATTGTGAATCCCATTTTACAGATGTGAAAACTAAGACTCAGGGAGAATAGATGTAATTAAGTGAGGCATAATGAAATGCTGAGAAAGGGCAGGTTTATCCTAGAGTATCCATGTTTTTAACACAGAACTCAGACACTAAAGATGCAATAACTCTTCCTTATGAAACATGATTCCTTTTCAATGACTGCTCAGAGAGCTAAATCTCCATTGCATTTCTAAGTAGAGCAGCTCCACTGTCTCCAATGTTGTTGGGAACAAGATTCTTCAACTAAACACTCCTCTGAATTTTTTTGCCCAGATAAGCCTCTGTGAAGATTAAAGCAGCAGGGCAAATTTCTAAGATCCACTCTGTGCCCTTCTTTCTCAAGTGTTTGTTCCCTGATCAGTTCTTTCTGTGGTACTGAAAACAGCTCCCTTGGGGCCTTCAATCTTGCCACTTTTGCTCTCAGGTGGGAAGGAAATGGAGGGCAGTCAGATCTTTTCCTTATTTAGACAGGACAGTAGGGAAGCACATGACCCACCCTAGAGGGGTCAGGCAGGTGTTTTGAAAGTGGTGATGACTATCGGAATCTTAAAGCAGTGGTTCTCAAACTTGTGGCCGGCATCAGAATCACCTGGGGAGCTTATTAAAGATATGGATGTCCAAGCCCCACCCTGGACCTTCTGAATCAGAATCCCCAGGGGTGGAACCTGGACATTTGTGAGCTTAACAAGCTCCCCGGGTGATTCTGAAGTGCACCAGTGCTTGAGAACCACTGTTTAAGCGCAAGAGTGGAAGTTAATTAGGTAAAAGAGTGAGAGGGAGCTGTTCTGGGGTAGAGGGTAGCAGTAACAGAAGCCTTGGGAGAAGAGAGGAGACATGGCCTTGAAGACAATTCTTTGCTCTATTCTTATCTCCTTTTAAAAAACTGGTCAAATAAAGAGGGTTAGAAATCTCTTCATTCAGACTTGTCTTCCTTCTGATTGGCTATGTGCAGTAAAAAAGAGTAGTATATTCTTTTCAGAAGCAGTTAAAATAAACAGTCTTTTTGAGAGATGGAATGATAGAAACAATGTTCAACTTTAGCTGAGTGCTGCTGCCCAAGGTTTGCATGTGTGTTTATGGGAGGTTATGTAAAGGGACCCAACTCACAACACGTGGTCTAACAGGGGAACAAGAGTATGGATACATTTTTTGAAAGCAGATGGCACTGAAAATATGATATAAATAAAGGAGTTATCTGGAACACTCTTTCCTTCCCCCTTTGCCTGGTTGACCCCTGGGTTAGATATCACTTTCTTTGGGGTACCTTATAGGGCAGTATCTCTCAAAATAGAAACTGCAAAGGAATCACCTGGGATCTTGTTAAACTGCAAATTTTGATTCAGTAGGTCTGTAGTGAGGCTCTAGTCTGCATGCATTTCTAACAAGTTCCTTGGTGATGCTGACATTATAGATCTACAAGCCATGCTGGGAGGGTTGTGTAAATTTAGTCTTTCATAGTTCATCATTGTATCCTCATATCCAGAGAAGTGATTAGTATACATTTGGTGCTCAATAAATATTGAATGAATGAAGGAGCATATAAAGTTTGGTGTAGAAGTTTGGGATGCAGAACAATCGTCCTGAACTACAGTGCATCTAGGGAGTTTCTGTTTCTACAGGGTATTCTTTATGAAATTACTTCAGACTCTGTAGAAGTTATTTATTTCTGGCCTTGCTACCTTGATGCCTCAATTCTATCCCTTGAAATAGTGTCACTGTATGTGGAGGGTGAGGAACCCTGACTTGCAAGGTCTGAGGAGGCCTTGCTATGGTCTACAATAGCTGCAAACAAATTCTGTCCATCCAAGGAGGGGGCAGAGTGCAGGAACCTGCTGGTGTGGGCATCTCCCGATTTTGTCACCTGCCTGATTAATTGCCTCCGTGGCCGCCTCCAAATCAAATAACCAGCTTTTTTAACAGAGTATGTGAGAAAACACATGAAGGTAATAATGTTGCCATTATTTACTATTATCGTTTATGAAGATGATCACGATACTGGCAGTTGAGTGATTAGGTGTGTGGAGAAGTTGGGGGACGGGGCAGAGGACAGTGAGGCGGCAGGAGAATGAGGGACTACATCTCCCAGAACCCCCCGGGAAAGTTCACGCTGCGTCGGCGGCGCCCCACCTCTTTCGCAGACTGGGCCCGCCCTGTAAATGACGTCACAGAGGTGACGTCACGGCGCCCAGAGCGAGGCTAGGGTAGAGAGGCCGACTGAACTGGAGTCGTCCGCTTGTCGTGGAGGCTGCTTGGGAGCCGGCGAGAGGGTGAGCGGGCGAGCAGGCGAGCGAGCTAGAGCAGGCAGGAGGGAACGCCGCGCGGCGCACCGTAGTGCCGGGGCCGGGCCTCGGCGGAACTCCCTGCGGGAGAGGGGCAGCCCGAGCCGGGCGCCGCGGAGTCCCCACCCCCACCCGGCCGGACAGTGCCCGGTGTCCCCCCGTGCGGGGGGCGGCGGCGGCGGCGGACCGGACAGGACAGGACCGCGGGGGTGTTGCCGCCTCCACCGAGGAGCCGGCGCGGCCGCGGGCTCCTCACAACCCGGGCCCGAGGCCCGTGACAGACGGGCCGAGCAGGAAAGAGAGGCGGCGGCGGCACAGGCGACGGGGAGGCAGCGGCTGCGACACCATGTCATCCCCCAGTCCGGGCAAGAGGCGGATGGACACGGACGTGGTCAAGCTGTATCCTTCGTGGAGGGGGAATTCGGGCTGTGTGGGGGAGGTGTCTTGGGGATGCCCAGGGCACCCCCCGAACCCCAAGCAGGGACCCTGGGGTACTCCAGGCCACTGTCCGAGACTTCCTCCCTCCCCCCAGCAATTACAGCGGCTCCTCGGCACCTCCCAGGAGCCGAGAGCATTTTCAACTCCGCCTTTATCTGCAGCACCTCGAAATATGCGTTGTTCCTGGCTCGTCTTGCACCCCCAGTGCCTGTGACTTTCCTCCACGACGTTTAGATTCCCAAGACTGCCCTTTTTTGTAGGACCAGCCATCTCACTCTCTTCCCCACCACTGAGCCCACCTTCAAGGTCTCTCTCTCTGTTTTCTCCCAATGTAGAAATTCCCGAGAGTGAAGCCTTTCTTTCCTTCTTGAGATGCCACCATTCCCTCCGCTCGCCGTGCTCCTTGAACTGGGGTAACTCAGGTGACCTCCTTTATTCCTAATTCTTTTCTATATTAGGAAGAGAGTCTGCTGCGTGCTCTCTCTTCTAATAAAGAACGTTGTGCGTTTTAAGTCAGAGACCCCAGTTAGCTTTCTGGTCCCTAGGGGGGAGCCCCACTGTTTTCTTTTCTACTGACAAAGCGTATCCCACCCATAGTTGTTTGTGCTGAGGACCCCTAGGCCCTCCAGCAAGCCACCTTCCATATTGTGATATGACAGCTGGGGGAAAGGAGAGAAAGAGGAGCTCCTTGGCAAAATAGCCCCTGTGCTCTCCACTTAAGCAAACCCCATCTACGAGGTTCAGGTTCTTGGGGAATAATTGCCCGGGGATTGCCGAGTGACACCCTTTATGTAGTGACACCCCAGCTCCAACTTTATACACTCAGGAGGTGGCACTAGGAAAGCTGTAAACTGGTAAGAGTCCTTCAGGCAGTGGTTTTGGTTGGAGTCGAGACTGAGTATTCTTGACCATCTAGAGAAATTCGCGAAGGTTCCTGTGATAAATCGAGGCGGGTTAATTTAGAGGGTGGGGGAGAGAAAGGAAATGAAGCCCAGTGTCCTGAACAGCTAATCCCGGGGTTTGTAGGGAGTGGAGGGTGTGGAATAAGGGAGGGGTGTATGAAACACAGTTAAAAAGTCCTGTTTTCTGCTTCTTTCTCCCTCACTCCCATCCTCCACCATTTCTCCCTGTTGCAGGGTTTTGTTTATATAACTTAAGTTGTTTGGCTAGATTCTTCAGGTGAAATCCTTCTTTCGTTCTTTCTTATGTTACTGTTTTTGATTGGAAATTTTACCTTTTCATAGATGGGTGATTATTGCCAAATACTGTTATGAAATTTGCTGAAGTTTTTAAAAAGTAGTTTTTGCATTTGGTTTGAAAGGGGGGATGGGAGGGAAGTTGCCTGGGCAAGTGATTTTTTTTTCCCCCACTAATCTTTTCAGGAATAAGGTGTTTTTCTCTTCACTCAGGGAAACTTGGCTAGAAATTAGGAACAGTAGATAAACTTTTAAGTTTAGGGTTTGGAGTTTAGAATTTGGGGGGGACGGGAGTGGGGATTAGAGGAACAAGTAAATAAAGTATATATTACACTCAACGTATATGTCTAAGCACAAGTTAAATCAGGTCTTTTTGAGCTGTTTGTGGCTGTGATAGAGTTTTGTAAATGTGCGAGTGATATCAGTAATTCTGGCTTTTCATAAGGTTGCAGGAAAACTTGTAACTACGGCAATCTGTAAGTGAATATACACGAAGCAGTTTCGGGGTTTATTTTTGTTAAGAAACAAGGAAATGACATGTTGGCAGAATCTGAGTTATTTTAATCTTGAATTGAGAATTATTGTCACACCTAATACAAATTTCTATTTAGTGTTTAATTGGGGTGGGGGGTGGGGGAGAGAATTCCAGATGTTTTTGATCAATGTCAGATTCTCAAAATATGTACATATATATATTTTTAAAAGATTAAGGATAAAGAGTGAGGCCTAACTTGACCTGATGCCTTTTCAATACAGTGCCTTTTGTTCATTTAGTAGTTGTGGCATCTAGAATGATTACCGCATTTAGGAGTCGGGGAGTGGGGGTGTGGAGAGGGAAAGGAAAACAGACAAAGAACAGCAGGGTGTCTTTTTTTTTTTTTTTCCGTCTTTTTGCTTAAGTGGCTTATTTCATAGCTTATTTTTAGTAGAAGATGAAGAAAGGCAAAGATGCGCTGCCTTTCTGTTCCTTCCCCACCTTCCTTCTGACAAAAGAAAGCAGAGGCGCTTTAGAATCATAGATCTCTGAGATGGGAGGATAACAGTCCTTGGATTTAAAAGCCAGAGGTTATTTTTGTTTTATGTTTGTTGTTTTCTGGTCTAAAGCAGTTTGAAGTTAAAATTTCCAGATTTCCTTTTGTGTATGCATGTATGTTGTGAGAGTGAGATATTTTGTGGCCTTCTTTCTCTGTTGAATTCACATCAGTAGGCCCAAGTAGAACCAAAAATTTTCGAGTGATATATATTTAGCAAAAGAATTAAGGAAGAAAATCTCTAACCCACTAAAATTGTGTGAAAGGTCTGGGGGGGTGAAAATGAAAGATGGTGGAGAGGAAGTAGAAAGAAAAGGTCTGAAGGAATGTACTTGCTTCTTGTCCCTCAGTACCTCTTGATGATTTCTTTGGTATGGAGGCTTATAGCTAGTTTCGTTGCAATCTCCTGTTTCAGCCCATTTTGGGATATCTCCTGTGTGTAATTATGCCACCGCGATTTACAGCTTGGCAGTGAACCTATATAGTACTAAAGTAGCAGTGTGGGGGGTGGGGAGAGAAGAGGATGTATAATGGGGCTACTGCCTTCTACCTTGCTAGGTTCTTTGGAGACACTGTCTCTGGTTGTTGTTTGGAGGCATGATATTTCTTTTGTGACGAATTGGTAGGAGGAGAGCTGACTTCCAAGTTATGCAGAGTGAGTGTTTTGCACCGATGCACTTAATAATCTGCTGGGCGATTATGTCCTGAAACTCTGACTCATTCATTGTTTCTCTTCTGATCCTTTTGCTACGGGTTGTGCAAACCTCCCCAGGAGCCTAGAACTGATTTACATGACTTTTGGGCCTTGTCGGAATGTGTCCCAATCAAAAAACTTAGTGTAACTCGAAATCCAGTGGAATAGTTGTGAATAGTGTGGCCACTTGTTTGCAAAGTCAGGTAGATTAGTGATATTGTGCTATTCTCAGCCTGGCAACATTTGAGGTTTTCATCTCGAATCTGGCTGATCATTTAGATTGTCTGGAACTGGGACTCTAGTGACCTTAAGCCGTGATTTGCCCTAAAGGAATATCGATTTAAATTCTCCCTGGTGGAGGAACAAACAGCTCAGGTTGCACAGGTTTCCTTATTGGTGGGGGTTACTTGTCTCTCCCTGTTGCATAGCCCTGGTGATCCTTTTATCTGTGAACCAGTGGCCCCTGCTAAAGGCTGGAGCTGCTTGTTTTGGAAAAGCGTTTGCAGGCAAAAGGCCGCAGGCATAGCTCCTCACAGCTCATTGGCTGCTCTGTTACTACCCGGAAACGGCGGGGGGGTGGAGCTACCAAACAGCTGATGGAGTGTGTGACAAGAGTGTGTTTATATACAAAAGAGGTGGGGGCTGGGGAGGCCTTGTGATGGTGTTAAAGAATCTTGTGTATTTTCAAGGAGGTAGAAAGAGGATATTTTCAAGGGGGTAAAAAGAGGAGAGGAGAGCCTGATGTGTTTAAGAGTAAAAGAATGTTCAGAAAAATTAAGGTTAAATCAGAAAAGTGAATCTGATAATAATGGGGACTTGGCATATACTCTAATTGTCATTGGTGTGAGAGTTTGGAACTTATTTTATAATACCGAGAGTTTTCAAAGATTCTCTTTTTCAGAGGGGGTGCAGTGACTTCAAACGGAATGTCATTTTAAAGGTACTTAACTGACTCATACAGGATTGCAAAAGTATGATGGAAATTTAAGCCTCTCCTCCTAAAAATATGAAAGTGGTGATCAGAAAGGGGCAGTGTCTTATACTAAACTCATTAAGAGCATTGCTGAACTTTATAGAGTCTTTTGTTGCTTTAGGGTTTCAGAAACTTTCTGTAACAAGTTCATCTCATATGTTTGAGCACCTGCTTTGTGCCAGTCATGGTGCTAGGTGTGGGGGGTGGGGGAGTTAGTAGTGAAAAATTCAGTGTGGGTGATCATGGTGCTTAGGTAATAAGAAAAAAACAATTTTTTAATTGTTAAGGACAGGCTGTGTATATGCCAGGTCAACACTGTACGTATCACCTTGCTTTTGAATAACTTGTATTTAGTTTCAGGATGGACTTTTCAAGGAATGGGAAGTTTTTAAAACACATTTTAAGTGATGAGATGTAAAGGCATCTATTCTCCTGTTGTTTAAAAGATATAAAAAAAAAAAAACTGAAAAAAATAAACATCAAAATGTGTAGCCAGTTGTCTTTGTCTTCAGCCTCAGTATTTTGCTGTTAATCAGTAGTTACTCTATTCTTAAATTAGTAGTATTTGTTACTCTTTAATTTGTGCTCAAAGTGTCAACAATTCTGTAATCTTCTAACCAGCTCCAGTGTCAAGAAGGAACCTGTGGTTTGCCTTTTATTTCCTGTGGCCTCTGTTTTAGTGAGATGATGGGATAGAAATTGGAAGAGTTTTAAGTTTCCAAGCTAAAAGTTAAAGATTTGGCAACTCCCAGTGAATTTGTCTTCCCAGCTTAGATTTTGGTGACAAATATAACATACTGGTGCTTATCCTGGTTAAGCAGGAACCTGTATGAGTAAGCATTCATAATTTTAGAACATCTGATTCCTGCAGTGCAATTCTAATAAATTGCCGTCAAGCCTAGAAGTTTAGGTTTAGGGAAAATGATCTTTAGCAGATATGACCAATAAAAATCCCTTACCCTATTTGCATGTGCATGTTAGAACAACCTAGAATTGTTGGCTTATTAATTTTTTTAACTTAGTACATTCTTCAGTCAACAGATCTGATGGTTCCAAGAATCATTGGATTTTTAGCAAGCAGTTTAGACCTGCAAAAGTGTTAATAGCTTTTTAACTATAGATCCATATAGTGTATGTTTTAGTAAACTACTAGTGAAAAAACTTAGTTGGATTGTAAAAGTCATAAGGTAATTGAGGAAAACGTAGGTTAAAAAAGGAAGAAAACAGTCACCCATAATCCTGTCCCTTAAATAGTGGTTCTCAAACTTTAGTGTGTATTATAATCACCTGGAGGATTTATTAAAATAGGTTACTGGGCCCCACCTATAGAGTTTTCTGGTTCAGGAGCTGTGGGATGGGACCTGAGAACTTGCATTCTAACAAGTTCCCCAGGCTGTTCTGTTGCTGCTGGTCCACCACACTTGGAGAAACATTGTCCTCAAATGTTAACATTGTGTTGTTTCTCTCAATCAGTTTTTTTTTTCCCCTCCCAGGATATATTATGCTCAACTTGTTGACCAGGCTATGTAAATACCCTTTTTTCCCTTAATATTTTTGCAATTATTTTTGCCAGTTAAAGAATAAGATTCATTATTCAAATATCATAATTGAATAGCTAGTATGATGTACTATTATGTGACTTTGCCATTGATTTAATTCTTTACCATTTTTCTCTGATAAATAAGATTGAAATGAACATCTTTGTGCATAAGAGTGTTTTGTTTTGTTTTGTTTTGTTTTTGTATTTTGGATTATTTCTATTTTCCAGAAATGGGATTCTAGATCAAAGAATGTAAACATTCTTTAAAATACTTAAGTCTTGGATCCCTTGCTCAGTTGGCTCTCATTTAGTTAATGTGTTTTAGCTGGTGTCACTTCAGCACTGAAGCGGTCAGTCTGGCTTAGTGATTAAAGATGAATTCTGGTTTCTCTTTGTTTAAACTTTCATGTTTTTTTTTTGTGATGATGGTGATTCCTACATTAGGATACTTTTGTATTTCTTGGAGTACTTATAATGGGTTGGTAGGTTAAATATTTTACATTCATGAGCAGATAGACCTGACTGGCAGGATGTGTGGAAGTAGTTTTGGTAGCTTGAATTTTTTTTTGTGTGTGTGTTATTAAGGTATAATTGGCATACAGTAAATGGTACATATTTATGTATTTATTTTGGTACATATTTAAAGTGACAGTTTGATAAGTTTAGACCAAAGGATCACACATGAAACAGCGCTACAATCTTCCGCCCAAATTTCTGATGCCGCCTCCCTGTAATCCTCCCCCTCAACTATCTGATTTTTTTCAGTGTAGATTATTTTGCTTTTTTAGAAATTTATATATATATGTGGAATCATAAGTCTGTGTGCTTTCTGTGTGGATTCTTTCACTCTGTATGATTATTTGGAGATTCATTCATGTCATGACTATGTAGTTCATTCCTTTTTATTGCTGTGGAGTATTCCATTGTATGCACATATACCACAGTTTGTTTATGCATTCACCTGTTGATGGACATTTGGGTTATTTTCATTTTGGGGCTATTACAAATAGAGCTGCTATGAACATTTGTATGGACATATGCTTTCTTTTGGGTAAGTATGTAGAAGTGGAATGGTTGGATCATGTGATAGGTGTATGTTTAACTTTTTAAGGGAAATTAATTTAATTTTTATTGGTTTTCTGCATTTCATACACAAGTAAAACTCTGACATTAAAATTTTTAAACTGTGTGCTTTAAAGGAATCCCACTAAATACTATGCTTCTAAAGTGCTGATTTCTAATCTGATTCTGTTGAAAGCTAGTTTTGTATCTGTTCTTTCCTCTCCCCCATTTGAAATTAATTAAATTTTCATTGTGAAATATTTTTATATTTTGTGGTCCTTTGAAATGTCACTTCAAGAATTATGGTCACAGTTTTCTTTTTGCTATAGTCTTACTAGCAAGTGATATTCTTTTCTTGCTTTTCGTAAAGTACTGATAAGAGTTTTTTGTTGTTTTGTTTTGTTTTGTTTTAAACACCTTGGTTTTACTTAGTACCTCAAGTAAATTTACAGTGGCTTACTTTATGTAGGACTCTGAGGCCTGAATAGTGTCTTCACTTTTTATATGGACTAAAACTCAGATGAAATGAACAACTTACTCAAGAAATAGCTACTCAGAGGTAGAACAGGAAGCAGATTCTAACAGGTAGGGTAATCCTTAATATAATGTTTTCCTGGGATTTTTTTTAAGTTAATTTTTAAGATTTTTTGTTCTTGGCATCCCATAGAAGTTGTTTGCTGGGTTAATTCATAGATACTGTCATAAAAAATTAGACATTGCTTTCTAATAATTGTTACTATTACATTCTTTCTGATAAATTATAAACATTCAAATTCATATAAATCTGTTTACGTGCAGGTTGCTTAAAAAATTAACATCTTGTTACTAACAGTTGGAACTTTTGGTTGTAAGAAAAAGAAGACCTTGTTTAATGCCATGGTTTTGGGTTGGAGTCAAAGACATTATATTTCATTTTGTTATATTCTGTTTCAGTAGTCAGCCACAGGATGGTGCCTTGGGCATATATATTAAAGTGTATTATTTTATAATTACTAAGGTATAATTCAAGTGCAATCTGGAAACAGAAAAGTCAGTGCATGCTTTTTTTTTTAATTAGAGAAGTTGTGGGTTTACAGAAAAATCATACATAAAATATAGGGTTCCCATATACCACCCTATTATTAACACCTTGCATTAGTGTTCATGCATGCTTTGAGAGGTTGTTGCTGTATTAGTGGGTCTCACCAGAGGTATTGAAGTTGAGAAGAAGTGTTTGATTTTATGGACAGATACTCTTTATTGTAATTTCTTCTCTGTCCCTCACCAAGTGCTTGAGGAAGGTGGCTGGGGTGTTTGCAGGCTGGTGCTTGTGGTATTGGCTCATGCTGGGTAGAACCCAAATCCTCAAGAGTCAGATGGGAAGCCCCACAGGGCAGCTATATACTCGTGAGGGATGAAGGATCCTTTTTGCCTTCCCCTGCTTTTTAGGTATCTAGGGCATTAGGTAGATGGTTTGGAGTTAGGTGCTACTGATCTTCTGACCTTACCTGGCCCTGCAGAGAAGTCAGGGGAGGAGCAGGAGGCCCTTTTGAA
This sequence comes from Choloepus didactylus, assembly GCF_015220235.1. NCBI lineage: Eukaryota > Metazoa > Chordata > Mammalia > Pilosa > Megalonychidae > Choloepus > Choloepus didactylus. The sequence goes on from NC_051311.1 coordinate 62,333,255, forward strand.
GGGGAGAGGCTTGGCTGGACTTTGCCACTCTCAGAAAGGCAGGCATGGCTGACTGATGGGTTTGTCCCTGGGCTCACAAAGGTGCCTGGACTGTAGCACTTGTAGGAACCATATTTAGGCATTTTAGAATACTATTTAATGGACTGGGAATGGAATCTTTGTCTTTTGTTCAACTGGTTGGTTTCTGACATTCACGCCACTTTTAGGGGGCATTATATGTACGAAAGTAGGAGATTCCCTACATACAAAATTGTTATTAATGTTGTAAATTATGCTTTCTCATTTTAGTATTAGGCAAAAAGATTTCATGTTTTTGTCATGTACACTTCCTTTTCCAAGTTTCTTGGATTATAAAATCTTAGTTGAGATAATATAAATAGAAAAGTAGGTAAAAAATGTTTCTGGTTCTTGTTACCCCAAAAGCAATAGGGTTACCACTCAATTTAGTGAAAAATAAATGTAGTTTGTCCAAATGGTGCCAATATAACTTTGGTTATCTGGATTTTGCTTTTCAGTCAATTGACTTTATATTGCACAGACAGTTTCTGAAAGGTAGATTAATTCAGAGATTCAAAATTTGAGCAAACATATCCATTGCAATATTTATCTGTAGAAGGTTAATTTGGTTAAGGTTGTGGCCATGAGAGACCACCAGGTGTAATATAGCTGGATATATTGTTTTATGGTCTTTAGTCTGCTAGGTGTTTAGTATACCCCTTTGCTAATCTCTGAGTCTAAATCTGTAGATAAATTAGTAAGTCTCCTTGGCAACAAAACTTGAAACTACATCACTGTTTCACTCCAAAGGAAATAAACTGTTTGCTTTTCTTTTCATTAACAAATGGTCACTTTTATATGTCTTTAGCTTCCCACAGCTGTGAACTGGTATTTGTTTAAGTACTGTGTGCTGATTGTGCCACTGGAGTTCTAGTGAATTGGTATTTGGTCAGATCACTAATCTGAAATAAGAGAGCCTACAATGGAATCATCCCATTATGTAGAGCTTAGACATTTTGGATGTTTATTATGAATTATGTTTATTCAAAAGGATGAACAATGGAGGGAAATCTAAATGGTTGTACTTTCTGACAGGAGAGGTTTTAACTCTTAATCGTAACTTGGTGGCCAATCTTTATGATGCTTGTAAGTATACTTAATTAATTTTAGTAGTCCATAATATATGTGTGATAGAATTTTCAGGTGAACTGAGGAAAAAGCACTGATCTGGGCAATACAGTGTGACATTATTAGCATCTATTAATTTTGCAAACTAATTCATTAAATTCTCCACAGCCAGCATCTTGATAACAAAGAAAACAATTCTTTGTTTGGAATCTATTCATTCATATACTTTGAGATTTAAGAAAACAAAAAATACCTTTTGTAAAGTTAAGATTGTTATGATTGTAAGAGGAAGAGGAAGTAGACCTTTGCATGTGTTCGTTAGTCTAATTATTGGGATTGCTGCCCGTTTCTCCTGGCAATGAAAAAAGGTAGTTTTGAGTACCTTGTCTCTGATTATCAAATGAACACATATATTTGTGTATACCTGTATTGAGTCATTCATGGGCTTGTGAATACTGACTTTTGACAGGCTCTTGAGTTAGTTCCGAGATTCATTCTTTCTTTAAGTAATTAATGTGGTTTTACTTTTACTTTAGATTTAGCTAAGAGAAAACATGTAAACCATGATATACTAGGAAGACCAAAGTGGTGGTTCATAAAGACTTTATAATTTCATTTCATTTTTGTGTATTAATACATGTTTTGAAATTAATCTATGTTTTCTATTAGCTTACACTTTTTGACTAATTTCTCGGAGTCTAACAAGACCGAGTTAAGCTTTACTGGCAGGAAAGTCTTTTAGATTGATTAAACACACACACACACACACACACACACACACCCACCCACCCACCCACCCACCCTCCCTCCCTCCCTCCCTCTGTGGAGAGAAGGTATCTTTTAGATTGATTAAACACACACACACACACACACACACACACACACACACACACACACACACTCTCTCTCTCTCCCTCCCTCCCTCCCTCCCTCACACACACACTCCCTCCCTCCCTCCCTCTGTGGAGAGAAGGTATCCTAAATCCTTTGCAATATCTTACATTCAAGCTTAATTAAAAGTATAGTGAAGTCAAGTCCTTTTTTCTAAGAGTTTGAAAATTGAAGTGTACTTGGCCTATTTCACTTTGCGCAGTTTGGCAATTACTTGTCAAACTTGAATTTATGCTAAAAATATATAGTGGTTTACAACTTTGTTGTATATCCTCTCAGTGTGAAAATAGCACGCTACCTCTTAAGTGTGTATTGACCGTGTTCAATGAAGTCAGACTCAGTGGAATTTGGCGCCTTAGTTTTATGTTTTTATTCTTTAGAGGCCCTGGTCTTTCCTTGTTTCTGAAGAATTTGGCTTTTCTGAGCTAGTCTTATACAGTCTGTCAGTGTTTCTGAGATTCAGAAGTTGATTACTGTCTGTATTTTCTTTAAATCCTTAAGGGTGGAAGTCTATAGTTTTTTTTATCACCTGATATCCTCCTGTGCTCTTCACGCTGGTAAATGAGAGTTGTCTCCTTCCCCCGTGTGAGTTTATTCACAGGAATTCAGTTTTAGTCCTTTTGCATTTTGTAATTCCAAGAATGACTAATGACATGCCATGTCTACTTGTACTGTTCTCTTTTTCTGGGGGTGACCTGGTATATATTCTCAAGCCTTTGAACTGGATTATTTTAATTGACATAAGAGATACCCATCTTATCTTTCTGTTTGCTTAATGGGAAATGGAATTTCTAATTCTGTTTTTTAATAGAATCAGAAATTAGTGTATGATTAGTGAGCTTTTTAATCATGGTCTATTAAGTATTTGATTTTAGTATGATTCTGGATGCTTTATTTCTTAAATGGCATTCTTTTATGTTTTATCAGCTCTGATGAAGTTCTGATGACATTTTATTTAAAATTAAATTTTAGAAGGTATTACACACAGATTTTTTTTTTAATGCAATTTTAAATAGAAACCATCTGAAGTATATAATCGCTGGTTCACTGTATCATCACATAGTTGTGCATATATCCCCACGATCAAATTTAGAACATTTTCATTACTCCAGAAAAGAAAGAAAAAGAAAAAAGAAAATCCTAATCCTCCCATACTCCTTATCTCCCCCTATTATTGACCCATGGTATTGATGTGTGGTACATTTGTTACTGTTGATGAAAAGAGTATTAAAATATTACTGTTAACTATAGTCCATAGTTTGCAATAGGTACATTTTCTCCCATATACTCCTCTATTATTTTTAATGCAATTTTATTGAGATATATTCACATACCATACAGTCATCCAAAGTGTACAATCAGTTGTATGTAGTATCATCATATAGTTGTACATTCATCACCACAATTTTGAACATTTTCATTACTCAAAAAAATAAAAATGAGAATAAAAATATCCCTCTATTATTAATTCCTTCTAATAGTGTCGTATATTTGCTCTAGTTCACTGTAAAACTTTTTAATATTTGTATAGTTAATCATGGACATACATAAATTTTAGCATGGTTTTATCAAACTCTGAGAAAATCTGGAATAGAAACAATACCATTACAAAGTAATGGTTTTCTGAATATAAGGGCTCTGTAAGTGGAAGTTAATAATTGGATTCTCTTTGGGCAGTATTGTTTGTGGCGGTATTGCTTCAGATTAGGAGAGTTAACTCTGGTGACTTTGTTTTTATGATTGATAGAAAAAGGAGACCAAGGTTGAAATAATGAGACTGCTTTTCATCTGAGACTTATAAAATTAGTTTCACTACTTATGTGGAAGATAGGATTTAAACAATTCTTATTAAAAAATAAAAATGTTTACGCATCTCTTTGTAGCAGCAGATTAGATAGCATTGCATCATCTTGAATTCTTGGGGTGTCTGAATTGTGTGTGCCCTGTCAGTAACTTAAAAAAAAAAACAAATCCCATAAGAGTGCTTGATTTATGGAAGTTTTCATCAGGATAGAATGGCAGCATGCATTTCCTTTCAAAATTTTATATATTTTTAATCACCTAAATTATCTTTTTGTAGCTTTTTAGAAGGTGAATTAGGGGATGGGGATATAATTGAGAGAAAGACTATACCCTGGGCTGGGATAGATCCTGTCAAGAGTTTGAAACAGTTAAGAACTTAAATGTTTAGCTATTTTACCCTTTTAGCTTTCAGTACTCTCCAGATATTTTAAATATATCTTTTGTAGAAAATTTAATTGCCAAAATTTTTATTGATCTTTAAACTCTAAAGTAGATCAGTTTTGCTTCATGAAATAGTAATTTTCATTATTAGTCTCAGGATAGTTAAGTGTTTATAAAAGCTTAATTTTTTTAAAAAGTTGAAATGATTTTTTTTTCTATGTTTACCTTATTGTAAAATTCAGTTTTATTGAGATATATTCACATACCATACAATCATCCATGGTGTACAATCATCTGTTCACAGTACCATCAGATAATTGTGCATTCATCCCCCCCAATCTATTTTTGAACATTTTCCTTACACCAGAAAGAATAAAAATAAGAATAAAAGATAAAAGTGAAAAAGAACATCTAAATCATCCCCTCCATCCCACCCTATTTTGCATTTAGTTTTTATCCCCATTTTTCTACTCATCCATCCATACACTGGATTGGATAAAGGGAGTGTGATTCACAAGGCTTTCACAATCACACTGTCACCCCGTGTAAGCTACATTGTTACACAATCGTCTTCAAGAATCAAGGCTACTGGGTTGCAGTTTAACAGTTTCAGGTATGTACTTCTAGCTATTCCAATACACTAAAACCCAGAACAGGATATCTATATAGTGCATAAGAATGCCCACCAGAGTGACCTCTAGAATCCATTTGAAATCTCCCAGCCACTGAAACTTTATTTTCTTTCGTTTCGCTCCGCCTTTTGATCAAGAAGATATTCTCAATCCCACATTGCCGGGTCCAGGCTCATCCCTGGGAGGAAGTGATTTTTTTAAAAGACTTGGGATATAAACATTTCTCATTTTCTACTGTTTTTTGCCTTAATGTTTGATAGCTTTCAACTTCTTTTTTTTTTCCTTAAATCTTCATTTTATTGAGATATATTCACATACCACGCAGTCATACAAAACAAATCGTACATTTGATTGTTCACAGTACCATTACATAGTTGTACATTCATCATCTAAATCAATCCCTGACACCTTCATTAGCACACACACAAAAATAGCAAGAATAATAATTAAAGTGAAAAAGAGCAATTAAAGTAAAAAAGAACACTGGGTACCTTTGTCTGTTTGTTTGTTTGTTTGTTTCCTTCCCCTATTTTTCTACTCATCCATCCATAAACTAGACAAAGGGGAGTGTGGTCCTTATGGCTTTCCCAATCCCATTGTCACCCCTCATAAGCTGCATTTTTATACAATTGTCTTCGAGATTCATGGGTTCTGGGTTGTAGTTTGATAGTTTCAGGTATCTACCACCAGCTACCCCAATTCTTTAGAACCTAAAAAGGGTTGTCTAAATTGTGCGTAAGAGTGCCCACCAGAGTGACCTCTCGGCTCCTTTTGGAATCTCTCTGCCACTGAAGCTTATTTCATTTCCTTTCACATCCCCCTTTTGGTCAAGAAGATGTTCTCCATCCCACGATGCTGGGTCTACATCCCTCCCTAGGAGTCATATTCCACTCAGCTTCTTTTTAAATAAGCTTTTTACTTTGAAATAATTTTAAATTTACAGAAAAGTTGCAAAGATAATATAGAGTTCCTGTACCTCATCCAATTTTATTTAGCACACTTGATGTAATAATTTTATATTACCATGGTATATTTATTTGTCAAAACTAAGAAACCAGAGTCGGGCAAGATGGCGGCATAGAGAGGAGCGGAAGCTAAGTAGTCCCCCGGAACAACTACAAAAAACCAGAAACAACTAGTAAATAATCCAGAATAACTGCAGGGGGACAAATGAAACCATCCATTCATCATACACCAACCTGAATTGGGAGGAATGCCCGAGAACACAGCATAAAATCTGTAAGTAAAACCCGTGGAACCAGGTCAGGAGATCCCCTCCCCCATAGCCCAAGCTGCAAAGCCTCCTGGTGCCAGAGAGAAGCTCTCTCCCAGCAAGCGAATACAGCTCAGCTGAGCTCCAGCTGGGGTTTTAAGTAGCAAGTGTGAACTGCTCACTACAGGTACGCATCCCCAAAAAACAGACAGAGGCTTTGGGTGACGACTGACCTTGGAGAGCCTTGGACTGGGTCTGAAGGGGGCTATCTGATTCTTTTTCGGCTCAGTGGAGAAAGCCCCAGTCATTTTCAGTTTCCAGGGCTGTGAAGCGAAGGGTGGAGACAGCACAAGCAGAGAGCGAGACCATTGAAATGCTAATGACCTTCACCTGAGGGCTCTGTCTTCTCTAGGAGGAAAGGGGTGGAGCCCTTTCCATTCAGAACCAGACCCCAGAGCCTGGGAGAACAGGGCCACACCGCCTCACACCAGTCAAGAATTATAGGCTAATAGGCATCACCTGCTGGGCAGAAAAGCACAGTGACCCGAGGCATCAAAGGGTGGAGCAATTTTCTAAGACACACCTGCAGGGAAACCAGATACTGAATATTTCTTCCCTCTGGGACCTGAGCCTGTTCTGGTCTGAGAAAACCCGATTTGGATAACCAAGGAAACCATGCCTAGACAACAGAAAATTACAACCTACACGAAGAAGAACAAAGTTATGGCCCAGTCAAAGGAACAAACGTACACTTCAACTGAGATACAGGAATTTAAACAACTAATGCTAAATCAATTCAAAAAGTTTAGAGAAGATATTGCAAAAGAGATAGAGGCTGTAAAGGAAGAATTGGACATGTATACGGCAGAAATCAAAAGTTCAAAAAACCTACTAGTAGAATCTATGGAAATGAAAGGCACAACACAAGAGATGAAAGACACAATGGAAACATACAACAGCAGATCTCAAGAGGCAGAAGAAAACACTCAGGAACTGGAGAACAAAACACCTGAAAGCCTACATGCAAAGGAGCAGATGGAGAAAAGAATGAAAAAATATGAGCAACGTCTCCGGGAACTCAAGGATGAAACAAAGTACAATAATGTACATATCATTGGTGTCCCAGAAGGAGAAGAGAAGGGAAAGGGGGCAGAAGCAATAATAGAGGAAATAATTAATGAAAATTTCCCATCTCTTATGAAAGACATAAAATTACAGATCCAAGAAGCGCAGTGTACCCCAAACAGAAGAGATATGAAGAGGCCTACGCCAAGACACTTAATAATCAGATTATCAAATGTCAAAGACACAGAGAGAATCCTGAAAGCAGCAAGAGAAAAGCAATCCATTACATACAAAGGAAGCTTAATAAGACTATGTGTGGATCTCTCAGCAGAAACCATGGAGGCAAGAAGGAAGTGGTGTGATATATTTAAGATACTGAAAGAGAAAAACCACCAACCAAGAATCCTGTATCCAGCAAAGCTGTCCTTCAAATATGAGGGAGAGCCCAAAATATTTTCTGACAAACAGACAATGAGAGACCTTGTGAACAAGACACCTGCCCTACAGGAAATACTAAAGGGAGCACTACAGGGTGATAGAAGACAGGAGTGTGTGGTTTGGAACACAATTTTGGGAGATGGTAGCACAACAATGTAAGTACACTGAACAAAGGTAACTATGAATACGGTTGGGAGAGAAAGATGGGGAGCATGTGAGACACCACAAGAAAGGAGGAAAGATAACGACGGGAACTGTGTAACTTGGTGAAATCTAGAGTATTCAACAATTGTGATAAAATGTACAAATATGTTCTTTTACGAGGGAGAACAAGCAGATGTCAACCTTGCAAGGTGTTAAAAATGGGGAGGCATTGGGGGAAGGATGCAATCAGTATAAACTAGAGACTGTAACTAATAGAATCATTGTATTATGCTTCCTTTAATGTAACGAAGGTGATATACCAAGGTGAATGCAGATAAGGGGGGGATAGGGGAGGCATGTTAGACACTTGACATTGGTGGTATTGTCTGATTCTTTATTCTACTTTGATATAAGGTTATTTTTCCTTTTGCTGCTTCCTAGCTGTCATTTTTTTTGTTTCCTCTTTCTTTTGCCTCTCTACCTTCTTTGACTCTCCCTCCTGCCTTGTGGAAGAAATGTAGATGCTCTTGCTTAGTATGAGCAGAATGTTCAGTTAGGATGAACTTAAATGTTTGGAAATGAACAGGGGTGTTGGTAGCAAGATGTGAAAATAACTAACAGCGCCGAATGGTGTGTGAATGAGGTGGAAAGGGGAAGCTCAGAGTCATATATGTCACCAGAAGGAAAGTTGGAGGTCAAAAGATGGGAATGTATAAAACTGAATCCTGTGGTGGGCAATGTCCATGATCATCTGTACAAATACTAGAAATCACTTCATGAACCAGAACATGTATGACAATACAATTAGAAGTTAATAATAGAGGGGCATATAGGGAAGAACTATATACCTATTACAAACTATATACTACAGTTAGTAGTATTTCAACATTTTTTCATAAACAGTAACAAACGTACTAAATCAATACTAGGAGTCAACAATTGAGGGGGTTGCTTAGGGATAGGGGAGGTTTAGAGTTTCCTTTTCTTTTTTTCTTTTTTCATCTTTCACTTTATTTCTTGTCTGGAGTAATGAAAAGTTTCTAAAAATTGAACAAAAATTAAGTGTGATGGATGCACATCTGTATGAGGGCAAGTGATTGTACACTTTGGATCTTTGGATAATTGTATGGTATCTGAACAATCTCAATAAAAATGGAAAAAAAAAACCTAAGAAACCAACATTGGTATGTTACCATAAACTAAATTCCAGAATTTATTCAGATTTCATGAGTTTTTTTTCATTAATGTCCTTTTTCTGTTCCAAAATCCAATCCAGGATACCACATTGTCACGTCTCCTTAGTCTTCTCTGATCTGTGACAGTTTCTCAGTCTTTCCTTGTTTTTCATGACCTTGATAGTACTGGTCAGGTATTTTGTGGAATGTTCCTTAATTTGGGTTTATCTGATTTTTTTTTTCTTCCCCTCATTAAACCGGGGTTGTGGGGGTTTTGGAAGGAAGACCACAGAGTTGAGTGCCTTTCTCATCACATCATATAAGGGGATATTTGGTTAAAGTAGCGTTTCCCAGGTTTCTCCATTGTAGAGTTACCTTTTTCCCTTTCTGTACTCTGTTGTTTGGAAGTGAGTCATTAAAATTAGCCCACACTCAATGGGGGAGGGGGGATTAAGCTCCACCCACTGGAGGCAGGAATAGGTTTTGGCTTTTGATTATAATACATTAGTTCATTAATCTTAGTTTTTAGTGGCTTTTGTACAGATGGAAGTTACATTCCATTTTGAATGTAAATTGATGCTGCCTTGTTGGAAATAAGCTGAAATTTAAATAAATGAGGTCATGGCTAGGGAATATACGGATTTGGTGGATTTGTTTACTTAGCAATATGCGTGGCAATTTAAATTTTGTGTGTTTGGCTGTTTTTAGAGATATAATATTTGTGTATTAAAACAGAGACACCCTTGGATAAGTACATAGGTATTAGTTAAGAGTGTCATGACTCAAACTTTTAAGAGTTTTAGACTGGGAAGAGAATTTGGTGTTGGCAGTGATAGAATGCTATTATGTTCTGTATAGTTTCTTATTCACTAGTTATAAAACACAAGAGAGAAGAATATATTCTGATCAGCAGCTAATTCCAGTGAAGGTTTATTATTTTGGCTCATAGAAACATTTTATCTTAAAGGATTGTATCTCTCACCATTTTGAAGTTCTATTTGTAGTTTCTATTTGTAGTTTCAATGAAAATCTTGATATAACTTGTAGTTGGCAGTTTTCACCAGAAATTCAATTATTATAGAAAGATGAACTGTTTGAATAGAACTTCACTTATTCTTAACTTCGGTAGTTTCTAATTAATTGAAGCTTACTCCTTCAGATGAGAACTTGTTTACTTTGACAGTTATTGGTGTTAAGTATTTTTATTTTGGCTGGTCTTTTTCCTGTTTTCTTCTCTCTCCATAGGAATAACACTGACTGACTTCTATGATGGAAGTCTTAAAGTATATACAGTGCATTGCTTTCTTGAGCAAAGTATATTCACAGTTGAAGCTATTGGGTAAGTGACCTCTGGAAAAGTAATAGTGTGAGGTATTAAAATTCATTCAAACCTGTTTGGTTTTTAGGCTAAAAAGTTAAGCCAAAGTATCTCTCATGGGCTTCCTTTAAAATAGCGGGGGAGAAAGGTGGAAATTGAGTATTGATGGCAAGTATCTTTAAATTACTTAGGAATATGATGATAAATTTTGTAATTTGAGATTGTAGAGGATAATTCAAAGTTTGTCATTTTATGAATACACCTGTATTTTTGTGTGTTATGTAAGTCAGAAGTGTTTGTAACCAGCTGTTAATTGGTTTAGAAACCCTGATGGTGCATTTTTACACCTTTGGCCTTAAATAATGCCAGCGCCTGGATGTCATGTAGTTGCTAAGAGTTAATAGTATGGCACTTAATACCTTCTTACTGGCTTGATGACTCTGGGCAGGTGTTCAACTGGTGTTTTTGTACTCCTGTCACCCCAAGGTTCCTGTGCTCACTCTGAGTGCCTGGGAAGCCATTTGTAGTGAACAAAGCTGGTACTGTCTTAATGGTATCCACCTTTTCCAGATTCATCTTTGTACTTTTTCCAAAAAAATCTCTTAGTAGCAAGTAGCTCAATTCTCTACCGCTGGCCCAGTCTCTACTTCACTCTACCTTTCTTATCCCCTGTTACTTGTTCTATAGTGTGTTACTTTTCATTCTAATATATTTCACATTTATTCTTACAGCATCCCTGCTTTGAGATGTTGTGATTTATTAAAAACCTGAACTACACAGATCATTTGAAAGTGCTGAGGTCCTAGAGTAAAGTCCTTGTGGTGAGGGGTTTGGAGCTGACTAGGGTTTGTCCATTTGTCCCTTATAGCACACATTTCACTTGGCATTTGTAGTAGGTGCTGAGGAAACACCTGTTAAATGATTCGGATAAATAATAAACCACAGGGGTTTCACAAGTCCTTGTCTTTGGTATTTATAGTAGAAACAATATGGAAATCATGCTGGAGAGGAGCAGAAATTCCTCAGATGATGGAGATTTCAGTTCTTTTATATATAGATACTATTTGCCTTTTCATGTACACTGTTGGTTTTCATATGTAACATGTATTTGTGTTCTGAAATTGTCCTAAAGCTAATACTTTAGCTTACCAAATGTCATTTTCAAATGATTTCTTTTAAGATTCTGTTAAGATTAAGTTAAGATTCTTTGATTGCCAGTATTACTTAAGATCAAAGGAAATTATTAAGATTGTGCATTGAGGAAAAAAACAGCTGAACCCTTTGTTACTTCACTTATGAAATAGAATACCTTAAACTCATGTCAGTCATGGAGCTTATTAATACTCTATTTTATACTTTGTAAAGTGCCTCAATTTCTACCTTACACATTCATCAGTTCTAGAGGTACATTTTACTAGTTTAAGATTTAATACCACCAACTTCTTGGTCTGCTAGGACTTCATTAAGGACCTTTATTTTGTTTTTATTTGTACTTTTCAGTCATAGTCTGTTAGGAAAGAGATTATTTCATTTAAGAAATGCTCTAGCAACTTAAAACTGTAAAAATGATATGGTTTTTTTTGAAATGTGTTTTTTTTTTAATTTTTTGATAAAAAAGTTAAAAAAAATGATATGGTACCTCTTGTTTGTTACTCAGAATAATGTGGAAAATACTTAAAAATAACCAGATATTTAAAATCTCTTTTTAAAGATAAAAAAACTAAGGCTTCGTGTAAATGACTTGTCTGTGGTCATAAGGCTATGAAAGGGATTAAAAGCAAGTCTTTTTTGGCTCCAAAGCTGGTGCTTTTTCTGCAAGTTATATGTTGGCTCTCTGATTTATTTAAACTGGATATATACATAAATATATCTTTTCTGTTGATGATGCAGGTATGCTTGGGTTAAGGTAGAACCAATTTTTGTTCCTTAGTGTATTGGCAAATTGTTTAATCATTTGAACTCTAACACAGAGGTTCCAAAGTGTGGCCTGAAGTCCCCTGTGGGTTCTTGAGACAGGTATGGGGACTGTAAGGTCCAGACTAGTATCTTAGTAATATTAATTTATTTGCCTTTTTTCTGTATGATGTTTGGTGCTGATGGTGTCCTTTGGGTCCTCAGTTTTTAAGAATGTAAAAGGGTGCTTGGATCAAAAAGTTTGAGAACTGCTATCCTAACAGATGTATTTGAAATAGAAGTTGTCACATTGTTATAAAGTCTAGGACAAGATTATTTGGACCTAGCATAGTGTCTGGCATGGTAGTAGGTTCTGTAATAATAAAGTTCTTGAATCAGATTGACCTGAGTTATACAGTAAACCATGTAAATATGTATTTAGCCAAGAAGGAAAATGGGTGTTGTGTGAAGATGCCAGGTGTTTTTGTTAGTAAAGAATGTCAGGTTTGCATCATATTTTATAAGTTCTAAGATATTTTTGTCCACCCTTAACATCTTTGAAATTGGAATGTGAGTCACAGTTTATTTGGCAGCTTTTTTCTTTTTTGATAGTACTTAAAAAAAATCCATGTATGCCATGGATTTGACAAAATATGGTAGTATCTTTTTTTGTCTGCTGAGGAGGAAAATACACGTTGAATAGCAGTTCAATTCTTAGGCTACAGAATATGCTGCATTAAATTAGTCTTATCAGTTACTGAGCTGATTCTGGGGAGTTGACAATGGCCTCATTGTTGGAATATTCCATTCATAAAGCATTTACCTTTATGCCAAACCAGTAGACTAGACTCCAGAATCCAGGTTCTTAAAATAAAATATAAAGCTGATAGAAATTTTGTTTTTTACTTGCAAAATTATGTTTCTTATTCTGATTGTTGATGGGAACCTAGCGGTAAGTACTGAGTTATTCAAAGGCCTTAGAAAGTTTTGGAACCTTGGAAAAGGGATGAAGAAAAGTGACAGTATTAAAATTTTAAAAATTTGTTAAGTGCATGACTGAAGCTTGAGGAATTAAACTGCAAGTTTACTTTTGGCATCAGTTATTCTGATTCTGAGTATTAATATTTGATCTACATGGTGTTATGAGAACCTGGGATGTGCAGATGCTTACTTCTTCATCGATAGAGCATGTTCTTTTGTCTTGAATAGGTCTATTTAAAGATAGTAGTAGTTATTGGATACTATTGTTATTCTTGTGCATCTGTATAAAAGGGAAAGATTAGGACCATAACATGAAGATATAAAGATCCTATATAAGTAATTAACATAAGCTCCCTTAAAAAGAAATTTTAAAAGGATGTAGGTTAGTACCTTGGAAAAATCTAGTGTTGAGTCTAGTGGAGAAGGCTTCCTGGAGGAAGCTGAATGCCATAGAGACCTGGAGGTAAATAGGCAAGAGGGCATTCTGGAGGGTGGGAGGTGACCTAGTTTGATTAAAGGATCAAAGGTTGTGAATTAATCAGTGTAAATACAGATGTACTGGAGTGCAGCTTGTGACCAAAATTGTGTGTGGTCATAAGGTAAAAAGGCTGAGCTTTTTGCTTTTTATGATCTTAATAGATACTCTGGAACCAGGAGGGCTGTACCTGATACCTTGCTAGAGGTATGATCTCTCATCATCATCAGTCAACCAAAGCAGGATTCTTTTTTTTTTTCCTTTAAACATTTTGTTTTGAAATAATTTAAAACTCAGTAGGACTGTTGCAAAAATAATACAAACCCCTTACAGAGAACTCTGAATACCCACCTACCCCCAGATACCCAGATCCACCAATTTTAATTTGCCACATTTGCTCTATCATTCTACCTATCTATCCATTTATCTCCCAGCCCATGTATGTATAGATGTATGTATCTGTCTGTCTGTTTTCTGAACATTTGAGAGCAGGTTGCACATACCATGTTCCTTGAACACAATACTTCCATAAATTTTATGAACATTTATAGACATTTCCTAAGAACAAGGATATTCATTATATAACCACCTTAATTGCAGGTATCAAGTTCAAGAAATTTAACATTCTTATAAAACTTAGAGTACATATTCCGATTTTTTCATGTGTTCCAATAATGGCATTTTGAGCCCTTTCTCAAAGGAAGATTTTTGGTAAAAAAATTTACCCACAGAGGTTGTTGAAATTTGATCATGAATTGGCAGGGCTTATGGAAGGAAATGAATAGTTGGATGCCACATTACATGAGAATGATTAAGATAGTATTTTGAAATGCATATACTTTTTCAGATACATCCTACATGTGAGGAAGTGAGATACGTCCAAGACTATTGACTTTAGTCACACATTTGGATTTTTTTCTGGCTCTGCCTTCATATCCTCACCCCAAAAATGAAGAAAATACCACATTAGAGGATTGTTTTGAGGATTATATGAAATAATTTAGCATGTAATTGCTTAAATAGGTCAGTTAGAATTGTAGTTGGCTGCTAGTAACAGATCTGAAATAATGTAGCTATAATGTGAAGTTGGCAGGTAGGCAGTTAAGGGCAGGTTTTACGTTATCAGGGACCCGGATTCCTTCTGTCTTTATACCCAGCCATCTTTAGTTTATGGCTATAGACCATATAGGTCATTCTTGCCATTGCATTGTGTTATGTGCGAGGAGGGTAAGGCAAAGGCTTAACACTGCGTCTTCCCTCTACCCCAACCATCAAAGAGCTTTTCTCGGTGTCACTTCTTAGGAATTGCACTTATGTCCTTGCCAGAAATGTCAGCTGATGATCCCTAGCTGCAAGAGAGACTGGGAAACAAGTCTTTTTGATTGCCCAGAAGAAAATCAGGATTTTATTAAGAAAGAAGAGAATAGGTATTAGGTAGCTAGCAATGTCTGCTATAGTCAATGTTAAGTTTTATTTTTTCCTTCATTTATATATTTGGGAGCATTATAATTTAGACCTAGGTCCCCATAAAATGTCCCATGCTTTGGATTTTTGTTCATAAAATTTAACTTTTACCTTTATCCCATGTCTTCCCAATTCTGCTTTGCTGAGGAACTTATGATAAAGTTATATACCCTCAGGCATTAAAGGAGAAGGAAAAAAAGTTAACTTACCTTGACTCTGATGCTCAGTGGCTGTGAGACTTGGGAGCTTTCACTTCCTTCTTGAGTGTCTGTTTCCTTATCTTTCGAATAAGGAATTGGTTTAGATGATCTCTGTCTTTATCAATTTGAATATTCTAATTGTATCTGTAGACATTTTGCATGTAACTCGGGTGTGTGTGTGTGTGTGTGTGTGTGTGTAAATTATAGAAGACCTTTACAGCCATATGTATAGCTGGCTTGGCCTCTTAGGGAATAGAGAATTGAAATAACTTTATAACATAAAATAAAAAAAATTTTTTTTAATCTTATTTATCTTTGAAGATAGATAGGGTAGTAAAAATAAATTCTGCAATTTATTTCCTTGGTATGAATTTTTACTAGGGGTTTTTAGAAGTATAAAATACAAAGCCCTTGACATCTTCATTTCTAATTTTGAAATACAGCAGTAAAATATTACTTCATATTTAGAAACCTGTGTTAATGTTAAGTTTGGGTGGAAAAGCCTCTATCTTATGCTGGTAATGAATAGTCATTGCTGTTCTTTCTAGAAATGGATCCCTGGAATTAGTTGAAGTATAATGACAGTATAATTATTAAAATGCAATCCAATGTTAACTTGTCACCTGCTTATCTAAGAATTCAAATGCTTTGTTTACCATGTTCAAATCAAACTTTGTTCAACTCTACGAATGTATCATTTGTTGCCATTCATAGTCCCACTGTGATTAAGGCAAGATATTATGGTCCCTGTCTGGCAATGGGGAGTAGCCAAATTAATAATGCCTTCTGATTCTGTCCTGTGGGGTGAGTGTATCTGTTCACTTTATGTTCCAGGAGAGGGATATTGGTGGTTCCCTTGTATTTTATTTGTTTTGTTTTTCATGTGAAGTACATTTAGAGAGACAGTATTGTATGGTAGATGGGATAATGCCCTTGTTAGAATTCTTTCAAATAATTATGTGATTTCAACCCAGTATATTTCTCCTTTGTTCCCTAGTGTTAATATCAGTCACCTTAGATGTGTGTAATTTTAATTGGGATATTTCAACTAATTACTAGGTAAGAGCAAAGTGTTCAATTGTAGATCCTTTTACTTAAGTTTGGCTTATTAGTTGGATATGTACTGATGAAGAAACTGTTATCAGTTTTATGGTTTTTTAAATTACTACGTAACTTCTAGTCATGTAAAATGTATGTAAGCTTGCCCAGAAGGAAGAAAGGGCTGCTTTAAATTATGACTAAAAATTGCAGAACCATTTCTGGGGCAGCAGTAATATTTACTAATTAAAATATAGTAGAAGGCCTTTAACTTAGCCATATTGTAGTCTTTTTTTTTTTTTTTTTAGCTGCCACATTTTTGTAGGTAAAATCAAACTACAAAAGCAGGTAAAACATCATTTTATTCTGGAAGTTAGTTGATAAGGGTAATTCAGTTTATCTGTATTGATTTGCATAATGATTGCAATATTAAGTTTCTTGCTCAACAAATATTGGTTGGAAATTTTTCTTCCCAGTATACTATGAAAAATCTCAGATTAGTCCACTTTTTCTGCCCTTAGCAAATATAGAATGGCAAGTATAATTGAGGTCTAATACACTAATAGTAATACCTGTTACAGAGGGACTTTGCACCAACTGAGATTGTGTTTGTTGGTTGGTTAGCATAGTATCAATACATACACACTCAAATGTTAGCTTTTTTTAAAAAAATTACCATATATGTGGAATATATATTGATTTGGAAGTATAGATACACCAGAATAGATTTTTAAAGTTACTCTTTAAAAAACATATATTTTAGCCATTTGCTGATTTAAAAATGTTTTTAAAATGATGAAATATTTTGAACACAGCAAATATGAAGAATAATAAAATGATAATAGTACAGCATCCATTATCCAGTTTTGTCAGATCTTAACATTTTGCTTTATTTGCTTTGGAAATTCTGGTTTTTTTTGTTTGTTTGTTTTTTAAATAAATAAGACCTGAAGTTATATTGAAGTCCCCCATGAAACTCTCCCTGTTCTACTCCCCTCCAATACACTAAAAACTAAAAAGGGATTATCTATATGGCACAGAAGAATACCCTGTACAGTGACCTCTCAACTCCATTTGAAATGTTTCAGCCACTGAAACTTTATTTTGTTTTATATCTCCTCCCCCTTTTGGTCAGGAAGACTCTCGATCCCATGATGCTGGGTCCAGGCTCATCCTGGGGTCACGTCTTGCTTTGCCAGGGAGATTTAAATTCCTGGGAGTCATGGACATTCTTTTTTGCGAAGATATTGTCAGTCTTTGTCTCTCTTGCTATATCATGGCAATATGAATCTAGTTGAAAAAACTTCCTTTAGAATGCTTAGAATGCCTCTTGATTGCACGTGTGTGTGTGTGTGTGTGTGTGTGAGAGAGAGAGAGAGAGAGAGAGAGAGAGAGAGTAGGAGATCTCTTTGGAATCCTTGCTTTTTGGCATTCCTTAGCTGCCACTCCTTTTTAGAAGGAGCTTTTGTCTTGCTTTATGGCATGAAAATTAAAGTCTGCCAGTAATTTAGAGACCAGGTTGGAGAGACTTATAATATTTTGAAATTCTCAGTGTTTTAAAAGAATTAACATGTTAAACATACAGAACAGAACAGTAAGTACTTGTTGGCATATGTGTGTTTGGTATTAACTCTTGGTAGTAAGCCTTACACCTGTTAGTTTCGAGAGAATCCAGAGTTACGTTAATTGGGATGTTGGGGCAACTGAGTTATAATTGCATAGATATTATTTTTAATGTAGGAAAATTCTATGCAGGTAGATTAACTCTTCTAAACCTTATAGTTCAAAGTTTTAGTTGTCTTTCCTAGTTGCTTGATATTTTAAAAATATATACTTCTGTTAATGATATTTCTACAAAATAAAGGCTTTTGATTAGTTTGGGACTTAATCCAGGGAGAGCCCTTACTGAGAGAACCAAGCTTGGAATTAAAAAAACTAGACAGAAACTTGCATTGCTCAGTATCCCTGCCTGTGCCCTTCCCTCTCAGAAAACACCCTCTCAGCTTTGTCTTCTGTTACCCACCCAGCCACACACACAACAGTCTAGTACTGTTTTGTTTACTTCCTGTCTTTGGCAAATGTAATACATGCTAATACCTTGGCAGCAGAAGTCCCTACTGGATCAGTTGGATACAAAGTGACTGTTCTAAAAGAAATAAAATGAAACAGCAGAATCTTGGATTTGTAGGCAACACGTGAGACTGAGCAAATGAGACTTTTGCAGGTGGTTTGGCCATTAGCTCTGAGCACACTAAGAGTGTATCTGGGCAAGTGGACAGGATGTTCTCTGTGTGTACTGTATAACCTTGAAACCTTGCATCTATTTCCATTTCCCCAGGAATGAAATCTAAAACAGAAAAACTTCTTTCCTTCCCCTCAGCTTTCAAAACAAAAGGAAGGCAAGGCTTGTATATCTGAATTAGACTGTTGCCTTGTGCTGGGTTTGATTTTCAGTGAGAGTGTATTTTTTTTTTGTCTGTTAGAACTTGAGCATAGATAATGGTTAAAAGTAGGGAAGAAAACAAGAACAGTAGCCACCTGGTGTGCATATTCTATAACACAGTGGCTGAGAAATTTAAAGCAGATCTGTTAACATCTATATAAGCTGAGTATGTTGAGTTCTGTGATGAATAAATAAAGCTAATGCTGTATCTGAAGACCGTTTTTTTGTTTTTCTAAGATAGCCTTTGAATTGGATATATTTAATGGCAGAGGGCTTCTATGGTAAGCCAGTTATAGTCCCCATTAAAACTATGTGTTTAGGGTATTAGAAGCCTGGAGTAAATGTAATTATGCACCTATTAAAAAAGCTAGTCATTCGCAGAAAAATTAACAGGTGCAGGAATATGAGCCATTTGGAAACTTAAAATGCATTTGAGAAAACCCTCCGAGAGTTGGAAGGCTTTATGGATTTTTTTTTTTTGACTTACTAATAATTGAACTTGGTATGAAAAGCACATTTTAGTTGGATGGACTTAGGAAGCTGGTAGAGGTCAAATAATTTTTTTATAGATTGCTTTTGATCTGATCCTAGATCCTGAACTAATGATTGGGAAGATAATCTTTGGGACTCAACATTTTTATGACTTTTGGGATGAGGTTGGGGCTCAAAAGGTAACTGTGTTGGGGCCAGGGAAGGCAGTTTCTTTTTGAAAAGCAGGCAGATTTAGGGTCTTGGGCCACTTAGCCAATCCTGTTTTGTTTCTTTCTTTTTGGGTTGTGCACAGGTGCAGGCAGGCTGTTTTACAGAGTTGAAGTTCTGCTGCTAAACAGATGCCTTTCTGTTTCAGTGTTTCTTCCCTGGTGCTCTGAAAACCCTATGTGGAAAAATAGTCCTGTTCTGTTCCGAGTTTAAGGTTGTTGCCTGCATGAAAGCACTGGCAGTATTATTTAGTATTTATTTTAAAGTTTGAGGCAGGGGATGAAGAAAACTTCCTGCTATTTAACAAATGGAGCCAAATCACTATTGTTTGTCTCTGGGGAATGTGTTTCTAGAAATGTACGTTTCCACCACTTCTTTAAAGCTGTAAAAGTTGATTTCATAGGCTCAGGGGAAAATATTGCTGCCCTTAGATCAGTTCCAGGGCAGTTGGAAGTTGAATTGATCAATTTGGTCAATAATTTAATCTGATAAAAAGCTCTTTATTAAATATTTACTATGTGCCAGACAACAATAATAATAATAGCTAACATTTGAGTGGATCCTGTGCCAGCCACCATGCTTTACCATACTGTATATCTTATTTCATCCTCAGAATAACCCTAAGAGGTAGGTACTATTGTTGTCATTTTCTCTATTCTACAGATGGGCTCCCCAATCTCCCCTGCTCCCCAGTCTCATGCCAGTTAGGTTACAGAGCTGGAAACTCAGGCCATCTGATTTCCAGAACCACTAAACTTCTGTAGATGGCAGTACTGATAATTCCCTGAATGGTATGGCAAGGAGGATGGTCTTATTTCCCTGAAGGAGCAGGCTCAGAGAAGATAAGTAATTATCACATGGTTAGTGTTGAAATAAAAATTCTAATCCAGGTTATTTTGAAGTGAAAGTCTGTGTTCTTTCCATTGAATGTGTCCTTTTACCTTTTAGAGTACATTACTGTGATATCTGATTTACAGCCCTCTTTTTTTTTTGTTAGTTGGTTGCCCTCAGTTTATGAAGGTGGTCATTTAAAAAGTTCCTTTTTGAGGTGGTTGTTTGGAACTCAGACTACATTTTCTGCTGGCAGCAGTGCTGTGCCTGTATGTGGTTCCTGGGCTGTCTAGCCAGAGCCTGTTGGCAGAGGTGATACACTTCCTCTCCTTAAGCCATGATACCAACGTGGGTTCCCAGACCTGCGCAGAGTTCATGGGAGGAAGAGAAGCAGATATGTGTTCCTGGTTTCCAGATTCTGTTTGTCCCCTTACAGATGTTCTCCCCCCTGGTATAGGGGCAAAGTATAAAGTATGGGGCTGTGGTTAGGTACAGAGGCTCTGAGGTCAGGCCTGGGTTCTGATTGTGGTTGCACCAATTACAGGTTCTCCCACCACCTCTCCACTAGGTTTTTAACCTCTCCAAGGCTCAGTTTCCTCATCTCTAAAATGGAAATGGTTAAGGTTCCTCATGGATTATTGTAGGGTTTGAATGAGACAAACATGCATTCAGTGGTATGTGGTCCAGAATAGCATCGGGACATGGTAGGTGTTAAAGAAATGATGTCTTTGGTGGTAGAGATGGTGGTGATTTATTCTGTTACGTGGTCCGTCTCTTCTGTTACCAAAGATTTTTGTAGAAGTGAATAGTTTCTGAAGTAGACTCTGTAACATTCTGAATTGGATATAAGGTGAAGTTTGCAATTCCCTTTATTCTGTGCTCAGGTGTAAATTAATAAATTGCCTTGTAATTTAAATACTGTGTCATCTTATTGATCTCATAAATTTTGATATACTTTAAAACCTTGACTTTAATTGGAAATACATTTGGTTGTGTTGAACCACATTACTTAAGGATTGAGCGTAAACTTTGATGAATGGCTTTGATGTTAACAGCTTTTACGAACCTTTTAAGTTTTGTTGCATTTTAAAAAATTTTACACTTTATCTTTTTGTTTCTCAGATGAAGAAACTGAGGTCAGAAGTAGAGATGGGCTTTGCACAAGGGCTGTTAACCAAATACAGGCAGAGGAGGGCAGACTTTTTCTGTAAATTGCCAAAGAGGAAATTTTTAGGTATTGTGGGCCCTGTGGTCTTTGCTGCAGCTACTCAGTTCTGCCTGTTCACCTCTGCTGTTGCAGCCTGAAAACGGTCACCCATAATACGTAAATGGATAATGGATGTGGCGTGTTCCAATAAAACTTTATTTATAAAGATAGGCAGTGGGCCATAGTTTGTGTACTCCTGGACTAAAGGATAATTTTCAATTCTCTCTCATCTTAAAGCTCTACCTTGGTCCTACATCTTATCCTTTGCTGTGAACTGATTAATATATGTGTATCTTCAGTTGAGTTTTTTCCCAAACACCAGTTTAGCATAGCTGCTTGCCTTCTGAGCATCTGTTCAAGAATATCCCAACAGGCTTCTGGAACTTTAACATGTCTAATACTGAGTTCAGTGTATCATATCCTCTAAACTCAGGTGGCAGTCTGTGGGTTTTTTTTGTTCACTCTTCTGTTGCTCAAGTGGGAAACCTGTGTATCCTCTCAGCTCCTCCTTCATCTTGTTTATTTTACTCCCTTGAGATCTTTATTCTCTCCATCCCCTTACTCTATTCTTGCTTTAGTCAGACCCTCATTGTTTTACCTGGACTGTTGTAAATAATCTCACAGTTTAGGGCTCCCTGCATCTAGTCTCTGTCTCCCTCCGGTCTGCCTCTTGTTTTGCTGCCAGAGTGATCCTGTTTTTAGTATGTCTGATCATGCTACTTAAAACTCCTTAGTTGCTCCTCATTGCCTATGGTTTAAAGCCTTAGTATAAAAGTCAGTTTTTTAGAGAGCTTAGTGCTGTGCTGCACCCACCCCTCCAGTACACCAACCTTCTCAAAAGCCAACTCCTAACTATTCTACACAGTCATTTTCTCTACTTCTGGCTAACTTTTGTTTAATCTTAAATATTCTTCTCAAGCTTTGCATCTTTCTTAAAGCCTCCCTTGATCCCTTCACCGCTCCTCCTCTCCATCCTTCATGTTTGGTATAGATGCTTTTCCTGTCTTCCTATATGGTTTAATAGCACCCTTTGTTTTCATCTCAGATAAGCAGTTACCGCTTATAATCAGCTGTTTGCTTGTGGCTCCAACTCCCACCTCTTCCAAACTGTTCCTTGGAGAACAGATCCTGTATCTTTATCCCTTTGTCCCCAGCTCCTAGAACTGTACATTGCACACCTGGGCTTGTGCATTATGCAGAATGGGGTGAGATGGTAAATATTTATTAATAAAGAGGTGGGGCAATGTGTACATTTTTCTTCCCATTTTGGGGGTGGGGTGGGGTGGTTCCTTTTCCCACTCTTCCAGGGGAATTAGAACTCTTTAGATGGTGGCAAGGGAAAGGGACTTCCTTGGGCTAAGGGGTTTGGTACAAAGGATACTCAGTGGACAGGCTTGGAGCTCAGAACTGTCCCCTTGTATGTTCATGTCCTGGCAGCTTGCCCCCCCCCCCCAGCACTGGTTCTTAATCTGGGGTGTAATCAAAAGTTTGTGGGGTACTTCATCAAAGTATAGATGTCTGATGAATACCTTATCCACCATTACTAATGGAGCAGAAGGTGTCAATACCCTGATGATTCTTCTATGCTTGTATTTCTTCTTCCTATTTCCAATAATTTTTCACACCTGAAATTCTCTCTGTGCTCCTTTTGATATTATTTAGCTCTTCATGGCTATTTTTCCTATATTTTCTTTTTTCCCTTCCTCTGAGAGAGAGGGGCTCCATTTGCAATGAGGTTCAAATAATGAAAATGTTAGTGTCTTGATACAGAACTCTGAATGCATTTACATAGAAACATTGGTATAGATGAGGGTTAACATTCGGAAGTGAAATAATATACTTCAGATACAAATGAGTTAAGTTGGCTTTTATTCCTGAGAAATTACATGCTGGGATCTAAGTAATGTACTTAAGAATATTTGAAATAAAATTTGAAGTCTGTTAGTTAAGGACTCATGAAATCAGACCTGCTGTAGAGAACATTGGTCCTATACCTCTTGCCATACCTCCCTCCTATACTTGTATTTTTTTAACTTTGCAAATAGGAACCCTGTAAAGGCAGCCTATCTTGGCGGGAATCTTAGGTTGGCCCCTAAAAGGTGGCTTGGAAAATGGGAAGGAGGTACTTATTTGTATTTCTCTGCAGTCAAGTTAGAAGGTTTCAAAACAATTATTTGCTGTCATACTTAGGAGTACACTGCTGGTTTTGAAATTGAGCCTATGCAGATAGTTAGCTAGGGCCTCTAAAAGAAGAAACCTGTTTATTCTTAAGTGACTGCTTAGTTATCTACGTGACAAATGAACCATTTTGTTTCAGAGATGTGAAATGGGCATCTATAATAGGTTTTGAAACTAAAGTTAAGGCAGCTCATCTCTTCCCAGTAGGGTTTCTCTGGAAAACCCTCTTTATTCTATTGAGATGCAGCTAGTTTGATCTAGGAAAGTATATTCCAATAATAGGCCCATACAATTAGCCTTTACTATAATGGAGTGAATGCTGGATTTTTTGTGCATTATCATAAGAAATTGGTGTTAGGCCCAGGTGACCCACATAATAAGTAGAAAATCATTGAGAGACTCAAAACAAA
Source organism: Choloepus didactylus (assembly GCF_015220235.1). NCBI lineage: Eukaryota > Metazoa > Chordata > Mammalia > Pilosa > Megalonychidae > Choloepus > Choloepus didactylus. The sequence continues at coordinate 62,357,259 of NC_051311.1, forward strand.
AGTTTCTGTCTTACTCATAGTCATGCTTTAGACTCATATAAGTAAGTTTTATACTCTTGGTAACCATCTATTGGTGGGATTAAGAAATGTTTGCTTTAGAACTATGTCCTTGTTTTAAGTGAGAAGAAAATGTCGAAGGACTCATTTAGTACCATATTCATACTAGACCTTGTATAGAAATGACATAATGGTGTACTGATGAATGTTGAACAACCGTCTTGCACAACAGTGTGTAATAAAGCTCTGATTTGTAGCATTTGCTTATTTCTGAGGTGTGAATGCTCCTACCATGACTGATTGCAGGTTACCAATGTGATGTCACTGAACTTGAAATTGGGGAGAGATGCACATAACCAGTTGGCTTCACACCACGAATCACCCCAGCTGTCTAATGTTACAGAATTTTACAGTCTGCGTTTTTGATACTCATCTCATTTTTGTTTTTACTTTGTCTTGTTTGTTAAAATTGGCCTTACTGAAGTATAATTTACATATAATAAAATTTCAGCAATTTTAAGTATACAGTTTAAGTTTTGACAAATGTATGCCCTGTCACCATGATGATACAGAACATTACCGTTACTCAGTCTACACACAGTTGCCAGATTAATTTTTCTAAAATCTTGTTTTACATTTATCACCCACCAGTGCATAAAACCTTCACTGGCCAGATACTGTCCATTGGATAAGGTACAAAACTCGGGCCTGGCCCTTGACTGTCTTGCCTCTTGTCTACTTCTATGACCTTTTCTACCAATGTCTGGCTACATGAAACTCTTATTCCAAGAAAACTGATCTTGTTCCTAGCACAGTTCCTACATCTGTGCCTTTGCTAGTCTGTACCCTGCCTGCAGTACTTCTTTCGCCTCACATTCCTTTTTGCCTTGGGTGTCTTGCCTTTCCTTTATAGTCTAGTTCACATCCCATTTTCTTCTTATATAATCTAGTCTTACTCCCTTAACAGACCTATCATACCACTTATTTTAGCACTTGGATTGTATTGAAATCCAAGGATTTTGAAGAAGTTGTTTGCTCTTCTCCAGCAAAGTTGTAAACTATGATAGGAAAGAAAATGTACAACTCAATTTTTAGCACTTAGCTTTGCTTAAAAAAAAAAAAGTCTTTAAATAAATGGTTCTTGATGACAAACTTTTCAGCGGCTCTTCCAATTCAGTGTGTCACAGATGCAGTAGGATTGTTGGGGAGAGTAGTGCTGGGCTGCATCACAGATTTAGAGACTGAAGGTTTGAACTGTCATTGAATGTAAATTGGTAGTGATGTCTCTTAAAGCTGGCCTTTGTCTCTGCCTTGAAAATTCATCCAAAGCTTCATGGACTTTGGACTCTTGGCAAGGATTAAACATTTAAACTAGGTCCCCAAAGGAACCAGTTTTATTTCACTTTTTGAAGTACTGGTAAGAAGTCAGTAGGGTGTATCGCATTGATTTCCTTCCTGTCCCAGGAAGTCATTTTATAGTATTCTAAAAGAACTTACATGTCTTTTTCAATAGTATCACTATAAGTATTTTTTTATTTAAAAACTTTTATTTTCCCTGTGAAAAATTGCAGATTTACTTGTTAAAAGCTGACATTGAATGATAACCTAACAAATACTACTTAGAGAACAATTCTAGGTGCCCATCTGTGTTCCTTTCTCCTTAGCCTTCCTTGCAGGCTTCACCTCCTCTTCCATCCTTTAAATATTGAGTCTCCTGAGGACTTCATAATTGGTCTTCATCTGTTGTTAGTTTTCACAGTTTTCTCGGGTGATATCATCTGTTATCACCTGAATACAAGTTTCCCTAAAATTGAAATCCCAAACTTCTTGAGCTTCGGTCTTGGATAGTGTTGTATATTGAATCACACCTGCCTCAAAGACCAGTTCACATCCTAATCCTTGGTCCTGTGGATGTGAACCCGTTTGTTAATAGGATCTTTGAAGATGTTATTAGTTAAGGTGAGGCCAGACCGAATCAGTGTGGGCTTTAATCCAATATGACTGAAGAGCTTGTAAGAAGAGGAAATCGGACACAGTAATGGTAGGAGGCAGGAGATGGATGGCCATGTGGTGGAGGCAGAGATGGAAATATGGATTGCTGTCCCACCACCACCTGAACAATATAAACTTTGGAGAAATCACAGCCTGCTAATACCTTGATTTTGGACTTCTAGCATTCAAAACTATGAGACAAATTCTGGTTGTTTAAGCCAGCTAGTTTGTGGTATTTGTTTAGCAGCCCTAGCAAACTCAGACAGATGGCCAAATGCCTACTGGACATTTCCAATTAGCTACCCTCCAGATACCTCAGATTCAGTAGATACTAAATGGAACAACTCTATAAGCCTTATGCCCCTTATTCCTTTCTTGCTGGATGGTATTACCATCCCCAGATAACTTGAGCCCAAAACCTTGGAATCATCCTTGATTTGTCCTCCTTCATTACCTCCTATCTCTCTCAGGTCCATGTCAAACATTTCTCTTAAATTCTTTTCTTTTTCTCTATTTGAGGTCAAGCTGACCTCATCTTTCCCTCTCACACCGCCCAAGTATTTAGTTTGTGAAGTAACACCACATTCACCTCCCTGGCCTCAGATTAACCAAGCTCATGAAGTGGAAAGATACACTTGGAAAGCCAGTATATAATTTTTGGTGTGTGTCATTATGTTCTCTCTATATAGGCAGACATAGCTAGGAGCCCATACCATAACAAGAAGGTTATTTGAGAAGGAATCAGAACAAAAGCAGTGAGATGAATCAAGTATTTACTGGCCTGATGTACCCTGATGATGCCACCATCTCATAATAGAGAAGTCCATTGTGACCTGAAAACTCATGTCAGTGGGCAAAGGCTCCTTCTCCCCTGCCCAGTTGCAGTCACTTCTGTGGCCCCTGCCAGCCTTTCTCTCTTTAACTCTTCAGTGTTTACAGAGCTGATCCTTTCTGTCAGATACCTTGTTTCTTTTTTTTTCCTCTTTCATTTTTTACTTTTTAATTTTGTAATATGTTCAGCCTTACAGGACAGTTACAAAAATAATACAAACCCCATGCAGAGAACTCCAACACCCCCACCCCATATTCAGATCTACCAATTTTAACTTTTTTGCCACATTTGTTGTGTCATTCTTTCCATCTAATTATCAGCGCATTTTCTGAGTGTAGGTTATATGCCTCATGCTCCTTAGAACACTTAATACTACCTAAGAACAAGGATATTCACTGATGTATTTACCTTAGTTAGCAAGTGCAAACAATTTAGCATTGATATAAAGCTTACAGTCTGTATTTTGATTTTCTTCATATGTTCGAATAATATCTCTGAGCCTTTTCTCCTCCCTTGCTAGATCCCATCCAAGATCATATACTGCATTTAATTGTCATTGTCTCTTTAGTTATTTTCTTTTTTTAAAATTGTAGGAACATATATACCATACAAACTTTTCCCATCCCTACCACTCCCAAGCATACCATTCAAAGGGATTAATCACATTCACAATATTGTGGTACCCTTACCACCTTCCATTTCTAAAACCTTCCCATCTCCCCAAACAGAAACTGTATACCCATTATGCATTAACTCCCCATGCCTCCTGCCCCCCCACCCCAGGCAACCTATATACTTAATTTCTGCCTCTATGAGCTTACATATTCTCTGATATTTTCTTTGTAGTTGCTATGGGGCTTAAATTTAATATCCTAAAGCTCTAACAATCTCATTTGCTTTGGATACCAACTTAACTCCAATATGTACACCAGCTATGTTCCTATACCATCTGTCCCCCAGTCTTTACATGCTTCTTATCACAAATTACATGTTTATACATGAGTCCAAAACCACTGATTTATCATTACTTTTTATGCATTTGCCTCTTAGATTCTGTAGGAACTAAAAAGTGGACTAAAAGTGTTTTACAAACAAAAAATACAGTGATACTGGCATTTATATTTACCAACATCATTACCCTCACCAGAGATCTTTATTTCTTCTGGCAGCTTCAGTCTGTTGTCTTTTGTCCTTTGCTTTCAACTGCAGAAGTCTCTTTAGCATCTCTTGTAGGGCTCGACTAGTGGTGACAAACTCACTCAGCTTTTGTTTATCTGGGAATGTCTTATTAATCATTTCTTCCTCATTTTTGAAAGTTTTGCTGGATATAAAATTCTTGGTTGGCAAAGTTTTGCTTTCAGTAATTTAAATATGTCATCCCACTGCCATCTTGCTTCCATGGTTTCCAATGAGAAATCAGCATAAGGGAGCATGTGACATGTTACTTCTTCCTTGTGGCTTTCAGGATTTCTTACTATCTTTGGCCTTCAACAGTCTGATTATAATATGCCCCCTGGCCTGGATCTATTTGGATTTATCCTGTTTGGAGTTCCCTGAGTATCTTGGATGTGTATGTTCATGTCTTGTGTTAAATTTGGGAAGTTTTCAGTCATTATTTCTTGAATATTCCCTCTACCCCTTTCTCTCTCTCTTCTGGGATTCCCACAATGTATATATTGGTATGCCTCGTAGTGTCCTACAGGTTCTTCCAGCTTTGTTCACTTTTCTTCATTTTTTCTTCCTTCTCTGACTGGATGATTTCAATTTCTTATCTTCAAGTTCATGAGTCTTTCTTTTGCCAACTCCAATCTGCTGTTGAAACCTCTAGGGAATTTTTAATTTCCATTACTATGGTTTTCAGCTCTGTTTGGTTCCTTTTCACGATTTCCATCTCTGTTGATATTCTTTTTGTGTTTGTCTATCGTTTTCCTGATTTCCTTTAGGTTTTGTTTGTTTGTTTTGTTGTTTGTGTTTTCCTTTAGCCCGTTGAGCCTATTTAGGACTTTTTTTTTTCATTTTTTTTAAGTCTTTGTTTGGTATATCCCAGGTATGATGGTTTCCAGTTTAATCTCCTTTGCCTGGGCCATCGCTTCCTGTTTTTTTTAAACCTTCTGTTGAAACTTGGACATTTTGATATTTTGATGTGTGATTGCTGAAATTCAGACTATGGCGTCTGTTCCTTAAGTCTGTATCGGCTTGTGTTATGACCTCGTTTTCCTTGAATGCTAGGAGCTAATAAAAAAGAGGAAAAAAAGAAAACACCTTTTCCAATCTTTGCAGATTGACCTGTGCAAGTGTTCTCCAGGGATTTAGCCATACAGTGGATTGTATGAGAATAGCTCAGGCCAAAGTGTAGGGGCCTCCCTGACCCTTTCTGTGCAAGGACTTGGGTAGGGCATGTGCATGTGGCTTTAGGAATTCTCTGGTTTACACAGATACAAATGTCCCTTTTTCCTAGGAAACGGTTTCCTCCGGTCCTGAGCACTCCACTGTTTGTCCCAGCCAGCAGTGCCCCAAGCAGCCACTTGACTGCTCTTGCAGTGTTCTGTAGGAGAACTCTGAGCTGCCTTCTACTTACAGGGCAAGTTCTGGGACGGTGAGGTCCTCAGGCCACCACCAGATAGATTGGGTCAGATGTACATGCTCCTAGCATGTGCACAAGGGCCATTCTGCTCCTTCTGGAACTGAGACCAGGGATCTGCCCTGGGAACACTGGCCACTCCTCGCCAAACTAATGAGGGGTTGAGGGGCGTGGGGCGGCCAGGATGCCACGAGATCCTACAGTTTTTAAGAAGCCTTTTTCTTGATTTTGCACTTGCCTGTTACTGAAATCCTTTTCACAGTTTTCTGCAAGCCTGCAAGATGTTTCTGCCACTTCTTGCTGGTTGTTCAAACCTTCTGTTACATACTCTGTTTCTATACATGTATGTATGCATTCAATCCAGCTACACTTGAATCTTGCTACATGGGACACCAAGCTTTCTCTTTCAGATGACTTGCACCACTCTCCACTCAGTCAATGTGTGTTGATCTCAGAATTGAACTCTGAAGGCCATCTTATTTCATATGCTTGGAGAAAACTTCATTGTAGGGCATGTATAAATAAAAGGCTAATCTTTCCTCAGTGTCAGCTGGCATCACCACCTCCTGAAGACACCCTTTGCCTTTCCCACCCTCATGAATAGGAGCACCTTCAGTGTGTGTTTCCTTAGAACCCTCTAGGTAACTCTTACTGTATCATTTATTTTACTGTTTTGTAATTGTTTTCTTGTCCATCTTCCCACTAGACTTTGAGCTTTCTGAGGGCAGGCACAGTGTTTATTTCTAGATTCCATCATCTAGAACTAAAGTGCCTGACTCCCATTCACATTATTAATTTAACCAGTATTTGTTGAATACCACTGTATGCCAGGCACTGGGCTAAATTCCAGGAACGAAATAAAGAACAAGTCATGTAAGTTTCCTGCCCTCTTGGGACTTGAATTTTATTGAGGTGGGGAGGATGTAACAGACAAGATGGTACTTTTGGTAAGACCTACAAGGAAACAGACAGTAGGCTGAGGTAGAGAATACCTGAGGGGTATGTGGGGACGTGTTCTTCAGGGGATCAGAAAGGTCTCTGAGAAATGACATTTAAGACACACCATAAAGGATAAGATGACACAAGCTATTTGTAGTAACAGTTCAGGGCTAGGAAGAAGAAATAGCTGTTTCAAAGGCCTTGAGGAAGAAGAGAGATTGTTGTGTCTCAGGAAATGAAAGGAGACCAGTGTAGCTAGAAAGGTAGAGAGGAATAAGTGTCATGAATGTACTGTGCCAGTTATACTGTAGGTTTGAGTGAAATGTTGACAATTACTAACACAGTGATTCACATAGGTTAAGATTTATTTGAAACTGGTACTTGGTTAACTGTTAGAACTTGTGGTTTTAAGTGTTGGTTTTATATATGTTCTGGAATATTTTCACAAAAAATTACTTTAAAAAAACTTGGAATTTCAGGCTTATGTGAAATGTATCCTGTAGTTGGCCACATACACTGAGGACTTTCCTTGCCTGGATTTCTATATGTAGGGAGCCTATAATATAGCCAAATAACACATTTGTGTCAAATTGAAAATTTTCACCTACCCTATTTACCAATATTATTTTTTGCTAGTTGAGTTGATATTTTAGGACAACTGTTGAGGTAAATACTATTAATTTAATGCCACATTCTCATCTGAAAACCAATTAAGGATAAGCACAGCCAAGTCATTTAAACTTGTATGTCTATAGATTTCTAATTAATTATGTTGATTGATGCTTAACCTTATTTTCAACTCTTGTTTAGATTTTCTGTAAGTAGGAGAATTCCTTCTCTTCTCACAGACATGTTTTGTACCTTTCACTGTACTTTGCAAGTGTATTATGGAGGTTAAGGGAAGCAGGATATGAACTGGAGAGACAAGGAGTAGTAGTTCTACTATATACCTACAGTTTTGCCTTGGAAAGTATCTCAGCCTCTCAGTTTCTTCTTCTTAATAGTGGAATAAGTACCTGTACAATAGGGTTTTTGAAAAGATTAAATGAAGTAACATACTTAAGACACCTCTCTTAGTGGAGGTTTGGTAAATACTTGGCACCCTGTGGGGTAAATAGATTATCCCCAGTTTTTTAAATGGGGCGAAAAAAAAAAAAGGCTTAAAGAATATTTCACTTGCCCTAGGCTGGTGCTTCTCAAACTTGAATGTGCCTATACTAATCACTAGGGGAATCTTGTTACAATGTAGATTCTGATTCTATTATTTTGGAAGGGTCCCAGTTTCTGCATTTCTAACAAGAAGCTAAGACTTAGACTACTTACTCAGGAAGATAAATTTGAGGAGCTGGACCTCAAACCAAAGTTTGCCCAAAGCCCAAACCTTTCACTATACCATAAAACCTCCCTAACTCATCAGTGGCAAAGGGGTTTTTTGAGGGGGATCTGTTAGTTATTAAATAATTCCTTAGACTAGTACAAATCTGAAGTTGTATTTTCATTCACTCATCATTTATTAGAACCTGTTATGTACTCAATTCCCCTATTATATAGTTTTAAAGAAGTAGCTGTAGATAAAAATGTGTGACTATTACTGAATGTTGTGTATTAGACAGTTATTTGGTCTTCAGTCACCTTAAACTTAATATGCTCCATGTTGCTCTTTTTTTTTCCCTCCAAATCTCCTCCTCCTGCCTGCCTATTTATTTTTGTTAGAACAGTGTCATCCTCTTCCTCATCTACCAAATTGGAAACACCAGGTATTCCTGACTCCTCCCTCCCCTCACATACAATTAGGCATCAAGTTCTTTTAGTTCATAGAAATCTCATGTAATGTCGCTTCTTCTCTAGCCCTTCTGCTGCCTGTTAGCTCTTCCCTGCTTTTCTGTACCAGGCCCCTACTGGCCTCCCTCCCACTATCCCCTTGTGTGGTTTGTGCTCTGCAGTCTCTCTGGAGTTAATCTTCCTAAAGCAAAACAAGTCTGAATGTGCTACACGCCCCTCCAAAACTTCTCTGATGGTATAGGATAGTAAGAGCACAGACTTGAACTAGTCTGCCTGGGTTCAAATCCTGGCTCTACAATTGCCTGGCTGGGTGACCCTGTGCAGTTTACTTAACCTGTCTTTGTAATAATAACTTCTCTCCTAGGGTTATTATGAGGACAGTGAGTCAGTACAGTATGTATAAAGGTTTAGACACATATTTAAGTGCTCAATAAGGTCTAGCTACTGCTGTTGATAATTTGTGAACAAAAAGGGAGAGTAGGAATTTTAAAAATGGGAAATGGCTGCACCTGAATGGAAGTTGGATTGAGTGCCATCTTTGGAACAAGTAATAGATCAATAATCCTTTCGTTAGCAATTGTCAATATCAGTATAATAAGGTCTTAAGCATAGTAAAGGTAAAAGGTTATGTCTGTAACTTTTCTCAAGATGGAAGAGATGTCATTTCAGCTTTGTAATATAGTAATGCTAACAGCAAATACTGAGCCTTTCCTTAATTCTGTGATACAGTCACTATTACTCCCTTTTTACATTGAGGAAACTAAGGCATAGAAAGATTAAATAACCTACCCGAGACCACATAGCAAGTAAATGATCAAGCTGAGATTCAAACTAATGAGCCTTGTCTCCTAACTACTAGAATTCAGGACTTATTTTATTATGAAATCTCCATTCTTGGAAAGAAGCCCTGTTCTTCTGGGGAAGGGGAGCTCTGAGACTGAGTAACTTTGTGAAGCTGAGCAGCAGAGGGCTAGTTGGAGTTGGGTGCTAGGAATTCTTTGCTGTCCTCTGTCCATCTCCAGCATGTGACTTTTCAGACTTCAATCTTACCTTCTTGATAATGCTGATATAGTGAGTGCTTTCCATTTTTTTTAAAGTGATGTTAGTGGTTCTTTTTTAACAGAAAAATTATTTCTTAATTATTCCTGGGCAGATTGCAGTCAGTTATTGGTCCCTGTTTGGCTTCCTTCTGTTCACTAGCACATGTGTGGGCCACTTTCCTTTACCATTCAGCCAGCATGTGCTTAGGAAGTGTATGCCACCTGACCAAGCAAAAGAGTGAGAAAGGTAAATTAGGTAGGGAAAACATTCAAATACAGTATTCTACTTGATGTGTTTAAACATGTTGAGACAGTTCTATCAGAAGTTGAAGAACAAATTAATGATAGATACATGGGTTTTTTGTTTGCATAGTTTTCTAAGGCAGTGATTATATCCTTGAGAAAAACATACTGAAAATTAAAAAAATTAGTCATGTAATACTATATGGGCAGCAGTGAATGATATTTACATGATCATAATAATGTCATCTCTGAACATTAATTTGACCAACAGTGGTACTATAACTATATTCCGAAGATAGGGAGTGGGATTGTAGGGTGAGGTGAAAACCTGATAGTCATAGTGAGAAAGTAATTTGATAATATTTAAAACTGGAAAATCAAATAATATATAAGAATGTGACTTAGATATATTGAAGGTAAATGTCACTCCATATGTTTGAATTGTCTTCTAGGAGATCTCTTTTGCTTTAAGTGGTCAAGGGTAAATTCTGTCTGGTTCTTGGTAAAGTGGGTAAATTCTGTATGGTTCTTGGTAAATTGGAGAGTAGTGTATTTCTTAAAATGTTCTCTTGTTGAGGGTCTAAAATCTATATAATTGTCATGTGAGAGTTCACTATTTTGTATGGTGTAATAGCAAAAGTGTTTTGATGTAAGGAGCTACTTAAGCTATCAAGTTGACCTAAGGAATAAAAAATAATCCAATCCCACATCCTATTTGGAGCATAGAAGTACAAATACTTATATAAGTATTTAGAGATGTATTAGGATACCACTTCTGTCTTTGGTTAAGTGGTGCCATGTCCGACTAACCTTTTTTCTTATTTTTGCTTTTTTATGCCCTGGTTCTGGAGCTGACATTTGTGTTAAGTGAGATTTAATTGGCCAGCCTTGTCTTTGAGATAGGTAACAAAAGTACTTCTTAGCCTGTTTGGTTAATGAATCCTGAAGTGCCATCTCCACAGGCAGGTTTTGTTAGAGAGTCAGGAATAAAGGTCGGTAGAGTGGATCCTTGTGAAAAGTATTGATTTTCCTCCCGGGGTGACCAAGCCAGGACCACAGTTGACTTGATGTAGAGTTTGAGAGAAAAAGTACTGGGAAATTTGAGGTAGAGGTGGCAATTGGAGTAGTGTTTAAAGATGAACTTTGCTTTTCCTTCAAAAGCTTTAATTTTGGTGAGTATGAGGAAAACAGGTTGTCTCAAATAATGGTGATTAGAAGTAACTGGATACAAGCTTTTGAAGGACTTTTAGGCACTTTATATCAAAATTAGGTATATATCCTTTGGACCCAGAAGTTCTACTTCTAGGAATTTCAAGCATATTTGAAAAAATACACCAAAGAGAAGTGAACCAGGATAGTCATTGTAACATTCTAATAGCAAAAAACTGGCAACAACCTATCTTATCTGTGTATGGTACATCTGTATTATGCAGGCATTTAAAAAAGAGGGGAGGGAGCTTAGATCTGTCTGTACTGATAAAAAAGAAAGAAGTTCTCCATATATTACATGGAGAAGGGAATTTATAGTTTATATCTGTGTGTCTGTGTGTAAGTAATGGCATATTTAGTAAACATTTCTATATAAAATACATAAACTATGTTAGTATCTGCAGTGGAAAAATCTGATTTAGGCCCCACTCATGTTTTTTTTTTTTTTTAAATTCAATTTTATTGAGATATATTTACATACCATACAGTCATCCAAAGTGTACAATCAGTTGTCCACAGTACCATCATACAGTTGTGCATTCATCACCCCAATCTATTTTTGGAACATTTTCCTTGTACCAGAAAAATTGAAAATAAGAATAAAAAATGAAAGTAAAGAAGAAAACCCAAAATACCCCCCCCCACTGTATTTTTCATTTAGTTTTTTGTCCCCATTATTCAAGAGTCAAGGCTACTGGGTTGCAGTTTGATAGTTTCAGATATTTACTTCTAGCTATTCCAATGCATTAAAACCTGAAAAGGGTTATCTATATAGTGCATAAGAATGCCCATCAGAGTGACCTCTCAGCTCCATTTGGAAGTTTCATTTTGCATCCCCCTTTTGGTCAACAAGATGTTCTCAATCCCACAATGTTGGGTCCAGATTCATCCCCTGGAGTCATATCCCGCATTGCCGGGGGGATTTATACCCCTGGGAGTCAAATCGCACTTTGCAGGGGGTGGGGGGAGGCAGTGACTTCACCTGCCAAGTTGGCTTAGCTAGAGAGAGGGGGCCACATCTGAGCAACAAAGAGGTCCTCAGGGGGAGACTCTTAGGCACAATTATAAGCAGGTTTAGCCTCTCCTTTGCAGTAAGGAGCTTCATAAGGGCAAGTCCCGTGATAGAGGGCTCAGTCATCATATTGCCAGTCCTCAATGTTTGTGAGAACATCAACAGCAATCCAGTTGAGGAAGCCCAACACCTCTGCATTTTCCTCCAGCTCCTCAGGGCCCACTCATGTTTTAAAAGACAATTTAAAGGTCCAAAATCAATACTTCACCTGCTGTGGTGAGGTTATTTTAGTTGTGTTGCTAGGCCCTCTCAGGTCTTTCAAAAGGGACTCTCAAAACTCTACCCTCCCTTCTGAGTACAGCACGAGCAAACAGTGTGTCTCTTATTGGCACTTGAGCCCGTCATTCTTAATTGTCATCATGGCATAAACATGAAAAAGGGAAACCCAATAGTTTTGTCACCTTTTCATTGCCAATCTTTCTTACTATATATGTACCCACTGTTATGTGTTATATCTAGATTTGTTTTCTCTGCAGAAGTATTTCGATTTTTTTCCCTCACGTTGTTTAATTATTCAGGAAGCAGTCCCAGGGAAACTTGATTTTAAAAATGTCCTTTCTATACTTTGTAACAGTACAGCTTTTACTCTCTTCTTGTTTATGCATAGTTAAATCTCAAACCTCAGCTTACTTGTTAAGTTATTGGGCTAGCTCCCCATCACTGTCTTAATAATTGTACATGGCAACCCCTTTCTTGTTCTCTTACTCATTTCTGTTGCTCTTGAGCTGGCAGTCTTCCTAGCATGGCAAGAAAGCTTCCTCTTTGAGCTCTATCACCTGTTCACTTACTAGCATGATGCTTAAAATAGCTCTGATCCCTCTTGGTGTCACATTGCACACCTAGTTTACAGTCTACTTTTACCTCACATTGCATGACTCTTGGTACTTTACAAGGTTTTCTCATCATATTGGGCTTATTTTCTTATGGTAGGATGTTTCTTTAAAAGCAAACATCTTTTTCCATTTTAAAATTTCTTTTGCCTGGCCTCACTATGGACTTCTTAAAAGAGCAACATTCCAGTTACTGTTGAGAGTTTTCATTCCAGTGCTTTCATCCTAATTATTCACAAAGATAATTAATAAAGGCAGCTTATAAAAAATACTTGTACATATTATCAAGTAGGATTTTTGCTTATTTACTATCCTTTTAAATAGTTTTGAGACAGAATTTCAATCAAGATGACACTACGGTTTTCCATACAACTTTAGATTAGTTTTGAATGCTTTTTTTTTTTTTTAACAGTTTATCCAGGCCTTTATTAAATTTCCATCAAACTACTGCCTCTAATAAGTCTTCCAAATGGATACCGGAAACAACTGGGCTCAGTTAAATAAAAGGCAATCATTTATTTTAAAACAGTTCTCTTCGTGGTGGACCGTGCTTTAATTTAGCATTCTATTGAACGAAGATTTAAAAACTCATAATTAGGGGCTCTCGAAGATGGTGGATTAAGAGAGACAGAGCAAAATTCTCCCCCATGAAAAACACTAGATAAAGGACAGAAACTGCTCCGGAACTGCAGTTCCAGGGTTCCACCAGGTGGGCATGGACTTCTATACCCACAGTGAGTATTCGGAAAAACCAAGAGGCTGTGTTTAGAAATGGGTGAGTGTTTGCCCCGGAATGCCACCGGGGAACGGGCGGTAGAAGCCAGCTGACGGTGGAAGGGGAGTAGTCATCCACACCCTGGGTACCCTCCTTAGTACCTGGTGTACATGATAACCCTTCACAAACCTGCGGCCAAGAGCCCCAGCAGGCAGACAATCACAGAACGGGGTAGCTTTCCATGCCCCGTGCAGCAACTGGCTGGGAGACAACCCTTCACAGCACTGTGGCTGAGAGCTTCCTTGAGGGAATTTGGGATTCAGCAGGCTTGTGACAGCATCCACTCTTCCTCCATGGAAGCCCACTGTGTGCACAGCCTAGAGGCAGAAGTGCCAGGAGCTCTCCCCCAAACCCAGAGAGTCATGGGCACCTGGCAGAGAGGGACAATGGGGAATCTGAGCTGGAAGGTGAGACTCACAGCTCTGAAGCCCCAGCGTACTCCACCTGCAGCCTCAGAAATGGCTGGGACCACTGTGTCCTGGAGCGGACTCCCTGCCAGCCTGCACAGGGCACACCACCCACCCACAGGGCTGGCAGTCCCCAGTGCACTTGGAAAAGTAGCGCAGTGATTGGACCTCCACATGGTTTGGGCCCCCACTTGGTACGTAGACGAAGTTAGGGAGACTGGCTTGAGAATAAGAGGTGGCTCAGGAGTGCCATTTGCTGGTAGGTCAGGGAAAGTGCACTCAACCAAACTAGCTCTGTTAAATTATAGATAAATGTTCAAATAAGTCTGCATATCCTAAAAGAACCCTGTCAAGATAAGCAAATGCCAAGAGGCGAAAAACAACAGAAATTTATAAAGCATATGAAGAAACCAGAAGATATGGATAACCCAAATGCCCAAATTAAAAAACCAGAGGAGACACAGAACTTGAAGCAATTAATCAAAGAAGTACTCACAAAAATCAGTATCATGGCACAGGATATAAAGGACATGAAGAAGGCCCTAGAAGAGCATAAAGAAGAATTTTCAAGAGTAAATTAAAAAATAACAGACCTTATGGAAATAAAAGATATGGTTGACCAAATTAAAAAGATTTGTGAGACACATAACACCAAATTTGAAGAGGTAGAGGGACAAATTAACAAACTCGAAGATAGAGTAATGGAAAGTGAAAGCACAAAGGAACAAATGGAGAAAAAATTGAAAAATTTGAAGTGGATCTTAGGGAAATGATGGCAGCATGAAGCACACAAATATAAGAATCATTGTAGCTACAGAAAGGGAATAGAAGAATAAAGGACTAGGAAGAGTATTCAAAGAAATTGTTGGAGAAAATTTCCCAATGCTTTTAAACAACATAAGTATGCAATTCAAAGATGCCCAACAAACTCCAAATAGAATAAATCCGGATAAACCCACTCGAGACATGTTCTGATCAGATTGTCAAATGCTGAAGAGGAGACAGTTGTGAAAGCAGCAAGAGAGAAGCGATTCACCACATAGAAGGGAAACCACATAAGACTAAGTACTAATTACTCATTGGGCACCATGAGGCCGAAGGCAGTGGTATGACATATTTAAAATTCTGCAAGAGAAAAATGGCCAGCCAAGAATTCTTTATCCAGCAAAGCTCTCCTTCAGAATTGAGGGAGAGCTTAAAATTTTGACAGACAAATAAATACTGAGAGTATTTGCTAACAAGAGACTTGCCCTACAAGAAATACTAAGGGGAGCTCTACTGACTGAGGTCTGGAGAAGGACACAGAACTGAAGAGTTTTAGTAAGGGTACTGTGCTGGTTTGTTTATTTATGTGCCCCAGAAAAAGCCATATTCTTTAACGCATTCTTGTGGAGGCAGACGTATTAGTGTGGATTGGGTTGGAACCTATTGGTTCAGTGTCCATGGAGATGTGACCCACTCAGCTGTGATAACTCTGATTGGATAATTTCTATGGAGGTGTGGCCCCACCCATTCAGCATGGGCCTTGTTTAGTTTAACTGGAGCACTATATAAGCTCAGACAGAAGGAGCTCATAGTGAGCTGGAGCTGTGACAGACATTTTGAAAATGGCCATTGGAAGCTGATGCAGATGCTTTGGAGAACATCATTTTGAAATGCAACCTGGGTGCAAGCAGACTTCAGCAGTGTGCCTTCCCAGCTAACAGAGGTTTTCCGGATGCTAATGGCCTTTCTCCAGTGAAGGTACCCTTTGTTGATGGACACTTTATGGCCTTAAGACTGTAACTGTGTAACCATATAAACCCCCTTTTATAAAAGCTGATCCATTTCTGGTATTTTGCATTCCAGCAGCATTAGCAAACCAGGACAGGTACGTTAACGGAAATAAAAAGAGAGAGGGGAAAAATGCATTTGACAAATAAAAACCAAAGGATAATATGGCTGATTCAAGAACTGCCTTCAGAGTAATAACATTGAATGTGAATGGGTTAAACTCCCCAATTAAAATATATAGAGTGGCAGAATGGATTTAAAAATATGAGCCATCAATATTTGTTTAAAAGAGACTCATCTTAGACCCAGCGACACAAAGAAATTGAAAGTGAAAGAATGGAAAAAAATATTCCATGCAAGCTATAGCCAAAAGAAACAGGGATTGCCATACTAATTTCAGATAAAATAGACTTTAAATGCAAGGATGTCATAAGAGACAAAGAAGGACACTATAAACTCATAAAAGGGACAGTTCACCAAGAACAAATAATCATAAATGTTTATGTACCCAATCATTAACAAAACTGAAGGAAGCAATAGATGTTTCCACAATAATTGTGGGAGACTTGAATACATCACTATTTCCTATAGGTAGATCAACCAGACAGAGGACCAATAAGGAAACTGAGACCCTAAATGATGTGATAAATGAAATAGTCTTAACAGACATATATAGAACATTACATCCCAAATTACCAGGATGTACATTCTTCTCTAGTGCTCATGGAACTTTCTCCAGGATAGATCATATACTGGGGCATAAAACAAGCCTCAATAAATTTAAAAAGATTGATATTATTCAAAGCACATTTTGACCAAAGTGGAATACAACTAGAATTCAGTAACCGTCAGAGATCTAGAACATTGACAAATAACTGGAGGTTAAACAACACACTTCTAAACAAGCAGTGGGTGAAAGAAGAAATTGCAAGAGAAATTGTGAAGTATTAGAGGCGGATGAAAATGAGAACACAACATGTCAGAACTTACGGGATGCAGTGAAGGCAGTATTGAGGGAGATATTTATAGCTCTAAATGCATACATTAAAAAAGGAAGGAAAGCTAAAACCAAAGAACTAATGAAACAACTAAAGAAGCTGGAAAATGAACAGCAAACTAATCCTAAAGCAAGTAGAAGAAAAGAAATAACAAAGATTAAAGCAGAAATAAATGATACGGAGAACAAAAAAGCAGTAGAGACAATAAATAAAACCAAAAGTTGGTTCTTTGAGAAGATCAACAAGATTGACAAGCCCTTAGCTAGACTGACGAAAAGGAAAAAAAGAGAAGACCCAAATAAAATAATAAATGAGAGAGGGGACATTACTGTGGATCCCAAAGAAATTTAAAAAATCGTAGGAGGATACTGTGAACAATTGTATGTCAACAAACTAGATAATTTAGAGGAAATGGATAATTTCCTGGAAATACATGAATAACCTAGACTTCCCAGAGAAGAAATAGAAGACCTCAACAAACCAATCTACAAGCAAAGAGATCCAATCAGTCATCAAAAAGTCTCCTACAAATAAAAGCCCAGGGCCAGATGGGTTCACAGGGGAATTCTGCCAAACTCCAAAAAGAAATGGCACCAATCCTACTTAAACTCTTTCAAAAAATTGAAGAAAATGGAACACTACCTAACTCATTTTATGAAGCCATCATCACTCTAATACCAAAACTAGATAAAGATGCTACAAGAAAGGAAAACTACAGGCCAATATCCCTAATGAATATAGATGCGAAAATTCTGAATAAAATATTTGCAAATTGAATCCAAAGACACATTAAAAAATCATACACCGTGACCAAGTGTGGTTCATTCCAGGCATGCACAGGTGGTTCGATATAAGAAAATCAGTCGATGTAATACAATACATTAACAAATCAAAAGGGAAAAATCAAATGATCATCTCAGTAGATGCTGAAAAGCATTTGACAGAATTCAGCTTCCTTTTTTGATAAAAGCACTTCAGGAGGTAGGAATTGAAGGAAACTTCCTCGATATGTTCAGGTTCATATATGAAAAACCCATAGCTAGCATAGTACTTGGTGGTGAGAGACTGAAAGCCTTCCCTCTAAGATCACAAATGAGACAAAGATGCCCATTGTCACCATCATTATTCAACATTGTGCTAGAGTTCTAGCCAGAGCAATCTGGCAAAACAAAGAAATAAAAGGCATCCAGATCAGAAAGAAATAAGTAAAACTGTCATTATTTGGAGATAATTTGGTATTATGTTTGGAAAACCCTGAGAAATCAACGGCACAGCTACATGAACTAATAAACATGTTAAGCAAAGTGGTGGGATATGAGATTAATGCACGTAAGTCAGTTATGTTCCTATATACTAGAGATGAGCTAACTGGGTAGACACCCAAGAAAAAGATTCCATTCTCAATAGCAACTAAAAAAATCAAGTACCTAGGAATAAACTGAACTAAGGATGTAAAAGACCTCTACACAGAAAATTACATAACTTTACTAAAAGAAATAAAAGGGGACCTAAAGAGATGGAATGGTATTCCGTGTTCATGGATAGGAAGGCTAATTGTCATTAAGATTTCAATCCTACAGAAACTGAACTACAGAGTCAAAGCAATTGCAATCAAAATTTCAACAACCTACTTTGCAGACTTGGAAAAGTTAGTTATCAAATTTATTTGGAAGGGAAAGATGCCTCAAATTGGTAAAAACATTCTAAAAAAGAAAAACGAAGTGGGAGGGCTAACACTTTGATTTTGAAGCCTACTATAAAGCCACAGTAGTCAAAACAGCATTGTATTGGCACGACAATAGACATATTGATCACTAGAATCAAGTTGAAAATTCCAAAATAGGCCCCCAGATCTATGGTCAATTGATTTTGATAAGCCCCACAAATCCACAGAACTGGTATAGAACAGTCTCTTCAACAAATGGGGCTGGGAAAACTGGATATCCATATCCAAAGAACAAAAGAGGACCCCTACCTCACACTGTATACAAAAATTAACTCAAAATGGATTGAAGACCTCAATATAAGACAATACTATAAAAGAAGATAATGTAGGGAAACATCTTCAAGACCTAGTATTAGGAGGTCACTTCTTAGACCTTACACCCAAAGCCAAAGCAATGAAAGAAAAAATGGATAAATGGGAACTCCTCAAAATTAAAAGCTTTTGAACCTCAAAGGAATTTGTCAAAAAGATAATGAGGCAGTCAACTGAGTGGGGAGAAATATTTGGAAACTGTTTACAAGTTAGGGTTCTCTAGGGAAACAGAATCAATAGGAGGAGATATCTAAATAAAAGATTTTATAAAAGTGTCTCATGCAACTGTGGGGATGCACGAGTCCAAATTCCGTACGGCGGGCAGCAAACTGGCAACTCCAGTGAAGGTATTCAGTGAACTCCTCAGGCAGCGAACTGGCAACTCCGATGAACTCCTGAGGAAATGCTTCGCTGGCTAACTGAAGAAGAGGTGAAGATCCTCTGTCTGTCTTGCTAAAAGTCTTCAGCTGATTGGATTAAATCCAGTTGATTGAATTCTCATTGTGGAAGCCATGCCCTTTGTTGCTGTAATCAGTCACAGCTGCAAAGATTTGACTGAAAATTTAATAAACCAGACTTCTGGTTTATTAACCAGTCACAAATGTCCTTGCAGTAGAAGTTAGGCCAGTGCTTGCTTGACCAGACACCTGGGCACCATCACATGGCCAGATTGACACATGAACTAACCATCATACCATGTATCTGATAAGAGACTGATATCTTGTATATATGAAGGAATCCTACAACTAATGACAGTAGTAGAAACATGATAGCCTAATTATAAAATGGGCGAAAGATATGAAAAGACATTTCTCTGAAGAGGAAATACAAATGGCTAAAAAACACATGAAGAAAAGTTCATCTTCACTGGCTATTAGGTAGATGCAAGTCAAGACCACAATGAGATATTATCTTACACCAGTAAGAATGGCTGCCATTAAACAAAAAGGAAACTACAAATGCTGGAGAGAATGTGGAGAAAATGGAACTCTTACTCATTGTTGGTGGGACTGGATAACGGTACAGCCACTCTGGAAGACAGTTTGGTGGTTCCTCAGAAAACTAGATATTACCCCACTATCCAGCAATTCCACTTCTCATTATTTACCCAGAAGATCTGAATGCAGTGACACGAACAGATACAGAACAGAACAGAACAGCACACTGATGTTCATAGTGGTATTGTTCACAATTGCCAGGAGAGAGAAACAATCCAAATGTCCTTCAATAGATGAGTGGATAAACAAAATGTGGTGTATGCACACAATGGAATACTGCATTCCAGCAGTAAGAAGGAACGAGGTTATGAAACATATGACATCATGGATGAACCTTGAAGACAAAATGTTGAATGAAATAAGCCAGACACAAAAGGAGAGGTATTGTATGTTACCACTAATGTAAACTCTGTGAAAAATGTAAAATAAGGGTCTTATAATGTAAAATATAGGGGACCTAGAGATAGTCAGAAGCTAGTGAATGGGGAACTATAATCTAATATGTACAGATATGATAATGAGGGTGATATTAATGGCATGGGAATGGTCAGGTGTGACAATGGCTCATTAATAGTATTATAAGTATCAGTGAAGCATCGAAGGTGAAAATGTTCGTAAATGGTTGTTTAAAGGTGTTTAACCCACAGAATAGCACCACAAACCTAAATAAGCATTACCATGATATACTTACAAGGTATAACACTGGTGCAGAGGGTTAACAACAGAGTGGTATGGAGAAGCTATCCATTGTGTATATTAATGACTATATTTAATAGAAATATCTTACCAACTCTACACTAATACTAGGGATGAATAATTAGCAGCTGGTAAGAGCTCTGGGAGGTTTTATGTTATGATAATTGTTTAAAGTTGAGAGTAATGATGATTATACAACTAAATGAAGATAATGTAAGAAACTGACCATTTTTCTTTGGATAGAGTATAAAGTGAAGTTAGGAAACTACTACTTAATAAATGAAGCCCTCAACTTGAGACTTGCTCTTGTGAAATTTAGGGTTGTAGATAGGAGGCTGAGCCCTCCTATAATTATACCTAAGAGGCATCTCCAGGGAACCTCTTTTGTTGCTCAGATGTGGCCTTTCTCTCTCTAAGCCCAACTCAGCAGATAAATTTATTAACCTCCTCCCCACGAAGGACATGACTCCCAGGGGAATAGATCTCCCTGGCAACATGGAACATGATTCCAGGAATGAGCCTGGCCCTTGCAGCAAGGAATTGAAAAGGCCTACTTGACCAAAAGGGGGAAAAAAGAAATGTAACAAGCTGAGGTTATAGTGGCTGAGGGATACCAGAGTTGAGAGGTTATCCTGGAGGTTTCTTTCTTGCATGCTCCAGCTAGACATCCCAGATGGCCGCAGTATGCCATGCCCTTACCAAAAGCCGTCCCCAGATACCTAGGTCCCTACCTGAGATTGTGTGAAAAATGCACACACTAAGTTTTATCTTTTAGAAACTTAAATCCACCAGAGTGTTCCTATACCAGACAAGTTCCCAAACCCAGAGACAACAGCCTCTTTAAGATCAGTTATCAGATGTGGCCCCCTTCTCTATACTGTCAACAGTCCCTTTCATTTAGAACAAGTTAGGGTGCTTGCTGTCTAGACACCCCTAAAATTGGAGAAAGAGATTGAGAGGAAGGTATAGCAACAAAAAAGATAAAATTTAACAAATGTCTATGAATACTGAAATAATTACAGAGTTTTTTGGATGCTGGGGTGTTGGAATGGCTGGAAGGAGGTAAAGTACATGGTGGAACGATAGTCTATATAGCATCCTTTGGGATTTTCTCTGTAGCTGCTCATTGAATTGTGCCTTGAAGATCTTCACCTTTGTGTATATACCTAGTATTGCATAATAAAGAACTGAAACTGTGGAACTGTAATCCATAATGGTTTTTGAAACTGCCTATATGGCTGCTTGTTGAGCTGTATGTCGTGAGATGATACCTTTCTCTGTGTATGTTATATTTTACAGTAATGGAAATGGCTGAAGTTGTGGAACCGTGACCCATGACATACATTGAAATTTGCTTTCTAAGTACTTGTGAAATCGTACTTGGAAAGTTATCACTGTTATGTATATATGTTAAAGTTCACAATAAAAAAAACATCAATTGTGAAAGAAAATAAACCCTCATAATTAGCCAATTCAGGTAAGGAAAGGAAGAAGAGCCTTGGCCTGGGGTGTGTCTGGGTCTTTCAGTAATTGGCTCCATGACTTTGGACTGTGTTGACAGTTGTGTAAAAAGAGGGGATGACCATAGATCTAAGATCTCTTTATGCCCATTTTCTGTGATCATTCTTTCTTAATCTTTATCTGCTGAGTGGGTTCTGTACTTGGTATTAATTCTTACACACCACTGTGCAAATGTAATAATATCCTATATGCACTATAAAGAGTACCAAAAGAAAATTTTCCATGTGAAATGTCACTGCTTACTGTGAATGATTCACATATGCCTTGATTAGAACATCTGTGGGCAGTGATTATTAAACACTTATTTAGCTTAATTTTGTCTTCCTTGAGTGGCATTGTAGTTTACTTGTCAGTTGTTAGGGTAAAAACTGGTCTACTGTATTTTAAATGTAAAAAGGAAGTAATGTTCTGAAAGATTTTTGAAGAGAAGAACATTGGAAACATGAATACCAAAAGCACTGCATAGATATTCCATAATACCATATTAAATTTAGCTTAGATAATACTTATTGAGAATCTGTTTTGTGATGAGCTTTGCATTAGCCACTGTGGGTGGCTCAGCAAAGAAGCATATAACCTGGAAGAGGAGGTAGGACATTTTAAAATACATGTTTCGTATTTCTATATTTTGGTATTATTTATGGGAAAATTATATGTTGCCTATTACTTGGAAAGTTTCAAGTTTAGATGGTGTTGTCTTCCCTGAGGTTGTGATTCGTTTGTTTTTCTTCTCTTCTTTCTTACCAGCCTACTGTGATTAGGTAGAGTCTGCGTTTGGAACACCAGGGTGCTTTCTGTTTGCTTCTCTCCCATGGACGGTGGTGTCATCTACTTCTGTGTTGAGGATTCTTAGGTCTCACTCTCCTGCCCATGCCTCCCTTCCATGCTATAGCTCCTGCCCCACAGATGCTGGAGGCAGTAAGACAATGCTGTCTGTCTGGGACTGCGGATGCAACATACACCAGATGTAGAGCTCATTATCTTTGCCTCCAAGCCTGCAGTTAATCAGGGAAGATTTTCATTCTCTAAGAAAGTCATTCTGTAACTCCCTGAGAGCACGAAGTTTTAATTAAGTACCAGGTATCTTTTAAGGTCCCACCTTCTACAAGTAAAAAAAAATATTTGTTGAACTTTTTTTTCCTAGATTATTTTATTTGGATTTTCGTTGTGGACTTATTGATGTCTCTGGGGTATCTGAAGAATCTTGCAGGTCGTTAATTTTTCTCTGCCATTTAAAGTTGTATTCCAGGTTTCCAGATTTTAAACCAGATGTTTTGATTCATTGATAGTTTTTTGACAGTGAATGTCATCTTTTCATAGAAGTAGGGTCTAGTCAGATATAGACTTTCTTCTAAAAAGAAAGAAATGATAGGAATTGGAAATGAAATAAAAGTCAGTGATTTAACAAATTTTCAAGTGTACACAAAATTAGAGATTAGTATAATGAATACCTGTCGCTTAGATTAAAATTCTGTAATTACCACTATTTTTTCTCACATCTATTTTTCTTTTTTCATCTTCTGAAATATTTTAGGGCAAATCCTAGACATTGTCACTAAAACTCTACATATATCCTAATGCATCTCTACAAAATATGGCCATTTTCTTAAATAACCACAATGCCATTATCATACTTAAGAAAATAAGCAATTCTTTGTGAAGATAATTTATTTTTAATATACTGTTGGTTTTACTTTTGAATCAAGCTGTGAACAAAGAAACCAAACTGTACAAAGTAAGCTTTTGATTAATTTTTTATGAGCTATTTAAGAGTAATGTACTGTTTAATTAGCTAATATGCTGTGAATTTATGTACATGCATTTGGAAGTTTTTAGTTACAAGTAAACAAAATGCACAATTGTCATAAAAGAATAAAGCAGTGAAGTTTGTATATTGAGCTATTTTTTTTGATAGCTGTCTGACTTCTAAATATTTTGAGGTGTTTAAATGCAGTTTGAACTTTGAAAATGTAAATCTTATTTCTGTTTTGATTATTTCCTTGTTCACTATTGGTGATTATTTCCTTGTTTTCCTCTATTTCCTTTTGCTTCTCTGTCACCTTTTCTGCAACTATATTATCTTTGACTTTATAAATCTGCTTTTTAAAACATTGTGTTGGTGGTGGGGTAGGGCTGAAATTTATTATATATTTTTTTATATACTTATTTCTAAACTGATGTAATAGTTATTTTCTATAATTTATGACTTAATTTTTCTTGTGAACTTAAAAAAAATTTTTTTATAAGGTTGCAGCAGAATACCATGGAAAAGCTAGGTTATAACGATGGTGTTCCCATTATATTTTTTATGACATTTACTTTGATCTTGCCAGTCTTTACTTTGGTTTCTGACGTGGAAGCTTTAAAGGCAACTTAGCACTTGAAAAAAAAAAAAGATCTCTCCTAAGGCTAGCCTTTGTGTAATTTATAGACTGCTGGGTGGTAATGAGCATGCTTGCTATTTAACCTCACCTTTATCTGTTTAATTTTTTTTTTTACTATCTATGTAAAGTTAAAAAAGATGGCTATTATGTTGACTATCTTTTCATGTACTTTTTGGCCATTTGTATATATACCATATTGTTCCTAAGAGAACCATTGCATTTTGCAGTGTAATATAACAAGTAGTATTCGTAATCATGGCCCAAGATGATGAGTCAAGGAAGGTTGTTTTTTTTTTTTAATTTTGCTTAAAAATATAGAATAAAACTAAATTTTATAATATTGATGTAAAATTTTTTAAGTTTTTCTTAAGATTTTAGTCATCTGTAAATAATTTAGGCAAACTCTTATATATTTTTTACACTGAGTTCCTGTTGTGTCAGGTGCTGGGCCAAGTACCTTTGTACAGCTTTTAATCTTCAACATTCATGTGAGTGAGGTAATAGTACACACACACACACACTTTTTTTTTTTTTTTTTTAAGAGATTAGGAAACAGACTCAGAGTTAAGTGATTTACAAGGTAACTTCTTTTAAGTCACAAATTTTCCAGCTGTCCATAGTATATTGTCACTTGGTTTATCCACTAAAACTTCAAATTTAGTGTATTTGAAACCAAACTTAGCATCTTCCATTTAAAAACAATCAATCAAAAAACCTGTTCCTTCCCACCTATGTTCCACTTTGCCATTGATATTATATTAAGTATCCCCTCAGCTGTCTGACTAGGCTTAAACTATATTGAGGTCTTAAAAATCATAGCTGCAGGCTGTGGTTATCTTGTGACTTCATTCATGTGTTCATTTAAAAAATACTGATTGAGTCCCTACTATGTGCTAGGTATTCTCCTGGGCCCCAGGAATTGTGGCAGTGAATAAAACACACAATTGCTGCCCTTATAGAGCTTACATTGTAGCAGAGTAGGTTGAAATAAGCAAAATAAATGTATATACAGTATATTAGATGTATGTATTAGAATGTGCAGTTGTAAATGGGTCCCAGAAGGCCTAACTGAGAGACATGGGAGCATGTGTTTTGTTTGCATTTAGAAATTAAGAGATTGACATAGAAATCCAGTTTTTTTGTTTGTTTCTTTCTCATGAAAGTAAGACATTGTAGCTTGCTGCAGGGTCACACAAGGCTGGAACTTTCTATTGGCTGCCTTCATTTCTATTCCACTGAGATGGCCTGTGAAATCTCCATTTAATCTGTCACATCAGTCCCTTGGCTGTTATCTTGTTGAGGACTTGGACATTTCTGCTGTTGTGCTTTAATTCTGTTTATCCCCCCCACCAGCCAGTTCTTCATACCATACCTGGGTTATTTTTGTTAAGCATGGTTGTGTGCACTGTGCATAGAGATCCCAGCCGTCTCCCTCTTGTCTACTGGATAAAATCTGGCCTCAGCTTGGCACTCGGGACCCTCCATGATGTGGTCTTGGCTTACTTTCTAATACTCCTGGTGGCACATTCATCAGGACTAAAAGGCAATGCTCCCTATTCTCTGGACCTAGTCTGTGCCTTTTTATCTTTGCTTTAAATGCCTCCTCCCCATCTCTACATGTCCACAACAAACTATCCCTATCCCTACCCCTGGCTAGAAGAAATCTCTTCGTACTCTAAATTCTAATAGCACTTTATGCAAACTCTTTTTTACATCTACCCCTTAATGTACCAATCTGATTGGATGAGACCCATTCACATTAACAGAAGTTAATCTTTACTTAAAGGCAACTCATTGTGGATAGTAATCATATCTACAGAATACTTTCACAGCAACAGCTAGACTAGTGGTTTTTCTTTTTTCTTTCTTTCGTTTATTTTTTTCTTTCTTTTTTTTAGACTAATGTTTGTACAACCAATCAGGCACACCATAGTCTAGCCAAGTTAACACAAAAAATTAACCATCACAATACTAAATTTCTGATGATAATTGATGACTTACTCATTTTATAGAATTTTATTATGGAGAATTTCAAACATAAACACAAGTAGAGAGAACAATATAACTCACTCAGATTGAATAATTGTCAATTTGGGGCCAAAACTATTTCTTCTATCCTCCCCCCACCTCCGGATTATTTTGAAGTATATCCTAGTCATCATATATTTTAATTAAAGATTTCAACTTGTGTATCTAAAAAAGGATTCTTTATAAACATAGCCCCCTAAAGTATTATTTTTATGTGATTAACAGCCATATTTGTACAAGAAAGCTAGATAGTATAGCTTGCTTAGTATCTTCAGTTTTCCCAGCATGATTAATCTCTGGGAAAGCTAGAAACAAACTGCTTGGAATATACAGAGAGAAAGCTATACAAATTACTTCTGCTACCTTCTGTGCAGAAGCACATTCTCTATCCCGTTCCCCACTCCAATGGACCCTGCTAAGGGATGCCATCCTCTTTTAATTTATGAACTTGTCAGTAGTAAACTAAGGAAACAGTGCTGTATGAATCCTAGATCCTTGACCTGTTAATGTGGCTCCCTTCCAGATAAAAGATGCTCATAAACAAAAGGACATGAAGTCTGGAAGGACCACCCCCCAGCTGTAGTATACTTATGTTTTTGGAAAATTTCAGAATATATACAAATCACTTCTAAAATCCCAGTAGACGCATTTTGCCAAGAATGTCAGTTGTCTTTTTAGTTTTTGGTTTTTGTCAGTTTTCCTTTGAAAGTTGGGTATTAGCCTTTAAATATTATATGGTATAATCATAATGCCATTCAGGGAAAATAAGGTGGTGGGTGGCTGGCATTTAGAAAGTAAAACAGACTTGGGTTCCTGGAAATGTTAGTTATTATTCAACTGAAAATGCTGCTAATCCTTAATAGTGAATTGTTAAGTAGGTAGAAGCAGTATTTTGTGAATTACTTAGATCAGGGGTGTGTAAAATGTGATTTATGGGCTTATTGAACACATTTATCACCAGAGCAGAATCTGAAGAATATTTATATTTTCAAGCTTTGAAACTGAGAAAGTATGAAGGAACCTTCTTGTGAGTTCCTGCCAATCTTCTGGACTCATGTTCTGACCAGCACATCTCAAAAATAGGCCATTATTTTTGTCATTTTAACCTGTCTTCTCATTGCTTTCTTTGCCCTTCACTTGCAGCGGCAAGGAGAAAGAAAAGATACAATTGCCATAAGTACACATAGTAACAGTAGTCAAGTAATTGTATATTTTTATGGCAAGTCATTAATTCAATGGTAGTGTGATTACTTATTTTTAATGTGATGGTTTTCTTTCAACTAAACCTAAATTATTTTCCCATCTGAATTAGTGTCTGACCCATTCCAAAGCAACATAAATTTAGCACAGCTTCTCATTTTACCAACTTAGTAGAAGTTTTTTTAAAGATTTCTTCATTTGGCTTTTAGCTTTTCATATGAAATGTGCTAGCTATAAGAAGTCTTTAATTTACGGTTTGATGGGTCATTTAAAGACAGACCCAGTATATCTGGCATGTGAGCTGTACTAGGGGTCATAGGGAGAGAGGAGGTTTTGAGCATTAAGTTCTAATCTCATATTAATATGGCTGTTAGAAAAGGAGAATCTTTTTTGGAAAGTAGATGTAAGCATGTATTAAATTCCAAGCAAATCACAAAATCAGAAGAAATGCAGTTTTATTGCATCCATGTAAATAATAGAAAAGATATCTTCATTTTTCCAAAAGTGACAATCCGTGTGGATAACTTTTAATTTAAAATGATTGATGAGGAGAAATTTTCATAGATCAAATGTCATTAATAACAAATTAGTTCTAATTAATGGGGAATGATGATGCTTAGAATTTTCATATTGTATTAATTAAAGACTGCTTTAGGTGCTCAACTCATTTAATCTTCTACCCTATTCCATTGTTTCATTATCCTTGCAAATTTATTTAGTTTTATTTAATGTCTGGGATGTCTTTATCTGTATGATTATATTCAGTTGATTTCTTCTGGATACCCCCAAATCAAGCGGAAATGTTCACTGGTGGAGCTCAAGGTTGGCAGGGGTTGTGGGGAGCAAAATACAACTTGCAGACGCTAGTAGTAGTAAAAATGGCTTATAATTCATTTGATCATTTTCTTATTAATAAGTATTTAGATTGTTTCCAATTTTTTCATTTGAAATATTCCAGTAAACATATTTATGTATCAGACATATTTGTTTTATTTTTAGTGAAATTTTTAAGGATAATATATACAGAAAGTGTGCAAGTCATATTTATAACTCTGTGATAAAGGGAATATACCTGTGTAATCAACACCCTAGAAGTTCCCGCTTACCTCTTTACAGTGATCCCAGCCCCCACTAAGGTAACCGTTATTCTAAATTCGAGCACTATTGATTAATTTAGCCTGTGTTTGCAATGTATGTAAAGGAATCATTTCATATGGGTTCTTCTGGTTTCTTTCACTCATAGTATCAGTGAGATTCATACATTTCTGTATATCAGTTCATTCTTTTTATTGCTGTGTAATATTCTGTTGGATGACTGTATTACATTTTATCCCTTTTACAGTTGCTGAGCATCTGGGTTGTCTCTGGTTTTCGGACATTACCAGTAGTGCTGTTGTGAACATTCTTGAACACAGGTTTGGTGAGCATAGCTATACATATCTGTTGGCTCTTTTCCCAGGAGTAGTGCTGACGGGCATGGGGTAGGCACAGTCAGCAGGTTTCCAAAGTGATTGAAACCATATCACACTCCTTCCAGCAGTGTCTAGTTATTTATTTTTTAATTTAAATTTTAAAAAACAATTTCATTTAAAAAGTTAAATTTCATAAAAGTGAAATTTGAATAAGAGTACATTCATTTTAAGTTTTGGAATATAATGCTAGATTTCTCCTCAGAAGTACTAATTTATACTCTACTAAACACTAGATTTTATACAGCTCTTTTGTCTTTATTAATTTATAGTGAAAATATCTCATTTTTAAATTTCTTGAATGAATTGAACTTTTTTTTGCCTTTATTTATTTATTTATTTTATTGTTATTTTTTTAATTCAGTTTTATTGAAATATATTCACAAACCATAGAGTCATCCGAATTGAACTTTTTATATCTTAATTTTGCCCATTTCATTTTTCTTTTCTTGAACTGGCTGTTTTTTGGTCATTTCTTTGTTGGGTTATTGCTATTTTACTGCTATGTATAATTCCTTATAAAAATACCTACATTTTTGTCTCCTGCTATGATTTTTTTCTTCCTAAGTTGTCCTTTGTCTTAACTTTGCCTTTTACACTATAGAAGTTTTAAATGTGTGTGTGCTCAACATCTGTTAATCTTTGCCTTTGTGGTTTCTGGCCCTAGTGTCATTCTTAGGAAAGTCCGTTCTACCTGCAAGATTATAAAACAGTCTGTTTTCTTTGAGGGCTTTATTGTTTGTGTTTTCTTTGGTTTATTAGAACTAGATTTGACTTTATCACTAAAACAAGGGTGCTTTTTAAACATTTTAAACATGTACTTTTATTTACTATATTATAGCTAACTTTGGGATATTTTGCCAGGATGTCAAGGTGGCCATTTAGTAGTTGGTAAGGAGAATTTAGTACACCAGAGCATGCGTGCATGTGCCATTCGACCATGTGAGAAATGAAGCCACTTTCCCTATGTGGTTACTATTTGAGTCCTTCTAGTGTCCTCCCTATTAAAGTAGTTAAGTTTTCATTTAGAAAAGAATGAGTTCAAATTAGCCTAGACCAAATTGTCGTATTTAAGTATCTCTTGTGTATACTGTTCAAGGCTCTTGAATAAGGACTGGGCTCCCAGGTCCATTCTGTGGCCTATGAGGATTGGAGAGCCAAGTACTTAATTTCTAGCCATTTGAAAATACCATTTTTTCTCTATTTAAGAGATCATTTAAAAATTTCATTGACTTCTTTCTCTTTTGTATAATAGTGTAATTAAAATATAATTTGCACTGCACAGTGAGAAAAATGAGACCAATCTATTATGGCTTTTTATTTTTTTTCTTTAATGGTAAGTAAGGTTTGAGAGCTTCCCAGAGCCCCCACCACCTAAAATTCCAGTTAGAAGAGGCATTACTCCACTGGGTTAAACCACAAAGCAGAAACAACAGATATTAGACAAGTGGCCCTGTCTTCTACGAATATGGATGTTTGTTTTTTTTTTTTTTTTTTTTTTTCTGTTTTTTTAAAAATTTTTATTGTAGTAACATAAAACCTAAACTTTCCCCCTTTAACAGCATTCACATATATAATTCAGTAGTGTTAATTACGTTCACAGTGTTTTGCTACCATTACCACAATCCATAACCAAAACTTTTCCATCACCCCAAACAGAAACTCTCCACCAACTGGGGGAGACTTTTTTGTTTGTTTGTTTGCTTTTTTTTTTTTTTTTGATTTTTTTTTGATTTTTTATTATTTTTTTTAATCATCATTTTATTGAGATATATTCACATACCACGCAGTCATACAAAACAAATTGTACTTTCGATTGTTTACAGTACCATTACATAGTTGTACATTCATCACCTAAATCAATCCCTGACACCTTCATTAGCACACACACCAAAATAACAAGAATAATAATCAGAGTGAAAAAGAGCAATTGAAGTAAAAAAGAACACTGGGTACCTTTGTCCGTCCATTTCCTTCCCCTACTTTTCTACACATCCATCCATAAACTAGACAAAGTGGAGTTTGGTCCTTATGGCTTTCCCAATCCCATTGTCACCCCTCATAAGCTACATTTTTATACAACTGTCTTCGAGATTCATGGGTTCTGGGTTGTAGTTTGATAGTTTCAGGGATCCACCACCAGCTACCCCAATTCTTTAGAACCTAAAAAGGGTTGTCTAAAGTGTGCGTAAGAGTACCCACCAGAGTGATCTCTCGGCTCGTTTTGGAATCTCTCTGCCATTGAAGCTTATTTCATTTCCTTTCACATCCCCCTTTTGGTCAAGAAGATGTTCTCCGTCCCACGATGCCGGGTCTACATTCATCCCCGGGAGTCATATTCCACGTTGCCAGGGAGATTCACTCCCCTGGGTGTCTGATCCCACGTAGGGGGGAGGGCAGTGATTTCACCTTTCAAGTTGGCTTAGCCAGAGAGAGAGGGCCACATCTGAGCAACAAAGAGGCATTCAGGAGGAGACTCTTAGGCACAAATATAGGGAGGCCTAGCCTCTCCTTTGCAGCAACCGTCTTCCCAAGGGTAAAACTTATGGTAGAGGGCTCAACCCATCAAGCCACCAGTCCCCTATGTCTGTGGTCATGTTAGCAACCATGGAGGTAGGGTAGGCGAATACCCCTGCATTCTCCACAGGCTCCTCAAGGGGGCACTACATCTTTTTTTTTTTCCTTGTTTTTCTTTTTTTTTTTTTTTTTTTTAACCTTCCCTTCTTTTTTAAATCAACTGTATGAAAAAAAAAGTTAACAAGAAAACAAACATACAATAAAAGAACATTTCAAAGAGACCATAACAAGGGAGTAAGAAAAAGACAACTAACCTAAGATAACTGCTTAACTTCCAACATGTTCCTACTTTACCCCAAGAAAGTTACATAATATAGCAACATTTCTGTGAACTTGTTCCTACTATATCCATCAGAAATTAACAGACCATAGTCATTTCTGGGCATCCCCAGAAAGTTAAATAGCTTATCTGTTCTTCTTGGATTATTGTTCCCCCTTCCTTAATTGCTCTCTACTGCTAGTTCCCCTACATTCTACAATATAAACCATTTGTTTTACATTTTTCAAAGTTCACATTAGTGGTAGCATATAATATTTCTCTTTTTGTGCCTGGCTTATTTCGCTCAGCATTATGTCTTCAAGGTTCATCCATGTTGTCATATGTTTCACCAGATCGTTCCTTCTTACTGCCGCGTAGTATTCCATCGTGTGTATGTACCACATTTTATTTATCCACTCATCTGTTGAAGGACATTTGGGTTGTTTCCATCTCTTGGCAATTGTGAATAATGCTGCTATAAACATTGGCGTGCAGATATCTGTTCGTGTCACTGCTTTCCGATCTTCCGGGTATATACCGAGAAGTGCAATCGCTGGATCGAATGGTAGCTCTATATCTAGTTTTCTAAGGACCTGCCAGACTGACTTCCAGAGTGGCTGAACCATTATACAGTCCCACCAACAATGAATAAGAGTTCCAATTTCTCCACATCCCCTCCAGCATTTGTAGTTTCCTGTTTGTTTAATGGCAGCCATTCTAACCGGTGTTAGATGGTATCTCATTGTGGTCTTAATTTGCATCTCTCTAATAGCTAGTGAAGCTGAACATTTTTTCATGTGTTTCTTGGCCATTTGTATTTCCTCTTCAGAGAACTGTCTTTTCATATCTTTTGCCCATTTTATAATTGGGCTGTCTGTACTATTGTCATTGAGTTGTAGGATTTCTTTGTATATGCAAGATATCAGTCTTTTGTCAGATACATGGTTTCCAAAAATTTTTTCCCATTGAGTTCGCTGCCTCTTTACCTTTTTGAGAAATTCCTTTGAGGTGCAGAAACTTCTAAGCTTGAGGAGTTCCCATTTATCTATTTTCTCTTTTGTTGCTTGTGCTTTGGGTGTAAAGTCTAGGAAGTGGCCGCCTAATACAAGGTCTTGAAGATGTTTTCCTACATTATCTTCTAGGAGTTTTATGGTACTTTCTTTTATATTGAGATCTTTGGTCCATTTTGAGTTAATTTTTGTGTAGGGGGTGAGGTAGGGGTCCTCTTTCATTCTTTTGGATATGGATATCCAACTCTCCCAGCCCCATTTGTTGAAAAGACCATTATGACTCAGTTCAGTGACTTTGGGGGCCTTATCAAAGATCAGTCGGCCATAGATCTGAGGGTCTATCTCCGAATTCTCAATTCGATTCCATTGATCTATATGTCTATCTTTGTGCCAGTACCATGCTGTTTTGGCAATTGTGGCTTTATAATAAGCTTCAAAGTCGGGGAGTGTAAGTCCTCCCACTTCGTTTTTCTTTTTTAGAGTGTCTTTGGCAATTCGAGGCATCTTCCCTTTCCAAATAAATTTGATAACTAGCTTTTCCAAGTCTGCAAAGTAGGTTGTTGGAATTTTGATTGGGATTGCATTGAATCTGTAGATGAGTTTGGGTAGAATTGATATCTTAATGACATTTAGCCTTCCTATCCATGAACATGGAATATTTTTCCATCTTTTAAGGTCCCCTTCTATTTCTTTTAGTAGAGTTATGTAGTTTTCTTTGTATAGGTCTTTTACATCTTTGGTTAAGTTTATTCCTAGGTACTTGATTTTTTTAGTTGCTATTGAAAATGGTATCTTTTTCTTGAGTGTCTCTTCAGTTTGTTCATTTCTAGCATATAGAAACATTACTGACTTACGTGCATTAATCTTGTATCCCGCTACTTTGCTAAATTTGTTTATTAGCTCTAGTAGGTATATCGTTGATTTCTCAGGGTTTTCTAGATATAAGATCATATCATCTGCAAAGAATGACAGTTTTACTTCTTTTCCAATTTGGATGCCTTTTATTTCTTTGTCTTGCCGGATTGCCCTGGCTAGCACTTCCAGCACAATGTTGAATAACAGTGGTGACAGCGGGCATCCTTGTCTTGTTCCTGATCTTAGAGGGAAGGCTTTCAGTCTCTCAGCATTGAGTACTATGCTGGCTGTGGGTTTTTCATATATGCTCTTTATCATGTTGAGGAAGTTTCCTTCAATTCCTACCTTTTGAAGTGTTTTTATCAAAAAGGATGTTGGATTTTGTCAAATGCTTTTTCAGCATCTATTGAGATGATCAATTGATTTTTCCCTTTCGAGTTTTTAATGTGTTGTAATACATTGATTGTTTTTCTTATGTTGAACCATCCTTGCATGCCTGGAATGAACCCCACTTGGTCATGGTGTATGATTTTTTTAATGTGTCTTTGGATTCGATTTGCAAGTATTTTGTTGAGGATTTTTGCATCTATATTCATTAGGGAGATTGGTCGGTAGTTTTCCTTTTTTGTAGCATCTTTGCCTGGTTTTGGTATTAGATTGATGTTAGCTTCATAAAATGAGTTAGGTAGTGTTCCATTTTTTTCAATGTTTTGAAAGAGTTTGAGTAAGATTGGTGTCAGTTCTTTCTGGAAAGTTTGGTAGAATTCCCCTGTGAAGCCATCTGGCCCTGGGCATTTATTTGTGGGAAGATTTTTGATGACTGATTGGATCTCTTTGCTTGTGATGGGTTGGTTGAGGTCTTCTATTTCTTCTCTGGTCAGTCTAGGTTGTTCATATGTTTCCAGGAAATTGTCCATTTCCTCTACATTATCCAGTTTGTTGCCATACAGTTGTTCATAATATCCTCTTATAATTTTTTTAATTTCTTCAGGATCTGCAGTTATGTCACCTTTTTCATTCATTATTTTGTTTATATGGGTCTTCTCTCTTTTTGATTTTGTCAGTCTAGCTAGGGGCTTGTCAATCTTGTTGATCTTCTCAAAGAACCAACTTTTGGTGATATTTATCCTCTCTATTGTTTTTTTGTTCTCTATGTCATTTATTTCTGCTTTAATCCTTGTTATTTCTTTTCTTGTACTTGGTTTAGGATTGGTTTGCTGTTCATTTTCTAGCTTCTTCAGTTGATCCATTAGTTCTTTGATTTTGGCTCTTTCTTCCTTTTTAATATATGCGTTTAGTGCTATAGATTTCCCCCTTAGCACTGCTTTTGCTGCATCCCATAGGTTTTGGTATGTTGTGTTGTCATTTTCATCCGTCTCTATATATTTAGCAATTTCTCTTGCTATTTCTTCTTTAACCCACTGATTGTTTAGGAGTGTGTTGTTTAACCTCCAGGTATTTGTGAATTTTCTAAGTCTCTGATGGTTATTGACTTCTAATTGTATTCCATTGTGGTCAGAGAATGTGCTTTGAATAATTTCAATCTTTTTAAATTTATTGAGGCTTGTTTTATGTCCCAGCATATGATCTATTCTGGAGAAAGTTCCATGAGCACTAGAAAAGTATGTGTATCCTGGTGATTTGGGATGTAATGTCCTGTATATGTCTGTTAAATCTAATTCATTTATCAGATTGTTTAGGTTTTCAGTTTCCTTATTGGTCTTCTGTCTGGTTGATCTATCTATAGGAGAGAGTGATGTGTTGAAGTCTCCCACAATTATTGTGGAAACATCAATTGCTTCCTTTAGTTTTGCCAGTGTTTCTCTCATGTATTTTGTGGCACCTTGATTGGGTGCATAGACATTTACGATTGTTATTTCTTCTTGCTGAATTGCCCCTTTTATTAGTATGTAGTGGCCTTCTTTGTCTCTCAAAACATCCCTGCATTTGAAGTCTATTTTATCTGAGATTAATATTGCTACACCTGCTTTCTTTTGGCTGTAGCTTGCATGAAATATTTTTTTCCATCCTTTCACTTTCAGTTTCTTTGTGTCCCTGTGTCTAAGATGAGTCTCTTGTATGCAACATATTGATGGTTCATTTTTTTTGATCCATTCTGCGAATCTATATCTTTTAATTGGGGAGTTTAATCCATTTACATTCAACGTTAAAACCGTGAAGGCATTTCTTGAATCGGCCATCTTATCCTTTGGTTTATGTTTGCCATATTTTTCCCTCTCTCTATTAATATCCTTTATTGTACCCTTACCGAATCTCTTTAGTACTGAACCTTTCTCCAAGTCTCTCTGTCCTGTCTTTGTTTCTCTGTCTGTAGGGCTCCCTTGAGTATCTCCAGTAGGGCAGGTCTCTTGTTAGCAAATTCTCTCAGCATTTGTTTGTCTGTGAAAAATTTAAGCTCTCCCTCAAATTTGAAGGAGAGCTTTGCTGGATAAAGTATTCTTGGCTGGAAATTTTTCTCACTCAGAATTTTAAATATATCGTGCCACTGCCTTCTCGCCTCCATGGTGGCTGCTGAGTAGTCACTACTTAGTCTTATGCTGTTTCCTTTGTATGTGGTGAATTGCTTTTCTCTTGCTGCTTTCAGAACTTGCTCCTTCTCTTCTGTGTTTGACAGTGTGATCAGTATATGTCTCGGAGTGGGTTTATTTGGATTTATTCTATTTGGAGTTCGCTGAGCATTTATGATTTGTGTATTTATGTTGTTTTGAAGATTTGGGAAGTTTTCCCCAACAATTTCTTTGAATACTCTTCCTAGACCTTTACCCTTTTCTTCCCCTTCTGGGACACCAATGAGTCTTATATTTGGACGTTTCATATTATCTATCATATCCCTGAGGTCCATTTCGAGTTTTTTCAATTTTTTTCCCCATTCTTTCTTTTATGCTTTCATTTTCCATTCTGTCATCTTCCAGGTCACTGATTCGTTGTTCAGCTTCCTCTAGTCTTGTACTATGAGTGTCCAGAATCTTTTTAATTTGGTCAACAGTTTCTTTAATTTCCATAAGATCATCCATTTTTTTATTTAGTCTTGCAATGTCTTCTTTATGCTCTTCCAGAGTCTTCTTGATTTCCTTCATATCCTGTACTATGGTCTCATTGTTCATCTTTAGTTCTTTGAGTAGCTGCTCTAGGTGCTGTGTCTCTTCTGGTCTTTTGATTTCGGTGCTTGGGCTTGGGTTATCCGTATTGTCTGGTTTTTTCGTATGCTTTATAATTTTCTGTTGTTTTTGGCCTCGTGGCATTTGCTGAACTTGATAGGGTTCTTTTAGGGTTTGTAGACCTATTGAAGTCCTTATCTCTAATTTATCAGATCTACAGCTTCGTGGAGTACACTTTCTCTAACTAACCAGCAGGTGGCATCCACGAGCCACCTGTTCTCCACAAGCCAGTTCTCCCCTGCTTAGCCTTTTTGGTGAGTGGGGGAGTGAGTCTTGTGGGGCCCAATTGGTGTACCAAGCTTGCGTGTGTAGTTGGTGTTGCCTGCCCTGTATGTGGGGCGTGTTTCTGGGCAGTCGGGGAGGTGGGGTGGCCCTAACAGTCAAATCTCCCTGATGATCCTAGAGTTTTAAAGCTGCTGCAATAGTCTAATCCTTCAGTTCAGTCCTGCCACAGTTTGTCTCTGCCACTGACCCACAAGTCTTTGGTATTGGCGTATGGCTCCTGAGACTTACAAGTGGGCCCCTCTTCCAGGCCGTGCACCCCGGGTCCTCTGTTGAGGGATGACTGTGCTATGTCACAGGTGAGTGCCGTCCCCCCAGGGCAGTTCTGGGCTGCTGGGCTGTGTAGGGAGGCTCCCAGTCTGCTGAAATGATGGCTGAATGGGGCTTTGTTAATTCACACTGCTCTACCTTCCCAACTCTGGGACAATCAGCTGAGGTTGCAGGGAAGGCTAATGTCCACGCCCAGTTTTGTGGTGTGTGCCTGTTATTTGAAGCACTTCCGTCACACTGGGTTGTCTGGGGCAGCTCTGGGCTATGGGGCTGGCGATGGGCAGGAGTGTTTCCTGTCCACCAGGATGGTGGCTGTGAGCGGACACCCCCCTTTTCTTGGGAAGTTGTGGTGTTTAGTGAATTTTCTCAGCCACTGGATTATTGCCTTTTTCCTCAGAGCTCTCTTAGTTCTGCTCTTGACTTGACGTGCCCAAATTGCAATTCTTTGAAGCTTTCTGTATTGGGCTTCTTAGAGTAATTGTTTTAGAAAAAGAAAAAAGGATTAAAAAACAAAAACAAAAACAAAATAAAAAGGGCCCTCCTCAGAGATCTAATGGGTTATTGAAATGCTAATAGACAAAGCAACCAGGGCCATTAAGGAAAGGTCCACAGGGCAGAGAGATCAGCTTTTCTTCGGGATTTGCATATGCGCCTCAAGGCCTGAGCTCCGCCCTTCCCCTTTCTGTGTTCACCAGAACTCCAAAAATCCTCTGCTTTTATTTTGGAGTTTTACGTGTTATTTTTTTTTTTTTTTCTATTCCTGTCTCCTCTCTGCTGGGCTGGCAGCTCTCAGATTCTCTGGTGTCTGGTCTCAGTCTATCTATGGTTGGAGTATGGATCAGTAGAATGAGTTTCCGAGAAGGGCCACCACTGCAGTTCTCCGTTCTCCTTCCCGGAGCTGGCAGCCCCTCCTCCCACGGGACTGAGCCTGGCAGGGAAGGGCGCGGGTCCCCTGGATGTTTGGTTTTTATAATTGAATCTTAGTACCTTACAGGGGCAAGAGTCTTAGGGACAGGAATGTTTTTGAAGAAAGGAGCACCAGGTGTAAACCACTCTGTGGTAATAGCCCTGGAGCTGAGATTCTAGAGGGGGGTGGAGTATGGGGAGGGGGGAAAAGACTGGGTGGAAATTCTTGGGGCAGTTGTTTTTTTGGTGGTCTTTTGCATATGGCAGTTCTATTTGTAGCAAGATTGTATCATCATTTTGATTTTTATTCTGTAAGCCAAGGAGAAAAATTGGGGGACTTTCCTTTGTAAATTCATAATTTGGGGAGCACAACTTTTCAAGTTTAGGAGAATCGTTGCTTTGCTGAGTACTTGAATTCAACTAAGAAGATTTGTGTAAGGCCTCTTTGGGGATGGGAAGGGTTAAGTTAGGAGTAGTGGGTTCAGACAGGAGGGAAAACTAAAATTAAGTGCCTATTTTTCATTTACATATATAAAAAATGCAGTCTTATGCATTTTACATATTTAACCCATTAATTCTCACAGAAATCCTATGAAGTATTTTCCCAATTTGCGAAGACAGAACAAAGGCTCAGCATTTTAATTATTTTCCTGAACTCATAAAATAATAACTGACAGTCTTGTGATTTGAAACTAGTGTCTCTGAATCCACAGCTCATGCAAATTCTTGTCACAAAAGTATATGTTACCTCATATACTTCTTACACCTCATATGTAATTATTATGGATATTTTATAGTTACCAGTTCCATGTCAAATTTCGTTAACACTTTAAATGGCATATCTTGGGAATGTTTTAAGTAGTTCTTCCAGGTAATATAAAGGCTATGCTGTGTAATTTCCTTTACCTTCTGCCTTAGCATTGAGAGTAAACATGAAGTTACAATCCTGGGAGGACTCAATGAATTTGTAGTGAAATTTTATGGACCACAAGGAAGTAAGTACATGTATTCTTCTATTACAGTCTTTTACTCTAGTTCCTTAATAGACAGTGAGACTAATAAAGATTGATGGTGATGGTGTGTGGAATTTTTGAAAAGTAAGTTTAATTGTAAATTCCAGAACCAGTAAGGAAATCTCGTCTTATAATTACATTTTCTATACCTTTCTCTTTTATCTCTCTGTGACTGTATTAGAATTGTGAGTTCTGGATTTTGTTGCATGGCCACATGGATGGTTTGTGGAAACTTTTTTTTTTTTTTTCTTAGTGGTTGATTTATTTTTGTTTTTGTTTAGGGGGTTGCATGGGGCTAATTGAGATAGTAGGGAAAGGAACATGGTTGTTACTTACAAAATAATTGAATAATGTTTAGTATTTCTTTGCTTATTTTCCAGTTCTGATCTGTTAGTGAAAAGTATCTTAATCTGAATGTAGGGTATCTACTGGTTATAACAGGTCCCTGACACTCAAAGGGATTAATTTATATATAAGGTTTAACTTACACTCAAATTATTTTCCAACGAATTCACAGTTCTAATATTTAACTTTTTAACTTTTATTTCAGCACCATATGAAGGCGGAGTATGGAAAGTTAGAGTGGATCTTCCTGATAAATACCCTTTCAAATCTCCATCTATAGGTATGTGATCTTTCCTTAGAAATTATTGAAATCAAAGAGAAAAAGAAAAAAATAAATAAAGCAATCCTACATTTGGAGGAGGTAATTAATTCCAGAAGTGGTTATTTAATGGAATTTTTCTCTTTTTGGCTTTGGTTAATTAACCAGTGACTTGGGGGCCTTCCATGGTATGATAGAAGATGGATCCTTAAATGTACCCTTTGCTTGATTGTAATGTCTGTGACTCTAGGTTTTTCTCTTTTTCAGGGTCAGATTAAACAAACAACTTTTAAGACCCCCTGACTGTTCAAGCTGTTAGCAGTGAAATAGCAAACAATCTTAAATCTCTTTTTTAAATGCTAGATTGTTAGAATTTATGTTATCTAGTGCCTATTCTAATTCTGTCATTTAAAAAAATCTTCCCTTGATCCTACTTTTTTTTTGTTCATTCCAACTCTGGGTACTTAGATAACCCTTTTCCATTTTGCCCACCCCCAGTGTTTTTGGCCCTTTAAGCAGCAGAAAAAATAGGATAGAAAACTTCACTGGGGTTGTACAAGGGGTACTTTTTCTTAACAGTTGTCTTCCTTCTGCCTTAATTGGTGATATGATTAACCTGTCACCCCCATTAAAGCACTCGGTGACAGTTTCGATATTTTAGTGACAGATACTATAGAGATCTATCTGATTGAAGGTTTGTACCTTTAAATATTTTGGGATTATAGAATGGTGGTAATTTGGCTAACTTAAGCCAGCTTTTCCTACTTCATTCTGTAAATGATTTTAAAATATTGTAAAATATTGATCAATTTAAAGTAAGAACAGTGAAGTAAATTCAGAATATATTAAACATTTTCTGAAGGTCAGTCAGCTGAGCCTCATGTTCAGATATTGCCAGAGTTCAAACAGCTTGCTACTTCTGTGGGATGTCTTGAGGACTCCCCCCACACACACACCCACACACCTACACACAAGGGTTTTTTAAAGAGGTGGACTAAAGACATTCTAAGCTTATGCTTGGATTTCTGTCCCCCAACGTTTCTGTGTAGGGTAAATAATGGAGAAAAGTTACGGATGGTCACCAACTAAATCCCAATCAAATGTAGCAGCCTCTCCCCTGACCTCTAGCCATTTTCAACACTTTAGAGTTTTATGCCATAAAAATACTGCAGAGTGTCTGTAATTCCTTCTTAGGTTGGGGAACTGTTGGTACTCACTTGAAGAAAAAATAGTAATTACCTCTCAAGGTCCCTTAGTCGAATTTTCTAAACTCACTAATTGAGATGATACTTTATGGATCGGAAATTTCTCTATTGCTTCAAGGGCCTCAGTTTTAGAATCGGTTATCAGATGATGAAATACAAAAGGAACTGTGAGGTGTTAGGTCTTTGAGATGATCCCCAACTATTTTCTGACTTAATATCTTGTATAGTCTGGGGGCAACAGTTTTTACCCAGCTCTAGTCCAGGATGGTGGAATGTAGATTTTACCCAGTTTGGGAGGGCTTTTCTGTCATGTTGTGATATCCCCCTAGTCAGTTTATTTATCTCTGCACTTTATGGTATACTGGCGTTTTAAAACCTTTATGTAGTTGAGCAGTGTGATCCTGAAGCCTTTACAAACAGAATGACCAAACCAAATAAATTCATTCAAATATATTTCATAGATGTCTATTTCTTTAAAGACTAAAAATTGGCATGCTATGTCTAGATTTGTTATTCCAGATTTATAGTTAGAAAGGAAACAAAATAGCTTGGTGTCTTAGTTTGCTAATGCTGCACAATGCAAAATACCAGAGACGGATAGGCTTTTATAAAACGGGGATTTATTTCGCTACACAGTTACAGTCTTAAGGCCACAAAGCGTCCAAGGCAACACATCAGCAATCGGGTACCTTCACCGGAGGATGGCCAATGGCATCCGGAAAACCTCTGCTAGCTAGGAAGGCAGCTGGCGTCTGCTCCAAAGCTCTGGCCTCAAAACGGCTTTCTCCCAGGACGTTCCTCTCTAGCAAGCTTGCTCCTCTTCAAAACATCACTCCCAGCTGCACTCAGTTCCTCTCTTTGAGTCAGCTCATTTATATAGCTCCACTGATCAAGGCCCACCCTGAATGGGCAGGGCCATGCCTCCATGGGAACATCCCATCAGAATCACTACCCGCAGCTGGGTGGGGCACATTCCAAGCAAATCTAACCAGCACCAAATGTCTGCCCCGACAGGACTACAAAGATAATGGCATTTGGGGGACACAGTACATTCAAACCGGCACACTTGGTGAAACTAATAGTGAACCTAAAAATGGAATTACATATCCTGTGGAAATATAGTTATTTCTCAAATCTTGTCTTGATATAGTTTTCCAGGTAATAAGATTATTTCATCATAACTTTCAAATTCAAAATATCTAAACTTTAGAGATTATTTATTAATGAACAGGCGTAACAGAAGCCCGTGCATTTTCTTAAATTAATGATGTAATATAAAATTGGTTGGGACAAAAATGACTAGGCTAATTTAACTTCATAATTCCTTTGCCTTTCTGTGTGATTTTAGAACTCGGTAATACCAACAGATATGTATCATATTCTCTTAGGGAAGTAGATCTAGTTGAAATATTTGTATAAATTGCCCTTGTTTCCTCCAAAAGAAGATTGCATAAGAGTTTTAATCATTTGTGTAGAGTGACCATGTTCAGGTTAGTCAACAGTGTAATTACCATTAGGATGTGCTTTAAACATTTTCAGATGTCGTGGCTCCTTAGAATAGACAAGGTTTCCTTTTTGAGTTATAGAGAATATTTATTATTCTCTATATGAATATATATTCATAAACATTTATAATTTGTGTAAAATTATGCACAAGGGCAAGGAGATAAAAATCAACCCAACCTCAATGTTCTTTTTTAATCCTGTCCCTATAGAATCTGGATAGCCATATCTTTCTTCCTGAACCAGATTTTGAGCTCTTCATTATTAAGATATGCACAATTAAATTAAACATCTTTATTGCTTAGTTTTTGAGTTTTAAAATATGTATATACACACTCATTTGGGTTTGATTTTATTTTTAATTGTATTATTTATCTGTATCTAGAGTAGGAATATTCAGGTAAGAAAAATTTAAGAAAAATTAAAATTACCCACAATCCTATCCCTCAATGAGTATCATTATTTACATTTTGGAGTATGTACTTTAAAACATTTTTCTGTACATGTTTAAATGTATATTTAATGTAATTTGACTTACTCTGATTTTTTTCCCCACCCTCATCTTTGGCATACTATACAAATACAGTTTTAGAGACTCATATTTTCAGTAGCTATGTGATTGTATGAGATGTAACTAAAAATGTCTTTTTAAAAACTGTTTAAGTCTCTAAATTAATATTTTCTTCAAAGTAATAACACAGCTACTTAGAATTTTCTTTAGAAAGAGGAGGAATATAAATAGGCATCTTGGGTGGGTCAGAACTTATTTAACAAAATGCCATTGTTTCAATACTTTGAGCTCATCTTTTGGAGTTTTACATTCTCTTTGAATATCACCAGTGGTATCACGTCTTGATGTTTTGAAGCTGGATCTGAGTTTTTGAATTGGCTAAAGGTCATTTAAGCCCAGTGAATAAGATGAATGGCAAAACCAACTGGAGTGTAAAATGCTATATGTTTGTGAAATTGACTTAAGTTTAAGGATTATGATTTTCTTGTAAACTGGCCCTATGTGCACTTTCAAAGAGAAATTATAGAACTCCTTTAAATGGTTGTAACATCATTGAAATATTTGCATAGTTTTTCAGAGAGACTGCTTTGAAATAAATTCTTCTTGAAACTTTGTGTTCTCATTTATTTGAAAATTACTACTTTTATCTTTTTCATTCAGAAACATTCCTAGAGTGCTTAGCAGTGACACTAATTGTTACTGCATATGTAAAGTTAAGAAAGAGTGATTGGCCAGTCGACTGGGTGTCAGAAAGGAGAGATTCTGGCCCTGGTTCTCCTTG
Source organism: Choloepus didactylus (assembly GCF_015220235.1). Lineage (NCBI taxonomy): Eukaryota > Metazoa > Chordata > Mammalia > Pilosa > Megalonychidae > Choloepus > Choloepus didactylus. Next base: position 62,401,018 of record NC_051311.1, read on the forward strand.
ACTATAAAACCAGTGCTCATCTTATCTGAACCATTGTTTCATCTTCCATAAAATGAGATTTTGAAATTAAATGAACTCTACATGTTTGATATTGACCCATGTATTTAATACTTGGAGTACATGGTACTCTGCTGAACATTAGGAGGCTGTTGAAAGTCTTTGCTAGTTAGGAGAGAACATGAATAAAATACTGCATATGCTTTAGTGGCAAAGTTCCATTGTTTTGGAAGAGGTGTGAGTCCGCTCCTCAATTTAGGAAGAGAGTATATGGAGTAGACAGGCCTTCATAAGAAAGGTTGTGTTTCCTGTGTTGAAAATATATTCTACAAAGCTTCGGGGATGTGAAGGTGCACATAAGGACTTTAGAAATGTTCTGACCTCCAAAGAAATCCCCAGTCCATGAAGATTTTGTTTTATGAAAAGAATTTGCTACAGAGAGTACCATGTTCCATACTTTCCAAGGTTCATGCTTCAGCCGATACACGTGCTAATTAAGAGAAAGCTTTCACCAAAGAAAGCCCAGACTTGTAATTGCTCTGGAGTGAAATAAAGATTAGTGCACTCATATTTGAAAAAGGGTGATACAGAGCAATTTTTTATAAAATGAAAACCAAAAGCATATGATACAAAATGGTTTCATGTCTAATCCAAGGAATGCAGATTAAAACAGTGTGATAATATATGACTTAACAAATTGGCAAGTTAAACAGTGTTGGCAAATGTATTATGATGTAGACAACTTACCAGTCTGTACTGATCAATAAAGATTTTATTCCTTTGAGAATTCCACTTAAAAAAAATAAAAAATTACACGAAGGAAATACTTAGAGATAACCACTAAGATTAATGTATGAGAATATGTAAATTGCGATCTCATTTATAATACTGAAAGTTGGAAGTAATTTAAATGGCCCAGTGTATAGTAAAGTAGATAAATTATAGTACATTTTAATGGAAAAAATGTTTTACAGTCACTAATCATGTTTTAACACCATTTTTGAAGGAAAATGTTTAATTACATATAGTGTGACTAATTTTTTCAACACAAATTCCAAGTATGAACACCAAAATACATATTTTAAATATTTTATTGTAGTGGCATATATACAACATAAAATTTCCCATTTTAACCCCTTTTAAATATGCAGTTCAGTGGTGAACACCAGATTGTTGACTGGGTTTATCCATGGGAATTAGGTTAAACTATAAAAACATTCTTTTCTATAGTTTCCGTAAGTCTTCTAATAAAAGAAAGACAAAATATTAGCTTCAGGGCTTTTGCCTTATAAAGGTCTTCTAAGTACCTTAAAGTCCTCTTCAAGATATATACTAGTTTCCATCAGATTGCATATACTTAAATACCAGCGTTCAAGGTATAATTAAGAAAGGTGTCATTTTATCTTAGTTCGTAGTGATCATTGACTAGTATATTAGTAGAACTACATTCTGCTAAGTTCAGATGGAACTACAGAGTATTTAGTATCTTTTGTAAGTAACATTAAGACTTGTCTGGGAACCCTATCACCATTTATACATTGTTCTTATAGAAAACTATGTTGAGGCGGGGCAAGATGGCAGACTGGTGAGCTGTATGTTTTAGTTACTCCTCCAGGAAAGTAGGTAGAAAGCCAGGAACTGCGTGGACTGGACACCACAGAGCAATCTGTCTTTGGGCATACTTCATACAACACTCATGAAAACGTGGAACTGCTGAGATCAGCGAAATCTGTAAGTTTTTGCGGCCAGGGGACCCGCGCCCCTCTCTGCCAGGCTCAGTCCCGTGGGAGGAGGGGCTGTCAGCTCCGGGAAGGAGAAGGGAGAACTGCAGTGGCAGCCCTTATCGGAAACTCATTCTACTGATTCAACCTCCAACCATAGATAGACTGAGACCAGACACCAGAGAATCTCAGAGCAGCCAGCCCAGCAGAGAGGAGACAGGCATAGAAAAAAAACAACACGAAAAACTCCAAAATAAAAGCGGAGGATTTTTGGAGTTCTGGTGAACATAGAAAGGGGAAGGGCCCTGAGGCGCATATGCAAATCCCGAAGAAAAGCTGATCTCTCTGCCCTGTGGACCTTTCCTTAATGGCCCTGGTTGCTTTGTCTATTAGCATTTCAATAACCCATTAGATCTCTGAGGAGGGCCCGTTATTTTTTTTTTTTTTTAATCCTTTTTTCTTTTTCTAAAACAGTTACTCTAAGAAGCCCAATACAGAAAGCTTCAAAGACTTGCTATTTGGGCAGGTCAAGTCAAGAGCAGAACTAGGAGAGCTCTGAGATAAAACGCAATAATCCAGTGGCTGAGAAAATTCACTAAACACCACAACTTCCCAAGAAAAGGGGGGTGTCCGCTCACAGCCATCATCCTGGTGGACAGGAAACACTCCTGCCCATCGCCAGCCCCATAGCCCAGAGCTGCCCCAGACAACCCAGTGTGACGGAAGTGCTTCAAATAACAGGCACACACCACAAAACTGGGCGTGGACATTAGCCTTCCCTGCAACCTCAGCTGATTGTCCCAGAGTTGGGAAGGTAGAGCAGTGTGAATTAACAAAGCCCCATTCAGCCATCATTTCAGCAGACTGGGAGCCTCCCTACACAGCCCAGCAGCCCAGAACTGCCCTGGGGGGGACGGCACTCACCTGTGACATAGCACAGTCATCCCTCAACAGAGGACCCGGGGTGCAGGGCCTGGAAGAGGGGCCCACTTGCAAATCTCAGGAGCCATACGCCAATACCAAGGACTTGTGGGTCAGTGGCAGAGACAAACTGTGGCAGGACTGAACTGAAAGATTAGACTATTGCAGCAGCCTTAAAACTCTAGGATCACCAGGGAGATTTGATTGTTAGAGCCACCCCCCCCCCTCCCTGACTGCCCAGAAACACGCCCCATATACAGGGCAGGCAACACCAACTACACACGCAAGCTTGGTACACCAATTGGACCCCACAAGACTCACTCCCCCACTCACCAAAAAGGCTAAGCAGGGGAGAACTGGCTTGTGGAGAACAGGTGGCTCGTGGACGCCACCTGCTGGTTAGTTAGAGAAAGTGTACTCCACGAAGCTGTAGATCTGATAAATTAGAGATAAGAACTTCAATTGGTCTACAAATCCTAAAAGAACCCTATCAAGTTCAGCAAATGCCACGAGGCCAAAAACAACAGAAAATTATAAACCATATGAAAAAACCAGACGATATGGATAACCCAAGCCCAAGCACCGAAATCAAAAGACCAGAAGAGACACAGCACCTAGAGCAGCTACTCAGAACTAAAGATGAACAATGAGACCATAGTACGGGAGATAAAGGAAATCAAGAAGACCCTAGAAGAGCATAAAGAAGACATTGCAAGACTAAATAAAAAAATGGATGATCTTATGGAAATTAAAGAAACTGTTGACCAAACTAAAAAGATTCTGGACACTCATAGTACAAGACTAGAGGAAGTTGAACAACGAATCAGTGACCTGGAAGATGACAGAATGGAAAATGAAAGCATAAAAGAAAGAATGGGGAAAAAAATTGAAAAAATCGAAACGGACCTCAGGGATATGATAGATAATATGAAACGTCCAAATATAAGACTCATTGGTGTCCCAGAAGGGGAAGAAAAGGGTAAAGGTCTAGGAAGAGTATTCAAAGAAATTGTTGGGGAAAACTTCCCAAATCTTCTAAACAACATAAATACACAAATCATAAATGCTCAGCGAACTCCAAATAGAATAAATCCAGATAAACCCACTCCGAGACATATACTGATCACACTATCAAACACAGAAGAGAAGGAGCAAGTTCTGAAAGCAGCAAGAGAGAAGCAATTCACCACATACAAAGGAAACAGCATAAGACTAAGTAGTGACTACTCAGCAGCCACCATGAAGGCGAGAAGGCAGTGGCACGATATATTTAAAATTCTGAGTGAGAAAAATTTCCAGCCAGGAATACTTTATCCAGCAAAGCTCTCCTTCAGATTTGAGGGAGAGCTTAAATTTTTCACAGACAAACAAATGCTGAGAGAATTTGCTAACAAGAGACCTGCCCTACTGGAGATACTCAAGGGAGCCCTACAGACAGAGAAACAAAGACAGGACAGAGAGACTTGGAGAAAGGTTCAGTACTAAAGAGATTCGGTATGGGTACAATAAAGGTTATTAATAGACAGAGGGGAAAAATATGACAAACATAAACCAAAGGATAAGATGGCTGATTCAAGAAATGCCTTCACGGTTATAACGTTGAATGTAAATGGATTAAACTCCCCAATTAAAAGATATAGATTCACAGAATGGATCAAAAAAAATGAACCATCAATATGTTGCATACAAGAGACGCATCTTAGACACAGGGACACAAAGAAACTGAAAGTGAAAGGATGGAAAAAAATATTTCATGCAAGCTACAGCCAAAAGAAAGCAGGTGTAGCAATATTAATCTCAGATAAAATAGACTTCAAATGCAGGGATGTTTTGAGAGACAGAGAAGGCCACTACGTACTAATAAAAGGGGCAATTCAGCAAGAAGAAATAAGAATCGTAAATGTCTATGCACCCAATCAAGGTGCCACAAAATACATGAGAGAAACACTGGCAAAACTAAAGGAAGCAATTGATGTTTCCACAATAATTGTGGGAGACTTCAACACATCACTCTCTCTTATAGATAGATCAACCAGACAGAAGACCAATAAGGAAATTGAAAACCTAAACAATCTGATAAATGAATTAGATTTAACAGACATATACAGGACATTACATCCCAAATCACCAGGATACACATACTTTTCTAGTGCTCATGGAACTTTCTCCAGAATAGATCATATGCTGGGACATAAAACAAGCCTCAATAAATTTAAAAAGATTGAAATTATTCAAAGCACATTCTCTGACCACAATGGAATACAATTAGAAGTCAATAACCATCAGAGACTTAGAAAATTCACAAATACCTGGAGGTTAAACAACACACTCCTAAACAGTCAGTGGGTTAAAGAAGCAATAGCAAGAGAAATTGCTAAATATACAGAGACGAATGAAAATGAGAACACAACATACCAAAACCTATGGGATGCAGCAAAAGCAGTGCTAAGGGGGAAATTTATAGCACTAAACGCATATATTAAAAAGGAAGAAAGAGCCAAAATCAGAGAACTAATGGATCAACTGAAGAAGCTAGAAAATGAACAGCAAACCAATCCTAAACCAAGTACAAGAAAAGAAATAACAAGGATTAAAGCAGAAATAAATGACATAGAGAACAAAAAAACAATAGAGAGGATAAATATCACCAAAAGTTGGTTCTTTGAGAAGATCAACAAGATTGACAAGCCCCTAGCTAGACTGACAAAATCAAAAAGAGAGAAGACCCATATAAACAAAATAATGAATGAAAAAGGTGACATAACTGCAGATCCTGAAGAAATTAAAAAAATTATAAGAGGATACTATGAACAACTGTATGGCAACAAACTGGATAATGTAGAGGAAATGGACAATTTCCTGGAAACATATGAACAACCTAGACTGACCAGAGAAGAAATAGAAGACCTCAACCAACCCATCACAAGCAAAGAGATCCAGTCAGTCATCAAAAATCTTCCCACAAATAAATGCCCAGGGCCAGATGGCTTCACAGGGGAATTCTACCAAACTTTCCAGAAAGAACTGACACCAATCTTACTCAAACTCTTTCAAAACATTGAAGAAAATGGAACACTACCCAACTCATTTTATGAAGCTAACATCAATCTAATACCAAAACCAGGCAAAGATGTTACAAAAAAGGAAAACTACCGGCCAATCTCCCTAATGAATATAGATGCAAAAATCCTCAACAAAATACTTGCAAATCGAATCCAAAGACACATTAAAAAAATCATACACCATGACCAAGTGGGGTTTATTCCAGGCATGCAAGGATGGTTCAACATAAGAAAATCAATCAGTGTATTACAACACATTAACAAGTCAAAAGGGAAAAATCAATTGATCATCTCAGTAGATGCTGAAAAAGCATTTGACAAAATCCAACATCCCTTTTTGATAAAATCACTTCAAAAGGTAGGAATTGAAGGAAACTTCCTCAACATGATAAAGAGCATATATGGAAAACCCACAGCCAGGATAGTACTCAATGCTGAGAGACTGAAAGCCTTCCCTCTAAGATCAGGAACAAGACAAGGATGCCTGCTGTCACCACTGTTATTCAACATTGTGCTGGAAGTGCTAGCCAGGGCAATCCGGCAAGACAAAGAAATAAAAGGCATCCAAATTGGAAAAGAAGAAGTAAAACTGTCATTCTTTGCAGATGATATGATCTTATATCTAGAAAACCCTGAGAAATCGACGATACAGCTACTAGAGCTAATAAACAAATTTAGCAATGTAGCGGGATACAAGGTTAATGCACGTAAGTCAGTAATGTTTCTATATGCTAGAAATGAACAAACTGAAGAGACACTCAAGAAAAAGATACCATTTTCAATAGCAACTAAAAAAATCAAGTACCTAGGAATAAACTTAACCAAAGATGTAAAAGACCTATACAAAGAAAACTACATAACTCTACTAAAAGAAATAGAAGGGGACCTTAAAAGATGGAAAAATATTCCATGTTCATGGATAGGAAGGCTAAATGTCATTAAGATGTCAATTCTACCCAAACTCATCTACAGATTCAATGCAATCCCAATCAAAATTCCAACAACCTACTTTGCAGACTTGGAAAAGCTAGTTATCAAATTTATTTGGAAAGGGAAGATGCCTCGAATTGCTAAAGACACTCTATAAAAGAAAAACGAAGTGGGAGGACTTACACTCCCTGACTTTGAAGCTTATTATAAAGCCACAGTTGCCAAAACAGCATGGTACTGGCACAAAGATAGACATATAGATCAATGGAATCGAATTGAGAATTCAGAGATAGACCCTCAGATCTATGGCCGACTGATCTTTGATAAGGCCCCCAAAGTCACTGAACTGAGTCATAATGGTCTTTTCAACAAATGGGGCTGGGAGAGTTGGATATCCATATCCAAAAGAATGAAAGAGGACCCCTACCTCACCCCCTACACAAAAATTAACTCAAAATGGACCAAAGATCTCAATATAAAAGAAAGTACCATAAAACTCCTAGAAGATAATGTAGGAAAACATCTTCAAGACCTTGTATTAGGCGGCCACTTCCTAGACTTTACACCCAAAGCACAAGCAACAAAAGAGAAAATAGATAAATGGGAACTCCTCAAGCTTAGAAGTTTCTGCACCTCAAAGGAATTTCTCAAAAAGGTAAAGAGGCAGCCAACTCAATGGGAAAAAATTTTTGGAAACCATGTATGTGACAAAAGACTGATATCTTGCATATATAAAGAAATCCTACAACTCAATGACAGTAGTACAGTCGGCCCAATTATAAAATGGGCAAAAGATATGAAAAGACAGTTCTCTGAAGAGGAAATACAAATGGCCAAGAAACACATGAAAAAATGTTCAGCTTCACTAGCTATTAGAGAGATGCAAATTAAGACCACAATGAGATACCATCTAACACCGGTTAGAATGGCTGCCATTAAACAAACAGGAAACTACAAATGCTGGAGGGGATGTGGAGAAATTGGAACTCTTATTCATTGTTGGTGGGACTGTATAATGGTTCAGCCACTCTGGAAGTCAGTCTGGCAGTTCCTTAGAAAACTAGATATAGAGCTACCATTCGATCCAGCGATTGCACTTCTCGGTATATACCCGGAAGATCGGAAAGCAGTGACACGAACAGATATCTGCACGCCAATGTTCATAGCAGCATTATTCACAATTGCCAAAAGATGGAAACAACCCAAATGTCCTTCAACAGATGAGTGGATAAATAAAATGTGGTATATACACACGATGGAATACTACGCGGCAGTAAGAAGGAACGATCTCGTGAAACATGACAACATGGATGAACCTTGAAGACATAATGCTAAGCGAAATAAGCCAGGCACAAAAAGAGAAATATTATATGCTACCACTAATGTGAACTTTGAGAAATGTAAAACGAATGGTTTCTAACAAATGGCTTATAATGTAGAATGTAGGGGAAGTAGCAATAGAGAGCAATTAAGGAAGGGGGAACAATAATCCAAGAAGAACAGATAAGCTATTTAACGTTCTGGGGATGCCCAGGAATGACTATGGTCTGTTAATTTCTGATGGATATAGTAGGAGCAAGTTCACAGAAATGTTGCTATATTAGGTAACTTTCTTGGGGTAAAGTAGGAACATGTTGGAAGTTAAGCAGTTATCTTAGGTTAGTTGTCTTTTTCTTACTCCCTTGTTATGGTCTCTTTAAAATGTTCTTTTATTGTATGTTTGTTTTCTTTTTAACTTTTTTTTCATACAGTTGATTTAAAAAAGAAGGGAAAGTTAAAAAAAACAAACAAAAAAAACGATGCAGTGCCCCCTTGAGGAGCCTGTGGAGAATGCAGGGGTATTCGCCTACCCCACCTCCATGGTTGCTAACATGACCACAGACATAGGGGACTGGTGGTTTGATGGGTTGAGCCCTCTACCACAGGTTTTACCCTTGGGAAGACGGTTGTTGCAAAGGAGAGGCTAGGCCTCCCTATGGTTGTGCCTAAGAGCCTCCTCCCGAATGCCTCTTTGTTGCTCAGATGTGGCCCTGTCTCTCTAGCTAAGCCAACCTGAAAGGTGAAATCACTGCCCTCCCCCCTACGTGGGATCAGACACCCAGGGTAGTGAATCTCCCTGGCAACGTGGAATATGACTCCCGGGGAGGAATGTAGACCTGGCATCGTGAGACGGAAAACATCTTCTTGACCGAAAGGGGGACGTGAAAGGAAATGAAATAAGCTTCAGTGGCAGAGAGAATCCAAAAGGAGCCGAGAGGTCACTCTGGTGGGCACTCTTACGCACACTTCAGAGAACCCTTTTTAGGTTCTAAAGAATTGGGGTAGCTGGTAGTGGATACCTGAAACTACCAAACTACAACCCAGAACATGAAGACAGTTGTATAAAAACGTAGCTTATGAGGGGTGACAATGGGATTGGGAAAGCCATAAGGACCACACTCCACTTTTTCTAGTTTATGGATGGATGAGTAGAAAAATAGGGGAAGGAAACAAACAGACAAAGGTACCCAGTGTTCTTTTTTACTTCAATTGCTCTTTTTCACTCTAATTATTATTCTTGTTATTCTTGTGTGTGTGCTAATGAAGGTGTCAGGGATTGTTTTGGGTGATGAATGTACAACTATGTAATGGTACTGTGAACAATCGAAAGTACGATTTGTTTTGTATGACTGCGTGGTATATGAATATATCTCAATAAAATGAAGATTTAAAAAAAAAAAGAAAAAAAAAAAAGAAAACTATGTTGTGAGATCCAGCTAGCTAGTCTAGAAGTTAGCTTTTGAAATACTGCCTATCTGTAAATGGAGGTGGGAGTGGGGAGAATCATCTATCTTTAACTATGGTGGAAGGATCATATTGTTTGGCCACAAAACCACTGCCCACAATCTGTACTCTTAAAGTCCTCTCTCGACTCTTCCATCTTATCAATGAGAAGGGCCCTCTCTTAGTAACAGGCTGTATCCACTACATCTGGATTGCGATTAGATGATACCAAAGCTAAGTGTGTAAGAGGAATGGTTGGTTGAGAACATGATAATGGAGGGACTGCTTAAATGGTTTGCTGAATGTTGATAGAATGACCAGGAAAAAGCCAACCAGCCCACTCTGCAATGGAATTTTTTTTAACATTTTTTATTGCGAACTTTTTATGCCGAAAAGTGATAAATTTCAAAATATAGTTTTACAAGTAGTTATAGAGCAAATTTCAAAGTATAGTATGGGCTACAGTTCCACAATTTCAGGTATTTCCTTCTGACTGTTCTAATACACTAGAAACTAAAAAGAAATATATATATATAATGATTCAGTAGGCATAATCATTTGTTGAATCCTAACTTCTCTGTTGCAACTCCTCCCTCTCATTTGATCATTCTCTCAATCTTCGGGGATATTTGGGCAATGACCATTCTAACTTCTTCGTGTTGAAAAGGGGTATTGACATTATGGAGTAGGGGAATGCAACTGGGTGATGTGCTGGGAGAGACTGGTATGTCTAAGTTGCAGGGCTTATCTGGCATAGGGACAATCTGGAGATTTTTAAGTTTCTAAAAAATAAACTTAATGAATGAAACTTTTATAGTGTTAGGTAGAGCCCTGGATTTTCTTTAGGGTTTTCAGGAATACTGATGGTTGGGGCTTGGCATGCTGTAATATCTGGCTTTGCATAAGAGTAACCTCCAAAATGACCGCTTGACTCTAATTGAAATCTAGCCACTGAAACCTTATTTGGTTATATTTTGTTATATTTCTTTTCCCCCTTTTGGTCAAGAAGGCATTGTCAATCCTACAATACTAGGTCCAGGCTCATCCTTGGGAGTCATGTCCCACGTTGCCAAGGGGACTTCCACCTCTGAAAGTTATGTCCCACTGTATTTCCACAAATAGAGTGAATTCTTAGACTAAGGAAGCAAAATTCCATTGAGATTATCATAAACTTTTCTACTTTCATTATCTTGGGTTTGAATTTAGTTCTTATCTCAAACAGCAGTTGTATAATTACTCCGTGTAGTGATCTGTGTTTTTTGTATTCCAGTAAGAAAGAAAGAAGGTTTTACAACAATCAGATGTAGCCTCCTTCTGAAAGTTATGTCCCACGTAGGGGAGAGGGTAATGACTTTATTTGCAGAATTTCTGCAGTGGAATTTGATGTTAATAGCATATAACAAGAGCTAGCAAACCCATTTGAGTAAACAGAGAGAAAAATGAAAAATTCATGGGCAGTAATGATAGTTATAATACTTTATTGAGCTGTACCAATGGCCTTTAAAATTAGGTAGTCATCTAAATAAGATGGTTTAGGTCATCCTGTTCCAAGGGAAACGAGACTAGATAACCTGTCAAAGTCCCTTCTGAATTTCCACATCTGCAGTAGGTTCTTAATTAAGAGATATTTCAATAATCAGTGTACCATTGTTTTTTATTTGAGCCAGTGTATTTCACTGTGGCCAGAAGTTATCTCACACTGTTTTTGGAATGGAGTTTTTTAGTGCAGTATGACTAAACTAACTAGAACTTAAAATTTTTTTCCATTTTATCTTCTAATTTGTATCTTCCTAGATAAAAATTCTACTCCCACAGGAACTAGTGTGAGTAACTTAAGTCAGCAGTGTTTAATAAGAGATGGACCAGGATTTGGAGTAGAGAAGAGCTTGTCATTCGTGGGAGGTTTTGGGTTAGTAATTTAACAAAGACCTATTTGGACCACTGTATTTCCACAAATAGAGTGAATTCTTAGACTAAGGAAGCAAAATGCCATTGAGATCACCATAAACTTTTCTACTTTCATTATCTTGGGTTTGAATTTAGTTCTTGTCTCACACAGTTGTATAGTTACTCTCTGTAGTGATCTGTATTTTTTGTATTCCAGTAAGAAAGAAAGAAGGTTTTACAACAATCAGATGTAGCCTCCTTCGCTACACTGTTGATACCTCCTTTCAATATGAACAAGTTAGGGTGCTCACTGCCTAGACACCTCTGAAGATGGAGAAAGAGATTAAGTGAGGGATGGTGTAGCAACAAACAAGATAATATTTAATAAAGGTTTATGAATACTGAAACTTTATATGATATACATATTTTTAGATGCTGGGTTGTTGGAATAGCTGGAAGGAGGTAAATGACATGGTGGAACTGTAACCTATAATATTCTTTGGAATTTGTTCTGTAGCTACTTGTTGAATTGTGCTTTGAAAGTCTTCACCTTTATATACCCTATATTTCATAATAAAGAAAAAACTGAAACTGTGGAACTGTAACCCATAACAGTTTTTGAAATTACCTATATAACTGCTTGTTGAGCTGTACATCAAAAGTTAACACCTTTCTGTATGTATGTTATATTTTACAATAATAGAAATAGCTGAATTTGTGGAACTGTGACCATGACATTCTTTGAAATTTGCTCTGTAGCTACTTGTTAAATCGTACTTTGAAAGGTATCACTGTTATGTATGTATGTTAAAGTTCACAATAACAAATGCATTAAAAAATAATGTTTCGGTAGGAAAGTTTTGTAAAAAATTTGAGATAATGCTCTGAGAATGTAATCTATTTTTAGAGTATCTTTTTACTGGGGTTTGAAAATGAAATTTTTCAGGACAGATTTTAAAAAATTATGTCTGTCAAGTAAGGCAGAACCTCCTTTATCAGGGAATGGTGTATGTCCCGTATAATTTCTTGCTATCAGTTCCATATTTTATTGGATACCTACCGGATGCCAGGCATTATTCTAGGTGCTAGGGCTCTAGAAATGAACAGATTGCTCTCTTGATATTCATGTTCTTTGGGGGGGGGGGGGGTTGATAAAACAAAATTTAAATGTTCAGTAAGCTCTATGCAGAGAATTTATGTGATGGGATTGGCAGGATAGCTACTCTAGATTACTTTCTCTATGAGAAAGTAAATTTAAACTGAGACTTAAATAACTAAAATAAATAAAAGAATCCAGCCCTGATCCTCCAAGTTCAGGGGTAAAAGCCTTCCAGTCTGAAGGAATTTTGAGTACAAAGGCCCCCAGGAGAAAGGAGCTTAGCGTGTTCAAGGAGGAGAAATAGGGCTGGTGAGTGTAGGTGAAGAGAGAGTAAGAGATAGGGTCTAAGTGATAGGCAGGGGTCAGGTCGTGTAGAGCTCTGTAGGCTGGCTTACAGAGTTGAATTTTATTTTAAGTGTAATGGGAAAAAAAAAATAAGCAGGGATGGAGAACCGATCTTTTTTTTTTTTTTTTTTTTTTTAATCTTCTGCTGTGGTGGGGGAAGGAAGGACAGCAGGGGTAGAAGCAATGTGACTGGTTATAAAGCTATTGCAAGCAAGAGATACTTGGAAGTTTGGACCAGGCCGCTGAGGTTGAAACACCCTGGGGTAGATATACATTGCTCTGAAATTTGGCTATATTAAGGAAAGCATACAAATGGAGATTGGTTCCCAAAGGAAGATATAAAGTCAGAAAGATCTTGTTTTTTAATTTTTTAAATGGATGAATCTAAAGGATGTTTATATGCTCATTGTAAGGAATGGTCTAGAAAACCAGGAGTGCTTGGTAATGCTGGAGGGCAGGAGGATGGCTGAAGAAGCAGTGCCATTGAGAAGGAAGGGAGGGAGAAAGTCAGAACACAAATGGAGGACTGGTGTCTGAGAAGAGTATGAACATTTGAATTTGAGTCCACTAATGAGGCAGGAGAAATGAGTGTGTATACAGGGAGAATTTTAGAAATGGTCATGGGAAATGAGGGATCCTGCTAGTTGGCTCCCATTTTCTCAAAGTGGTTAAGGCTATTAACTGAAACTTGAGAACTAGGAAGAGGAATGAGGGAGGTTTGCAGAGTAATGGTAAAATGCAAAAGCTATTGGAGATTGGGAGAGCAAGGTACCAGAGAAATAAGAGAGAAGGCTATAGGTGGTGTTGAGCCCACGAAAAGTTATTGAGCATATTTCAACAAGCTGGCATGTATTTGTCTACTTAATGTCTCTCTTCCCTGCCAGTTGCAGGAGATGTGAAGTCCACGAAGGCAATTCCTGGGTATGTTTTGCTAACAATCCTGCAACCCCTCCCCCCAAGACTCAGGGCCTGGAACATCGTCTATTCCATAGGAGATATGCAACAAATATTTCTTGAGTGAATGAATGAATGAATGCCTACTTGGTGAAACCCCCAAGTCCAAGTATAGAGAATGTGAATGAGTGGGTTCCTCCAGAGTTGTGGATTTGCTGAATGGGCATTTTGGATGGGGAGAGGGTAAGGAATTTGCAGAGGATTTCTAGAGAGTGATGATGGTGATGACCCTTAAATATCAAATTGGGTAGGAGAGGGGGTGAAGATAAGAGGGCTGGTAGGTGGGAATACAATGGGAGGGTCAGCGGATTAGAGTTGGCATGTTTAAGAATTGTTCATGGGTGGGAAACTCTTTGGCAAGCCAACTGAAAGAATAGGAGACTGTGATGAGAGAAGGAATGTCTGAATTTGTGATTCTGAAGGTGGAGCTGTGTTTAGCAATGACAAGGTTCCAGGTATGTACTGGGAAGTGTGAAGTGAAATAAAATAGAGGAAAAGTCCTGGAGGAGAAGTAAGAACTGAGAGACCAGGGTGTTAGGAGTGTGATCTCTGTGGGCGATAATGTCCCTAAAAATGACAGGAGTTGGGGTAGAGAGAGAGACTTGGGGGCCAGGTGCTGAAGTTCTCAGTGAGGGAAGAAGCCAATGGTCAAATTGGCCCTATTAATACGAAAACCTATCGGTGGTCTTAATATCTAAATTCACTGAACTTCATCTTGTTAGCCAAACAAAAATAGTATGTTAGCTCCCCTCCTCCAGGCCACCTTCAAGGGTACTCTTGCCTTTGCATATGCTTATTTCTACCAGAAGAGTTTTCCTTTTTCTTCTTGAAACTGGCTTGTGTTGGGTTTTTTTTTTTTTCCCAGAGTCTTTCCTAAGCATTTTAATACATTAAATTTATATTAGAATCTAACAAACAATTGGGAGAAATCAAACACTTCCAAACCAGAGTAGAAGCTTTTTTTTTCTCACATTTGTAATTGTTTATTTTTTTAATTCATTTTATTGAGATATATTCACATACCGTGCAGTCATACAAAACAAATCGTACATTCGACTGTTCACAGTACCATCACATAGTTGTGCATTCATCACCAAAATCAATCCCTGACACCTTCATAACTACACACACAAAAATAACAAGAATAATAATTAAAGTGAAAAAGAGCAATTAAAGTAAAAAGGAACACTGGGTGCCTTTGTTTGTTTGTTTGTTTGTTTCCTCCTCCCATTTTTCTACTCATCCATCCATAAACTAGACAAAGGGGAATGTGGTCCATATGGCTTTCCCAATCCCATTGTCACCCCTCATAAGCTACATTTTTATACAATTGTCTTCAAGATTCATGGGTTCTGGGTTGTAGTTTGATAGTTTCAGGTATCTACCGCCAGCTACCCCAATTCATTAGAACCTAAAAAGAGTTGTCTATATTGTGCGTCATAAGAGTGCCCACCAGAGTGACCTCTCGGCTCCTTTTGGAATCTCTCTGCCACTGAAGCTTATTTCGTTTCCTTTTGTATCTCCTTTTTGATCAACAAGATGTTCTCCATCCCACGATGCTGGGTTTATGTTGTTTTTAATTCTGCCTTTGGCAATTGATTATTATATAATCTTTCTAAACTTGCTGTTTAGGTTAGTTCCTACTTCAACTATAATGCATGACTGATCTCTAGCTTTTGAGCTGGTTATTAATTCTGATATCTGTTTGGCATTAACTCCATTTCTTCTACTTTAGGATTTGGTGTCATAATGAAAACATGTATTCTTGGCTTCTTTTTTTCTTTAAACTGAAATTCTAAAAATAATGAGTTCTTAGTTCCCTTTGAAACATGCATTCACACAGTTTAAGATTTGCTTATATTCCTGGTGTTGGTAGAAACCGTATTACTAGAAGGAACTTTAGAAATCATGTGGTCCTGTCACCTCATTTTAAAGATGTAGAATATGAGACCCAGAGAGACTGAGATATATCACTGCTAACTACTTGCAGAGTCTGCTTTCTGGCTTCCAGTCTAGAGTGTTTCCCATTTTATCAAATGTAGTCAGAGCAGTCTTTTTTAATAATAAATATTAGAGTGACTAATAAACATTTCCAGTGTGATGGGGTTATAGGAAATT
Source organism: Choloepus didactylus (assembly GCF_015220235.1). Lineage (NCBI taxonomy): Eukaryota > Metazoa > Chordata > Mammalia > Pilosa > Megalonychidae > Choloepus > Choloepus didactylus. The sequence continues at coordinate 62,416,815 of NC_051311.1, forward strand.
CAATAGCCTGTAACCAAAGTATCCTTGTATACATACACTTGACAATTCCTATGGAGTTACGAGAGACAGAGATGTAGGACAGATACTTTCATTTTTAAGACAAGGAAAGTGAGATGAAATTAATTACCTGAACTCATTAAGCTAATACTAACATTTATTGATTACTTACTGAGTGCCAGTTGTTGTTCAAATGCTTTACATATGTTAACTCATTTAATCTCGATGACAATCCTATAGGTAGTTATCATTAGTTAACCTAGTTTTGCGAATAATGAAACAGAAAGGCAAAAAGATTATCTAACTGCTGGAGCCACAGAGCTTCACTTAGTGGAGCCAGGATTCAAATTTAGGTAGTTTGGAGCCTGATCTTTTAACCGCTACTTTGTTTAATAAGAGTAGCAGAAATTTGAAATTGAGTCTTGTGATTTCAAGTTGAATGTGTTCTATATTGTTCTGCCTCTGACTGTAAAAATAAAATACTGGCTGATTCAGTATGGTTATATGAATGACCAGGAGATTGAGAATGTAAATTACGGAGACTGGATAGTGGGTAAAATCCTCCAAAAATGAATCTATAGGACAGTTGGTTTATGGCTACTGGTCTTGGTAATCTGCCAGATTGGTATAAGGGTTATGCTGTTGAAGAATAACACTTCACCTTTTCTTAGTTATAAATGAACTTTTCTTATCCATTCAGCCCTTTCCTCAGCCTCCATATTATCAGAGAGAAAGGAAGAAACAGAAAAGAGGACCCCTTGTTGAGTTTAGATCTCCTGAATGAACACAAGATCAGTTCAGAAGTTCCCATGACACAGGGCATTGACACTGAGCTCCTTCCTTGGTTCCTTACTCAAGAAGAGACCTGCCCAGATCCATCTCTCCTGAGTAGGAAAGTCTTAGCTATCTGAAGGGACTTCTGCCCAGGGGCAGGCTGCCATGGGCTGGGCCTGGCTGTCTGAGGTAAGATGAAAATCTGTTAGGTTGTGCACTAATGCACAAAGCTGGCAGTGCGGATGTTGCTGATGAGGCTGGTAGCACTCCCACCCCTTTCTTAGCTGGAACGTCCCAACTTTGGTCACCTCCTCCTGCTAGGAATGGAGAGCCTTGGGTAGCTGGTCAACCATTTTCCCTGCAAGATCCAAGTTATTGCCCTTAAAAATTTTATAGTCTGAAATATAGCAAGGGGAGATAAAACTTACTCTTTTAAAAATATCATGAAAACAGTTATGCCTACCTTAAAAATTAGAATTTATCAGTTTGATTCCGAATAGTCTACATTATGTGGGCATTTGTCCTGATGGTAGAATATTACAAGGTATTCATTTATAGAAATTCATAAGTGTATAATTTCCTAAAGAAATTCATAGGCTTATAATTAAATTGCATCATCTACAGTTGCCTAAACCATCTGTAGTCCAGGCTCCTTCTCTCTTTGGGATATAGCTACTGTTTTTTGCCTCTAACTTTTTGCCTATTTACCTTAGGGTGGATTCACTTTGTTTCATGAGTCACTTTTCTGACCTCCCATTTCTTAAAGGTTTTACTGAGTGAAGTTTCTGGGAAGATAATTGGCCCAGTATATTTCATCTCACATATTTGAGTATTAATATCCTTGCAAACAAAGGTGGGAAAAAAGATGAATTTTTGCCTCTTTTATTTACATATAACCACAATAGCAGAAATTACTCAGAAGGTGAGTTCAGTTTTGTACAGATCCCCTCCTGGGATTGGACACAGAAACAGGCTGAAATAAAAATGAGTTTTCAGCATGTCTTGGCACGATAGTATTTACCCTCTCTGTCTATTACCCTGTGGGTCAAGAGATTGGTTATTCAAAAACAATTTGTAATTGGGGTGGAACAGGCAAAAGCATGACATGTATTTTCATTTTAAAAATCTATGCTGTAAGTTTTTAAAATATGTAACTTTGCATTAATTTAGCATGATTTGGATTGTTCTTCCAGAATGGTACCTCACCTGACTCTCTTATGCTAGAAGATGCATGACAGAAGTAGTGGACTTTTCAGCCAGACATTTGTTCCTATTGTCCATCCACTTCCATGCAAGTGCTAGAACCATGCCGGAGAATAATTGTCCAAAAGATTAAACAAAGAAGTTCTGAACTTTATTTGGTCATATCACTGAAATATGTAGTTAGAAAATGTCTGGTAGTGAATAACATCTTAAATCATGTAGATGAAAAATGACTTGCTGTTTCCACTTATCATGTTTCCATAAAGAAGCAGCTTTCAAAATATGTTCTTTTAAAATATCTTCAAAATAGTTCCTGGTTGAATGGAAACAACCGTTGGGAAAATTTTCTTGCTGCAGACGTATTCATTAGTGTGGTGATAGCATTGCCAAAAGGAAACAGAACATGCCAGGGCAAACACACTCAGTCCTGAGAATGTTCCTTCTCTGAATTCTTAGCCTCAGCACCCCCCTCCCCTGCCTCATCCAGAAGTTCCATTGTTGGCATGATTATCCAGAGTGTAAATAGCTTTGCCAGAAATGCTGCCCACAGCTTGTCCAAGAATAAATTGAAAGGCAATATGCCTCTATCCATTTATTTACCTTGAATATTTTTATAGCAATTTTTTTTCTATTAGTTACAGTCTCTAGTTTATGCTGATTGCATCCCTCCCCCAATGCCTCCCCATTTTTAACACCTTGCAAGGTTGACGTTTGCTTGTTCTCCCTTATAAAACAATGTATTTGTACATTTTATCACAATTGTTGAATACTCTAGATTTCACCAAGTTACACAGTCCCAGTCTTTCTTTCCTCCTTTCTAGTGGTGTCTCACATGCTCCCCACCTTCCTCTCTCAACCGTATTCATAGTTCCCTTTGTTTCAGTGTACTTACATTGTTGCTACCATCTCCCAAAATTGTGTTCCAAACCACGCACTCCTATCTTTTATCACCGTGTAGTGCTCCCTTTAGTATTTCCTGTAGGACAGGTGCCTTGTTCACAGAGTCTCTCATTGTCTGTTTGTCAGAAAATATTTTGAGCTCTCTCTCATATTTGAAGGACAGCTTTGCTGGATATAGGATTCTTGGTTGGCAGTTTTTCTCTTTCAGTATCTTAAATATATCACACCACTTCCTTCTTGCCTCCATGGTTTCTGCTGAGAGATCCACATGTAGTCTTATTAAGCTTCCTTTGTATGTAATGGATCGCTTTTCTCTTGCTGCTTTCAGGATTCTCTCTTTGTCTTTGACATTTGATAATCTGATTATTAAGTGTCTTGACGTAGGCCTATTCATATCTCTTCTGTTTGGAGTATGCTGCGCTTCTTGGATCTGTAATTTTATGTCTTTCATAAGAGATGGGAAATTTTCATTAATTATTTCCTCTATTATTGCTTCTGCCCCCTTTCCCTTCTCTTCTCCTTCTGGGACACCAATGATATGTACATTATTGTACTTTGTTTCATCCTTGAGTTCCTGGAGATGTTGCTCATATTTTTTCATTCTTTTCTCCATCTGCTCCTTTGCATGTAGGCTTTCAGGTGTTTTGTTCTCCAGTTCCTGAGTGTTTTCTTCTGGCTCTTGAGATCTGCTGTTGTGTTTCCATTGTGTCTTTCATCTCTTGTGTTGTGCCTTTCATTTCCATAGATTCTACTAGTTGTTTTTTTGAACTTTTGATTTCTGCCATATATATGCCCAGTGTTTCCTTTACAGCCTCTATCTCTTTTGCAATATCTTCTCTAAACTTTTTGATTTGATTTAGCGTTAGTTTAAATTCCTGTATCTCAGTTGAAGTGTCCGTTTGTTCCTTTGACTGGGCCATAACTTTGTTTTTCTTAGTGTAGGTTGTAATTTTCTGTTGTCTAGGCATGGTTTCCTTGGTTATCCAAATCAGGTTTTCCCAGACCAGAACAGGCTCAGGTCCCAGAGGGAAGAAATATTCAGTATCTGGTTTCCCTGCAGGTGTGTCTTAGAAAATTGCTCCACCCTTTGATGCCTCAGGTCACTGTGCTTTTCTGCCCAGCAGGTGATGCCTGTTAGCCTATAATTCTTGACTGGTGTGAGGAGGTATAGCCGTGTTCCCCCAGGTTCTGGGGTCTGGTTCTGAATGGAAAGGGCCCCACCCCTTTCCTCCTAGAGAAGACAGAGCCCCCAGGTGGAGGTCATTAGCATTTCAGTGGTCTCTCTCTCTGCTTGTGGTGTCTCCACCCTTCCCAGAGTCACAGCCCTGGAAACTGAAAATGACTGGGGCTTTCTCCACTGACTGAGCCAAAAAAGAAACAGTCCCCTTCAGACCCAGTCCAAGGCGACCCTCTGGCTCTCCAAGGTCAGTCATCACCCAAAGCCTCTGTCTGTTTTTTTGGGGATGCTTACCTGTAGTGAGCAGTTCACACTCGCTACTTAAAACCCCAGTTGGAGCTCAGCTGAGCTATATTTGCTTGGTGGGAGAGAGCTTCTCTCTGGCACCACGAGGCTTTGCAGCTCGGGCTATGGGGGAGGGGGTCTCATGACTTGGTTCCGCAGGTTTTACTTACAGATTTTATGCTGTGTTCTAGGGCATTCCTCCCAATTCAGGTTGGTGTGTGATGAGTGGATGGTCTCGTTTGTCCCCCCGCAGTTATTCTGGATTATTTACTAGTTGTTTCTGGTTTTTTGTAGTTGTTCCAGGGGGACTACTTAGCTTCCACTCCTCTCTATGCCGCCATCTTGCCCCGCCTCCTATAGCAATTTTAAAAGCCTGGGATAGGAAGAGATAATTTGAGTCCAGAAAGCATTTTTTGGTAAAGTTGGTCTGGCTGTGCTTGTTTCCTCAAAGGCAAGGTTATAACTCTGTTTCTGCTTACTTAGAAATAGCAGATTTAATGGCTCTTTGTGGTGTTAAATCCTGGATTTTTAGAGCTGAGAGGATCTTTAAAAATAGCATGTTGAGTTGAGATTTTAGAAATCATATAGCCCAACTGTTTTCCTTTATAGGTAAAGAAACAGACCCAGAGAAGTGAAGTGACTTGCCCAAAGGCTGCAGTTAATAGCAGTTGGTTCTAGAACTTATGTCCCTGTTGTTTAGTACTTTGCTCTTTCCATTCTAATTCTGCCTTCGATCTTAAGAGCCTTTAAAAAAAAACAATTATTATGGCACTATATGTACAACAAAATTTCCCATTTCAAGTGTACACTTTCAAGTGTGCAATTCATCATTGAGAGCTTTTTGAACTACCAGTATCTCAGATGGTGTTTTACACTTAGCAGAGGCCCTGGGTCCTAGGCTTCACCCCATTTATTACTAAAGGATATGTTTACTAAGATCTTTTTTGCCTCTCTGTTATCTACTCTTGGACTCAACCAAGCCAAAATCTAGATTTGATTGAGAACAGTGTAGAAACTACATTTGTTCCAAATGTAATCTTCAGACCTTGTACAATGAGGAAGGCAGTTTTGATAAACATTTAAAGCTCTTTTCACCATAGCTGTTTTCTTGACATACATCTTTAAGGTGTCCTGTGACATCAAATTGTTGAGACTTAATTCTACTGTAGGAGAGACATCCCATTCCATTTTTCTCGAGATCTGCCGTTCCCCATCATTCTTTCCCCAGCCCTGAGATGCTGTGGCTTGATTGAGCTGTTACCCTAAGTACCTCGCCTTTTTTAGTAGTAAAACCTTCTCTTAAAAAAATTTAAAAGGTTGAGGGATGTGTCTATATACGATTACTGTGTCTCAGTGGTTTCCCATCTCATTCAGAATAAAAGTCAGTGTCCTTAAACAGACCCTCAAATGCTGATCCCTCTGACCTCATTTTCTGTTCTTTTGCCCCTTGTTCACTCTACTTCAGTTTCAGAAGCTGTTGATTGTTCTTCAAACACATCAGACAAGCTCCTGATGCACCTTGCACTTGGCCATTCATGTTGCATAGACACTTTTCCCTCTAGATACCCAAATGGTTCACTTCCTCTCCTTCTTCTCATCTTCAAGTCATCTTCTCAGTAAGGCCCTCCCTGACTGTCCTATTTAAATTCATACCAACCCTGCATTCTCCATTCTCCTTTTTTTAAAAATAATTTTATTGAGATATAGTTACATACCTTAGTCATCCACAGTGTATAATCAGCTGTTCACAGTACCATCATATAGTTGTGCATTCATCACCAGAATCAACTTTTGAACATTTTCCTTACTCCAAAAAATAAAAAAATAAAAATTAAAGTAAAAACGAACATCCAAAACATTCCACACACACATACACACCCCCCATCCCACCCTGTTTTTCATTTAGTTTTTGTCCCCATTTTTCCACTCATCTGTCCATACACTGGGCAAAGGAAGTATGAGCCACGAGGTTTTCACAATCACACTGTCACACCATATAAGCTCCATAGTTAATGCAGTCATCTTCAAGAATCGAGGTTACTGGGGCGCAGTTCGACAGTTTCAGGTATTTCCTTCTAGCTATTCCAGTACACTAAAAACTAAAAAGGGATATTTATATAGCGCATAAGAATACCCTCCAGAGTGACCTCTGGACTCCATTTGAAATCTCTCAGCCACTGAAACTGTTTCATTTCACTTCCCTGTTTTGGTCAAGAAGATTTTCTCAATCCCAGGATGCTGGGTCTGGGCTCATCCCTGGAGTCATGTCCCACGTTGCCAGGGAGATTGACACCCCTGGGAGTCCTGTCCCACCTACAGGGGAGGGCAGTGAGTTCATTTCCACATGGGCTTAGAGAGACAGAGTCCACATCTAAGCAACAAAGAGGTTCTCTTGGGGAGATTCTTAGGCCCAATTGTAAGTAGGCTCAGCCTCTCCTTTGCAGCAACAAGCTTCATAAGGGCACGCCCCAAGATCGAGGGCTCATCCTACCAAACTGTCAGTCCTCAACGTTTGCAAAAACACCAGTAACAACAGGTGGGGAAGCCCAACATTTCCGCATTTTTCCCCAGTTCCCCGGGGCGGGGGGGCTGCAAATATATTCTCATTCTCTGCCCAAATTACTTTGGGATGTATCGGAATTTCACACTAACCTGTACAAACCTACCAGATCTCACTACCTATTCAACGTTCCATGTAATTATGGTGTTTGAATAAACTGACTGTACAAGTTAAATTATTTAATGTGCTGCAGAAAATATAGATCCTGCATCAAATAAGCATCTTTTTCTTTGGCATTCCCCTTCTTTTTGCTTTTTTTTTTCTTCATAACACTTGCCACCTTCTAACATATCATTTATTTTGTTTTCTGAAGAGCTGTCTAGCTGGTTCTCATCTGTAGCCTGTATTGGGAACTTTGCCATAGATGTTGCTTGCATCATTAGGTGTTAGTTTTGAGAATTCTAGTGGAGGCAGGATTTTAAGCATCAGGAAGAACAAATTAAATTCTTGTAGCTGCAAGCAAAATGCTTTTCCCAAATAGAACTAGTCTCTTGAATTAAACCACATGGTAGCTAAACAATGTATTCTACTCATTGAAAAGTTTCTTGACAGGTGTGATAGCAGCATATATTATATGTAACTAATCTTGAAGACCACATTCTTTATAACATGAGAATTTTCTGATTTTTCTGTAATGAGTTTGGATTATTTAAACAAGAGCATTTAAATCTCAAATAAAATGGATTTTAGTGATTCTTTTCCTTAAAAAATTTCTGCACTAGTTATTCTATGTATAATTAGGTCTACTTTAGAATGTTTGTACTGTTTATTTTTTACGTGAAAGGTTTTTCCCCAGCTACTAAAATTGCACATTGTAGAAATTCTGGAAAGTCAGAAGGGTATAAATAGAAATAATAGGGAAAATCTCTCAAAAAATGACTACCATTAACACTTGTTTGTTTCCTCCTAGCCTTTTTTTCATTGCTGTCATCCTAGTTGTGGTATTTGGGGCGGGGGGCGGGGGGGGGTGATTTGAAAAATATAATGGAGAAAATATTAACTAAATATATTTATAAAATATTCATTAAAAATTAAACACTTAACATTTGTACACATTTATTTCCAGTTCCTTGTCTATCTGTACTTAAAAAAACAAACTGAGCAACAGTATACAAGCACATTGTCTCTTCTTGAATGGACTATAGTGTTTCAGATAGTCATCTTTAACCACCATTTCTCTGTCTTGTTCCCTGTTCCCACCATGACCTTGACCCTGCACCCTCCCTGAAATAATTACTTTTGTAAGTTTGGTATATGTTGGTCCAGTACAATTTTCTATACTTGTTACCATAGAGAATATGTAATATTGCTTTGTTCTAATTTATCTAAATGGTATCATGTTGTAAATATATCATTCTGTATTTTGTTTTTAACTCAGCTTTAGACCTATTCAGGTGCATACATGTTTGCCTAGTTAATTACCTTTGGCTGTATAGGACTCCCAATATGTGGAGGTACTGTGTTTACCCATTCCCCTGTTGATAGGGTTGACTTTGGTTCTTGGCTTTTATAAACAATGCTGCAATGAATAATCTCAGAGGCTCATTATGCACGTTATTAGTGTTTTTTTAAGGTTACATAGAATTTTTTACCCTGCATTTTCTTCTCCTAACATTAAAACATGAGCATTTCCATTAGTGTATTACAGTCACTTCATAAACTACATACCTTTTAAATCTCAACTTTGAAACTTTTATTTAAATTATTAAATTCATTAATGAAAACTTAATATGAAATCATATTTGGACCTTTGTTTTTGAATCAGGGAAATTTAAACATTGTATGGACTCTCTTGATATAGTACTTAGAGTGGCTAGAGCAAGCAAGGACTGGAATACAGGGTTTTTGTATCATTATTCCCCATTTTCTAATTTGAGGGGAGTTTCTTAGCTTTTTGGAAGTGACCTCTGTGACATTTCATCCTTGAGAATCCTCTGATGCCACTTCCTCCGCATCTTCCCTGACACTTTTCCTCTTCCCAGATGTGCTCCTCCCGACACTCCCAACACTTTGAACACATTATTTCTTCATGTCTCTCATCCCACTGCTACAGTGACTTCCTCAAGAACAGTTGATTATCTTTTTTATTTTTGTACACTAGCAAGTCCAATGACTGATATGTAGGTGTTGCCCAAATATGTATTGTGTGAATGAGAGAACATGGGGGTTGGGAGTGAGGGAAGGTGGTGTTGGAAAACGATAGTGATGGTTGTCTGAGTAAGGAATTTCAGTTCATTGGAAGTTTAAAATGGAATAAGGAAATCCTAAAAGGAAGGTGATAAGGATGACAAAATGACAACTTTGATAGTGGATCTCTGCCTTGGAATATTAACATTTGTATATATATAAACCGATTCACTTATTTAAATTAGAAAAGAAATTAATTTCTTTGGAATTTAAATATCAATATTCATTGAAGTCAAGAGTTTCTAGGAATAAATAAAAAAACAAATCTCTGACTTCTGGTTTCTTGTCTCTGTACGTACTTAAAAAAGAAAAAAAAAGATACAGCCATCTCAGAGGATTAAAAAAAAAAATTTTCTTGCTTCTTGCCTCATTTCTTGGTTTCCCTAGTTTTAATCAATACTGGGTTTCCTGGAATGAGTAGACTAGAGTTAAAGGAAATATTTTGGTCCGTGTTCTTATGAAATTCTTTGCGGTTTGGAAGTGGTACTCGCTTCAAGTTTCAACAGCTTCATTCATGTTCCGCACACGGTGTATCACAATGATACCAGTAAATGGGACTAGAAGAAGAAGTTCAAATGTAGAACCTCCAGATTTAGAGATTGAACAATAAAACTTTGGAGGAGGAGTCAGAGTGAGCTTTAAGTTTTATTATGACAGTAGTTATAAACCATTTAGTATTACAAATTTTCTTTTGTCAGATACCTTTTAATGATTACTTTGTATATGAGGTTGCATTGCTTCCAAAGCTTGCTGTTTATTATACAAAACTGATATATGTTAAGTAATTGGAGCCATCAGGATAATATAATCTTACCAGTAACAAAAAATGTAGGATTGAAATTAATGATTTATGGGTATTATTACCTTTTTCCAGTACTGAAATTGTTTGCGGGGGCTGACTTTAAAACTAATTGTTCTCTGGATACTTTTTACTGCTAATTAACATCTCTTTTTACAGGATTCATGAATAAAATTTTCCATCCCAACATTGATGAAGCGTAAGTAACTGTTTAAAAATGTTTACATCTTAGCAGCAACTGCTGTTGATTAGAGTTCATCTAATCATATTAAAAAAAAACCTCAAAAAAATTTTTTTTGGATTTTGTCAGGAGGTAGGACTGTATGAATGGTCACTTAAACTGTAAAATCCTAGGGAGATAATATTCTAAACCAGTTAGTTTAAATTCTCCTGTTGCATTGCTCAGTTTTTCCCATTGCCGTGACTGGTTCCTTCATTCACCTTGACATCCAGCTAACTTTTGTAATGTTCCACGTCTCAATTCTCTCTGCATAAACACAGTTCAGAGTACTATTTTCAGTCTACAAAATTTATTATTTTCAACCCTTAAAGTATTTCTCACTTCTTGAGAGTAAGGCAAACATGAATGACTTTTATTTCAGTTAATGAATCTTAATTAACCCTTTCTTTCCTTCTAATATTTTATTAGTGATATTTTAAAATATGACATCAATGCATCCTGCTTTGTACTTCCAATACTGTTGAGAATACATGTTTATTTGGACTGCAGTTTTTCCTTGTCATGGCACTAAGTATACACACACACACACAACCACATGTATATGGGAAATGTTCTAAACCCTGTGTATGTAGGTAGTATCCATATATCATGCCTCTTTATCCTTTAATATGCCAGTGTATATTTGCTAACAACAAGGATGTTCTCTTATATTGCCACACTACAGTCATCATATTCAGGAATTTAATATTAATGCAATACTTTTTAGCCTTTTTTTCCTTTTGGTAAAGGATCCTGTCTAGGATCCCATATTGCATTTAGTTGTCATGTTTCTTTAATCTTCTTTAATCTGGGACAGTTCCTCAGTCTTTATCTTTTCTAAAATTAACATTTTTGAAGAATAGAGAGCAGTCATTTTATAGAATGTCCCTCAATTTGGGTTTGTCTGATGTTTTCTTATGATTAGATTCAGGGTATACATTTGTGGCCAGAAAACCACTAAAGAAAGATTGCATCCTTCTCAGGGTTTTGCATACTGAAGCACACAAAGTCTGTCTGCCCCTTGTTGCCAATGTCAATTTCATCACCTTGTTAAATTGTTGTCTGTTTTCTCCGTTGTATAGTTGCTATTTTTTCCGTTAGGACACCCTTAAGACCTTGTAAGTGCTCTGTCCTAATTTTTCATACTTTCCCCAATTGGTATTCTTTTTAAAAAATCTATTAGAAGTATGATTGAATACTTTTTCTTAATAAATAAAATTAGTTGCCAGATACATGCAACTAACTTTCTAATTTTTTTAAAAAATGCCATTCTTTCCATCTGTTTCAGGTCAGGAACTGTGTGTCTAGATGTAATTAATCAAACTTGGACAGCTCTCTATGGTGAGTTTGGCCGTGGAATATTTTTTGGAGATGTTGAGACACTGCCTAAAAATGTTGTTTGGCTTTTCTTCTCTGGTTTAGGATGTTTTGTTGGGAATGGGAAGGGATTTTGAGGGCCTGAATGGAAAGTTTGTTCAGTGAAAAAAAAAATTTTCTCTTAATACAAAATTTAGTGTATCTATGGAAGTTTAAAATAATCTTGTGAGATTCTGAACTTGAAGTGTAGTGATTTACGTACGCACACACACAGTATGCAAACGTTTTATATTTGTGTATATTCCAAAGCACACTGTATACCTGTTTATATATAATGCCTTTTAGTTTTGGTAAAACTGTTAGGAATGTCCTTCTGAAATGAGGTGAATGATGTATTAAGAGGTTTAGGGGATCATCTGTTTCAAAAGCCAGACCTCTTTATGATGAAGCAAAGAGTAATTTAGCCTTATCTTCAGTGCTAAAATCGACATCTCACCTCTTACAGTGAATCAGCAAACGAATTGCTCAACTCTGCAAAATACTCTGCTAAATGCTACAGGAGATCCAAGGGAATATCAAGCCACCTCACCCTGAGCTTGTAATCTGGTTGGGAAGCTAAAAATATTGTTAAATAATTTAAAGTTAATTAGGGATACAACAAATAAATCTGTTTATTCCTTTATGTGACAAAATCCTCAGTCTTCACAGCTTCTCTCTGCTCTCATGTCCCCCACCCCTGTGAATCTTCCTCTAATCCCCAGCTGAAAGTAATCTCTGAACACACTTACATTATATAACTCTTTTTTGTGGCCCACTTGTACATTCTACCTTGTATTAGTTGTTTATGCCCATATATTTTTTGTGCTGCTAGATTATTTCCTGCCTTAAGAGCTGTCAGTGTACATGTCTGATATGTCTTTTTGACCCAGGGTTCCTAGCATGGTGCTTCTCACCAATATGGGTTTAAAGAATGAGTGATTCAAATAGCATTTGCTGAGAGGTACAAGGAAAGGAGGGAAAAATCACTTTAGGTTGGTATTACCGGAAATAGCTTCCTCTTGTTGAAGATTTGTAAGACCTCTGAATGGTTTAAGGTAGGTAAGATGTCTTATACCAGCCAAAGTCTGCAAGTCACCTTTGCCATATATACTTGCACTAGGATGATGGTGAATGAGAATCACAGAGGAAGGCTGGTCACCAGCAGCAACAGTAAACCTTGTTTTCTTCCCTCCTGATCTTACCATTCAAGAATTACTTCCTCTTCCTGGAATTATCTCCCCCAGTCTTTGTATAGCGGAGAAGCCTTCTTTCCTAACCACTCTATCTAAAATACCACCCTCTTCCGTTACAGCACAGCACTCTGCTTTGAATAAATTTTTAAAACCAGTGTTTGTTTATTGTTTATCTTGCCCTATGAGATTGTAAGCTCCATGGGAGCAAGAACTTTGTCTTGTTCTCATCTGGGTATATATACCCATTGCCTAAAAGAGTGCCTAGTGTACAGTAAGGGTACAGATATTTGTTGAATTAATGAGTGAATTGATCATGCCCAGGACTGATTAGCATGAGAGTTCGAGGGAGACAGTAGCTTATAAGGAGATGAGGCTACAAGAAAGAACGTATACTCAGGTTGATTAAATGATTTCTCTTTAAGATGATTTTTTGGTAAAAATGTCTGGCAGGCTGCCTGAAATATCTGATGGAATGATGTATTTTCTTAAACCAGTCACATTTCAGAAATGTGCATATCAAAATACTGCACACTGGTTTCAGTTACAGTGAAGTAAGTTGGACTTCTGTTAAACTAATTCTTTTATCATTGACCAGAAAAGCTTTGTGGAAGAGGTTTGCTAATTCTCAAATACCTCACATCTCAGAACAAATTTTAAAAAAATAATAGCTTTATTGAGTTATAATGCACATACCATATATTTAACCCATTTAAAGTAGATAGTTCACTGGTTTTTTGTATATTCATAGACATCTGCAATCACCACCACAGTCAATTTTAGAACATTTTTCTTCACCTCAAAAAGAAACTTTTGGCTATCACCCTCCCTGTCTTGCTATCCTCCCCCAGCCCCCCAGCCCGAGGCAAACATTAATCTTTTTGTCTCTATAGATTTTCCTATTCTGGACACTTCACTTAAATGGAATCATACAACATGTGGTCTTTTGTGACTTAGCATAACATTTTCAAGGTTCATCCATGAATGATCAATACTCATTTTTTAAATTGCAGAATAATATTCCATTGTATGGATGTACCGTATTTTGCTTATCCTTCTGTTAATGGACATTTGGGTTGTTTCCCACCTTTGTCTATTAAGAATAATGCTGCTCCGAGCATTCGTGTGCAATACGTTTGTGTGGATGTATATATTCATTTCTCTTGTGTATATACCTAAGAGTTAAATTGCTAGGTCATAAGGTAAATCTATGTTTAATCATGTGAGGAACTGTTAGACTGTTTTCCAAAAAGACTATAGATTTTACATTCCCACCAGAAATATATGAGGTTCGGAATAGATTTTAAAGCAGAAAGTCAGCAAGGACTAAGGTTTTATCATGTTTATAAACTGTTGAATTATGTTCTTGTATTGTCTTGCAAAGTGTTTAATAAATAACAGAGCACATTGGTCAAAGTAAACTTTTGAAAACGGATTTCAGTAATACATAATATATGAGCTATCATAAGTGTTCCGTGGTACAAGAGCGTGGACACACTAACATTACAGGTAAGTATAGGAAACTGAAGAAGTATTTTCAAGGTATAGTCAAAAGGAAGTACACTGAGCATGGGAGGAATGGTTTTTCACATTTTGTTCAAAACCCAAACTTTCTCAAGAAAATTCAGTATTTCTTTCATGGAAGGTTTTAGGAGTAGGCAAATACGGTCTGTATATATACTGTTAGAAAGGGTTGATTCAGGTGATCTTAAAATTTCTTTAAGATTTATCTGATCTTTGGGTCGAGGTTGAATTTTGATTGCAAGCTGCTGAAACCTCTGATATTGAAGGCTAGTCACCATTAGTGAATTCTGAATCACTCCATTTCCTGCAGTCTTTCTTGAGAGAATCTTAGTTCATAAGACAAAAAAAAAAATCTCATTTAATACTAAGTCACTAACAGGAGAAAGTTGGTGTGTTAACATAAATAGTCAACTGAAAAGCAAAATGCTTCGCCTGGAAATCAAAACTTGTTTCATCGTCTCTACTGTATAATATGGTAAGGAGCATACTTTGCCCCAGGGCATGTACTGTGCAATGGATAGGCATACTTGTAGGATAATAACTCCCAGTTTAAATTTCAGATTTATAATTATCATAAACTTTGATATTAAACAATGGTCATATTAGTAGCAAATTTAGTCCTTTATTCTCCCTACCCCACAAAAGAAAATTTATTTCTGGTAGCCCATTTGACTCAGTTTTGCTTCTGTCCTCATCCTGTTTTCCTTTGCCATATGTACATAACAGTTTGTTCTTTCGGAAACTCAAAATTGGTATGATTGTAATTACTCTGTAATTTAAAATTTTATATTGTTTAACCTTGCAAAAGAGCTGTTTATAGTGGGTGATATGGTTAATTTTGTAAAGATGCTTGTCATCAGTATGAAGTTATCTATTGAGTATGAATTGATTATCTATTGTTTGTTACTCTTGCGACATTAAAAGGAAACTAGCACATGCCCTCACAAAGTTGATTCATTTTGGCTTTCTGCATGATAGCTTGTTTTTTATATCCCTTCCTTCTCTTCCAGACAGCAACAATAAGAGCTCTGGAAAACTTATAAAATTCAGTAGGGGCTGCTTCAGGAATCACAACTGATAACCAAAGAGATGGGAATTCCAGTTTCAGAAGCAACTATAATTTTAAGGACTTCGTAAGGAGAGTTAAGCTCATTAAGCCACAGGTTAAGCACCCCTTCTGTTTTCCAGTTTTCCATTTTACTCCAGAGAATCTTTATCTCTAGTTGGCTTATCAACCCATATTCCTGGGGCTCAAGTACCTTCTCTGCAATACAGCTTTAATCTCCCCGTCACCCTTCTGGATTATGCACACTTGGCTCCTGAAAATTGTGTTCATCTCTCCAATTTTCATTTTACTCATTTCTTGACTAACTTGATAAATCACTTACACTATGGATTAAATTGTGGACAAGTAAGGTGAAAATTTAATTTTCTTACCAAATTAGAAAGCTTGCAATTCTCACCCTTAGGGTTACTAGCCAGTGGATTGGATACTCCCCCTCTTATTTTGCTGGTGAGAAAAATCAGCATTTGGGAAATTACTTCCCTTACAGTCGTCCGGGAAATCAGTAACAGTCAAAAGAAGTGAACAACATAGAAGGAATGCTGCAGTGACTTTGAGATTAGACAAGAGAACAAATTTTCTTTTACCCCTGTATTTAGAAAATTTGTAAAAGGGCATAAGTTTATTTGATAATACTATCCTGTGGCCTAATGAATTTAAGTTCTCCCACATTGGAAGTAGTTATCGCATGCCCCCTTTCAGTCAGATAGCCCATAAATCTTTCCAAACAATTCAAATTTTGGCTGAAGGTAATTGTAACTTAAAATAGTGCTTTATGTTGGATTCATATATGCTAATTTATGTTTCTAGACATTTTAGTATAGTTATACAGACAAGATGTGTATCTGTCTGCATGGATGATTGATTGGCCAGGAGCACTCAGTATTGATCTGTCATGTTGGAGTCAAAAACATTATTCTGCCTTTGGAACACCTGGATGTCTTTATGAGTCTCCTAGACAGAGGCCAGGTAAAGCCATAAGAAATGTCAACTGTGGTAGATAAGAAATAGACTGAGTTTTGGATTTGATGGCTTCAGTGGTACTTAGCTCCATGACCCACCTCCTTTATCTGTCTGCTTGGAGATCTTCAGATGTGGTGGTGTTATGTGACTCAAGAGTTTAATTATAAGATATATACAGAAAAACAGGTTTTTGTGGGTTGAACAACTTAGTGGAAATTCTTTAACAATACCACATTCACTGGTGCTAAGCATTAGAATCATGAAGTGGTCCAAGCTTTGTGGATTGTGACACATGAGCCAGCAAGGTATGGCCTTAAAGGACAGCAGCAGTTACTTTCTCCTTTCTTTGGGCCATTGTTTCAGGGATCAATCTTGATTATATGGACAAACAACCCTGATTTGTTGTCTCTTCTTATCTTGTGATCACTGTGTATACGTAGCCTTCCCCATGCATGTCTACTTAGCTTATATAATTGCATGAAGTGTTAAATCTTGTGATTTTTATTTTTTTCTTACATTAAGGGCAAACTAAATTGTTGTCTAGTGATTAAAAATAATGAGTTTTCATATGAGCTGTAAGAATCCCCAGCTAGTTAATTACATACTAACTGCCCTCATTTCTGGAAGGTTAATATCAAATCCTTTTGCCATGTTTTATCTTGCAGTCTCTTAAGGTGAGCACGGTCAAACAAGGTTTGAACTAGGGTGAAAGACCTCTTAAAGAGCACCTAAGTAAGGCGGGGAACGTTTCAAAATTGGCATGGCATAAGGGCCTGTTTTCTTCATTCTGATCTATCTAAAGTGGTATTCAATTTCTTCTGCAGATCTCTACAATTTAGAAACATTGCGGGGATTGGGCTGCAGTTAGGCAACAGATGTGAAATTATTTTCTATGTGGGCAACATGCTTTAAAAAACATTCCATGTGATGTAACTACACACCTCAGGTTGGTGACCTGGTGATCTGGCACTTGGCAGAATGTAATTGGTGTGCTTCCAGGATTTAGTACCCTACTTTTTTTTTTTTTTTTTTTTTTTAATTCAGTTTTATTGAGGTATGGTCACATACCATACAATCATCCATGGTGTAAATCAGCTGTTCACAATACCATCATAGATTATGCATTCATCACCCCAGTCTATTTTTGAACATTTTCCTTACACCAGAAAGAATCAGAATAAGAATAAAAAATAAAAGTAAAAAAGAGCACCCAAATCACCCCCCCATCGCACTCTATTTTTCATTTAGTTTTTGTCCCCATTTTTCTACTCATCCATCCATACATTGGCTGAAGGGAGTATGATCCACAAGGTTTTCACAATCACACTGTCACCCCTTGTATGCAACATTGTTATACAGTCGTCTTCAAGAGTCAAGGCTACTGGGTTGCAGTTTGATAGTTTCAGGTATTTACTTCTAGCTATTCCAATACATTAAAACCTAAAAAGTGTTAGTGCGTAAGAATGTCCACCAGAATGACCTCTCAACTGCATTTGAAATCTCTCAGCGACTGAAGCTTTATTTCATTTCGCATCCCCCTTTTGGTCAAGATGTTCTCAATCCCATGCTGCCGTGTCCAGATTCATCCCCCGGAGTCATATCCTGCGTTGCCAGGGAGATTTACAGCCCTGGGAGTTAGTTAGAGAGAGGGGGCCACATCTGAGCAACAAAGAGGCACTCAGGGGGACACATTGCCTTTTCCCACATATAAGAGAAATAATTGCTTTTTAGCGTGGAATATTTAAAAACTATAATACTGCTATAAACTATAAAATTTAAGACTATAAACTAAAAACTATAATACTGTATACTTAAGCAAGATTAAGTATAATCATGTACATTGCAAAATTTCATCAAGTGTTTGACTACTAATTCTTACTAATTCCTACTCCAATTGTTCTACCTTCTTTTTTTTGAGAGGTGTGAGGAAGGGTGTTACCTCCCCCCTCCCTTCCTGCATGACCCTCTTCATCAGGACTTTATTTCATTTTTAAAAGATCCCCATGGGAATAGATATCTATTTGGTACAGGATCTAAATTTTCTAAATGGTACAACTCTACAGTCAATTTGTTCAAACACCACAATTGCATGGAACTTTGAATAGGAAGTGAGATACAGTAGGTTAGTATAGGCTGGAGTGAAATAGTGACACATCCCAGAGTAATTTGGGCAGATAATAAAAAATATATTTACAGCCTCCCCCTCCCCAGCCCCGAGGATCCAGGGGAAGGTGCGGATTTGTTGGTCATCCTCACCTGGACTGGTGTTGATGTTGTCACAAACATTGGGACTGGCGGTTTGATGTGCTGAGCCCTTGAGCATGGGACTTGCCCTTATGAAGCTCATTACCGCAAAGGAGAGTCTAAAATTGCATGTAATGGTGCCTAAGAGTCTCCCCCTGAGTGCCTCTTTGTTGCTCAGATGTGGCCCTCTCTCTCTCTAACTGAGCCATCTCAACAGGTGAACTCGCTGCCCTCCCCCCTATGTGGGACCCGACTCCCAGGGGTGTAAATCTCCCTGGCAATGCAGAATATGACTCCCGGGAATGAATGTGGACCCGGCATCGTGGGACTGAGAGTATCTGCTTGACCAAAAGGGGGGTGCAAAATGAGACAAAATAGTTTCAGTGGCTGAGAGATTTCAAATGGAGTCGAGAGGTCACTCTGGTGGACATTCTTATGCACTATATAGATAATACCTCTTAGGTTTTAATGTATTGGAATAGCTAGAAGTAAATACCTGAAACTACCAAACTCCAACCCAGCAGTCTGGACTCCTGAAGACAATTATATAATAATGTAGATTACACGGGGTGACAGTGTGATTGTGAAGACCTTGTGGATCACACCCCCTTTATCTAGTGTATGGATGAGTAGAAAAATGGGGATAAAAACTAAAGGACAAATGGGGTGGGATGGGGGGATGATTTGGGTGTTCTTTTTTCACTTTTATTTTATTGTTCTGGTTCTTTCTGATGTAAGGAAAATGTTCAGAGATAGATTGTGGTGATGAACGCATAACTATGTTACCATACTGTGGACACAATGGATTTTATACCATGGATGATTGTATGGTGTGTGAATGTATTTCAATAAAACTGAATTTAATAAAAAAAAGAAAAGAAAAGAAAGATCCCCATGGACTCTCATGAGAACATACATATGAATCAGATGAGTTCAGCCTTTTGTATATTTTATCCACACATAAGACCCTCTCTGTTAAGTAATTATGTATATCCTTCTACATATTTCCCCTGGGCCATGGAACTATGCCAAGCCCCAGTATATCATCCCAGTCCTGCATCAGGGCAGCTGTCTTCTTTCAGTCAGGTAGCCCATGAATCTTCCCCAAAATTCAAATTTTGGCTGAAGGTAACTTTCCAGGCTCCAAACTCTTGCCTTTGTAATCAGAAAAGTTTCCTTTAAAGAATCTCTCAAGTTCATTTCCCATTAAGATTAAATTCTTCTTACTCTCATTCAAAAGTCTTCATACTCTATATTACACCATCTCCCTCAATATATGCCCCTCTTCTGCTGGTGAAATAGAGAGTTACTGGCTGCAAACTACTCTAGCCACTACTCTCTAAGGTTCTTACCTGCTCTGTAATTCAATAGGGCTGAAAGGAGAGGAAGAAAATTAAAGTCTCACTGATAAATGGAGGGGTAAAAAGATGGACCAAAAAAATGTATGAGGAGTTCAATTCTGGTGATATAGAACTGATGATTCACTCTGGAACTTAAACAGATCTTGTTTTTACCTGAGCTTTTGACCACAACAGTTGATTCTAATGGCTCAGTGTCTACACTAATGGCTCAGTAAAATGGAAATTTTAACTATGTCATCCATATCCTTGATTACTAAAGAAAATCAACAGCTGACCTCTCAAAAAGTCAACTTTTGCCTGTTATTATAAGGAATTGTAATGGATTTATCAGGAATTAGCAAGTCATGAATGTATAATATATGCTCAAAATAAGGCTAAACATATATTTCATTCATTTGATAAGGTTTTTTTTGGGTGGTGGGGTGGGTAGTACCAACTATATGTAGGAAAAAACATGTAGCCAATTTTTAATAAGATTGAAATAGGACAAATAAATAGAATTTCCAGATTTCCTCTGGTTATGGCAAGCAATGAGTCTGGGAAACTAACTGAGTCCATGGAATAAAGGAGAAAAGCCAAACCAACCTCCTTCCAGAGGTTTGAAGCCTAGGAACAAGGGTGTCGGAGTCAATGTAGATATTAGGAGAAGGGAGTAGGTTTTCAGGAAAATAATTCAAGGCATGTTGAGTTTGATAACGCTGAAAATATAAATGACTAATTATAAAAATTTGGTAGTTATCAGGGTAGCATTATTTCTTTAAAAGTTACAAAATGAACTCAGAGTATGAAGCTAATTCTTAAAATACAACTATCACAGAATTGACACAGCTGTGTAAGTGATGTCTTTACAAACAAGTTTTTTGTTTGTTGTTTGTCTTTAAAAGAAGGAACCCAGGGTGCTGGGCATCTGGGAGTCAGGGAATAGAATTAGAAAAGGGAGTGGGATAGCTGGCTTTTGAGAAGGGAGGAATAGCTTTGATGGCTCTCTGTGCCCAGCCATCACTGCCGCTGCATTGTATCGTGATGGTGTTTTCTGAATTATAGCATGTTGGGTGTTAAATCCGAAAAATAAGTGAAGATGGTGCTAGTAAAAGTTCCCCAGATGACTACTGTTTGTTAATTGTGGTTCCTGGTTGGGCTGATGACTTAAAGCTTTGGATGTCCACAGAGTTTTAACCTGAAGATGGCAGCATGCTTTATATAAAAAGTTTCCATTTTAACTTTCAAAGGAATCAAGAGGAAGAAGAAATAATTTCTGGTCACTGGGTTCATAAAAAGCCAAGAATAAAATATGAGATATGTGATTCATCCCCCCCCCCTCCGTTTTCTCCTTTACCCCATGTACAGTACCATCTTACTGTGAGTCACCTGGAATGAGGTGGCTTTCCTTTAAGAATAGGTGAATTTTTTTTAGTCTGACTCATTTTAATTAAGGGATATAGGTAGCTGAAATTTCAACTCTTTGAAGACATAATGTTTGTATTAATATTTTAGTCTAGTCCTTTGGTACAGTTTTAAGCATATTTTGTAGTAATTTTTAGTAATGTGTAATTCTTCCTTGTCAGGAACAGCAGCATTATACTTCTCTTTTTGCAGATGAAGAAATTGAGATGCAGAGAGGAAGATAACCTACCTATGGTCAAAGAGCTCAGTGGAAGGCCTGAAATTAGATTTGTGGTCTTTCAGGTTTTTCATCTGTTGTTCACCACCAAGGAGCGAGCTTCCCTTTTGCTGGAGATAGTTCACCCTAATGGAATCTGCCTTGCCAGATGGCCGCAGTGTGTTTAGGTTATCATGCACTGTACTTTAAAGCAACTCTTTAATGTGCCCCTCTAAGACTTAAGCACATTTTCTTGCCTGCAGTTGGGTATACTCCCACTTGGAGGAAGTGATGGTGACAGTACTGTGCAGAAAAGAAAGATACGAGAGTCAGAGAGGCTAAGGATTTGTAGAGACGTGTGGACGGTACTAAACTAGGAAAACTTCAGCAGCTCAGCTGCTGAGACGTGAACATTTTCTTGAGCCAAAGAACCCACAAACAAATGGCCTCTTTCCCAGTTGATCTTTTGGGATAAGGGGTGTATAGGGCAGATATTATTTCCTGGCTGTGCACATGTTCAGATACCAGCCAATCCTAATTTAGAATCCCTGGGGTAGGTGTGAAGCGTCAGCATGCATATTTTGAAGCAACTCCTTAGGTAATTCTTGATGGACACTTAACCAGGACCTACACTCACTCAAAAACCACTGCTGTAGACTTTGTGGGGTAAACAGTGCTGCTTTTGATGAGAAATCAGTATGACTTGGGTGTTTTTAAAAAATTAAATAAGACTATAAATCATTAATTTATTTGCCTAAACTGAGATATGAAAATTTGTAATATAAACATTAATATTCTGAGATCAGATATGTGACACCCAAAGAATCAACCCTAATGGACCACATTTTAGTAACTAGTGATAGAGTCTAAAGCAGAAATAGGAACTGTTTGCTCATCATAAACCATGCCTCTCAGAGATCTTGGGACTTCCTTAAAACCTTAAGGCAGCCGGTATTAGAACACAGTCTCTAGATGTGTGTCTAGTGTCTAGCTCTATCCTTTTCAAAAGTTGGAGGTTAATGGATTTTTTAAATAAAAATCTGTGAACTAATATGTTTTTACTATTGACAATCAATTCTAGGGAAGAAATGTTCATTATGATAGATTTTCACAAAGATGAGCATGTTTATTTCATTCTTGCTCTATAGTTTAGTCTCTTCTGTCAACATAATTGTCCTGAATGAAAATTTTTTTCCCACATCTGCACATTCAAGAGAGATTCCTTTTGGGCAGACTCTCTCAGTAGTAACCACTCTGTGAGCCACTTACAGGAAGCCTTTACTGTTTTAAAATGCCCATAGGCATAACATGCTGGCCTTCCAAAGCTATCTTCACTGGAAACTAGGCTGCTTACTTTTCCTTTTCTGCTTTTTCTGTTTTATAGGTGTGATCTAGCACATCTGTAAGGTATATCAAGAGTGTGTTAATGCTGGAAGAGAGGAGAAATGGGAAGAAAGAACCAATAATAGAGCGTTCTTTTACTTGTTTGGAACAAATACCTAGGCAGATCCCTTATCAGTAGCTTGAGAAACTTAAAGTGGGGGAGGGTGTAAAATCTCTTCCTGGAACATATGAAATACCTAGTTACGAAATAGGCCATCTTTGTGACATTTCTCTAGCTCTAAGGCACTTCTGAATTTTACTTAAAGATAATAAAGCCTATACCTTATTCTGAGTTTTTTTGTTGTTATTTGATAGGAGCATTCAGCTGCTAAGCCTTATGGGCAGCACCTGTAATGATAATGTGACAGGTTCACCATGTACAGGTATCTGTGAGCAGCCAGGTTTTACTTCCTGTGGTTGAACTACTCCAAAACAAGCCTGGTGCCTCTGAATAGCACAGTTCAGCAACAGAAACCCCTGAACACTCTACTGAGAGACCACCCTGCTGGCCTTACACTTGTGAGAAAGGGAAACTTTGGTGGAGGGAGGAGGTAGTCACGTACCCATGTACCTTCTCCGAGTCTGTGGCTTTGGCTGCCTTGCCAGTGAAGGTATGAGATTTTCATGCAGAGATGTGGAGAACTTGTGCCATCACAAAGATTGAGAAGTGTTCATTATGTCTGTTAACGGAGGCAGCATATTGGTTAAGTGCAAGTCTGAAACCTAGCTCCTTAGGCAAGTTACTTAACCCCTCTGTGCCTGTTTCGTCATTGTAAAATGGAGAGAGTAGTAATACCTCACAGACTGTAGTGAAATTGTGTGTATGTAGAGTGCTTAAGAATACCTGGTTTGCAGTAGGTGCTAATTCCAGTTCCTGCTGCAATTGCTGTTACTGTTATTACTGTTAATGTAACTATTTTTAACTCTTTAGTGCTCTGAGATCATGTTCGATTTGTTAAACTTCGGCCTCTTTTTTTTTTTCTTAATATGCTTACTTGGCATTTTCTTTTTTTTTTTTTTTGAATTTAGTTTTATTGAGATATATTCACTTACCCTACAACCATCCACAGTGTACAATCAATTGTTCACAGTACCATCATAGACCATAATTTTTGAACATTTTCATTACTCAAAAAAAAAATAAGAATAAAAATACAAGTAAAGAAGAACACCCAAAACATCCCATCTCCCCTATTATTCATTTAATTTTTGTTCCCATTTCTCTACTTATCTGTCCATACACTGGATAAGAGGGAGTGTGAGCCACAGGGTTTTCACAATCCACAGTCACATCGTGTAAGCTACATAGCTATACAATCATCTTCAAGAATCAAAGCTACTAGGTTGCAGTTTGTTTCAGGTATTTCCTTCTAGCTTTTCCAATACAGTAAAAACTAAAAAGGGATATCGATGTATTTTATATTCCATTTAAAACCTCTCAGCCACTGAAACTTTCTCTTCCCCCTTTTGGTCAAGAAGAATTTCTCAATCCCACGATGCTGGGTCCAGGCTCATCCCCAGGAATTATGTCCCACGTTGCCAGGAGATTTACACCCCTGGGAGTCATGACCTGCATAGGGGGAGGGCAGTGAGTTCACCTGACTTGGGATTTTCTTAACACTTAAGTGGTGTTCTTGAGTGGCATTTTCTGCTTCTGCCCTAAGGAACGCAACCCACCACATGCACACGAAAAGATAGGAAAAGAAAATTTTTTCAGATATTTATTGTTAAACATTTCATACATATACGAAAGTAGAAAAGATGTATTTGTAGGATAATATTTTTTAAGTAAAATGTCATTTTAAGTGTGAAAAGTAGAAATTGAGCCTGTTGCCTTGGCATAACTTTTAAAATACTCTTTTTATGCATATATACTGCACATGGCTATAATTCTTCTGTTTTATAGCTTTTCTCCACCCAACATTTTCTCTGTTCTTTACAAATAGTTTTTAATAGAGTTGTACAGTAAATAATTTTGTTGAATATGTTGCTTCCTTTTAAAAAATACTATAAATAAAACTGCATTGAAAATCTTCCTGCAGATAATTTGAGGGTTATCTTGGAAGGTTGTTTTTGTTTTGCTTTTTCGGTTAGCAATTTCAGCTTTGTTGCCTGATACATGAGAGTTTTACTATGCCAGTCTTTGGGACGGATTACCTTTATGAAGGTGAAATAGCCCAAATTTATGTGATAATACCAAGTCCATAATCCGGGGTTGGAGATAAACCTGCTCTTGGTGTATGGGAACAGTGCTGTGTTGGCTGTCATGGTACTCTCTATTAGTTCATTCTCTAGGCATGTGCTGTCCAATACAGGATCTACTAGCCACATGTAGCTTTTAAAATTAACATTAAAAAGAATGATAAATGCAGTTCATCAGTGACGTTAACCACATTTCCAGTGCTTAGTAGCTGCGTGTGGCTACCATATTGAATAGCAGATACAGAACATTTCCGTCACAGCAGAAAGTGCTATTGAATAGTGCTGCTTTAGATTATTCTCTAACTGCTCAATTGCTTAACCTCATGGTGATAAGAGTCACTTCTTATTTGTAGGATTTTTTTAGAGCAGAGGTCTGCAGACTTTGGATGCTTGTTACTGTGTATGCAGTTTTATTGTAACACAGCCGTACTCATTGCTTACCATTTGTCTTTTGGTGCTTTTGTGCTGCAGTGGCAGAGTTGAGTGTTGAGTAGTTACAGCAGATTGCACATGTGGCCCACAAAGCCTAATCTGGCCCTTGATGAAAAATTTTGCCCATCTTTTTTATCCAGAGCATTTCTCAACTCAGCACTGCTGACTTTGAGCCAGATAATTTGAGGGCTGTCTTGTGCATTGACGGATGTTTAGCTGCATCCCTGGCCTCCACCTTCTAGGTGCCAGTCACACTTCTTCCCCTAGTTTTGACAACCAAAAATGTCTCCAAACATTGTCAAATGTAACCTGAGGAGTAAAATCGCGCCTGGGTGAGAACCACTAATCTAAAGTGATAGGTCTGAACAAAGTGTTTATTTATAATAATGAATAAGAGTGCTCACTCTGAAAGGAAATACCATTATTTAAAAGAGCAGAATAAATTATAGTTTTTTATACTTCTCTACTTGACCATTCCCTCCAGAAACAGAAATGTACAGAGAGTAGAGTAGGGCAGAGAAGTAGAAGCACCAAGGTTCCACAGTTCAGTGTCTGCTGAGAAGCAGAAAGGAAGTTATATCATTTCTGAACTCAAAGGACAACTGTGGTTTATTTTGCACCCAGGTTTCAAGTTATGCTTCTTTCATAAAACACGATGTGACTACAAGGCGGTTGTTGCTCTTGTTAAATGTGTGTGTAGATGTGGTCTGTGTATACCCAGTGCCTTGTGCTGAATTTGGCAGGAATGTAGTTAACATTTATTAAAAAGCTTTTTAATTAATGCAGTAAATTGATAACTCATCTGTCTTTAGAGTATTTACAGTTATAAGTGGTCCATATAAACTCTTACCCTCATTACCCAGAATAATTGAAAAACTTGTTATATTTGCCTCCATTAGAAGCTATAAAAATTGAAGTAAATGTCAAATTCTACAAAATTGTGTTCATTTCTTTTCAGATAAGGTACTTGAATACTTTTCAGAGTGTGGGTTTTAAAAGATGTAGAAAATGACAATGTTAAGAAATTAACTCATTTTGTAGGAATGTAGAGTGCTGTAGAATACCATGGCACAAATTTTCATTAATAAATAATGTATATAATATTTGTAAATTCTTTTCTTGGTTTGGAAAATGGAGAGAATTCGAATTGGGACAGTTGCCTGCCAAAGTGAATATCAGGTTCTTCAAATTAAAATTTTAAAAAATTGGTACTGAAAGAAATATGCAACATAGATCACATGTAATGGAGCAAACTTTTAGTGGAAAAACATCCATGTATTTAAATGTCTAGGAAGGTAAGAAGTTCTGACTACTGATTTCAAGTGAATTTGAGGTGAACATGCTTATTCCCATGCATGATGTACTTTTGGTTGGTTTTTATTTTTTTTTTATTTTTTTTTTATTTTTTTTTCAGATCTTACCAATATATTTGAGTCCTTCCTGCCCCAGTTGTTGGCCTATCCTAACCCCATAGATCCTCTCAATGGTGATGCTGCAGCCATGTACCTCCACCGACCAGAAGAGTACAAGCAGAAAATTAAAGGTAAGAAAGCGTATATTGAATAATCTAACTCTGCTGGACTTTTGTCTTTAAAAGCTCTTCTTAAATTACTGAGTTCCTAATAATTTCTCTCAGGCATAAAAAGAGACCACATGACCTCTGTAGTTCCAAGCGTTGTGCCATGACTCTGATGACTTTGGAAGGCAAGGAAGAAGGGAAGGAGTTAGAATAAGAAAAAAAAAGACGACAAAGGGAGGAGGTTCACCTCTTGGGTGGTAATAGATGTAATCCTGCCAAAAATCCCTGGAGACCCCCATACAAAAGAGCCTTTGACTTCATTTGATTCCTCTTATCTTATAAAATTAGAAAATTGGATGTGAGAGTAGTGCAGTATTAATTGAAAGGCATAGTCCCAAGTTTATTTATAGAAAAGGATCATCTGGGCCCTTCAGGAAAGCATTTAAATCTGGGAGTTATGAGATAATTGCCAAATTCACCATTAGCCTTTTGTATTATTTCATTTTACCTCTTGAATTGAAAATACCCATCTGGCTTCTTTTCTTGGTCCCATTACCAATTTGCTTCTTTCTCTGGGAATTTCATACCTGGCCATGTTTCTCCCCTGCTACAGGTAGCTGGCACCATTGCCTTGGTACTATGTGATTTTTCTATTAAAACTTAAAATGTGCTATTAAAATTAGAAATGTGCTAATGGTGTTAACACTAGTTTGCTCATCCTTTAGGATTTAGAATCCTGTTTTCCCATTCTTAAATGGTTTATATAACAATGGGATATGAGTTTCGTTAAAATAAGATTGCAAATGAAATCTACACAGGTTATGCGTTTTCATCACGGTGTCCTTTTTACTTCTATGCATGTTAGAGACTTCCATAATAAAAACCTTTCATAATAAATAAAGCTCCACTGAAAAAGAAAGGAATTCAAAGTCCATGAAAAATAGACCTCCTCTTCTTAATGAGTGGCAGGCATTGGTATCTTCCTTGTTTTTTACATGACTTGCCCATCTACACAGCAGCCCAGAATATCAGTTTCAGCAAAATGTTTGGCACCTGTGAGGTACATTTGCAAGAGATGGCAGTGGAAATAACTTAGGAAACCTTGATTATATAGATCTTCACTTTTCAGGTATGAAACAAACAGGAGCATTTGAGGCTATTTGTTGAACAATGGTTTCCTTTCTATTTATTTTCTCCTTCTTCCCAGGACTTCATAGGGTATTGTTTGGTGCTTTTGTTGAGAAAAAGTAGAAATAATGGGGAAAATGTCTAATTAATTTACATAGGTCTCAAGTACTTTGCAAATTATATCTAATTTTTGTAGCCATTTATTTACATAGCTAAACAAACATATTTCAAGGAAAAGGAAGTCAGTTTCAACCAAATAAAACTCTGTTATGAGAATATATTACAGTTTTGACATAGGAATCACTTAGTGTCTGGCAACCCATAGATGTCTCAGTGCAGTATATTTCTATAATTCTCATGTTCATTATGCCTCAGCAATCTGACACTAGCACATATCTCTATAGTTAAAAGAGGAACCCAATCTGCATAGTTAAACAAAAGGAATCCAAACTGCATTTTTGTCTTAGGTCTAGCTAACTGTAGCTTACCAATCACTTTCTGAAATGTTAAAGTTGGTTATCATTTTGTCTTCCTCAGTAATCTGAGAAAATCATGGCCAACAGATGTGAGCTCATCTCAACTTTCTGTTTTATCTTTATATAAGTTTTTGTTTTTGTTTTTTTTTTAAACCCTTCTTTTCTTTATTAACTCCAATAGGAAATATAAGATGCCCCACCTTATTTCTCAGAATCACTTTCCCCACCAACCTGTGATCCTGTTCCCTCAATAACCCCCTTCTTTGCTAACTTCTACTACTACTGATTCCTCCTTCTACTGATTCCTTCTCTAGCCCCAGTCTGTCAAAGGTACCCCATTTTGAAAGCCTTTATCTGCACCTGTGGACTCTTTTAAGGACTGTGCTATTTATTTTTCTTTTACTTTCAAACTTCTCACTTTTTTGCCTTAAACTCCTAAAATCTAGGTTGTTTCCCATCCTCTGCTGCTTCTATAACCTCGTTTCTTCCAAGTCTCTTGAACCTTTCTGAAGACCCATTTTCCTGGACCTCTCTGCAAGTTTGGTATTTTAGCATCTACTTTTATTAAAACTTCTTATTCCATTTCCTAAATATGGTCATTCTCTTAAAAGTCACAGCTTTCGATCATCCCCTCTAAGCAATTTCCAAATGTGTGTGACTAGGCCTGACCTCTCTCCCCGGCCACCTACTGGACATTTCCATTTGTATGGCAGTCACCACAAACTCACCATGCCTAACATCACAGGTAGATGCATGACCATTAGTCAGCATTCATGTTTAGTTGGATGCTGTTTAGTCTTGCGTATTTAAAAACATGTGTAAGTATCAGACTGCCTGTAGAAGTGGGCACCATTGGGGCCATCTGAAGCTATGTCATTTTCCTGCTCAAAACCCTTTACTAAGGGGCATTTCAGTTCATTCAGGGCTCCTTACTCTGTTTCATCTATATCTTTGCCCTTAAGTGCATCAGTAGATGAGTTTCAGAAATCCATGTATATTCCCTTCCTTTGTTAGTCATGAAAACTTTAAAATTTACAGAAAACAACAGAATAACTTGAAAAACAACCATGCGCTCACCATCCAACTGTAGTAGAATCCTTACATTTAATTGCCTTATTTACTTCAGATTTTTTTGCAGAATGAAAGCAAATGTAGTTCTGTCTTACTTGGCATTTTAACATTCCAGCCACTTGCTTCTCTACCTGTGCTTTTGGCGGTGATCTGCCCTTCACCTGGAATGGCCTCTCCTACCTCACAGCTGGCAGAAATCCTTCAAGGATCACTGCAGATGTGACTGGCTTCCTGAGCAGTTCCCTGCCGTGACCTCTTTCCTCTCATGGCATATAGCATCTCCTGCCTTCTTTCTTTGACTTTTTTCTCCATCTCCTGAAAGACTTTGTCCTAGTAAGCACTTGATATTTGTTTCCTTGACTATAGCAGAGGCTGGTAGTATCAAATTACAGTGTCAAAGAACAGTGTTCAAGTGCAGCAACTTCTAAAAAGGAAGAAACAAAGTAACCAACCCATTAGATGGTAAAAATAAAATTTCCAATAAACATTTCACTCACTCTAAAAGGTAAATTAAGCTAAACTCCTGCCTGGTCAAGGACTTGTTTAATCTGATTATCTCAGAATGAAGTTTTGTTATATTGAATTTGAAAGGCTCTAAGTTAAAGGTCCACAAACTTTTTCTGTGAAAGAGCCAGAATTGGCCACGTATGATCTTTGTCCCTCTTCCTCCTTCTCCTCCTCCTCCTTCACGAAGACCCTTTAAAAATGTAAATTTCAAATTTAGAGGGCCCTTTGGCCATTTACCTTATCTTCCTATTGCAGTTAGTCCCTGCAACTCTGTAGAAGAAAAAAACAAAGCATTGGACATAAGGATATATTTTTCCCTCACTTGCGTTTTGAATAGGATTCTAAAATTTTTCCATGTTGTGTGTAGACTATTTATTGGAAAACAGTATGCACTTAGAGTTTTCAGGAACAAGTTCAGTAGTTTATTCAGCAGTTTTTAAATTTTTTTTTTTTTTTTCCCAGCTAGCAGATACAGCCTAGGCTACGGCAGCACATTCCATAAGTAAATAATACATGGTAAAATCACTCAGGCAACTTGTATCTCCATTTAGCAGCTCATTCCTGAGCAGATTGAGAGACTTTTTACCAGCTGTTTCAGAAACCTGACATGTAGGATCTGTTTAGACTGAAATCTATTCTTAAAATAATAGATTTGGGCTGACTGTATTTGTATAACTGCAAATCTAAAAAAAGTGTGGGGTTCACATTTCCCAAATCCATCAAGTTTGAAGTGCAACCCTATTGGTAAGCCAATGAGAAAAGACTTGAGGGTGGGCTCTGGCTGGAGAACTGGAGGCTGTTTAACACCCAGCATCAGCTTGGACTTTTGCTGGCTTTCCCATACCTTGCAGCTGTGCCTGTTCACCTGCCCTGGGCCCACAAGAGTTCTAGTGCAGTGATGCAGTATGTATATTCCTGCAAATCAAGTGTTCTGCTTTGCCCCTCTTAATAATCCATTCCCTTCTGGGACAAAATTCATCAAGTCTGTTCCAAAGAATTTTCTCTGCAGGATTTCCCCCTCTGCTTTAGTGACCATAAAGTCTGTCATCTTTGTTACTCTCCTGGTATTGAAGGTAAGGTTGAAACTGCATGGGACTTGCCAGCTTTAAGGTTGCTGAAGCACGTGCGTGCCTGCTCACTGTGCCCTTGTGTTTTCTTTATACCCACCCCTTGTGCAGAGTACATTCAGAAATATGCAACGGAGGAGGCACTGAAAGAGCAGGAAGAGGGCACCGGTGACAGCTCGTCGGAGAGTTCTATGTCTGACTTTTCGGAAGATGAGGCCCAGGATATGGAGTTGTAGTAGAAAAAGCACCTGCTTTTCAGAAAGACTATTATTTCCTAACCATGAGAAGCAGACTATAATATTCATATTTAAACAAAGCAATTTTTTTTATTACTAAGCAAGGTTTTTATGAATAATAGCATTGATATATATATATTATATATCACCCTTTAGATCTTGATTTCTTGGTCATTTCTCAACCTGAGGTGCATAGCATATTCCCACATTCCATTTTGGTAGCAATATGCAGTCCGAATGCATGCATTCATAAGTCCATTTGGCCAAGTCAACGTGTGTGCTACTGAACTGTCAAAGATAGAGCTGCTCTGATAGGTAGACATGAGTAAAAATAACAGAAAAAAAGTTGCTTCTTTTATTGATGGTTCCAAAGAAACAAACCAAACCAGCCAGCTCTTGGATGTGAAGATAGAGAATAGTGCTTTTTCAAAATGGTGAGGAACATTTGGGGAGGAAAAAAGCCTGCTGTGGGAGCATTTAGAGCCAGCCACATAAGAACCAGAGCTGCGCCTTCCTGTGAATCCTAGGTGGCCCCCATTTCTGTGGAGTAACAGTGTAAAACAAGAAGTTAATTGGAGTATTGAAACTTAAAACAATTTTTTTGACTCAGATTTTAAGTACCTTTTTATATGTAGATTCCTGCCCTTCAAGCTAGTGGGCCCTGCAGTCCACAAGTGTTTTGCTTTGGAGAACCTTTTGAAAGTGTTTTCTGAGCCTGATTCTTTTTTCTTGGGGTAGAGGTTGTGATCCAGACCTTTTTTTGAGAGGACAGGCAGAACAGGAGAAAGGTGACTGGGAAGATGCTTCCATTCACCCAAAACACGTGCAAAGTCACATCCTACTCTTGTCGTTTGACCGGGTTGGGACCGCTACCCTGGACTAGGAGCTTTAAATCTGAGGGTTGATTTGTGGGGGGTGGGGGGTGGGGGTGGGGTGTTGTGTGTGTGTGTGTATGAACTGTGCTTAGGTTGCAGATTTAATCTTCACCTTCAAAGAGATGGTCTCCTCCTCAGACAAGCTGCTCAGTGGACCATTAGCCCTGGGAAGAAAACCCACCTGGCGGCTGTGAGTCCCTGGGCCCTCTCATTCATGTTTTGCTTTTGTTTTCCCTTCTTCTGCCACTCTTTTGGCAGCAGCCTGCCCACCATCTGCTTGTGGGAGTGGGAAAATGGGTATTTTAGACCCAACATACATCCTAAATTTCAGTGAATAATAATTGGAACAAATAAAGGATCTTAGACCTAAAGTGACTCTACATGGAAAACACAAACTGCTTTATTCAGAGAGTGACTGAATAGGAGAAAGGGACTCAGAAATATGAGGTGGTAGAACAGGTTCTGAAGGAAGACAATTTTCTCTCCTGTATGTTAAGAGGAAATCAGACAGTGTAAAACGGCTGCTAATCAAATGTTTACTCAGCCAACCATATGTCCAGGTTGCTGGCAGAGTTTCTTTCAAATCCAAGTGTTGCCTGCTGAATTTGGGAGGGGAATTTGGAGAAGTTTTAGGCAGCAACTTTGTATTCTTTTTTGCCACAACCAATAGGGCAATAACAGAATTAGCCAATCCTAAAACCTTCTAAATACAACTTTTGAATGTCCCATTGGGATAATTTTTTTTTTTTGATGTGTTTATTAGTTTAGAATATTCCACAAGGTTTGAGTCAATGAGGTTGGAAGATAATCTATCTTTTTTTATTCAAAAAGCACAATCAATCTTTTCTTTGAAAATCTATATAAAGTACAACTTGCTTTTAGCATGATTATTTTCCTAAATAAAAAGACAAATAATTTACTTATTGTATGTTAATTACGGGCATGAAGCAAAAGGTTTTCTTTAAAAAAAAAAAAATTGAAAGTGCAGTTATGTAGGGCTGTGGTTAGTTAACTGTACTGAGTTTTCTATCTAGCATTTGTGGCTTGTTGGAAGGGGTAGTATTAACTATTTAACATGTAATGGTGTACTTTAACTCTTACCTAGCACGTTGTCTTCTCATTACTTTAGGGGAGGGAGGGTCTCTGCTGGCACTGTCTAACTTGATTACCTGCTGAATTAGCAGTTTGCTTGTGCTCTAACCTTTATTGTAGGTGCTATTTAGGGTAGGCTTAAAATGCTGGGTGGTGATTTCAGTTCAAACAATAAAAAATTGTATTTTTTCAATATTGTATAAATAATAGTGTTCTAATTACCTTTCAAAAAAGTAATGTCCAGATAATAATTGCTGTTAATTGTGTCAAAAAAATTAATTGACCGATCTAGAACCAAGTTTAGGGAAGCATTATATGTGAGCAGTGACACCAGCTCTGCTCCTCGACCAAATCCACATCTCTCTAATGAAAAAACGTCAGGCAGCCCTCCGACTGAGAGCTCCAGCACCAGATACCTGATGGTACAGCATTCCCAAAAATAAGACTTGTTTGGGGGAGGTTGCAGGATTAAGAAACAGATCTGAGTGTGGCTGCATTTGTGTATGTGTGTCTGTGTCTGTGTGTGTGTCCGTGTGTTCATGTGTCCCTGTCCAAGTCCAAGACTGCCTGCTGCAGGTGTAATTAGGCTTCTCTATTAGCATTGGAAGCTCCTGCAGTTGCCACCCAAATTACATTGTACTCTTGCATACTATGCAAGTTTATCCTTTTCTGGGCGCAGATCTTGGCCCCATGCATGTTATTGGCTCTGTGTGAAGCTTTTTCTCTCCACCGGAAATTGACTTTTGATAGGTTGAACAGAATCCCCTATGCTAACGTTTTGTCTATGCACCGGGAGAGCTGGGAGTAGGAGACCATATTTAAAGGTACAGGGGCAGCTGGAAGAAGGTCTGGTTCTGACTTCCACGACTCTGGGTCCCCAACAATTAGATGGTAGAGTAAATCTGGGGCAAAGGGTGTTTCAACACCAAAAGCCTTACCAGGATTGTTGCCCCTTCCTAACACTCACAAAATCTTCCAGAGTCTCAAGAAAAGCTAGGCATTCTTGGTTGTAAAGATAGTGGGTGGTAGGTCAGAGCTGCTTCTGGCAGTTTCCCTACCCTTTTCAGTACCTGTAGTTTTTGAAATCCTACCTTGTGATTTACCAGTACAATCCATTCTTTCCCCCTGTTCAAATGACTGAGCTCAAGTTCTTGCCAAACACTAACAAGCAAGATGGCCTCAACACAGCAGCATTTAATCTGCTGCTCTCTGACTTTCTCTGGAAGCCCCAGCAGTGAGGCCTTGTGGGTCGTATTTAGGAGCAGTAGCCAACCTAGAAACCAGCATTTTGGCTCTTGTGTCTTCAACCTCCTAACCCTCCTTGAGGTTGCTTGTGTAGTTTCAACCAGCATTTTATACTAATGAGATAATTATAAGAAGTTGCCATATAATTCTCCAGTACCTAACGTTTTCTTCCACTTCAAAAACTGTTCTAATTGCCAACTGGCTGATCTAAGCTCCTGAGGAGTGTCTTCCTCCAAAGGAATTTTTCCTCCAAAAGACTCCCTGAAACTCTAGCGGGCTTTGGCCTGATACTTGCTTTTTATTAGGCCACCTATTGGGATAGCTGCGAATCATGAAAGACGGATCCTCTGCTAACCTCCATAGGTGGAGTTTCTAGACACCAAGTTTTGGGGAACTTGTGTTTGATTTTAAGTAGCATGTGACCCTTCTTTATTCAGGGACTCAGAAAAGTGTAAACTTTCACAGTTCACAAAAGTTAGCAAGAATTTCATTTAATTTCATCAACTTCATAACTGGTTCACAGCCTTGTTGACTGAAATCATTTCTGATTGGGTACAAAGAACTGCATTTCTTTGGACTTCTGAATCCATGTTCATATTTTCTCTGGCCACCAGACACCTTGGTGATTCTGCTAGGTATTGGCTGGAGGGGGAGCCCCAAAAAAGGGGGAGTTAATAGCTCCTACTTGACTGGGGAAGGGCCAGGGCTCTTCATTCAGCAAATACTCATCTTGGCTGTGGGCTTGGGAAGAAATGGCCATTATTTACTGATTGTATTTGGTACATACTGTGTGATACTTGAAGAGATAAAAGGGACTTACCAGCCCTTAATTGAAATCTAAGCTTTTTATTGCTTATTTTTTCCTCACCCTGTCTCCTCCCTTCCACCTTTTTCCTTGCATTGTGATGATCTCGTGGGCACGTCTATCAACAGGACAAATGCCTCCTCTGATTATAACCTCTTAATAGTTGTGTATAATGAAAACTGTAAACTTTTTTAAATAAAATGTGTATATACCTTGGCAAGTGGCTGGACCTTGATCAGTAAGATAATAGTCCCCATGATTACTCTTAGTCCCTGTTCTTCTGGCTCCTCTGAGCAGGAGACCTTGCCTCTTTTTGACTGAGAACCTCTTGGAAGACAAGTGACTGGCTTCAGTTAAGAAACCAGTGTCACTCTTAAGCAGTAGTAAGAAAGAGGCTCCGCCCCCAGAGTCCTGTCCCTGTCCTTCAGGTGATGCTAGCTGTAAAAATGGGGCCACGAGGCTTCTTCATTAGTGGCTTAAAAGCCATGTCTTCAGGGAAGTCCTGTGGCCAGAAGGCCCCAGTCCACTCCTGTATGGATCTGTGAGTATAACTTCTGGAGTTCACAGGCAGTGCAGTTTCCTGCCAGGGTGGATCTCCACAACAGGTACCTCACTGAGCCACGTGCCAGCCTCAGCTGGAAGGCGGGGCAAACAGAGCTGTTGCATGGAAGCTAATGGATCACTGGATTAGCCCAGTTTTTATTAAAGCAGTGACATTTCAGTTCCTTCTGAGTCATATGCCTTCAGTGACCACTAGGTGGCGGTATTGATTAGTTTCTAATGGAGAATCTACTTGTGCTTTATTGAGTTCAAAGATCCTTAAGAGAAAGGAATAGTTTCCTCTGGTTGCATGTTCTCATTCCCCAATCTTGCGTCCGCTGTCGTCATCTTACATTCCCCAAACTCCTTTATTCTTCACTGGAGCCTGATGCATTCTCCTCCAGTACCCAGTTTTGTACCTACCTGTGAGAGAGAATGATTGAGGGTAAGCCCACCTAGGGATGTTGTTCGGGTGTCTGCCCCCCAACCACCTAGGGAAGTAAACCCTCAGGCTACCTTGACTGCCTCCAGTGCTCAGAAGCAAAACGTGGAGGTGGTCCTCTCTGACCCCTCAGCCAAGGGTGTAGTGAAACAAAGGACTGAATATCAGTGCTCTGAATTCTAATTCCACCTCTTCCACTAACAGGCTGGATGACCTGTGAGCCTGTTACTCCTCTGTAGAATGAGGTCCCTAAACTAGTAGCTTCCAACTCTGACCTTAGTGACCCAGAAGATTCGCCACATCCTGAAACAATAGTGTATCACAGAACATAGTCTCCTATGAGAGAATATTCGTATTAACCCATGAAACACCAAAGTTTCAAGATCAGAGGCTGACAGTTTTTAGACACTAGAGGTTTGGGAGTTAGAGCTGAAAAGGGAATTGAAAGATGTGGGTCATTCTACTGACCTCACACCACACCGGGCACCACTTCAAAGACTGCCCAGGAGAAGCTTCAGTGCATTCTGGGGGCTTGGGGGCCTCCTCTTACCCACCAGTAATCTCACCTGGCATCACTGTTGTCCTCAGCCACAGTCTCAGCTTGCTTCCCAAGTGGCAAGTGGTTTTCTACAGCCAGCCTGAGGCATTACTTCTTCCTGGGAAGGGGAACCCAAGGTTTCTGAGGCATATTATCCTAAGGGAAAATAAAGTAAGTTGTTACTCAGGACTTTTATTCACCTTGAATTCTCTTGCCATCTCTGTAGGCAAGAAATGTTGGCCTACTCGGGGATGGGTTTCTGTGAGGCTTGACACTGCCCCTCACCAAGAGGATTTTTATGACTCCTAAATTCCCTGGACCTGTGGAGACCCTGGAGCCACTTAACAGACTGAGCAACCTTATTTATAAGAAGCCCACAGGCATCTCAGGGACTCAGATTCTCAGATGAGCCCAGGACAGTCCCCTTTATGCCAAATTATGCTCCCCAGTGCCTTGTGTTGTAGGTTGTGAGTGCTCAACTTCTTGGAACTGATGAGTTACCCTGACTGGGGATTTAATGTTAAAAGGTAAAGAGACAGGCTGTGTATGTGTGTGTATGTGTGTGTGCCATGAAGGATGTTTATTTTTGAAAAATGGCTGGGAAATTCTGTGTATGGGTCCTGCTTCATAACGTTCTGGAGCTCAAGACTGCTTCCAGAATCTGGTGTCAAGTGGTTGGGTGTGCAAGAACAGACTGCTTCCCTGAGGGAAAGCCCTACCCTTCTGGTGCTCCATCATTGAAAATTAACCTAGAGAAGAGTTGCTGGACAGCAGGTGGGGTTTCGGCCTTCATGTATCTCTCCCTCAGCCTGCTCTTTACAGGCAGACTCGGTTCTGTTCTCTTCAGTTCTATAAACGGTGAGTTGAGTGCTTGCTACGGTCCACTAACACGCATTTTAAAGTGTGGAACTGAGCTTTTAAACATGCATTTCTACAGATTTCGTAAGAATTGTGAGCTCTTAACAAATTAGTATTCTAGAAATGTGAAAAGTCTTACATAATGTCTTCCTCCAGTGATAACCACCATCACCAGTGGCTGAAGAGGGCTTTTCTCTTGACCAAATAGTTCCATTTGTGATCCTTACACTGGCCCTGTGAGCCACCCCCACCCCACCCCACCCCCATTAGATGAAGCGTTGGTCCCATTTTACATTAACTGCTTGTGAAGCACCAAGCAACTTAGTCATACAGCTAATACAGCTGGTGAGCAGCACAACCAATGCAGGGACCCAGGTCTTGTTCTGTAAACTGCCAAATTCTGTGGCTGTCTCCAGCGTTCCCCAGGGCTGTGGGTGCCTGTATCTGTGTGAGCCTCTTAGAAACCTTCTGGGGGCCTCTGTGGGATGCCTCCCAGGTGTCTGTCCCCTCCTGTCAGCTAGCTGACCTCCTGCAGCAGTCACTCCCCTGGCCTTGGTCCCCAAGGATCGGGACCGTTAGCTCCTCAAATCCCCATCTCCACCGTCATCAGCATCCCCAACCAATCGGGCCTGCAATGGAGTCAGTGTACCCCAAACCCACTCTATAGCAGAAATGTAGAAGCAAAATATAATCCACATAGGTAATTTAAAACTTTCTAGTAGTCATATTAAAAAAGCAAAACACAAAGCAGATAAAATGAATGTTTTGTAACTCAATATATCCAAAATATTTCAGTGTGTAATCAGTATTGTCAAAATTAAATATTTTACATTACTTTTGTACGGTCTTGAAAATCCACTGCACATCTCAATTTGGACATTAATTTTCAATGCTTAAAGTGACACGTAGTCCTACCAAAACCAAATTTAACAAGAAAAATGCACCGCGGCCGGAGACCGCCAGCCGGCGCCTGCCCCGCGGTCTCCTCGGTCCGGGCCCGCAGGCTGGGCAGGGCAAGGCAGGGCAGGGCAGCAGCGCCGGCGGCTCTTCCGCGGGGAGTTCGAGGCCTGAGGGCGCCGCCCGGCCCCTATTGCCGCCTCCATCCGGTGCGCCCGTTCAGCGGTGACCATTATCCTCTGCGGAAACTGAAGTTCCCCGATCAATGAGTCCACCGGACTCCTCCTCAGGCGGGTGTGGGTGGAGGGGGCGCGAAGTCTGCGCGGAGGCCCAGCCGGTCCTCCCCATCCCACCCGACCCCACCATCTTGGCGCTGCGAAGGTGCCGGGAACCTCCCCGCCTCGGGCACCAGGGAGCGCCCGGGCCCAGCGCTGCGGCCCTTCGGCTCCCGCGTGAGAAGCGCGGCGGGGCGGGGGTGGAGCAGGGAGAACCCTTGGTCCTGCCCACTGCGCCCGGCTGTTGCCAGAAAGAAGAGTGTGGGTCTGGGCCGGGGCTACCCAAACACTGAGCCCAGTAAACCTGCGCCACCCAGAATCACCCGGAGTGCCGCAGAGGCCGCGGGGTGCGGGTGCCTGATCCGCCCCCGACTCCCCGGGCCGTGACCCGCCTTGCCTGCGTCGCGAGGGGGCAGGGTCTCTCCGTTCTTCAGACAGGAGCACCTCCGGGCCCACGGGCTCCTCGCTTGCCTCTCGGCCTGACTGTTTCTTCAGCCCGGGCTTCCGCTGGTCAGCGACAGATGTCATGGCCAAAGTAATCAGGGGTTTGTTGAAAAGGCAAGGCAGGGCCCCAGAATCCCTAGATATGCACAAGACTTAGAAAATGAGAGGATACGCGGCCTCGGCAACCACGGGGCCAGGGCGAGGCCATCCCAGCCCCGGCTGCCCCGGCCACGCGGCTTTATGTCTCACCACCCCTTCCTCTGTCTGCATCACAAGCTGAACCTTGAAAAGCCCCTGCAAGGAGCCAGATTCCCTTTCCAGGAGGGGTGGGGACGTGGAAAGGAGGGATCTAGATACCTGGGCTTCAACACGATCATTCTAAGGGAACATCACCCCACCGCATCCCCAGAAAGGAAGGGTGTTCAGCGCAGAAGCGCCAACACCGACATGTTTGCCACTGCTGTGCTAACCTCCCAGACCTCTCCAGCTGGGGCCAGGAGAGGACGCCTAGTCAGGGATGAGGCGGGAGACAGGTCCTCCCACCTCCTCAGCTGACCTTTTGCACAGGGAAGGCTCAGCGTGAGGAAAGCGTCACAAGCCTCAAGGAGGGGGCTTTGGGGACTACTTGATCAGGGCTTGGCTTGGATGGGAAGGAATTGGATATGGGGAGAAGGAAGAGGGCAGCTCAGGTTGGGACATGGCCCCAGGAGAACAGGAAGCTGGTTCTGGACTGAAGTTTCTGTCTGTGTGGGAGTAGGGGTGACGGCAAGGTTCTGGTTGGTGGGAAGGTCATGATAGTGAGGTTGAATGGTGGTCTGGGGCCAAATCAGGTGTCAGAAGGGCAAACAAAGAACACAGAGAAGATGAAGGAGAGAAGTGGGTGGAGACCAGAAGTGCTCTCCAGAAGAAACAAGAAGACTGAGCAGCAAGGAGGAAGAGTGGGCAATGGGTCAAATCTCAAGGGCAGGTTGCAGCAGGGGCAAGGAAGGCAGGGCAAGAGGGGAGGGGGAGCTGGAGTGCAAGTACATGAGGAAGAAGAGGCAGAAAGGCTAAATGGGGCCCAGAGACATGAGGAAGGCTGCTGCTTCCATCTTGAGTTGGCTCTCTGCCTTTCTCTGTCTTCAATTGCTGTCTTGGGCAAAGCCAGCTGATATGTTTTGAGCTGCCCTATGGAGAAACCCACATGGGTAGAAATTGAAGCCCTAAACCAACAGCCAGCAAGGACCTGCAGCCTGCCAACAACTGCATTAGTGTGAGTGAACTTGGAAGTGGATCCTCCAGACCCAACCAAGCTACGAATGACGGAAGCCCCAGCCTTATGGGAGATCTTGAGCCAAAACCAGCTGTCAGCAGCTAAGCTGCTCCAGGGTTCCTTATCCTCAGACACTGTAAAATAGATAATAAATGTTTGTTGTTTTAAGCTTCTAGTTTTGAGTATAAATTATTACACGGAAATAGATACTTAATAATCCATGACGTTGCACAATCCCTGCATTTGCCCTAGACTGCTTATCTTTAGATTTATGTGAGAGGAAGAGAAATAATTTCTATCATATTTAAGCCACTGCTTTTAAAAATTTGTAGTTTCTTTTGTTTTCTGAACCTAATCTTAAATGATTGGATAATAATGACTGGAAGTAACAGTGGCATGACAAATTAGGTTCCTACTCTCTTTGTGTTTGCCATTCTTGCTTTGGCTTCCGTTTACGAGGTTGCCTCACAGTCCAAGATAGCTGCTAGAGCTCCAGAAATCATATCCCAAGTTCCAGGTGACAGGAAGAAGGAAGATGGGAAGAATAAAAGTGTGTTTTGTTGTTGTTGTTTTAAGGCGTCCTCTTCAAAGCCTCCTCCACACTTCCACTTACATCTCCTTGGCCAAACAGAGTCACATGACCACACCCTACTGCAGGGAAGCTGGGAAATGTACTTCTTCAGCTGAGTGCATTGCCCCTTGAACAAAATTGGAGTTCTATTAATGCAATATGTGGACCTTGTTTTTTTAGCATACTTACCGATTTGAGCAAGTCTGCTCTTAAACAATTATGAGACAATTGGAAAAATTTGAATAATAAGTAGATAAGTGTTTATACACACACACACACACACACACACATATATGTTGTATATTTTTTTCAAAGACTATTTACCTTTTAGAGGTATATTTGTTTCAGAATAATCCAGTGGTGGGAGGGGGTATAATAGATGAAACAGGATTAGCCATGTGTTGACAATTGCTAAACCTAGATGATGGGTACAGGGGAGTTCATTTACCATTCTCTACTTTTGAACAGGTTTTAAAGTTTTCACAAAAATCTCTTGGAAGTTCAACTATTAAGGAAACATTTTGGGATCTGTATTGTAAAACTTGGTTTGAAAGGATGCAGGTTTATTCCTCTATCTAAAAAATACCTCCAGAGCCTGGCTCAAGAGCTATAAAGACATTTTTGGTATCACTTTTGTAAGAATGAGAGCAGGGTCCTGTATATATCCTGGTTTTAGTTCAGTTTCAACAAGTGTCAGTGATTTAAAAACACAAATATACTAAAATTTAACAGTGCTTCCATTATTTAATTTGCATTTAATTTGCAATTAATTTCCAATACCATCAACTTTAAAGAATTGGAGTTACAAAAAAAGTGAGGTTCTCTTACTAAGTAACAGAAGAGGTTGGCTTTGGGAACATACAGAGCAAACTCTGTCCCAGTTACCAGCAGCTGAGCTTACTTCCTAATTGGCAGAGCTGGCCCAATGTTCACAATCTGATGTCCTCCAATAGGCCTGGGCCTTGGCCTTCAGGCCACACCACCAGTTAGATACTATGATTGGCTGGTACTTACTGGACCCTGCTTTGTGCCCAGATTTGCATTTTGGGCCAGGGGAGGAAAAGGGGGAAAGGGCATTACTGAAGGCATATGAAACCCAGGCCCTGGCCCCAGCCCCAAGCAGTTTATAATTTATTTGAGCAAACAGAATCAATGTAACAACACCCACACTCCAAGTAATCCCTCCAAGACAGGATAAAAATAGGTGTCAGATCAGCACGTTAAAATTGATAGATCGGGGTATTGGGGGAGGGAGGGTCAGGGTATGCTGTGCATGGGGTTTGTATTGCTTTTGCAACTGTTCCTGTAACTTTGAATTTATTTCAAAATAAAATTTAAAAATTAATTAATTAATTAATTAAATTTAATTTAATTTTTTAAAAAATAGGTGCCAGATCAATCCATGCATGTTCCTTCAGTGAGAAAGTGAGGCCAAGTCATGGGGGAACGCTGCCTGGAGGAGGAGGCAGGGGTGAACTGAGCCTTGACTTGGTAAGGAGAAGAGGCCCATCAGGCAAAGGGGACATGCGATCAGGAGGCTCTGCTGAACCTTGCTGGCAACTGCATGTCTCGGGGCTGAGACGCTGCAGCTCCGCGCCTGGTCCTGGTCCTGGCAGGGAATTCGTTGTTCAGGGTTAAAAAGGTGAACCAGAAAGTTCCCGTTAATAATGACTATAATAACAACAGCAACAACAGTCACTGCTCTAATGTTCCAGGCACTGAGCGAAGGGCTTGATTTACAGCAAGGCTCAGAGGCTGGTGTGATCACTCTGCAATGGACACCTGCCTTTTTTGCTTGCCCAGCATCTGTTCCCTCTTCTGCTATTAGTATGGAAGTGCTATTTCGGGAAACTACCCCTCCTTATTTACTCTTGTCCATGTGGATTTTGGAGGCTGACCCCTCTTCACCCTCCTTCCAGTGGTGGACTTCTTTGACCCAGGCCCCGCCAATTAGGCACCCTAATCAGAGAGGAGCTCAGAGCTAGGACATTTGTTGAAACCAGCAGGAAAGAGGGGGTCCTTTTCCTTCTAGGATTGCTAAGCTGGTGGGATGTGAGATGTAAGCCTGGACAGGGCTAGGGAGAGTCTGCCTGCAAACTTTCCTGGCCTTTTTTGTTTTAAGCCAGTTGGGTTGGCT
Source organism: Choloepus didactylus (assembly GCF_015220235.1). Classification (NCBI taxonomy): domain Eukaryota; kingdom Metazoa; phylum Chordata; class Mammalia; order Pilosa; family Megalonychidae; genus Choloepus; species Choloepus didactylus. The sequence goes on from NC_051311.1 coordinate 62,460,210, forward strand.
TTCTGTTATTTGCAATCAAGAATGTAGAAACTTATACATACTTCCACTATTCAGGTGAGGAAACCAAGAGGTAAAATAGAATATGGTAGCCTCCAATTAAAGATGACTGATTAAACACACAGATTAACTTCCCTCCCTCCAAAAACCCCACTAACCTGAAAGTAAAGGGTTACAAAAAGGGGAAAGGGGTTTGCCCCACAGGAACAAAAAGAAAGGGGGAATAGACAACAGCCAAAAAACAACAGCAAAAAGCAATGTTAGAAACTGGAAAAAAAGGTAGACATATAGTAACTAATACAACAGATTCAAAATGAAACAACACAAAAATCTTTCTCATCAAAACCCTATTCCTAAGCTAGAAGGGAGGAAAATGAATAAGCAACCCACTTTACACTGCAGAATCCCTACGAAAGGCCCAGCAGTTGGTGGTTCCCATTTTCTTTAATCATGAGAGGGAAGAAAGGACTGTAGCAGGAGGAGAGTTTGAAGGTTTGAGAGTGAAACACCTAAATCTCCTTCCCGATTCAGCACAGCCAGGCTACAGCCCCTCTGCCAACCTAATTAGGGAAAGAGTAAACCGAGGGGTAAAGCATAGTGAAGGGGAAGTTACCATACCAAAACAAAACAAAACAACAACAACAAAAAACGGGGGTTAAAGTGAAAATTAACATACTGAACAGTGTCATCTCAACCTCCTTCCACCTCTTAGCTTCCAGAAGCCTGGGAGCCAGGGTTCTCACATCCAGGCAGGAAAAGAAAAGCTTCTTCTATGGACACTCTGTCCAACCCAAGATGAAGACCCAAAGATTCTAACTTTGGGAGTTTCCCATAAAATGGCCCAGCCAGATCACAACTGGTGAAGCTACCCTTTGATGAGCTCACCCATGCACACAGAGCTTCCAAGCAGCTTTTTTAAGCATCCTCTTTTAAATATGAATAGAACAAGGTCCAACTATATGCTGCCTACAATTTACAATACACCTGAAACTCCAGAAAGGGCCAGAATACACAGCGTTTAACACCTTTTCACCATGAACTTAAGAGCTATACGTATCTATCAAAGAAAGATCCAGAGCCGGAACACTGGTTTGTAGGCCTTGCTTAAACTGACAGGAGGCTTTACCCAAAGCAGATTTTCAAATAATCCCTTTGTTTGGATCCCTGAAGGTTTTTATATCCAGAGGCAATGCACTTTAGGATTTCCAACAGATAGGGGTGTGCAGTGGGAGCCGGGCAATGGTGAAAGCTGGATGTGGGAAATATTTTAAAGACATTGCTCCGGCTGCTGTACGTACAGAGGACACTGGGGGAAGCCCGGGGCATGTGCCATAATCCAAGCCTGAAGCTGGTAGGGGCTTGGGCCAGGGTGGGTGCAGTGGAGTGGGAGACACAGTCATTAGGAAGTGGGTATGGGTTGAGGGAAAGAGAGGAGTTGAGGATGAAGCCTGGGTTTCTACTTGAGTAACTGGAGAGTGAGGATTCCATTTATTGAGATGGGATGGTGGAAGGGGAGTCTGGGAAGGAAGGAAATGGAGAGCTTGAGAGCACCACTCAGCAAGTGGAACTGTCTGGTCCTCAGGAGCGAGGCCTGGATAAATACATCCAATTTAGGAGTCATTAGCCCGCAGATGATATCGAAAGCCCATGGCATTGGGTGGGATTCCCTAGGGAGAAAGATGGCTAGAGGTTCTCATTCCCTACCTACTTTCTTTAAAAAAACTTGCCTTAACTTCTATCAAATATTTATGTTCATTAGATCTATTTCCCAACTCTTCATTTTGTTTTACTTATTGACACTTCTATTTTTACTCAGCACCATATTGTTTAAAATACTGGTACATTATAATACATTCAGATGGTATAGAACGAAACCACCATTTTGTTATAATAAAATCTGAAATTATTGCCTGTTTACATTTCCAAATAAATTGTAGAAGCACGTTGTCAAGACCCAAATAACTTTGTTGAGAATGGCAACAGAGGATTGCAAAATTATACAAATTTGTTTAAAGGAAATAGACATCTTCACAATGTCTAGTCTTTTCATTCAGGAACAGGAAATATTTTTGAATAGGTAACACATAAGCACAATGCAAAATTTCAAAAAGTTACCAAAAAAATATAGTGAAAAGTAAATTCCTTTGCCCTCCCTACTCCTCCACATTTGGTTTCCTTTCCCAGAGGCAACCACTGTGTACAGCTTCAAGGGTAGCCTCCATATATGTTCCAGCACATATTCACAGATTCTTTTATATAAATGGAAGCAGATCACACACACACTGTGTCTTGCTTTATTTTACATATTAATAATTCCATATTGGCACATATAGAGCTGTTTCATTCTTTCAAACAGCTGTGTATAAATGTTCCATTATATTAAGATTATCTAACCAATCCTTTATTCTGCGCAATCTTTTGCTATTAAAAACAATATGGATAACAATATAGGACTTCCCGGAGCAGGGAGCTCCAGGACTCTGTCCTTCCATCAAAACAGGTAGTAAATGGGCAGGAACCATTTGAAACAACTGTTCTGGTCTCCAGAAGACAGAAGACCACTGTGCAGCATCCAGAGAAGAGCGGAAGGAAGAAGCTGATAAACTACGGTAAAGAACAGTGAGTTGCTTTCTCCACAAGGTGGCTGTCAGCACCCACCCCCCACTCTCACAGCACTTGGAGATGGTCTGTGCTACCATAATGGGTCCTTGATCCTGTTGTGGCTTAGAAATCTGGACTTGGGAAAGTCCTCTCCTGGGTGACTGTCCTTCCAGAATTTGCCCTCCAGGCAAAAGCAGCTAGAGAGAAGAAAAAGAGTGTAAAAAAACTATAGAGGCAAAACAAAAACACACAGAATAGATCAAGATTCCCAGAGAAGGAATAGAAGAAAAGAAGATTTCTCCTGGAGGTGAAACAATTACTCAAAAATGCAATCTTAAAAATTGTGCTGCATATCCAATGCAAGAACAAGATGAAGGAGAGCTGAAAAAATCAGCCCTAACACAAAGCCAGTCAACAATAAAACCCTGGACAAGAGAGAGAAACTGACCTTCAGAGTAAACTCTTCTAGATAATCAGATACCAAGACATCAGCCAGAAATTACAAACCACACTAAGAAATGGAAAGATATGGCCCAATCAAGGGAACAAATTGAAACTTCAGAGGGGACACAGAATTTGGAACAACTAATCAAAGATGTTCAAACAAATTTCCTAAATCATTTCAAGGAGATGAAGGAAAATATGGCTAAAGAGATAAAGGATATTAAGAAGATAATGTGTGAGAATAAAGAAGAATTTGAAAGGATAAACAGGTACAAAGCAGAACTTACGGGGTGAAATGCCCAATAGAAGATACTAAAAATACACTAGAGGCATACAACAGCAGATTTGAACAGCAGAAGAAAGAACAATGAACTAGGAGACAGGACAATCAACATCTTACAGACAGAAGAACAGACAGAGGAAAGAGTGGGAAAAACTGGACAGTGTCTTGGTATGGAAATATCAGCACGAAGCACACAAACATACATGTCATGGGTGTCCCAGAAGGAGAAGAGATGCAAAAATCCTCGAAAAAATACTTGCAAATCAAATCCAACAGCACGTTAAAAGAATTATACACCATGATCAAGTGGGTTTTATCCCAGCTATGCAAGGATGTTTCAACATAAGAAAATCAATCAATGTAATACTCCATGTTAGCAAAACAAAGGGGGAAAATGACATGATCATCTTGATTAATGCAGAGAAGACTTCTGACAAAATCCAGCATCCTTTCTTGATAAAAACACTTCAACAAATAGGAATAGAAGGAAACTTCCTTAACTTGATGAAGGATATATATGAAAAATCCACAGCTAACATCTTATTCAATGGTGAAAGATTGAAAGCTTTCCCTTTAAGATGTGGAACAAGAAAAAGATGTCAACTGTCACCACTGTAATTCAACATTGTGCTGGAAGTTCTTGCCAGAGCAGTTAGGCAAGAAAAAGAAATAAAAGTCATCCAAATTGGAAAGGAAGAAATAAAACTTTCTCTATTTGCAGACAAAATGATCCTATATCTAGGGAGTCCTGAAGAATCTACAACAGAGATACTAAAGCTAATAAACAAGTTCAGCAAAGTGGCGGGATACAAGATCAACATGCAAAAATCAGCATTATTTCTATACACTAGTAATGAGCAATCTTAGGAGAAAATCAAGAAAAACATTCCATTTACAATAGTATCTAAAAGAATCAAATACCTAGGAATAAATTTAACCAAGGATGTAAAAGACTTGTACACAGATAACTACAAAACCTTGCTAAAATAAATCGAAGAAGACTTAAATGGAAGGACATTCTGTGTTCATGGGTTAGAAGATGAAATATCATTAAGACGTCAATTCTACCCAAATTGATTTACAGATTCAATGCAATCTCAATCAAAATTCCAGCAGCCTACTTTGCAGAAATAGAAAAGCCAATTATCAAATTTATTTAGAAGGGTAAGGGGCCCAAATAGCCAAAAACATCTTGAAAAGAAGAACAAAGTTGGAGGATGCACACTTCCTTATGTTATAGCATATTACAAAGCTACAGTGGTCAAAACAGCATGGTACTGGCATAAGGTTAGATATATTGACCAATGCAGTTGAACTGAGAGTTCAGAAATAGACAAGGCTGCCAAGTTAACTCAACTGGGTAAGAATAGTCTCTTCAACAAGTGGTTTTGGAAGAACACCAATGCAAGGTGTTGGGGGTGGGGTGGTGTACAGGAATCCTGTATTTTATGCATGATTGTTTTGTGAATCCAGAACTTCTTTAATTAAAAAAAATGTTATAAAATAATAATAAAAAAACAATGTATCATCATATATATTATTACACGTTTCAGGATATCTGTAAGATAAATTCCTAGAAGTAGAGTTACTGAGTCAGAGAATATATGCATTTTAAAATTCAGATTATTTTGCCAAATAGTTCCACATAGGGGTTATTTAGATTTACATTCCCACCAGTTCTGTATATGTGTTGCCCTATCCCCTTGTTGAGAGTTTTATCAAATTATTTGATCTTTGAAAAACCTATAAGTGAAAAATGGTGTCTGAAGGTAGTTTTTAATTTACTTTTATCTTTTTATGAAAGAGATTGAACCCCAAAAGATATTTAAATTTCTGTGAACTGTTCTTTTGTCCATTTTCTTATTTACTTGTAAGCATTCTTGATGTATAAAGGAAAGTAATCCTTTGCTATAACAAGTTTTAAGTATTTTTTCCTAGTCACTTGCATTCTGACTTTGTTTATGGTATCTTTTGCTCTGGAGAAATGTTGATTTTTATTTCTTATGTAATTAATTGATGTGTCTTCTGGGTTTTGTGCCATATTTAGAAATGTCTTCTCCACTCTGAAATTATAAGAATTCTTCTCCCTCATTTTCTTCTAGAAAGTCTATGGTTCCTTTTTTAATGTGTAAATCGTTCAAGTGGAATTTTGCTTTTAAAGTTCCATTTTGTTTCTCAAAACAAGATAACTTGCTGTATAAAATTACCACTCATTTGGCAATTTCTTAATTAGTTGGATGACTGACTCCAAAGGGGACCAGTTTTCAAAATGTTGAAATTTCCAGTCAAGAGCCTAAGTTCACATTTTAAGGAGCAATGAAAGATAAATATAGGAAAGAGAAAATAAAGGTGAAGCCAGGAGATGAAGGCTGGTTCTAGTTTCTAGTAATGGTGGATTAGGTAAATAACACCAACCCTCTGGCGGAAAACAACTAAAACAGCAGGGCAAAATAAAAACAACCACCACAACATTTTCTTAAAATATATGAATACTTGACAAGATAGTGAGAAATTATAAGACCAAAAATGAAGAGAAAATAGGAACACAGAAATATAAGTAAGCATAAAAGCTATTTTTCCACTGAAGACACCTGCCAGTCTCAGAAATTTTGAGGCTTGGTTTAAATGGTCTCAGAGGCAAGGAGAACAAAGGCCAAAGTCCAGAGCCCACACAAAGTGGGGAGTCTAAGAAGAGATCCCTCAGGGTTGCACCTCAAAAAAGGGCAAGCCAGGCCTGGCAGTCGGGGGTTGTATCACATGTGTGGGCCAGCGAGCCCTGGATGAAATTGGTCCTAGATTAGAGGAGCTCCCAGCACCTGGAAGAAGCAACTGCAAATAATCTCAGAACAGGCCATCTTTATTCCAGGCCTCAAAGAATTCCTAAACATAATTTCAAATATAATGACTAGGACAAAGCCAATGATAGTAAGAGAATATCCTTGTTTTTAGGAGATGTACATGGAAGGATTACGTGTTCAAGGAGCATGATGTATACAACCTACTCTCAACTGTTCAGAAAATAGATATGGCAAATGTAGCAAAATGTTAAGATTGGTGGATCTAGGTATTTGGGAGAGGGGAAGTATGTTGGGTTTTGTGTTATTTTTGCAACTGTCCTTTAAGTTTGAAAATATTTCTAAATAAAAGTTAAAAACAAACTCAATGATAGGAAACTCAAGAAACAAGGAAACAGTCTTACAAAGATTTAAGATATTGGGATGATCAGATTCAATCTATAAAACAATATACACTCTGTTTAGAGAAATGGAAGACAATCTTGAAAATATCTGCAATGAACAGGAAATAATTTTTTAAAGTGACACAGTTGATATGAAAATGAACCAAATAGAACTTCTAGAACTTAAAAACATAATAACCAAAATTAAGATCTCAGTGGACAGGTTTGATAGCAGATTAGATATAGCTGAAGAGAGAATTAGTGAATCAGTAGAAATTGTCCAGAAGGGTGCACAGAGGGACAAAAAGATGGAAAATATAGAAGGGAGGGTAAGAGACAGAAAGGCTATAGGAGAGTTCTGACATGCTAAACCAGAATCCCAGAAGAAGAGTAGAGAGGAAATGGAGCAAAGTTAATAGTGGAAGAGATACTGGCTGAGAATTTTTCCACCTATGTTGAAAGAAACCATTACATAGGTCCAAGAAGCCCAACAAATCCCAAGCAAAATAAGTAAAAAGGAATTCACACTCAAATACTGCATAGTGAAACTACAAAAAAAACCAAGGACAAAAAGAAGAGTTTAAAATGTAGCCAAAGAGAAAAGGTTCTTTCTGAAAGAACAGCAATTTGACTGGTAACCATGGAAACCACAAGTTCTGAGAGAAAATTACAGCCAGCTTGGAATTCAAACCCAATGAAAGTGTCTTTCAGAATGATTGTGAAATAAAAACATATTAAGGCAAAGAAATAACTGAAAAATTAGATGCCACTATAGGAAAGATCTGGAAGAAGGAAAATAATTCCAGAAGGAAAGTCTAAGATGCAAGAGAGAACAGACAGCAAAGAAAATGGTAAGCATGAGGGCAAGTCTCCATGAACTTTGATAAATAAAACAACAATAGTGAGGGCAGTGAATTAAAGATGTACAATTAAAATGGCCAACTACAATAGTATATAGGTCAAGAGGAGGATAAATCAGAGGTTCAGTTTTCTAAGAACTCTGAATTGCCCAAGAAGAAGGTAAAAGTATTATTGAACTTCAGAGTTGATAAGTTTTGTATATATATGTTGTAATTTCTAGGGTAACCACTAAAAGATTAGAAATTGCAAGTATAACTTCCAAATTAATAAAGGGAAAAAAATGGAATAAGAAAAATATCAATCCAAAGAAGACAAAAGAGGAAAGAAAAACAGACACAGAGCAGGTGGGACTAATAGGAAGCACAGCCTGGGAGGTCACCAGTCTCCTTCCACCCACACCCCAGCCCCAGGCCCAGGAGCCATCATTCATCCATCCATCCATCCATCCATCCATCCGTCCATCCCACTGCGAGCCAGGCCCTGGGCTAAAAACGGGTGAACAAAACCCAATCCTGTTAGGCGGGTGGGTGGGTGATGGGCATGAGGGTGGATATTGATTGAAACTCTGGGTCTTCATGAAAGCCTCAATCAAATAAGACCTCTCTGGTCATCCTGCCCCCAAGACCCCTCTTTCTGACCCTCTGGCCGATGCCCACAGAGGGTCTGAGTACAGAGGGCAACTTGCAATGCACGGTGTCAACAGCTCCATTCAGAGCAACCTTGGGTCACTCTCAGGGCCACAGGTGGGCAAGCAGAAGTGGGCTGAGCTCTCCTCCTTCCCGAGGGCCGGTGGTTTTTCTGGGGTCACCCAGATCATCCCCCACAGAGCCTAGCTGGCCCCCTCCCATGAGGAGTCAGTTGTCCTCACTTCCCTTCAGTACCCTCACTCTCTCAGCGGCCCCGGGCTGCCCCAAGCTCCCAATTGCTCCACCTGGGATGTGCCCCTCACCCAAGTCTCCCTTCCTGTACAGGCCTGTCCATCCCTCTGCTGACAGCCTAGTTCCTGAAGGTGTTTGTTCTCCAGTGTGACATGTATTCATGTAGCAAGGCCTTAACTCTCATGGGGAGAATTACAGGGGCCCCAGGAGAGGCATTCTGAGGCAGCCAGGACCTTCCCACCCAAGAGCAACTGCCAGAGATAGGTCACAGGCCCCAGCTCAGAGCCTGGGACCCACAGGGGCAACCCAGGGCTGCGGTGGGAATGGAGGGACCCTCAGGCCTGACTGGGGAGAGGCAGGGCCCACATCCCTGACCCCGGGGAAGAGAAGAGGAGCTGCTTTCAGGCTCAGAGTGAGGCCAGCCTCCCACAGCCTTGGCCCCTCCCTCTACCCTAGGCTGGCCCCTGAGGGCAGTTCCCCCATCCTGCTTTTGAGCATCTTACCAACCTCCAGGCCCGGGTAATCCAGGACACCCCCTCAGGAGCCCTTGGCACATGCAGCATAGCCTGCTGTGGTCTGACTGTGACCCCTCTGTCCCCCTCAGCACCCCTACCGGTGCTGCAACCCCTGTTAGGGCAGAGGCCAAGTCCCAAGGCCCCAGAACACTACAGCAGAGATGGCCTCAGAACACACGTGATCACTACCAGTAAGGAGACTGAAGCCCAGCCCCGGAAGGCCAGGCGCCCGAGCAAAGGCGTCCTGAGGGGCCTCCCAGGTGGCTTCCTCCCGCTTCGTACTTAGGAAAACTCAAAAAGAAATGACAGCGTGAACAACTGATGCTCCGGGATGTTGGAGGAGACATAACTTCCTCTTCATTTTCCTGCAGAGTGAAGATGAGGAGAAAGGGATGGTGTCCAGTGGTCCCACTGGGCAGTGGAATCTGGGGGACGCAGTGCCAGCTCCCGTTACCGCCCCGGGCTGGAAACAGGGCGCGGGGCCAGCGGGACGGGTGGCCATTACCAATGCATGTGCGGCCCTCAGCCTCCCAGCTGGGCGCCCGGGAGGGGCCGGAGGCTCTCGGGGCCTGGGGTTGGTGCAGCCCTCGTTGACCTCAGTCCCGGCCCTGCAGCGGCCCAGGAAACACCAACGTCCACCTGGCGGAGTCAGCCAGCCCCCGGGCCTGACAGCTCAGAGGAGCCAAGGGGAGTGTCAGACAGAACCCCGGTCTGGTGCTCCTGAGTTCCGGGTCCCGGCGCTCAGAGCCTCCCCTGCGGCCAATACCACCTCAGATTTCACTTTTGCAAGGGAAATGGTCTGCGCTCCCGCCAGGGCCTCCACCCGGGCGATCTCCTCACCCTTACCAGGGGGCAGCACCCAATGCAGACCCCCAGGCTGGCACCTTGCTCCCCTCCTCACCTGCATCCCTGATGCCTTCGGTTTTAATTGTCTTTCTGTCTGTCCGTTTACACCCTGCCTTCCTGAGGAATGGACTTCAGGCATTGAAGGTCTCCTAAGTGCTTTTTAAATTCTCTCGCAGAAGTTTTTTACCTGGTAACCCAGTCTTCTCCCGTGAGGCCCAGAGAGGGGGACTGTGACCCTGTTTTACAGGTGCAATAGCCTGTGCTTGGGCTCACGGAGTTTAAGCGGTATGTTCAAAGCCAAACAGGAATCATCCGAGGTCACGGACGGATCTCCTTATCGCCAGCCCAGGGTTCTTTCCACCGGACTTGTATTCCTCCCCATGAATAATTTCACCCGGCTGGCAGGACGGTCTTGGCCGCATCCCTCTTCTCGCCTTTCTGGAATAGTGAAACTAGCCTGGCTGCCCTCCTCTGGTGGCTCTCCCACCCACTCCTGCGAGCCAGAGGACCTGCGTGTCCAAAACGCTTAGCCAATTCCTAACTTTTTGAAAAAAGGACAGCTAAATAATGTCGCCTCAATGGAGGTCTCGTTCCCTCACCCTGCCTGTGTCATCCTGATTCAAGTCCGGTTCTTAAAATCATTCTTTCAGGTCCGGCCCAAATGCAAATACAAGACATGGACACACGCTCATTCACTCACATTGCAAGAGCACCTGCAATAAAACATCTTGAATTCAAATTTGGCATTTGTGATATAAGAGCCGGAGGAAATGTGCATTCTAATGCAGAAAAAAAAAAAAAGTGCTGAGTAAATGAATAGCACGACTGAGAAGAAAGACTTATGTAACAGCCTGTGAGAATTATCTTCGCTGGGCTCTTAGCAGTTGCTCTCCAGAGTTTGCGGTAGGGATACCTGACGACAGCCAGTTGTCTCCTCAGCTGAACCCTGGGTTCCTGGACTCCCCTTTTACAACAGCTCTCAGGGCCATCTGGGATACATCCAAAGCACCTTTGACCTTCCTTCGCCATGCTGAAGGAATTCAGGCTACCCCAAAGAGAGGCTCTGACTGGATCCTTGTCACCTTCCCATATGGAGAGTGCCAGCGAGGCAGTTTGACTCCAAACCTCCTCAAAGGCTTCTGGCCTTCAGAAGTCCAGACTGGAAACAACCAAATGTGCACCTAAAGGGAGCAGTTGACTAAACTATGATATAGTTACACACTATGTCACCATTAAGAAAAAAAAGGAGAATATTTCCATCCGTCCACATGGTGGTGGAGGCAGCCACCTGAGGCAGGTGAGGGCACCTGTGCAGGAGGGACATGGCAAGAGGTTTCAGAGGCCAGGTCAGGTCGGGAGGGCATCCACATGGAAAGAGAAGGGCCGAGTGGTGGACGGGGAGGGTCTGTGGTGACAGCACAGTGGGCTGCATGGGCCCGTGATATGTGCAGTCGCCAGGACCTTGGGCTTGGTTTAATGTTCTGCTGTCATTGTCTTGAAATTTTTAGTACGTTTTGGACAAAAAGCCCTGTGTTTTCATTTTGCACTGGGCCCTACAAATTAAACAGCCAATCCTACCACCCAAGATGGAGTGTCAGAGCCCAGATGGGATAAGAAGGACATTCCCATGTAGGACCCCCCAGCATGGAGTGTCAGAGATGAAGAGGAGTGAGGAGGGCAGCCACAGGGGAGGGCCAGCTGAAATCAGAATCACAGCCCAATAGAAGAGGCAGGGGACCAGTGGCAGTGATGTGAGACTACTTACAAATGGGTGTTGATCAGATAAGTAAATATTTTGAGAATAACTGGTGTGCCAGTTTGAATGTATTATGTCCCCCAGAAAAAGCCATATCCTTTGATGCAATCTTGTGGGGCAGACATAATAGTGGGGATTAAGTTGGAACGTTTGGATTGGGTTGTTTGCATGGAGATGCGCCTCACCCAACTGTAGATGATAACTGATGGGATATTTCCATGGAGGCGTGGCCCCACCCATTCAGGGTGGGCCTTGATCAGTGGAGCCATATAAACGTGCTGACTCAAAGAGAAGGAACTCAGTGCAGCTGTCGTTTTGAAGAGGAGCAAGCTTGCTAGAGAGGAACGTCCTGGGAGAAAGCCATTTTGAAACCAGAACTTTGGAGAAGACACCAGCCACGTGCCTTCCCAGCTAACAGAAGTTTTCTGGACGCCATTGGCCATCTTCCAGTGAAGGTACCCGATTACTGATGTGTTACCTTGGACACTTTATGGCCTTAAGACTGTAATTGTGTAGCCAAATAAACCCATTTTTATAAAAGCCAATCCATCTCTGGTGTTTTGCATTCCACAGCATTAGCAAACTAGAACAGATTTTGGTACCAGAGAAGTGGGGTGCTTTTGCTGCTGAGTTTGCAAACACCAAACATGTTGGAGTGGCTTTTTAAATGGATAAGGGGAAAATTCTTGAAGAATTGTGAGGAGCTTGATAGAAAAGACCTAAACTGCTTTGAAGAGACTGTGGAAATATGGACTCTAAAGATACTTCTGACAAGAAATGATGAACCTGTTGTTGTGAACTGGAAGAAAGGTGATCCTTGTTTTAAAGTGGCAGAGAATTTGGCAAAATTGAGTCCTGGTGTTAGATGGAAGAAGAATTTGAAAGTGACAACCCGGAATATTTAGCTGAGGAGATCTCCAGACTACATGTGGAGGAGGTACCCTGGCTTCTTCTTGCAGCTTATAGTAAAATGCAAGTGGAGAGAGATAAACTTAGAACTGAACTCTTGGGTTCAAAGAAACCAGAAGCTGATGGCTTGGAAAATTACAAGCTTCCAGGGGGTGGAATCCCAGAAGCTACAGCCCAATGTGAGGATGTAACCAAACATGGAACCCAGCCGCCATTTCAGTACAAGCCAAGATTGGAGATGGAATTATCCAGAAAGGATTTGTGGAAAGTCCTATTGTCTGATGGCTTTGACCCCTGCATGCTTCATGCGAAGCCAACAGAATTTTTGCGAGATCTTTACAGACAGAGCCGTTGCCAGTCTGGACTGGAGGAGATAGACAAGGAACAAACTGAAGGAAAAATTTCTTCAAAGACAGAGCCATGGAGGTTGAGGTCTGGAGTCAGGAGGTCTCGGGCTGGGAGAGCGGAGCAGCCCACACGCATGGAAAGGGTGAGTTTGCCCTGGAGGTCGAGGGCGGGCTTTCCGCCTCGATGCTCTGGAAGAGTTTTGCCACCTCAGGTCCCAAAGAGGGTGGAGCACATTTCCAGGGAATTGGTTTCTCACTGTTGGAGATGAAGGTATAAATATGAGAAAGGGGAAAACTAGAATAAACTATGAGGAGTTGGAAAACTTGTGGTTTTTTTATCTCTTGGTCTTTTATCATATTTAGATAAATATAGATACAGATAAATATATACTTGTATTTACAGATACAGAAATAAATATCCATATAAATGTACTCCCTAGTTCTATATACTAATAGGACCTGAGAGCAGCAACAGCCTGATAGCAATGAGCCAACCAACACCCAGATCTCCCCATCTTGGATTCTAAATATCATTTTCCACTAAAAAGAACCAAGACTCCTTGGATCAATGGCCGATCACAGACCCAGGGCAAGAGATGTACAAATGAGTCATATTGTTGTTGTTTTTCAATGCGGTTTTATTGAGATATATTCCTATAACATGCAATCCTTCAAAGTGTACAATCAGTTGTTCATAGTATCATCATATAGTTGTGCATTCATCAGCACAATCAATCATGAGCTATATTGTTATGCCAGACAATAAGTACTCCAGGAAATACAGGGATATGTAAAAAGGACACAAGAGCCAGCTTGAATGGACCCCCGCTGGCGAAATCTAAGACAAGTTAGCATCAAAATAAATATAGTAAAAGATTATAACCCATTGAATAAAATCTGAATCCATGAGTCTATACCGATACAAATAAATAAATTGAAAGTTTGATGAGGAACTGGCCTTTTCCCACAAAGCATTTTCCCACATAATATTAATAAGGAAAGGAAAAAGAGTAACTTTGCAGTGGAGAAGCCTAGAAGACATCATCTTACTCACGTGATCAAAGTGAATCAGTAATGGGACAAAAGAAACCATATGCCCCCTGATGGGATGTAATGAGAATGCTGCATCACTTCTGTGATTTTTATGCAGAAAATGTATGACCCAAGAAGTCTCATCATGAGGAATCCAAACAGACAAACCCCAAACTGAGGGCCATTCTACAAAATAGCTGGCCTGTAATTTTCAAATGGGTCAAGGTCATGAAAGTCAAGGAAAGGCTGAGGAATTGTTTCAGATTGAAGGAGACTAGAAGACTTGACAAGTAAATATAATGCATGTTTCTGGACTGGCTCCTTTTGCTGTAAAGGGCACTGTCGGGACAAGTGATAGAACCGAATGGGATCTGAGGATTTGATAGTAGTAATATGTCAGTGTTAATTTCCTCAATTTGATGTTTGTATTGTGGTTATATAGAATTTATATTTGTATTGTGGTTACATAGAATTTCTTTTGTATAGAAAATATAAATGTATTCAGGGGTGATATGGCATCATGTTGGCTACTACTCTCAAGTGGAAAAAACACATTTTAATTTTTTTACTGTACTTGTAATTTTTCAGCAATTACAGTTCAGATTTTTTAAAACATTTAAATCAAGGTAGAGAAAAATGTATGTATTAATTTCTTGGCTGTTAAAACAAATACATGCAATGTGCTGGCTTAACAACAGGAATTGATTGGCTCGTGGTTTCAGGAGCTAGAAGCAGCTTACTTCCTCCCAGGGTTGGTATCTTCTGGCTAGCCAACAGTCCTTGGGGTTCCTTGACTTTACTATCACACAGCAATGCACATGGCGATACTCTTCTCCTTTGTCTTCTGGGTTCTGCTGACTTCTCGGTTCTTCTGACTTCTAGCTTCTGGCTGTTCCCCATGGCTTCTCTTTCTGTGTCCAATTTCCTTTGCTTATAAGCATAGCAGCCATGTTGGATCAAGGCCCACCCTCATTCAGTTAAATAATATCACCAAAGATCCTGTTTACAAATGGGTTCACACCCACAGGACCTGAATGTGCCTTTTGTGGGGACATGGTTCAATCCTCAACACTGAATATGGTATGCTATCATTTATCCAAGAAAGGGGAATATGAATGCATGTATGTATTTCCGTTTGTTTTTTTTTTTTTAATGAAGGGAAAAACCCATAAAACATTTTTTAATGATTATCTACAGGTGGGGAGGGAACAGGGTTGATGCTAGGCTTTTTTGGTGTATCCTGTTTTATAGATTTGGCAATGGAAGCATGTAAATATCTTAGAAATTTATAAAACAAAATGAAATGTAAACCATTTGTAATAGCAAAAATATGAAACAACCAAAATGTCTATCACCAGCATACTTGATAAATAACTTTTGCTACATCTATAAAATTAATACTATGCAACTATAAAAAAGAATGAGTAAGTTCTCTAGGTCCTTTTATGAAATAATACTGTGCTGAACAATGTATTGAGTAAACAGCATTTATGTAATGGGGAATATAATATATATTCATGTTTTCCTACGTCTAAAAAAAACTCTGGAAGGATACATAAAATACTAATAAAAGTAATTGGAAAGGGGGAAATAGAACTGAAAGGAGCATAGATGAGAAGACTTCATTGTACACCATTTTATGCTGTCCTGAGTTTTGAACCATGTGACCATATTTCCTTTTTAAAACTAAAAATTAATTTAAAATAATTTTTAAATGAAATGTAGAAAGAAAGAAGTCTCTAAAAATTAAAAGTGAAATAAAACAAAGAAACCCTTGTATCTAGTTGAAGGTATATTCACAAAGAGAGGAACTATAGAAAGTATCTTTAAAGCACAATAATTTGACTAGATATTCTTAGTGGAACATACCTTACAGACCAAAAAAAAACTGAAAAAAATTAATTTGCTTTTAATAATCATGCTGTTAGTGGTAGGGCTGGTATTGTTATTCTGAGACTGTTGTGCTGCATTGTGTAAGTCAAGCAAGCAATTATGTTGGCATGATTGAGAACTCAGATTTTGGCATAGTTGAAAGGAAAATATGGATACAAGATCAATAAAATTAAGTAAAAACCCTTTGGTCTTAAATTTGGATGGAAATTTCTTTTTAAAAAAGGATGCCTTTTAAAAAAGTGTTCTTTAAAACCAAGGAGGTGAGAAGGTAGTGGTATGATATATTTAAAATACTGAAGGAGAAAAACTGCCAACCAAGAATTCTATATCTGTGAATGAAGCAGGTCTGGTTAAAACCAGGGCAAGCCAGGCCAAAGGATAAAGGTTGAAACTGATTGTGTTTTAAAACTTCAACTTTCATATGAGACCAAGGGAATAGATATCTATTTGGTACAGGATCTAAATTTTCTAAATGGTACAACTCTACAGTCGATTTGTTCAAACACCACAGTTGCACGGAACTTTGAATAGGAAGTGAGATACGGTAGGTTAGTATAGGCTGGAGTGAAATAGTGACACATCCTAGAGTAATTTGGGCAGATAATAAAAAACATATTTACAGCCTCCCCCTCCCCAGCCCCGAGGATCTGGGGGAAGGTGCAGATATGTTGGACATCCTCACCTGGACTGGTGTTGATGTCGTCACAAACATTGGGACTGGCGGTTTGATGTGCTGAGCCCTCGAGCAAGGGACTTGCCCTTATGAAGCTCATTACCACAAAGGAGAGTCTAAAGTTGTATGTAATGGTGCCTAAGAGTCTCCCCCTGAGTACCTCTTTGTTGCTCAGATGTGGCCCTCTCTCTCTCTAACTGAGCCATCTCGACAGGTGAACTCGCTGCCCTCCCCACTACGTGGGATCCGACTCCCAGGGGTGTAAATCTCCCTGGCAACGCAGAGTATGACTCCCAGGGATGAATGTGGACCCGGCATCATGGGACTGAGAGTATCTTCTTGACCAAAAGGGGGATGCAAAATGAGACGAAATAGTTTCAGTGGCTGAGAGATTTCAAATGGAGTCGAGAGGTCACTCTGATGGACATTCTTATGTACTATATAGATAACACCTCTTAGGTTTTAATGTATTGGAATAGCTAGAAGTAAATACCTGAAACTACCAAACTCCAAGCCAGCAGTCTGGACTCCTGAAGACAATTATATAATAATGTAGATTACACGGGGTGACAGTGTGATTGTGAAGACCTTGTGGATCACACCCCCTTTATCTAGTGTATGGATGAGTGGAGGAATGGGGATAAAAACTAAAGGACAAATGGGGTGGGATGGGGGGATGATTTGGGTGTTCTTTTTTCACTTTTGTTTTTTATTCTTGTTCTGGTTCTTTCTGATGTAAGGAAAATGTTCAGAGATAGATTGTGGTGATGAATGCATAACTATGTTATCATACCATGGATAGTGGATTGTATATCATGGATGATTGTATGGTGTGTGAATGTATTTCAATAAAACTGAATTTAATAAAAAAAAGAATTCTATATCTGGCAAAACTGTCCTTCAAAAATGAGGGAGAATTTAAAATATTCTCTGACAAACAGACAATGACAGAGTTTGTGAACAAGATATCTGCTCTACAGGAAATATTAAAGGGAGCACTACAGGCAGATAGGAAAAGACAGGAGTGCATGGTTTGGAACACAATATTGGGTGATGGTAGCACAGCAATGTAAGTACAGTGAACAAAGATAACTGTGAGTATGGTTGAAAGAGGAAGGTTAAGGGCATATGGACACCAGAAGGAAAGATAGAAGATAAAAACTGGGACTGTATAATTAGTGATACCTAAAGTGGTCAATGATTGTGATTAAATGTACAAATATGTGTTTACATGAGAAAAAACAAATGGATGTCAACTTTGCAAGGTGTTAAAAATGGGATGATATTGGGGAAAAAATACAATCAATGCAAACTAGAGTCTCTAGTTAACAGTAACATTGATATGCTTCCATTAAATGTAACAAAGGCAATATACTAAAGCTAAATGTCTGTAAGAGGGGGACATAAGGGAGGGGTATGGGACTCTTGGCATTGGTGGTGGTGTCTGACTTTTTTACTGTATTTTATTTTAATTTTATTTTTCCTTTTGTTGCTTTTCAGTTGTCATTTCTTTTTCTTTCCTTTTCTTTTTCTTTTGGCTCTTCCTCTTTCTTTGTGGAAAAAATGGAAATGTCCTTATATAGATAGTGTTGGTGAATGCATAAGTATGTGATTATACAGGGAACCGTTGATTGTTTACTTAGGATGGAATGTATGATGTGTGAATAAAACCATCTAAAAAATAAACAGAGGAATACAAGTGCTGGAGAAAATGTGGAGAAAGAGATGTACCTAATCACTGTTGGTGGGGAAGTAGAATGGTGCAGCCCATCTGGAGGGCAGTGTGGTAGTTCCACAGGAAGATAAGTGTGGGTTGCCATATGGTCCTGCAACTTGGTTGTTGGGTATATACTTGGAAGAACTGAAAAGAGGGACACAAATGGACATTTGCACAGTGGGGTTTAAGGTGTCAGTATTTACGATTTGCAGTGGATGGAGGTGGCCTAAGGGTACACTGACTGATTAACAGAATGGTGAACTGTGGTGTATACATACATTGGAATATTGAGCTGCTACAAGAAGGAGTGAAGTTGTGTGGTGCTTGGACATTGAGGACAGTATGTTGAGTGAAATAAACCAGAAATGAAAAGAAAAACATTATAATGCCCCACTAATATGGACTAACTATAATGTGCAAGCTCTGAGAATTGAGTCTGAGGGCATAGGTTATCAGGGGAAGGCTTATTATAAAGCTTTCCATTTACTTCTGAGTTGTAATGGTTATTTCTAAATTCTGAGATGCTGAGCTCTTTTTGTATAATCTGGTTGGTCCCTGGAACCTGAGACTCAAAGCCAGAGTTCAATAGCTATGAATGTCAGCATTACCCCACACAGCAAATGTTAAGGAGTCTGAAAAAAGAGATCAGACTTTAATTAGAGATATGAATGAGATGGATTTGGTTAGGACTAAGGTGAATTAAACTAAAGTGCAAAGGACAATATTGACAGTGTTTTTAAAACTTCAAATTCTGTGTGAGACCAAAGGAAGAGATGTTTATTAGGTGCAAAATCTATATTTTTTTGTAACACACTATATAATTTAACTTGTATGGTCAGTTTATTCAAACAACATAATTACATGGAATGTTGAAGAGGGAGTGAAACCTGATTGGTTTGTACAGGTCAATGTGAAGCCCCAAAACATCCCAGAGTAATTTGGGCAGAGAATAAAGATGTATTTGCAAAGCCCCTTTGAGGGACTGGGGGAAAATGTCAAAATATTAAATTTCCCCACCTGGGGAATTAACGATATTCTTACAAGCATTGGGAGCTACTAATTTAGAAAGCCAAGACCTTGATCTTGGGGCTTGCCTTTATGAAGTTTGTTACTGCAAAGGAGAGGCTAAGCCTACTTAAAATTGTGCCTGAGAGTCACCCCCAGAAAACCTCTTTTGTTGCTCAGAAGTGGGCTCTCTCTCTAAGCCAACTCTGCAGGTGAACTCACTGCACTCCCCACTACATGGGACGTGACTCCCAGGGGTGTAAATCTCCCTGACAATGTGGAACATGGCTTGTGGGGAAGAGCTTGGCCCTGGCATCCTGGGATCGAGAAAGACTTCTTGGACCAGAAGGGGGAAGAGAAAGGATATAAAATAAAGTTTCAGTGACTGAGAGATCTCAAATAGAGTCAAGAGGTTATTCTGGAGGTTACTCTTATGCATTATATAGATAGAACGTTTTAGTTTTTAGTGTATTGGAATAGCTAGAAAGAAATACCTGGAACTGTTAAACTGCAACCCAGTAGCCTTTATTCTTGAAGATGATTGTATAACTGTGTAGCTTAACACTGTGTGACTGTGTGATTGTGAAAACTTTGTGGCTCTCAATCCCTTTACACAATGAATAGAAAAATGAGAACACAAAGTAAATGAATAATATGGAGAGATGAGGGTTATTGGATGTTTTGGGTATTCTTTTTTACTTTAACTTTTATTCTTATTCTTTGTTGTGTGCATTAATGAAAATGTTCAAAAATTGATTGTGGTGATGAATACACAACTGTATAATGGTACTGTGAACAACTGATTGTACACTGTGGATGATTGTATAGTATGTGAATATGTCTCAATAAAATTGAATTTTTTTTAAGTGTTCTTTAAAACAAATCCTATTTCCAAGTTCTGGTGCCTGTAAAGGACTAGAAACAATGGCCAATCCAGTAGCAACGAGCACCCTAGTACCAGATTATAGTCTCTAAATATCATCTCCTACTAAAAATAGAAACAGGTATTCCTGGAGAAATTGTTGATTCCAGGTGTAGGGCAGGAAATGTACAAGATGAACCTGCAACTTGTCCTAAAGCAAAGAAGTTCTTAAGGGATAACAGGGCCATTTCAAAAGGACTCAGGATCCAGCCTGAATAAGATTCTCCTGGCTAAAGATGAAGCCATTTGAACATCAATAAGGGTACTAACTGCAATGGATTGAAGCTCATCAATGCTGTCTCACCCTGGCCTCCAAAATATCCTTATTGATCATCTTTGGAAGATGTTAGGGAATCTCTCATTCTGAAAACAGAAAATCATGTGTGCAGCTCTCCTATATGAAATGTATTTTCTAGATGAACTTTCCAACCTGAACTTACAGAAGTGGTGTAGCTCTCCTCACACACAAAGAAAGAGTGATCGAATTCGAAGACACCATTTTGAAACCCTTAATGAAGAATAGATCTAGACCACAGTTCTCAGAATGTGGTCCTGGATCCAGGTCCTAGGATTTCTTCATACATTTCAACCAAAACAATTCCCAACAATCTCAACAGATTCTCAACCATTCGCAGCAGATTAAATGCAAAAGCAGAAATGAAAATCCAGACATGAAAGAGATTTGCCAAAATGTAAGACAATGCCACTCATTAAATATTTTTATTTTTGAAAATAGTCACTTTTCACAAAATATGTTATTTTTGTTAAAATATGCTACTTTTACTATTTTCACTTTTAAATGAATTAATAGTTTAAAATTTTCTCAGTTTTGACTTCTAACAGCATAAATACCAACAGATATAACCCACATAAATAAAAATTCCTTGGGGCCCTCAGTTTTTTTAAGAGGAAAGGGGTCCTAGGACCAAAAAAATTTGAGGATTTGAGGACCACCAGTGTTGGGACAGGCTGAATATCGTCACCACCAACATGTCCCCCAAGAGGCAACCAGGGAACCTGGAGGATCCATGTCCCCTACCCCAGATGGCCTCGGGAATCCTTTGCAGAAATGTATCCCTAGCGCCGTGAACAGTCACTCGTATGAGAAGTGAAGGTCTGAGTGCTCATTTTCACCAGCCCTCAATATAGCAAGCCTAATTTGAAGGGGAGGGGGTGTACATGGAGCGGTCAGCTGGCGGTCACTCCTGGAGAGGCCTGGTGGCGACCTGGACAAGGGCGGCAGTGCTGGGGATGGAACAAAGTGGATGGACCGGGAGATACTTGAGTGAACATAAGCTGCATTTATTATTTTTATTATTATTTTGGGTCAAGGAAGAGGAGATTCCAAGAGGCCACCCAGGGTAGAGGCTTGAGCGAGGGAGAAGGAGCAGGTTTTTTGGGAGGTGCTAGTGTTGGTTTTGAGGACAGCCAAGTGAAGATGTCCGTGAGGCCCCTGCGACCAAAGACCTGCTCTTCTAGTCAGTGGAAGTGGGGTGGGGGAGAGATCTCAGAGCACCAGCCTTCGAGGAGGAGAAACGGGGCAAAGTTCTAGTCAGTCTTGGCTGTACCTCAAAGAACCCTGGTCCTTGGACCAGACTAGCCAAGAGGGCTCGACTCACCTCCGGGGCTGACATGGTGCCAGCCCAATCAAAGTGAGACCCCGAGAGGAGAGAGGAACTCAGGGTGCAGCCCATCTTCCCTCCTGGAAGCCTCCTCAAGGAGCTGACCCTTGGAGAGTCTGGGTCCTATTCCATAAGGAAGGCAGTGTCCTTTACAAGAGGTTTAGGGCCTGGGAAACTTCTGGAAGCTGGTCAGGCTGATACAGAAAAAGAAGGCAGAGAACGGGGGGTAGTGCAGCAGAGAGATGGAGTGCAGGCACTGCAAGTTCCAGGTGTCCTCCTTGCCCAGGAAAATGCCCTGTAGACTGTGAGGCCCATGAAGGCCGGGAACAGCCCCCCCCCCCACCTCCACATCCTCTCAGTGCCATGGTGATCTAAGGGTGGGGAGGGTGCACAGGGCCAGCCCAAGTGGAGGTTGTCTCTTAGCTGGAGGTTGGAGGAGGGGAAGAGCCGGACAGGGAGGAGCTGTGCCTGAGATCCTAGAGCAGCCCACCTCCCAAATGGCCACTGGAATCTCAGAGCCCTAATAAATGAAAATGAGAATAGTGCCTACCTCAGAGGGCTGTTGTTCCAGGGGTAAAATGGGCTGTGGTGTGAGGCATTTAGCACCTCCATAGTAAGGGAGTCACTGCTCTTGCCGATGACAACAGACAGGTGGTCTGCAGGGGCTGGGGGACCCTGTGGCCTAGGGTGACAGGAGCAAGAGTCTGGGGGAGGGTACTGGGAGGCACTGGGGGGATGATTCAGCTCTCTGAGGCCCTCTCAGAAAACTGGGAGTTCAGAGTCCACCACCTTGGTGGAGGAATATCTTAGTGGATCTCACTGCTCAAGTGTGGGGTGAGAGTCCTGCAGATTAGTGGGCATCCTAGACAGGAGGGCTCCCCAGTCCAATCCTGAGCCCCCAGACAAGAGAATGCTTTCCCAAAGAACTGCAGGGGGACCACCCCACACCCTTCTCCTATTCGCGATGCCTGTCCTTAGGAAGTTCTGCTTAGTATCTCCCCTAATGCCCTCATGTGGGAGCCCTAGCAGATGGCCCTGGGTTGGGCTGGGAGAGACAATTTAGAAAAATGCACATCAGGATTGGCAACCTCCTGATTATGGTGACAACTACCTGCCCTCAGCCTTGCAGGGATGGGGGTGGGGAGTGGGGGACGTGGCTGTCACCTGAAGGAGACAGGGACTGTCTTGGAGCTCCAACCCCAGCCTCTGTCAACTTCAAAACCAATTTCCTTTATTGCTGGTGCCATTGGCTGGAATCCCGGATGAGCAAATTAACGATGGAAGCAGGTGGGCACAGTTAATACCTGCCTACAGCTTTAAGTCCTCACAGTGGTAAACAAAGATAACCTGAACTTTCAACAGTCATTCCAGGCTGCTCTCGCCACCTCCCCATCCACATCTCCCTTCGCTCAGGAGATGATGGGTCTGTTTGTTTTGAAAGATCCCAGGGCTCTTCCCTGTCTCTGCGGAGAGTCATGGCTGTGTGGAACCACTCACCCCGCCCCAGGAGGCAGCTCTGTCAGGGGGATCCTTCCTGGCTTTCTCCCAGCTCCTCACCTACCCCAGCACCTCACTGCCCCACAACAGGAAGTCCTGTATTACTGCAATCGCTGTGATTATCTTGACACACCTGGGACCTCCAGGCCAGGCTGGCAGGGGGGATTAGCGGTCCTCCCACTGGGCAGGGGCTGCTCCTGGTTCTTGCTGGACTCAAGGCTGGGAGCAGGGGGCGGATCTCTCTGCCGGCTGTGCTCCTGGGGCCCAGCCCTCTGCCACACTCCCCACCCCCCCATGACTCTGAGGGTGGGACACTGTCATAATTCCGCAGGCCCTCCCTGGGCCCTTGCAACACCCCAGAGCTCCCCAGGCTGACCACACGGGGTGGGCTACCTCCATCTCCAACAGCAGGGCCCAGTAGTGCCTGGAAGTAAGAATACTAGTTACAACCCCTTGCGGAACACTTACTATATAAGTGCTAAATGCTTCACAGGCTTTGGCTTTCCTAACAATAGCCCTATAAGACAGGCACTATGATCTTCCTTTGTTTCCAGGCAAGGAAACTGAGATCAGAGAGTGAGGGTGAGGGCTGATGTGCACTGAGTGCTCTCTGGCACTTTCCGCACATTCCCTCATGTTACACACACACACACACACACACACACGCACACACACACACAGCCCCATGAGGGAGGTACTGCTGTCATCCCCATGCATAGGTCGGGAAACTGAACCTCAGAGAGGTAAATGCCTTGCATAAGGTCAGCCAACAGGGGCAGGGGCCAGTGGGAACTTGAGCAGCCTGATAATCATGGTGCCTGGTAATCATGGTGCCATCCTGCCTGGCCCTCAGACTCATGGCCAGTCACTGAAGGAGCAGGATATGAACCCGATGTGTTCAGCTTGGGACACCTGGGCTTCTGACCTTTGCCTCCTCCCTTTACCCTGCCTTACAGTCAGCCTAATAGAAAGCTCTGGAAGCCTCCCTTCCACAAAACCCTGGATCCTCTGGGAACTTTGTTACCATTCCAGGGATTTCTAGCCATATCCTCTTCTCCTGCTCTCTCTGCACCAGTCCATCCTCCACCCTCTGGCACAGTGCTGCTTTCTTTACATCAAGGCCTCCCAGTGCCAACAGAATTGCATGAAAAGTTCCACCAGGACCTTCAAGACCTGCCACAGCTTTCTCTCCCAGGCTTCCTGCCCAGACAAGTAGGGCTACCACCAAACCAGGCCACCTCCTTCTCTAGGGCCTCGGGCCTCAGGCCCAGACCCCAGGAAGGGGGGGCCTCCCCCTTGCTCTGGAGAACAGGTGTGTCACAGTGCTGCGGGGGAGACAGCACATCTGGCTGGGGTCTGGGAAGGCTTCCGCCAGAAAGCAGCTGTTAAGGTTGGTCATGAAGGATGGGCGGGCTGGGAGTTCGTGGGGAGGGGTTTAGGCAAAGCCAGGCAGGAGGCTGGTCTCTGGCCAGGGACGAGAGAAGCCAGACAGCCCCTCAGAACACTGAGGAGAGGGCATTGCCCACCCCCAAAACCTTCAGGAGGGTCTGGGAGCCCTGGAACGGCAGATGGGAAGTGGGGTGCATGGGGGGGGGTGCAGTAGAGGCAATAGTGGTGCTGGTTACATCTCATTATGAATGTACTTAATGCCATATAATGCACAAAATAGTTACAATGGTAAATTTTAAGTTATATACATTTTACTACAATAAAAAAAGGGGAAAAAAAAACGGAACTGCAATCGATGAGGTAGGGGAGGTGGGGGGAAGTAGGGGTGCCCCCTCCATTGTGTCTTCTCCACAAGGCAGAGTTTGACAACCGCTGGATCTGGTGATCCGTCACAACAGCTCCGAGCCATTACAAGACTCCAAGGCCCTGACTCCACCCCACGAGGGACCCCAGACCCCTCCCCGCCCATCCCCAGCTGGGGCGGCGGCCCAGCCTTCCCGCTGCCACCCCCACCCCCAATCCGGGCTGTCGCTGGCCTTGGGAGGGGCCAAACGTCCTGAGTCCCAGCCCTGGGGGAGAAAGGGCCGGCCAGGGGGCCTCGGGTCAGCGGGAGGATGCGGCCCCAGCTCCATCCATATTGAATGGTCGGCGTTTCTGTGGGCCCAAGGCCCCTGCGCCCGCACCCCAAGCCTCCTCCGCCGCCGCCTCCGCGAGAGGGGGACGGCGCGCCCGGACCCGAGGACCCGCGAGCAGGGCCCGCCCGGCGCCTCCAATGGCATCCCGGGCTCTCCAGGCCGGGTCAGGGCGCCACGCCCCGGGAGCCGCCCCCGTCCGGATCCCGGCGGAGCGGGGACCCCCCAGCCCCGACTGAGCGGCCCCTGAGTGGGCGTCCCTGAGCCCACCGCCCGGGCCCCCCCGCGGGGCGCCTGCTGCACACGCGAGCGGCTCGTTGGAATTTATGACAGCGACTGTGTGTGGGTGTGTTTGTAATATGAACCAGTAATGTTTTAAATTTGCATATCTTTTGACCTAGAAATACCACTTACCGGAATGTGTCCTAAAAAATGCACACTTTTGGATTAATAGCAGAAAATTGGGAACTGGCTAAAATGTCCTTAAAATGGGCTTGATGGTTGAAGGAATAGCCATACCGTGATACTATGCTGCGACGGTAGGACCCAAATGGGAGAAAAGCTACTCAGTGAGAAAAGTACGATAGAAAACAGTATGTACAAAACCATCTCGTGCTTCTTAAAACACACACACACACACACACACACACACACACACACACACACACACACACACACACACACACACACACACCCTGGGAAAAAAAAGCTGGAAGAGCCTGGGGCCTGCCTGGGGTTTGTATTGTCTGCTCTGGTCTTGTCTGTCTGCACAGTCTAGGGATTACTTCTGTTATAGGGGAGGGGCACCAAACATTAGTGTTAAAAGAAAATTAGAGAAAAAGGAAAAATGGCAATCCAACACCCTAGCTGCCGGCCTGCCTGCCCTGGCACACAGGTATGAGGCACCCAACACCCCACGGCTGCCTTCCCCTCCCTTTTTTTCCAGGGCTTCTCTCCTGTAAAGTGATCCTCCCCATGAGGTCGCCCCCTCCAGGGCTCCTCTGCCTGGGGGCATCTGCAAAGGGAAGATCCCTCCTTGGGGGCAGAGCAAGCCTAGGCTTCCACCGAGCAGAAAACTCTCTGGTCCCCTGGGCCCCATAGGATGCTTTCTGTAGTTGGGGATGGGTCTGCAGGACCCTCTGAGATTGAGTGGGTGGTCTGCTCTGCTAAGAGCTCCCTCCCCTTTGTTTAATTATCCTGTAACAAGATACTTGAGATGGCTCCAGGCCTGCAGAGGCAAAATGTCACATGTGTCAAGGATCTCCGATTTCCGGGCACTATGCTAAAAGCTTTATAGATTATTACTGAATCTGAGCCAAACATTCCCGTGAGATAGATATGTTTTTATCCCCATTATACAGATGAGGAAACCGAGGCTCATAGAATATAGGTTACTTTTTTAAGATAATACTAGCCAGGAAGCCAGAAGAAGCTTCTAGCTGCTGGCAGATCCTGGATCCATTCTCTTGGGTCTATTTCAGTCAGGAAGGAAGTGGGAGGTCCCTCTGCTGCTCAGCTGGGGCCCTTGGGTGGGACAGATCTGGTGAAGCCTTCTCCTCCCAGCCCCAGCCAGCCATGTCACAGGCAGGTGGGGCCTGGGAGCCCGGCCCTGGACAGGCTGTTCCCACTGTCTTCTGCCTTCCCCTCACCTAGAACAGAACAGACAGTGTTCACCCCCTTAGGGCATGAGCTCAGCTGACCTCTGGAAGGGCCCCAACCTGTTCCCAGGTGGAGAAGGGTCTCCTGGGAGGCTGAGTGGGAAGGGCTCTGGCCTGGAGCCCCGGGTGTGTTTTCCTGGCATCTGGGGGAGCAGTGCCTTATCCCCCAAGCCCCACCCCTCACTTTCAGTGGTCTCATCTTCATGGCTGTGCAGGCTGGAAAGAGGCCCAGCAGGCGCCTGGCCCCATGGGGTGGGTCTGAGTCCTCAACCTGGGGGGTTGTTAGTGGTGCTGACAGGTGTCACCTTGTAGGTAGCAGGGTGGGCAGGGGAGAGACTGAGGAGGGGGTGTCTGAAATGGGTAGCAGAGGACTGGAGGGCAAGAGTTGAGAAGACAGAGACAGAACCAGCAAGAGCAAGCAACAGAAAGCTTCCCAGAGAGACTGGATCAGAACACAGGAGGATACCCACATGGGGCACCAGCAGCTCCTGTCAGACATTTTAGCTAGCTGCAGGGGCTGGGGGAGTTCTGTGGGGGATAGAATCCAGGTAGAGTTGTCAGATCTAGCAAATAAAAATACTAGATACCCATTAAATTTGAATTTCTGATAAACAATTTTTTTTAGTGTAGGTATATTCCATATAATATTTGGGACATACTTGTCCTAAAAAATTATTTGTTATTTATCTGAAATTCACCAGTTAAGTTAGAATTTCCTGTGTTTTAGTGGCAACCCTAGAGCATGGACCTACATTTTCCTCAGGGGTACTCAGAGGGCACCTAAGTGCACCCTCTGGCCAATGATGCCCATCTTCACACAACAGGAACAGTCTTCTCAGTCCTGTTACACTTTCAAATCTCCTCTCCAAGACTGTGGAGGCCAGGCCTTGTCCCAGGCCCCAGCGTGGGGAAATGCTGAACAATGACAAGGCCCTTCCCTCCGGTGCCGACTAAGATTTAGAAGCCACTCTCCCCCTACCTGTACTGTTCTGTCCTGTGCTCCCAGAAACCAGCTGAGCCTACATGTTCCCCAAGAAGGGGGTGGCAACAGATGGTCCAGTACAAGGGTCCAGAGGAGGCATGGCCTTGGCTAAGTGTGTCCAGGGGCCCAGGCATGGGGTTATGACTAGAGAAATACCCCAGACACAACCCAGGCAGTTCCTTGAAACACCATAGAATGTCTGGCTGCAAGGAAGTTCCAACTCTGCTTTATAGATGAGTGTCCCAGAGCCCAGGCCCTTTCGCCCCCAGGCAAGTGCTCTCCCCACATCACTATCCTGGACCTTGGCCAAGACCCATTTCTGTCTCTCTGCTTAGCAAAGTTCTCTCTCCTCTTTCGTCCCATTCGAGGTGCACAATTACTCCTGACAACAAAGAGATGGAACCAGCAACATTGCCCTGTTTTCATGGCTGCACAAGCTGAGGCACACAGCAGACTAGCCCAAAGCCCTACAGAGAGAAGGAGGCAGAGTTCAAACCGGAACCAAAACTCTTGGCTGGAGGGAGGATGAGAAACCCCAGGGCAGCTTGCTGCTAATTCTTCAGCCAGTGAGGGGAGGGACCCGGAGAAGGTACGCAGCTTCTGCAAATGAGAAACTCCAGCTCATTCTCAAGCTCGTGGGCATGCAGGGATGGGATGGTGAGACGGATTTGTGTGTATCGGCCTTCCCTCCCCACTAAAAAAATGCACAGTCCTGGTAGAACCCAATTGTTGCTAGAGGGGACTTCTGCAAGAGCAACTGCACTTTGGACCCCGTCTTCTGCAAAGGTGCAGGGCTGGCCTGGCAGTCCAGAGCTCTCAATTCTTCACTGCCTGCTTGGTTTGAATGACTCACTTCTGTTCCTCCCCTGTACCTTGGTTTCCCCACCTGCAAAGTGGGTGGGCATTTGCTGTCATCTCAGGCTCCTAGGGGCCAAGAGCGATGTCCTGTTTGATTACAAAGAGGAGTAAAAGTCTTGTGTGTTCGAGAGAGGTAATTCTACCCTGTACATGGATAGTTTCGTTGGAAAGTAGCCTCAGGTTGCCTTTCACCAGCCTCCCTGCCCCTCCCCTCAAACCATGCCGAATGGGCCATGAAGGAGAGAGAAAGATAATAGGCTCCTGCAGGCACCCTGAAGTATCACTGTCACTGCTGCTCTTGCCAAGGGGTCCCAGGCAAACCTAGTTGGGCCCCTATTCATGCTCCCTGGGAGCTGGTCTCTGCCGAAAAGGGCCATGATGGTGGTGGGAGCAGACAACAGGGCTGCAAGCCAGAAGGGGCAGGGTTTAAGCAGTACGCATGGAGTTGCTCAGGTGACAAAGCACCGGCCACAGCCTCCCATCCCAAATCCAACTCACACTGGGGGCCTTCGGTGGGAGCTGTGTCTCCTAATGCAAAAAAACCCCATGTAACACGAGCTCAGATCTGGCCTCTCACCAAGACCTGGTCCCTTTACACCCCCTGGACATTCAAGAGGAGGGAAAGTGGGAGCTGACCCAGGGGGAGCTGCTGTACTGCTGCGAAGGCCCCGTTAGCAATCTTTCATTGTCAGCTCCTCGAAGCCCTTCTGGAAACAGACCTTAAATAAACAAACAATGAAATGTGTTCCCGTGGTTGGACATTAATGGAGCAGCATTACCATCCCCACAACCACCACCCTCTCCCCGTGGGGACCAGGCTGCTGGTACCCCGGCCTCTGTGGCCTCAGCCAGCCACAGCCACAGGCTGCAGAGGGCTGCAGGGTGTGGCCTGAGGCTGGCACAGGCCAGAATGTCAGGGGCTGGCCTGTTTGATTTCAAAATGGATGGCAACCTTATCAAAAAGCAATTGGCCATACAGATGAACTCATTGCCCCCCCCCCCCCCCCCCACTATGTGGGACCTGCCTCCCAGGGGTGTAAATCTCCCTGGCAACACAGGATATGACTCTCGGGGATGAATGTGAACCCGGCATTGTGGGATTGAGAACATCTTCTTGACCAAAAGGGGGATGTGAAATGAAACGAAATAAAGTTTCAGTGGAGTCGAGAGGTCACTCTGGTGAACATTCTTATGCACTACATAGACAACCCTTTTTAGGTTTTAATGTATTGGAATAGCTAGAAGTAAATACCTGAAACTATCAAACTCCAACCCCGTAGTCTGGACTCCTGAAGACGACTGTATAACAATGTAGCTTGCAAGGAGTGGCAATGTGATTGTGAAAACCCTGTTGGATCGCACTCCCTCTATCTAGTGTATGGATGGATGAGTACGAAAATGGGGACAAAAATTGAAAGAAAAATAGGGTGGGATGGGGGAATGATTTGGGTGTTCTTTTTTACTTTTATTTTTTATTCTTATTCTGATGCTTTCTGATGTAAGGAAAATGTTCAAAAATAGATTGGGGTGATGAATGCATGACTACATGATGGTACTATGATTGTACACCATGGATGATTGTATGGTGTGTGAATATATTTCAATAAAACTGAATTTAATTAAAAAAAATGGATGGCAAGAGTAGAGTGACTTTCTCTGTGATCATGGCTGATGCTGGGTTGGAGACAAAGCTCTAGAGAAAAGTTTGAAAATAATAGTTTTGAAACCAGTGCCTGTCCCATCTTCACTGTCATCGTAGGGTGAGCTAGGGCCAAAGTACACCTACAGCCTAGGATCTTAAGCTGCTGTCACCCACTGGAAGCTATAGGACCCAGCCAGGGATGCCTGTACTCTCAGTCTCTCACAGTACACAGAGGGTGAGCCTGGCACACAGACAGACTCATTCCAGACCTGGCTTCCCCCTCATTCTAGTTATGTGACCAAATTTTTAAAGCTTCAGTTTTCTCATCTATAAAGTGGGCATAATAATTTAACCTCACACAGCTATGATGAGGAGTGTAAAGCACCTGTCTAATAAATATAAATGTAATTAATTACAGTCCAGGAAAAGAAACCACACTCATTAACAAAGGCCATTATTCATTTATTCGAAAAACAGAATGAGTGTCTACTATAAGCCAGACAGTTACCATTAAAACACCTGAGCTAGTGAACAGTCAGAGATAGCACTGTGAGTTAGCACATAAGAGAGTACAATTCAGGGCAAGATCTCTGCCTGTGTCGTAATAAAGATCCCCCTCTTCACTTACATTTCTCCTCCTTGCCTCAACCTGTGCTCTGAAGGTGATAAGAGCAGGGAAATGCTTATTAAATAACTCTTATGTCGTAATTTCGTCCCCCCAACTGGCTGTCATTTTGAATCTGGATTTTCATGTTGAAAGCAGAAGGTGCAGCAAATGTGAGAATGGTCTTCAGGAGGAATATCTTGGTTTTCTAACCTCAAAACCGAGGGCAACCAGAAACAAGGTGTCCCGGAGTCTTAGAGGCAAGATGTGGTGGCTTGAAGCTGTTATGTACCCCAGAAAAGGCCATGTTCTTTTAATCCATTCCTGTGGGTGCAGACCTGTTGTGGGTGGGACCTTTTGATTAGGTTGTTTCAATTGAAGATTTGCCCCAACGTGATTCTTAATCCTTTTACTGGAGTCCTTGAAAAGAGATGAAATTAAGAGAAGATCATAGGGAAAAGCACCGGAGAAGCTACGAGAGGCCCTATGGAAGCTCAGAGAGGAGGCCACTGGAACCAGAATCTGAAAGCAATGAGACCTGGGAGTGAAGGACCAGCAGACGCTGGCCATGTGCCTCACCTGTGACAGAGGTGTCCCGGATGCCAGCAGCCTGTCTCCAGAGTCCAAATATCATTCTGTTGATGCCTTGAATTTTCACTGCCTAAGAACTGTAAATTGTAAGTTAATAAATCCCTGTTGTAAAAGCCAACCCATTTCTGGTATATTGCATTCTGGCAGCTTTAGCAAACTGAAACACAAGGTCAATGCTACCATGTTAAAAGAAGTTATTTAAATGTGGTGCAGCTAGAACTAGTTGGGAAGAGCAAGAGACCTAGGGCAGGTGGCCTGAGTAACCTCCTGCTGTGCCCCCCCCCAGTAAAATAAAGCAGGGCCAAGTCAACTTCTTCAAACCCCAAAAGATTTGGAGCTCAATAGACCTCCCAAGGGACAAGTGCTGGAACCAAGGAGTCAAGAAACTTGGGTTCAAGTCTCAGCTCTGTCACTTACCAGCTGTGTGACCTTGGATAAGTCATTCAATCTCCCTGAGTCTCAGTTACCTCATTTTGTAATACAGGGTTGTCCTTAGAATCAGATGGGATGATGTGTGTAAAAGCTCTTTGTAAATAGCAAAAGTGGAATTACTGGCAGTGGGAGTGAGAAAACCTGGGTCTGAAGCCTTCATCTGCCCAGTGCCCTCTGAGTGAATGTGGAAAATGGACATTCTCATCAAGCCTCAGATCACCCAGCCCCACCGAGGTCTGAGGGGAAAATGAAAGTGTTCAAGAAGAATTTTGCAAACGGTGACCTATCCGGCCTCAGGCAAGGCTGCTTGCCGGCTGACCCACCCTTGGCCCAGGCGCCTCAGGTTTCCATTGTGGGTCCATGTTGCCTAGAGTTGTTGCCTGTGGCATTTTACTTGGCAACCTTTCCCATAAACTCCTCAGCTAGACTCTTCTTCCCTTCCCTCTCAGAACATACCTCTCCAGGCAAACAAGCACATGAAAAGATGCTCAACGTCACTAGCCATCAGGAAAATGCAAATTAAAACCACAGTGAGATATTATTACTCTCCTGCTAGAATGCTAAAATTTAAAAACTGGCTTACCAAGTATTGACAAGGATGTGGAGCAACTAGAACTCTCATTTCTCTCATTACCCAAAGGAAATTGAAATCAGTGGTACACTATAGAGCTGGCTCACACCAGCTTGCAAGAGCCACTTGTGAGCTTCTCTTCCTGGCTCTTGCAATGATTGCATGTTGGTAGTTTGAAATTGCCACGGTGGGAGTATTTATACCTCAGAAATCAGCAAATGTTACCCTGAAGAGCCAGTTATTAAACATTTATCAGCACAACTTCTGATGAAAATATATGTCCACAAAGAGATTTTTACATGAATGTTCATAGCAACTTTTTTCATAATAGCTAAAAATTGGAAAACCCAATGTAACTAATACAGGAATGGATAAACAAACTGTGGTAATCCATACAATGAATACCACTCAGCTATAAAAAGGAATGAACTATTAATACATGCAACAACTTGGATCAATCTCAAAAGCTTTACATTTACCAGCAATGAACAATCTGAAAAGGAAATTTAAAAAATTCCATTTACAGTAGCATCCAAAAGAATAAAATATCTAGTGTGCTGGTTTGTATATATTATGTCCCCTAGAAAAAGCCATATTCTTTAATGCAGTCTTGTGGGGGCAGACGTATTAGCATTGGAAACTTCTGATTGAGTGTTTCCATGGAGATGTGACCCAACCAACTGTGAGTGACACGTTTGATTAGGGTGTGACCTCTTGATCGAATGTTTCCATGGAAATGTGGCCCCACCCATTCAGGGTGCATCTTGATTAGTTCACTGGAGTCCTATATAAAGAGCTCATAAACAGAGGGACTCAGAGCAACTGACAGTGACATTTTGAACAGGAACTGCAGCTAAGAGAGGACAAAACACCTCATGAGCAACATTTTGGAGAACGCCATTTTGAAATGCAACCTGGGAGCAAGCAGACGCCAGACACATGCCTTCCCAGCTAATAGAGGTTTTCCGGATGCCAATGGCCATCCTTCAGTGAAGGTACGCTATTGTTGATGCCTCACCTTGGACACTTTACAGCCTTAAGACTGTAACTTTGTAACCAAATAAACCCCCTTTATAAAAGCCAATTCATTTCTGGTATTTTGCATGATGGCAGCATTAGCAAACTGGAACATCTAGGAATAAATTTAACCAAAGATGTGAAAAACTTTGTACACTGAAAACTAAAAAATATTGCTGAAATTATAGAAGATCTAAGTAAATGTAAAGACATCCTGTGTTCATAGATTGGAAGACTTAATATTGTTAAGATGCCAAGGTGAATTACAGATTCAATGTAATCCCAATCAAAATTAAAATAGCCTTCTTTGCAGAAATGGAAGAGCCAATCATCAAATTCATATGGAAGGGCAAGGCACCCCAAGTAGCCCAAACCATCCTGAAAAAGAAGAACAAAGTTGGAGGGCTCATACTTCCCAATTTCAAAACTTACTACAAAGCTAAAGGAATTAAAACAGTGTGATATTGTCATAAGGATAGATATATAGACCAGTGGAATAGGACTGAGTGTTTGGAAATAAACCCACATGTCTATGACCAAGTGACTTTTTTTAAAATTCAGTTTTATTGAGATATATTCACATACCATACAATCATCCATGGTGAACAATCAACTGTTCACAGTACCATCATAGAGTTGTGCATTCATCACCCCAATCTATTTTTGAACATTTTCCTTATACCAGAAAGAATCAGAATAAGAATAAAAAATAAAAATAAAAAAGGACTCCCAAATCATCCCCCCCATCCCACCCTATTTTCATTTAGTTTTTGTCCCCATTTTTCTACTCATCCATCCATACACTGGATAAAGGGAGTGTGATCCACAAGGTTTTCATAATCACACTGTCACCCCTTGTAGTCTACATTGTTATGCAATCGTCTTCAAGTGTCAAGGCTACTGGGTTGGAGTTTGATAGTTTCAGGTATTTACTTCTAGCTATTCCAATACATTAAAACCTAAAAAGTATTATCTACGTAGTGCATAAGAATGTCCACCAGAGTGACCTCTTAACTCCATTTGAAATCTCTCAGCCACTGAAGCTTTATTTCGTTTCATTTCGCATCCCAATTTTGGTCAAGAAGATGTTCTCAATCCCATGCTGCAGGGTCCAGATTCATCCCTGGGAGTCATATCCTGCATTGCCAGGGAGATTTACACCCCTGGGAGTCAGGTCCCACGTAGCGGGGAGGGCAGTGAGATCACCTGCCAAGGTTGGCCAAGTGACTTTTGACAAGAATGCCAAGTTCACTCAAAAGAGAAAGAATAGTCTCTTCAACAAATGGTGCTAGGAAAACTGGCTATCTACATGCAAAAGAATGAAATTGGACCCTTACCTCACACTATATACAAAAATTAACTCAAAATGAATCAACAACCTAAATATAAGAGCTAAAATCATAAAACTCATAGAAGAAACTTAGGAGGAAATCTTCAAGACTCTGTATTTGGCAATGGATTCTTAGATTTGACACTAAAAGACAAGCAAACAAAAGAAAAAATGAATAAATTGGACTTCATCAAAATTGAAAACTTTTGTGCATGAAAGGACATTATTAAGAAATTGAAAAGACAGCCTACAGAATGGGAGAAAATATTTCTAAGTCATATATCTGATAAGGGCTTAATATGCAGAATATATAAAGAACTCCTACAACACAACAACAAAAAGACAAACAACCCAATTAAAAAATGGGTAGAGGACTTAAATAGACATTTCTTCAAAGAAGATATACAATGGTCAATAAGCACATGAAAAATGCTCAACATCATTGGCCATTAGGGAAATGCACATCAAAACCACAATGACATAACACTTCATATCCACTAAGATGGCTTTAATTTTTTTTTTTTAAAAAAGAAGAAGGAAATTAACAAGGATGTGGGAAAATTTGAACTTTCACGTATTGCCAGTGGGAATGTAAGATGGTACAGCCACTGTGGAAAACAGTTTGGTGGTTCCTCAAAGTTAAACAGAGAATTACCATATGACCAGAAAACTCCACTCTTAGGTATATACCCCAAAGAATTGAAAACAGGGATTCAGATACGTGTACAACAATGTTGATAGTAGCATTAT
Organism: Choloepus didactylus; assembly: GCF_015220235.1. NCBI lineage: Eukaryota > Metazoa > Chordata > Mammalia > Pilosa > Megalonychidae > Choloepus > Choloepus didactylus. Next base: position 62,495,702 of record NC_051311.1, read on the forward strand.
TCACAATAACCAAAAGGTGGTAGTTTCCATCAAAAGATGAATGGATAAATGAAATGTGGTATATACATGCAATGGAATATCATTCAGCCATAAAAAGGAATGAAGTTCTAATACATGCTGTGATGGTTACTTTCATGTGTCAGCTTGGCTAGGTTATGGTGTCCAGTTGTTTGGTCAATTAAACACTGGCCTGATTGTTACCATGAGGGCATTTGGAGGATGTAAATCATTAGTCAGTTGATTGCGTCTATGGCTGATTACATCTATAATCAACAAAGCATATTGTCTTCAGCAATGAGAGAAGTTTCATCCAATCAGGTGAAGGCCTTAAAGGGAGAACTGATGGTCTCAGGAGTCATAAAAAAGTATGTCTATCTCTCCTATCTCTACTTCAGCCAGCCAGCCTCTCCTGGGGAATTCATAGAAACTGTTGGAGTTCCCAACTTGCAGCCTGCCCTATGAAATTCAGACTTGCCAATCCCCACAGTTGCATGAGCCAATTCCTATAACAAATCTTAATTCTTACACACACACACACACACACACACACACACACACACACCTCCCGTTGGTTCTGTTTCTTTGGAGACCCCTGATTAATACACATGCCCCAACATGGATAAACCTCGAAAACATGCTAAGTGAAATACGCCAGACACAATAGAACATACATTGTGTTATTCCACTTATATGAAATATCTAGAATAGGCAAATTCATAGAGATAGAATGTAGAATAGAGGTTACCAGAGGCCAGGGGAAGGGCAAAATGGAGAATTATTGCTTAATGGGTGCACGGTTTTGTTTTTCAGCAATGAAAAAGTTTGGTAATGGATGGTGGCAATGGTAGCACAACATTGTAAAGGTAATTAATGCCACTGAATTGCACACTTAAAAATAGTTAAAAAGGCAAGTTTTGTTTTGTATATATATATATAATGGGAAATTTTGGTATATACTTTATATTATATATCACAAAAAAAGAAATAAATAAGCGTATTTAAGTGAGAGAAGTCAGACTCAGAAGGTATATGCTGTATAATTGCAATTAGATGATGTTTTAGGAAAGGCAAAACTACAGAAATAGAAAACAGATTAGTAGTTGCATGGGTTTGGGGTGTAGGTGGGAGTGGGGACGGTAGGGGAAGGTAATTTGACCTCAAAGGAGCATGGGCGAAATGTGGGGGTGATGGAAGTGCTGTATCTTGATTGTGGTGGTGGTTACAATATAAAGGTGCATATATTTGTGAAAACTCATTGAATTATATGCTTAAAATTGATTAATAATTTTATTGTATGTAAATTATACCTCAACAGAACTATCCAAAACAAACAAAAAAAACTTACTCATTTTATGTCCCACTCCATTAGATCATTCTCTCTGCCAACATACATATGGTTCTGGTAGATTACATGCTACACAGCCCAGTACCACTATTAGAGAAAACTCTTGAACAAATGGCTGTCTCTGAAGGCCAATGAGGAAGATATTTTGAAGCAGGAAATGGACTGCAAGTTGCACCTTCTCCAATGTAGGCCCAGGCCTGCTGCAGTCAGGGATGGCAAGAATGGGTGGAAGCAACATCCCGCCGCCTGGGCCACCCTCTCTGCCTTCTACCCTCTGCCTTGAAAAAGTCAGTAACCCATGGTGGCTAATTGACAAAGCCCCAGCCACTTCCCCCACAGGCTGGCAGTTCTCTGAGAACTAAGGGAACCAGGCTCATTTAGGCCTAGAGGAAAGATGACTGGGGCTGGGGGGAAGGGAGGCAGAGTGTGTGCAGGAGGGACCAAGACTACACTATCACTCACATGTGTGCTTGGAGCGTCAGCATACGGCCGTAATGAACAGCTGTTCTTTGTCGGTTCCAGATGGATTCAGAGAAAAATGACCTTCATTGGTAGCAGGAAAGATTTGGTGGGACATAATGATGAACTTCCTAGAGGGTCCTTGAGGAAATTATCATTCGTGTGTGTGTGTGTGTGTGTGTGTGTGTGTGTGTGTTGTAAAACCAGGGCAGAGGAAGATGGCACTTGGTATAATCCCCTTCTCTGGAGGCTTTAAGAATTGAAGAGGCAAATCTTGCTCAGAGGCTGAGGACTGAGAGATGGACTCGGTCCCTTTCTCTGGGTACCTCCGAGGGCAATTAGCTGGCAGGTCCATCAGTAAGATCTCCAAACCAGAGTCTGTGGAGCCAGATGGGTACTTACTTCCATGGCCCCGACCCCCTCCCAGGCGGCCCTGTGCACTCTCCTCCCCATTAGGGCAAAAGAGACTATCCATCACCAGTGGAGATAGTGATGTCACAGCTTCAGGCCTCGAAGTGCACAAGAAGACTATTCCAATCCCTCCAAGGTGCTAAATCATTCATGGAGCAGAGAGCCCAGGGTGGCAGGAGATTTACTGCCAAGGAAATACTTTAGGGACTTGCAAAAATCAATTTCTTAAAGAGACTCCATCAGCTGGCGGGTGGCCTAAAGCTGAGACTTGGGGGTGTG